>NC_134093.1:14126655-16526655 GCF_000715075.1 Nicotiana tabacum | reverse complement strand
ATGAGCAGTTATTAGCAGTCACCTCAGGTGAAGCCCCATGGTATGCAGATTATGTGAATTTTATTGCAAGTGGGGTGACGCCACTAGAATTGACACCTGACAATAGAAGAAGATTCTTACATGATGTGAGGCTCTACATGTGGGATGAGCCATTCTTATATAGGCAGTGCACAGATCAGTTGGTGTGAAGGTGTGTTCCTAGGAAGAGATGAATGCTATACTGCATGACTACCATGCTTCGCCATATGGAGGTCATCACGGCGGAGATAGAACCGCCCAAAAAGTGCTACAATCAGGTTTCTATTGGCCAAAATTGTTTAAGGATGCACATGCCTTTGTTAAAAATTGTGACAGATGCCAAAGAATCGGAACTATCACATGGAAACACGAGATGCCCTTGCAAAATATTCTGGTAGTAGAGCTTTTTGATGTTTGGGGGATTGATTTCATGGGACCGTTCCCATATTCTAATGGGCACGGGTACATCTTGGTGGCGGTCGACTATGTTTCTAAGTGGGTGGAGGCCGTTGCTCTTCCTACTAATGATGCAAAGGTAGTGGTAAGCTTTGTAAATAAGCACATCTTCACACGTTTTGGGACTCCAAGAGTGTTGATAAGCGACGGGGGAACTCACTTTTGTAATAAATTGCTGAATAATGTTCTTGCAGAGTATGGAGTTAAGCATAAGGTTTCCACTACCTATCATCCCCAAACGAGTGGTCAAGTAGAAGTTTCCAACAGAGAGGTAAAGCAAATTTTGGAGAAAACAGTAAGTGGAAATAGAAAGGATTGGGCCTGAAAGCTGGATGATGCATTATGGGCATATCGCATTGCATACAAGACCCCCATAGGTACTTCTCCGTACAGGTTGGTTTATGGGAAGGCGTGACACTTGCCCGTTGAGCTTGAACACAAAGCCTATTAGGCGATTAAAGGCTAAATATAGAGATAGACTTGGTCGGTTAGAAGAGATTGCTACAACTCAACGAGCTTGATGAATTTCGATTGCATGCATATGAAAATGCCAAATTGTATAAAGAAAAGACAAAGAGGTGGCATGATAAGCACATCCAACATCATGAGTTTGAGCCAGGTCAAGAAGTTCTCTTGTTTAATTCGAGGCTAAAGCTTTTTCCCGGAAAGCTTAAATCTCGATGGTCGGGTCCGTTTGAAGTGGTTAGTGTGAAACCTCATGGGGCGGTGGAATTACGTGATACGAGTTCCAATGCGACATTCTTGGTAAATGGCCAGAGAGTAAAACACTATTGGGGTGGTGACATTGCACGTCCCAAGACCTCGATGGATATGGTGGAGGCATGAAGAACATGTTGCGTCGTTCCGCGACGTTAAATCAGGCGCTTCTTGGGAGGCCACCCAAGTCCTATTTTTCTTTTGTTTTCATAGTTAGTACAATTTTTAGGAATTAGTTCTTATATTTTAATTTTTTTTAGGAAAACAGGGTGGATGCGTCGCATCCCCCGTAGCATAAAAAAAGATTTGACGGACCAATTGCTCAAGGCAATGAAGTCTGCCTATAGCGTCCACAGCCGCGTCCAAACAATTTCAGAGAAAGCAGTGGGGACGCGTCGCATCCAAGCTTGCACACACAGGTAAGTGTTATATTTTAACACATCATATGCTCAACATCCCTTAGCAGTGAAACGCGAAATTCCCCTCTTCCCAGACCCTCCCTCTTATCTCACTTGCAACCACCACATCTCCTCTCCCTCGCACCACTACTGCCTCACACCAAATGCGACAGGTATGTATCTTCTTCCTCATTGTTTCTTTTTCTTTTCTCTCCTCATTCTCCTCTCTTCTCTCTTTTGCTGGTAGCAACAGACCCCCTGCCCCAAATTCCCCTTGGTTAAGTTTTACCAATTTAAATGTCACACATGTGATTCAAAAAGTTTGAGGTTTGGGGATGTCATTCCTGTTAGTTGTAATGGTTGCGAGATGATAAACTATAATTCCCTTCATCTCGTTAATTTTGGGAGGGTAGTCGACTTACCCTACTGATAGAAGAAACTAGGCACAAGTGTTGTATATCACATGTTCGATGAATTGCCCGTGAGGTAAATTTAGGTGCCGGTGAAGTCTAAGTAACCGAGCAACACTGGTATATGCTAGTGAATAAGTGTAGGGTCGTTTGTCTTGATTGTGTACAGCATTGTCGGAATGTTTTGAGCCTATGATAGATTGTCTAAATAAATTGAATATCCGGCACATGCTATACGTCTTGAATTGTAAAGTGTTACTCGATTTGAATTGTGTGAGCTCTATGCGTAATGATATGTCGTGAGAATAAGTGTGGGGTCGAGTGAGCTGCTATGTGTAATTGAACATGGTTAGTGAGCATCGCTCGGATAAACCTCATGTTGTGCATAATGATATCTATATAGCAAAGTGCTTATTTGTAAACTTGAAAAGAGTTATCATATCCCTGCTGAAAGCCATGGGCTATAGTTTCATGAAGTAATGAATGACATGACTATGCGAATGATTGGAAGTGCAAGATGTTGCAACTGCTTTATAGCTGAACTTCACTGTTCTATACGCTAATTGTTGATTTCTTTGCATTGCAGGTACTGAGGCTCAGAAATGGCAGCAACGAGCAAACAGTCCAAGCAACAAGACAAAGATAATAACAAGCAACCACCCAAAAAGCCTACCGGAAAGGCAACAAGTGCACCAAATCCATAGAAAAAAAGGAAGCGGACTGACAAAGAGAAGGAACTGCAGACTAGGCAGTTGATTGATGAGTCAGAGCAAGAAGAAGAGGAACCATTAGTAAGGAGGACAGTGAAGAAGGGTATTACAATAACATCATTAAATCCGCCAAGCAAAGGGATAGAGATAAGAGAACCTGTGCCGAACCAGAGAAAAGCCTCCAAATAGAGTGACCCGAATGATAAAGGAAAGCAGAAGATTACTGCAGAATCTGAGTCTGAGTCTGATTCAGATAATGAGCTTCTACATGTCGACATGAGTGACGAAGATGAGGGTGAACCAATAGACCGAGCTGCTTGGGAGAAGAACTTTGTTAATGAAAAGGCATTTCGAGCTTATAATAAGATACTGGGTTCAAAGAAGTACATTCCAGAAAAGCCAATCAACATCGGAGCACTTAAGAAAAAGTACCCAGAGTTTCTAAAATCAATTTGAGAGGTGCAACAATGGGGACCTATCTTGAAGGGCCACGGCAAGGCCAACCTCACTATCGTCAGAGAGTTTTATGCCAATTGGTGTCACTCCAGGGGAAGCATTGTGAGAGTACGAGGGGTGGATATTAATGTCTCAGCTGAAGCTCTGAATAATTTCTTAGGGGTGCCACACACACTAACAAATAGGTGTGATGCCATATGCAAAGCAACAGTTTATGCACACATTACGTCGGTCCTATTCCCTACCAGGAAGGATGCAAATTGGAAGCATGGGAGTATGGAGTACCATTCCCTAGCCAAGGAATTCATGAGTGTGTTAGCATGTGTGGTTCTAAATTTCATATGCAACCGCCTGATGCCATGCCAACACAAAACTGATGTCCCTCGACACCGAGCACTAGTATTGTATTCTTTATTGGAGGGGATACCGCTCAACTTGGGAGCCATCATGCATGACCAAATGCAGCACAGCAGGATGAACTACAAGTGGAGGTTGTTTTTTGCAAATACCCTATCGTCTTTCTTGACAGAGATGGGAGTACTATGGGACAAGGAGAATGACGACATTGAGGCTAAAGCTCCAGGACCATATGATGTTACTCATGTACTAGAGCGGAACAAGGGAAGGTCTTCTAAGCTCACCATTTAACAGTTGTTTGAGCATATGTAAGCTGATGTACAAGAGAACAAGGCTGAGTTGATAGCGACTCGTGTAGAGTTGAGTGCCACCAGGGATGAGTTGAGTCAGACTCGTGCGTATCTAAGCCGAGTCTAGACTGAGCAGGCCACGATGATGAGGGAGGTATCATTACTCCTCCGTGCTCTGGTTCAACGTGTAGATATAGACATTTCACAGCTGCTTGCATCGTCCACTGCTGGACTATCCACTTTTGCTCCTCCTATATTCCTTGAGGCTCCACACACCATGCCTACTGAGGCCGATGTACCACCTGCTACAGACTCAGCTCCAGTTGGTGATGATAGGACTGTGACAACTCTCTATATTCGTGAGGATGCTATTGCAAGGCCGAAGGGGGTCTTGATGAATGCCATGGATGCTGATGCTCTTCCACAGACTGCGGATGAGCCTTCCACCTTGACTTAAGGGAGTTTCTTCTCACCCTACTTTACTTTATTTGTGTGCATTGTGGACAAAGAACGATTTTAAGTGTGGGGTGGGGGATTATTCTTATTTTTGTGGATGAATGTACTTAACTGTTACAATTTTTGTTGATTTTGATACTGTTGAGGGCTATAATATTCACTGGATTAATGGCCTGTAATAGTTAGTAAATTCATCTATATGGAGTAACTCTCAGTTCATTATTATGTGTAGTCGTAGTAAGTAGCCTTATCATTGTTGTGTGTAGTCGTAGAAAATAAAGGACTTTTCCCAACGACGGACTACCTAGACAGTTCTCTCGAGGGATTAAGGTCCTTAGAAAAATACAAAAAGATTTTCATTTGATTTTTGAAATTAGTGTTAGTATTAGGAGATTGACAAAAAACTAAAGAAAAGCACAAAAATAGAGTAGTAGCCTTGAGTAGTTAGTAAATTTTCTTTAGGTAGTAATAATCTCCTGTGGTTTTTCTTTGTGCCTCGGTTCTTTTCCATGGGATGTATTTTGAACCGGGTAGTAATTGTTTATTTTTAGAGTAGATTAGGAATTTAGGGAATAAAAGGAGCAAGAATGATGAACCTAGGCGCCCTTGACTTCTTTGATAGTAGCATATTTATGCTTTGGCATGTGTAGTATCTTCTGTATGATTTGAAATTATTGATGATGCCTTGTTAAATTGGATAGCATGTTTTGTGGAGCCTATGTCTCGTTTACATGACTTATGTTCACCTTGTGCTTAATGCTTAATATCTCATTGCTCCGTGAATACTTACATTGTTTGAGAGTCGGAATGTACTTGTGTCTAGAACTTGCCTGGTATGTGAGTGGAGGCTGCAAGGCCATGTATTGTACTTGTGTTTGTGTAGTCCATCTATTGTACTTGTATCTAGAACTTGCCCGGTATGTGAGTTGAAGCGAAATTTGAGGTGATGCTCGGTTTGAAAAATGATTTTAGGCTTTCTTTGATCTTTTTGAGCTTATTGCTTATCATAAATAAAATTTATCCCTAGTTAACTATTTTGAGCCTATTGACTTTTATTTGGTACCCACATTACAAGCCTATACCTTTTTTATTCTTAATTGACATTGTTTTGATCATTTTACCTCTTAAAGCACTTTAATTGGTAGATGAGCGCTAAAAGAAGTAAGAAGGGACTAAGTGTGGGGTGACTTTTGAGTGGAACCAATGAAAGGAAGAAGGGGCACTTGTTTTGTAAAATACTACACCACTAGCGAAAATTGAAAAAAAAAAGAAGGAAAAATAGAAATGAATAAATTGTTGTCTTGTTCTTGCTAGTGGGTATGAACTAAAGTAGTGCTTAAAGAAAAAGGGACTGTTTTGGGGGTGATATTGTTTGTGAAATTGAAGTGGTGTTGAAGAAAATACACTTAAAGTAAGTTTGTGATATATTAAAGTACTTAGGAGGGTGAGTCACTATTCCTTAAATATATCCTATCCATCCCTTAACCCACATTACAATCATGAAAAAGTCCTAATTGATTTTAGATCGAGCGAGCTTACATTAGTAGAGATTTACATTAAGGGCAAGCCTATGGTACCAATTGCATGCATGTGACTTCTTTGTGAGAGTGAGCGATTTTCTTTGATATATGTGAGTCATTAAAATATATTTGATCATGAGATTCGAATATGTGGATTGAACTCGCTCTCTTGTTCTTGTTGTGAGGGAACATGGTTTCACAAGGGATAGGTAACGTTATTAGACTTCTCTATGATGTTGGGTATTCAAGCCATGAGTGCATTGTGACATTGAGTCGGTTTTTGAGGTTAGGATTGTTGTGAGCATGTTGTTTTTGTTCTAATATTTTTTTTTAAAGAATGACATAAGTAAAGGGAAGTGTGTGTGATGCATATTCTAGAGCCTAATTGTTGCAAATAACCATGGTCATAGGTGTAGTGTGCTTTGAATGATAAGAGCTTAATTTTGTTTCGTCTAATATAGTGATGGTTTGTTCGAGGACGAACAAAGGTTTAAGTGTGGGGTGGTGATGTTGGGCATGTTTCGATATGTGTTGATGTTACTTTACCCATATTTTAACCACTTTTTGATGCTATTTGATCTTTAAAATGCCCAACATGGTTAAATTATTGATTTTATGACTAATTGAGTTGTGTGTGATGATTTAGGATTTTTGGAGTGCAAAATTATGAAGAAAAGGTGCTCTAGGTAGAGGAAGAGGGGTTGGATGCATCGCATCCAATCTAGAGAAAAAATCAGTTTTCGTGCACCCTTAGCAGTGAAGTCGGCCCATAGCATCTGTCATAGCATCCGCACCTGGGCAAACCTGAGATGGAGGAACAAAGGGTGGATGCGACACATCCACCCTAGCATGCGAAGCTGAGAAGTGGAGGACAAGGTGGATGCGACGCATCCACCCCAACATCAATCCCTGAAGCTGAGTCGGATTAGGAATAGGAGAACTTTGGCCCACGACTTTTGTACGCAATATATAAGCCAAAAACGCCTCTTTTAGGTGATCTAACATATTGGGAAGGGGGAAAAAGCCACGACAAAGCTGGGGAACCACGGAATTCATCTTGAGTTCTTATTTTTCCTTCTTTTATTGATTATTATGCACTCTTGTGAATTATTTGATGATTGCATGAACATGAGTGGCTAAGAACCCTATTATTCTAGGGTCATGGGCGATACATGAATGTTGATGTTTGAAGTTTAATTTGACAAAGTTGATTTTATCATATTGGGTTATTTATTTAATTCTATTTTTAATTAATTTGCTGAGTAGCTAACAGTGAATTACTATCTACGAATCTAGAGTTGAACTCGAAAGTGAGAATTCTAGATTGCATATAGAATTAAATAGAGCAAGTTCTTGAACCCGGACATCGGGGAACGGATTCGCAATTAGGATAGAAATATACCTAATTGTCTTGCTCGGTTGAAATACAGGAAGTGTAAATGCATTCTTGTTAATCTTAATTCCATAGACATATAGGCATTAAGTTATCTTGAATAGGCGAGTAAGAACTCGACAGATTTTTATGAGTAATATCAACCCTGTAAATCAACAATCTAGATAAATCAATTAGTTATTTTAAGCTAAGAATGCAACATGATTGTTAGATAACCTGTGACCCTGGAATATTATCTCCTATTGATTGTTATTCGAAATCATTTAAGTGTTATGGTTGATCTTTAGTATTTCATTACTTGATAGTTTTTTGGTAGTAAATTAGAAAATTATTTATTTTGTGAGAAATCGCTCGAATCGATAAGTTATTTGAGTTTGAGTTAGTCAAAAGTTAATCATAAGTCTTCATGGGATTGATACTCTACTCATTACTATATTACTTGACGACCACGTATACTTGCGTGAGTGTGTTTGGTCGCAACAGTATGTATTCTGCTAGTGACTCAGAGTTTATTATGAGATTCTTGTACTCTTCACAGGATGGCATGGTAGACGAGGTGTGCTGTGTGGGATTGAGATTTGCATGTGCAAGGTCAGAGTTCAGTTTTGAAGGGAAGGACATAAATTCGTAGGCAGCATGGATGGTTTCAGATGACTAGGTAAATGACATTACTAATCAGTATGGCCTGATGAGAGTATACATTTCAGAAGGGGCAATGTGTTTTAATTTATGGATACTTCATTGGAATTGCGGCACTCTCCTGGTTGATCGACTGCTGATATTCAAATTTTTCTAGGTGGCACGGAAGAATTTTAGAAGTATTCCTCTTGGGATGATCGTGCATGAGAGATGTGTTAGACATTATGGCGGTGGAGTTGGTATCAGACATGTGATTCGTGTGTTATATGAATTTGTAGACTGGGAGTTCTCAATAGGAGGTTATTTCATGGTTGTGGACTGTGAAGTCATGGCCCAAGTTAGCTAGACGATAGTATGTGTTATGATTCAGTCATTGTGGGCTTTCGGAGGGTTATTTATCCACGTGTGGGTGCCCGGAGTTGATTTGGGGGTCCATTAGTAGGCCCAATTAGGGTGTGTATTCTACACCAAGCCGAATTAGTTGGCTCCATACTGCTATTGTTGAGGGATGTGTCATTCGGTTGTTGTTGAGCTTATTTGTGTTCTGAAATTTTCTGTGAGTTACTCTTCTATGCTACGAGGAATTGTAATTCGTTGGTTTTAGGCACACATAGTGCGGTTCTGTTGTGGTCTTATAGCGGAAAGAGTGAGATTCGTAGTTGGGTATTGCATGATTGATTACGCATTGGTTATGTTCCTTCGGGTTTGTGTGGCATTGTGTCATTTGCTTCTACATGGTTATAGTAATGCACTCTGAGTACTCGATGTCGGATTGCGCGTGGTTATTGATTTTGAGCATGGTGGCTGAGGTATTTCATATAGCTCAGTGTTTGGATGGGGTCGTGCATGGAGGCAGAGCTATGTTGAGATATGATCCTTTGTGTTAGATTGGTGTGTTATGGTTCTACAGTGTGATGGGTTCCTAGCATTGCATTGGGGTGGCACCCGTGATTGTATACGTTTGGAATGTTGTTATTTCATGCACGGATTGCACGGGTTGTGGTTGTAGATTGTATTAATGTGTCATGTCACTAGAGTGGTCATGTTGGATGAGATGAGGTCATTGGAACTAGGATGGATACTATCAGATTTGATTACAGCATGTTTGGAAGGATAAAATCGAAAGTCGGCTTAGAATTTGCTATAGTTCTTGTCGAATGAGAGAGAGTTCCATGACTGGTTGATATGATGAATGGTTATGAGTTCTGCATGTTTCTTTCACCATCGGCAGTGTATGAAGGTTTTAGAGCGAGGCTTTGTTTGATATGAGGTCTATTACCGGTATTGGGTTGTTTTGAGCAGCTACTGTGATTTGAAATTTTTGCTTTGAGTATTTGAGTTGTGTGGTACATCATGTGATTACATCTTGGGTTATAGATATGGCTTGATACAGCTTGTTCAGATTTATACAGTGTGTAGATACGAGATTCTGATCTTATAGAAATTGTGGATGTAGGAAATTGGGTTCTAAGGTTTATGGGCTAGGTGGAATTAAGAACTACAGCTATGTTCTGTTGTCGGGCCTATTTGGGATAGGGTGACGTGAGATCACCCCCGGGTATGTGCATGGTAAGGTTATACAGCAGTTTAATGGCTTTGAGAACAATTTTTGACACGTTCGAGGACGAACGTATGTTTAAGTGGGGGAGGATGTTCGGTATTGGTATTGGCTTGTTCGAGGTAAGTAACTCTTCTAATCTTAGTGCTGAGGGTATGAAACCCTGAAATACGTGTTATGTGATCGGTATTGAGGTGACGCCCATGCTAGGTGACGGGCGTGCACCATGTGAATTGGGACTCTATTGTTTCCATGGCACTGTATAGTGGCCCTATTTTGTTGATATCCGTGTTTTCACCATGTGGTAAAGTAGTTAAGCTGTCAATTATGCTAGATATCATGTTTGGGCATTATGCTGATATTGTTTGGACCCATAATGGTCGTCTCTTACTGTCATCTCATTGATATTTCGTACTCATTCATATTCATGCATTCATATCATATCTCAGTCTAAGTTATTTATTGATACATCATATTATTATTATCGGGCTACTTTCATAACATTGTGAGCGCGTGAGAGAGACTGGAGAGATTGATGACTGAGTGAGGATGAGGGCCTAAGTGAGTGTGATATTTTGGGATCGGGCTACATTCCGCAGTATGTTATATTGATTACATTTTATGGGATCGGGCTGCACGCCGTAACGATATATTGATTACATTATATGGATCGGGTTGCATGCCGCAACGAGCTTTATGGCTATTTATATGATTGGGTCGGGCTGCACGCCACATCGATATAGCGCTTGTGCTGCAAGGAGCCCCTCCAGAGTCTGCACACCCCCAGTGAGCGCAGTCGACTATAAATAGGGATCGGGCTGCACGCCGCAGCGGGTATTGTACAGTGCTGAGTGATTGAGTGTGCTGAGCATAGTGATAAAGAATGCAAGGCAGTGAGATTGAGTACTCTGAGAGTGTGAGTACATGAGCTCATCATCGGGATGCATTGCATTTGACATGCGTACCTGAGATACATACATAGAGATGCATTTCCTTCTACTACCCAGTTTGGGGACATTTATGATTTTACCTGTATCTTGACATGTAGGCATAGAGAAGTACCTTCCTCATGCTATCTGAAAATGAAACATCTTACTATTTGTTGAAAGGAGTTTTAGGGAAAAATCACAGTTTTCAAACTTACTCGTATATTGGCTTTTCGGTAAAAGATTTAGATTTTCACTGAGATACTTGAAAAGAAATGCCTATATTTTTCTGGAACTGTGAACGAACGAAGCTTTTATTTCTGAGATTCTTCTTTGTTATCGTACTTTGTTGTTATGAACTGTTGTGGAATATTGGTGTTGGACCCGACCTTTCTGTTAGCTCGTCACTACTTTCAACCGAAGGTTAGGTTTGTTACTTATTGAGTACATGGGTTCGGTTGTACTCATACTACACTTCTGCACCTTGCGTGCAGATGTTGGCTGTTGATGTTGTTGTGTTCGATGGGAGCTGGATTGAAGATGTACATGCGTCCCGACTGTAGCTTCCTATTGTTCGTGGTAGCTTTAGATCTGTAAAACTCTGTTTATGTACTATTCAAACAGACTATGTATTTATTTCATTTCCGGTTCGTAAACTCTATTCTTAGAAGCTCATGACTGCCAGTTCTTGGGGAAGGTATAAGATTCAGATAATTTCTTTACTTAAATTGCTTTAATAATTGTTATTGGAATTGGATATTTGATAATTGGCTTACCTAGAGGGTTGGGTTAGGTGCCATCATGACTAGTCGGATTTTGGGTCGTGACATCCTCTTTACAAATTTCCATATAAAGTATAAATTACAAGATAAAAGGATAATAATTATGTGACTACAATAATGAACATCCACTAAGAACCCCCAAAACCTGATGTCACAAGTGTATGCGCATCTACTAGGAATATAATAAAATACAACATATGTCTAGAATACAAATTAGACAGGAGAATGTAAATAACTCTGATGGAGACTCTGTATGTTGCGGATTGTAACATGGAATGCAGCTCACCGTGAAGTCCCCTCAATAGCAGCGCCGTTGGCGCGCAGCCCGATCCATACACACACATACATACACACACATACATATATATATATATATATATATATATATATATATATATATATATATATATATATATACACACACAATAAGTGCACAATAAGTGTAGCATGAGTACGTAAATCAATGCATATTCAGTAAGTATCTAGCCTAACCCCGGAGAAGTAGTGACGAGGGGTCGACATCTACACTTACTAGTGGTCCAATAAATCAAATACAATAGAAAGTAAACAAATATGAGGTTGGGTAAATAAACAATATAAACAAATATAGGTAAGTTGTACAATCCTCCTTTGAACAGTAAACACAAGCTCTCAATTATCAGTAGCCTCCTCAACCGGAGTATATATGTAAAATGGTTCCCACTAGATAGGTCGTCACAACTCAAATCAGGAAAACTCACGGATACGATGGTTTCTTGTCAAATATTACGCACGACGCTGCCGAGGCGAACGGCGCGATCCCATAAGAGTATTTATAGAAATGTCGAGGCGAACGACCTGATCCCATAATAATGTGTACACTGCCGAGGGTCGAACGACATAAACTATAGATACATCTACTATACTGCCAAGGCGAACAGCCCACTACCATGAGAATATGATACTGCCGAGTCGAATGGCCCGATCCCATTAGAATATGAAGCTTTAATGGGTCCTTGATCCCACTCACGAAGATGCGTGTGAGTTATGAAATGTAAAGAAGCTTTTCAATGAAAACGCACTATGCGAGAGAATTTCGTAAGGTAAACACAATTATTCTTCGCTAATCAGTTAGCTCATCAAATCTCTACAATAGCGAGTCTATAACTCTATGCAAGACTAGTCTCAGGTCGTAACACAAAATAAAGGAATTAAACATGCAAGAATAACTCAAATACTACAATTGAAGCATGGTGTAAACCTAAGTCTACCCAGAAAAATCAGGAATCCTAGCATACACATGGACACTCGTTACCTCATATGTGCGTAGCTCCCACAACATGTAGCACGTAAGAATATAACACCTACAGGGTAAATTTCCCCTCACGGGGTTAGACAGGAGACTTACCTCGCTCCGAAGTTCCATAACCGGCTTCAATGCCTCTCTAACACCTCGACTCAAAGCCAAACGATCTAAAACTAGTCAACAATATGCAAATCAATCAAAATATACTCCAATGCTTATAATTAATCAATTTATAAAAAATTTCAACTTCGCTCAAAAATTCAATAAAGTCAACCCTCAGGCCCACGTGCCCAGGTTCTGAAAATTTTCGAAGATAAACTTTACCCATAATATTACGAACTCAAATACATATTTTATTCCTATCTTCACTTCCAAAATCATGGTCAAAATCCGAAATATCAATTTCTAGGTTCTCTTAAAATCCAAAAATTCCCACAATTTTCCATGTATTTACAAGCACAAATTCATATATTTAACTCGCAACTTGTAGAAATTACTTACCTCATGATAAACGATAAAAATGGCGCTCCAAAATCGCTCCAAGGCCGGCTCCCATGGAAGAAATGCAATGAAAATGAGCCAAACCCACGCACTTATCATGGCCCTCTGTCCAGCGATCAACGCACCTGCAGTCACTTGACCGCATCTGCGATCCCGCAGGTGTGGCCAAAATACCGCTTCTGCGGTTCTCTTAAGGCCTCCCGTCCTCCACATCTGCGGACAAGCTTTCGCACCTACTAAGGTGCACCTGCGCCCGTTCCTCTGCTTCTGCAGAAATACCTCCCCTATTTCGCTTCTGCTAGATCGCAAGTGCAGTGGATTCCTCGCACCTACGAATCCGGCCAACCTCACTCCCCTCTGCTTCTACAACCCCTTTGACCGCTTCTGTGAGCTCGCACCTGTGGCCCTTTCCACGCAGGTGCGATTGCACCAAATCTCAGTTGCCTCCGCAATTCTTCCAAGTCCAAACTCGATTTGTTTCTAATCCGATTCGCACCTGAGGCCCCCGGGATCCCATCCAAATATATCAACACATCCCAAATTACGATACGGACTTAATAGAAGCCTCAAACCACGTCAAACAATATCAAAATTACGAATTGACGATCAAAACCTTTCTTTAAATTTTCAAATATTCAAACTTTGTCGAACGCATCCGAATTATACTTAAACATTCCGGAATGATGCCAAACTATACGTGCAAGTCAAAAATCATGATACGAACCTATCACAAGGCTTGGAACCCCAAACGAACATCAATAACACCAAAATTCACTTCAAATCAAACTTATGAAATTCTAAAACCTTCAAAATGCCAATTTTCCACAATAAGCGCTAAAATGCTCCCAGGTGGTCCGATACTCAACCTGAACATACGCCCAAGTACGAAATCATCATACGAACCTATTAGAACCTTCAAATTTTGATTCCAAGGTCGTTTACTCAAAAGTCAAATCTTGGTCAACCCTTCCAACTTAAAGCTTCCGAATTAAGAAATTTCCTTCCGAAACCACTCCGAACTTTTCGAAGTTCAATTCCGACCATGAGTACAAGTCATAAAATATGAAGTGAAGCTACTCACGGTCTCAAACTGCCAAACAATGCACTAGAGCTCAAAATGACCGGTCAGGTCGTTACACATGATGTTATTGTCAAAACTTTGATATACTATTTGTGTACTAATATATAATCTATTTGGCGGATTTAAGTTTTTCAGTAGCATGACGAGCACAGTTTTCTTCAAAATCTACCTATATGCAATGGAAGATCAATTTTAACTTAGTCTATTATATACATATGGCGACAATAACATACGTAAGAAATAATGAAGTTGACAACAAACCTGGATGGTAGAAGTACATTTGATATTAAAGTATTTAAGTATTCTTCTTGGTAGTAATTGTTGGTATCATCTTTTGCTGAGTCAAAACTAAAAATATTTTGTTTTTATCATAAAACTTAGCAATCAACCTTTTATTTAATTGATCAATATATTCCTTTCTGCTAGCTAAGATAACTCTTTAATTTCTATTATCTAGTTTGAACAAATTGTGTTTAATCTAATGATGGAAATATTTTTTCATATTAAATGCACTATTATTATTATTGGGGTTAATAAACAAATGTTCTAGAAGAACCAAATCATCTTTTATTGGGTGCACTTTATCGTTTTCTACTGGAAGCAAGAAGTCACTGAATGTTAGATCTATTCTTACTTTTATATTTCTTGTTAGTTTGAATTTTTTTCATTCGAGTCTATAAGTACAATATTGGCAAGCTAGCTTTTACAAACTTTGCTTTCGTCGATTTTGGAACTACTGATAGTACTTGACAGAAATCACCAAACTATTACTTTTCTACCAAACGGTTCATTGATATCCAATATATCTCTAATACTTTGGGCAATTATTTCGATCCTTTGACGCTTAGCCATAAGTGCTTCATCCCATATTAACAATTTGGCTTTCCTTATAAATTTAGTAATATTGCTCAGCTTTAATATTTTTGTGATGGTTATTTCAGTGTTTATCCTAGTTCTTTATTACTTGTTATGTAACTCGCTTTCATTAACTTATTATATTACTGTTGTTATTGATTATTGCTTTATTTTTACCGTTTCTTGAGTCGAGGGTCTGTCGTAAATATCCTCTCTGACTTTATATGGTAGGGGTAAGGTTGCGTACACATTATCGTCCCCAGATCCTGCGTATGGGATTAAGCTGGATATTTTATTGTTGTTGTTGTTGTTTATTTCAGTGTTTTGAAGAGGTATATCAAATCTAAAGTGAGTTGTAATGAGATCGTTGCTGGTACACACCACTTTTTAGTATCACTAACAATATCATGCCTCTTGATTTGACATTTGTAAGTAATGCGTGATATAGGAATATTATTTTGATTCCGCCAGAGACATCTACAAAGGATAATCCCCCTATACCATATTCGACTCTTTATTAGACTTGAAAGCATGTTCTTGTTCACTATTTATCTTTGATTATGCTTCCTCTGACACTTGTATGGCCTTCTTAATACTATATTAATAATTTTTACTTTGTGGTCTAATTTTTGTTAATCTCTAACTCTCTTTTATGGAATAGATTTATGTACCTTAAGATTTTATTTTAACTTGAAAAATAATTTTACTCATATGATGAATTTAAGAAATAATTGAATTGGATCTCTTGCTAAATAATTAATTGAAAGATTTGATTATTTGGTCTTAACAGAAAAAAATAAGTTATTTTCTGTTGATTCGGATTCTTAATATTAGTTCATCTCTTATTTTGAATATTTAATTGTAATTATAATTTTATCCACTATAAATATTATTTTTCAAAGAGTAGAAAGATCGATCAAACATTCAACTTTTAGATCTTTATGTTTGCAAAATCATCAACGGTATTGACTCTTTCTCATACATTTATATTCATAAACAAATTCTTAGTTGTTCTTTAATAATTGGTAAATAATAATTACTTTATGAATTTTCTCATTAATTAATTATTCGCTAAAAATTGTATCACATAAAAGAATTCTTTTGCATCTGGTTCATGAAAATAATATTTAAGAGGAAATTACATGTGATGACCCGATAGGTCATTTATAGTTTTACCCTTTATTTCTATATTTCGAGACCTTGAATAGCTCCGTTTAGCCTTTATCAATTTACGTGCGCAGTTCGTGCCCTTTTTCAGGAAGGTTTTTATGAGAAAAATGATTAAAATGTGAAATTGTGCCTTAAAACTCATTTGAGTTGACTATAGTCAACGTTTTGTGTAAACATACCCGGATCAGTATTTTTACGGTTCCGATGGGACAGTATCATGATTTGGGACTTGGGAGTATGCCGGGAATCGAATTTGGAAGACCCTAGTTTGATTTAACGTAAATTGTTGAAAACTAGTAATTTAAAGGTTTAAAGAATTCCTAAGTTTGAACGTAAGTTGACTTTATTGCTATCGGATTCGCATTTTAGTTCTGGAACTTGGTATGAGTTTATTATAGTATTATGACTTGTCTGCAAAATTTGGTGCAAAACGGAGTTGATTTGACTTGATTCGGACGTCCGGTTGAAAAATTGCATGTTCTTAAGTTTCATTAAAAATTTCATTCGTTTGGGTGTCGGATTCGTAGTTCTAGGTGTTATTTTGATGTTTTGATCACGCGACAGATTTCATATAATATTTTTACACTTGTATGCATGTTTGGTTTGGAGTCCGAGGGGCTCGAAAAGTTTCGGATAGGCTACGGATGATTTTGAACTTAGAAGTATATCTGATGCATTTATTGTTGTTGGTGCTCTACTGCAGATCTCGCATTTGCGAGCCTCGCTTTTGCGAACAAGGCTTCGCATTAGCGTGCATGGCATGGATTGAGGGAGTCTCTCATTTGTGAGGTAAATGTTCGCATTTGCGAACTTGCAGCTGCCGCTTTTGCGAAGCCAGAGACACATTTGCGACTTAGTGTGTCCTGAGCTACCTTAGCACATGAGAATGAATGGTCCACACTTGCGAGTGGTATGGGTTCACATTTGCGACCAAAACATCGCATTTGCGATGACTGACTTTCGAGAAGGATTCGCATTTGTGACCTCTTGCTCGCATTTGCGATGTTCGTAATTGCAAACAAGATATCGCAAATTCGACATCTGCAGTAGGTAAAAGAGGGGGGAAACGGGATTTAGCTCATTTCTTTCAAAATCTCAACCCGAAGCTCCCTAGAGGCGATTTTGCCAAGAGATCTGCTTCCTAAATTCATTGGTAAGTGACTTTAATCTATTTCTTTTCAATTACCCATTACATTTCATAAGTTTTCATCATCAAATATAGTATTTTCATGGTAGAAATTAGGGATTTGGGAAGAATTGGATTTTTTGTAAATTTGGGATTTAGACCTAAAATCGAGGTTGGATTTCAAGAATAATTACATACTCGGGCTCGGGGGTGAATGGGTAAATGGGTTTTGGTCGAATCTCACGTTTTGACCAAGCGGGCTCGGGGTTAACTTTTGTGGACTTTTTGGAAAAAGTGTAAAGATCTTAACTTTATGTATTGTAATTGATTTCCCTAGAATTGTTTGATGTTATTGAGTCAATTTTGGTTAGATTCGATTGGTTTGGAGGCGGATTTTAGAGGAAAGGCCTCGATAGAGCTTTAATTTACTTGGGGAGCGAGGTAAGTGTTGGGTCTTACCTTGATTTGAGGGAATAGGAACCCTTGAGCTATGTGTTATGTGAATTACATGTGTAGCGGCATATATACAAGGTGACGAGTGTATATACGCCGTCAAAGTAATTTTTTCAGGCTTTCCTATACTATATTAATTATTGTATTCCATGTCTTAATTGTTACATGATATAATCGCCTCCTATGCCTTCACTTGCTACTTGTCATTTATTATTCCCGTATTAAAATTATAATTTTGTCCATGCTTCCATGATTAATTGCTACTTGCCTTAATTGTCTTACTTGTACACTTTAATTGTCATATATTTCGCTTGTCTTGTTGCTTAGTATTAATTATAGCATTTCTTGGTTGGGTACTGTCACGGCCCAATTTCCTCATAGGCCGTGATGGCGCCAACACCGTGGTTAGGCAAGCCAAAACTGATAGATCTAGTGGTTTCCACTTTTAATATGTTTGCAAAGTAAATAACTTTCCGCATTTATAAAAGTTTTAGAAATTTACTGTTGTAAAGTAATTAAACAAAAGCAACTGAGTGCAAATCGAAGTCATAACAATAAATCCAAAATCATAAGTCTACTAGTGTGTGCCAAGACCTGGTGTCACAGGTGTGTGGGCTACTAGCAACATATACAAAAGAATACTAATATAGTGTCTCAAGGAAATATACAGAAATATAAATCCAAAAGAGAGACTCTGGTTGCTGCTGAACGGCTCGGAAGGGCAGCTCATCGTTTAGTCTCGAGCTAGAAGTCAAGTATGCACGCCGGACTGGTAACTAGATACACCTATCGCAGATCTGGCACATCAAGTGCATAAGTGTATCGTGAGTACATAAACAACATGCACCCAGTAAATATCTAGTCTAACCTCGAAGAAGTAGTGACGAGGGGTCGACTCCGACACTCACTAAGGGCCAAAAACATAATAATAGGAAGTTCTAATTAAGCATGTAATATACAATGATTATAGCTCTCAAAACAATAAGTAAGTAAGCAAATCCTTCTTTCAAGTAAGAATCAAACCATTTCTCTCATCTATTCCTTTCACCTTTCACGCCCGTGAAATATTACTAAATATAAAAAGGGATTTCGGTATCTCTACGCACGAGTTATGCCGAGGACGTAAGGCCCGATCCAAATATACATAATAATATATTGTGCACTGCCTAGGGTCGAACGGCCCGAACCATATAATATATCAATAAATCCTGCCGAGGCGAACGTCCCGCTCCCATGAGAGTAGTGGAAGTTTAACCCACTCTCGGAATATTTTTGTGAAGCGGTTTAACATATAATTTCTCAATTCATCGTAGTATTTCTCAATTCCTTTCTAAAAATAAGAAATTCAACTTGGAGCTTTAAATATTGAAACCCTCAACTTCAACTTTAATCAAACAACTAGTGAGGATAAACAAGCAACGGTATCAACAAAGCATGGTGTAAGCCTAAATCTACCCGGACATGAGCATGAATAGTACCTACGCACGGACTCTCGTCATATCGCGCGTACGTAGCCCCCCCACAAATAGAAGTACATATTGACTAAGTTCACCTATGGGGTTAATTCCCTCTTACAAGGTTAGAAAAGAGACTTACCTCGTCTCAAAGCCTACTTTCCGGTTCAAGAATGCACTCACACCCTCAAGTCGGTACCGAATCAATCAAAACTAATCAAATAATATACAACTAATCAATACGTGCTCAAGAGTTCGTATTCCAACTATTATAGGGGTTACCCAACCCTAAATGTAAGATTCTAAAAATTCACCACCGGGCCCACGTGCTCTGATTCTGGAAAATATCGAAGAACGTTGCTACATGTAACCTTAGAAACATAAATATATGATTTTCACTATATTCCATAACCATTTTTTTGGTAAAATCTTATTTTTATTAAAACCTAGGTTTTTCACCTAAACACATGATTTCCACAAATTTTCATGTTACAATATACCCATAATCTATGTATTAAACTTACATTAGGTAGAAATTACTTACCTTCAAAAGCTAGGTCGAAATCCCCTCCTTAAAAGCTCTCAAATCTCCCAAGAGTGAAAGAAAATGTGTTAGAATGGCCTAAGTCTCGTATTAAATGAACCCTTCTGCCCAGCGATTTCCGCACCTGCGGCAAAATCCCCGCAGGTGTGCATTCCTCTCACCTGGCCAGGCTCCACATCTGCAGATCATCGGGGCCGCTTCTGGGAGCACGTCCGCTCCTGCGATCAGGTCCCTCGCACCTGCGGTCATGCAGGTGCGCCAAATATTTTGCATCTGCGATGGCTGGGCTGTCTTTAATGGTTTTCTTCTGCGGCTCTTGGTTCACACCTACGAGCTTGCACTTGCGGCTGGCCAAGCGCAGGTATGATTATGACAGAACTAGAGCTTCAGCAGTTGCTCCAAACTTCCATCTTGGTCCGAGCCTCGTCCGATTGACACTCGCGCCCCCCTTGGCCCCGCCTGGACATACCAACAAGTTTGGAATTATAAAACGGACTCGCTCAAACTCTCAGAACGCCCGGAACAACATTTAAACTAAGAATCGCACCCCAAAACCAATTGAATCAAACTTATGAACTTCATGTTCTTCAATTTACTCCCAATGCGCCGAAACGTACCTAAACTACTCGGATTGACAACAAATTTTGTGTGCAAGTCTTAAATGACATTATGGAACCATCCCCAGTCTGGGAATTTCATTTGGACCTCGATATCACCAAAACCCGCTCCAAACCAAATTTAAAGAACTTCTAAACCTTCAAAGAACCAACCTTCACTATTAGGCGTCGAAACGCTCCCGGGTCATCCAAAACCCGATCCGAGCATACGCCCAAGTCCGAAATAATCATACAAACCTATTGGGGCCGTCAAATACCTATTCCAAGGTTGTTTACTCAATTTTGTGTGTGGTCCGGACTTTGAAGCTGGGCTTGACAAGATGGACTTCTACGGCCGCACAATTCTGGGTTGCGGACGCACATCTTCAGATTCTGCGAACCGCACATTTCTGAGTGCGGACCGCACATTTTAGGGTGCGGACCGCACATTTTAGGGTGCGGACCGCACATTTTAGGGTGCGGCCGGACTCTTGAATTTGAGCTTGACATGAGGGACTTCAGCAGACCGCATATTTCTGAGAGAAGTCGCAGTCTTGTATTATGTGGCCACACAATAATAGTGTGGTCCGCACTTCTTCATGGACTCATAACTATATCTCTCTAAACCTCATCTTCTGCGGCCGCACAATAATTGTTCGGTCCGCACTTTACAAAGTAATTCTGTCATAGGTCCTTCATAGTTTGCGGTCCGCACTTTGCTCTCTTTGCTTGGTTTTAGTCCTTGTCCCAAAATACTCCTTCTTGAGTTGAATTTCATCGTTTTGGCTCTTTTTTCAATGCTCCTACAAGTAAGCACATTTTATCAGTTTTCAGGAGTACCTTTAAGCATTTTTGAGCTAAAACTAAAGTAAAAGAGTGGAAATAAGTAGTCAAAATCCCTACTTATCAACTTCCCCAAACTTAAGATTTTGCTTGTCCTCGAGCAAATAAGGTAATTCCCACCTCCTCAGGAAAATAGCTATTTCAACTGGCCTAAGTTGCATCAAACACACATCTATTGGGACCAACAATTACCCACGCACTCATGAATTATCAACAAGGCTATGTTTTGAATGTTATAACACAAATATCTCTAATGTGACACTTGAGCATCAAGAGTTAACTTTACTCATCAAGGAAGTTCTCACTTTCATGTAGGTCACTGTGAATCCCAAACTCCTTCTCTTATACTCTCCGTAAGCTCATCTCACTCAAGAATGTAGCACTCAATTCAATGATTCGTGAAAGGTTCGCTCATCACTCTCAAAAGAATGTCACAAGTACGGCTCTAAGTATCATATGCTTGCCCCTCATGTAGATCACCACTAATGTAAGCTTACTCGACTTGAAATCGCGTAGGACTTTTTCGGCATGTAATGAAGGCTTTAGGACTAAGGGGGAAATATTGGAATGGAACGGGTTCATCTTTCCTTTAACACTCCATTTTCTCTTTTTGGCTCATACTTTACCGACTCTTTGAATCATTTTATTTTTCCTTAGGGGAACTAGAGAGAACTGACATCACTCTTTCTTGGTCATGATATTCATATTATCCTTCTTTATTTTCTCCATGCTTTTCACTTTTGCTTTCTTTTGAATCCTTTCAACCCTTCAAATTATTCATTCTCTTTTTGTGTTTTTATTTTGTTCTTTCTTTCTTTTTCTTTGCCTTTTCTTTTCTTCATTTCTTTTCTCTTCTTGTTCCTTGATACCACTTTCAAACTCCTCATCTCTCCCCCAAACTTATATTTTCGCCATTTGTTTCTCATGAGTGCTAAGGAAAGCTCGGGTGCCAAGAGAGGGTCATTATAAAACAGGTAAAGTCTTGTAACATGATTATCCAATGAAAAGGGCTTTAGGCTCAAAAGGTTTGACTAAGGATAACATCATTGGTAGGCCATGGAAGGTTTCAAAATGGGTCAAGGAGAGCCTATAATCACTTCTCAATCCAAGCAATCTTAGAATTTTGCCTAGAAACACATTTGGGCCAAGTTCTAGACCATTCGCACGGGTACTTGGACTTGTAACAAAATGTCTCACCTCTCACACAACCGGATTGTTAAAGAGGATAGAGTCGAGGGCCCACAACAACCTTATTCAAGATTGAAGATCGCTAATTGTTCAACTAAACCACCCGATGATTGCCTAAGTCAACACAAGAGTCACAAGGTTACTAACTAGAGCTATTTCTTTCCAAAAGCTTGTTTTTAACCATAAGCGTGTAGTTAAGTGTGTTGGTACCAAGTAAAGCATGCTTGATCCTTTTTTATTCATTAACACTATTATTTCTACCTAAACATCAAAAACGGACTCAATCCCTTAAGAAGATTGTCACGCCATCCATCGTTGGGAAGATCCACCCGGTTCACACAAAACCCACATTTGGAAAGAACCGTAGCATTAAGAAAACCAAAGGCTTATTGCTCACTTAAACATAAAAAGAATCTACCGAATAAAAAAGAAGCTATTAACATAAATAAGAAGCTAGACTACTAAGAAAACAAAATAAAGAAGATATAAAATAAGCTATTGAAAGTAAGACAAATGAATATACAAACCGAGGGGAATAGAATATATACATCAAAAGAGAGGGAGGAATATATACATAATGAAAGAGAAAATAAAGATAAAATAAAAATAGTATTAAAGTTATTACAGGCCAATGTCATCAATTCAAACTAACCAAAATAGACCACGCCTTGAATAAAAATAAGCATTGTCCCCAATGCTTAGCAAAATCAAAATAAGGGAGGGTAGAGAGTAAATAAAACTCCCTATGTGGTCTCACGGTGCATGGCAGCATCACCACCATCGGGCTCCTCCAACTGGATCTCATCATCCTCTGCTCGGAGAACAACGGGGTTGGTGAACATCTGAAACACCTCCTCGGCAGCATGGGCAGCAAGGTCTGGCTCGCTAGACTGGCCAGCTGGTGCCTCTGCTGATGGTGATGTTGGGTCTGCTGGTACTGATGGATCTGACTCCATGAGTAGGTCAAATGGTAAATCACCAGATGCTGCAATTTTTGTCACCTCCTTTCTCAATCTCTCCACTGATTTCTTCGAGGCTTGGTATTTCCTCATCTTCTTCACCTGTTTGCCTAACTCCTTAATAGCTCCCCCATGTGCGACCAGTGTATCCATAATGGTATTTTTGTTATCCAGGATCTTCTTCAATGTTTCCTCCACTGACGGAAGAAACAGTGGTACTGCTAGTGTAGAAGACTATGTTGCAATAACACTGGATATGTCGGATAGCTTTAAAGTATCTGTCTACATCCAGTTGTTGAGGCTCGCCAATGTCTGGGAGACTCGCAGCACAGTGAGTGGATATGTGGATGAGGCAGGCACTAGTATTGATGCTGATGGTCTAAAAGATGAAAGTGGTGGCATGTCAGCTGTCTCAGTGGAAGGACCAGCTGTTGTAGAAGGCATAGGAGTTGTAGAAGGCTCAACAGCCGACTCTGTAACCACTACGGATGGCTCATCAGACTGACCAACGGTTGTAGTTGCCTTACCTTTGAACTTTGGGTTTTCCGGACCTTGCAAGGAGTACCATGAGAAGGGCTTCTTGGCCCGCACTTTTGTATCAAAACTCCTCGGCTCCACCTTTGCATATGTGAAATATTATGTGAGGGTGTTGGGATATGGGAAGGAGCTTTTACATTTTCGGACAACCACTGACTTGTTGGCCGACATGATGGCACCCATATTGATTGGATACCCGTCCATAATAGATGCCACAAAAATTTCTCGGGGGATAGGAAGATTTTTCTCATTCCGGTTTGGGTCAATACGGCTGCACACAAAAGTTTGCCACCCTTTTGCTTTAGAATTGAGGGTGGCCCGTGCAATAGGAAACCCTGTTGTGATCCACGGTGGTGGTGGTCCTGGAGCAGACAAAATCTCTGCTAACCAAGGGCGAGCTACATCACCTATAGTAAGCTTCTCCAAGTACTGGATTGCCTCTACCTCCTCGTATCCCAAGTAAGTGTTCAGAGTGCTTTGGTCGAATCTGACTTTCAAATTTATCACTTTTGTCACTTTGGTACCCTTCTTGATGTGTGCCACATAGGCATAAAACTCCCGTACCAAGTTCTCTTTGGCATCCATAACACTCTAGGTACCAAGTACCGATTGTATTGATCCAAAGTCTTCAGCAAGAATTGTCGCTCAAGTGTGAGCGATCTCTAGGGCCACCACTCTCTAATCTTTGTGAAGGCAGTTAAACTCACGAACCTATCTTCCCATATTTCCTTCTTCTTTGACCTCTCTAGGCCGCCCACTCTAGTGTTACCTCCCCTACCATCATCAGGAACATCATCATCATCTACTACAACTGGTGCATAGGGAGTGTGTGTAGAGGAGGGCTCTGAACCCTGGCTACCAGACATCAGAACCCTCAGAAAAACTTGTTGTGGTGGAGGGTTCGTTGCGTAGTTAGTATCTCCCAGTGAATTGTGGTGGTTGGGACTGAAAGTCGAAATAGTAGTGAAAACAAGGGTTCCTCGGGCAGTACCTCCACTATGTGACCCTCGGAGGCTTCCCTAGACGGGACATATGAGCTTGATTCTGAGGGCTCTGTGGCCCTACCTCTCCCAGTGATCGGCTTTTTGGCTATTGTTTTTGACTGCACTCCCAGAGGTTGAGTGCACTTTCCTTGGCCCCAGGAGGGTACATCCATCCCTTTAGATATATCACCTCTGCCTCGTGATCAAACCATTGTCTGCAATATGAAGCACATAAGTCAGTTAAAGTTCAGAAGCATATTAACAGTTGCAGGAAATTAGTGTATAAAAGAGACAGTGCGGACTGCACAATATTGAGTGCGGCCGTAGGCTGCCTTGTGCGGACCGCACAATTTCAAAGTGCGGTCGCACATGCTGAAGTGCGGACCGCACAATTTGAGTGTGACCGCACAAAACCAGGTTTAGACTACTGGTTCTCTAAAGTTCCAAAGTGCGGTCGCACACATTTTTCCGCGGACCGCACAATTTTGAGTGCGGTCCACACTTTTAATGTATCATATTTTTCCCTAACTCAAGATCTGTGGACCGCACAATTCAAAAATAAAACGGCACTAACTTAGGTTTTGCAATGTTTGCACAATTTAGACATAGTATTTGCAAATTAAACATGATGAATGATCTACCCAGTCCCCAATGAGCACACATGAAATTACCCACATAATTTCATGCACACATGAAGAATATTTGACATTTTAGGCCTAAATATAACTATACTAATTAAGAACAAAAACTAAATAATTGAAAAATCTAAACATGGATTGAACATACCAGTGATGAAGGATGCAGGTAAGAATCTACACTTATGAAATGAATGTGGAGTGTAAGGTACTTTGTGTGCATTGTGCTTGCTTAAGTTCAGAATGGACTGTTCTCTGCAATTCAAAACTTCAGAGAGTTGGATTTTTGGGACTCCAGTTGTGCGGCCGCATAAAGTATTGTCCAGCTGCAGATTCTTTTTTGTTGTGGCATACAAAATTGTGCGGTCCGTATTGTTTCAACACTTGGCCATTTTTTTCGAACACAGTACCTGCAATGCATACTCATTCCTGCAATTCACTTCAAAATCAGTTAGCTCAATACAAAACCTATCAAAAAAATAAGAAATTAAAAAATGAAAAGAAACATGGGTTGCCTCCCAAGAAGCGCCTGATTTAACGTTGCGGCACGACGCAGATTACCATCAATCACTTGAAATGAATTAACTCCATGACGTGTCCATCATCAATTTTTCCAAGATAATGCTTTACCCGGTGACCATTGACTCTAAACACTTCATCATTTTTGTTCTTCAAGTCTAATGCACCAAAGGGTGTCACATTTACAACCTCAAACGGACCACCCCACTTAGACTTCAACTTTTCCGGGAACATTCGTAACCGAGAATTGAACAATAACACAAGATCACCTTCTTTGAACTCCTTGTTCCGGATGTACTTGTCATGGAGGTACTTCATCTTGTCCTTATATAAGGACGAACTTGTATAAGCATGGAACCGGAATTCATCAAGCCCATTCAATTGTGCTACCCTTAAGTTTGCGATGACATCCCATTCAAGATTAAGCTTCTTCAACGCCCACATAGCCTTGTGCTAAAGGTCCACCGGAAGGTGACAATATTTCCCGAACACTAACCGGTATGGACACATACCAAAAGGTGTTTTGTAAGCCGTCCTATAAGCCCAAAGAGCATCATCAAGTTTCTTTGACCAATCCGTCCGATTGGCATTCACTGTCTTTGACAAAATACTCTTGATCTCCCGGTTGGACACTTCCACTTGCCCCCTTGCTTGAGGATGATAGGGGGTCGAGACTTTGTGAGTGACACCATACTTGGTGAGTAAGGTATCAAAAGCTTTGTTACAAAAGTGCAATCCCCCATCACTAGTAATGGCCCTTGGAGTACCGAATCATGTGAAGATGTTCGTTTTTAAAAATTCCACCACACTTCGAGCTTCATTGTTGGGTAAAGCCACGGCTTCAACCCACTTTGACACATAATCCACAGCTACCAATATGTAAGTGTTCCCACAAGAGCTCATGAACAGACCCATAAAATCAATGCCCCATACATAAATAAATGTCAATCTCCAAGATGGTGGTGATGGGTATCTCATTTTTCTTAGAAATCCTACCGGCCCTTTGTCATTCATCACAACGCTTGATGAGATTTCTACAGTCCTTGTAAAGAGTAGGCCAATAGAATCCACAAATCAACACTTTTGTTGTCGTTCTAGATCCACCATGGTGACCACCATATGGTAAAGAGTGGCTAGCCTCAAGAATTTTTACTTGTTCTTCATCCGGTACACATCGTCGAATCACACCATCGGTACAAATCCGGAAGAGATACGGCTTATCCCAATAATAGCCAAGGCAATCCTATTTGAGCTTCTTCCTTTGGTTTGAAGAGGACTCATTCGGTACAATACCACTCACAAGATAATTTGCTAAGTCGGTAAACCATGGCATCCCGGTTATTAAAATGGCTACAAGTTGCTCGTCGGGGAAGGAATCATTTATCTCAAGGCCGTCATGTGGCCTCCCCTCCTCCTCCAAACGAGACAAGTAGTCCGCCATTTGGTTTTCACTACCCTTGTGGTCTTGAATCTCTAGATCAAACTCTTGCAATAGAAGCATCCACCGAATTAACCTTGCCTTTGAATCATTTTTGCTCATTAAGTACCGAAGTGCCGCATGATCGGTGTGGACAATCACCTTTGTACCCATCAAGTACGGGTGGAACTTCTCCATAGCACAGACAATAGCAAGTAGCTCTTTTTCGGTCACTATGTAGTTGACTTGGGCATCATTCATGGTCTTGCTAGCATAGTAGACCGTATGGAAGATTTTGTTGATACATTGCCCCAAAACCGCTCCAACCACCACATCACTTGCATCACACATGAGCTCAAAAGGCAAGCTCTAATCGGTTGCGGTGATAATAGGAGTACTAGTCAATTTGAACTTGAGCAATTCAAATTCCTTCATACAGTCCTCATTGAAATGGAACTTAGCATCCTTCTCCAACAGTTTACACAAGGGGTTCACCACTTTGGAAAATTCCTTGATGAATCGGCGATAGAACCCAGCATGACCCAAGAAGCTCCTCACTCCCTTCATGGATGTAGGGGTGGGAGTTTAGAGATCACCTCTATTTTGGCCTTGTTGACCTTAATACCATGATTTGAAATTTTGTGGCCGAGAGCAATGCCTTCTTCGACCATGAAGTGACATTTCTCCCAATTCAAAACCAAGTTTGTCTCCTCACATTTTGCCAAGACCTTATCCAAGTTGTTCAAGCAATCATCAAAAGAATTTCAGACCATGGGAAAGTCATCCATGAAGACCTCAAGAAAATCTTCCACCATGTCGGTGAAGATGGCCATCATACACCGTTGAAAAGTCGTCGGTGCATTGCATAACCCAAATGGCATTCGCGAGAATGCAAAAGTACCATAGGGTCAAGTGAAAGTAGTCTTCTCTTGGTCCTCTGGAGCAATAAAAATTTGATTGTAGCCGGAATATCCATCAAGGAAACAATAGAAATCTCGACTATCCAACCTATCAACCATTTGACTAAGGAATGGGAATGGGAAATGATCTTTCCGAGTGACTTTGTTGAGCTTCTGATACTCCATACACACTCTCCACCCGGTCACCATTCTTGTGGGGATCAACTCATTCTTGTCATTTGTTACCATAGTCATGCCCCCTTTCTTTGGGACACAATGCACCTCCTGTCTACGAGCTATCGGAAATGGGGTAAACAACATCGACATCCAACCATTTTATGATCTCCTTCTTCATCACCTCTTGCATTACTTCATTTAATCTTCTTTGATGTTCAATGGACAGTTTAGCATCCTCTTCCAAAATAATCTTGTGCATGCAAAAGTCGGGGCTTATAATCTGAATGTCCGCCAATGTCCATCTTATAGCTTTCTTCCTCTTTTATAGTACCGTCAAAGTAGAGTCTACCTGTACGTTAGTGAAACAAGAGGAAATAATAACCGGTAAAGTAGAACATGGACTAAGGAATTCATACCTGAGATGTGGAGGCAATGGCTTTAACTCCAAAGTGGGAGGCTCCTCAATTGAGGGCTTTATTAGAGGAGTCTTCTGGTTCTCGAGATCTAAAGGACAATTTTCGAGGTTCATAAGTGTACGACCCCATTCCTTGCAATGCATATACACATTCCACATAGCCTTCCTTCCTATCATCATCATGATTAAGCAATACAGCCTCCAAAGTATCATCAACATTCATCATGGCACTAGTATCATCAACAATCACTTCGGTCACTAAGTCCACAAATGAACAAACTTCATTGCTATTAGGTTGCCTCATAGATTTGCATACATGGAAAACCACCTTTTCATCGCCCACATGGAAGGTGAGCTCACCAGCTTCCACATCAACAAGAGCCTCCCCCATAGTAAGGAAAGGTCTACCCAATAAAGAGCCTAGATCACATAGAGCCTCCCATTCCTAGGTATCATGAAGAGACCATTGGGTATTATGATGAGCCTCCCCCTAGGTATCAAGTTGATACTCGCCCCTAGATCACATAGAGCTTTGGAAAAGTCGGCGCTCCCAATGGTGCAAGAGATTGTGAAAGCATCGGGGTCTTTCAATTTCTGATCCATAAAGTGCACAATAGCAATCACTTGATGTGTCATCTTGATAGTCTCACAATTCATTGATATTTTCTTTGTCACCAAATCCTTCATGAACTTTGCATAGTCGGGCATTTGTTCCAATGCCTCAACCAATGGAACATTAATAGATAAGCTCTTCATCATGTCAATAAACTTCTTGAATTGGTTCTCGCTATTTTTCTTGGCGAGCCTTTGAGGGTATAGAGGAGGAGGCCTTGGCATTGGTGCCTTGGCCTTTGGCATTACCAGTTCCAGTATGTCAATCATGTGTTCCCTAGATGAGTTCACTTCTTCTTAAGTCTCCTCTATATTTTCATCAATATCAATTCTCACTTCTTCATTAGCTTGAACCACATTACTTGGAATTTTATCTTCTTGAATCACTACATCATCATCCAAAATTCTTCTTTGGTTTGAGGTTGTTGGCTCCCCACCTTTTCCACTTCTTGTGGTTACGACCATGGAATGTCCCGTGTTGTTCCTACCCTTCTGGTTCACCACTGTGTCACTGGGTAGTGCCCCTTTAGGATGAATGTTTAAATCTTGCGAGATTTGCCCTGATTGAACCTCCAAATTGCGAATTGAAGTGTTGTGAGAGGATAGTTGAGCATCAGAGTCGTCATTTTTCTTCATCATTTGTTTGAACATATTTTCAATCCATCCCATCTCATTATTGGAAGAGCTAGAACACTCTCGCATATGTAGATCTCAACTAACCACTCTGAAGAATATGTAACTGCCACTGGAATGAAATGTGATGACTTGGTCAACATGTCCATAATGACCCATACCGCGTCGAACTTCCTCTGAGTCTGTGGGAGTCCAACAACAAAATCCATAGTTATATGCTCCCACTTCCACTCAAGAATATCTAACTTATGAAGCAAACCTTTATGTCTCTGATGCTCGTACTTTTAACTTGCTGACAATTTAGACACCGAGCTACATATTCAATGGTATCCTTCTTCATCCTCCTCCACCAATAATGCTACTGCAAGTCCTGATACACCTTGGTGGAACCCGAATGAATAGAATACCTGAAATTCTGGGCCTCCTAAATGATAAACTCAAGAATCCCATCCACATTGGGCAAACAAATACAACCATGCATCCTCAAAACCCTATCATCTCCAACACTAACCTTCATGGCACCACCGTGCCGCACCATGTCCCTAAGGACAACAAAATGGGGATCATCATATTGACGCTCTCTGATGCGCTCATACAAGGAAGACCGAGCGACTGTGCAAGCTAGCATACAACTGGGCTCTAAAATATCCAACCTCACAAACTGATTGGCCAAAGTCTGAACATCTGCTGAAAGTGGTCTCTCACCAACTAGGATATACGCAAGGCTACCCATACTTATTATTTTTCTATTCAATACATCGGCCACCATATTGGCCTTTTCGAGATGATAAAAAAATAGTGATCTCATAGTCTTTCAACAGCTCCAACCACCTCCCCTGCCTCAAATTGAGATCATTTTGTTTGAACAAATACTGAACACTCTGATGATCCGTGAATACCTCGCACGACACTCCGTAAAGATAGTTCCTCCAAACCTTCAGCGCATGAACAATGGCTTCCAACTCTAAGTCATGAACATGGTAATCCTTCTCATAAACCTTCAACTCTTGTCACGCGTATGCAATCACCCTGCCATCCTACATCAATATTGTACCGAGCCCAATACGAGATGCATCATAATACACCTTGAAAGATCCTGAACCGGTAGGCAACACCAACACTGGCATTGTAGTTAAAGCAGTCTTGAGCTTCTGAAATCTCAACTCACACTTGTCCGACCGTTTGAATGGGGCACCCTTCTAGGTTAATCTAGTCAACGGGGCTGCTATAGATGAAAACCCCTCCATGAACCGACGATAATAACCCTCCAAACCCAAGAAACTCTAGATCTTAGTAGCTGAAGTAGGTCTAGGCCAGTTCTGAACTGCCTCAATCTTCTTAAGATCCATCTTTACGTTCTCTTCCGATATAACATGTCCCAAAAAGGCGACTAAGTCTAACCAAAACTCACACTTTGAAAACTTGGCATATAATTGGCTATCTCTCAGAGTCTGAAGTACAATCTAAAGATGTTGCTCATGCTCTTCTCGACTGTGGGAGTATATCAAGATAACATCGATGAATACAATCACAAAAAAATCCAAGTAGGGCTTGAACACCCGGTTCATCAAATCCATAAATATTGTTGGGGCATTTATCAACCCAAATGACATCACTATAATCTCATAATGCCCATACCGAGTCTAAAAAGCTCTCTTAGGGACATTAGATGCCCTAATCCTCAACTGATGTTAGCCAGACCTCAAATCAATATTCGAAAACACCTTGACACCCTGAAGTTGATCAAATAAGTCATCAATCCTCAGCAACAAATAATTGTTCTTGATAGTGTCTTTATTCAATTGTCGATAGTCTATACACATCCTCATCGACCCATCCTTCTTCTTCACGAACAACACATGTGAACCCCAAGGTGAGGCACTAGGTCTAATGAAGCCTTTATCAAGCAAATCTTGCAACTGCTCCTTCAACTCCTTTAACTCTGACGGGGCCATACGGTATTGCAGAATAGAAATGGGCTAAGTGCCCGGAGCCAAACCAATACAGAAATCAATATCCCTGTCGGGTGGCATCCCCGGCAGGTCTGCAGAAAACACCTCTTGAAACTCACAAACAAATGGTACTAAATCCATGGATGGAACCTCCGCACTAGAATCACGGACATAGGCCAAATAAGATAGACACACCTTCTCGACCATACGTCGAGCATTTACATAAGAAATAACTCTGCTGGTAGAATGGCATGGAGTCCCCCTCCAATCTAATCGAGGCAACCACGGCATGGATAAGGTCATCGTCTTGGCGTGATAGTACAATATAGCATGATAAGTTGACAGCCAATCCATACCAAAGATAACATCAAAATCTACCATATCAAGAAGTAGAAGATCTATACCAGTCTCAAAAGTCCCAATGGTAACCACATACGAGCGATAGACATGATCTACAATAACGTAATCTCCCACAGGCATGGATACATCCACAGGAGCACTCAAAAGAATCACGAGGCACAACCAGATATGCAGCAAAATAGGATGACATATAGGAGTAAGTAGATCCTGGATCAAATAGAACTGAAGCATCTCTGTGGCAAACAGGAACAATACATGTGATAACGGCATCCGATGACTCGGCCTCAGGCCTAGTTGGGAAAGCATAACATCGGGGTTGGGCCTCACCACTCTGAACTACATCTCTAGGACGACCTCTAGCTAGATGGCCTCCACCTCTAACGGCCTGACCTCTACCTCTAGCGCCCTGACCCCCCACCTCTAGTTGCCTGACCCCTACCTCTAGCTAGCTGAGCGGGCGGTGGAGCAACTGGTGCCAGAACCATGGCAAAAAAATTATATTGTGGCATGCCGCCAAATAATTTCGTACAGGACCTCCTGATGTGCCTAATACCACCACACTTAAAACACACATCCTACTGTTGTGGCTACTGAAGCTAAAACTATCCTGAACGAGCCAGATAACCACGATGATAACTCTGAATTGGAGGGGCACTAATAGGAGTTGATGGTGCACTGTAGGTTGGCTGCCCAGAATAAGGCCCATAAGAACCACGGCTCCCTGAAGCACTGTGAGACGCCTGAAGCGTTAAATGAAATGGCCTGGGAGGATGGCCTCTACCAAAAGCACCCATGCCTCCAGATGAGGCACCACTGAAACTACTAGAATAATGGGGCCTCGTATCTGACACCGGCCCCCTCTCCTAAGCACGAACCAACTCGATATGTCTGGCAGTATCAACGGTTATCTGAAAGGAAATATCACTCCCTGTCTCCTTGGCCATCTGAAGCCTGATAGTATAAGTGAGGCCATCAATAAATCTCTTCACCCGCTCCTTCTCAGTGGGAAGAAAGATAGTGGCATGGCAAGATATGTCAACAAATCGAGGCTCGTATAGGGTGAAAGTCATACCACCCTGCTGAAGTCGCTCGAACTGCCTGCGGTACTCCTCTCTAAGGCAGACAGGGAAGAACTTCTCTAGAAATAGCTGTGCAAACTGATACCAAGTAAGTGCAGGCGATCCGACTGGTCGGGTCAATGTATAATCTCTCCACCACCTCTTGGCGGAACCCGTCATCTGAAATACAGCAAAATCGACCCCATTGGTATCAACTATACCCATGTTCCGCAGCACCTTATGGCAACGTTCAAGATAATCATGTGGGTCCTCAGAAGGTGTACTACTGAAGTGAACTGGAAAGAGCTTCGTAAACTTATCCAGTCTCAATAAGGCCTCAGAAGATAAAGCGGGCCTATCACCGGCCTGTGCCGTAACAACCGGCTGAACTACCCTAACTGGCGGGGCTGTTGGAGTCTGATACTTGGGAGCCACCTGCTCCGAGGTGTGAGTAGCAGAGGTCTGTGCTCCTCCCCCAGCCTGAGAGACGACCGGTGCCACCAGAAAAGATACTAGTAAAGGCCATACTCTCCATAAGGCCTACCAAATGGACTAGAGCATCCTGAAGCACTAGAGTGTCTATGAACCCCTTCGGGACCTGAGTTGGTCCAATAGGTACAGTTTGGGCTAGAACCTCCTCATCAAAATCTTCCTGATGCTCCAATGCCCGTGCTACTGCTCGAGCTCTAGGTTGAGCTCTGCCTCAGCCTCAGCCTCAGCCTCTAGCGTGACCTTGACCTCTACCTCTGCACCTAATCGTAGCTGCCACAGGGGGCTCCGGCTCCTGTCCGGCGATAAATGCAGTGTGTGTTCTCGCCATTTGTAAGAGAACAAGAATAGAAGGGTTCAATCATCTAGAATAAAATCGCACGACGAAGTAAGAAAGAAGTGACATTTTTTTCTTAAACTCCATATCCTCTAGAAGATAAGTACAGACGTCTCTGTACCGATCATCCAGATGCTACTAACCTTGCTCGTGACTCGTGAGACCTAGGCAACCTATTGCTTCGATACCAACTTGTCACGACCCAAAAATCTCACCCTCGGGTCCGTGATGGCGCCTAACATTTCACTTGCTAGACAAGCTAATGTTAGAATAGTTTATCCATTTTTAACAGCTCAAATTAAATAACAATAAATAAACCATAACAACTGAAATATCTAATACAACCCTGAATCTGGTGTCATAAGTGCACGAGCTACTAGAATACTATAGATAAAGGTTTGAATAAAAGTAAAGTTGTCTGAAATAAAAATACACAGCTAAGATAAAGTAGGAGGGGATTTCAGGGTTGCGAAAATACACAGCTAAGTATCCACACTGATAGTAAACCCGAACAATCTACTGACCGCCACTAGGACCAAATCCAAAATTTGCATAAGAAGTGCAGAGTATAGTATGAGTATAACCGACCCCATGTACTGTGTAAGTGTCGAGCCTAACCTCGACGATGTAGTGACGAGGCGAAGGCGGGACACTTACAATAACCTGTATGCAGTATAAAATAATGACGGGAAAGGAAAATACAGAGAGGAAATAAGGCAGTTAACTCATGAAAATAACTCAATCCTCGAAGAAAACCAGTAAATGCCAGAAATACCAAATACTTAGAGTCTCGAATGAAAGAATCGAAGCCAACAATACACAATAAGGAATATAAATACATAAATTGTTGCGGCGCGCAACCCGATCCCACCGTACAACACTATCCTCCCTTATTCCACCATATAAATATCAATAATAATAAGTAAATTTATGCTGCAGCGCGCAGCCTGATCCCACCATATAATCAGAATCAATATCATAATTCACCCTTATTTCACCATATCAATCCACCCTTATTTCACCTATTGCGGCGTGCAACCTGATCCCACCATACAATATAAATAAATCAATAAGTACAATCAATTTAACAACTCGAATCACAAGAACATCTACGATTAACGGAGCTGAAGCAGAACCAGAAAGGAAATCTCATCCCAAATTAAGGATTCACTAAGATTAATACTAAGCAGTAAGACAAGTCAAATAAATGACAACTAAAGGGTACAAGTAAGTCAATTAAGGCAAGTAGAAGTAAATCATGGAAGCATGGGAGAATCTATCATTTTTAACATGAGAATAATAAATAACAAGTAGCAAATAAAGGCATGAGAAGCATTTAAAGCGTGTAAAAGTTAAGAAATGGAATGAAACAATTAATGAAATACGAAAAAATAGGGAATCAAGTATTTTGGCGGCGTATATACACTTGCGACCTCGCATATACGCCGCTACACACGAATTTCCCACAGCACATAGCTCAAGGGTTCCTAATTTCCTCAAATCAAGGTTAAACCCAACACTTACCTCGCTCCGCAAGCAAATCAAAGCACTATCGGGGCCTTTCCTCTAAAATCCACCTCCAAACCAATCGAATCTAACCAAAATCGACTCAATAACATCAAATAATACTAGGGAATAAAAATACAATACATAAAGTTAAGATTTTTACATAAAGCTCGCTTGGTCAAAATTCGAGATTCGGACCAAAACCCATTTACCCATTTAACCCTGAGCCCGATTTTATAATTAGTTTTGAAATCCAACCTCAATTTGAGGTTTAAATCCAAAATTTGCAAAAAAAAAACTCCAATTCTTCCCACATCCCAAATGTTTTACCCTGAAGGAACAAAGATTAAGGCTAGAAATTAATGGGTGATGATAGAAATGGAAGAAAATAAGTTAGAGTATACTAACCTATGAAAGGATGATGAAATTTCTCTTCCAAATCGCCTCTAGGCCGAGCTCTAATGAAAAGATGGTGAAAAACGGGTGAAATCTCGTGTTTGGAAATATTTAAGGTCTGGGCATCAGGCCTTCTTCGCACTCACAAAGGGCCTACCGTGTTCGCGATACATAGCGTCCCAATGGCCTATGTGTTCCCGAAGGCTGCTCCCCTCAGGCCTTCGTGTTCACAAGCCCACGCTCGTGTTCGCGTAGAGCAAACCACTGATTCCCTTCCCAGGTCCAAAGCCCTACACGTTCGCGAGAAGCTGGTCGCGTTCATGAATGTTAAGTCCCTCATTTCTCCGCATTCGCAACCCAGCTACATCGTTCGCAATTAAGAAAATCCACCCCAGTCCCAACAACTCTTCGCGATCGCGAAAAAGGACACACCAGCTGACAGCAGAAGTTAAAAACCAAATATTTTCTTAGTTCAACAACATTTGTAGCCTATCCGAAACTCACCAGAGCCCCTCGGGCACCAAACTAAACATACACGCAAGTCCAAAAATATCATACGAACTCGCTCAAGAGATCAAAACACCGAAATAAGACCTAGAACTACGAATCAGACACCAAAACAATGAATGTTTTTCAAAGAAGGTTAAGAACTTTCATTTTAACAACCTGATGCCTGAATCACGTCAAATCAATTCCGTTTTGCAGCAAATTTTGCAGACAAGTCATAAATATAGTAATGAACTTATACCAAGTTTCGGAACACGAATCCGGATCCGGTAGCAACAAAGTCAAACTACGGTCAAACTTGAAATTTCTTTAAACTTTTAGTTTTCAACAAATGGAGATAATTCTAGCTAGGGACTACCGAATTCGATTCCGGGCATACGCCGGAGTCCCAAATCACGATACGGATCCACTTGGACCGTCAAAATATTGATCTGGGTCTATTTTCTTAAAACATTCACCGAAGTGAACTCAAATAAGTTTTAAGGCATGATTTCACATTTTTATCAAATTTTTACATAAAAAACTTCCGAAAAAAGAGACGGATTGTGCATGCAAATCGAGAAAGGCTAAACGGTGCTAGTCGAGATTTTGGAACACATAAATGAAGGTTAAAATTACTGGATAACCTATTGGGTCATCACAGTTAGTTACGATACTTATTGAGTATATTGGGTCGGTTGTACTCATACTACATTTTACACTTAATTATGCAGATCCAGGTATGGGGACCAATTATCAACAGAGATTTTCTTATCGGACTAGGCTTCGAGAGGCGAGGTAGAGTTGCATTCTTGGCTGTAGTTTTGACTTGTCTTTTCTTATATACAGTTGTTTCAGTTCAGACGATATTTATATTTAGTTTACTCTTGTATTCTGTTGTAGAGCTCATGATTTCATATTTATCACTTTCTGGAGGATTTATCTTGTATTATTAGTATCTTGTCATATCGAAATTTCAAACTTATGCTATTTCTATAAATTTTTGTTGTTTTGGTTCTTTATTATTATATTTCGGCTTGCATGGCAGGTGTGTTAGGCGATATCACGACGGGTTGGGATTTTGATTTGAGACAGGATATGAGGTACATAACCGATACAGAGTGAATTCCGAAGGAAGCATAATCGATGGCAAAGAATCGGAGGCTTGACATCAGATAACATTAAATGAGTAGTCGCTACAAAGAATATTTGCATTCAAAGCCAGCCGTTATGCGCCCATCAATGAAATCCCTTTTCTCATTCAAGAAGAGCTTGATTTTAGGATCTTGCCCCCGTAAAGATATTTATAAATATCAGATTGACGACTCTTGTAAAGGACATAAAGCATTCTGCACACAAAAGTTGTACTTCACTATTCTACGCACAATCTAAACAATTTATTAGTTCTCTATCATTGTTACTGTTCTTGCTTCAGAAAAGACCGAGCTCAAACTCAGGCTTGTTATTTTCTTTATTTGCTAATATTATTTTTGTCCTATTTCTTTATCATTTTTGGATCAAATCGATTCGTTTGTCTATAAACCACGTTAAAAATTCAACTGTACTATTTTACGGGTAAACAGTTTGGCGCCAACCGTGGGACCTAGATAACTGCATAATCACTGTGGTCCATTCGTTTATTACTAACATGTTTTGGTTACTTCCATAGTAAAAACCAAATATGGCAGCTAACGATGTCAACAACACACACAATGTTGAAGCACGCGTTGAACGGGAAGAATTGTCCCAGCGTGATGACTCAACTAGCGAAACCTACAATGAAAGGGACGAAACAACCCCGGTTCGCGAAGGTCAGTATCCTCAGCATATGGGACCCAACTCCCGATGATGCGGAGGAAGAACATGTCCTAGAGATGGTCAAACTCCTTAGGGAACAACAGAAAACAATTATGGATCATCTCTCAAGATAAGATCGGGTGATGATGGAGTTAAAACATGTCACGACCCAAAACCTAACCCGTCGGGATGGCGCCTATCATGATACTAGGAAAGCCAACATCTCCTAAACACTTTCAATATTTAACAGAAATGAATTAATATATTTAAAATAACCAGAGTCTTTCATAAAAACGGTAAAACCCAAAGCATAAGTGCGGAAAAATAGCCCGACATCGGAGTGTCACTGAGTCATGAGCATCTAGATATCCAATCTGATAAAAACAGTGTCTAAGTATCAATACAGAAAGGAAGGAAAACATAGAAGGAGAGACAAGGTCTGCAGACGCCGGCAGCTACCTCGTGGTCTCCGGTACTCGATCGTGCACGAACTCAACGACCTCTGTGATCAAACACACCTGGATCTGCACATGAAGTACTGGGTGTAGCATGAGTACGACTAACTCAGCAAGCAATAGAAATAAATAAGGAACTGAGAAGGTAGTGACGAGCTATACGAATACAGTTTATTTTCAATAATTCCAACAAAGACTAGACATGCTTTCAAATACAGCAGTTCAAATCAAATCAATTTTATACAGTTAAAGTGCAGGTAAATCCGGATATAGAATCTTTTAGAAATTTCATGACAATGACAGATAGCAACTAAGTGAATCAACAAATGAAAAATCAAGTACAGCCTCTCAGGGGAAACAGTCACTCAACTCGTCATAACAGCTCAATCATTCGGCTCTCAGCCCTCAGTACTCACACTCTATACGTACATGCGCTCACTGGGGGTGTGTAGACTCCGGAGGGGCTCCTCCAGCCCAAGCGCCATATCGTTGCGGCGTGCAGCCCGATCCGATATAAATAGCCAGAAGGCTCGTTGCGGTGTGCAACCCGATCCATATATATATATATACAACCCTAAGGCTCATTGCGGCATGCAACCCGATCCACACATACAGCCCTAAGGCTCGTTGCAGCATGCAACCCAATCCATATACACACATATAGCTCAAAGCTCGGCACTTAGGCTCTAACACAGTCACCAACCTCTCTGGTCTCTCGAGCTCTTAGAAATCACAAAGATCAGCCAAAACAAAAATAACATAGTGTATCAACAAGAATCAAGAAGAGATTGAGATATGATACGCAAGTAACACCATGACTGAGTACAAGACAGGAAATAGCAAATACTTCAACAAGTACGCAACCTCTGCGGGTCCCAGCAGTACCATCACATAGCCTAAGCATGATTTCTAACATGATTTACTGTCAAATTTCTATAACACAGAGAGAACAGGTAAGTAACAATAGGCTATTCGACTTTACCGTCTCACGAGACGGACTAAGTCACAATCCCCCACGGTGCACGCCCATACGCTCGTCACCTAGCATGTGCGTCACCTCCAAAATAGTTACATCATAACAAAAGTTCGGGTTTCATACCCTCAGGATCAGATTTAAAACTGTTACTTACCTCAAACCGCGCAAAATTCCTACTCCGCAATGCCTTTGCCTATCGAATCAATCTCCAAACGCCCCGAATCTAGCCACAAGAAGTACGATATAATTAACATGGGCAAAAAGAATCAATTCCACAAGGAAAACATGAAAATATAAGCCAAAATCCGAAATAGACTCTAACCGGCCCCCGGGCCCACATCTCGAAATCCTACAAAAGTCACAAAATATGAACACCCATCCACTCACGAGTCCAACCATACAAGAATTACTCGAATCCAACCTCAAATCACCTTCCAAAACTCAAAAATTTAGCGTATGAAGTTTCTACCATTTTTCCCCGAATGTACAACTCAAATCCCTAATTAGATGATGCAAATAGCAATAGATTCATGAAATATAGTCCAATCCGAGTTAGAATCACTTGCCCCAACAATCTTCTTGAAAAAACCTCAAAAAATCGCCTCGCACCGAGCTCTCAAAGTCCCAAAATCAAAATGGAAATCAAACCCTCGAAATCCCACTTTCTGCCTAGTTCTTCCGCATCTACGGACACACCGTCGCACCTGCGATGCCACACCTACGGAATTTCCCACGTAGGTGCAGAAATGACTTAAAGGGTTGTTTCCGCGTCTGCGATGAAGGGGCCGCACCTGCATGTGCGCGCCTGCGGACAATGGTCCCCTTCTGCATTCACCCCTCCAGCTCACTTTCTGCATCTGTGGAACTTCAAGCGCATGTGTGGGTTCGCAAATGCTAAAATCCCCTCACACCTGTGACCCCTGACCATCTCCTCAACCCCCGCTTCTGTGCTTGGCCTGACGCACGTGCGTATCTACACCAGCGGTTCCCCACTCGCAGGTGCGAAACACCAGAACACCAGAAACTCAGCAATTGTACAAGTTCAAATTTTGATCCGTTAAGCATTCGAAACACACCCGAGGCCCCCGAGACCTCAACAAAATATGCCAACATGTCCTAAAACACCATGCGAACATAGTCAAGCCCTCAAAACATGTCGAACAACAACAAAAACACAAATTACACCCAGATTCAAGCCTAATGAACTTCTAAAATTTCAAATTCCACAAACGACGTCGAATCCTACCAAACCACGTCCGATTGACCTAAAATTTTGCACACAAGTCGTATTCAACATTACGGACCTACCCCAACTTCCGAAATCGAAATCCGACCCCGATATCAAAATGTCAACCCCCGGTCAAACTTCCCAAAAATTTGACTTTCGCCATTTCAAGCCTAAATTAGCTACATACCTCAAATTCATAGTCCGGACACGCTCCTAAGTCCAAAATCACCCAACAGAGCTAACGGAACCGACGGAACTCCATTCTAGAGTCGTCTTTACATAATTCCTAGTACAGTCAAAATTCTAAGACTTAAGCTTCTATTTTAGGGACAAAGTATCCCAAATCATTTCGAAACCAAACACAAGACCTCCCGGCAAGTCACATAAGCAAAAATAGATATGGGGAAAACAGTAAATAGGGGATCAGGGCTAATATACTCAAAACGACCGGCCAGGTCGTTACATCCTCCCCCTCTTAAAACAATCGTTCGTCCTAGAACGAGCATAGAGACATACCTGAAGTGGTAAAAAGATGAGGATAACGGCTGCGTATATCATGCTCGGTCTCCCAAGTTGCCTCCTCGACCGGTTGACCTCTCCACTGAACCTTCACAGAAGCAATATTCTTCGACCTCAGCTTTTGAACCTGCCTATCTAAGATAGCCACCAGCTCCTCAACATAAGATAAATCCTTGTCCAACTGGACTGAGCTGAAATTCAATACGTGAGACGGATCGCCATGATACATTCAGAGCATAGAAACATGGAATACTGGATGAACTCCTGCTAGACTGGGAGGCAAGGCAAGCTCATAAGCAACCTCCCCAACACGTTGCAACACCTCAAATGGACCGATAAACCTCGGGCTCAACTTTTCCTTCTTTTTGAATATCATAACACCCTTCATGGGAGACATCCGGAGCAAGACCCGCTCTCCAACCATGAATGCAACATCGCAAACCTTCCGACCCACATAACTCTTCTGTCAGGACTGTCCTGTGCGTAGGCTATCCTAAATCACCCTAACCTTCTCCAGAGCATCTTGAACCAAGTCTGTAACCAATAATCTAGCCTCGCCCGGCTCGAACTAACCCACTGGAGACCTACACCACTTACCATATAGAGCCTCATATGGTGCCATCTGGATGCTCGACTGGTAACTATTATTGTAAGCAAACTCCGCTAGAGGCAAGAACTGATCCCACGAACTGCCAAACTCTATCACACACGCATAGAGCATATCCTCTAATATCTTAATAGTGCACTCGGATTGCCTGTACATCTGAGGATGAAATGTTGTGCTCAACTCCACTCGAGTACCCAACTCATGATGTACGGTCCTCCAAAAATTTGATGTAACTGCGTGCCTCAGCCAGAAATGATAGATACCGGTACGCCATGAAGCTTGACGATCTCGCAGATATACACTCGAGCCAACTGCTCAGAAGAATAGGTAGTCATCATAGGAATGAAATGAGCTAACTTAGTCAGCTGGTCCACAATCACCCAAACTGCATCAAACTTCCGCTTAGTAATGTTGTCTCAAGTCCTGATACATCTTCGCGGCACCCGGATGAATATAATACCGCGAACTATGAGCTTCCTATAGAATCAACTCACGCAAACCACCTACATTGGACACACCCAATGCCGATCCGAGAGGCATCCCAACGCACAATATAAGAACCAGAAGCTGATGGTAGAACTAGAACTGGAGTTGTGGTCAAAGTAATCTTGAGCTTCTGAAAGCTCTCCTCGCACTCCTATGACCACCTGAAAGGAGCACCCTTTTGGGTCAATTTAGTCAAGGGTGATGCAATTAATGAGAAGCCCTCCATAAAATGACGATAATAACCAGCCAAAACGAGAAAACTCCAAATCTCGGTGGCTGAGGACGGTCTGGGCCAACTCTGAACTGCCTCTATCTTCTTCAGGTCTACCTGAATACCCTCACTAGACACCACGTGACCCAAGAACACCACTGAATTGAGACAAAAATCACACTTGAAGAACTTTGCATAAAGCTTCTCCTCCCTCAACCGCTGTAACACAATCCTCAGATGTTGGGCATGCTCCTCCTGGCTACGAGAGTACACCAAGATGTCATCAATGAATACAATAACGAAGGAATCAAGATAAGGCTAAAACACATTGTTAATCAGATGTATGAACGTTGTTGGGGCATTGGTCAGCCCAAAAGTCATCACAAGGAACTCATAATGGCCATATCGAGTCATGAAAGTTGTCTTAAGAATATCTATGTGATGACCCAAAATGTCATATTTAAATTTAATAAGTAATTCTGTGTTCGAAGACCTTGAAAAGCACCATTTATCATTCCTCGACTTACGTGCATAGTCCGTACAATTTTCCGAAAAGTTTTTTGTGAAAAATAGATTAAACTTTGAAATAGAGCTTTAAAATCTCAACTTAGTTGACTTTAATCAACAATTTAAGCAAACAGACCCGGATCAGTGTTTTGACAATTTTAGTAGGTCCGTATGGTGATTTGGGACTTGGGCGTATGCCAGGAATCGAATTCCGAGGTCCCTAGCTCGAGATATGGAATTTTGATGAAAAATTAAAAGCTTGAAAGCTTAATAATTTTTAAGAAATTACTGATGTTAGATTTATTGACCTCGGGTCCCTATTTTGGTTCCGAAGCCCGTTATAGGTCCACTATAATATTTATGACTTTTCTGCCAAATTTGATGAGAAACAGAGTTGATTTGACGTGATTCGGATATCCGGTTATAAAAATAAAGGTTTTAAAGTTTTCTTTAAAATTTCCTTTGTTTTGGTGTCCGATTCGTAGTTCTAGGTGTTAGTTTGGCGATTTGATCGTGCTAGCAAGTTCGTATGATCGGGTTGCATACCACAACAGAATTAATTATAATGAATATATTGGAGGATCGGGTTGCACGCTGCAACAGACTTATGAAAAATCCATATTGGAGGATCAGGTTGCACGCCCCAACAGACTTATGAAAAGTCCATATTGGAGGATCGGGTTGCACGACGTAACAGACTTATTTAAGAGTCGACATACATATATGTATATTGGGGGATCGGGTTGCACGCCGAAACAGACTTGATTAAAATGAATATAATGGAGGAGCGGGTTGCACGCCGCAACAGAACCGAATATGAATATATTTTGAGAGCGGGTTACACGCTGCAACAGAATTGAATGTGAATATATTGTGAGAGCGGGTTTCACACTACAACAGAATTGATGGAAATGATAATTCGTTATAACAGCTGAGTTGGCTTCAATTAGTATAAATGAGTTACCTGATTTATTTCTATTATTGTTGTTGTTACTAATATTGCGTACAGGTAATGTAAGTGACCAGCCTTAGCCTCGTCACTACTTCGTCGAGGTTAGGCTTAGCACTTACCAGTACATGGGGTCGGTTGTACTGATACTACACTCTGTACTTCTTGTGCAGATTTTGGAGTTGGTCCCAGCGGCGTACCATAGACTTGCTCGGATTTCAGCTACCAGAGGAGACTTGAGGTATAACTGCATGGCGTCCGCAGTTCTGAAGTCCCCGTCTATTTTACTTTAGCCGTGTGTTTACTTTTAGACAATTTTATTTTATTTAGACCTTTATTTTTATTTATTCTAGAAGCTCGTGCACTTGTGACACCAATTCTGAGATGGTATTTAGACACCGTTGTTTTATGGAATATTTTACTATACTTCAAACTTTGCTTCCACATTTGTTTCTTTGATTATTAATAATTTAAAATTTGTTTAAAATTTGGTTAATATTATTCTAACGTTGACTTGCCTAGCAAGTGAAATGTTATGCGTCATCACAGTCCGAAGGTGGGAATTTCGGGTCGTGACAATCTGAGTCCCGAATCTTCAGCTGGTGATACCCTGACCTCTAATCAATCTTGGAGAACACCATCGCTCCCTGAAGCTAGTAAAACAAATCATCAATACGCGGCAAAGGATACTGGTTCTTGATTGTGACCTTGTTGAACTGTCTGTAATAAATGAACATTCTCATAGTACCATCCTTCTTCTTCACAAATAGAACTGGTGCTCCCCAAGGTAACACGCTAGGCCGAATAAACCCCTTATCAAGGAGTTCCTGAAGCTGCTCCTTCAACTCCTTCAACTCAGCCGGTGCCATACGGTGCGGTGGAATAGAAATGGGCTGAGTGCCCGGCACACTAAAGGAAACACATCCGACGGGCGGAATGCCCGGCAGGTCTGCAGGAAACACATCCGAGAAATCTCGCACCATCGGAACAGAATCAATAGCAAGGGCCTCTGCACTAACATCCCTCACAAAGGCCAGATAAGATAGACAACCCTTCTCAACCATTCGCTGAGCTTTCAAGTATGAAATCACTCTACTGGGAACATAGTATATGGAGCCGCTCCACTCAACCCTCGGTAATCCCGGCATTGCCAACGTCACGGTCTTAGCATGACAATATAGAGCGGCATGACATGGAGACAACCAATCCATACCCAAAGTCATGTCAAAATCGACCATACTAAGTAACAAGAGATCCACTCTAGTATCTAGATTCCCAATAGTCACCACACATGACAGATATACATGGTCCACAATGATAGTATCGCCCACTGGAGTGGATACATGAACAGATGAAACTAGAGACTCACGGGGCATAACCAGAAAATGAGCGAAATACGAAGACACATATGAATAAGTGGAACCAGGGTCAAATAATACAGAGGCATCTCTATGGCAAACTGAGAAAATACCTGTAATCACAGCATCTGAAGCAATGGCATCTGGTCTGGAAGGAAGAGCATAGAAACGGGCCTGGCCGCCCCCTGATCGGCCTCCCCCTCTCGGGCGACCCCTGGTTGACTGGGCTCCACCCCGAGCTAGCTGAGTGAGTGGTGAATAAACTGGTGTTGATTTCATAGACTGGCTCCTCTACTGAGCCGGACCTCCCGTAAGGCGGGGACAATATATCCTGATGTGGCCAAATACTCCACACTCATAGCAACTCCCTGATGCTGATGCTGGGGATTGAAGGGAGCCTCGAGCATCGGGATAACTGGTAGAAGGACCTGGCATAGACGAGCCCTGACCCGATGGAGAAAGGGACGAACTCTAAGTTGGGAGAGCACTAAGAGATGACTGACTCTACTGAAAACTGTGTGAACCATGGCCAGATGATACACCACGATGAACTGGGTGAGCCGTCTGATCATGTCTAAAAGGACGGACTATACCGTAATGGAACTGCCCCCAGAAGGAAAACTGCTAAATCCACCCTGTCCACGAGGCCTCTTGGCCTCCCTCTCGACCCACTCCTGGCTGTGAACCATCTCAATCTGACGAGCAATATCGACAACCTCATCTGCGGCGACCAGACTACGCCTCTCGTAAGCCTCCCACCAACTGAAGGCAGCCCCAGAGAACTGAAAAGTAGTGAACGAGACCCCACTGGTCTCCAGAATACCTGCCGTATGGAGTATCCTCTGACACCTGTCCAAGAAATCATGTGCATCATCTCCCTCTGCACCACTGAAAGATGGAGGCTGGAGCCTCCCAAACCTCTCCAATCTATGCTACTCATCCTCAGGCATAGCAGGAACCACATAATCCTAAGCAGCGGCAACCGGCTGGGCCTGTGGTGCCCTCGGTGTCTGAAATCCCTGTACCACCTGCTCTGGTGTGCAGGCGGCGGGAGTTTGAGTGCCTCCCCCGGCCTAAGAAGTGGCTGCTACGGCCGGAACAAAGACCGCCTGAGCAAGACTGGTACACACGGTCAGAATCTGAGCTATGGCCTCCTAAAGGCCTGGAATCACAATGGGCACGGGTGGTGCGTGAGCTGGTTCCACAGGCTAGTTCACAACTGGAGCCTGCTCCTGAACTAGGGCAACTGGTGGGTCTGCAAGTACTGCCCCAGTTGTTGTGCGAGCTGCACCTCTGCCCCTACCGCGACCTCGGCCTCTCGCGGCCCTGGATGGATGTGCTGGTGGTTGTCCGTCCTGCCTTGTAGTATGAGTCCTCACCATCTGTGAGAGAATTAAAGAACAAATGTTTAGTTACCAGAATCAACATATTCGCACAACAAGAATTCAAGAATGTGAAGTTCTTCCTAAGGGTTTGGCAGCCTCTCGAAGATAAGTACAGACGTCTCCGTACCGATCCGCAAAACGCTACTAAACCTGCTCATGACTCGTGAGACCTATGTAACCTAGGCTCTGATACCAACTTGTCACGACCCAAAACCTAACCCGTCGTGATGGCGCCTATCATGATACTAGGCAAGCTGACATCTCCAAAACACTTCCAATATTTAACAGAAATGAATTAATATATTTAAAATAACCAGAGTCTTTCATAAAAACGGGGTAAAACCCAAAGCATAAGTGCGGAAAAATATCCCGACATCGGGGTGTCACTGATTCATGAGCATCTACATATCCAGTCTGATAAAAACAGTGTCTAAGTATCAATACAGAAAGGAAGGAAAACATAGAAGGAGAGACAAGATCTACGGATGCCTGCAACTACCTCATAGTCTCCGGTACTCGATCGCGCATGAACTCAACGACCTCCGTGATCAAACACACCTGGATCTGCACATGAAGTACAGGGTGTAGCATGAGTAAAACCAACTCAGCAAGTAACATAAATAAATAAGGAACTGAGAAGGTAGTGACGAGCTATACGAATAAAGTTCATTTTCAATAATACCAACAAAGCGTAGACATGCTTTCAAATTCGGCAGTTCAAATCAAATCAGTTTTATACAGTTAAAGTGCAGGTAAATCCGGATATAGAATCTTTCAGAAATTTTACGACAATGACAGATAGCAACTAAGTGCATCAACAAATGAAAAAGCAAGTACAACCTCTTAGGGGCAACAATTACTCAACTCGTTACAATAGCTCAATCAGTACAGCCCGATCCCATAATATATAAATAGCCATAAGGATCGTTGTGGCATGCAACCCGATCCATATTTATATACAGCCCTAAGGCTCGTTGCGGCGTGCAACCCGATCCATATACATATAGCCCTCTGGCTCATTGCGGCATGCAACCTGATCCATATATATATACCTATAGCTCACAGCTCGGCACTCAGGCCCTAACTCAGTCACCAAAGGCTCATTGCGGCGTGCAACCTGATCCATATATACGCATATAGATCACAGCTCGGTACTTAGACCCTAACTTAGTCACCAACCTCTCTAGTCTCTCGGGCTCTCAGAAATCATAAAAATCAGCCCAAACAAAAATAACATAGTATATCAAAAAGAATCAAGAAGAGACTGAGATATGATACGCAAGTAAAACCATGACTGAGTACAAGACAACAATTAGCAAATACTTCAATAAGTACGCGACCTTTGCGGGTCCCAACAGTACCATCACATAGCCTAAGCATAATTTCTAACATGATTTGCAGTCAAATTTCTATAACACAAAGAGAACAGGTAATTAATAATAGGTTATTCAACTTTACAGTCTCACGGTGCACGCCCATATGCCCGTCACATAGCATGTGTGTCACCTCCAAAATAGTCACATCATACCAAAAATCCTAGGTTTCATACCCTCAGGATTAGATTTAAAACTGTTACTTACCTCAAACCGCGCAAAAATCCTACTCCACAATGCCTTTGCCCCTCGAATCAATCTCCAAACGCCCCGAATCTAGCCACAAGCAGTACGATATAATTAACATAGGCTAAAAGAATCAATTCCACAAGAAAAATACGAAACTATAAGCCAAAATCCAAACTAGGCTCAAATCGGCCCCCGGGCCCACGTCTCGAAATCTGACAAAAGTCATACAATATGAACACCCATCCACTCAAGAGTCCAATCATACAAGAATTTCTAGAATCCAACCTCAAATTACCTTCCAAAACTCAAAATTTTAGCCTATTAAGTTTCTTCCATTGTCCCCCAAATTTACAACTCAAATCCTTAATTAGATGATGAAAATAGTAATATATTCATGAAATATAGTCCAATCCGAGTTAGAATCACTTACCCCAATAATCTTCTTGAAGAAACCTCAAAACATCGCCTCACACAGAGCTCTCAAAGTCCCAAAATCAAAATGAAAATCAAATCCTCGAAATCCCATTTTCTGCCCAATTCTTCCGCATCTGCAGACACACTGTCTCAGCTGCGACGCCGCACCTGCGAAATTTCCCTCGCAGGTGCAAAAATGACTTAAAGGTCTGTGTCCGCATCTGCGATGAAGGGGCCGCACCTGCGTGTGCGCACCTACGGACAATGGTCCGCTTCTGCATTCACCCCTCCAGCTCACTCTCCGCATCTGCAGAACTTCAAGCGCATGTGCGGGTTCGCAAATACGGAAATCCCCTCACACCTGTGACCCCTAACCATCTCCTCAACCCCCACTTCTGCGCTTGGCCTGACGCATGTGCGTGTCCGCACCTGCGGTTCCCCACTCGCAGGTGCGAAATGCCATAACACCAGAAACTCAACAATTGCACAAGTCCAAATTTCGATCCGTTAAGCATCTAAAACACACCCGAGGCCTCCGAGACCTCAATCAAATATACCAATAGGTCCAAAATCACCATACGAATTTAGTCGAGCCCCTCAAAATACGTCGAACAACAACAAAAATACGAATTACACCCTGATTCAAGCCTAACAAACTTCTAAACTTTCAAATTCCACAAACGACGCCGAAATCTATCAAACCACGTCCGATTGACCTCAAAATTTGCTCATAAGTCATATTCAACATTACGGACCGACTCCAACTTCCGTAATCGGAATCTGACCCCGATATCAAAAAGTCAACCCCCCGATCAAACTTTTCAAAAATTCGACTTTCGCCATTTCAAGCCTAAATTAGCTACAGACCTCAAATTCATAGTCCGTCCTAAGTCCAAAATCACCCAATGGAGCTAACGGAACTCCATTCCGGAGTCGTCTTCACACAATTCCGACTACGGTCAAAATCTTAAGACTTAAGCTTCTGTTTTAGGGACTAAGTGTCCCAAAATACTCTGAAACCAAAAATAAGACCTCCCGGCAAGTCACATAAGCATAAACATATACGGGAAAAATAGTAAATAGGGGATCGGGACTAATACACTCAAAATGACCGGTCGGGTCGTTACATCAAGCACTAACAGGTGCTTCCAATAACGTGAACGTAAGAGGTCCAAAGGACTTACAAATTAGAGTCCGCTTGAAAATTATTATTTTCAAATTATTTGACTTGAAAGAAGAAAATTGCCTAGTTTTTTTAGGTGTGGGCTTTTACCCTTTAAAACAAGAAAATTTGGAAAATGCTAGGCGAGGTCAGATGGTCTTCTTGAATTTACAATAAATTTTATTTCTTAAGCAAAGTTTGGTATATTGTTTCAAATTAAATAGTGAGTAATCTTGCCTTAATCTAGAATATCTCTTACGGATAGAAGATGAAGGATTTACCATATGTATTTACATGAAAACTATATATTATGATAATCTTAATTCTAAATTCAATTTTCTGCATTGACTTGAACATATTACACATTACAAATAACAAATAATAGACAGTAATACATTAATATCATTTTCTATTAATTCATTAAAATATTATTTACCGTTATAATGTAACTTTGGTACAATAAACTATCCTTTACACTTAACCATCCTAAATGGGCAACATCTCCTCTATCCCACGAAATAAATACAAAAGAAAAATATATTTTTCTGGAGATGTTTATAGAAAGTTAACAAAGTGTGTCTAATATAATGCGTTACCGAATATAATTAAATAAAAGAAAAATAAAAAGTGTAAAAAGAAAAATATCAAGTTACTTTCAAGTTTTGATAATTTGTAGAGCGTAACAACAATATCATTTACTTTAACGGACTTACCATAACGACATAAGTAGAATCTATAAGTGAAGATAAGCAGCGCGCTCGCCTATAAATTCTTAGATAAATTCACTAAAATTTGTGTGTATAATTTAGTATTCTTCTCGTTCTGAATAAACCATGTAAGTGATCATCTCGACCTTCTTTAGAAGAACTTTTAAGTTTTGCTTGACTTCATACCTTTAATTTTTTTCCTTTTGAATAATGACTCATCACCTTGAATTGCTTCAGTGTCCTATATGTCATCAAATCGTTCGCGGCTATCAAGAATTCATGAATCACGTTCAAGCACATCCAATAGACGAGCGTGAAGAGATATACACAACATAACCAACGCGATACGCAAGAGTCGTGACAAATGAACATTTGTCACGAGCTACATTTCAAGCACCACCACCATATCGTACCACCTCGATTAGAAGTTACCGCTTTGGCATAGGCGTACATATAAAACAACATCGGCAAATGCTTCAGTTCACAAGAAGGAACCATGTTCGAGGAGAAAATCCAATTGTTATAAACCTCAATGAAAACCCCTCTGAGTTTACAAGAAGGAACCATGTTCGAGGTGCAAATCCAATAGTTATAAATCTTAATGAAAACCCCTCTGAGTTTACAAGGCCATATATAAATGAGTTGAGATTTTCCTATTAGAGATAGATCTGATGCGAATCAGTTCGTTTATGATAATAATAATAATAATGACTTAGATCTAAGCTTAAGGCTTTGAAGCCAAGAGTATAGGATTCTGGTCCCATTTTAAACTAAATTCACCAAAACATTGTTGGTTGGATGATTATCTTTACCAAAAAAAAAATGTTCCCTTTTGTTTTTATTTTTTTTATTTTCTTGAATTTTTCCTTTCTTTACAGAGTTATATTCCCTTCGAGATTTTAATCAAGCATTTCTTTGAGCCATATTTTTTTTGTTATTGCAAATCACTCGTATGGTAATTCAGGAATAAACTAAAAATAAGTGCGGATTTTTATTGGTACGTTTCATCTAGAAGCTTTAAACAAATAATTTCTTCAATGGTTTGACTAGGCTATAATATATCTTTTAACACATAACTTTTCAACTTATAAGTACTTATAAACTGTTTCTGATTTCTTCCACGGTGGTGAAACTTCACCATTATCATTTTTTGAAGAATACCATATATAGTAACTAGGTCCATTATCATGAAAACTTGTAATCTATACACAATTTCAGTGGAATTCTTCCATATAATAAGTGGGAGTTGATTCCTAATACACTTCCATTCCCCTTTCCTGACTCCATACAGTGACGAAGTCATGACTTTTATTAAGGAGTATCAAAATTTAAAAAATTAAAAATACGAAAAGATCAAAGAGATTCAACATATAATATATATACATAAATAAAAAATATTACACAGCAACACAATGTAACTTTCTAGTAATAGAATTTTAAAAGGAAAAAGAAAAGGGATTTTTACCTTCCTATATACTATTTGAAACTTTATTACCCTCCCTACTCAAGTTTCAATTTAATTACATAGGCATATACAATTTACCAATTATATATATTTTAGGAATTTAATGAGAATCAATTAACTCCTAAAACAGCTGGATCCGAGATATAATAGAAAGTTTGAATTCAGTTCTTTCTTTCTTTGAAGGCCTTTGAAAGCCCCAAGACATATAGTTCTCTCTGACGTACATATTCCACTCCCTCATGTTTCTCTCCTCATAACCCCCCCCACCCTCACGATTCTGTACTCTCTCCCTCCATTAATGATCTTTTCTATTTTTCTTCAAAAATCTTTTATAATCTCTCTCAATCTTTCTGAATTCTCGCTCTAAATCCTACGAAAATAGTAGCAGCTTACATTTTTCCTTCCATTACAATGAAGAAGAAAGGAGTTCCGAAGAATAACCCTAAAAAGCTAATGTTGGTGATATCCCTACTTTTGATTTGGGTATTTTCTCGCATGATTCACCCAAAAAAGTAGTGAAATCGGCACATGCAAAACCAGAGATAAAGTCCAATCTTTCCCCTCGTGAAGCTAGGGCAGAAGCTCGAACAAAACTCAAGCATGACATGGATGTTGGTGAAGCTTCGACATCTGCTAAATCAATAAAGCGGAAGAGCAAAGAAATTCTTCGTGATGATGATTTCGTCGAAAAAAAAGTTATCCTGAAACCTGCAAAAAAAATCAAAGTTTCTCCTACTGTCAAACCTTCAAAAAAGAAGAAGGTTCAAAAATAACCTAAAACTATACCCCAACAGTCATTGGAGAAGGTAAAACTTTAGTAGTTACAATTTTGGATTTTTTTAAGTTACAAAACTTGTTCTCATTCTCATGACTATACATATTTTTTATTTTTTTGTATTTGTAGAAATTTTGTCTAAATTGTGTATATTTGTTGTTGGTTATCAACTTTTCTATATTTCCCTAGAAATTGAAGATTTTTTGTATATTATTCAAAAATATTTTGTTAGGAAATGTACTACATGATTTAGTTTATTTTATTGGTTATTATTTGCTCTATTTTGTAGATGTTAGTTTCATATTCTTTAAAGAAATTGTATATATTATGTCTAATTGTTACTTTCTAATTTCTTTCTCTAAACATAATTTTATAAGCGCATTTGTAGCTTCAATGTAGTCAGTTGTTATATATGTTTACTAATTTTGTAACTTACTTGTATGTAATGTATTAATGTCTTTCTGACTGTAGCTAAATTGTAGTAGAATTGTATTTATTTTATTTTTTGGTCTTCAAATAAGTTTTATTAACTTACTTTTTCTTTTGGTGCAGAATCGAATATTTATAGCCTATTATTCGAAATCATGTTGTTAGGGGATTGTCACGACCCAAAATTCAACTAGCCATGATGGCACCTAACCTCACCCGCTAGGTAAGCCAAATAACAACAATATGATTCAATTAATATATTAGTGACTCTAGTACACACCCCAAGGACTGGTAGTACAAATCATGAGCTTCTAAGATTCAAAATTTACAAGCTGGTGTGAAATAAAATACATCATCTGTTTGAAAATACATGAACAGATTTTTAAATCTAAAGCTACCAAGATCAAGAGGTGGTTATGATCGGAACGCAGGTACATCTTCAATGTCAGCTCCCGCCATACACAGCAACATCAGCATCCAAATTTTGCACGTAAGGTACAGAAGTATAGTATGAGTAGAACCGACCTCATGTACTCAATAAGTAACAAACCTAACCTTAGGTTGAAAGTAGTGACGAGTTTGTACCAAGGTCAGAGTCCACTCCAATAACCAATAACATCTCATAACAATACAATTTATAGCAGTACAAGCAATAACTCAATAATAGAATGCTCAGCTCGTATACATTTACGGAAAATAAACATTTTCTTTTCAAGTATAACAGTAAAACTCAAATCCTTTGCCGAAAATCACCAAAATTATGAGTAAGTCTTAAATCTGTGGTTTTTGTCAAAATATTTAACGACAGATAAGAAATTTCATTATCAGATGGCATGAGGAAAGATATCTCTCTATGCCTACATATCAAGTATACATGTCTAATGTAATGCAGCAGAGTGATGAACTCATGTACTAACACTCTCAAAGCACTCAATCTCACTATCTCGCATTTTCACTCATTACGCTCAATATTCAGCACACTCAGTCACTCGGCACTATACAAGGCAGATCTAGCCCAAATATAAATGACAACTTGCACACATGCACACAGTACTATATATGGCCAATCAAGTCCATGGAAGATCCATCTCAAATATATATATACATAATAACTGATATTCAGTCACTCAGTACTGTACAGGGCCAATCCAGCCCAGGGAACTCCATCCCAAATATAAAGGTAAATAAATAAGGCAACTCCATGCCCTGGGAAGTTTATCCCAAACATAAATAAATAAGGTAACTCCATGCCCTGGGAAATTCATCCCAAATATAATGCCATATGCGCTCACTGTGGAGGGGGTCCTTCGACCCAAGCACTATAATAAGCCAATCTGGCCTGCTATGGCGTGCAACCCGATCCCATAATAATAAAGCTTATAAGGCCTGATGCGGCGTGCAGCCCGATCCATATAATAATAAAGTATATAAAGCCAATATGTCATGCTGCGGCGTGCAGCCCGATCCTATAATTATCCTCACAATCAGGCCCTCGGCCTCACTCAGTCATCAATCTCTCCAGTCTCCCGGGCTCACAATGCCATGAAACTAGCCCAAAATGATGATATGATATATTAATAAATAACAAAAGAGACTAAGATATATCAATAAATAACAAAAAAGACTGAGATATGATATGCAATGAATGTAGATGACTGAGTACAAAATTACAATTTAAACAAATAATTCAACAGCAACATGACCTCTGTGGGTCTCAATAATACCGGCATATAGCCTCAGCATGATTTTTAACATGATTCTCAGCTCAATTTCTCTAACACATGAAAGTACATGTAAAATGCCAAGATTATTTGACTACACAATTTCACGGAATCAATTAAGTCACATTCTACGTTGCACACCCACACGCCAGTCACCTAGCAAGTGCGCCACCTCCAAACAAATCACATAACACATATATTCAGGGTTCATACTCTCAGCTCCAAGTTTAGAAATATTACGTACCTCAAACCGTGTAATTCTTTATTCCAATATGCCCTTGCCTCACGAATCGGCCTCCGAAAGCCTCGAATCTAGTCACAATTTATTCGATTCAGTCAATATAAATTATAGGAATTAGTTCCATATGAAAATAATAATTTTCCAACAAAATCCGAAATTCCATTTAAAGATCGCCAGTGGAGCCCACGTCTCAGAACCTGACAAAACTTACAAAATATGAACGCCCATTCAACCACGAGTTAAGAATGCTAAAAACTCCAAATGACAAATGATTTTCCTTTTTGAAAACTAGAAATCACGTTCTACAACTTTTATGTTTTGCTCATATCCCAACTCTTTATAGATTTCGATATATAAGCTTCCAAAGTCAGCCCTGTGCAGCAGAAATTTCTTCTTCGCGATTTCCAAACTCTTCCCAGACAGCTTGTAGTGTATCCACCATAAATGTTTTTACACAACTCCAAATACCAAACAGTTTGCTTTTTCGAAACTAGACACAAAGGTCTACAACTTTCATTTTTGGATTATCTCGAAATTCTTTATCAATTGCAAGATATAAGCTTCCGAAGTTGGGTGACGGACAGCAGGAATTCCTTCTTCACGAACGCGAGAGTCTCTTCACGAACGCGAAGAAAAAAATTCCAGGAGCCAAATCCTTCTTTGTGAACGCGAGAGGCTCCTCGCGAATGCGAAGAACAATACCAGACATCAGAAAACCAGCATCCAAAGTTGCCCAAAATGATCTGATAACACCCAAAACATACCCGAGGCCCCCGGGACCCTAACCAAATATACCAACAAGTCCTAAAACATGATACGAACTTAGTCGAGGCCTCAAATCACATCAAACAATGCTAAAACTACGAATCGCACCACAATTCAAGCCTAATGAAAACTAACAAATTTCAACTTCTACATTCGATGCCGAAACCTATCGAATCAAGTCCAATTGACCTCAAATTTTGCACACAAGTCATAAATGACATAATGGATCTATGAAAAATTTTAGAACTAGATTCCGACCCTTGATATCTAAAAGTCAACTCTCCTGTTAAACTTCCAAATTTAAACTTCCTGTTTTTGCCATTTCAAGCCTAATTTAACTACGGGCTTCTAAATAATTTTTCGTACATACTCCTAAGTCAAAAATTACCATATTAGAATCATCAAAACTCTATTCCGGGGTCGTTTTCACATAAATCAATATCCAGTCAATTATTTCCGCTTAAGCTTTAATTCTTGGAACTAAGTGTTCTAATTTATTCTGAAACCTCCCCGACAAGTCACATAATTATAATTTGACATAGGATAAGCAGTAAATGGGAGAACGGGACTGTAATATTCAAAACGACCGGCCGGGTCATTTCAGGGATGTACTACTTGATTTAGTTGGTTTTATTGGTTATTAGTTGCTCTATTTGTAGATGTTAGTTTCATTTTTTATTAACAGATTGTATATATTATGCCTTGTTGTTACTTTTTAACTTCTTGCTCTAAACATAATTTGTAGCTTCAATGTAGTCAGTTGTTATATATGTTTACTAATTTTGTAACTTACTTGTATGAAATGTATTAATATTTTTCTCATTGTAGCTAAATTATAGTAGAAATGTATTTATTTTGTTTTTTGGTCTTCAAACAAGTTTTATTAACTTATTATTTCTTTTGGTGTAGAATCGAATATTTTTTGCACCATATGATATTGATTATGGCATCACTAGGTTCCAGACATTATCCGACCCTGTTGTTCCTGGCCAAATCAAGGTGTTATTGTCTGAAAATGGGTTAAAGTTGTTTAAAATGATATGTTTTGGGAATTTTCTTTTCCTGCCTAAAATATGTATCCAAAATCAGGCAATTCACCTCCTCATAAAGTATGAATTGAATACATCCGGTTCTGATTTTTTACAGTAGAAATAAAGGGTGAGAGGCTGAACTTTGGGTTGAGAGAGTTTGCCCTTATCACTAGCCTTAAATGTTTTACATAAGTGACGTACTTTGGTTACACAACTAAGTATGATAGTAAAATAATGAGAAGTTATTTTTCGAACAAGAAAAAAGTTGAGAAGTCATACTTGAAACAAATTGTAACCAGTCGTAGTTGGGTGAATGATGATGATGCACTCAAGCTGTGTATTCTCTATCTGATAGAATTCTTCCTCTATCCTTCAGAGAAAGATAATGGTTTGATAGACCATTTTAGGTTCTACTTGGTGGACTCGGGGTAGTATGCGAATTTCGCATGGGGTATCAAAGCTTATACATAATTGCTTCAATCCGTTAGGCACAAGCTCAACCCTTCTATGCATTTTTATATCATTCGAGGTTTTGCACTCGCTATGAAAATATGGTTGTATAAGTGTTGCTCTACAGTCAACACTAATATAGCTACAAGGGTTGGTAATTCGGTCCCCCGCATACTTAACTGGACAGCTAGTAAGGACAAGATATGGATATTTGTATTGGAAGATAGAATGATCAAACCATCATGGATCAAGGTAAATATTTTTCACTTCTTGATAGACAATTTAATACAAATTATCTACACATTTTATACATATTATGACTAGGTCCCTCACATTTGTTTCACTCAGTTCACCAATATGCTTGAAGCCCCAGAAGAGTTTTCAAGAATGACTTTGCCAGACAAAGTTGAATACATCCTTGAAGAAGCTGAAACAAAGGCCAAGCATCCGACAGATGCTCCATTTCCATATGGACATAAGTAGGCAATAGGAATAGATGACAAGAAAGATATTGTGAAACAATTAAAAGAAAATAAGAAAAGATGTTGATAAAGTAACCTCTTAAGATAATCCTAGCTGGTTTCTTTAATTTATGTTATGAAAATTATTTCTTTAACTCTTTCTATTTTAATACATAGGTCGGTTCAGACCTTCGAACCTTCAAGAAAGAGGTATACCTAATTCTTTATTTTTAGTCTTCTTTTATGTGTGTGTGTGTGTGTGTGTGTGTGTGTGTGTGTGTGTAAGCCTCTAATTCTCAGATATATTATAACAATTTTTTGTTCTTTAGGTTTTTCAAGAACTAGGTAGCATTCGACTGCTACTCAATGATTCCATTAAGTCTATGTTACAGGCAATAAAAAGTCAACAGGATATGAACATTGATGCTAAGGTTTTATTCGAAATATATTCATTTTGGACAACAATTTTTACCATATTTATGTTTATAATAGCATTCATCAAGTACATAGCCTAACAAATTCCCAATACAGTTTACTAGTAGTTCTACGAAAAATGATGAGCATTACAAAGAAAAGAGCAAACAACAAAATCCGGGCAGTAGTGCTAAACCAGTGTTGGCCAACAGCAGTAAAACAAGTATTTTAACAATTTTAACACAATTCGATGACAAATAATCTACATTATATTTATATTATATCTATATTATATCTACATATAGCCTAAATTATCAGCAAATAATCTACATTATATTTCCAATTGATTCTCTTAGATACAGGGCACATGTCTGACATTCAAAATGAGAAGAATTTTCATGTAGGTGTTGACTTATCTTCCCAATTTTAAGGGGAATTGGAGGAAGAAATCGCAGGTATGATTTAGTACATTTTATCTACATATTTCACAATACATATTACATCTGAGCTACATGACAACATTTAAACAAATTAACTACAATTTATCTACAGTGTTATTTCTGTTTATTACAAATGATCTACAATTTTATTAAATTATACACATTTATTGTAACAGAGAAGGAAACAATGCATGTGGACTCTCCAAAATAGGATGTAAAACTTGGCATACAATGAGAGCATTTAAATGAGGAGAAGGAGACTATGCCTTTGCAATCTCCCATTCAACAAGCAAATGTTATACAACATGGAGACGATTGCAATGAAGATTTCACTAGTATTATATGTTACAATATAATTGTAGGAAAAAAGTAACAACTTTCATATAAGTTTCAGTTTTCCCAAAAAGACTAATGCAACCAACATACAATGTTGTTCTTTTGTTTTAAATTTTATAGGTGAACCAGCCGACTACATCAATGTAGATGATTCGGACAATGACTCCGGGTCTGGGAAAAGGGCAGTAACACTTGATAATTTTGAGCTTCTAGAGAACTTCTCACAGATTGTTAAGTTCGGAGTGGTAAATGAAGATGAAACAACCTTTGTGCATCAGGGAAGAACAACGGTTCCTGGAAAGCATGCCAGATCTCCCTTTCTCTCTTATTTCAGTTCTGGGGGAAGCACTTCTGTTGGACCTCCAATTTTCAACATCGAGAATCTATTTACTGGGGTTATTGGTGACGATGTTGATCCTGACTTGTTGGAAGAATTCAATAAGTGGTTATATTTAGGTACCGACAAGGTTTCAAATAGGTTAGATTATACAATATTTTCATATTATTGAGGGCATACAATTTATGGATTTCAAACTGAAACTATATAATAATTGTACTTGTTATGACTTTAAATAAGAGGAAGGCGACTTATACTTTAAAACATAACCAGCTCAACCCGTGGTTTGATCTTGGAGTGGAGAAATTTGATAAAAAGGATTAGTTTTATACTTTGGCACATCCCGGGCAAGTACTCAACAACACGGTACACACATACCCTGGAAGAATTTAATGATTAGCTATAGTATTCTGTTATTTTATAAATATGTAGATTTTTTGTTTGAAAATTGTATTTAAGGTGTATGAAGCATTGAGAAATAATGAAATCTATTTTTTTACACCACATTGATGTTATTTTATACTATTTGAGGAAGAGAAGAAAGTATGGTCCTGAAAACAAAATATGGTTTACAACCACTGTCTGTATATTCAAGACTAGAATTGAACAGATTTATGAGAGGTACATTAATGCTCCTACCGATAAGAAGCTTATTATTGTAAAACCCCAGGACGTCGTAGAAGAATACATATTCGGGTACCGATTACTTGAAAATGTTGCATGGGATAAAGTTGATTTTGTGATTATGCCCATAAATATTGTGAAGAAATTTTATTGGTTATTGGCTGTGTTTGACATCACCGATAGGGTTTTATATGTTTATGATTCTATGGTCTCTTCACGAAATTACAAACTTATTGAATCTGTTGTCGACAAGTTTTCTACTATGATCCCCCTCTACTTGTCATGCACCGACTTCTATGGCAAGCGTCCAGACATTAACTACAAGAACACAAAAGCATACATTGAAAAGGGTATTACTAACCCTCTTGACATTCAGTGGTTTGTCGGTGAGATGCCCCAGCAAAAAGTAGGATCACTATATGTGTTGCTTTCCTTCTATCTATTTAACCAATTATTTTTTTACATTGAATGCTAAATCTTTTTTCCTATCATTTTTGCAGTGAATGTGGTGTATACGTGGAAGCATTTGAAGAATATGTCAGTATTGGAGAGCTATCGATTTCAAAGGAAGACCTTTCTGATATTGATTAACATTGTCGACACTATGAAGCGTTCATTTGGGATTATGGTAGAAAAAAGCAAGAGCTTGGTGCAATTAGTGAAAGTGAGGTGACGGGAAGATTAGCAAGAAGAAAAGGTGCACCAGCTGTGAACGAGAGAATACAAATCCGGAAAAAGCAGAATTAGTTTCCATTTTCAGTAGAAAGATTATAGTTAAAGTATTTAGATGTAGCTAGATTGTAGTAAAGTTGAAGACAAATTATTTATTAAGAAGGAGTCAACTGCAATTTATTTGTAGCATATTTGTGCTGCAGTTGTTTTACCTTTTATTTTGTTATTTTATCCAGAATTTTACTACATAGAATAGAAAATATTTGTGGCTTTGTTTTTGTTGAAAGTTGTTAGTACTTGATCTCGATATTGGTACTATATAATTTCTTTACATCATAACTACAATTATGTCTATAATTACTATACAAAAATACATAATCTATTCAATTTAGCAGTGTTGTTAGGAAAGGCTGAAAGTAATAAATAAACCTAGTATTTGAACAAAACAACTACAAACCAATTGTATTAAGAGTTGAAATCTGTTTAGCAAACATTTATTATAGGAGACAATCTTTATTCAAATTAGCAACATAATTACACCATAACTACAATTCTCCAGAACAAAACAAATACAACTTCATATGTCTTAAAAGACAGATTATCATGAACAGTACTCAGTGAAAAAAAAACTTTAAACTGTATCAATTTTTATTTTCTTTTGGGAGCATTCCTACAAGATCTTTTGTTATGCCCTTCTAGTCCGCAGTTGCCACATGAAACCTTGTAATTTTTTTGTATTTACTTCATCATATGATTTGTATATTTGTTTTTGAGGTCTCCCTGGCTGCCTTTTCCCTGTAGGTGGCTTTACAACTTCTTCAGCTATATGTTGTGGCACATTCCATTTGCTTTTGTCAGGCAGCGGGTCTACTGGTATTTCATAAGTATGCATAAGGCTCTCCCTCGTGTAATAAGAAGAATAATAGTTTTCATAAGACTCATTCCTATGCCTCAAAGATACCAAAGCATGTTCACAAGGAAGTTCATCAAGCTGGAATTGTCCAATGAAGTGCTTCACACCATATATCACAGTATGGATGTAATCAGCTGATGCCCTTACCTACAATTTTATTACAAACACACAACAAGTTGTCAGCAACAGATAGAAACAAAATAACTACAATTATACAACAATATTTCTATCAATTAACAGTATATATTTAGTATGTATGGAATCAATGATCTGATGTTATTGGCTATATCTTACTCTCATCTTCTACGATAATGTCTTGTTGTCCTCCAACTCTTTGTTGTATTGTTCCCAAGGTGTGTGAACGTACCCTTTGCATTCAATAACTTTTCATTAGTCCAACGTTCAAGAAGAGTCCTCATGTACTCTAACAGTTCTACTATGGGCAGCTCTCTTGCATATTTGGTTACCGCATTTTGATATCATCGTCTATGTTCTGTTCACCGTAGCATGTATCCGAGACCATCTGTGATAGCCAATATCATATATGTAAGCTTTAACATGTGTGTCGATGTAACGAACCAACCAATCATTTTGATTTTTAGATTCTCGTTCCCCTAAATAAGACTCTTCGTATGTGATTTTACTATTTTATGAACTACGGGGACGATTGGTTCGGTTTTTGAAGGGTTTGGGTTGAAATCGGAACGCTTAGTTCCTTAGTTGGCTTTTAAAATGCTAAGTTTGATTTTGGTCAACATTTTTAGTAAACAACCTTGGAACCGGGATTTGACGGTTCCAATAGGTTCATATGATGATTTTAGACTTGGGCATATGCTCGGATCGGGTTTTGGATGACCCGGGAGCGTTTCGGCGCTTAATGTTGAAAGTTGGCTTATTGAAGGTTTAAAAGTTCTTTAAATTTATTTTGGAGTAGGTTTTGGTGTTATCGAGGTCCGTTTATGATTTCGAGCCTCGGAATAGCTCTGTATGGTGATTTAAGACTTGCACGCAAAATTTGGTGTCATTCCGAGTAGTTTAGGTATGATTCGGCGCGTTCGGAGCGAATTGGAAGAACTTGAAGTTCATAAGTTGATCCTATTGGTTTTGGGTTGCGATTCTTACTTCTAATGTTGTTTTCCACGTTCCAAGGGTGTGAGCGAGTACGTTTTATGTTTACGAACTTGCTGGTATATTTCGACGAGGCCTCGGGTGCAATCCAGACAATGCACGGATCGAATTAGGACTCAAAAGGGCTGCTGGTGCACTAGTTCTGGTGTGCCCGCACCTGCGAGCTTATAGACGCAGATGCGAGCTTGTGGCCACAGAAGCAGCTTTGGAGAATTTGGCCAAAGGCTGCAGAAGCAGCCTCGCTTCTACGATGACTAGCCCGCATGTGCGATAGGGCCGCAGGTGTGCTTGACCAACACCAGAAGTGGTATGATGTTCACAGAAGCGGCCAGTGCTAGGCCTAGGGAATTCTGCAGAGGCGGACCTTTCTCCGAAGAAGCGGCGACGCAGATACGGCCTATGGACCGCAAATGCGAAAGTCCTGGAGGCAGTGAGGTCCATTTATTTTCGACTTAGGTCATTTTTGTTTCATTTATTTCACTTATTAAGGCTATTTTAGAGCTTCCTAGAGAAAGCTTTCCACCTAGCTATTGGAGGTAAGTAATCTCTATCCTATGTAAGTTAAATACATAGATTATAGATAGATTTTAACATGAAAATTTGTGAAAAATTATGAGTTTAGATGAACGGCCCTAGGTTTTTATAAAAATGGGGTTTACCCATGAAAATGGTTATGGGATTGAGTGAAAATTATATATTTGAGTTCGTGAGGTTATAGGTAACATCTTTCTTCGAAAATTTCCTAAATCTAGGCACGTGGGCCCGGGGTAAAATTTAAGAACCTTCCAATTTGGGTTGGATAATTACTCTAATAGTTAAATTATGAACTTTGAAACATATATTGATTAATTTATACAATATTTGACTAGTTTCGTAGTTTTCGGCACCGAGTTGAGACTATAGAGCGAATTTGAGACCGGAAAGCAAGCTTTGAGAGAAGGTAAGTCTCTTGCCTAACCTTGTAAGAGGTAATTTACCCCATAGGTGATTTAAATCGCTATTTGCTTCTAATTGTGGGGGCTACGTACGCACGAGGTGATGAGAGTCTGAGCGTAGCTACTAACTATGCTTATGTCTGGGTAGCTTAGGACCTGAATCATGAAATACTTGTAATATTTGCACCCTACTCGTCAATTAAAGTGCCTAAATTATATCGGAACTTGTTAGAGGAATTGCAAAAGACCGAATTTCACTTATTGAGTTTTGGCGGGTTGCTTGACCCTTAATAAAATTTGTGTTTCATTGTACATTAGCCTTGTATTAGCTCTTAAACCGGTTGTTTATAAAGTATCCTCTCTTCTTGTGGAGCGGGCCGAATGCCTCAGCAGTAGATATATGCATCTATGGTTTATGTCGCTCGACCCTCGGTAGTGTAAACATTATTCTGGATCGGGTCGTACGACCTCGGCATAATCGTGTGTGATAACACTTGAAGTGTAATCATATATTTGATATCTTTTTCCTGGCTTGAGAGGCTAAGATTATATAAGATAGAAATGTATTTGGGACTTTCCATGCATGAAAGAATTATTTACTTTCTGCTTGTTATTGAGTTATCATTATTATTTACATAAACTATGCTTATTTAGAATTATTTCTTTACTGTTAGCCCATAGTAAGTGTCGATGTCGACCCCTCGTCACTACTTCTTCGAGGTTAGACTTGATACTTACTGGGTACATATTATTTATGTACTCACACTACACTTCTGCACTAACCGTGCAGGATCTGAGGCAGGTACAACTGGCAGTCACACCGGTGCGCATCCCCGATACGCTGAGGCCTAGTGGTGAGCTGCTTCCTGAGCCGTTCTGCAGCACCTAGAGCCTTTCTTTTGTACTTATTTTATGTCTATGTTATTTCAGACAGTAGTTAGAGTTTAATATATTCTACTGGTGCTCATACACTTGTGACACTAGGTCTTGGCACACACTCTAGTAGACCTTATGATTTTGAAATATTTATATATCGATGATTGCACTCAATTGCTTTCGTTTTATTTATTAAACTTCCTACTTCTTAAATCTCTTAATAAATGGAATTTAAATTACTTGGAAACCTATTAAAAGGAGTAATCACGTAGTTATTTTATTGTTGGCTTGCCTAGCGGCGACGTTGGGTGTCATCACGGCCTATAGGAGAGATTGGGCCGTGACAGTCGATCTCTTCAATCTTTGACATTCTTTCATTAAATTCACCAAGCATGTATGATCGTGTTGTGGCAAAGTACAATTCATTTAACTTTAGATGACCCTTCTTGAAACTTGACCATACATTTGTCCAAATATGCCACATGCAAGCATAATGTGGCATGCCGGTATAAACAGTAGATGTTACCTTCAAGATACTCTCATTCTGATCTGAAACAACACACATATTTAGTTTTTCACCATATGCATGTTTGAATTGCTCGAAAAACTACCTCTATGATGCGTCATTTTATGAAACAACAACGGCGTATGCTAGTGGTAATATGCTACCTATCACACAGGTGGCAAAAAGAAATTCAATTTCTGTAATAGAATTTGAGATTAAAAAAAATACAGTATCAAAAATAACTTTATAACAATATTTTTACAATTAATCTACATTTACCTGTTGCATGCATTGTGCTAGTTGTTAGCATGATTCCCCTATATGCCGACTTCAAGAAGGTGCCATCAACTACTACAACTGGACTACAATGCTCCCAACCCTTGATGGACGTACTAAGTGCAACAAATGCATACAAGAAACAGTCATCTTCAGTCTTCTGCAATGTCACTACCGACCCCGGATAAGTCTTCTCCAGAATATACAAATAACTCGGTAGGCGACTGTAGGAATCAGCAGGATGACCTCTCAAAAATTTCAAAACCTTTTCCTTTGCTCTCCAGGCTTGCATATATGTTAAGTTCACACCATGATCTGACTACATGTCAGTTTGTATGTCTTTTGGTGTGTATATTGTCTTAGGATCCGCATATTTTGGCATCACCATGCTGCCAACTACCATGGCAGTAGGTTTGCATTGTATGTATGTGTTTTCCATCAAAGAGCATGTGTGCAAGCTGTTAAATTTTCGAACCTTGAACAATGTTGATTCATTTATGCTTGTGGACTTGAAGTGCCACGTACAATTGTCCCCAACACATACGAGGCAGTAGCTACAGAGAAAAAATAATTCAAAAATGTTATGCAAATTGTAGCTACAAAATACGAGGTTGTTTATGCACAAAAACTTATCTTGAACAATTTATATATAAAAACACTACAACTTATACACACTATGAATTATACAAATAAAGTATTTCTACCTTCTTGCACTAGAACTTTTCACCCTAAATTGAAACTTATTTATGACAGAATAGTGCTTCATTGCACTGACAATTGTTTGCTTGTCTTGGTAAACTTGGCCTACTTCAATTACATTTGGCGTATGTTTTGTTATGATGATACTTTCATATTCCACAATTGCCGGAAATGTTTGCATATCAATCAAATATGTTTCCTTGATTATATGCGATGATTGCGTCAGTAAAATCTCTAAGCGATCCCAAAATCCCGCGTCTAAATAAGGAAGACTATCGCAGAAAGGATTCTAGTTTAAACAAATGTATATATTTTGTAGCTAAATCGTGTTTAGGTCGGGTAAATTCAAAACTATGAACATTTTTCGTAATAAGGTTTCAAATAGTATATAGGAACGAACAAATCCCAAAAGAAAACATCAAAGCCTCAAAGGACAAATGTATAACTTCCCTCTTAAATTTGAGATATACGGAGCCCTGTTGTCACGGCCCAATTTTTCCTCCGTTTGGGTATCCTGATGGCACCTAGTCTTAGGGACTAGGTAAGCCTAATATTAATTGAAACAACATTATTTAAATAATATCTAACAATTTGAAATAGAAATCTCTTAAACTTTACAATTCCCAAAACCCGATAGTACAAGTCATAAGTTCTACAAAGTGTTTGCTAGAAAGCTTCTAAATACAACACTCCAGAAATAAGAATAAACAGTGCAAAATGAAAACTTGAAGGTGACTCTGAATCCTGCGAACGCAGCAGCAGGTTTACCTTGAGTCTCCACAGCAACGACCCGCACAGCTACTAACGAACAATACCTGGATCTGCACAAACATGTGTAGAAGTGTATAATGAGCACACCACAGCGGTGCCCAGTAAGTATCAAGGCTAACCTCAGTGGAGTAGTGACGAGGTACAATCAAGACACTCACTAGTCAAATAACCTGGGTCATACTAAAATAATCGAGAACAAATAGCAGTGATATAAACAGTAAGGGAGCAAGAACACCACAATTATTACTCCAACAAATAAGAAAGAATACAAGTACAACCAAATAAATAAGTCTTTCACATAAGAACACTTCAAATAAAATACCCTCCAAATATATATTTCTTCAAATAAGTATCCTTCGAATATAAAACTATTTCAAATAAATATCTTTAAAAATATAATTCTTCAATTTAAAAGTCATCCTGTGACACCTCATTTCATAATCACCAAATACGGGTCTCAACCCACCTTTATATTTCCACGGCACCTCGTGCCCATATTTCTATCAAAACTGCACAGATTACTCACGTGCCAATAATATCAATGTATATAAGATCCACATGATCAATTTATTCCCAATAAAGTAAGTTTAAAATTTTTAAATCAAGTAGGAAAACAACTAAAGAATGAATTTATTTTAGAAATCATTTGGGAGGAGAAAATAACATTTCAATAAAAATGAAACACCTCATAGTTGTTAATTTGGATGTGAAACTTATAAGAATTAAAGCATGCAAAAATTTCTTTTATTCAAAACAACTTAACCTTAAAAATTAGTAAAAACTAGAAACACAAATCCTCAGAGTATCGTACAAGAGCCAAAGCCAACATATTACAACAAGGAATACAAACACGCAATAAAATCAAATAATACATCATGGAAGAACACAAGGATTTACATATCACGGAAAAATAAAATAACCAAAGAGAAGTGCAACCATAGAAAAATATGCAAGACATGGGGATCTCCCGAGGTACGGCCTCATAGTCCGAAAAGTAAATATGCAAGACAGAAGGATCTCCTGGAATACCGTTACGTAGTTCCAAAGTAAATATGCAGGGCAGGGGGATCTCCCGGAATACCGTTCCGTAGTCCCAAAATAAATATGCAGGATAGGGGGATCTCCCGGAATACCGTTCTGTAGTCCCAAAATAAATATGATTTCAACAACTTCACATCAAGTTCTCACAAATCACAAATGGCTCATCAAGTGCTTAAATATTTCAACTTGCCACAGAAAACAACAATACATAAATTTACACAATAAGGAGCTCGTGGCTCGACCATAGTGTGCACAAAATCTTAACAAATATATCCGGGAGTAAACAGCTCAACAATTAATATTTCACATAAGAATCAGGGTGGCAATCCCACCAAATCATCATATAGAAACAAATCCAACAAAACAAGAATTTAGGCAAGACAATTAAAGGATTTAATAAGTACCAATAATTTCCCGTTTAATACATAAGGGCGTCTAAGGATTTTTTTTAACCAATGTAATTTGCACATATAACCCCAAGTACGTACTCGTCACCTCGCGTACATGATTTTCAATTACACAAATTACACATTAGAGTCAATGCCCAAGGGGTAATTCCCCCACTCGAGGATAGGCAAGATACTTACCTCTAACCGTGAAATTGTTTACTCTGTTGTGCCTTTGCAATGCGAATTGGCCTCCGAAATTCTTGTATCTAGTCACAATTAATTTGATACAGTCAATAAAATTTATATAATCAATCTCATAAGAAAATACTATATTTTTCAATAAAAATTCGAATTAACCCAAAAATCGTCTGTGGGGCCCACGTCTCGGAATCCGGCGAAACATACAAAATACGAACACCTATTCATTCACGAGTCTAACCATACTAAAATCACTAAATTTCGATACCATTTCGTCCCTCAAATCGTGATTTTTCATTTTGAAAATTTTCTTCAAAAACCACTCTTTTCCTCAACTCAAAACACAAATTAGATGATAAAAAGAAAGATAGAATTATGGAAATAAATAAATTATAGGTGAAGAAAACTTACCCAATCGATTTGCTTGAAAAACCCACAAGAAATCACTCAAAACCGAACTCTATAAGTCAAAATGTGATAAAAATGGCCTAACCCTCGATTTGAAAATCTTATATTCTGCCCAGGCCTGAAAGCATCGTGATCGCGGAAGAGGAGCTGTGATCGCGAAGAGGAAATGGTTACTGCCCGGAATACATTTATGCGATCGCGTAAGGAACAGTGCGATCGCGAAGAGGAAAAAATTAATTGCCCAGAAAGTGGGATACGCGAACCGTGAAACGGCACGTGAACGCGAAGAAGGGGGAAGGCAGGCTTACGCGATCGCGGAAGGAGTTATGCGAACGCGAAGAGTAACGACCTCCAGTGCTTAGGGCATGGTTTCTACTATGCGAACGCGAACTGGGGGACGCAAACGCGATAAAGGAAATGTGCAGAGCTACGTGATCGCGGGGCGTATTACCGGAACGCGAAGAAGAAAATTGAGGAGGTCAGCAGAGACACTTCGCGAACGCGAAAGGATGTTTGCGATTGCGAAGGAGGACATCAGACACCAGAACCAACTATTCAAAAATAGAAGGAAATAGTCCGTAGCCTATCCGAAACACACCCGAAGCCACCTGGGACCTCGTCTAAACACACAAACAAGTCCCATAACCTAACACGGACTCGCTCGATGTCTCAAATCACATCAAATAATGCCAAAAATAGAAATCGCACCACGAATCGAACTTATGAACTTTCAAATCTTTCGACTTCTAAAACTCGTGTCGAAACCCATCAAACCAACCCAGAATGACGTCAAGATTTGTAGGCAAGTCCCAAATAACATAACGGAGCTGTTTCAACTCTCGGAATTGCATTCCGACCCCGATATTAAAAGAAGTCCACTTCCGGTCCAAAACTCCAAAAATTTGACTTTTGCCATTTCAAGCCTAAATCAGCTACAGACCTCAGATTCACAGTCCGGACACACTTCTAAGTCTAAAATCACCCAACGGAGTTAACGGAACTGACGAAACTCTATTCCGGAGTCGTCTTCATACATTTCCAACTACGGTCAAAATCTTAAGACTTAAGCTTTCGTTTTAAGGACCAAGTGTCCCAAATCAATCCTAATCATTCGGTAACTGAATTCAACGACACACACAAGTCAATACACATAATATAAAGCTTCTCAGGGCCTTATGTCACCGAACGGGACTTAAATTCTTAAAACGACAAGTCGGGTCGTTACATTCTCCCCCTCTTAAACATACGTTCGTCCTCGAACGTGCCAAGAATTATTCTGATGACATAAAATTACTGAGTGCTTACTCGCGGGTGATTCTACGTCACCAAAAATTTAACAGGGGTCCGACAACATCATCTCAGTGGAGATTATTTCTTTTACCCATATTTATAAACCTTAAAACCAATTTCTTACACTCCAAACATTTCCAAAAGGTCTGATTTTTATATCAACGCACGGTAGTCTCAATTGGCTATAGCAAATCCTGCCTACGCACACATCAACTTTTTTGATAGTCTTGAAGTACTTCAAAAACTTTCTGGGGTGTTACATTCTTCCCTGCTTAGGATCATTTGCCCTCAAACACATAACATAATTTATCTATTCTTTCGCACGTATCAATCTCCTAATTTTTTCTAGCTCCCAATTTTTTTCAGAAATTTCGGTAAAGTCTCCCCTGTAATTGGGCCTATCCTCCTGCCAGAGTAACACCAAAACAACTCCTAACAACACATCCACGACCCAACAACACCACAGTGTATATATCAATAGCACTAATCTCAGAATTACAAGCACTGCATTATCACAATGATATTAGGACATGAAACACATCATATGTATGCTCATCACCATATCTTTGGTCTTAAAAGACGTTCATAATTAATTCCAACATCATCAATTAATCTTATATTAACCACCACCTCATTTCAAATTTTCACAACACTGACAACAGAATGTGAGGCATGAAGACCTCATGATTACTTACTCGGATTAATGAGTCACATTTAACGCCACCCGGGCACTCATCTCATAGGCTAAAACTCAATGTTTATAGCACAAAAATGGTTGAATATGCACAGAAAATATACAAGAATTATCAAATAAGCCTAACAGACATGACTCCCTATTAATATTATTGTACAAATTAAATTTCACACAGGGAGAATTTTAAACTCATAAATATTTTACCACAAGGACCTTGTCCTTATATAATTTCCATCGCGGCTTGTAGCCCGGTTTAAATATTTCACATCATATAAAAATGCGAAGATCTCGTCCTCAACTCCGATCACAAGTATTTTGCACATTGTGCCAACGAAAATTTTAATTTTCTTTCTTTCTTCTTTTCGATATATTTCATAAACAGTTTTCACAACACATAATGAACCCTCATACCGGTAGGGCATAAAATTCATAAAACTTGGAATCAATTATTCTGAAACACATTAAACCCACTGCAATAAATAATAAAAATTACTTTTGGACATATAACCCTCAATGGTGTATAAAAATAAAATGACAGACACGGGCTCACATCTTCCAATTTCCCAACAGGGATAAACATATAAGTGGGTCACAAAAATCACGAAGCTCACCCATAAGCAGAGCATAATAGGAGGGCTCACCTCAAAATTCAGAACCGAATCAAATTAAAGGAAACTATCCTTTTATAACAGAATCGGGATCATTCCTGTAATGACACCATTTGGTGTATCGGCCTCAGCCAAATCATAGCGATCATATCAACGGGTCGTGACTCCACCTCTTAGGCGCCCTCTACCCGTTTGTCCTCCACCTCTAACTAACTGTGTACGTGAAGTATTAACTGGAATAAAGCTTGTAGCTTGAGTGCTCTGATGAAATCCACCCCTCCCAAGTCTGGGACAATCTCTCATGATGTGCCTAGTATCACCACATTCATAACAACCCCTCTGAGGTCGCGGTTGCTCGTACTGAATCTGTGCCGGATAACTGGAATAACCATTATAGGAATCCCGTGCTGGTGGTGCATCGTAAGAACTTACTGGAGCACTCCGAGTAATCTAATGTGCGGACTGAGCAGGCCGACTGCTCGAGCCTCTACTATAATGGGTCCTAGCTGAAGAGTAAAATCCACTGAATCCTCCAGATCTTCGAGACCTCTTGGCCTTCTTAGATTCCCTTTCCTTGCCTAAAACACCCTGAATCTTCCTTGCAATCTCCACTACTTGTTAAAATGGAGTATCAATTTGCAACTCTCAAGCCATGCATATTTTAATATCATAATCGATCCCCTCAATGAATCTGCGGGTCCGTTCTCTAACTGTAGGAATCAAGATAAGTTCATGACGGGCTAACGCACTGAACCTGATAGCATATTCTGACACTGTCATAGTGCCCTAACGCAACCATTTAGACTCTGTGCGCCACACATCTCGGAGAGTCTGGGGAACAAATTCTTTCAAGAACATTTCCGAAAATTGAGCCCGGGTTGGTGGTGTTGCATCGGCTGGTCTACCTTCTTCATAGATTTGCCACCACCGATACACTACGCCTGACAGTTGAAATGTAGTAAAGGCAACTCCGCTCACTTCCACAATACCCATGGTGCGGAGAATACGGTAACAATTTTCTAAAAATCCTTGGGCATCCTCTGTAGTTGTGCCACTGAAAGTATGTGGACTATACCTCTTAAACCTTTCAAGTCTCTTTTGTTCTTCTTCTGATGCCTCGGGACTGACCACAGGCCGAACCGGAATAACGGGGTTGTACCGGTACTATACCCGAAACTTGACCAATATGAAACTACTGCTCTGGAGTTACTCTGGCTGCGGCACATGCTCCTCGTCGGCCTCTGCCTCTGCCCCTAGCGACATCTGCTCTGGGGGTAACGTTATCAGCAACGGCAGCTCGTGTCCTCACCATATGTGAGACAATGGAATGATAAAAGTTCAAACTTCGAGATCAATGAACTCGCACGATGGAATGAAAGAAGTGAGATTATCCTAATAGTTCCGTAGCCGCTCGAAGATAAGTACAAACGTCTCTGTACCGATTCGCAAGACTCTACTAAACTCGCTTATGACTCGTAGTACCTATGAACCTTGAGCTCTGATACCAACTCGTCACAACCCAATTTCCCCTCTGTTTGGGTATCGTGATGGCACCTAGTCTTAGGGACTAGGTAAGCCTAACATTAATTGAAACAACATTATTTAAATAACATCTAACAATTTGAAATAGAAATCTCTTAAACTTTATAATTCTCAAAACCCAGTAGTACAAGTCATATTCTCTACAGAGTGTTTGCTAGAAAGCTTCTAAATACAACTGTCCAGAAATAAGAATAAACAATACAAAATGAAAACTTGAAGGTGACTTCGAAGCCTGCGAACGCAGCAGTAGGTTTACCTTGAGTCTCTACAGCAACGACCTGCACAGCTACTAACGAACAATACCTGGATATGCACAAAAATGTGTAGAAGTGTAGAATGAGCACACCACAGCGGTGCCCAGTAAGTATCAAGACTAACCTCAGTGGAGTAGTGACGAGGTACAGTCAAGACACTCACTAGTCAAATAACCTGTGTCATACTAAAATAATCAAGAACAAATAGCAGTGATATAAATAGTAAGGCAGCAAGAACACCACAATTATTACTCCAACAAATAATAAAGAACACAAGTACAACTAAATAAATAAGTCTTTCACATAAGAACCCTTCAAATAAAATACCCTCCAAATATATATTTCTTCAAATAAGTATCCTTCGAATATAAAACTCTTTCAAATAAATATATTTAAAAATATAATTCTTCAATTTAAAAGTCACCCTGTGACACCTCATTTCATAATCATCAAATACGGGTCTCAACCAACCTTTATATTTTCACAGCACCCCGTGCCCATATTTCTATCACAACTGCACGGACTACTCACGTGCCAATAATATCAATGTATATAAGATCCACATGATCAATTTATTCCCAATAAAGTAAGTTTAAAATTTTTAAATAAAGTAGGAAATCAACAAAAGAATGAATTTATTTTAGAAATCATTTGGGTGGAGAAAATAATATTTCATTAACATGTCTCAGCATATCTAGAAATCTCTCAAACTGCATGTCCAGCTTTTCTCTATACAACTTTTGGGGAAAGGGTAGAGCAAGAATATGTTCGCTCTCATTTGATTCCTCCCTTCTTGAAGTTTCCTCCTCTTTTTTTTCTCAGCTCCCTTCTTGCCTCTATTCTTCTTATGAGCTTCATTTTTCATCTGCTCCTCAACTTCTTTTTCAGGTACCATCTCATTTTGGATAGGGGCGGGATCTTTCAACACTTTCCCACTTCTCAAGGTCACAACATTCACCGTTTCTTTGGGATTCCTTTCTGTGTCAGCTGGTAGAGTACCTGGGATTCTCTCAGACAATACAGTTACAATTTGCCCCACTTGCTTCTCCAAGTTTCGCAACCCTGTGCCAAGTTCTTTGATAGAAGTACCATGAGCATCTATCCTCTCATTCGTCTTGACAATGAAGGACATCATTAGATCTTCTAACCCATACTGAATTGGCTGTTGAGGCTGAAACTGTTGCCTCGACTGATTCACAAAACCAGGAGCTCCTTGAAATCTGGACTTGTTTTGTTGCCATGCATTTGCAGTACACCCAGGTGAACTCCACAAAAAATCGGATGCTTCTGACCCATTGCATTGAAGTTATAATTCCCAACAACACTAACTACCTCAATTGAGGCTTGACACTTACGAGTAGGGTGTACTCTTCCACATATATCACACGCTGCATGGGGCTCACTGTGTATCGAAGCTAAGGTCAACTTCCTTATTTCTTTGGCCATGGTATCAAGCTGTACCTGTATAGATGTGTTAGCGCCAACTTGGTGAACACCTGTTGATCTTATTCTTTCCGCAATTTCAGAGGGCCGCTGATTTGCGTCTTCAGATAATTCATTCAGAATTATGACTATCTCCTCTGGAGTCTTTTTCATCAACGGGCCTCCAGCTGCATTGCTCAATCTTCTACGTGATGCTGGTGTCAATCCATCCCAAAAATCCTGGAGTTGTATCCAGAGTTCAATTCCACTATGTTGACACTTTTGCACTATCTCCTTAAACCTCTCCCAAGCTTCAAACACAGTTTCAGTCTGGCTAAAGTTATGGATTTCTCTTCTAAACTTGCCCGTCTTAGCTGATCAGAAATATTTTCCAAGAAATTTTCTGGTCATCTCATCCCATGTTCTAATCGATCCATTAGGCAAGCTTCGAAGCTAGTGCTTTTCATCATCTTTAAGAGTGAAGGGGAATGCCCTTAAGTAAACTACATCTTGTGACACACCATTGTATTGAAAGGTGTTCATAATCTCCTCGAAGTCCATCAGATGATTGTTTGGATCTTCGTTCATCTTTTCTCTGAAAATGCAGTTATTTTGAAGAGTTTGGAGCAACCTTTGCTTCAGCTCAAAATTGTTAACTGCAACTAGAGGTAGTCTCACACTTGATAATCTTGGTTGTAGACTGGTCTAGCATAATCGCCAAGTGGTCTCTAAGCACCGAGAGCTATATTTTCAAACTGTTCTGCACCCACGGGTTGATTATGAGCAATTCTCTGAGCCCTCTTGTAACTACTCGGCCAGTCGTTTTAAAAGTTATAGCCCCGTTTTCCCATTTACTGCTCATTGTGCACTTTATAACTGTTATGTGACTTGTCGGGGTAATTGGTTCGGGTCCGATGAGGTTTTTTGAATGAATTGGAACACATAATTCCAAAGTTTAAAACATAAGTTAAAAAGGTTGCTGGATGTTGACCTATGTGTAAATGACCCCGAAATAAAATTTAGGAGTGTGTCCAAAATTTTATTTGCAAGTCCATAGTTAAAGTAGGCTTGAAATGGCGAAAATAGGAATTTAAGTTTGGAAGTTTAACTAGGGAGTTGAATTTTTGATATCGTGGTCGAAATCCAGTTTTGAAAATTTTTATAGCTCCGTTATGTCATTTATGACTTGTGTGCAAAATTTGAGGTCAATCGGACAAGATTTGATAGGTTTCGGCATCGAATGTAGAAATTGGAAATTCTTAAGTTCCTTAAGCTTGAATTGGGGTATGATTCGTGGTTTTAACATTGTTTTATGTGATTTGAGGTTTCAACTAAGTTTGTATGATGTTTTAGAACTTGTTCATGTATTTGGTTGAGGTCCCGAGGGCATCGGGTGAGTTTCGGATAGTTAACGGATCAAATTTTGGACTTGGTGTTTTTCTGAAATTTTCTGGTGCTCAAGACTTGTTTTCTTCTATGCGGTTGCGTGAGAAGGTCCGTGATCATGTAGGCTTAAGTGGGAAGTGGTGATTTTACTCTATGCGATCGCATGTAGGGAACCGCGATCACGTAGCTTGAGAACACTGTGCATCGCGAACGCGTGGGCTAGGCCGCGTTCGCGAAGAGGAAAGAGGCAGAAGGCTGGGCCACGCGTTTTTCTCTATGCGATCGCCTGTGGCTGCCCGTGATCGCATAAGGCTGAGGATCCTGTGCTTTGCGATCGCGTGAAGGACACCGAGATCACGTAGGGTCTTTTCTGGGCAGCTTGCAATTGCACTTCGCGATCGCGGGACCTTGTCTGCGATCGCATGCAAGAAATCACTCGGCAGAATGTTTAAGTTCCCATTTTCCATTTTTACCAAATTGAATCTCGGGTAAATGCGATTTTTGGGAGATTTTCAAGAAAAACAACGAGGTAAGTGTTCTTAACTCAATATTGGTCAAATTACCCGAATCAATGGTTGTTTTTAATATTTAATTGGTGAATTAAGTTGGAAGATTTAGAAAATCCTCTTGGTTTAAATTGAAGATTTGAGGGTCGAGTTGATGTCGAATTTTAGTAAAATTTGTATGGTTGAGCTCGTGGTTGAATGGGCGTTCATATTTTATAACTTTTACCGGGTTCCGAGACGTGGGCCCCACGAGTGATTTTTGGGTTATATTTCAGATTTTTGTAGAAAATTTGTATTTTTATATGGAATTTATTCCTACAATTTGTATTCATTGAATCGAATTAATTATGATTAGATTCGAGTCGATCAGAGTCGTAAAATCGAGGAAAAGGCATACGACTTGACTAATTGAGCGCGGTTTGAGGTTATTGACTTGTCTAACCTTGTGTTGGGGAAATTTTTCATAGGATTGGTATTGGTGTGATAATTGTAACGTGTTGAAAGTCGTGTACACGAGCTAAATATGGAAGATTATGTCTCTAAATTGTGTACATTACTGATGCATATTAATTAAATTATTTTATCCTGTTATATTTATCATCATTGATCTATTTTATATTCTTAAATTTATCTGACATTTTTCCTACTAATTGTTTTACCTATTTAGTTGAAACTTTATTTTCTTTTATTCGGTGCATTATTTGAAGGTTAAATTTCTTTAAATTAAATATTATTAAAATGAAGTATTTTACATTTAAAAATTTGATGTTAAGTCAAGATGTTAAATTTGTGAAAATATTATTTTTGCTGAATATTTTGTAAAGATTTTTGTATTCATTGCGATTGAGCCGTGAGCTTCGTATTTGTGGAAAATGATGGATATTATTTTGCTGAATATTTTGTGAGACTTTGTACTTAATGTGATTGAGCCGTGAGCTCCTTATTGTGGAAAATATTCTTGTTGTTGATTTATTTTGGCAAGTTGAAATATTTGGGCACTTGAGGTGCAAATTATGATATTGATACGCATGCGGTGGTATAAGGTTTGGGTGTTGAATCGCATGCGGTGATATAAATGTAGCTTGATACGTGTGGCTAGTAGGAGAACTACTAGAAGTCATGCAGTGTGATAAGGGTGGCTAAAATGCGGGATGCTATTGCAGGAAAAATATTTTCTTTAAAATTAAACGTGAAGGCTCCCGCGGTAATATAAGAAAATGAGATATTGTGAATTTATTTATGATTTGGGACTACGAGGCGGTACCTCGGGAGTGCCCTTGTTGATATTCCTTTATGGCTGCATTTGTCTTTGATTATTGTCGTGATTTTCCTAAAGTTGTAAATTTCTGTTTCCTTTCCACGAGGTATTATTTGCCCTTATTCTATGTAATTAATGGTGACATAATACTTACTTGTTTCATTTCCATTGTTATTTATTGTTATTATATTGTTAAACATTTCACCATGTCTTTTATTATTCTAGTAGGGCCTAACCTGACCTCGTCACTACTCTACCTAGAATGGGCTTGGCACTTACTGAGTACCGCTGTGGTGTACTCATACTACGCTTCTGCTCATCCTTTTATGCAGATCCAGGTACTTCCTACCAGCCCAGATATCAGTGAGCTACCTGTGTACGGAGACTTCGAGGTATATCTGCCAGCGTCCACAGACTCTGCAGTCCCCTTCTACCCTTATTATGTTGCTTCTTTTTTTTCTTTAGACTCTGATATATAGAGACATTGAGGAAATTTTTTTAGAAGCTTGTGACTTATTCTTACAGGGTTTTTGGAGTTGAAATAGTTAAATTACAGTTTTTATTTATTCGACTGTTAAGGATTAAATTTTAGTTTTGTATTCAGTTATATTCCGCATTGATAGGCTTACCTAGTCTTAGGGACTAGGTGTCATCACGACATTCTATGGAGGGAATTTGGGGTCGTGACAAGTTGGTATCAGAGTATTAGATTCATAGGTGTTATGAGTCACAAGGGTCTCGCGGATCGGTACAGAGACGTATGTACTTATCTTTGGGAGGCTATGGAACTATTAGGAAATATTATCTCCCGGAATAGCGTTATGTAGTCCCAGAGTAAATATGCAGGGCAGGGGGATCTCCCGGAATACCGTTCCGTAGTCCCAAAGTAAATATGCAGGGCAGGGGGATCTCCCGAAATACCGTTCTGTAGTCCCAAAATAAATATGATTTCAACAACTGCACATCAAGTGCTCACATATCACAAATGGCTCATCAAGTGCTCAAATATTTCAACTTGCCACAGAAATCAACAATACATAAATTTCCACAATAAGGAGCCCTTGGCTCGACCATAGTGTGCACAAAATCTTAACAAATATATCCGGGAGTAAACAACTCAACAATTAATATTTCACATAAGAATCAGGGTGGCAATCCCACCAAATCATCATATAGAAACAAATCCAACAAAACAAGAATTTAAGCAAGACAATTAAAGGATTTAATAAGTACCAATAATTTTCCGTTTAATACATAAGGGCGTCTAAGGATTTTTTAACCAATGTAATTTGCACATATAACCCAAGTACGTACTCGTCACCTCGCGTACATGGTTTTCAATTATACAAATTGCACATTAGAGTCAATGCCTAAGGGGTAATTCTCCCACTCGAGGATAGGCAAGATACTTACCTCTAACCGTGAAATTATTTACTCTGTTGTGCCTTTGTAATGCGAATTGGCCTCCGAAATCCTTATATCTAGTCACAATTAATTCGATACAGTCAACAAAATTTATATAATCAATCCCATAAGAAATACTACACTTTTCAATAAAAATCCGAATTAATCCAAAAATCGTCTGCGGGGCCCACGTCTGGAAATCCGGCGAAAGTTACGAAATACGAACACCCATTGACTCACGAGTCAAACCATACTAAAATCACTAAATTCCGATACTATTTCGTCCCTCAAATCGTGATTTTTTATTTTGAAAATTTTCTTCAAAAATCACTCTTTTTCTCGACTCAAAACACAAATTAGATGATAAAAAGAAAGATAGAATCATGGAAATAAATAAATTATAGGTGAAGAACACTTACCCAATCGATTTGCTTGAAAAACCCACACGAAATCGCTCAAAATCAAGCTCTATAAGTCAAAATGTGATAAAAATGGCCTAACCCTCGATTTGAAAATCTTATATTCTGCCCAGGCCTGAAAGCATCGCGATCGCGGAAGAGGAGCTGTGATCGCGAAGAGGAAATGGCTACTGCCCGGAATGCATTACGCGATGGCGTAAGGAACAATGCGATCGCGAAGAGGGAAAAATTAATGGCCCAGAAACTGGGCTACGCGAACGCGTGAAACAACACGCGAACGCGAAGAAAGGGGAAGGCAGGCTTACGCGATCGTGGAAGGAGTTATGCGAACACGAAGAGTAACGACCTCCAGTGCTTAGAGCTTGGTTTCTACAACGCGAACGCGAAGAAGGAAATTGAGGCGGTGGGCAGAGACACTTCGCGAACGCCAAAGGATGTTCGCGATTGCGAAGGAGGACATCAGACACCAGAACCAGCTGTTCAAAAATAGAAGGAAATGGTCTGTAGCCTATCCGAAACACACCCGAGGCCCCCCGGGACCCCGTCTAAACACACAAACAAGTCTCATAACCTAACACGGACTCGCTCGATGTCTCAAATCACCTCAAACAACGCCGAAAATACAAATCGCACTACGAATCGAACTTATGAACTTTCAAATCTTCCGACTTATAAAACTCGTGTCGAAACCTATCAAACCAACCCGGAATGACGTCAAATTTTGCAGGCAAGTCCCAAATAATATAACGGAGCTGTTCCAACTCTCGGAATCGCATTCCGACCCCGATATCAAAAGGTCTGCTTCCGGTCCAAAACTCCAAAAATTTGACTTTTGCCATTTCAAGTCTAAATCAGCTACAGACCTCAGATTCATAGTCCGGACACGCTCCTAAGTCCAAAATCACTCAACGGAGTTTTGGTTAACCCAATGTATCAAACTTGGCTTAAAGTAAGGAATTAAATTTAGAACTAGATCTATTATGACAATCTAGTTCTAAATTTAATTCCTTACTTTAAGCCAAGTTTGATACATTGTTACAAAATTAAATAGTTTGTAAGTGATCTAGCTTCAAGATCTACAATTTCCTCTTACCGAAGGAAAATAAAAAGACCGACCATAACGCTATAGTAAAATGGAAATCAAGGTCTAAATTCAAATTTTAATTCCTTACTTTAAGCCAGTTTGGTATATCATTAAAATATTAAATAGCTTGAAATCTAGCTTCAAGATCTATAAATGGAAGGAAAATAAAAGACAGACCAAAAATACTACTATTATGATAATCTATAATTCTAAATTCATTTCTTGATCTCTAAGGACTATTTCTGTAATTACACGGACATGCACTCTAATATTGATACAATAATAGTTGGTTCTTATAACAAAAGGCCAGCAGAGTTGAACCTGAACTTAAAACTTTGAAGCCAAAAGTTGTTTCGAATATTTTTCTAAACTAATTGTTGATTTGTTTTTTGTTTTTTGTTTTTTTCAAAAGTTTTTCTTTCTTTTTAGAGTCGTACTTTTTTTGTATGATAAAAGGTTCAAATTTTTATTTTTCCCTTTATGTTTCAGTCATAGAAGTTCTTTTTTAATATCATAAATACAAACGGTAATATCTGAATAAACTAAAAATTAGCTCAATTACAATGGTACTTTTCATGTCTTTCTTTATTCATGATTCGATGTTCCAATATCCCAGGCATGGTAAATAATTTACGATGTTACAAAGCCAATTGTGTGAAATAATAGTACTTAGGCATAATTTAACCCAAAAGTTTAAAACGGGGATAGTTATTAAAAAATAATATTGGCACTCAGAGTGGTGTATTTGAAGGTTTCTTTATAGCTTTTAAATTAAGAGGTCTTGACATATGTGTGTTTAAGGGATAATAGCTGCAAAAAGGAAGTCCAATTGTTTGAAGAATTAGACCTTATGTATTACTCAACTTCAACAATATCACTACTAAAGATTCGGCAAAAACCGTCCAAAAAAACCGACCAAAGTTGGTCGGTATTTTAATTATATAATTAAAAAATACACCATTTGAAATCGAACCAGGGTATGTACTGTGGCAGGATACTATTCCACCATTAGACCATTGGTGCATTATATTTTAAAACTGTTTTTTATTTCATTTATACTCTTTAATTGTATTTTCGCACGAAAATAACCGACCAATGTTGGTCGATTTTATTAAAAAATAAAATTACTGACCAAATTCGGTCAGTTTTTTAAAATGACCGGCCGAATTAACCGACCGATTGTAGTCGGGTTTTTTAATATTAATTTTAATTTATTTTAAATGAAAAAATTACCAAAGTTGGTCGATTTCTTGAAAAATAAATTTTGCGGGATTCAAAAATAGTTTCCTGCATTTTTGCGCTAAAGAAAACCAACCAAAGTTGGTCAGTTTCGTAAAATAAAAAAATTAAAATAATATTTTGAAAAAACGACCGACTTTTGTCGATTTTTTGGCCGACTTTTTGACCGACCAAAATTTATCGGTAGACCGCGATCGGTTATTTCAAACCATATAAAAATATTATTTTATTCTCTCAATAAATGTGGGATTTAATAATTTGCATGGACAACTGAAGCGCAAATAATATAGCACGGGAGCCTAATATTGAGAAATACAACAACATGGATCGATTGATCTATTACTATTATCATGTGAAAGAATTAACGTTGAACTAACTCAACCTTAAAAATTAGACTAAAAATTACACAATATATAAGAACTGCACTAATTTAGTAAGAAGGAATAAAATCAGACTATGTTAAGAGCGTTTGCTGATTTAGCTTTAATACTTTCAAGTTGTCGCTGGATCGGTTGGATGCATCTTGAAAATTTCATAAACTTGGAATATTCACTAAGAGATCAAGACATAAAATAATATCTTTCTCAAAGTCAGTGTGGCGGACACTTCTTAATGATCAAATACTTCAAGAAGATCCACACAAAATCTTCGCTCGAGAGATATACCACTTTGGCCCTCAATTGAAGAAATAAGAAGGAAGCCGGATAAGAGAAGTTGTTCCTCGATCCGAAATACTGCTCAACTTACATGGAGAACAAATACATTGAAGAAGGTTCGCATTATCTTACGTTCGAGAAATATGTTACTTCAGCCCTTGAATCACGGAGAACAATCTCAAAAGAAAATTAATCAAGGAAATAAATAAATTTGCACTCACAATTGTTTATCAATAAAATTATTTTCTTTAAAAAAAATCAGTTGGATTTCCTATTCAGGACACATATAATAAAGTGGACGTTGATAATGAAAATAATGACTTGGACCTAACCTTGAGGCGTTGAGGCCAAGAGTATTCATGCCTAGAGGGTAGTTCGTTCTTTTTCATTTTTCCTGTTTTTTCCTTCTGATGATTTTCAAGACAAACAGTATTATTTTCTTATTTTTCTTTTCGGAGTTATATTTCCCTTGGGTAATAGAAAGCTTGATTTTAATTTGGGAAAAATACACTGTATAGCCGCTCTAAAAAATAATAGCCGGTAAAATTTATATATTTGTTATTTCAATGTATAATATACATACAATATACATAGTTTATACCTAATCAGCATATATTTTTTGTATATTTCACTAGTGGATGTAATTATTTTTTGCCCAACCGACTAAAGGTGCATCTTGCCTTTTTAATTTAGCCTTTCTTACCGTAAAAGAAGTTCTTTTTCTATCATCATAAACGTGTATGATAATGCATGTCTAAACTTAAAATTAGTACGTTTCTAAGAGAGGTTCTTTTAGGGCTGGTTATCTCTTTAGCCATAAACTATGTATACTATGCAAAGAAATTAAAATATAACAAGGTCTTGAATTGACTTTAAATTCTGGATTTGACTATGATTATTCGTGGATGTCACAATCATTTCTTTTAATTCATACGTAATTAATTTGGATTAGTTTACTAGGTGATTATTTAAAAGATAAATGTATGCTAATAACGTTTATTGGAAAAATATGAGGGTATTAGGTAAAAAGTGATTTCTATATGTGAAAATTAAAGATAAATATAAATGCCTGAATTAACGAAAGTGATTCAAAGAAACCTAACCCTGTATCCAATTTCAAATATATTTCCTCATATAAAATCCATCCTATTTTCTAAGATCAAATAGGAGTGAATGGGCTCAACTTACTAAAGCATTAGTACTCCTTCTAATTAAAAAAATTGGTTATCACCTGCGCATCTTTTGCATTTTAATTTTTATCGCAAAGTTTATATTTACATCATAAAAGTTTTACATAGAACATGGTTTGTTATTTATATTTCCCCCATATCATATATTTCTTGTTTCATTTATCCGAGGTAAACTCGACAAATCTTTAGATATCATAGATGACCAAATTATTTTTAAAAATTGTTTGACAAATAGCTCTGGATTTTCATCAGCTTTCAAAAATTAAAATCTATAGATTTGAGACTCCTTATGTCACGACCCGAATTTCTCACATTCGCACCGTGATGGCTCCTAACATTTCACTTGCTAGGCAAGCCAACGTTAGAATAATATTAACCAATTTTTAAACAATCTTTACATTATTAATAAATAAGGAAACAAAAACAGAAGCAAAGTTTGAAATATAGTGAATAATCCATAAAAATAACGGTGTCTAAATACCATCCCAGAATTGGTATCACAAGTGCACGAGCTTCTAGAATAAATATAAATAAAGGTCTGAATAAAATAAAGCTGTCTGGAAATAAACACACAACTAAAGTAAAAATAGACGGGGACTTCAGAATTGCGGACGCCATGCAGTTATACCTCAAGTCTCCTCTGGTAGCTGAAATCCGAGCAAGTCTACGGTACGCCGCTGGGACCAACTCCAAAATCTGCACAAGAAGTGCAGAGTGTAGTATCAGTACAACCGACCCCATGTACTGGTAAGTGCTGAGCCTAACATCGACGAAGTAGTGACGAGGCTAAGGCGGGTCACTTACATTAACATGTACGCAATATTAGTAACAACAACAATAATAGAAATAATTCAGGTAACTCATTTATAATAATTGAAGCCAACTCAGCAGTCATAACCAATTATCATTTCCATTAATTCTATTGCAGCATGCAATCCACTCTTACCATATATTCACATTCAATTCTGTTGCAGCGTGCAACCTGCTCTCACAATATATTCACATTAATCAAGTCTGTTGCGGCGTGCAACCCGATCCTCCAATATTAACTTTTTAACAAGTCTGTTGCGGCGTGCAACCCGATCCTCCAATATTAACTTTTTAAAAGGTCTGTTGCGGCGTGCAGCCCGATGCAGCATGCAACCCGATCCTCCAATATATTCATTATAATTAATCATGTTGCGGCGTGCAACCCGCTCCTCCAACATTTTCATTTACCAATTCTTATAGAAGAAATTTTCTCAATAAATATAACAGTTAATATAAAATTACAAGACAACAAGCATACAATAATTATTGTTTAATTATGAAGCAAATAATGACAAATAGCAAATTATTATAAAAATCAGGGAGCAAATAGGCAGTTTAATATTTATTATGCTAAATGTCAAATAACAATTAAGGCACATAATTAAAATAGCATGTAACAATTAATGCAGGAATTCAAGAATTTATATTTGCAAAGAATAAGAGAGAAATAATTATTATAATAATTAATTTATGATTAAAAATAATTTGTGATTTTTCAAGTAAGCAGGCAAACAATTAATTTGATGACGTATAGACACTCGTCACCTCACCTATACGTTGTTTACATGCAATTCACATAATAAACAATTTAAGGGTTCTATTTTCTCAAGTCAAGGTTAACCCCGACACTTACCTCGCTTTGCAAATTCCAATCAATTATTCAACCACAGCTTTTCCTTTTAAATTTGCCTCTGAAAGCTTCAAATCTATTCACAACAATTCAATATATTCAATACTAATCATAGGAATTAATTCCATATGAATTTATAAATTTTTCGGATAAAAATCCAAAATTCATTAAAATATTCGCCAGTGGGACCCACGTCTTAAATCCCGAAAAAACTCGCAAAATCCGAACACCCGTTCCGATACGAGTTCAACCATACCAAATTTATCCAATTCCGATATCAAATGGACCTTCAAATCTTAAATCTTCGTTTTTGGAAGATTTTATAAAAATCTGATTTTTCTTCCATAAATTTAAGGATTCATGATATAAATGAGTATGAAATCATGAAATATAATCAATATAGGATAAAGAACACTTACCCCAATATTTTTCTGTGAAAATCGCCCAAAAATCGCCTTACCCGAGCTCAAAAATGGGAAAGAATTAAAAATGGGTCGAAACCCCATTTCCAAAACTTAAGTTCTGTATCTGGAATTTTTACCCTTCGCGAACGCGGTCAGTGCCTCGCATTCGCGAAACACATTTTTGTGCTGCCAAAACTTTGCTCTTCGCGAACGCCAAGCCTTGCCAAATTTGGCCTTCGCGAACGCGATAAACCCTACGCGAAGCTTTAACGCTTGGTGCCCGGCCAGGCCTCGCCTTCTACACGAACGCGAACGCTTCCACGCGTTCGCGATGAACACTGCCCTCTTCCCTTCGCGAACTCGTCCGCCTCTTCATGAATGCAAAGAGTAAATTTCACCTGCCTCTAGTTTCTTCTTCGCAAATGCGAAGAAGGATACGAGAAGCAGATTTCTGCAGTTTTTTCCAAGTCCAAAAATGGTGCGTTAATCACCCGAATTCAACCCGAACCCTCGGGGCTCCAAACTAAACATGCACCCAAATCCTAAAACATCATACGAACTTACTCGCACGATCGAATCGCCAAAATAACACCTAGAACTACGAATCGGACACCAAATCAAAGGAAGTTTTCAAGAAAACTTTAAAACTTATATTTTTACAACCGGACGTTCGAATCACGTCAAATCAACTCCGATTCTCACCAAATTCGGCAGACACGTCATAAATATTATAGTGGACCTATACTGGGCTCCGAAACTAAAATACGGACCTGAGGTCAATAAATCCAACATCAGTAATTTCTTAGAAATCATTAAGCTTTCAAGCTTTTTAATTTTTCATCAAAATTCCATAACTCGGGCTAGGGACCTCAGAATTCGATTCCGGACATACGCCCAAGTCCCAAATCACGATACGGACCTATCGGAATTTTCAAAACACTGATCCGGGTCTGTTTACTCAAAATATTGACCAAAGTCAACTTAGTTGAGTTTTAAAGCTCTATTTCCCATTTTAATCCATTTTTTACATAAAAACTTTTCTAGAAAATTGTACGGACTGCGCGCGCAAGTTGAAAAATGATAAATGGTACTTTTTGAGTTCTTAGAACATATAATTACTTATTAAATTTAAAGATAATATTTTGGGTCATCACATTCTCCACCTCTAAAATAAATGTTCGTCCTCGAACAGAGTTAGAAAGAAGTACCTAAGCTTTTGAATAAGTGGGGATATTTACTCCGCATGTCCGACTCGGACTCCCAGGTAGATGCCTCTACCGACTGACCTCTCCATTGCACCCGAACTGAAGGATAACTTTTAGACCTCAACTGTCGGACCTGCCGGGCTAGAATAGCCACCGGCTCTTCCTCGTAAGTCAAATCTTTGTCCAATTGGACTGAGCTGAAATCTAACACATGGGACGGATCACCATGATATTTTCGGAGCATAGACACATGGAACACCGGATGAACCGCTGATAAACTAGGCGGTAATACAAGCATGTAGGCGATTTCACCCACCCTTTCAAGAATTTCAAAGGGTCCGATATACCTAGGGCTCAACTTGCCCTTCTTTCCGAACCTCATTACACCTTTCCTAGGTGAAACCCGGAGCAATATTCGTTCTCCAATCATGAATGTAATATCACGAACTTTACGGTCGGCATAACTCTTTTGCCTAGACTGAGCTGTGCGAAGTCGATCCTGAATAATCTTGACCTTATCCAAGGCATCCTGTACCAAATCGGTACCCAACAACTGAGCCTCTCCTGGTTCAAACCAACCAACTGGCGATCGGCATCGCCTTCCGTATAACGCCTCATATGGATCCATTTGAATGCTCGACTGGTAGCTAGTATTATAAGCAAACTCCGCAAGTGGCAAGAAATGATCCCAAGAACCTCCAAAGTATATAACACAAGCGCGGAGCATATCTTCCAATATCTGAATAGTGCGCTCTGACTGTCCGTCTGTCTGTGGATAAAATGTTGTACTTAACTCCACCCGCGTGCCTAACTCATGCTGTACAGCCCTCCAGAAATGTGAGGTAAATTGCGTACCTCGATCTGGAATAATAGACACGGGGACCCCGTGAAGGCGGACAATCTCACAAATGTATATTTCAGCTATCCTCCCTGAGAAATAGGTAACTGCAACTAGAATAAAATGTGATGACTTGGTCAACCTATCCACAATGACCCAAACTACGTCAAATTTTCTTTGAATCCGTGGGAGCCCAACAACAAAATCCATAGTGATGACTCCCACTTTCACTCAGGAATTTTTAACTTCTGAAGCAAACCACCAGGTCTCTGATGCTCGTACTTAACTTACTGACAATTCAGACACCGAGCTACATGTGCAACTATATCCTTTTTCTTTCTCCTCCACCAATAATGTTGCCACAAATCTTGATATATTTTAGCGGTACCTGGATGAATAGAATACCTGGAACTGTGTGCCTCTTCAAGAATTAACTCACAAAGCCCATCCACATTAGTCACACAAATACGGCCTTGCATTCGCAGAACTCCATCTTCCTCTACAGCAACCTGTTTGGCATCACTGTGCCGCACTGTGTCCTTAAGAACAAGTAAATGAGGATCATCATACTGTCTCTCTCTGATGCGCTCATATAAAGAAAATTGAGCGGCTGTGCAAGCTAGAACCCGATTAGGTTCTACAACATCTAACCTCAGGAACTGATTAGCCAAAGTCTGAACATCTGGAGCTAATAGCCTCTCACCAACCGGAATATACGCAAGACTGCCCATACTCACAGCCTTTCCACTCAAAGCATCGGCCACCACATTGGCCTTTCCGGGGTGATACAAAATGGTGATATCATAGTCTTTCAACGACTCCAACCATCTTCTCTGCCTCAAATTAAGATCTTTTTGTTTGAACAAATACTGAAGGCTATGATGATCAGTAAATACCTCACACGAGACACCGTAGAGGTAATGTCTCCAAATCTTCATCGCATGAATAATGGCTACCAATTTTAAGTCATAAACAGATAATTCTTCTCGTGAACTTTCAACTGCCGCGACGCATATGCAATTACCTTGCCATTTTGCATTAATATTGCACCAAGCCCAATGTGAGATGCGTCACAATATACCGTATATGATCCTGAACCTGTGGGCAATACCAATACTGGCACCGTAGTCAAAGCGGTCTTGAGCTTCTGAAAGCTCAACTCACACTCGTCTGACCATCTAAATGGAACACCCTTTTGGGTCAATCTGGTCTTAATAGTTGTTCATAATCAATTACAGAATCGTCAATTAACTTCATGTTAACAAAAATCTCATTTCAAATCTTCACAATACTAATAACGAGATGCGAGGCATGAAGACCTCATAATTGTTACCCGAGTTAACGAGTCATATTTAATGCCACCTGGGCGGGCAACTACCTCGTATGTTACAACTCAATATTACAACACGAATTTAGCAAGTATGCACAGAGAATTTCATACAAATATTTTAAAATAAGCGTAGCAAGCATGACTCCCTATTAGTACTATAGTATAAATTTAATTTCACAAGGGAGGATTTAAACACAAGGATTTTTATCACAAGGATCTCGTCCTTATATAACTTCCACCGCAGCTCGTAGCCCGGTTTAAACATATCATTTTATATTAAAATTTGAGGATCTCGTTCTCAGTTTTGAATCACAAGTAATATGCGCATCGTGCCAATCGAAAATTTTTATTTTCTCCTTTTAAATAATTTCGGTTACACAAAATCACAACACATAATGAACCCCACACCGATAGGGCATATAATTCATAATTTGTAATTAATTATCCGGAAATTACATCAAAACTTACCGAAATGGGTAACAGAAAGTCACCTTTAGCCTCACAGCTCTTATAAGTGACCAATATGGAATGATAGGTGTAGTTATCTCCATTGAATCTCCCAACATGAGTAAACACTTAAGCAGATTATAGAATTATGAAGCTCACTCATAAATGAAGCACAATAGGAGGACTCGTCTCGATACTCAGAACCAAATCAAGTTAAGGAAATTATTCCTTTATATTAAATCGAGGTCGTGCCAGTAACGACACCATCTGATGTATCGACCTCCTCCATACCATAAAACAATTGTATCAACGGCTGGGTCTCCACCTCTAGGACGCCTTCTACCCGCCTGTACTCCATCCCTAACTGGTCATGTGGGTGGTGTAGTAACTGCAATGGGGCACGTAGCCTGAGTGCTTTGATGAAATATGTCCCTCCCAAGTCTGGGACAATTTTCTCATGATGTGCCTAGTATCACCGCATTCATAACAACCCATTTGCGAGTTTGGCTGCTCATACTGAGTCTGTGCCAGATAATTGGAATAACCATTGTAGGACACTTATGTCAGTGGTGCATTAAAAGAACTTACTGGAGCACCTCGATTAATCCGATGTGCGAACTGAGTTAGCCGACTGCCTGAGCCCCCGCCATAATGATTTATACTCGCAGAGTAGAATCCACTGAATCCCCCAAAACCCCGAGACATCTTGGTCTCCTTAGTTTCCTTTTTCCTCACCCCGAACACGTTCTAATATCTTGGCAATTTCTACCACTAGTGAAAATGAAATATCAGCCTGTAGCTCTCGATTCATACAAAATTTTATGATCATAATTGAGTCCTTTAATGTTTATGTGGACTCGCTCTCTGGCTGTAGGAAGCAAAGTAGGAATATGATGGGCTAACTTATTGAAACCAATGGCATATTATGACACCGTCATGGTGACCTGACGCAATCGTTCAAACCCTATGCGCCATGTATTACGGAGAGTCCAGGAAACAAACTCTTTCAAAAGTATTCCTGAGAATCGAGCCAAGTGGGCGGTGTTGTATTGGCTGGTCTACCCTCTTCATAGGCTTGCCACAGACACCTGTGGAGAATTATCTCTCCCAAGGCCAATTTTTCTTTTGTTATGTTGACTCAACACTGTTGAGCTGACCCATTTCTTAACATACTCTTCGATTCTTCTTTGGGCTAAACTTTACCCTTATTTATATACAATGATCACAAAAGTAGAGCTCCATACAGACAATTCTTAGTCCAGAATCTCGTCAACCACTGTACTTCCTCCGAAGCACCCCAAAATCCGCAACCGTGACGTCCACGCTGAGTAGGCCTTTTGTAAATTTAATGTTGTTTCTCTAACTCCTTTGGTACTGAAGTATAAGATTATTTCGGAGGCAGACATACCGCAAGTCCCAACCTTATTCTCTACAAGATCTAGGGCCTTAAACACATGTAAATTTTAGGAGAACCCTTCAGTACCACATATATACATTTCAGGCCAAAACTGATATAACACATGACTCGCAATCCATTCATTGATAGTGGACTCCTCCACTCAGCGCGAAGTCATAGTTCACCTCGTCCAATGGTCCACAATATTAACCTTCACAACTCGCATAAATCAACCAGATGCCAAGGTACGTTGCACCCCCCCACATTATTCACTGGGTGATCTCCTTATACGTCCGCATCTTCAGTCGGAATCACAAGTTGAGGCAATATTTGAGCATCTCTGGATCCCTCATAGTTCATCTGCGGCATCACGAACCGTCGACGCACAACTGATACCGAGAGCGCAATGTCATACACGAGTAGATACAAAGGAATGTGAGATATAGGTTTCAAGCAAGATCAATGTCGCACGATAAGGAATGAAAGAGGTGATATTGTCCCTAAACTTCATAGCCTCTGAGAGATAAGTACATACGTCTCCGTACCGATCCTTCAGACTCTACTAAGCTTGCTCGTGACTCGTGAGACCTATGTAACCTAGTGCTCTGCTACCAACTATCACGACCCGAATTTCCCACCTTCGGACTGTGATGGCGCCTAACATTTCACTTGCTAGGAAAGCCAACGTTAGAATAATATTAATCAATTTTTAAACAATCTTTACATTATTAATAAACAAGGAAACAAAAACGTACATTATTAATAAACAAGGAAACAAAAACGGAAGCAAAATTTGAAATATAGTGAATAATCCATAAAAACAACGGTGTCTAAATACAATCCCAGAATTAGTGTTACAAGTGCACGAGCTTCTAGAATAAATACAAATAAAGGTCTGAATAAAATAAAGCTATCTGAAAATAAACACACAGCTAAAGTAAAAGTAGACGGGGACTTCAGAACTGCGGACGCCATGCAGTTATACCTCAAGTCTCCTCTGGTAGCTGAAATCCGAGCAAGTCTACGGTACACCGCTGGGACCAACTCCAAAATCAGCACAAGAAGTGCAGAGTGTAGCATCAGTACAATCGACCCCATGTACTGGTAAGTGCTGAGCCTAACATCGACGAAGTAGTGACGAGGCTAAGGCAGGTCACTTTCATTAACATGTACGCAATATTAGTAACAACAACAATAATAAAAATAATTCAGGTAACTCATTTATAATAATTGAAGCCAACTCAGCAGTCATAACCAATTATCATTTCCATCAATTCTGTTGCAGCGTGAAACCCGCTCTTACCATATATTTACACTCAATTCTGTTGCAGCGTGCAACCCGCTCTCACAATATATTCACATTAATCAAGTTTGTTGCGGCGTGCAACCCGATCCTCCAATATTAACTTTTTAACAAGTCTGTTGCGGCATGCAACCCAATCCTCCAATATAGACTTTTAATAAGTCTGTTGCGGCGTGCAACCCGATGCGGCATGCAACTCGATCCTCCAATATATACTTTTAATAAGTCTGTTGCGGCATGCAACCCGATCCTCCAATATATTCATTATAATTAATCATGTTGCGGCGTGCAACCCGCTCCTCCAACATTTTCATTTACCAATTCTTATAGAAGAAATTTTCCCAATAAATGTAACAATTAATATAAAATTATAAGACAACAAGCATACAATAATTATAGTTTAATTATGAAGCAAACAATGACAAATAGCAAATTATTATTGAAATCAGGGAGCAAATAGGCAGTTTATTATTTATTATGCTAAATGTCAAATAACAATTAAGACACATAATTCAAATAGCATGTAACAATTAATGCAGGAATATAAGAAACTATATTTGCAGAGAATAAGAGAGAAATAATTATTACAATAATTAATTTGTGATTAAAAATAATTTATGATTTTTCAAGTAAGCAGGCAAACAATTAATTTGACGACGTATAGACACTCGTCACATCCCCTATACATTGTTTACATGCAATTCACATAACAAACAATTTAAGAGTTCTATTCCCTCAAGTCAAGGTTAACCCTAACACTTACCTCGCTTTGTAAATTCCAATCAATTACTCAACCACAGCTTTTTCTTTTAAATTTACCTTCGAAAGTTTCAAATCTATTGAAAACAATTCAATATATTCAATACTAATCATAGGAATTAATTCCATATGAATTTATAAATTTTTCGGATAAAAATTCGAAATTCATTAAAATATTCGACAGTGGGACCCACGTCTCAAATACCGAAAAAACTCATGAAATCCGAACACCCATTCCGATATGAGTTCAACCATACCAAATTTGTCCTATTCCGATATCAAATGGACCTTCAAATCTTAAATTTTCGTTTTTGGAAGATTTTATAAAAATCTGATTTTTCTTCCATAAATTCACGGATTCATGATATAAATGAGTATGAAATCATAAAATATAATCAATATAGGATAAAGAACACTTACCCCAATGTTTTTCCGTAAATATTTCCCAAATATCGCCTTACCCGAGCTCAAAAATAGGAAAGAATTGAAAATGGGTCGAAACCCCATTTCCAAAACTTAAGTTCTATTTCTGGGATTTTTACCCTTCGCGAACGCGGTCAGTGCCTCGCGTTCGCGAAGCACATTTTTGTGCTGCCAAAACTTTTCTCTTCGCGAACGCGAAGGCAATGTCGCGAACGCGAAGCCTTGCCAAATTTGGCCTTCGCGAACGCGATAAACCCTACGCGAACGCGAAGCTTTAACGCTTGGTGTCTGGCCAGGCCTCGCCTTTTACACGAACGCGAACGCTTCCACGCGTTCGCGTTGAACACTGCCCTCTTTCCTTCGCGAATGCGTCCCCCTCTTTACGAACCCAAAGAGTAAATTTCACATGCCTCCAGTTTCTTCTTCGCGAACGCGAGCCACCTATCACGAAGGCGAAGAAGGATACTAGAAGCAGATTTCTGCAGTTTTTTCCAAGTCCAAAAATGGTGCGTTAATCACCCGAAATCAACCCGAGCCCTCGGGGCTCCAAACCAAACATGCACCCAAGTCCTAAAACATCATACGAATTTGCTCGCACGATCGAATCGCCAAAATAACACCTAGAACTACGAATCGGACACCAAATCAAAGGAAGTTTTCAACAAAACTTTAAAACTTATATTTTTACAACCGGACGTCCGAATCATGTCAAATCAATTACGATTCTCACCAAATTCGGCAGACATATCATAAATATTATAGTGGACCTATACCGGGCTCCGGAACTAAAATACGGACCTGAGATCAATAAATCCAATATCAGTAATTTCTTAGAAATCATTAAGCTTTCAAACTTTTTAATTTTTCATCAAAATTTCATAACTCGGGTTAGGGACCTCGAAATTCTATTATGGGCATACACCCAAATCCTAAATCACGATACGGACCTACCAGAATTTTTAAAATACTGATCCGGATCCGAAATTTTAAAAAAAATTCTGAAAAATTGTACGGACTGTGCACGCAAGTCGATGAATGATAAATGGTGCTTTTCGAGGTCTTAGAACAGAGAATTACTTATTAAATTTAAAGATGACATTTTCGGTCATCACACCTTAGGTATTAATCAATGTAGCATTTCAAAATTTTGAAAATATTTTTTTAATGGTATGATATGTTGTGGTCCAAAGCATAAGATTTGACTGTTGAAAAGTGAATTAAAACAACCAAAATCTCAAATCCTGTGTTTAAAATCTCATATTGGATTACCTGCACATTCAATCTATAAATCCTGTCGTATTTATAAATTTTCTTTCAAGTATCTGACTATATAGTTATAATAAATATTGTTTTAATTAGGAATTTAGTGACACTGAATGGTTATTTTTGTATATCCATCATCTTGCCTTGATTGTTAAATCATATATTTTTCTTTTAAACTTATACTATTTTTTGTTGTGTTTTCAATACTATTCAATTTTAATAAGGTACAAATGAAATTAAAATTTCAGAGTTTTAAGTTCTATATAACAAAGGTATAATTTCAGAGTTTTAAGTTCTATATAACGAAGGTATAAAAATATTGACACAATCATGTCACTTAAAAAGAAAATAAAAAATAATTCTATTTGATATCATTAATTATAACCAATATAAATGGTAAGTGGTCTTCTATAACAAATAAAATACGTATTGATGATGCAAAAAAATTATTACACTCTCAAACTTATTTAACTTTAATCCATATTTTAAAGTATAAGAAATTAAAAAGTTTGCGGGCCATACACATTCCAATTATTATAAATAGAAGCCTTAACCTTTGGTCTAATAATTCATTAGGAGGGGTTTCATTTAGGTTTATAGCTATTGAATTTGGAGCTTGGACATGGTTCCTTCTTGCTAGCTAGCTGATGTATTTGTGGCTGCTGGTTCTGCTGCATATATCTGCCACCACAGTTGCCTCTAATTGGGCGGGGACGATATGGTGGTGGTGGTCGAGACACCGCTCTCTCGATTCATGTGTGAGATAGAGTTATGGCCCAAATTATCATTGTTACCGCTATATCGTCCCGTCTGATTAAAGATAAGGTTAGTGGCAGAAGTATGTACGCAAATCAGCAGCCACATATACACCAGGTAGCAAGAAGGAATCACATCTAATGTTTAAATTTAATAGTTATAAACTTAAATCATGAAACTCCAATTAACAAGACCATATATAGATTTTGATTTTTCAAATTTTTAAATATATCTGAAACATCTCAGTTAGTTTATGTTGATGAAAAACGGATGAGTTAGAGTTGAACTTCAGCCTTTGAAGCCAAGAGTATATTTGTTCTTTTTTTGTTTCTTCTTTAGCTTTTCTATACTTACCTTTTCCTACATTGTCTATTTGTTCATGACGGTTATTTGGATGAATTTTCTGCACAAACTATAATATTTGTGTTCCTTTTTTAGTTTTTGTTTTCTTTTCGGAGTTGTATTAATCCCCTTGGGCAATAACAAGTTCAATAATTTAGCCTTTTGGCCTCGTTTTTTTTTAATTTAATGGAGGTCCAAATTTGAATCATTCGAACCTCAGTTCTTTATCTTAGTATTCCTATATACGTTCAGATTCAGCTGATATTGTAATTAAAAAAATATGGCTATACAGTCATAAAAATTCTTTTTTAATTGTCACAAGCTCATATGGTAATGCGTGAATAACTAAAAATTAGTGCAAACTATATTGACACTTTTTATCCTATACTTTCTCACGTTACACAATTTTTCCTAAAACAATTAAGTTATAGTTTAATGTCTCAACCTTTTCTTCAGTTCATCTCTAAATAAAACGAAATACCGTGACAACTAAATTAGGATGAAAAATACAGATAGAATCATCTGCTTTGTTAGTTGGTTCGATTACTTAATGTGACAATAAATTTGGATTACTTAATAGGTAATTATCAAAAAAATAAATTTATAGTAATAACTTTTACAGGAAGAATATGTAGGTAATAGTTAAAAAGTGATGTTTATACGTGAAAATTAAAGATAAGATAACTATTAGACCGTAATATCACAGCAACCGGCGGCGATTAGCGAAGTTAACTGCAGGCGCATGATTAGCGAGGTTAGCTAACGTACGCCAGCCGCCATGACAAGGCAACGGAAGAAGCTTCCTAACCCTAATTCTCAGGGGAACGAAGAAATTATGGAAATACCTGCCCATCTCAAGTGGGGCGATGGTTAATGGGCATGGGAAGTGCACCTACGATCTTTCAGCATCAACCACCGGCGTAGATAGAGGAATTGAAGGTTACCCAGGACACAGGAATTCAACAAAAACTGCAACCACTAACTTTTGGTAGCTTTCTACCACAGAAATTTCAACATATTCTGGAGGAAATTGACAATGAAGAGGCATCAAACAAAGGAACTGAACCGCATACACAACAAGCAACTCTGAGAATGGAGGATTCCTTGGTACACAGAAGGCTGCAATTCTCGACAACAGGTACCTCGACTCAGATAGCTCCAATTGCGAAGGATAAGCAAGGATTGTGCAGGAAAATAGAAGCTCCCAAATAGATAAGCCCCTAACCTATATTCCCCCTGCTATGCGAGATGGCACTTTTGCGGTACAAATAGAGGGAGAGGACACTAGGGCTCAGGAAGAATCTCTAAAAAATACCCTAATTGGGTATGTCCTTCGTGATAATCCATATGACAAATCTATGGATAACTATGTGACCAATGTATGGAACTTTGCAGCGAAACCTAAAATTTTGTATCACGATGAGGGCTACTACATCTTCCAATTTCAGAGCATAGAAGATAGAGATCTAGTACTTCAGGCAGGGCCTTACACCCACCGCAAACAACCATTCATTCTGCAGCATTGGAAAATCGACTTCTACTTTAACCCAGAATGTTTAAGCATCATTCCTTTGTTGGTTAAGTTCCCTGGCCTTCCGTTAGGGTACTGGTCCACAGAAGCATTGAGTAAACTTGCAAGCGTAGTAGGGAAACTTCTATACACAGACAGGGTAACGGCAGAAACGGAGAAGGCTTCTTAAGCCAGAGTGTTGGTGGAAACTGATGTATCACATCCACTCCCTTAGAGTTTTGAAATACAAACACCTAAGGGAGTCACACATCAACAGATTGCCTAGGACCGGAGGCCCAAATTCTATTGTGATTGCATTAGGTTTGGTCATGATATAATAGAATGTTGTATAAAGGAGAAGCATGAAAATGAGGAGGAATTTAAGGAGCAACTGAGAAGAAGAAGAAGAAGAAGAAGAAGAAGAAGAAGAAGAAGAAGAAGAAGAAGAAGAAGAAGAAGAAGGAACAAGAATAGAAAGAAGCAGATTATCCAACAATGGGTGCAGAAGGAGCATATTCCCTCTACTTCAAATGATGCAGAACCATCTGGAGTTCAATATGAAAGCAATTAGAAATGCATAATATGGGAACTGCACAGCTCATAACTAACAAAACTATTACAGAGGATCAAGGAAAATCACATAGCAGGATAAATGGAGCAGGGCAAGCACAGCAGAATACCATTGCTAGAGCCAATCCAGAAGATGGAAACTTTATGCAACAAAGCTCAACAGCTATTGCCCCTGCCTCTAGCAATAGGTTTGCAATCTTACAAATACAACTCACAGACAAAGAGCCAGGGGATGCTGGGCCAACCAGCTCTTCCCATCAATGAATATTTGTATTTGGAATATTATAGGGCTTAATAAGCCCTTTAAACAGAAAGAGCTGAAACTCTTTCTGAATAAGTACAAAATTGATGTAATTGGTTGTTTAGAGACAAGAGTAAAGGAGAAAAAAGTTGAAAGAATCATGAAGAAGGTGTCTAAAGACTGGAATGGTTGCTGCAATTACAAAGATCACCCAAATGGCAGAATATGGCTACTGTGGAGAAACAATGTAAACATCCAGATTATTGAGACTACAGACCAATACATCCATTGTAAGGTGCAGAGGGATAGTTTCAAAATAATACTCACGGTGGTGTATGCCAGAAATGATGCAAACCTTAGACAGCAGCTATGGAACAAGCTTATACAAGTGGGAATCAATGTACAAAATTCTTGGCTGCTAAGTGGGGACTTCAACAATGTGCTAAATACTGAAGACAGAATATGAGCACCTGTCACTCAATCAGAAACACGAGGTTTTCAGACTCTAATTGATATATTGCAATTGACCCCCTTAAAAAGTATTGGTTGGTTCTTTACATGGTGTAACAAGCAATAGGAAGATAAAAGGGTGTACAGCAAGATTAATTGGGCAACGGGCAATTATGTGTGGTTGCAGCAATATAGCCACATAGAAGCTGAATTCATGAATCCTGAAGTGTCTGATCACTCTCCAATCCTAATGCATATTAGCCAAAGTAAGAGAGTCTTACATTCTAAACTTTTCAAGTTATACAATAATGTTATGGAGCATCCAGATTTCAGGAACATAGTTCAACAGGTACGACAGCAGGAGATGCAAGAAGATCCCATGAATATAATCTGGATGAAACTGAAGAAGCACAAAAATGGCCTTAAAGAACTAAACAAATACATGGCTTCCTACCAACAGAAAATTGACCAGGCTAGACAGAAACTGGAGATAATATAGGGGAACTCAAAAACTCTCCTCTAAACCAGAGCATGTTCAACAAGGAAAAGGAAATCTTGACAGAAATGGCAAAATTGAGTCATATAGAAGAACATGTATTGAAACAGAAGTATAGGGCTACTTGGATTGAATGTGGTGACTCTAATACCAAGTACTTTCATGCTCAATGGATTTGAGGACTAGCAAAAAACACATTGCATCCATATACAATGAATGTGGTATAAATCTAATAGATCCTCTCCAAGTAGAAAAGGAGTTTATATCATTTTTCACCAAGCTCATGGGACAAAGTGGAGATGCTCATAGATGTCCAAATGCTAAAGTAGTGAAACAAGGGAAATGCCTTGGCCAACAACAGAAGGTGGCACTGATTAAGCAGGTAATAACTGAGGAGATACTAGCTGCCATAAAAGATATGCCTCATGACAAGGCCCCAGGGGTGGATGGCTTTCCCATTTAGTTTTTCACAACACAATGGAATGTAGTCGGCTCTGAAGTATGTGATGTTGTCAAGCAATTCTTTGGGACAGGTAAGATGCATAAAGGGATGAATTGTACTGTAGTCATTGTAATTCCAAAAGTGCCCAACCCTATCCAAGTCAAAGAATACAGACCTATAGCATGTTGTACTACATTATACAAGATAATAACCAAAGTTATCACCAACAGAATAAAGAGTGTAATAGGGGATCTCATTGGGGAGTCACAGTCAACCTTTATTGAAGGAAGAAGCATTACAGATAACATCTTGTTTACTCATGAGCTATTCAAAGGATATAATAGGAAAGGGATCTTCCTAAGGTGTGTATTAAAGGTGGACCTAAGGAAGGCTTATGACACTCTTGATTGGAACTTTCTGGAAAGAATGCTGTTAGAGCTTGGATTCCCATATAAATTTGTTAGATGGATAATGGAATGCATCACCACAGTGACTAACTCCCTCAACATGAATGGAGGACTGACAAAACCATTTCAAGGGAGAAGAGGCATTCAACAAGGGGACCCTATGTCCCCTTGCTTGTTTGTCATTTCCATCGAGTATTTGCAGAGAGAATTTGCACAACTAGCAAAGAACAGAAATTTTAAATTCCATCCTAGATGTAAAAAGCTAGGAGTGATCCACATATATTTTGTAGATGATCTATTGATGTTCTGTAAAGCGGATATTACATCCATCAGATTGCTGCAACAAACATTTCTCAAGTTCTCAAACTCATCTGGACTTCAGGAAAATGCAGAAAAAAGCTCTATCTACCTAGCAAGCATCTCAAGCAGCCAAAAGCAAGATATTATACAAGAATTGGGATAAACTGAAGGTACTCTACCATTTAGATAACTAGGTGTACCATTAGCATTCAAGAAGTTGTCTATCATCCAATGTTGGCCACTAGTAGAGAAGATTACACAAAAGATCAATTGTTGGACATCCAAATTGCTCTCGTATGCTTGCAGGTTATATTAATCAAATCAGTCTTGTTTAGGGTACTGTCATATTGGGCACAGATCTTTCTGCTACCTAAGAAGGTATTGAAGATGATTGAAGCCATTTGTATATCTTTCTTATGGTCTGGCACATCAAACATCACCAAGAAAGCATTAGTTGCTTGGGACAGAGTATGTTAGCCACAATCTGCAAAGGGGACTTAATGAAATGATCCTATACTATTGGAACAAAGCAGCAGGTGCAAAATACCTGTGGACAGTAACACTAAAGAAGGATAGCTTATGGATTCATACCTTCTACAAAATAAACAAGACAGTGGAAAATGCTCAAATACCCAAGAATGCAGCCTGGGTAGTTAGGAAGATACTGGAGACCAGGAAATTTATTCTTGAGCTGCAAGGTATTCAAGGGGATCTGGTTAGTAGACTTATCCAACTACAAAAAGGTGAAGCCTTCAGTATAAGCAAGCTATATCACATGCAATTCCCTCAACTACAAAGGGTACCTTGGAAGAGTATAACTATGCAACCACACCTGCACCCTAGATATAAATTCATACTATGGTTGGCACTACATAAGAGATTAGCAATAGTGGACAGACTTCTCAAATTTGGAATTCAAGTACCTCAACAGTGTGTATTCTGTAAACACTCTGATGAAGTATTTGAACACCTATACTTTGAATGTCCAATAGTAAAAGGAATATGGACTAGGCTGCTCAATTGACTAGGCCACCCTAGACCTATTCAGGATTGGCAAGGAGAAGTACAATGGATAAACAAAGGTGCAAAAAAAAAATTTGGTCACTGGGAGATTGTAACTTGTGTATTTGGTATGTTGGTTTACACAATATGGAGGGAAAGAAATGTGATTAGATTTTAAGGGGGTGTACTCAAAAATGATAGCATTTGTAGAGAGATTGTTATGCATATACATACTAGAGGAAGAACAATACAGAGATGGAAAGGAACATTGCAATAGCTGGACAACTTTCCTTTAGTTTCTTAGGCTTTGAGAATATGTAGATGTTATTGTCTTTTAAAAATGTTTTAAGCTGATGAAAATAGCCATGTAGGAGATATGTAAATAGAACATCAGACTTGCTGTAATTAGAAGATAGAGATGTAGATGGTCGGCATCTACTTGATATGTAAAGTTTTTTTTGAATGAATAGAAAGTTACTATTTACCAAAAAAAAAGATAAGATAACCAACTATAACGACCCGACTTGTCGTTTTAAGAATTTACATCTCGTTCAGTGATTTAAGGTTTCGAGTAGCCTCGTAATATGTATTATGACCCCGCGTGTGTGGTCGGGTTTGAATTACGGATGATTCGGAGTGATTTGGGATACTTAGTTCCCAAAAAGAGAGCTTAAGTCTTAGGATTTTGACCGTAGTCGGAACTGTATGAAGACGACTCCGGAATAGAGTTCCGTCATTTTTGTTAGCTCCGTATGATTATTTTGGACTTAGGAGCGTGTCCGAAAAATTATTTGGAGGTCTGTAGTGGAATTAAGCTTGAAATGGCGAAACTCAAAATTTTGAAAAGTTTGACCGGGGGGGTGACTTTTTGATATCGGGGTCGGAATGCAATTCCAAGAGTTGGAACAGCTCCGTTATGTTATTTCGGACTTGCCTGCAAAATTTGACGTCATTCCGGGTTGGTTTGATAGGTTTCGGCACAAGTTTTAGAAGTTGAAAGTTTTTGAAGTTCATAAGTTCGATTTGTAGTGCGATTTGTATTTTTGGCGTAATTTGATATGATTTGAAACCTCGAACGAGTCCGTGATATGCTATGGGACTGGTTAGCATGATTGGACGGGGTCCCGAGGGGTTCGGGTGTGTTTCGAAGTGGTTTCGGACCAAATTGGAGTTGTTTGGACTGCTGTTGCTGAAGTTTGGTTTCCTTCTTCGTGAACGCGAAGGAAGTCCTGCGTTCGCGAAGAGGAGTTTGAGGGGCTGATGATTTGTCCTTCGCAAATGCGAAGCTGTGATTGCGAACGCAAAGAAGGAGCAGGGCAAGCCTTCGCGAACGCGGCCCAGGCAACGCGAACGCGAAGAAGAAAAGGAAGATAGGGGCCTAGGGTCGTTTGGCATTCGCGAACGCAAAGCTTGGAACGCGAACGCGAAGGAGTTGGTCAGCTGGTCATCGCGAACGCGGAGAGGAAATGATGGGGCAGAAGCAGTTGGCCTTCGCAAACGCGACGTTTGTCACGCAAACGCGAAGAAGGATTGGAGGCAGCTGGATTTTTGGCCTTCACGAATGCGAAGAAGGTGTATCTGGGCAGAATTAAAAGTCCCAAAAACGGGGGTTTGAGTTCATAACTCAAAATCAAATTGGGAGCTCGGTAAAAGGCAATTTTTGGAGAGATTCTTGCGTGGGTGTTTGGGGTAAGTGATTCTTATCCAGTTTTAATTAATTTTCATGATTATGTCTTTGAATCCATCATTTAATTCGGATTTAATGGAAGAGAAATCAAGATTTTTGTAAAGTCTTTTTAAAACGAAAATTTAAGATTTGGAGGTCGATTTGTTATTGGAATTCGATAAAATTGGTATGGTTGAACTCGTATTGGAATGTATGTTCGGATTTCATGAAAATTATGTCGGGTTCCGAGAGGCGGATCCCTCGTTGACTTTTGTTGACTTTTTTGAAATAAATTTTTAAGTCGACGTATTATTATTCGGAATTATTCCCGATGAATTTTAATGAAGTTATATAATTAATTTGGATAGATTTGAACAGCCCGGATGTCAATTCAAGCAAGAAGGCGATTTTGGAATAATGGCATAACTTCAAAGAGGTAAGTGTCTTGCTTAACCTCGAGTGGGAAAATTTTCCCTTAGGCATTGAGTCTTATGTGCAACTTGGGTAATTGAAAACCATGTACGCGAGGTGACGAGTACGTACTTGGTTTATATGTGCAAATTTTATTGAGTTAAAGTCTTGAACATATTGTGTAGTAAATTGGATAATTATTGGCATATATTTGATCATCTACTTGTCGTGCCTAAACCCTTGTTGTTGACTCTGTTGTTATATGACAATGTGATGTGATTGTTATTTGATTATTTATGAAATTTTGTGAATTTGCGGGTTTGATAATTATTGGAATTTAGTTTTATTTTGGATTTTTTTTCCTCTGTAAATAATTAATTAAATGAGTTTAAGAAGATGTGTTTATATAATTATTGAAAATTTGATCTTTTATGAAGACTTTGCTTTATGTTGAGTAATTTCTATCTCTATTGATTATTTTTGGGTGTTGTACACATTGTGTGGAGCATTTGGCTATTTGCTGTTAAATTAATTGACTTAGTTGTAGCTTTGAAATTTGTGGTCATTGGGCAAATTGTGATATGAATTGATTTTTGTATGTTGTTGTGATAATTTCTCGTGTAAATTATTGTGTTGTGTGAGTTGTTATTTTGGGGAGATAAGGGTGCCATTTTACCATTGATATTATGTGGTTATAAGGGTGGCACTGTTGTGTTTGTTGGCTATTGATATTGTCTGGGCGGAGCGATAAGGGTGGCTATAGAAGCGATAAGGGTGGCAATAGAAGCGATAAGGGTGGCTATTGATATTGCCTGGGCGGAGCGATAAGGGTGGCAATAGGAGCGATAAGGGTGGCTATTGATATTGCATGGGTGGAGCGATCAGGGTGGCTATAGGAGCGATAAGGGTGGCTATTGTCAGAGACGATATGTGATGATGTGGGGTTATGGTGTTGACAATTTTCATGTGATGTGATTTTCTTGTGTTTATTTTTATACCTTGTGCAACTTTTCTAGCTGTTAGTAAATTGATAATAATCTGATTTATGTTAAAATTGGAAGCTTGTGGCTATTGCCAGGCGGTTTATAAAATAAAATATGGGCACGAGGTACCGTGAATTGTGATATAAGATGGGGATATTGGCACGTGAATTGTTCGTGCAGTTGTGATATAAAAATGTGGGCACGAGGTATTGTGATGAAATGATAATGATATTTGGCACGTGAATTGTCCATGCAGTGGAAATATGAAAATGGGCTGAGACCTGTATTTACGAACCATATAAAAATGGGCTGAGACCCGTATTTACGAAAAATATGAAAATGGGCTGAGACCCGTATTTTTGATGATTTTGAAATGATGTGTCACATGGTGACTTTTTAATTGAAAGAATTATATTCAAAATATTTATTTGGAAGGATTTTTACTTAGAAAGTATTATATAAAAGAATTATATATTGAAAGATATTTATTTGAGCAAATTGTATTTGAAAAGATTTATTAAAAGAATTATATTTGAAAAATAATTATTTGAAAAAAATTATATTTAAAGAGAGTTATCTGGAAGAACTATATGAAATACATTTATTTGAAGGGCTTGATCTAATTGGGTGTAATTGTGTTTATTAATTGTTGAGTGATATTAATGGTATTCTTGTTGTTTGTTGTGCATATCACTAGTTGTTTTATGTTGCCCTTATTATTATTTGTTTCCTATTATTTTGTATATTATATTACACAGGTTATTAGACTAGTGAGTGTCTTGACTGTACCTCGTCTCTACTCCATTGAGGTTAGTCTTGATACTTACTGGGTATCGTTGTGGTGTGCTCACTCTACACTTCTGCATATTTTTGTGCAGAGCCAGGTTTTAAAGATAACGGACTTGAGCAGAGTTAAAGCGGGATCGTAAGGATTCAAGGTAGAGCTGCTTGGTCGTCGCAGTTCCTTGGAGTCCTTTCATTTCATTGTACTGTTAACTTGTAATCAAACAGTATTGTATATTCGGTCCTCGTGATCATTCTATGTATTCAGCTAGAGTTCGTGACTCAGTACTACCAGTCTTGGGAGGTTGTATATTGTAATTATTTCCGCTGTTAGTTTTGGTTACTTATTTAATTTTTAAAAAAAAAATGGCTTCAAAAATGCAATGAAAATCGGCTTATCTAGTCTTAGAGACTAAGTGTCATCACGACTCTTATGGTGGGATTTTGGATCGTGACACCAACTCAATCAACTAAAAAGTTCAAATCAAATATTTATCGCAAATATTGGTGTTTACATCATAAAAGTTTTAGAAGGTAAATAGTTTTTTTTTTATTTATGATTCTCCCCACATTATATTTCGTGTTTTTCATTATGCGAGGTGCAGTCAACAATTTGTACATATATCATAGATGATTACAAACCGCTCTGGAATTTCATCATTTTTTCCAAAAATTAAATTTATAGATTTGAGACTCCATAAATAATAACCAAATGTAGCATTTCAAATTTTAAAATATTTTATAAAGGTGTTTGGCCCGATGCATAGATTTGACCTTTGAAAATTAAACAGAACAGCCAAAATCTCAAATCCTGTAGTCAAAATCTCACATTGGATTACCTATATTCATTTAATATGGTGAAATTATCACAGAGTAAATTTGATAGTTAAATCTTACGTTCTTCTTTCCTTGACGCTTTACATCTTATTTTATTTTTATACTATATAAAATTAAAAGTTGTGTCAATGATGAGTAAAAATCACCATCCTGTGCCTTTAAATTTTAAAACATTGCTTAAATTTACAAAACTAACCATCTCAAACCTTGCTCTTTTTTCCACTTCTCTTTTAAAGAAAGTTATTGGTCCCATATGGCCATATCTGTAACTTCATTAGATGATGTAGTTTTTTTAGATAATGTGCAAGAATTTAATTATTATTTATTGCTAGTTTGAGGAAAAAATCATAATCGTTAAGAGAAAATTGACTGGCTCTAATAAGTTACTAATCCTCCTTTTCAGGTTAACATCTCGTGCTTAGTATAGGTATAGTCAGCGGATAAAACTTAAGCCTATTGAGATAAGATAACAATTTATTCCCCCAAAAATATTACTATTAACTGTGGTAAAGATTCTTTTCTTCCTTTACAAAAATTATCATTCATTCTTCTTTTTATCTTTTAATAATATTTTTGAAAACTGCATAGATAACTTCAAAAGTATTAGACTCTTTGTCAACATCATTAAACTTCACGAAACTATATTTGAACAAGAAAAACAGAATAAATTTCTGTTGCCTAAGAAAAATCCCCTCTTTCTGTCTATTTCTATACATTTTTTTCCCCAAATCTTTCCCTTTTATTAAATCTCAGAAGATTGTTAACCAGAGTCAATTGCCATTTTTGGATTTTGAGAGCTGAAAACATGGGGTTCAAGGATTTTCAACTCAAGATAGCCAAGGTACATTGCTTCTTAATTTCTCTAAACGTATACACATTTTGTTTAATCTTTTATACTTTAATTACCATTTATCAATACGTTTACAAAGCAAAAACAAAAGAAATGACGATTGATTTAATGTTTCCACCCTAAAATGCACGATTATATACCCTAATTTGAGTCCATTTACCTCTTGTTACAAACATTTCTTTACGGCATTTTCTTCTATATTCCTTATTTCTATCGACCACCTTTGTCACAAGGTTTTAGCATGGTTTGTTTTTTTACGAGACTAATACAATCCTGGCTATCCTCTCTTTTCGACTTTGTCCGCGGACGACGGATGTTACATTTTTTAGGGCAAACAAAGTCCTCACTCATATTCCGCCATCAACTGTTGTATCTTATAGACTTGCTTCGCACCTATGTCAAAAGCAAGTTGAGGCTCATATATAGAGTTTGGTATTTTTGTTTGTTACGATTCAGAGCACTAGGCAAAAATCACATGTATAGGTACATCATGCAAGTTTTTCAATCTCTTATAAGTCGTTTACTTGTTGAATTTAATAGAAACTTCGGTTGAGAAACTTTCTTGCCAAAGAAGAAGGATACAAGAAGAGAGAAACGAACAATGGGAAGAGGCTTTCATGGATGATGCCTATAACTCATGGATATTACGTGGCGGAGGAAAAGCCGTTAGGCGGCGGAGCACCGCCACAAACACCTCAAAATAACCAAGTAGAGTGTGATAAAGTGGTGGTGCAAAGGGAACAAGTAGAAGAACAAGAGTGGTGGTTCTATGGAGTTTTTGACACCCGAATTGGTGGCGGAGTTACCAAGTACCTGCAGACTCATCTGTTCGACGACAATCTTAATGAGGTAATTAACAAACCATGAAAATAACATGATCTTAGGATTCACTATTTTCTTGTGTTTTGTCATGTTACATTTCACTTAGTTGTGATCGACACTATTTGTTTTGTAATTTTGTGTCAAAGGTCATGTTGTTGTTGCTTGTCGAGTTGTTTTGTCTGTTTAAAGGTAGAGTTGAGGTTTACACCCAAAGATGGGTTTATGGAATCTCATAAACCTTTTATCTGCTTTTATCTCAAATTCTTTTAATTGTTTAAGCTTAAGAATTGCATCCACTAATGCTTGCATTAGAGTAGGTTGTCTATATCACACCCTTGGGTGCGGCCCTTCCATGGATCCTCCATGAATGCGAGATGTTTTATACACCGGGCTGCCCTTTTTAAGCTTTGAGAAGATTGATATTTGTATTTCACAAAGATTTTACAACTTTAAAAGTCACTACAACCTATGTTGGTAGAGAGTTACAATATAGTGTATATATATGTAATATATATATATATACACACACGCCATCGATTCTCTTTTCCAAAGTTATGGAACGGAAAGAAGAAAAAGAACATTTTTCACACAGCTTGCTCATAATGCAGGTCTCAATTGTATATCATATTTGGCCGGCCTAACTCACCTACTCCTTATCGATATATCTAATACTTTCTTATATCTACTTAATTTAAAAGGCAACAAGAAGAATGAAACCATAGTCTCATATGCTGTGTGTTGTTGTGTATTTGTTAATAGCATTGGGTTTTTGGTAAGCCCTCAATGATAATCAGTATGACATTTATGAGAGGTGATGCCTGATTAAAAGGGCAGCCCGGTGGACAAGGCATCCCGCGTCCACGAAGGGTCGGGGGAAAAGCCGCACCCCAAGGGGTGTGATGTAGACAATATACCCTAATGCAAGCATTAGTAGCTACTTCCACGGCTAGAACCCGTGACCTATAGGTCACACATAGACAACTTTACCGTTGCTCCAAGGCTCCCCTTCAGGTGATGCCTGATTGTTGGGAAAATAATTTTTTTTCCTTTTAGTGTATCTATAAAATCAAAGGGAACACCTTTGAAAGGTGATGCTGGTTATTATAGCCAAGTGCAACATAACCTGGAAACTGTAGCTTACTTAGAGGTTTAGCTCATGTTTTGTGGCTATTTCCTTCAGTCACAGATGAGGAAGAGAAGCAAGGAAACATTGAAAAAGGCACATATGCATGCAAAGGCTAAAGTCAGGGAAACAGAACTAGAGAAGACCTGGAACATGGGTTCAGCTTCAGCAATAGTCATCAATGGAGAGAAGCTAATACTTGCAAATATGGGTGAATACAAAGTAGTGGTATGCAAAGAAGGCGAAGCTTTCGAAATTAACAGAAGGCAACAGCATACAACAAAGTCACATTGGTCACACAAATTCCTCCCAGGCATGACAATATATCATCCTTTTACCCCTCTTTGTGAATTTTCATTTTGATGTAGAGATTATAACTGAGTTGATTGTTTTTCATTCCTATCAGTTGTCATCAAACGCTTACCTAAAGTAAGAAGAACATCCTCGGATTCTGGAAAGGGAGCTGCAGCTAATAAGCCTTCTAAAAGCTCAGAACTTGCCGTTGGTTCTGAAAAGATTGATCGCGATATTGAATTTGTTATCTTAGCTAGTCCTGGCATATGGGAGGTAAAGTTCAATATCCAACACCCACCCACTCCCCAAAACCAACAACAAACCTAGTGTAATCCCACAAGTGGGTTTTGGGGAGGGTAGTGTGTATGCAGAGCTTACCCCTACCCTATGAAGATAGAGAAGTTGTTTCCGATAGACCCTCGCTCTCCCCCTCCCTCCCCCCCAAACCCAGTGTAATCCCACAAGTGGGTCTGAGGAGGGTAGTGTATACACATACCTTATCCCTACCTTATAAAGATAGAGAGGTTGTTTCCGATAGACCTTCAACTCAGGAAACAATGGATATAAAAAGAAGAAACAAGCCTTAGCTTGTGCTAACTGTTGATTTCTGCTTGTGAAATTTTAACCAGGTAATGAAGCAGCAAGAGGCAGTGAACTTGATTAGGCATTTGGAAGATCCTCAAGAAGCTGCTGAATGCTTAGCCAAAGAAGCTTTGACTAGAATGAGCAAAAGCAATGTTTCCTGCCTCATCATTAGATTTGAATAATGCAGAAATGATAAAAACCTCAAAAGACATTTTTGTTTGTGTAGAATAGAAACTACACCTTCAACTAATATACTTTGTTATGAGTCATTCCCATTTACAGAACTGGGAAATGACATTCCAATACAAGTTAGCTAATATGTTAGCAAATTGAGATTGCTGTCAAGTGTTCTGTAAGGTCAAGCTAGAATTTCATAACTAGGTTTGGCTATATCAAGAAAAAGAATTTCAGTATTGATGTTTTTCTCTTTTTTCCCTCTAACATATTTATTTCATTTTATCTTCTGCAATTATTCTGTTACCAGATTTTACTAAAGTGATGCATCTACACATTTCACGGGTTCGAGCCGTGGAATCAGCCTTTGATGCAAGCACCTACATCACACCTCTTGGGGATCGGGGATGCTTCGTGCGCCGGGCTGCCCTTTTTCTGTTTTCATTGCCACATTCTTTTTTCTCTTATATTCATTTCCCATGCCCTTGAACTTAATAAGCGGTCAAGGAAAATTGCAAATGTGTAATTACTTTGAAGCAGTAAATAAACGATAGGAACTGTAAAAATTTCTGGAGCATCTTTACTGCAAACACCAACTATCAAATCCAAACTGTAAAGTACATTGAAAGCTAACAGGCAGTCGAACGTATATACATTTTTCATCTTAACACCATACCTTTTTACAAAATACTACATTTTAGGAAATGAACTGCTTTTGGAAACTCATAAAGAGCTGTGAGCAAAATTAAAAAAATGATGAATAGATGTGTCACACCTCGACCTGACAACCATAGGAGACTTGAATAATCTTGATACTGCATACTGTCACCTTTTTTCAGTAGTCTTGCTTCGAAAGGGAGATAACAAAGAGAGGCGAGCTGTATTCCAAGTGTAAATGCCTCAGTTCCTCATTCATACATATAAATATAAAACACATTTAAATCTTAAAGATATAATTAATCTTACACTTCTGAGGAGCATTGCCACCAGTTGGGGTTTCATCTTGGGAGATCAAATTCTTCAAAGTGTAAACTGGAGGAGATAAGGTATAAGGTCAGCTTATGGATATTAAAGAGGGACAAGGGTGAACAAATTATTGTCGATTCCATATGCATTACAATTGTGCAGATGGAATTAGAATTAAGGGTTTAACATTCAGGATCAAGACATATTCTATTGAGTCATCTACAGTACATACAAATCAAAGAAATCTTTCCAAAACTGTGCGAAGCTACTGAAAAGAAATGTCAGCCAAGAATTGTTTCCCCCATTCTTCTCAACGCAACAGTACTCATCCACTACCCTTCCACCACTCCCTCTCTCCAATCACAAACAGCTATCTGTTTAACATGTTTTCTTATCTTTTTATATTCTTATTTCACTTGTCCTCTTGTTCTGCTTTTGGTGCTCCCTATTTGGTTTGCGAAGCCGAAGTAACAGATTGTAAGGATTCAAATGGTAGCTGGTCCTAAACTTCATTTTGGATTTATACGAAAATCATTGCTCCCCCGTCCCATTTTATGTGACATGCTTTGATTGGACATGTAGTTTAAGAATCAAATAAAGACTTTTGAAATTTGTGGTCTAAAACAAGCCATAGACATTTTTGTGACTCTAAATTATCTCATTAAAGATAAAATGAAAATCTTAAAGTTAAATCATTTCTAAGTATAGAAAGGTGTTATTTTGGGACTGACTAAAAGGAAAGTGAGCAAAATAAATAGGGACAGAGGGAGTAATTTTTGTTTTTTGGATAAGGATCTTAACAAGAAAACTATTCCAGAATTTGTTCCCATAATTTCAAAAGGGAACATGTTATCGATGTTTTCAGCTACGGCTATCAAGTTAAGAGATCTGAAAGTTCGTTACCTTCACTAGGCAAGGAAGCATTTGTGGCACTCTCATCCTGCTTGACACTATTCATGGTTGCACCATCTGATTCCGCTCCTGCAGAGGAATGGTTCTTCTTTCCAAACCTCAAAAGGCGTTTAAAACCTTTTGGTGATTCCTTCAATTGAGTCTTTTCTGCAGCTTCTGGATTGTTATCTACTCTGATGGTGTGAATATCAGGTGCATGAGCTTTGGCAATTTCTTTAACTGTTGATGCTATGTCTGAGCTCGACGGGGGTGCTTTAACATACTCCAAGTTTCTGGTAGAAGGGTCCTCTACAGAGGAGACACGAGCATAGGGAGCACAATAAACAGTACTACCGATATTTGCAAATTTGGGTGTGTCATCAGCATAACTCGTCCCTACCTGCAAATATAAAGGTGGAATATTCAAATTTTGCAATTGCATATGCAACTAATGTTAATTCAATAAAGAACTCAAACAAGTTAATGTTAATTCAATCAAGAACTCAAACAAGCAGAGCATAAATTAAAACCTTTGCTAAATAAACAAATGCTAACGAGAATCCCCAGCACCATGTAAACAACATACAAGAAATCCATTTGGCAGAAAATATATTACAAATATCCATATGAACATATTGAAACACGAGACTTTAAGTAGGTGATTTTTTTTTTCCTTTTTCATTAGTAAGTGTTGTTAGGTGTATATTATAAGTTTTCCTGACAAGGGTTGTTTAGGTGAAAATATAATTTTCTCTTTTCAATAAATAGGCATAAGCAGGTTAAAATTAACTTCAACTGGCATGTAAACAATTGAAAGGATAGCTTGCTCACATCACCCAAGCAAATCGGCCCCCAAGAATACTACAGTGCCCCCCCAAACCCAAAAATCTCCCCTCCTTACCCCCATGCCACCAAAGAAAAATGAACAAAGTATATAAAGGAATACCAGATTAAACTAAAACATCTACGATCAATTAAGCTGTCTGTTGCTTCTGAAAAAGTTTTGCTAAAATAAGGGACATTTTTAGGGAAGAAATCAGGAACATTTTATCTCCATGATCTACACATGTTAACTATATATTACCATATGTTCAAGTTCAACTGAGATAGTAATCACTGAACTGTAAGAATTTTTAGTAATTGTGTTGTGTAATGGGCAACATCAAAGAGTGCCAGCTTTTAATTTAACCTAACTCTACTAATCCTACCTCATGGGTATTTGACACTTCTTGCAGTCGGCTAGGAGCAGGAGCTCGGATAAATCCCTCAAAGGGTGAGGGCGGGTCACGTGTAGATGCAAAGTCAGTTTTCTCTACACTGTCATTCTCTGATGATGATTTGGAAACAGCAAACGAGGGCTTCTCCTTCTCAAGCATAACAACAGTTTTCTCAATAATGTTTTCATCTAGATCACTCTTGCATGATTCAATGCCTTTGGATACTACGGAAGGCCTGTCATTCTTCTCTTTTGCTATATTCTCTGCAGCTGGTTTATCTTGTGGCAAATCAGACGATTCTTTGGTGGTTCTGATTTTCAGCTCCGGAAGAGTAGCAGCCTTCTTTTTGTCAAGGTCTATGATAGCAGATATTTTCTTGCTCTCTGGCACATCAGACCGCTTCGTCTTAGACACTGGTTCCGCACTCCGAACCTTGGGCTTTGATACGAATTCAGCACTTTGTGCCTTCCCCAAAGTGCCAGGCTTGCCGCTGATTGCTTTGGGCTCTGATAATCTTCTTATTCGTGCCATAGATGCCTTTGAATCAGGTGTAACACCATTGTTTTCTTTTTTTGGTTCAGACAAGGACGACGCCGATCTACTCAATTTGTTACCAGCCAATTTGCTGCCATCAGTTGATTTGCTGGCTTTAGAGCCCTTTTGCAGATCAGTTGACACCAGTGAAGTTCTTATTTTGGTTCTTTGCAACGGCGACGAGGATCCAGGTTCTGAGTCACTGAACTTAGATCCCCTGATGGTTCCAGGAGAGAGTTTTGCTGGCAATTTTCTTGTTTGGGCTGTTGGCGCTGGAGAGCGAGCAGAGCTGGAGCCACCTCTGGATGCAATTCTCTTTTGCCTTTCCAGTTTTAATGCTTCAATGCGCTTTTGGTCTGCCTCTTCCTGTAAAATTTTAAAATTCCACCTATTTAAACTCTATTGGGAAATATATCATGAAATAACCAACTTAAACTGGTTAGATATTCCAGAAACACTATGTAAATCACTAACACTTTGTACCACGAAAAAGGGGGAAAAAGTGAGAAAAAATTAGGTCAGTGCACCTTTTCTTTTTTCATCTTCTGGATATCAGACTTGAAGGATCTTATCCTCTCAGCACGTGCTCGTGCATCATCCAAAGGACTTGACTTTGACATTTTTCCTTTTCTTATTGGTCCCCCACTCCTCTTCTTATCTGAAGTATCAACAGTAGCTTTTGACCTGCGATCTTTCTCTGATTTTTTAGAACCTACGTTCCCATCATTCGAGACTCCATTCTTTCTTTTATCCTTTGAAGCAGACCCTTCAATGCAAAATTGCATTTCGTAGTCCAGCGCAGGGTCATAGACACCTGACCTCTTTTCTGTACCACGCTCAGGCATCAAGCTCAAATCATTAGGCTCGTAGTAGCTCATAACCCCAGCAGAGTTGTTTTCTGATTTTTGATGCGGAAGCTCAGAGTCCATGTTAATGGCAGTTCTTCCCTCTGGTCCAACGTCATCCAATGACATTGACCTAAAAGGTACAACAAAAGACTCATCAGCCATATCATGTGAGGATGCTGTCTCTATCTTATTCGCATGCTCAAATGCATTTACAGCTAGAGGATCTAATGAATTTCTCATCCCTGATTGATTGTCTCGACCATTTAACATAAAATCATCATTTGAAGTTCTAAGCATGACTTTTCTCCCATTTATTTCTGTAAACTGCATGTCCATTTGGTCACCAAGTCCTTGAGCACTGTCATATCCTCTGTTTGAAAGTACAAGTTCACCATTAGGTCCCCTGGACATGCGCGACATCTTCGCACCAACTGTGTGGATATCATCACTCAACCTATCCTTCATTTCAATGCCATCTTGTGCACCAATAGCCAAAGGATCATCGCCCGTGGTATTTTTTCGCCTCCTCCTTGCATCTTTCTCCATGGAGAACATGCCATTTTTGTCAGCGTGATTTTCTTCTTCGTTACCTTTCAATAAACAATTTTGAAATGCCAGCCAATGCCCACCATCAGCTTCCTTCTCACGAACAGTGTCATCATCATATAAATTTGACTCATCCTGAAACTTTGTGCGGCTTCGTCTTGTTTTTGATGACCATGAAGTTTCCCTGTTCACCGAATTGTGACCATTGCCTTCTAGATCTTCACTATCAGCATCTTTTTCCGAACCAGAAGCTGCTTCTGAATCGCTGTCACTAGAGTTCTTTGTTTTAGAAGTGATATAATTAATGTTACGTATAACAACCTTTCCTGATTGTTTTTTCCTAGACCGTCCACCAGCCTTCTTTCTTTGACTATGAGAAATTTCACTATCCATTTCTTCGTCCTCCTCCGATTCACTGTTGCTTTCTCCCCTATCCAAAGACTGTCTTTTCTGTCTAGTTTTCGGAGTGACACTCATACGAGAGTCTTCCATTCCTGGATAAGGAGGTTGATAGAGAGGCCCATTTCCTGGATAAGCTGGATAATATGGTACTCCTTGCATAGGGTATCCTTGAAAAGCAGGTACGGCAGAGCCTGGAGAATGCATTGTCCAAGGTGGAAACATTGGATGAAGAAACTGATATTGTTGTTGACCATTTGGATTTTGTTGATCCGATGGAGGCCTTTCCCCTATATTACCAAAGAATATGACAAAAATATTACAACTCTCTCAAGAAAGCACATGTTGTACAAAAATATACATACCTAAATCATCCTATTCAATCCTCATAAACAATAAGAGTACATCCAAGGTCAGAACTGAAAGCATCCCCAGGAATGAACGTTTTGCATGTCAAAAAAGAGAAACAGAAACTATAACCTTGATGACTTAAAGAATGTATGTTATTATTTGCAAATAATATGACCTTGCCCGGATGCAGCCTATATGAAGGGGAAGTCATAACGGAGTACCCTTCAATAGGATTTGCTTCATTACCTGAATTACCATCCGCGCTTGATTTCACATAATTCTCAGAAGCCATCTCACTGTTGGAATCAAACGGCTTATTAGCAATATTAGAGAGCAGAATTCCAGATGCATTCATTGCAGCAATGTTTAATTGATTCGCCATTGCTTCTGCAGCTTCAATTTCAACCCATTGTCCATTTTCATGTTTTTTCTTCCACAGTTCCATAAATCTTACACATGCATCTCTGCCACATGAAAATATTTCATGAATCATAGGACTGTTTAGCAATGTTGATTGCAATTAACTGTTTATTTTTTGTTCTTCGAATACTTTGATTTGAATGTAAACTAAAAATAAGCGGTGTTTATTCCAACAAAGGGAACTAGAAGTTGCTGCTAGTTGCTTACTTTAAGCGTGAGGCGCCAAAAGACTCAGCAAATGATACCATCTGTGCCATGCGATCAATATCAAAACCAGCAGCTACAGCACGTGCAAATGCCATTCCTTGTTCTTTTTGAAGCACAGACTTGCGAGTCTCCAGGACCTTCAAAAGCTGTACTCTGAATAGTGAATAAGAAGACAAATCAATCAAAATGCATCGGAGCTGTTATTAAACTTGAGTAATTTGGCTCTTCATACATGTTACAAGCTCTGAGGAAGTCCAATTAAATTTTCAGAGATTCTTTAATTAGGCTTATGAAAACGATGCGAACTGAAGATATGATCAAATGCTAGTGACAAACAACTTATGTCAATGCTTTTCCTTTGATAAGTAACTTGCTCAATTTTTTTTTTTGACACTAATGTCTATACTTCGACTGTCTATAGGATAGAGGCCTATCAGCTTGTTTTCCAACTACATTATGGCTGTGAAATTTGAACTCACTCACATAATATGCAGAGAAATATACACACTAAGGCACTGCTGTTCAACGCTTTGATTTAAAGTGGACGATTGCTAACAAGGATAGAAGTACCATTTGTCAAGAAATATTATTGAATGTTAACTAGCCAACAGAACACAAAGAAACTGGCTTGACTGCTGAAATGTTAAAAATCATAATAAGATGAACATCTGCACTATTATCAATGGATGAGCAAAAGATTATAAATCATCTACTCTTACAGTTTTCTGTTTTTCCTTTTCCTCTTTTCTCTTTCTGTTTCTCGATCTTATGAGAGCGCCTTCTTTTGGGGACAAATTATGTGTAGCAGCTATAAAATTAGAGCAGTCAAAAGGAAAACAGGTTGCCAGTGTAGGAATTTATATTGCTCTTAACCAGCTTGTACACCAGCTTACAATGAACCGGATGAACTTACTGCGCTAAGTTAGACATCCTGCTTTCAACTTTATCAAAAGAGAAATCCTAGTTTTTTTTTTTCAATTTGACCATAGTGATATCACTGATTTATCCTAATATTACGACAACAAACAGGGACAAAGGTGCAAAAAGGAATCTGATTGAGTACTTCTAGTTGATTAACCATCATCAACAAATCTTAGTCCATGGAATTCTGAAGTGAAACCACAGACACAAGTATAACTTCCAGGAGATTGATATACCTTGAATTTTCTTCCTGAGAGCCTGACCCATTTGTCTGAGGTTGATATTCCCCTGGCTGCACGAAACATAAACCAGATTAGGAAATAGGCATAATATGCGCAACATTTGAAAGAATACAAGATGCCCAGTCACCTTGTAAAGGACAATAGCTTTCTCCTCACTAATATCTGCTGTCAATTTAGTACCTGTCCAAATTTTACTATTTTTCAGTATCTTGTCTCATAAACAGCAATTCCACGTAACATTAAAGGATAAAGCCCGCAGTTACTTAGATTACTGACAAAAACAAGTAAGATAATTGCAGAGTCTAGGGATCTATATCGGAGTATTATTTCCTTGCAAATGGAGGACCCAATCAATAAGGCAATGGAAGACACAAAAGGCTGAGGAGTGAAATAGTTAAGTTAACCAAGAAACCAGGCCCAAAAAGTTTATCAAGTCTTGATCGCAAGGTGCATCATTGGCCTATGTGATGATGGGAAGCAAAAAATAAAATAAAAAAGGGCCGGACTGGGCTTTTTCTATAAATGATGATAGAAGTTCTTCGCTCTGAAGTACCTGCAAAATTTCCAGCGGGTTTTGCTTCTTTATATTCGACCTGTCAAGGAAATAAAAATTGTTGGACTGACGTCTACAACCCTCCATGACACATGAAATTTCTGAAGATCAGGAAATACTTACTGGCCCTTTCCCAATATCATTGTGTCCCTGAAGGACAATTGCTTCCTCGATCTGCAAGATCTCAGATTCTATGGTGTACACCCTTTCCAGGATCTCCGGAGTGCTCACAAAACGGACAAACCTGATAACAGAAAAAAAAAAACATTACACCAATTTGTTATTAACAAAACAGAGAAAAGGAAACATTGGCCTAATTTGTTTGCACATTATTATCACGCCCTTATTCTCTTTTTTAATCTTTCTCAGTATCAGTAGGATGTGCCAGAGCAGCGTCATGTTACCGGCTGTGAAGTATGCTACATGCTTACGTAAGTAATCTCTAGTTTAGCTTGCTGGTTATATAAAAACAATGCCTATTTAATTGCAAAAGTTTTCCTTTCTTGCTTTGCAAAAATATGAACTGTCCCTAAAGAAGGTTCCAACCATTTCAGTAAGAAATTGTATACAAATAAAAAGTTTATGCCTTTGCACAAAGATCTCCTCAGAGAATTGGACTTGAACTATCACAGGAAACATTCCCATTGATAAGCTAATTAACATATAAGAATACATATAACTGATTAGGTAATTGGAACTCTTACAAGGACACCACTAGGTTTTACTACAAACCTTTCCACTGTACCCTTTGTAAACCATGAAGCATCGACATGAGCATCTGGTTCCAGCAAAACTGAATAGCCACCCTTTGCAATTTGATCTTGAGCAGTTCTCAAGTGAGCAAGAAAAGGATTCAGCAAACCAGAAGCTATTTTCTCCTTCTTGCCATTAGCTATAATGAATAAATCACACCTGGAAAAAATTAAGGCATTTAAATCACATATCAGTAGCAAGAATTTCCACAGCTTCACTCTGATTATTTGTTTGAGTAAATCTATGCACACTCCAAACAATACTCCCCAAACTCTAATGAAGAGGAAAGTAGAGAGACAACGTGCAAGGGTAGATGTCGTGGCACCAGCTTACTTTTGATTTGCATAAAAGCCAAATAAATCAGAGAGCTAATTAACTTTGGTGCAGGATTCACATCAAGTCCAAATTTCAAACTCCTTTAACAATCAGAAAGTAATGTCAATTCCCTTCCACTGGTAACTAAGAGGAATATGTCAACAACAACTACATCTCAGTCCAAAACAAGTTGGGGTCAGCTATATGAATCGTCACTAACCATGGTATTCCATTTAAACTCATCTCAAACCAATATAATGCAATACAATTAAAAAGTAAACACTAAGAGGAAGATGTCAACAGCAACAACTAATGCGTCTCAGTCACAACCAAGTTGGGGTCGGCTATATGAATCCTTACTGACCATGTTATTCCATTTAAACTCCTCGCATTCCAATATTATGCAATATAACTAAAAAGTAAATACTAAAAGGAAAATGTCAGTTTCAAAAAAAAAAATCATTGTAGAATGAAAAGACATTTATCAAGACTATAGCAACAAGAATGTTATCTAACCCACTGAATTTTCAACTCTACATGTTAAAGGAACCTTGAATTGGATTCTACACAATCAATGCTAAACCTGACAAATCCTAAAAACAGCAACAAAAAAACAAAAAGAAAACAGAAAACCAAATAAATACATACTCTAAAAATCCACAAAGATCAATGCACATCCATGTACTGATGTACACACACAACAATACCAATCTAAAACACCATTACGTGAATCATAAACCAAATAAAGATAACATACTTTGAGTAAACTAGCTATAACCATGTCAAATATACCTAGTTCTAGTAGGAGTTAGCTGAAAAACAACTGAGTCAAGTCTTGCACTAGACTTCATTCTTGCAACTCCAATTGCTTCAGCTCCCCAAGTCTTAGATCTTTAAAATGACCTCCCAAATCTTGAAACAGACAAACCCAATAAGCTAAAATAAAACAACCCCACCTTACTAATCAGACCTCACTGTTTTCATCATCAAGAAACCTTTTTCACACAAAAAGATCACTTCTTTTAGAGAAAGAGAGCAAAAGGGTTTGTACAGAACAAAAAGATTAAAGCAAAAGCTCAAGTAAGAACTTTGCTTTAATGGGTTGTTTCATACATTTAACACTTAACCCAAATGCAAAAACAAATGTCATTCAACAAATCAAGATTCCACCTTTACACACAAAACTCACTGACCCATTACCCAATGTAGTTCCAAACACACACACACCCATAAATCAATGTGTATTATGTAGAAAGAGAAGGATCCAAAGAAAAAAATGTAGAAGAACAAGATTCGCTCGTTAGGAATCGCCCGAGGTAAGAAGGAGAAATGTCAAGGGTATTTTAGGTAATGCATACATAAAAAGTGGAGCACTAAAAGATGAGAGGACAAAATGGAGAAGGTGTGATTCAGGGAACTTTTTAATAAAGTGACAAAAGTGCCCCTGAACTGAGAGAGTGTGTGTGTTCAGTACTTCTTGTGGGAGTGTGAAAACACAGTGAGTGGTGCTAATTTGCGCCTAGGAAAATGAGACCCTCTTTTTAGGTGGCGACAGTCAAAGGGGGGGGCAGTTGTATATCATTATACATGCACCTAAATTATTTTCTCTTTTTTGTTTTCTTTAGACTATTCAACATACTAGAAAAGATCTTAAATATTTTAATTTAGTTATTGCCTCAGTTTTAAATGTTATTGTTCTTAGTATTTTATAACAACAACAACATTCCTAATGTATTTACACAGTATATATTATAATCTTGATTGAACGTGTTCAGAAATAATGATATGGATTATGTTATCGTTCACAAAACACTTGTGACGAACACCTCATTACACTTTGAGGCTAACACAAAATCTTAGAGATTGAATAAGATTTAATATTTTTGATTAGTCTTGTATCTTATTTGCACGAGTTAGACTATCCTTTATGTTTAATCAAATTAATGTATTGTTTCTTATACTCTAGAATTGCTTTGTAATGTCGAGTTTTGAAATTATATTTTTGGAATTGTATAATTTATGTGGTTGATTCGGAATTAGTTATTATCATACCGATGAATGTAGATTATGTTTTATGATTGATTGTTGCTTTGATTTGAACTTGTGATTTTACGATGATTGCATATAATGATGTGATTGACTAGTGATAGGCTTATATGAACTATGTTCTAGAAATATTAAATTTCATTATAAAAGTATCTTTGATAAGGAGTTTGCCTTCCTTAGTGTTTGTTCATGGCCCAGATTTTGAGTCGTGACATGAAAATTATCTAAAAAACTAATTTTCGAAATTAAAATATTTCCCACAAAATATTGTTCTACCCAAGAAATATTCTATATGAGACCAAATTCACCCTCCATTCAATTACATGGGCTGTGACAAGCAAAATACAAAATAAAGAAGCCCCACATTGGGTATAAAACTATAAATTATCATACCTAATATATACAACGAATTTAGGCACATGATTGCCTTAGACATCGCAAAATGTTGAGCAACGGTTTCATGGGTTATGGCAAAAAAAAAATTTACATATGGTATGTCTGTTGCATCGGTCATCAAAATTATTTTAAAAAAATAAAAATAAAAATAAATAAATAAAAAAGAGAGAGAGAAATTGTCATGAGCAAAGTCAATTATTGGATCAACAACATTGGATGCTCTAAACAACAATTTCTGGATCCATTAGTAGTGCTATACATAAACTAGAATAATATTACTTTTAGTTCATTACAAGATATATCGTATGTTATACATTTTTTGTCCATCGCAATTTTTTTGGGTTCTAGTATCTTTAGTGCATGCAGTACAAGATATATCGTATGTTATACACTTTTTTTCCACCGCAATTTTTCGAGTCTTAGTAATCTTTAATGCAATACAAGATGTATCGTATGTTATACACTTTTTTTTTCATCGTAATTTTCCGAGTCTTAATGATCTTTAATGCAACACAAGATGTATCATACATTTTTTTTCTATCGAAATTTTTCGGGTCTTGGTGATCACTATAAAGTTCAAACCTATTACTTAATTTACTTTACATTTTTCCCCAATCATTTTCCTTTAGACGTGTATTTGTTTTTGTTGCAAAATTGGATTATTTTTGTTTGCAGTTATTGCCTCACAATGAACCAGTCAATGATAATTGCAATACATATTTAAAGAATTGAAAGCAAATAAATGTGGTAGTACATAATATAAATTCTACTCACGCCTCCATAAAAGTTGATCTTGAAGTCAAATTTTGCGTACAACATTAATATCAATTTTTAATACTTCGTTACCGGCATTGTCAATTATTATGATTTTCATTCAGTAATGTCTTAACTAAATGTTATTCACTCTGTTCATTTTTATATGACTTTATTTTAGAACGTCACAATTAATATTATAAGTGTTTCTTCAGTTTTTCTATATGTCGTGGACTAATCAAGATTCAAATATTAAATATATATTTAAAAATCAGTCTAAACCTCGAAAAATCAAGATGTGTTAGATAAACTAGACCAGAATAGATATGTTTCTTTATAATTGTGGTGTCTGGGATAACTTGTGAGTATTTCGACTAATTTTATGATTATATCTGACATCTTCCACCAGTACGTGTATCGGATAATTCTGACCATCAAAGGATAGACAGATGAGAAGTAATCACCTCATATTTTTACTTCCGCTGAAATTTGAACCTAAAACTTTATATATTTCAACTCATTACATTGACCACTAAGTCATATATTTGAGAGCATAATAGCTACTTTCACAATGTTGTGATTTGTCTCGCAATATTCTATATTTTATCTAAATTAATATTCAGTCACCTATGTCATTCTTTTTTGTCTTTTCGTATAACCAATTTCGAATAGTCCATGATATTTTTGTCTTTGAAGCAATGATTTTCTAATACTCAAATCATTCCAACGTATTTGGCTTTATTTTTATGATCATGAAATAGACTATAATGTAATTGTGCAACATCCGCTAACTGTGGCCACACGATAATATGATAATGATAAGAAAATTATAGGGTAGAATAATAATAATTATTACTATTATTATTATTATAGCTGCTGAACCACCTCTATATATCAGTCTCTAGTAAGAATAATAATAACATACTTTACACAAAATTTCATCACTTATTTAAAGTTCAATTGGTATAATTATAATATCTATGCCCTATTCTTATGCTCTTTTACTAATCTCTTTTCTAAATATTTGGCAACCAAACAGCCCAACGGAAGTTAGAAATGTAATGTCGATGCTCAATTGGAACATGAATAATTAGTTTTGTTTTAAAATAAATAAGAAAAAGGAAATAAATAAATAAATAAATAAATAAATAAATAAAGAAAGAAATCTTTTCGAACTTGGGCCAATTTTAAACAAATTGGCCCAAACAAACTCAGCCCAAACCCAGGCCTGCCCGGTCCAACACCAGTGGATGCCCAGGGTGTCTAAACGACACCGTTTTAATCCAGTGTGGTCTGGGCCGTTGATCTCAGATTGATTTATTGTCATTTATTGATGTTCCTACCTTCTTTGCACAAGTAACAAGTAATATAACATTTCTCTTTCTGTACTTCAAACATTGTCTTTCTTTACTGTATTTACCCAAAATATGATAACAATTAAATATGTACCTAATTTTAAGGATACGTAGTTTGATTCAACACAAATAATTAAGAATATTAGATAAATGAATTAAAAACGAAATAAGCGATCAAACCAATTATGATGTTATGGTCGAGCCTGAACTTAGAGTGAACAGTGATCTCATCCTCGATTGGACCTCCGATTCGAGCCCAGTCGTGAATGAAGAACAGAATAAGTGAACAAGAACTTTAACAGTAGCTAAAAGGCAGAAAATAAACTTGTATTGCTTTGATTTGCGTATTACAATGTGTCTTACAAAAGAAAATTTTCCCTTTTATATAGTAGGAGAGTTTCATCCCTAGTATAAGTCAAAAAGGTAAAAATCTTCCTTTTTCGGTAATTACTGATCCATAATCAACATCGAGCGATATCCGCACTGTGATGTCCTGTTGGGTGCGAATATCACGGCTCTCTATCCGTCGTCCGTAACCATTTACCGCGTTTCCCGAGGTCTTAGAACTCATTCTTGACCCGGGGCGCATCGCTTTACCATATCCGATGACGAGCACATCGTTCGCTCTTCCTGGATCTCGATACGAAGGGTCTCTAACCTCGATTACAATCTCGTGCATTCGTGCCCTTCCTCCGTTTCTCATCGGGAGATCGGGGTAGATATTACCCCCGATTTTACCCATACACAAATAGTCTTCTCGTTGTTCGGAGAGTAGGTTTACCGAAACGATGGGAAGAAATAGATGAACTCAGGTTCCTTCTTTCTTTACTGTATTTACCCAAAATATGATAACAATTAAATATTTACGCAATTTTAAGGATACGTAGTTTGATTCAACACAAATAATTAAGAATATTAGATAAATGAATTAAAAACGAAATAAGCGATCAAACCAATTATGATGTTATGGTCGAGCCTGAACTTAGAGTGAACAGTGATCTCATCCTCGATTGGAACTCCGATTCGAGTCCAGTCGTGAATGAAGAACAGAATAAGTGAACAAGAACTTTAACAGTAGCTAAAAGGCAGAAAATAAACTTGTATTGCTTTGATTTGCGTATTACAATGTGTCTTACAAAAGAAAATTTTTTCTTTTATATAGTAGGAGAGTTTCATCCCTAGTATAAGTCAAAAAGGTAAAAATCTTTCTTTTTCGGTAATTACTGATCCATAATCAACATCGAGCGATATCCGCACTGTGATGTTCGGTTGGGTGCGAATATCACGGCTCTCTATCCGTCGTCCGTAACCATTTACCGTATTTCCCGAGGTCTTAGAACTCATTCTTGACCCGGGGCGCATCGCTTTACCATATCCGATGACGAGCACATCGTTCGCTCTTCCTGTATCTTGATACGAAGGGTCTCTAACCTCGATTACAATCTCGTACATTCGTGCCCTTCCTCCGTTTCTCATCGGGAGATCGGGGTAGATATTACCCCCGATTTTACCCATACACAAATAGTCTTCTCGTTGTTCGGAGAGTAGGTTTACCGAAACGATGGGAAGAAATAGATGAACTCAGGTTCCTTCTTTCGTACGTTACACCAGAGATGACGGGTAAATCGAAATGTCCCATCAGTCGCGTCTTTCTGACTTTATGCACGTGTCAGCCGCCAGTTGACTGTCCTCAAATGCGAAACGTCGTGCATTGATTGTTCTTCCTCTATAAAGCTCTTACCCTTTTTCACTTCTTCCACTTTTCGATTCTAGAATTTATCCTCGAACTCTCTACTTGCTTTTAACTCCTCCAAATCTTTATACATTGCTCCTTAAACCTTCATATATTCAACTTCAATCCTCATACGTTTTCTTTAGATCTTCAACCCAGATCTTCATACCATCTTCATATTTTTCTTCAAACCTTTATATTTTTCTTCAAACCTTCATATTCCCCAGATTACGATGGAAAAAACCTCCAAGTCAGTGCCTCAATAGACTGCTCCTTCATCTTCTCACCCAGCCACAAATGCCGAGGTTGTCATTCCCGAAGTGGCTCAGGATCCCTCCATGAAGAGCTTCGTACCTGGAGGCTGCTCTATCGGGAACGACTTTAACATCGAGAAGGTCGCTAGTCAACAAGACCGAGGCAAGGAATCATGGAGATACATATGCTCTATTACTGAGGAAACACTACCCACAGTTAGAGCGGACTGTAACTTAGAGGGTAAGGAGGTAGTCATCCCCGGGCTTAATGACGACATCACTACTCGCTTGAAGGGGTACTTAAATGTTTACACTTACTCCTTCACCCTCATCCCGGTGGACCCCATAGTCCTTGCCTTCTACAAAAGGTACGAAGTGTGCCTCGGGAAAATCTACCCGTCCTTTTGGAGGATCGTGATCCTCTTACGACATTTCGTGAACAATACTGAAGCCCCTCGGTTCACCCTTGACGACCTACTTCGCCTATACAGTCCTCGAATCTTCTGAGGGGGACTGATCAAGCTCGTTCGCCGAGCGAGCAAGGCTTCGTTCTCGAGCATCGACGGGGACCAAGATCGAGGCTGGCAGGGGAGGTTCGTTCGGGTGAAAAATGAAAACCTCACCCCCTCCGAATTTCTACCGTTCCCAGAAAAGTGAAACGCATCCCGTAAGTATTTTCCTTCTCAAGTATTTGCCATTTCCCTTTATTCTGCCTCGCACTGGTTGTGTTTTTTGTTGTGTAGATGTTGCTCAAGTTCCTAATGCAGTTCCTCGCTTCAAGGAGTGGATCGAGGGGATCTACAAACAGATGTCATACTCTGAGAGCGCATGGCGCAAGCTCTCGAAGGGCAAGCGGGAGGCATGTTCCCACGGTGATGTTCTTTCCCGAATGATTTCTTTTGTACTTTTAGCTTACACATTGCTAAGTCTTCTTTTTTCTTACAGGTTTGCCTAAGACCACTTAACTCAGGCCGTTGGATGAGGATGAGGATCTGTCCTCGCTTGCTGAACCCTCCACTTGGGGACAGCCCGTGGCTGCATAAAGGAGGAGAAGAAGAAGAAGAATAAGAAAAGAAAGTCCTCAGGTTCCCCGGATGCTGAGGCGAAGAGGAAGAAGGTGACCATCCGAGTCCATAAAATCAAAAAGAGCACCAAGTCCAGCGTACCAAACTCTGATTCCCTCTATCGGCTCAAGGATGAGCCCAAGGACGATGACTTTTTTATTGATCATGGGTCGACCCTTAACGAGGGGGAGTAGGCAGCACTTGGGAAAGATGACCACGAGGTCGATCCCCCTCTAGCTCGAGAACCAGAGGGAGAGATAGAGCCCGCAGCCACTCGGGAGGCCACTCTTGTCCCGAAGGAGGTATCTTGTATCATCGACATCGTGGAAACACCCTCCTACACCGAGTCCATGCTTAAAGAGGCCCAAGCGGGCAAAGAGAAATCAAGTAAGATGGCGTCGGGCCCAGATGATGCCCTCAACACGTTCTTCAACGGCATGGATATGGCTGCACCAGAGGACTTTTCTGGGCTCGATCACCTAGAGGTCCCAAAAGGATGTACCATCGGGAGCGGGCGAGCTGAGTTCGAGCCCAAAACTAGTGATATAATTTCCCACCCCGAGCGTGGACCTTGAGCTCAAAAGGACGGTCGTTCTTGCGATCCCGACGGACGCTTGAGTCCTGTGCGCTCTGGTATGCGTAGCCAGCTACCTTCAATGCCTAGTGACCGAGGAGGACCATGCAAAGATGAACAAAATGGGCATGTCGAGCCTCTTCAACGAGGCGCAACAGGCACTGAATCGGGTAAGGCATTTACCCTTTGTACCTTTGTGAACCTTGTTTAGTTTTACACTTGTTCTAATAACTTCATTATTTTTCAGGCTTCAGTGGTTCATCATGAAAGCTTCCTTCGGTCTCGCTTGGAGATTAGACAGCTCGAGTTCGAGCTCAAAGAGTAAGTCCGGAAGAAGGACATGTATAAGGCTCTTAGTGAGCAACAAGACGAGGCCTTCAAGGACCTCCCAATTCTCCAATCTGAGCTAGAAAAGGCTCAAAAGGAGGCTTCGTCCTTGAAGCAGGAGCACAACGACCTGGTCGAGAAGGTAAGGATCTTTGAGGCTAAAAATGAGAAGCTACTCGTGGTGACTAACAGCGCAACTTCGCAGATCCAAGAAAAGGTAGATCTGATCGACCAGCTCCGGGCTAAGATGGATGAGGTCAAGGCCACGACCGAGGCGTGGAAGGGCAGGATGGACCTACTTTCATAAGAAAAAGGCTGCAAAAGCGGAGCTGGCATCGGTCGAGAACCAACTCCTAGTGGCAAAGGACAAGGCCGATAAGTGGTCTTGGCTAAATGATGATCTCCGGGCACAAGTGAGCTCGGCCATCACGAAAAGGGATGCCCTCGGACAAGAATATGTCGCATTGAGGTCCAAATAAGATGCAACCTCTTCTGACATCAAGGAAATTTTAGCCCAGTATAAGGCTGATGTGGTGGTAGCCGAGATCCGCTTAAAGATGAAGACTGAGTACATAAAATGGCTATCCAGCAGAGAGACTCTCGAAGAGATCCATGCCCGCGGTTTTGGCCTGTTGGCCGAGATTGAGGAAGCCGGGAGACTTTAGGCCGAGGCAAAGGAACTCTACGAGCCTGAGGGTCCCGAAGGCTCCGAGGGTTCCGACAGTTCAGGCGACGAGTCGAGTCCCAGTGAAGACCTGGCGTAGATGCCTTAGTTCTTTTCCAATTTTTTCTTATATATTATTTTGTTTATTTTGAGGCCGTTCTATCGTGCCTTTGTAAATATATTTTGGAATATATAAAATTTTCACTTTTTGGCAATACCGTGTCTTTACTTTTCCAGCATCTACTTGCAATTTTCTATTTGCGTATTATTTTTAATGCCTTAACATAAAATTAGATGTAGTCTAGCGTATCCATTTTTCGGAGGTCCGAACGGAGCCCGACTTCGATGCAACTTCAGGTTACTTGTGGCTTCGAATCTTCGGTAAAATCGAAGGCCTTTAAGATGTTTAAGTATTTTTAGACAATGTTTTTGTCGTGGGTAACCTTTTATTGGGTTTAGATTTTTCGTAATGGGCTTACTTTCTTGTTACGGACTTTGGACGACTTCGAGCCATTTTTAGGATGGCAGTAGCCTTTCATATTCGGGTACCGCCTAATGGGCTTGGTGTCTCTGGGATTCAGTAGCCCGGGTCGACCGAATTTTCATCGGACGACAGTCTCCGAGTAGGGGTAGCCTGTTGGCTTGACAGTCCCTGAGCAGGGGTAGCGCGTGGGCTTTAGGATCCAGGATCGAAGAAGCAAAATGCACAATAACAAAGTGTAAGAGAAGTAGAAATTACTTTCATTACTTAATATACAAGGTGCATAAAACTTGTGTTGTGGATAGAGTGGACTATGGTGGGCACGGTTCGTATGACTGTTTGACCCTTACAATAAATCCTAACCACCCAAGCCTTAGCTTTTGGCACATAAAAGTTTCTTTTCCTTTGCTAAAGATCTTAATCTTGGGGTAATTGCCCCCATTATTCGAGGCCGAACTCGTGAGGGCTCAGATATTGTTGATCTGATGCAAACGATCATCGATTCCAATTTAAGACCGGTCTTCAAATCTAAGGTAGCACGTTTTACTGTTGCCTCGTTAAAAACCTTGATGAAAAAGCCACTTCGGGACAAAACAGGTTCAAGGGAAAAAGAGTAGTACACGTGCTTTCAGACCTAGTAGCCACATCCGTCCTTGGCTGATTACCTACATACGTTAGTCCGATTTATAACAAAATTAAAAAAAGAATTAAGTTATTACCTTAGCAGTAGTATCGCTTTAAGTGTGTCACATTCCAGTTGTTTGGTAGTTGTACACCGTTTCCCGCATTGAGTTTATATGAGCCCTTGTCGATTATTCCGATAACTCGATACGGTCATTCCCAACTTGGTCCCAGTTATGTAGTGTTACCTTTCTCAATACCAATTCCCCGACTTAAAAATGTCGGAGGTTGGCTCTTCGGTTGTAGTATTTTTCTACTCGTTGCTTCTGAGCGGCTAACCGGACCATGGCGGCTTCCCGCCTTTCGACCAACAGTTCTAGGCTCGTGATCGTGGCCTCACCATTTGACTCTTTGGTAGAATACTGGAATCTAAGGCTCAATTCCCCCACCTTGACTAGTATTAACGCTTTAGCTCCGTAGACCAGAGAAACTCCTTCCATTTTCCTTTCGAACCGTTCAACCTCTTTTTCAGGTTTTGGAGTATAGTCTTGTTCGTTGATTCCGCCTACTCATTCCCACTAGGGTGATAAGGCGTTGATTAGGGCTGTATTTTGTCCCGGGCCCGGGCCTTAGTGGGCCTAACGGGCCGGGCCTCGCGGTCCCGGGCTTCGTGGTCCCGGGCTCTGGCGGTCCCGGGCCTGGCGGTCCCGGTCTTCGTGGGCCTAATGGGTGGAACCGGCCCGTGACGGGCCTAAGCCCACATGGTCCTGTGCTTAACGGGCCGGGCTCGTGGGCTTCGCGGGCCTAGCGGGTTTTTTTTTTTTTTTAAAGACAATTTCTTGTAGTATCATGGCTATATTAATATGTAGTATATATGTATATCTAATTATTAAAGTGCTTGACGAAAAAGAAAATAACAAAACAATAGTAAAACACTAAATTGTCATGCATAAATATCACTTCTTGATATTATATTGTATCTTATGTATATATATTCTCTTATATATTTTCTTTTAGTATATATATTGTATCTTATGTATATATTGTAGCTTATAAATATATTTTCTTGTAGTATATATATTGTATATTATGTATATATTGTAGCATAATATATTTTCTTGTAGTATATTATATTGTATCTTATGTATATATATTCTCTTATATATTTTCTTGTAGTATATATATTGTATATTATGTATATATTGTAGCATAATATATTTTCTTGTAGTATATATATTGTATCTTATGTATATATATTCTCTTATATATTTTCTTGTAGTATATATATTGTATATTATGTATATATTGTAGCTTATAAATATATTTTCTTGTAGTATATATATTGTATATTATGTATATATTGTAGCATAATATATTTGCTTGTAGTATATTATATTGTATCTTATGTATATATATTCTCTTATATATTTGCTTGTAGTATATTATATTGTATCTTATGTATATATATTCTCTTATATATTTTCTTGTAGTATATATATTGTATCTTATGTATATATTGTAGCTTATAAATATATTTTCTTGTAGTATATATATTGTATATTATGTATATATTGTAGCATAATATATTTTCTTGTAGTATATTATATTGTATCTTATGTATATATATTCTCTTATATATTTTCTTGTAGTATATATATTGTATATTATGTATATATTGTAGCATAATATATTTTCTTGTAGTATATTATATTGTATCTTATGTATATATATTCTCTTATATATTTTCTTGTAGTATATATATTGTATCTTATGTATATATTGTATCTTATAAATATATTTTCTTGTAGTATATATATTGTATATTATGTATATATTGTAGCATATAAATAATTCTAAGTATAGACAAAGAAATATTGCGAAAAGAAGCTCATGGGTAGAAGCAATAAATTTTATTACCAAAAAATGACATATCTTTCTTAGTCATCCTTCCCCCAATGGAATGAGCACAACAAGGTACTAATACCACCATTAGAAGGAAAAAAACTAAGGAAGATGTGCCAAAATACAAGTTACATATTATTCTATGTATTATCTCTAACAAATCTCATAAATCCTTCAAGGTTCGGAGGAGGTTGCGTTGGTGGTGGTGGAAAAGAAGCTTGTTCATCACCACTTCCGGGCGAAGCCGAATCCTCCGTAAGTTCCGCTATCATTTCTTCATAAGCTTCATCTATCGCCGGTTGTGCTTCTGCAATTCCAAAGTTTCTTCTTTCCGAGCGGATCCAATCTCTAAACAATACTGATTTTTCCAAGCTATCCCTCATAGACGCTCTATGATCACCTATTTGCAGTCTTGCTTGACTGAAAGCGCTCTCTGATGCAACAGTTGAAGCTTGAATTGATAAAATATCCCGAGCCATCCTTGCAAGAACAGGAAAATGTTTTTCCCTTGCCTTCCACCATTCCAAAAGATCAAAAGAGCCGTCTGGATTCTCCTTTTCAAGTCCCTGAGACAAATAAACTTGAAGCTCATTTAGATGTGAAGTTTCATCATAATTTTCACCTTGAGACCCCTGAACTCCGTCCAAGATTTAAGAGCTTTTAAGCCCGCAACTCTTTTAGAGGATTGTGAGCTAGACGAAGTAGGGGTTGGAATAGTTGGCCTAGCATGCTCTAAGGCAAGTTGATAAGCATTATAAACTGTTTGAGCGTTAATCTTAATTGAAGCTTTTGCATCTGCAAGTGTCGCAATTTCCTCATTTGAAAGATCTAAAGCCTTATAAATATTTGAATACCAAAAATGAGGACCTCCCAATTTCATTGTAGGATTTAGCATTGCAGCAAGACCATAAATAGGAGGGATAGGAAAAAAATATTTTTTAAACTTTTGTTTCATTTCATTTATAGCAAGTTCATAAATATCCCCACCCTCACTAAATTCAACAAACAAATCAGATAGTGCTGCAATATAAACTAAACAGTTTGAAATAGTAGGATAATATTGCCCAGAAAATGCATTTGTTGCAATTTGAAAATGTTCTAAAAAATCTAAAAGAATTTTAACATTAGTCCAATCTTGAGTGGTAAGCATTTCATCATCATCTTCACCACCTACCCGAGAATTAAACGTTGCATTAATTGGGTTTCTATATTCATATGCTACTACTAAACTTTCGTACATACAATTCCATCTAGTCGGGCAAGGTTTAGGAACCTTTCTTTCTCTAAGGCCATATTCATCACATTTTTTAAAATACTCTCTAAGTCTACTTCTACGGTTTGAATAAAAAAGCCAATTAAGAGCCATTCTAACCTTTTCAATTTCTATGTTTAATATTCGCATACCATCACCGACAATTAAATGATAAATATGACAAATACATCTAACATGGAAAATATTAGTAAATGCAGGATTTAGTGTTGTTGTAAGCATGCCTATAGCACTGGTGTTACTAGAAGCATTATCCATTGAAATTGCCATTATTTTATCGCTAAAGCAAAAATATCTACAAATATCTGCAACAGTGTTAGCTATAAATTTACCTGTGTGACGCGAATTAATTATTCTATATGCAATTATGCGTTTTTGCATTATCCATTCTTCATCTATCCAATGACTTGTAACAGTTAGGTAATCACAATCATTACCACTTCTACCAATATCAGTAGTAATAGAAATCCGATTAGGTATATGAGTAAATAAATAACGCAAATATTGTTCATATTCATGTTTGAATTTATAAATATCACTCTTAACTGTTGCGCGAGGCCAACCTTTATAAGTAGGATTAAACACTCTTCTAATATAATGAACCCAATTAGGATTAGAAGCAAAAGTATAAGGTAAGCACATAACAGTAATCATCTTTGCTAATTCTTCACGATCTCTATTTGGATCGTAATATAAAATACCTCCAGTGACAGTGTTAATTCCTGGTTGAACTAGATTTGAACCTGTACTAGGGTTAATCGCAGAATCTACACTTGTCCCCTCTAGATGCGCTTTCATTTGAAAAAATCTAGCCTTATCTCTAGGGTGTGTTTTTATGTGCCTAGTCAAACTACCTGTGCCGCTACGGTCTCCTACATATTTATGCGACATTAATTTCCCACAAGTTTTACACTTAGCCTTATTTTTTTCTCTTACTTGAGTAAAAAAATTCCAAACTAATGATGTTTCTAAGCGTTTAGCAGGTTCTCTATTAAAAGTAGGAGTTTCTACAGGTGGGTCGACCGGTGCATCACTTGGGTTATTAAGAGGACTAGTAGGTGTATCATCTAAATCCGGTGCTTGAGTTTCATCATCATCCTCATTTTCCTCATTATTTTCTAAGATGGTTTCATTAGGATAAAGAGCATTCATAATTTCATCATCTAATCTATCACCTGGTGCAACATTATGATAAAATTCACTATCGGTAAATTGAAAACAAGGGTGATCACTATCAAGAATTACGGAAGGAGGAGGACGTCTAGGTTGGCGACTACTTTCAACTTGCTTATCTTTTCTAGGTCGGGGAGCCGGGGGAAGGGTAGTTGGTTGGCCACTACTTTCACCGGTTTTATCTTTTCCTTTACCAAACATTTTTTTCAAAGTAAATGCCATATTAATTATAATTATGCAAACTAAACCACACAAAAATATATTATAAAAACGTAAGAGTTGAAACGAGTTTACCGGATTGCCGAACAACTTCTTGAAAATTGAAAATCGTTGAACACTTGAAAACTTCAATTCAACAACTTCACAATTTTTCACGAAATTTCAACAATAAATTAAGTAATTGTAGTAGAGAGATTGAGAGAGATTGAGAGATATTGAGAGATATTGATGAATTGGTGAATAAAAATGAAAGAATGAGGGGGTATTTATAGTTGAGAAATGGGGAAAAGTGTAATTATATAAAGTTTGGGGTTAAAATAAAGTTTGGGGGCCAAATGGCCATTTTTTTAACTTAAAAAACGGTCATATTTTCAGCCCAAACGGCTAGATTTTAAATATGGCCGTTTGATTTTTTTTTTTTTTTTTTTTTTTTTTTTAAAATAGCCGTTGGGCCCGCCAGGCCCGCCAGGACCGGCCCAGGCCCGCCTGCCGGTCCCGGGCCAAACGGTCCCGGGCTCGTGGGCTCAACCATGGAGACCAGCCCGTGACGGGCTCAGAGGCCCACCAAGACCGGCCCACCCAGGACCGGCCCACCAGGCCCACCAGGCCCGTTAGGACCGCGGGCCCGGTCCGGTCCGGTTCAGGCCCGGCCCACCGAGCAGCATTAGCGTTGATAGTATCTTCTTGATCTTGTGATCTTCGAAAAACTTACTCACCTTGCTGCCGATGAATTATTTTCCGTTGTCGCAAATAATCTCGGATGGTATCCCAAATTGACATATTATGTGATCCTAGATAAAGTCAATGACTTCTTTCTCTCGGAACTTTTCGAACGCTTGAGCCTTGGCCCATTTGGAAAAATAATTGGTCATGAATAGTATGAATTGAGCCTTACCGGGTGCCCATGGCAGGGGGACCGGCAATGTCCATTCCCCACTTCATAAATGGACATATATAGAGGACCGAGTGGAGCATTTCTCCCAGTTGATGGATCATCGGGGCATGTCTTTAGCACTCGTCGCACTTCCGTATGAAGTCTTTCGCATCCTTCTCCATTTCGGTCCAGTAGTAGCGGGCTCTGATTAGGTTCCGAACTAAGGATTCTACCCCCCAAATGGTTCCCGCAAGTGCCCTCATGAACTTCTCTCATGGCGTATTCGGTCTCTCCTAGTCCCAAGCATATGGCTAGTGGGCCAAAGAAATACCTCCTAAATAATGCCCCTTCGATCAAGCTAAATCTGGCAACTTTGGTGCGCAGGTTTCTCGATTCTTTGGGATCTGAAAGCAATTTTCCTATCTTCAAGTAGTCTATATATTTGTTTCTCCAATCCCAAGTTAAACTCGTTGAGTTCACTTCGGCGTGGCCTTCTTCTATCACCTAATTCATTAGTTGCACCACTACTCCCGAGTTGAATTCATCGGAATCGACCGACGACCCTAAGTTAGCCAGTGCATCGGCCTCGCTGTTTTGATCTCGAGGTACATGTTGCAGATTCCATTCTTTGAACCAGTGTAATGTCACATGTAACTTGTCCAAGTATATTTGCATTCGTTCTTCTCTGACCTCGAATGTTCCATTTACTTGGTTTACCACGAGAAGGGAGTCGCACTTGGCTTCGATCACCTCTGCCCCCAAGCTTTTGGCTAGTTCTAGACCAGCAATCATGGCCTCATACCCGGTCTTATTGTTAGTCAATTTCACAGTTCTAATATATTGCCTAATTATACTTCCCGTATGTGGTTTTAATACGATACCGAGACCGGACACCTTCGCATTGGAGGCACCATCCGTGAAGAGGGTCCAGATTCCCAAAGTAGTCCCTGAGGTAAGCAATAATTCCCTTTCGACATGGGGTATTAAGGCCGACGTAAAATCAGCCACGAAGTTTGCCAAAATCTTAGATTTTATAGTGGTTCGGGGTCGGTACTCGATATCATACCTGCTAATCTCCACGACCCATTTGGCCAGCCGACCCGAGAGCTCGAGTTTATGCATGAAATTCCTCAGTGGGTAAGAGGTTACAACACATATATGATGGTATTGAAAGTATGATTTTAGCTTCCTGGAAGCGCTAACCAAAGCAAGCGCTAACTTTTCCAGGTGAGGGTACCTTGATTCGGCCTTGCCCAGAGTTCTACTGACATAGTAAATAGGAAATTACGTACCTTCTTCCTCCTGTACTAAGACACCACTTACTGCCACCTTGGAAACCGCCAAGTAGAGGTGCAGTTGTTCGTCTGCCTTCGGAGTGTGCAGCAGGGAGAGGCTCGATAGGTACCGTTTGAGTTCTTCTAGAGCTTGCTGGCATTCTGGGGTACGGGAAAAGTTATTTTTCTTCTTCAATAGCAAGAAAAATCGATGGCTCTTGTCTGAGGACCTCGAGATGAACCGGCCCAATGCGGCTATATGCCCGGTCAGTCTTTGAACAGCCTTGACGTTGTCCACCACGGTGATGTCCTTTATGGCCTTTATTTTGTCGGGGATGATCTCGATCCCCTGACTGGATACCATGAACCCGAGGAATCTGCCCGATCCAACCTCGAATGCGCACTTCTTCGGGTTCAGCTTCATGTTGTGTTTCCTTAATATGTCGAAGGTTTCCTGCAAATGTTTCAAATGGTCCTCTGCTTGCAGGTACTTGACCAACATATCGTCAATATAAACTTCCATTGATTTCCCTATTTGCTCTTCGAACATCCGATTTACTAAGCATTGGTAGATTGCATCGGTGTTGTTTAATCCAAACAACATTATGTTATAGCAGTAGGTGCCGAATTTAGTGAAGAAAGAAGTTTATTCTTGATCACCCGGGTCCATCCGAATTTTGTTGTACCAGGAGTAGTCATTGAGAAAGTTGAGTATCTCGTGCCCGACTGTTGTGTCGATCATTCGATCGATATTAGGCAAAAGGAAAGAATCCTTAGGGCATGCTTTGTTTAGGTCTTTGTAATCTACACACATTCTAAGTTTATTCCTTTTTTTAGGCACAACCAATAAGTTAGCTAACCAGTCCGGGTATTTAACTTCCCAAATGGATCTTATTTTAAAAAGTTTGGATACATCATCCTTGATGAACGCATGTTTGATCTCGGACTGTGGCCTCCTCTTCTGCTTAACCGGATGGAACTTCGGGTCCAAACTCAGCTTATGAGTGGTTAACTTCCCAGAATCGACATTAGCTTTAAAAAAATCAACAAGTTTTTTCTGAGCTCGGGGGTTAACCCCGTGCCCTGGTATACCTTTCGATCCGGTAGGTGTTCGATTAATATGACTTGCTCTAACTCTTCAACCGCCGATTTGGTGGCGTCGATGTCATCATGAGCCATGAATGATCTCGGGACACTGTAATCATCCTCCTCATCTGCTCTTCGTTCCTCCTATTTCTCCAGTTCGGTTGAGGCCGACATCAATGATTGCTATTTAATTTCTTCCTTTTTCGTCGGCTCCGCGTTCCTTGATGTCGAAACTACGGGAACCGGGATTACCTCGTTGACAACGAACATCTCCTTTATGGCTGTCTGTTCTCCATAGACCATCTTGACTCCCCCAGTATGGGGAATTTCAACACCTGGTGCAAGGTCGAGGGTACCGCCCTCATGTTGTGAACCCACCGCCTTCCGAATAGAGCGTTATACCTCATGTCCCCCTCGATCACGTAGAACTTTGTTTCTTGGATCGTCTCGGCGGTATTTACTGGCAAGGTTATCTCCCCTTTAGTGGTCCCATATGCCATGTTAAATCAGTTCAACACCCGGACTGCTGGTACAACTTGGTCTTGTAACCCCAATTGTTCTACTACCTTGGATCTGATGATGATGGCCAGGCTACCTTGATCAATTATCACACGTTTAACTCGAGATTTATTGATAAGTACATATATTACCAGTGCATCATTGTGAGGTTGTACGATACTTTCAGCATCTTTGTCACTGAACGAAATAGCTCACTCCGGGACATAATCCCGTGTGCGTTTCTCCCTTGTGATAGATACTTTAGTGCGCTTTATCATTGGTCATTGGGGGACATCGACTCCTCCGATGATTATGTTGATCACGTGCTGAGTCCCCTCTTGTTAGACCTGTCTGTTGGCGTCCCTGTTCCTGAAGTGGTTTTTTGGCTTGATGACTCAGGAATTCTCAGAGGTGCCCGTTGTTGAATAACCGAGAAACTTCTTCTCTTAACTCTCGGCAATCCTAGGTTCTATGACCGTGAGTGCCGTGATATTTACACATCAAATTAGGATCTCTCTGGTTAGGATCACACTACAAAGGTCGGGGCCACTTGGTATCTTTAATGCATCCTATGACTAACACGATGCTGGTAGCGTCCACGTTAAAGTAATATTCTGACAATCTTGGTGCTTCTCTGCTCCCGGGCAGCCTATCGAACCCATATTTCTTAATAGACCTTGGCCACTGGGCCCTCGATCGCTTCTCTTCGCGTTCCTTGCAGAATGATGCCCGGATCCGTTTTCCCTTTAGTCCACACTGTATGGTTGATACCGATCTCGGACTGGTCTTGGCTTTTGGTCAATTTCCGTCTTAGATCTATCGCCGACCTTGACGAGGTAAACAAATCCAGAAGGGGCCCCGAGTTGGTCGTCCTCAACCCTGATCTTTGACTGGTACATGTTGTGGACGTCGGCCCAGGTTACCACCGGTTACTCCACCAAATTTTGTTTTAGCTATTGAGAGGCCAAGGAACTTCGGGGTTGAGCCCTGAGTGAATGCCTGAACGTCCCAATCATCTGCAACCGGTGGTAGGTCTATCCGTTCTATCTGGAACCTTGACACGAACTTCTTGAGCATCTCGTTATCTCTTTGCTTAACCTTGAAGAGATCTGACTTTCTGGTCTCGACCTTGATGGCCCCGGCATGGGCCTTTACGAAAGCATCTGCAAGCATAGAAAACGAGTCAATGGAATTTGGTGGCAGGTTGTGATACCATATCATTGCTCCCTTGGACAAAATCTCCCCAAACTTCTTCAGTAACACCGACTCGATCTCATCGTCTTCCAAGTCGTTCCATTTGATTGCGCATGTGTAAGAATTCACATGCTCATTTAGATATGTGGTCCCATTATATTTGGTGATGTCGGGCATACGAAACCTCTTTGGGATCGGCTTTGGTGCTGCGCTCGGAGGACAAGGCTTCTGGATAAACTTCTTGGAGTCCGGCCCCTTCAATATCGGGAGTGTTCACGGGATCTTATCGACCCTAGAATTGTATGTTTCCACCTTTTTATCATTAGCCTCAATCTTTTTCTCACCTGACTCCACCCATTTCGTCAACGCTTCAAGCATTTTCATTACCTCAGGACTTACCCTGGGTTCGGCTTCACCTGGTCTCTCGGAAATTTGTTCTTCTCTTCGGGTGCATTCCCGGGATTGTTCAGGCTCGACCATGTTGGGGACGTGGCTTTTGTTATGTAGTTGCACTATTGCTGCTTGTTGAGCTTGCAAAATTTCTAAAATCAGTCGCAGGCTTACCCCTATCACCTTCGCCTTCGGGAAATTCTCGAGCTATTGGTCGGGGTCCCCCACGAACACTATTTTCGGGTCGGTGACTGGGGCACCGTTAGGATCGGCCGGAGGGACATCGTTACTGGGTACCAAATTATTATTTTCTCCGTGATAGCCAGACTCAGCGTCAACGTTCAAGTGAGCAGACTACAAGTTTGACAGTTTTGGGCTGACATGAAATTAAGACTTCAAAGAACAAGCGTAATATAGGGTGTATTGTGGAGATTCATATCAAATCACCACTATTATACTTAGCCCTACGGTGGGCGCCAAACTGCTTATCCCAAAATTGGATAACAATTAAATTTGTATGCGATTTTAAGGATACGTAGTTTGATTGAACATAAATAATTAAGAATATTAGATAAATGAATTAAAGATGAAATAAGCGATCAAACCAATTATGATGCTATGGCCGAGCCTGAACTTATATTGAACAATGACCTCGTCCTCAATTGAACCCTCGATACGAATCCAGTCGTGAATGAAGAAGAGAATAAGCGAACAAGAACTTTAACAGTAGCTAAAAGGCTTTGATTTGCATGTTACAATGTGTCTTACAAAAGAAAAACTTTTCCTTTATATTGTAGGAGAGTTTCATCCCAAGTATAAGTCTAAAAAAGATAAAAATCTTTCTTTCTCGGTAATTACTTGTCACGACCCAAAAACCTAATATGTCGTGATGGCGCCTATCGTGGAACTAGGCAAGCCGACTCATTTCCAAAACAAACCGATATTTTCATTTCAAAGATAATTTCAATGTTATTTAACATAAAACCTTCATTTAAGGAGCTAAAATCAAATAAAAACAGAAGTGCGGAAAAGAAAAGCCCGACATCGGGGTGTCACTAGTCATGAGCATCTACTACAATCTGTCTAACAATATCAAGGCTAACTCAGCCTGAAAAATAGTTAAATACAGCTAGAGGAAGATAAGAGGGAGAAGAGCAGGGGCTACGATCGCCAAACAGCTACCTTGCTATCTCCAAGAAAATCTACAACTAAAACACTCAATAACCGCTACCATATCCAGCTACACCTGAATCTGCACACAAGGTGCAGGGAGTAACGTGAGTACGCCAACCTAGTAAGTAACAACAATAAATAAAGACTGAGCAGTAGTGACGAGCAATAAAGCATATAACGTTCATATCATGAAATCTCAGTAAAGTACAACATGCTTTAAAAATCAGTGTTTGAATCAAATCATCTCGTTTAAACCCGGTTCCAGTAAAAATCATTTAAAGATATCTTTCCAACAGTTTTTCAAACAAAGGCTCAATGCAAAGGTGAGCAAAAATGATGAAATCATAAACAGCCCCTCGGGCAAAACATCACTCATATACAGCCCATCGGGCAAACCTCACAGTCACTCGTGCCACTCGGGCATACCTCACAATCACTCTTGCCACTCGGGCATACCTCACAATCACTCATGCCTCCCAGTCACTCAGCACTCGGCACTCGCACTCAGTAGGTACCTGCACTCACTAGGGGTGTGTACAGACTCCGGAGGGACTCCTTCAGGCCAAGCGCTAATAATATGCACGTATAACTCACGTGCTGCACGGACAACTCACGTCTATAATAATAAAGTATGCTGCAGGCGGGCAGCCCCAATCCACACTCATCCTCACAATCAGGCCCTCGGCCGATATCAAACATGCTGCGATGTGCAGCCCGATCCCATAAATATCCTCACAAATCAAGCCCTCGGCCTCACTCAGTCATAAACCTCTCAAGCCACTCGGGCATTTCAGTAAAATAAGGCATTCGGCCCAAAACATTTATATTCATCAAAATAGAGTCATAAAAATGAGTTATGCGGTAAACAAGTATAAACATGACTGAGTATAGATTTTCAATCGAAAATAATGAAAGGATAGTAAGAAAAAGCCCCTAAGTGTCCAAACAGCACTAGCGCAAGGCCCAACCATGGCATTCAGCCCAATTTACAGAAATTCTTTCTAAAACATATAAGTATCATATAATTTCCATAAAATATGCAACTTTACATTTGCTATGGGACGGACCAAGTCACAATCCCCAACAGTGCACGCCCACACGCCCGTCACCTAGCATGTGCGTCACTTCAAAATAGTAGGATGATACGAAATCCGGGGTTTCATACCCTCATGACTAGATTTATAATCGTTACTTACCTCAAACCGATTAAATCTCTACCCCGCAATGCTCTTGCCTCTGGACTCGGCCTCCAAATGTTCCAAATCTATTTACAATCAATACAATACCATCAATATACGCTAATGGAATGAATTTCACAAGAAAAGCTTCAAAAATTAGACCAAAACCCGAAATTGGCTCAAACCCAGCCCCGGACCCACGTCTCGAAATCCGAAAAAATTCACAAAACTAGCTCTTTCACTCACGAGTCTAACCATACCAAATTCATCAAAATCCGACATCGTTTGGTCCTTCAAATCCTTAAATTACTCTCCAAATATTTCAAGCCCTAACCCCTTATTTTTACTAATTACAATGATTAAATAACGGACAATTATCATATATACAAGTATTAGGGCTCAAGTAACTTACCTCAACGAAACCCCCTTGATTCCCTCTTCAAATCTCTCCCAAAAGCTCCAAAAACCGAATAAAAATGGTGAAGAATGCACCAAAATCGCGAAGGGTTCTATTTATGGTTTCTGCCCAGGTATTTTTGCACATGCGGAAGAAAGCCTCGCAGGTGCGAGGCCGCTAGTGCGAGTGGGTAGTGCGCAGGTGCAGGAGATGGTGGGCCAAGGCTGGGAATGCAGGTGCGAAGAATTGGCCGCATCTGCGAGCCCGCAAGTGTGAGACCTTGAGCGCAGATGCGGAGTTGAGAATTTTGGGCTGGTTTCGCAGATGCGCACCAGGAACCGCAGATGCGAGTCCGCAGGTGCGAGAAAGGTGTCTGCATGTGCGGAAGATAGGGAATTAAGGGAGTTGTGCAGGTGCGGCTCCTTGGACCGCATGTGCGAAAAACTTGGGCAGAAACCATAAATAGAACCCTTCGCGATTTTGGTACATTCTTCACCATTTCTATTCGGTTTTTGGAGCTTTTTGGAGAGATTTGAAGAGGGAATCAAGGGGGTTTCGTTGAGGTAAGTTACTTGAGCCCTAATACTTGTATATATGATAATTTTTCGTTGTTTAATCATTGTAATTAGTAAAAATGATGGGTTAGGGCTTGGAATTTTTGAAAAGTAATTTAAGGATTTGAAGGACCAAACGATGTCGGATTTTGATGAATTTGATATGGTTAGACTCGTGAGTGAATGATCTTTCTAGTTTTGTAAATTTTGTCAAATTTCGAGATGTGGGCCCGGGGGTCGGGTTTGAGTCAATTTCGGGTTTTGGTCTAATTTTTGAAGCTTTTCTTGTGGAATTAATTCCATTAGCGTATATTGATGGTATTGTATTGATTGTGAATAGATTTGGAGCATTTGGAGGCCGAGTCTAGAGGCAAGAGCATTGCGGGGTAGAGATCTGATCAGTTTGAGGTAAGTAACGATTGTAAATCTAGTCCTGAGGGTATGAAACCCCGGATTTCGTATCATCCTACTATTTTGAAGTGACGTACATGCTAGGTGACGGGCGTGTGGACATGCACTGTTGGGGATTGTGACTGGGTCCGTCCCGTAGCAAATGCAAAGTTGCGTATTTTATGGAAATTATATGATACTTATATGTTTTAGAAAGAATTTCTGTAAATTGGGTTGAATGCCATGGTTGGGCCTTGCGCCAGTGCTGTTTGGACCCTTAGGGGCTTTTTCTTACTATCCTCTCATTGTTTTCGATTAAAAATCTATACTCAGCCATGTTTATACTTGTTTACCGCATAACTCAGTTTTATGACTCTATTTTGATGCATATAAATATTTTGGGTCGAATGCCCTGTTTTACTGAAATGCCCGAGTGGCTTGAGAGGTTTATGACTGAGTGAGGCCGAGGGCCTGGTATTTGTGAGGATATTTATGGGATCGGGCTGCACATCGCAGCATGTTTGATATCGGCCGAGGGCCTGATTGTGAGGATGAGTGTGGATCGAGGCTGCCCGCCTGCGACATACTTTATTATTATAGCACGTAAGTTGTCCGTGCAACAAGTGAGTTATTCGTGCAGATTATTAGCGCTTGGGATGAAGGAGCCCCTCCGGAATCTATACACACCCCTAGTGAGCACAGGTACCTACTGAGTCCGAGTGCCGAGTGCTGAGTGAATGGGAGGCATGAGTGATTGTGAGGTATGCCCGAGTGGCAAGAGTGATTGTGAGGTATGTCCGAGTGGCACGGGTGACTGTGAGGTTTATCCGAGGGACTGTATATGAGTGATGTTTTGCCCAAGGGGCTGTTTACTTTGTATTGAGCCTTTGTTTGAAAAACTGTTAGAAAGATATCTTTAAATAATTTTTACTGAAACCGGGTTTAAACGAGATGATTTGATTCAAATACTGATTTTTAAAGCATGTTGTACTTTACTAAGATTTCATGATATGAACGTTATATGCTTTATTGCTCGTCACTACTGCTCAGTCTTTATTTATTGTTGTTACTTATTGGGTTGGCGTACTCACGTTACTCCCTACAACTTGTGTGCAGATTCAGGTGTAGCTAGACACGGTAGCGGTTATTGAGTGTTCTGGTTGTAGATTATTTTGGAAATAGCAAGGTAGTTGTTTGGCGATCGCAGCCCCTGCTCTTCCCCCTCTTATCTTCCGCTAGTTGTATTTAGCTATTTTCCAGGCTGAGTTAGCCTTGATATTGTTAGACAGATTATAATAGATACTCATGACTAGTGACACCCTGATGTCGGGCTTTTCTTTTCTGCACTTCTATTTTTATTTGATTTGAGCTCCTTAAATGAAGGTTTTATGTTAAATAACATTGAAATTATCTTTGAAATAAAAATATCGGTTTGTTTTGAAAATGAGTCAACTTGCCTAGTTCCACGATAGGCGCCATCACGACAGATTAGGTTTTTGGGTCGTGACATTACTGATCCATAATCGACATCGAGCAAAATCTGCGCCGTGATATCCGATTGGGTGCGAATATCACGGCCCTCTATCCGTCGTGCGTAACCATTTGCCGAGTTTTCCGAGGTCTTGGAACTCATTCTTGGCTTGGGTCGCGACGCTTTACTATACCCGATGACGAGCACATTGTTCACTCTTCCTGGATCTCGATGCGAAGGGTCTCTAACCTCGATTACAATCTCTTACATCCGTGTCCTTCCTCCGTTTTTTCATCAGGAGATCGGGGTAGATATTACCCCCGATTTTACCCATACACACATTGTTTAAGCAAATAAATAAGAAAATAACTTTGTGTTGTATGAGTTGGGTTGTGAACGGATGGCTTAGATTATTGCATATTATTTAACTAGATTAACTCAACGTAAATTGGCCAAAGTTAAGAAGAAGAAAAAAACTTAAGGCTCAAATTTGGATTGAGATCTTATAATGACTCAATATTTTGACTCATTCAAATTAATTCACTTACTAGATACCTCTAACTCTTACCGACAAAAATAATGTATGACAAATTGGGAGTTTCTTTTTAATGTTAGAAAGAAAGGAAAGATAGTGCAAATTTTTGAAGGGGAGCCTTAGAGTAGCGGTAAAATTATTTTTGTGTGATCTATTTGTCATGGGTTCGAGCCGTGAAATTAACTACTAATGCTTACATTAGGGTAAGTTATTTATATCACACCCCTTAGGTATAACCCTTTTCTGAACCCTGCGTGAATACATGATGACTTGTGCATCAGCCCTTTATAGTGAAAATTTCCCTTTTAATTTTATTGCCTCCGCCAAACATTATTGATAGTTCTATCTTCCCAATGAATCTTATCAATCCAAAATGAGCTACATTAGTGTGAAAATGAATGAATGATTATTGGAAAAAATTCAATTGGATTTTATCTATTTTCTTTAATGCCGACAGCCTAGACTCCTATAGAGCAAAGACCTAATTGCACTTTTTAGAGTCAAATCCACTTTAACCCTTAATCTTTTTAAGTGTTACACCCTCGCGTTTTGAATGAGAAAGAGAACCCCCTTGTGCAATAGTTTTCCGGTGAAATAATTATTTTTAATAAAGAAAAAATTCTCCTTTCAATAGATAATTTTTAGAATAACCAAGTTCTTTCATTATAGCTAAAAGCTCAAGATATGACAAACAATTAGGATCTATATAATTTATGAAGTTTCCTTCTACCCTTCTTCCTTCGTAGTTTAAGATATGACGTAAAGCAAAAATGTCTTCATAATAAATTTTCAAATGTGACATTATCAACTATAATTTATGTTCAATAAGGATATTTTCGGAATAAGTAAACTTTAATAATTGCTTTAGTATAATAATTTTAATATACAAAGAAAATACATAAATAAATTAATATAGAAATAATTCTTTCATCTAATATATATATGTCAGAGAATTGACTATTTCAGTGTATCTTTTTTCCTTCAAATTGAAATGCTAAAGCATTCATGGTGAATGTGCGTTCAATATATTTCTTAAATTTTGTATGCAAAATTTTTTTATTGCAAAAATTTTAATAATGGCTTTAATATAATAGAAAAATATCTTAAATTTTATAAGTAAGAAAGACGAAATTCAAGTATTGGTTTGAATGAAAAATATTATATTTCACCTTTAAAAGGATAAAAAGAGAAAAAAAAATTATTTTTAAAAGAAACTCTCACAAAAAAATATTGTATGAGGGGATTCCTTTTCCCATTCAAAATATGAGGGGGTATTGTTTTTTAACCCTTAAAGGTTAAGGGGGTAAAGTGGATTTTATTTCACTTTTTAATACATGCAATTAATAAAGACATTTAAATGATCGTGGTACATTAGCCAATAGACAACAAATAACATCATGATCAAATGTGTAACTAACAGTTTATTTGGATGAATGTTACCTATTGTATTGTATATTGTTGCTTTAAATATAATATTTGGTTTGGTTATTACTTAAATTTTATTATATTATATTGTTAAATTTATTATTATGTAACGATTGATTTGACGTGGTCGCATTATTACCTTATCTTTTTCTCTCATCTTGCTTTTTCTTATTATTAAAAAAATTATTTTATCATTTACCCAATTTTTTATATAATATTTCTATCTTTATCATACTTTATTTTTATAATACTATCCAATTTATTCTTTATATTGCTAGTGTGTAACATCATAAAATAACGGTCAACAATACAATCTATCAAAATATTGTATTTATAAAATAATATAGTGCAATAAAATACAATATAATATGAGATATTGTGAAACGATATAAAAACCATCCAAACAAAATGTAAGAGTCACAACAAAATTATTTTATTTTGATCTTACATTTAGTGGCTAAAAGCCTAAAACTGTTATAAGAAATATCAAATTATGGTGGATGTCTACTCTTCCTCCATGATCTTCATCTCAAATGCTTAATGACATATTCAATGACATATTTTCTATGTTTAATGACATATTCAATGACATATTTTCTTCACTTTTCATGCCTATATAAATATTTTATAATAGATAGGAAAATATACACAATTGAAGAAGAAATAAGAAGAGGTTTTTGACATGTGGGGGATCGACTTTATGGGGCCGTTCGTCAGCTTGTATGGTAACAAATATATATTGGTGGCGGTTGACTATGTCTCCAAGTGTGTCGAAGCGGTGGCTCTCCCAACCAATGATGTAAAAGGGGTAACAAGTTTCCTAAAGAAAAACATTTTCACACGTTTTGGCACCCCGAGAGCTATAATCAGTGATGGTGGAACCCATTTTTGCAATAGAGTGCTCGCACGTCTGTTGGAAAAGTATGGAGTTCGCCACAAAGTAGCCACACCGTACCACCCACAGACGAGCTGGCAAATTGAAGTGTCCAATAGAGAAATTAAAAGTGTCCTGACAAAGACAGTGAATGCAACAAGGACTGATTGGGCGAAGAAGCTGGATGATACATTATGGGCGTACCGCACAACATTCAAAACTCCAATTGGTATGTCACCATACAAGTTGGTGTTTGGAAAGGCATGCCACCTTCCGATAGAGCTCGAACATAAAGCACTTTGGGCACTGCGGCAGTTGAATCTGGATATAGAGATCGCATGCACCAGCAGAGTCACTGAGTTACATGAGCTCGAGAAATTCAGGTTCCATGCATTAAAGAATGCTAGATTATACAAAGAAAAGAAGAAAATGATCCATGATAAGCACATCTTAGATTGGAACTTCAAGCTCGGAGATCTAGTGTTGTTATACAACTCGAGATTGAGATTATTTCCGGGTAAGTTGAAGTCCCGATGGTGAGGACCCTTCAGAGTGGTGCAAGTGCTCTCAAGTGGAGCTGTAGAGATTGAATCCGAAGATGGGACAAACAAGTTCACGGTAAATGGGAAAAGGCTGAAACATTACCTTAGAATGGTCGAAGAGAAAGAGGATAAAGTGGTGATAACTTTGGAAGAGCCCCAGTACGTGAACGAGGAGTGATAATGAAAGCCTGCGTCGTGTCGCGACATTAAATTAGACGCTTCCTGGGAGGCAACCCATGGTTTGTTGTAAATCGTCGGGTCGCGACGTTAACTTAGGCGCTTTTTGGGAGGCAACCCATTAATTTCTTATTTTGGTTGTTTTAATTGATTTTGAACGACTTTGTCCGATCTACTAGTGTGCAGGGCAAAAATTATGCGCATCGGAAGGATTCGGGGATCGAAATTAACCCGAGAATAGGTAAAAATGCGGCAAAGACAAAAATTGGCTGGAGACGGAGTTCCGCGGCCGCGAATTAGACCGCGGATTGGGGCGTGGATTTGGGGCGGTCCAGGTAAGTTTCTTCTTATTTTTTTTAGTCAAATTTTTTTTATCCCCCCTTATTTTTCCCTAACTTAAACGCCCACAACCCCCACTTCCCCTACTTCTCTTCTTTCCTCCCTAACTTCAAGTGCCCAAACCCCTCCCTTCCCCCATATTTTCCTTTCAACACAAGACTTTTCTCCTTCCTTCTCTTCCCTACTCAACCACTCTCCCACCTCCGTTCTTCTCAAGATCTCCAACTAAGTACATGATTTTATTCCTCTTTCTTAGTATTTTACTTTCTTTTTTTCCCTTTTCTGTATAGGGTAGTAAAATCATAGGTACTTTTGTCTGGGATTTGGATTGTGGTTTATATGTGGTATATGGAGGCTATTTGAATTGGTTGATTTGGAGGAAGCCATTGTTGGGTTTGTGAGGAATGGTAGTCTGATTGGATCTTTGGGTGACTTGGGGGAACATATGCACACTACCTGTTTGTTGATTTGCCTTAATGAGTGTTGAATATAAATTGTGACCAATTGTGCGAGTAAAGTCTGAGTAACCGCCATTGGGACACATATTCTTCTCTTCACTGATAGTAGTATTCATTGTGTAGGTAACATGCAACCTTCAAGGAAGAGACGCGCTACCGGGGCCTCATCAAGTGGTCATGGAGGCTCATCTAGGGGACAGGCACCGGCCAGTGCAGTTCAGTTTGATCGTACCAGGTTTGTCTCCAGAGCTGCCCAAGACCGTTTCAGTTTGAAGGCCACTAAAAAAACCTGTACCGAAAAGGGGTATTAATAGGGCGTCCCTCCAGGATGAGTGCCCTAATATGTATCGGGAGTTGATCAAGCGCAGATTGGACAGCTTTTTCAAAGAGCCGGAGGAGGGTAACTTGATGCTTGTTCGGGAGTTCTATGCCAACTACCCCGAACATGAGGATAGAATATGCACTGTGCGACACACGAGGGTGGATGCCTCGATAGAAGCCATCAGGAGAGTGTATCGATTGCCTGAATTCAATGGGGAAGAGGATTTCTATGATACTTATAGGAGAGAACCCATCACATGGAACAGGTTTTTCAGAACTATCTGTGCACCAGACAAAGAGGTAGTGTGGGTTGTGCGGGATCGAAGCTACACTCTTCCTCACTCACTTTAGAAGGAAAATGCTGGTTGTACATCATCAACAGTCACTTGATGCCGTCCCATAATACCACGGAGGTAAATGGTCCGAGAGCTGCCTTGATATGGTGCTTCGTGAATGGCCACGACTTCGATATGGCCAAGGTTATTCAATCTGAGATTTTCGTCCGTTTACCACAGAAGAGGTATAGGTTCTTTTTCCCCTCTCTGATCACTAGATTGTGCCGGGCAGCAAGGGTGCCTGAGAACCCAAATGTAGATGGCATGGTAAAGAAAGAAGTAAAGGTTCGGGCAGACAAAGTGACCATCGGGAAAGACCCTGTAGCACCAGGGGCAACTCATAGTGACGATTCTAATGTGTCAGAAGAGGGTGATGAAAGGCAGGAGGAGGTTGAACCTGCCTCATCCCCACAGGAACAAGCTGCAGTGGCTGAAGGACCATCCCAGGGCAGATGGAGCACGCGAATGGCAGCCCTAGAACAAGACATGGCAGGACAGTGAGCTTCCGTCACGGAATTGGGGGCCAGAGTTGATGCTTTGGCCACCCAAAATGCGAAGTCAGAAAAGAAAATCATGGGTTGGTTGCATGCGCTGGGGAGAGCATGTCATCTCGACCCTGGCACTGTCTCCGATCAAGACTGATCTACCAGGGAAGATCATTTACCTCATATTACTTTACTTTGTATGACATGGGGACATGACATCTTTTTAAGTGTGGGGTGGGGGATACTTTGTTGTATATTGTATGTAGATAGTTTCGTAGTTTATTTGTATAAATCAATTTTGACTTGGCCCGACGATGGTTATCACTCGATGGGTTTCTTGAGGGACTAAAGTCAAAAAGAAGAAAAAACCAAAAATATTTTCCTTTGTAGTAGTGTATCAATTCCCCCTTGGTTTTTCTTCAAACCACGGTTCTTTTCCAAGGGTTTTGTTTGAACCGGGTGTAGTTAGCTTTTTATTTTTAGTTAGGAACTTATGTTCCATGGTCAGAATTAGAATAGGATCCCGTAATTTCGTAATGCCTTGAATATAGCGGTTACTTTAGTGTGACGCTTAGGCTCATTTGTTGACTCTTGTAAGAAGGCCTTAAAATGTATGTTCTTAATTTGGCTTAAGTACCCTGATCTGAGTGTTTGATGATCTAATTTGGAATGAGTCATGTGCCATGTGTGTGTGAGGCTTGTTATATTCTGTGCACGACATTTAACGCCTAGAACTTGCCCTGTGTGTCTGCAAAGCGAAATGGTAGTCTTGTTTAGTCTGGGAAGTGATATAAGCATTTCTTTGTTGAACCATATATATACATACTCCACCCACCTATTTGCTATGTACCATAGTTAACCCCGTTGAGCCTGTAATCCTGTTTCCTTGGCAACCACATTACAAGCCCTATCCCTTGTTTGAATTGACCATCTTTTTGAACCCTTTACCTCTCGTAAGCACTTGAAATACTATGAATTTACAAAGGATAAAGTGTGGGGTAGTTGGTGGAGCTTTTGAGTGGAACTAGGGAAATAAGGAGAAAGGTATATCTTGTTGGAAAAGCCACTTGTGATAAAAAAAAAAAAGAACATTGTTAATAGTGTATCATGTTGATTAGTAATAATTCTTTGGTGGCTTTTAAGGTGATTGTGCTCAAAGAAGAAGTGTGGGGTGGTATATGTGGTGTTAAAGATGAAAATATTGGTTTAACTTAGGTGTGGACTTGATTGTAAAATAAATGTATTAAAGTACTTAGGGAGGTGTGGACTTGATTGTAAAATAAATGTACCCAACATGCAGCCTACATTACACCCAAATAAAGTCCTACTTGATCCTAGACTGAGTGAGCTCAATTAGTAGAGTCCTACACTACGGGCAAGCCTATGGTGCGTTTTCTATGGCACAAGAATGTCATTTCTGAGGGTGAGTGAATTCTGTTCCTTTTAAAGTTCCTCAGTGTGTGTGAATTTTACTGATTATGAAATGAGTCTCTTTTGTTGTGAGCATGCACTTGATTCATGAATGAGAGGTAAGTCTGGACCTATGAATTAGAGTAAGTAAGCCAGTTAGGAACATTGTGTGGCTAGAGGGAGTCAAATCTTGAGGTGTAGATGTTGCACTAATGTCTTCAATTTATGTGAAATATTCTTGGTGTGACGAGTAGGGAAGTCGCTCAGTGAAGTTAGACCTCTTAGAGTGTGGTTTGATTGCTCGGGGACGAGCAATGGTTTAAGTGTGGGGTGTTGATAGTAGGCTATATTTATGCAATTTAGACACTACTTACACTCTAATTTAGCCGCACTTTATTGATATTTGAATGCTAAAAGATAACAAAATGCTCTAATTAAGAATTTGATACTTTGCATGAGCTACTCCGAGCTAGGAGGGAGCTAATGAGTATTTTGGAGTCAACATGGAGTGTGAAAGGCCAATCAAAGGTTAGCCCGGTCAAAAAGGAGCGAGAAAAGCAATCGAGACGACCCCTCCAAGTGAGCGGCCGCGAAGTGGGCCACGAATTGGTCCGCGAACTCAAGGCAGTGAGGCAGTGGAAATCCGCGGCCGGATCCGCGGTCGAATCTGCGGCCGCGGACAGGCGGGCGAAAGCCAAACACATAGGGTTAATTATGTAATTTTTTAGGCGACTAACCTAAACCTATATGAAACCTAAACTCACCCAGAAGTGGGAGAGAGATGTTTTTAGAAGATTTTAGAGGCAGGAACGAGGGAGAGAAGACGGATAATTTCCTAAGAGTTTTCATCTTCTTCTTCATACTTCTATTTGTTGATTTTGAATTATTTTAGTGATTTATTTTCCTATAGTATGAGTAGTTAAATTTATTATCTAAGGCTGATGGAACCAATTGTTGGATGAAGTTTTGACTCTATTTTGTTATAATTGAGCTGTGTTTGTTCTATGATTGTTCAACTACATATTGTATTGTGGTTAATTGGAAGGGACCTCGATTAATCGTGTCTAGTTACCTTGTATTGCTTGAGAAAGAACACTTGGTTAGATTGTTATTGAACAATACCACTTTTGGGTAAGTTAAGAGATTAATTACTTGAATTTAAAAGTGGGGTTAGAAATAACGAAGCTTTGGTGGGATAATTCTAAGTTGCATAAATTGTTAACTAGAGTATTTCGAGAGAATTCTTTTAGTAAGTTATCGTAATTGATCGAGAGGTAATTACAGTAGCCCGGAACTCATAATCCTCATAGAGTATTACACCGAGATTATAGCTAAAGAGTTAAGAATTAATCCGGCAATTGGGAAATCAATAGCCCTAGATCCTTTTACCCTTGAATTCAATTTTAGTCTTGATTATTGCTAATTTTATTGTCATTTTTCCTTAGCTAAATAAATTTCACTGATTATTCATAAAACTCTTGCATTCGGAAGTTGTCTGAGCTTATCATTAACATTATTTAAAGTTGTAGTAAATAGGTTAGTTCCCTGTGGGATTCGACTCCGGACTTGAACCGGGTTATATTTGCAGCGACCGCTTAGTGCTTTTTACAAGGCATAGTTGGGCGTGATCAGTAGTACAAAATTAATTGAAGGCTCTGGAAAAGCTAATATAACTCTGCCTAAGGGAACAATACTTATCATAGAGAATGCAATGTTCTCCTCCAAGTCCAAGAGGAACTTGTTGAGTTTTAAAGATATCCGCTGAAATGGATTTCATATTGAGTCAATAGATGAGAATAATCTCGAATATCTCATCGTTATCAAGAATGTCTCTGGCAAGAAAAGTGTTATTAAGAAGTTCTCATCTTTATCTTGTGGCGTGTATTGGACAAGAATTAGTGCAATTGAGGTACATTCTATCGTACACCAAAATATTACTAATTCCAATACTTTTGTACTTTGGCATGATCGATTGGGACATCCTGGATCAATTATGATGAGACGAATTATAGATAACTCAAATGGGCATCCATTAAAAAATTTAAAGATTCTTTTAAATAATGAATTTTCTTGCACTTTTTGTTATCAAGGCAAGTTGATTATTAGATCATTACCAACAAAGGTTAGGATTGAGTCCCCTACGTTTTTGGAACGCATACAAGGGGATATTTATGGACCTATTCATCCACCTAGTGGGTAGTTTAGATATTTTATGGTCTTAATAGATGCATCTTCTAGATGGTCTCATATATGCCTATTGTCATCTCGCAACCTGGCATTTGCAAAATTAATGGCACAAATAATCCGATTACGGGCATAATTTCCCAATAATCCAATTAAGTCTATTAGACTTGATAATGCCACTGAGTTTTCATCCCAAACATTTAATGATTATTGCTAATCAATTGGGATAAAAGTGAAACATTCTGTATCTTATGTACATACTCAAAATGGCCTTGCAGAATATTTGATTAAACATCTGCAATTGATAGCAAGACCATTACTTATGAAAACCAAGTTACCTACTTCAGTTTGGGGTCATGCTATTTTGCATGCAGCAGTACTAATTCGTCTCAGACCAACAAATTATCATAAATATTCTCGTTGCAATTAGTTTTGGGTCATGAACCTAATATATCCCATCTAAGAATTTTTGGATGCGTTGTATATGTGCATGTAGCACCACCATATCGCGCCAAGATGGGTCCCAAAAAAGGTTAGGAATATATGTTGGGTTTGAATCGCCCTCCATTATTCGCTACCTTGAAACATTAACGGGAGATTTGTTCACTGCTCGACTTGCAGATTGTCGATTCGATGAGTCATTTTTTCCAAAATTAGGGGGAGAAATTGGTGAAACCAAACGTGAAATTTTGTGAAAAAATACATCATTGTCTCATCTTAACCCACATGCCTCTATTTATGAAAAAGAGGTGCAAAAGATTATCCATTTGCAGAAAATAGTAAATCAAAAGCCAGATGCATTTACAGATATGAAAAGGATAACGAAATCACATATTCCTGCAGAGAATGTTCCAATCCGTATTGATGTCCCTGCTCGACAATCTTCTAATGTCATAGCTAATGAGTCAAAAGCATGCCTAAAACGTGGCAGACCAGTGGGTTCTAAGAATCGAAATCCTAGAAAAAGCAAAATAAATGATCAAGATGACACTACGAATGAGTCTCATAAAGAAACCCATGATTTAACCAATCTTGAAGTTTATGAGGAAATCAATAAGCCTAAGACTCAAGAAAAAAAGGAACTATCAATAACCCAATCGATATTAAGATAGATTTGAATCGATTGAATATAGTTGTGGATTATGTCTTTGCATATAATGTTGCATCTAGCATTATGCAAGATAATGAGGATCTTGAACCTCAATCCATTAGAGAATATCGACAAAGACGTGATTGGCCAAAATGGCAAGAAGCAATCCAATTTGAGTTGGATTCACTTGCGAAACATGAAGTTTTTAGGTCTGTAGTCCAAACATCAAATGGTGTTAAACCTGTTGGCTATAAATGGGTCTTTGTACGTAAAAGGAATGAGAAAAATGAGGTACAAAGATATAAGGCACGCCTTGTTGTACAAGGATTTTTACAAAGGCCCGGTGTAGATTATGAAGAGACGTATTCTCCTGTTATGGATGCTATAACGTTCCATTCCATTATCTTATTAGTCTTGCTGTCCATGAAAAGCTTGACATGCATTTAATGGATGTGGTTACAACCTACCTTTACGGCTCACTTGATAATGAGATACACATGAAAATTCTCGAGAGATTTAAAATACCCGACGCACATAATTCAAAGTCTAGGAAAATGTTTTCAATCAAATTGCAAGATCTTTGTATTGTCTAAAGCAATCAGGAAGAATGTGGTATAACCGCCTTAGTGAATATTTATTAATGGAAGTTATATAAATAATTTCATTTGTCCATGTGTTTTTATGAAGAAAACAACATCGGAGTTTGTTGTACTTGCCGTATATGTTGATGACATAAATCTTATTCGAACTCCTACAGAACTCCAAAAGGCAATTGATTATTTAAAGAAGGAATTCGAGATGAAAGATCTCGGAAAGACAACATTATGTCTCGGTTTGCAAATTGAAAATTTGGCAAATGGGATTTTTGTTCATCAATATGCCTACATAGAAAAGATATTGAAACGGTTTTATATGGATGGAGCACATCCATCAATTACTCCGATGGTTGTTCGATCACTTGATGTGAATAAGGACTCGTTCCGACCTCAAGAAAATAATGAAGAGCTTCTTGGTCCTGAAGTACCATATCTTAGTGTAATTGGTGCACTAATGTATCTTTCTAACACTACAAAATCTGGCATAACTTTTTCAGTTAATGTCTTAGCAAGATATAGCTCTGCTCCTACAACGAGACATTGGAATAGAATCAAACACATATTGCGGTATCTAAAAGGGACTACCAATATGGGCTTATTTTATGGCAATGATTGCAGTCTCGATCTTGATGGTTATACCGATGCTGAGTATTTATCTGACCCACACAAGGCTCGATCTCAAACATGCTATGTGTTTACATGTGGAGGCACTGCAATATCTTGGCGATCGACTAAGCAATCAATCATGGCTACTTCATCCAATCATGCTGAGATAATTGCTATTTTATGAAGCAAGTCGAGAATGTGTATGGTTGAGGTCTGTAATACACCTTATTCGAGAAAAATGTGATTTGAAGTGTGACAAACTACCCACAATTTTGTATGAAGACAATGCAGCATGCATAGCTCAATTGAAGGGAGGATTCATAAAAGGAGATAGAACAAAGCACATTTCACCAAAGTTATTTTTCACACATGATCTTCAAAAGAATGGTGATATCAGTGTACAACAGATCTGTTCAAGTGATAATATGGCTGATTTGTTCACCAAATCTCTACCGACGTCAACCTTTAAGAAACTAGTGTACAAGATTGGGATGCGAAGGCTCAATGATGTGAATTGATGCTCTCATCAGGAGAAGTTAATACGTGATGTACTCTTTTTTCCTTACAAGGTTTTGTCCCACTGGGATCTCCTTGTAAGGTTTTTAATGAGGCAACCAAAAAGCGTATTCCTAAACATGTGTACTCTTTTTCCTTCACTAGGATTTTTTTTTCTAATAAGGTTTTAACGAGACACATTATCTATGAACATCCAAGGGGGAGTGTTATGAGAAATATCAAATTATGGTGGATGTCTACTCTTCCTCCATGATCTTCATATCAATTGCTTAATGACATATTCAATGACATATTTTCTTCACTTTTCATGCCTATATAAAGGTCTTGTAATATATATGAAAATACACACAATTGAAGAAGAAATAAGAATCTCTTATCTCTTTCTCTATATATCTCTTAGCTTGTTTTTCCTTGTTCCATATTGTTACTTTGAGTTATATTTTATAACAAAAACCAAATATTCATGCATAATAGGGTAAGATAAAGTATAATGAAAGGGAAATGTGGTTAAATTTTTTAATTTAAATCAAAACCCACCTCCCTCCCTATCCCAGCTGTGTTAACTTCGGAGGAGAGGGAAAACCCTTGTGTCAAGGGCGAAAATATAAAATCTAGACTCTTAAGTTATCGACTTATTCATACAAAATTTTTGCATCAAATTACATTAACTTATTACAAATAAGTAATAAATTAGGTGACAATATATTTATTAACCATGATTAAATAATCCAAGTGTACATAAAAAAACACATATCATTTTCTTATTGGTTTATAGTATTAACAACCCCATTTTCCCTTATTCTCTCCCTCCATTCGGTGCAAAATACAGAACTATTGCTAAATTCCTAAAGTTTCATAAAGGAAATATATTTTCTTCTGTAATAATAGATGGGTAATACAATTCCATAATTCAATTTTTTTTAGTCAACAATCGAAACATCAAATTAGGGAGAAATTCAAAAATAGTCAGATTTACGAGCGATAATTGAAAAATAGCCACAGTTTCAAAAGTAATCGAAATTTAGCCATTTTTCATATAAAGATAAATCTGAACGAAAACACTATTCAAAATCCGGAAAATGTTCCAGCATAATATACTGGAACGAAAATACTGTTCAAAATCCGGAAAATACTCCAAAATAATATACTGGAAATCCAGTATAATATGCTGGAAGTTCATACACAGGTGCTCCAATCTCCAGTATATTATGCTGGAACTTTTCGCGTGTTGGAGTTCCAGCATAATATGCTTGAAGTTTATATACAGGTGCACCAATCTCCAATATATTATGCTGGACTGGTCCGTATTGCAGCAAAATAGTTGCTATTTTTCAATGACTTTGCAAACGCTGGCTATTTTTGAATTACCATTCCGAAAACTGGCTAGCCCGTGCTATTTTTACATCAAATTATATAGGGAAATTTTTTTTGTTGGGCCGAAGTTGATGCCAGCTCGAGTCGATTCTGTTTTTGGGCCTGTGGGCCATAAGGTCCGACTTTTCTGATGTAAACCAAGTAGAATACAACATTTCCTCCAACTCGTGTTAGTATTCATTTCCTATTCTTGATTTTGGGGAGTGCACAATTATCCACTAATAAGACATGTATTTAGTCTTTAATCACTATTTTAATAAACTTTACCTGCCCGGACGAAAATGCCATTCGGCTCATAAAGTTCAGGCTCAAGTGTCCGTAACTTATGAGCTTGTTACTGTAAGTTCATGACTAACTGTCCTTAATTTATGAGCTTGTAAGTCTAAGTTTAGAACTACTTGTCCTTAACTTTTGAACTTATAACTCTAAATTAAGGACTACATGTCCTTAACTTTTGAACTTGGAACTCGAAGTTCAGGACTACATGTCCTTAATTTATCTGCTTGTAACTCTAAGTTAAGGAATACTTGTCCTTAATTTCTGTACTTGTAACTCTAAGTTAAGGACCAAGTATCCTTAATTTTTGAACTTCCAACTCTAAGTTCAGGACCAAGTGTCCTTAACTTATAAGCTTGTTATTGTAAGTTCAAGACTAGCTGTCCTTAATTTATGAGCTTGTAAGTCAAAGTTAAGGACTACCAGTCCTTAGTTTTTGAGCTTGTAACTCTAAGTTTAGGACTACATGTCCTTAACTTTTGAACTTATAACTCTAAGTTCAGGACTACTTGTCCTTAATTTCTGTACTTGTAACTCTAAGTTAAGGACTACATGTCCTTAATTTCTATGCTTGTAACTATAAGTTAAGGACCAAATCCTTTCAACAACACATGCATCAACAAGAATCAGAAACCCAATTCAGTATTGAATCCATACTTAAAATTGAAGGCAAAAACCAAATAAAGGTGCCAATCACATAAAATAAGACAAAGCTGACCCTCATTAGAAAAACAGCAAGATATCATTTTTCATCTTCGTAACTGTTCAAAGCCATCAAATTCACAATAATAAAAAAACCTAATTCAGCATTTTTATCACAAACAACACATGCATCCACAAAAACATGTATCTGCATCGAACTTGAGAGAGAGAAGCAGGGGTTTGGGAAGAAAAGCAATAGAAGAAAGGGTAAAAATATCTTTTCATATTAATTTTAATAGATTAGTGGCTATTTTTGCTCAACATTAGAATTGCTAGATAAAAAAATAAATACCACCTTAAATAGTGGCTACCCCACGCTATTTTTACTCTTGATTTTGTGGTACACAATCAACATATCATCATATCATACTATATTATAAGTGTAAAGATCTAAAGTGAAAGTTAAAAGACCAAATACCCATTCAAAGTTAAATGACTGTTTTGCCCTTCACATAAAAATCAATCAATTAAATGTATAACTTTTGTACACTAAGTTTAGTGACTAAACCAATAGTTACGCATGCACTCTTTCATCTTCTATTCAATATTAACTTTTAACCACATTAAACAATAGTAATGCCCGGACTCGTTCATCATCCATCAACTATACAAATTTAACTCAATATATATTCGTCTGTTTTTAACATTTTTCAACAGTAATAACATTTATTTATGTATGCTTTTTGACTTCTTTTGTTTCAAAATATAAAAGTTTACAATAATGTGTAACATAATTACCCCTTTCTCTTCTTTCTGACAATCTATTATTAATCGCATTTTTTTTTCCTATATAAGAACATTGGTTATTTTATTTGATAAATATCATTCCATCTACAATACATAATCAATTTGTAGGTGTCAAAGTAGGAAAGTTTATTTCTTTTTCTATTGCTCTTTGTGACTGTTGTAGTAATAAGTTGCTCCTTGTCATATATAACTTTCGAGAGTTATTATCATAAATAAATCAAATCGATAAAATTATTTTACACCTTGGAATTTAAGAGTTGAACCGTCTAACATTATTTATGATTTGTAACTTTTGCAACAATGTTGAACAAATGTTCGATTCCATAATTATTTTTCGATTCTTTTCTTTTTACCGTTGTTGGTATTGAGCTTGGCTTCAATTCAGCATAATAAACTTAAATTTTTTATTTTATTCTCCAAACTAGCATACTAACAACTCTTAAAGTTGAAAAACTATTTAGAATAAACAATAAATTGCGGATTTTATTGTCTCTATTATATGATGCTTTGAGAGATTATTTCCTAACATGTATTAGTATCAAACTCATTGTCAAATTTTAAAATATGTATATTAAATTTAAACCTGAATAATTTTATTCTTTTTCTTGTTACTGTCTGAAGATAATATATTTGTTTCATTTCACAACCTGAATGAAAGTAGTTAGTGGTTCATCTTAATGTTTATTTATATCTATAATTGAACTTTCACCGCCCATACATGAAGATATGCTTTCATCAAATTCATTTGAAAGCAATGATAATAAATAAAACAGAAGGTCAAAATATTTTTCATTGTTGGCTTGTATTTTTTCGCAACATATTCTCTCACATGGATAACTGTGTTTTACTTTCAAGAGCGATATCAATGGCCATAACAAAAGTTCTAGTTATGACAAACATCAGAATGGTAATACCTTAACAACATCATTTATAAAACAATATTAGGTAAGTGAGACAATCTTATCGCATGTTTGTACCAAATAATATCATAATTAATTTCAGTACACGTTGTATCTAAGTAACTAAAATTTTCAACTTCGTATGTTCAAACGATGCCCTAATTACTTTACGTTCAAGAATCAAGTCGGCCAAATTGGTTCACCGTTCGTTTGAACTTGCATTTCTTCCTTCAAATTTAGTGTAACTTGTCACACATATATATTTCTAATATCATTTATATTAATTGAAAATGCCAGTATAATTAGCGTACTATACACGTGTCGAGAAATTAGTATAAGAAAAAAAGGCATAAGTACCCCTTGAATTAAGGTTAGATTTTCAGTTTTAAAATTTCTTTTTTAAAACTTAGTGCTCAATCAAATACTTCAAATAAAATAAAATAGAATAAGTATTTGGCATATTTTATTTTATATTAGGACCAACTTCAGTTCAGTGTCTCGCGTCACAATCCAATCTTTAACGGTCTTAATAAGACAAAATCTAGAGATTATATATTTTGTGTTAGGATCAACTTTAGTTTGGTATCTCGTGTCGCCATTCAATCTTTAATAGTCTTCATAAAACAAATCTAGAGAATATATATTTTGTATTAGGACCAACTTCAGTTTAGTATCTCATGTCACCATCAAATATTTAACGGTCTTCATAAAACAAAATCTAGAGATTATATATTTTGTATTAGGACAAACTAAAGTTCAGGATCTCGTGTCGCTATTCAATCTTTAGCGATCTTCATTAAATAAAATCTAGAGATTATATTTGGTAATATTTAAAATCTAAGTCAAATACAGGACTATCTTGGACAAATATACATAATACGATTCTAAGATTTATGGAGTAAAGATAGGACTAGCTCCCTCTGCGTTACGCCATTCTTACTGTAATTCAATTCAAGTTAGCACCATTCTTACTTTAATTTAATTCAATCAAGCTACACTTGAAATCTCCGTTGTTGATACTCGTGAATAACTATTTAATTATTTATTTTTTTGTTTTCGCGTTATAGCTTCGAAAATTATTTTCTTTGCCTCTTTTAACGTATCAGTTTGAGTTGTTCAAGTGAAACATACAGAGGTAGAGCCAGGATTTCAACTTTATGAGCTTTGAATTTTAAAACGACAACTTCAAGTGTTAATAACTGTGTTTTAAATTTAATATTTATACATATTTGAATAAAATTGTAAGACAAATATATTGTTTGAGCAAAACATTATTGGGTTCGATCGAACACATAAACGGGCTTCTAGCTCCGCCCCTGGGTACATGTCCGTGTTTGGCTTCACGACAAGGATAATTTTGAAGGTCCATAAAGATTGAAAGTTTATTTTCTGACTTGAAATTTACAGGGTGAAAAAAATATCGATATGACGAGTGATATACATACCTAAATCTGAAATCTGACATTCCCGTCATTTGTATTTTCTTACTAAATTACACATAGTTCAATTATCTTAACATAAAAAATAATTTTGAAGATATAATATTATAATAGGCAAAATCCAGTAATAATTCGTGAAATCCATTGCAATTTGAACAATAGCAATTTTTTTTATAATTTTCGACAAGAAAATTGAAAATTGAATGAAAACAAATGGGATAGGATTATTTAAATCAAACAAATATTTTATAAATAAAATAAAAACTCCAACCTTACACAGTTTTAGACACACCCTATCAGCCCAAAATAAAATAAATTCAAAAATAAAATAAAACAAAACAGAAGTCTCCAACCTTAGCATACTTTTAGACACACCACTATCTGACCAACTAAAATAAAACAAAAGACTCCAACAAAGAAGATCCATATACTTTTTGATCTAAAGCCTCAAGCTCAAGTCCAAACCATTTGGTTCTTCATCTAATGCAACTGCATTTGATGAAATGGGAACATCCAACTGATTTATCAATGGTCTTGTACCATCATGAGTCACATTTAAATCAAGAAATCTTGTATTTGGAGCTCTACCTCTATTTCTTCTTGCCATTTGTTGCCTTTCAGTAGTAGGGTGGGAACGATTCGACGATGATGTTGCTGGTAGAACAGTACATTCGTTATTTCTTCTTGAACTTGCATGTTGTGATGGCGCAGGTTGAGTTGGTGGCGAATGATTTGGTAAAGGAAGAGCGGCCGCATCTACACCAGAACGTAGAATGACATCTTGCTCGGAAGATAACGGGTGAAATTGTAAATGATTCATAAAGTCAAAATGAGTACGAAAAATGCCATAACATAAAGGGCATCGAAGTAGTACACGACAAGGTATTAAAATTGGAGGAGGAGAAGGATTTGTGTTATGCATGTTGAAAAATGAATGACAAAGTTTTCTAAAGAAAGATCTCTCCAAAGAAACAATGATAGAGAAAATACTGACTTTGCACAATATTTTTTGTAAAATGTGAAGAGATTTTATAGGCTACTCAGTGTGTAATCTTGCCCTTTATTTATTTTTGTTCCAGATTTCTAATGGTAAGTTCAATATTGTAACAATGTGTGACAACTTCACAAAATAAAATTTAAAAACTAATGTTTTTCTTATTTTGGGATTTGTTTTTTTTGTTTACATTTAACTAACCTGATGTAATAGATTTCTGTTTTATCTCTAAGTCAATAATCGCATTCTTAGATTACAACAGACTCGTCGTTTAGCCAACTATATTTAATACGACAAATTTATAAATTTAAATTTCAAAGTAAATTCCCGTTATGATTTTTTCAAATCCGAGGTGTAATTTTGTCCAACTAGCATAAATCAATAACTTATTTTTTGTTTAACAAATTGCAGCAATCTGATTTCTTTTGAATAAGACTCACCAAATTGATGTAATCACAGAGTGGATCCTAGTAAATTTTATGATTACCTTTATGTCAAACAAATCAGACTGCATTATGATATTTTGGACAAGCTTCAATTTACTTACTTGTAAGTTATATTATTATAATCACTTATGATTGTGTAAACTGGAAATAACATTAACTGGTCTCAGCAATTAATTGTGGAATTAGATAATCTATTACTCTTGTGTACGGTCAAAACCGATTCTCAGTCATAAAGACCGGTCGAGACAATAACTTTTCAATCGAAGGGTATCCGCATGGCGAGCTCGGACGAATGCCGAAGTAGAGACGTCGAGCTTCGAGCCATGAGACCAATCAACCGCAAAACTCGATATCATTATCGAACCCGCGTCGGGATCGGACTACGGGGTAACGACGACCGGCGCGGGCCCCGAATATCGATACTCCAAGGCAGAACCGAGCTCCAATTAAGACCGGGGATTCGATTTAGCACCAAGCTCGAGTCAGTGCCGAGCTCGCAAGACAAGAGCCGTTACAACCGTACCAAGGGAGAGAATCTTGGCGAGAATCGAGGGAGAGACAAACCATCATGGGTTCTCCACTATATGTATTATTTTATATTGTTACAAATAAAGTAGTGACCCTCTACTATAAAAGGAGAGATAGACTGCAATAGGGGGGGGGGGAGGCCCTCAAGATTTGATTGTACTTGTTCTTCTAATATTTTTCAGTCCTCCCTTCCATCATTTTCCATTTACAATGCAAAATACCTGTATTGTCATTTATATCAAAGAAATTTGCATACCCTTAGAACCATATTTAAATTTAACGTTATCTGATTTTTCGAGTAAACAGTTTGGCACCCACCGTGGGGCTAAGGGTAACGGTGATTGTCTGATATAAATCTACAGTACGCTCCAGCTTACAACTTCGAATCAGCCATGGCTCTACCTATCGACCTCGAAGCCGGCCTTCAAGATGAAACCAACAACTTGGTACCCGGGGGCGAAAGGCTACCTAACAACGGTAACGAGGCTCGAATCGAAGAACCCGAAATTCGAGCCGAAGTACCACTGGATATCAATTCGCAAATAGCTCTAGAAGCGAATCAGCGTTCTGAACCAGAGAGGAGCGTTCAGGGCGGTGCTCGATCTATAGCCCGAGACACCTATAGCACGGGGGAAATCGGGGTCAGCTTGCGTATGATTTTTGAAATGTTGCAGGCCCAACAAGCAGCAATAGCTCAGTTGCAGAGCCGAACCCATACGCAAAGCGGGCCGAACTCCAATCCGCTTCTTCGGGAAGTCACACCCAGAACGGAACCCACCGTAGTGAAATCAAACGAGCGGGAATCGGGATTGCTCCTGAAATTGCTAAATTGCTCGAGGAACTCACGAAGCGAGTCGAAGCCAACGACAAAAAAGTGGAAACGTATAACGCCAGGGTCGATCAAATTCCGGGGACTCCGCCAATGATAAAAGGGCTCGATTTGAAAAAATTCATACAAAAGCCTTTTCCCTCGAGCGCGGCCCCAAAACCAATCCCCAAAAAATTCCGTATGCCCGAAATTCCCAAATATAACGGTACGACCGATCCTAACGAACACGTCACCTCCTACACATGCGCCATTAAAGGCAACGATTTAGAGGATGATGAAATCGAATTCGTGTTGTTGAAAAAGTTCGGAGAGACCCTCGCAAAAGGAGCGATGATCTGGTATCACAACTTACCGCCGAATTCCATTGATTCTTTCGCCATGTTAGCGGACTCGTTCGTAAAAGCACATGCTGGTGCCATAAAGGTTGCAACAAGAAAATCGGACCTCTTCAAAGTAAAGCAAAGGGGTAACGAGATGCTGAGGGAATTCGTATCCCGATTTCAAATAGAGTGTATGGACTTGCCACCGGTCACAGACGATTGGGCCGTACAAGCTTTTACCCAAGGACTGAACGGGCTAAGATCGACAGCGTCACGTCAGCTGAAATAAAATTTGATCGAGTACCCTGCAATAACTTGGGCAGATGTACACAACCGGTACCAATCAAAAATCAGGGTCGAAGACGATCAATTGGGAGTTCCATATGGGCCCGCACGACAGAACCACACAACCACTAAAAATCAAAGGGAAGCCAACAGAGAGCAAAGGTCGAACAGAGATCAATACCAACCGTACGGCACAGATCGGATGAATAACAGTTCAGCACGTGACACGGTTCAGAACAACCGAAGGATTGATCGGGGGTAAAATTCTCGGGGACTTATGAGCAAGAGAGGATTCGATAAATATACGAATCCTATAGAAATCCCTCGACTATCGGAGTATAATTTCAACATTGGTACATCCGCCATCGTATCGGCCATCGGACGTATCAAAGACACCAGATGGCCTTGACCCAAGCAAGCCGATCCTGCCCAAAGCAATCCCAATCAAATGTGCGAATATCATGGAACCCATGGTCATAAAACGGAAGGTTGCAGGCAACTAAGAGAGGAAGTGGCCCGCTTATTTAATAAAGGGCACCTTTGGGAATTTCTGAGCGATAGGGCGAAGAACCATTTTAGAGACAAGGAATTCGGTAAGCGAAACGAGCCAGAAAAATCGCAACACGTCATTCACATGATCGTCGGCGGCGTCGATGCCCCCTAGGGACCGATGCTTAAACACGCTAAAACGTCAATTGTGAAGCGATCTCGAACCCAAGATCATGCACCCGCATTGACTTTATCCTTCAGTGATGAAGATACAGAGGGAATCATCCAACCCCATAACGACGCGCTGGTAATATCCGTACTCATTAATAAAGCTAAGATTAAGCGTGTGTTGATTGATCCAGGTAGCTCGGCCAATATCATCAGATCGAGGGTCATAGAATAGCTCGGCCTGCAGGATCAGGTCGTACCCGCAACTCTGGTTCTAAACGGATTTAATATGGCATGTGAAACCACTAAAGGCGAGATCACCTTACCAATAAACGTAGCCGGAACCATCCAGCAAACAAAGTTTCACATAATCGAAGGTGATATGAGATATAACACCCTCTTCGGAAGGCCGTGGATCCACAACATGAGAGCCGTGCCCTCGACCCTACACCAGGTCCTCAAATTCCCAACATCGGAAGGTATCAAAATAGTGTACGGGGAACAACCGGCCGCAAAGGAAATGTTCTCCGTCGAAGAAGCAAAATCAATATACTCACCTTCACTAATGAAAGGATCAGGTTCAAAGCTGAGCGCCAAATAGCAATCACAGATATCGGCTTCGACCCGACCAGGTAAGCAAAACGTTGAAGAAGACGATGATGATCGATGGATCCCTCGATCCTTCGTAACCCCCGATGATTTCGATGCCACCAAATCAACAATTGAGGAACTAGAGCAGATCGTACTGATCGAACACCGGCCCGAACAAAAGGTATACCTGGGAACGGGTTTGAGCCCCGAACTCAGGAAGAAACTCATTCAATTTCTTATCAATAATATTGATTGTTTTGCCTGGTCCCATCTAGATATAATAGGGATCCCGCCGGATATAACGGCGCACCAGCTAAGCTTGAACTCTATGTTCAAACTGGTGAAGCAAAAAAGAAGGCCCCTATCCGAGGAAAAGCACGCATTCATAAAGGACGAGGTAACTAAACTGCTCAAGATAGGGTCCATTCGGGAAGTAAAATACCCCGAATGGTTAGCCAATGTGGTTGTTGTACCTAAAAAAGGAAACAAACTTACAATGTGTGTGGACTATAAGGATTTGAACAAAGCATGCCCCAAAGATTCCTTCCCACTGCCCAACATCGATCGTATGATCGATGCCACGACTGACCACGAGATTTTCACCTTTCTCGATGCCTATTCCGGATATAATCAAATTCAGATGAATCCGGACGATCGGGAAAAGACTTCATTTGTGACCCGATATGGAAAACGTAATGCCTTTCGGGCTAAAAAATGCAGGAGCTACTTATCAACGCCTAGTAAACAGAATGTTCGAAGAACAAATAGGTAAAACGATGGAAGTTTATATTGATGACATGCTAGTTAAGTCCCTGCATGCAGAGGACCATTTGGCCCATTTGCAGGAAACGTTCAAGATTCTGAGAAAATTCAACATGAAGCTCAACCCCAAAAATGTGCTTTTGGGGTCGGTTCGGGCAAGTTCCTCGGCGTTATGGTCTCAAATCGGGGAATTGAAATCAACCCCGACAAAATCAAGGCCATCGAAGACATCACCATCGTGGACAGCGTGAAAGTTGTACAAAGGTTAACAGGGAGAATTGCAGCCTTAGGCCGGTTCATTTCAAGGTCATCGGATCGAAGTCACAAATTTTTCTCCCTACTCAAAAAGAAGAACGACTTCGCCTGGACGCCGGAATGCCAACAAGCGTTACAGGAATTGAAACGATACCTCTCGAGCTCACCACTGATTCATACTCCGAAAGCGGACGAGCAGCTCTACCTGTACTTGGCGGTATCGGAAGTCGCCGTAAGCAGCGTCCTAGTTCGAGAAGAGCAAGGTACGTAATTTCCCGTTTATTATGTGAGTCGGACCTTAGGAGAAGCGGAAACTAGATATCCGCACTTAGAAAAATTGGCATTTGCCCTGGTAAGCGCATCTAGAAAGTTAAGGCCGTATTTCCAATGTCACCCCATAAGCGTATTAACCACCTACCCACTCCGAAATATCCTACATAGGCCCGAACTATCAGGTCGATTGGCCAAATGGGTCATCGAACTCAGTGGGTACGATATCAAATATCAATCCCGCACGGCCATCAAGTCTCAAATTGTGGCAGACTTCGTGGCCGACTTCACGCCAACCCTCATACCCGAAGTCGAAAGGGAACTCCTTTCGAAATCAGATATATCGTCCGGGGAATGGATCCTTTTTACGGATGGTTCTTTGAATATAAAGGGGTCCGGGTTAGGCATAGTTTTAAAACCCCCCACGGGTAACATTATTAGGCAAGCCATTAAAACTATCAGGTTAACTAACAACGAGGCCGAGTATGAAGCCACGATTGCAGGTCTCGAACTAGCTAGAAACGTGGGAGCAGAAGTCATTGAGGCGCACTGTGACTCTTTGCTGGTGGTGAGTCAAGTAAACAAAACCTTCGAAGTCAGAGAAGGTAGGATGCAAAGGTATCTGGACAAACTGCTTATCACCTTACACCATTTCAAACAATGGACCCTACATGTCCCCCGAGAACGGAATAATGAGGCCGATACTCTAGCAAATTTGGGATCATCGGTCGAGGTAGATGATTTGAGCTCGGGGACTGTCGTCCAACTCTCAAGATCGATAATCGAAGAAGGGCACGCCGAAATAAATTCTACTAGCTTAACCTGGGATTGGAGAAACAAGTATAATGAGTACTTAAAAAACGGAAAGCTCCCTTCATACCCTAAAGATTCCAGGGCCCTACGGACTAAAGCTGCTCGATTTACGTTGGCTGCGGACGGAACACTATATCGAAGAACATTCGATGGACCGATGGCGGTGTGTGTGGGGGTCCGGGAGATACCGATTATATCCTCCGGGAAGTACACGAGGGCACTTGGGTCAATCACTCCGGCGCCGATGCATTAGTCCGAAAAGTGATCAGAGCGGGGTATTATTGGATCGATATGGGCAAAGATGCGAAAGAGTTTGTTCGTAAATGTGATAAATGTCAGAGGTTTGAGCCAATGATCCATCAAGCCGGGGAGCAACTTCACTCGGTCCTATCCCCGTGGCCATTCATGAAATGGGGGATGGACATCATCGGCCCTCTGCCGTCAACCCCAGGTAAAGCCAAATTTATTTTATTTATGACTGACTATTTTTCTAAGTGGGTTGAAGCGCAGGCGTTCGAGAAAATAAGAGAGAAAGAAGTCATAGACTTTATTTGGGATCATATCATATGCCGATTCGGGATACCCGCCGAAATAGTATGCGACAATGGGAAACAATTCGTTGGCGGCAAAATCACAAAATTCCTCGAAGATCACAAAATAAGAAGGATATTATCAACACCATACCACCCCAGTGGGAACGGTCAAGCCGAATCAACGAACAAGACTATTCTTTAAAACCTGAAGAAGATATTGAACGTCGCGAAAGGAAAATGGAGAGAAATCCTGCCCGAAGTCCTTTGGGCATACCGAACAATGTCAAGATCCAGTACGGGGGTAACCCCGTTCTCCTTAGTATATGGTTCTGAAGCATTGATACCAGTCGAAGTCGGTGAACCTAGTCCCAGATTTCGATTCATGACAGAAGAATCAAATAACGAGGCCATGAACACCAGCCTTGAATTATCGGACGAAGGACGAGAAGCTGCCCTCATCCGACTGGCCGCCCAAAAGCAACGAATCGAAAGGTACTATAATCGAAGAACTAAACTCCGCCATTTCAAGCCCGGGGACTTAGTGTTAAGAAAGGTCACCATCAATACTCGAAATCCAAACGAAGGAAAATTGGGACCAAATTGGGAAGGACCATACCAGGTGCTCGAGAACGTTGGAAAAGGATCATACAGGCTCGGCATTATAAACGGCAAACAGCTATCAAGCAATTGGAATATATCACATCTAAAACAGTACTACTGTTAAGGCGCGGCCTTTCCATATTCATCTAACTAATCCATGCAGAAGTCCGAACGAGAGCTGAAGAAGATCTTCCAATCAAGATCACGCATTGCACTCTTTTTCCCTTAGACCGGTTTTCTCCCGAATGGGTTTTTCGGCAAGGTTTTTAATGAGGCAACCATCGATCATGCTGCACTTTCAACAATATCCGAGGCCTCTTTCCGACAGACCTCGAATACCAGGGGGGCATCAGGGCCCTCAAATACATCGAGTTCAGATACAAGAAAGTTAATCTCACAACAATAGGAAAAATTGTAAGAGCCAAATGGTCAAAATGAACCATGCTCAGATAGATTGGCCCAAACATGAACACATGTGCAATGACTTGAGATTTATTGCTCAACCAGAATTAAGATTCACTCAACAATCAAGCCTACGGGCTACTTATATTCCGAGTTTGAAACATTTATTCGAATATTAAGCCTACGGGCTACTGTTATTCCGAGTTCGAGCAAGAACTCACTCGACCATTAAGCCTACGGGCTACTGTTATCTCGAGTTCGAAACATTCACTCGAATATTAAGCCTACGGGCTACTGTTATTCCGATTTCGAGCAAGCACTCACTCGACCATTAAGCCTACGTGCTACTGTTATCCCGAGTTCGAAACATTCACTCGACTATTAAGCCTACGGGCTACTGTTATCTCGAGTTCAAAACATTCACTCGACCATTAAGCCTACGGGCTATTGTTATTCCGAGTTCGAGCAAGCGCCCACTCGACAATTAAGCATACGGGCCATATTATCTCGAGTTCGAAACATTCACTCAAATATTAAGCCTACGGGCTGCTGTTATTCCGAGTTCGAGCAAGCTCTCACTCGACCATTAAGCCTACGGGCTACTTTCATTCCAAGTTCGAAATAATCATTCGAATATTAAGCCTACGGGCCATATGATCTCAAGTTCGAAACATTCACTCGATTATTAAGCCTACGGGCTGCTGTTATTATGAGTTCGAGCAAGCACTCACTCGACCATTACGCCTACGGGCTACAATATTTTAAGTTCAAAACATTCACTCGACAGCTAATAAGCTACTTTTACTCTGAATTTACATTGACTCAACCATTACATTACGCCTACGGATTATGTTCCTTCAAAAGTTTGAATCATCGACTCAACAAGTAAACCCAGGGGCTACAAATCTGATCGATCAGAGAAACTACAAGGTCAACATTCGATTAAAAGTCTTCACAAAACAAAAACAAGTCGACCTGATTACATATATATATACAAAATTTGCCTACGAGGTTAATGTACAAACATCAAGAATTAGAAACTAAGCTTCCGGGTCGAGCTCTTCCCTGTCCTCGGATCCGCTTTTGCTACCATCATCATCATCGTCGTCAGAAGCCAAGGCTTCAGCTTCCGCTTCGAGCTCTCTTGCCTTTTTTACCTCTTCGGCAAGGTCGAAACCTCGAGCGTGAATCTCCTCGAGGGTCTCCCTCCGAAACCTACACTTAGCAAGTTCGGCAATCCAATGAGCTCGAGTATCGGCGGTCTTCGCCGCTTCTCGGGCCTCCATCTGAGCAGCCTCAGCATCAGCCCGATATACAGCAATGGACTTATCCGCCAAGACTTTCGACGACTCAACTTCCGCCTTAGCCTCGGCAAGTCGTGTTTCAAGCTCCTCGATATTCTTAGCTTGAACCGACCCCTTTTGCTTGACACTTCGAAGCTGAACGTCGGCCGATAATAATTTTGTTAAGATGGTTTCTTTTTCCACTGCCAGGCGGTCGAGGGTCTCCTTCCACCGATTGCATTCAGCTCGGATTTGATCGACTTCTTCTCGAAGTTACCGATTTTTTCGATCTTTTGCTGCAACTGAGACAACGAAGGGTTAACTTCCACGATTGAGTCAGACCCATACTTTAACAGAATGAGGCTCACCTGCTTATCAAGCTCGACCCCTTCTTCACGGACCTTAGCCAAATTCGCTTGGAGGTCCTTTATAGCCTCGTCCTTTTGGCTGCAAAGAAGCCGCAGGGCATCTCTCTCACCTGAGGCCTTCCGGAGCTCGGCCTCACAATGGCTAAAATCGACTCGAAACCTACCAATGGCCTGCACAGTAAGAAACACAAAGTCAAGTATGGAAAAGAACAAATAAACGAAGTATGGAAGAATCATTACCCGAGTAATGAAACGCTGAGCCTCCTCCAATAAAAGAGAAGCGTCACCGATATTGGAACCATCGTCGACTCCAGTAAAACAATCCCCGAAAGGATCCCCTGCACCAGAGTCTGCGCGGATATCAGGAGTCTTCGATTCTCGAGCTTCCTTCAGCGCCTCCTCAGAAAAAGATGGAAGAGAAGGCGAATCACCCATTGTCATAGCCCCGAGCAAATCGCTCGGAGTATTCCGGTCGATATTCTGGTCTTCGGGAACAACCTCGACAGGTACAGCTGCCATCGGCTCGGTAGCTCTGGCAACCTCGATGGCCTCCGTAGACCGAACTACCAAAGCCGAGGAGCTATTTTCTTCTTCTTCATCTCTCAGTCGCTGGACCGAGTCAATCGAAAGGGCAATTGTTTTTCTCTTCACCCTGCGAGTTTTGGGCTTGGGGTCCCCTGACCGAAAGGAAGCTTTTCGCTTCTTATCTTCCCCCTGTTTAGGGACCAGGGACTTGTTTCTTTCCTCGCCGCTCGAAGGCCTCAAAACGGCATCCCCGGTTACACCTGCACAAGAGAAAATCGGTAACGAATAGAACGCAAAGAATACTTCGAAGGAAACAAGAAGCAAACCTCACCATGGTTCTTGGCCTCCCATCTGCCTTTTGCCAAATCACGCCAAGCACGCTCGACGTAAGAGGAGGTCGATGCCTTTCGGACGGCCTCGAGGTGATCCTCCGTTATAGAGCATGTATACATCGATACGTGTTCACATCGACCCGGAACGGAAGAAGGGTTCTCTACCTTAAAATCGGTTTTCAAAATGCACGGGCCAGGAACATAGTCATGGACTAACGGCTCCACCGGCGCCTTATCATCAGACAGCCGTGAGGAAGAGGTATTTTCCTTCTGAGGTATAGTTTTGGAAGTTTTCGCCATTGATTTGAAAGGAAAGAGTGCAAGGGCAGAAGTGGACAGCAGCAAAATTATGGTATGAACGGCCTCATAGCAGCAAAGTAGAGAGGATAAATAGGAAAGTCTGGAGGAAGAGAAGACGCAAAAATGGTAAAAGTTGTGTGGAAAGATTATTTATAGACTAAGGCCTGATGGTTCGGTATCAGCGGTGGCCGACCACCATCTGACACACATTAAATGCCTCGGTAAAACCAAGTCGATGGGACAGCCATCGCATACGTCGAGATCGGGTTCGATAGAAACGTCGGCATAAAATTGATCGAGCCGCAGGGAAATCATATCGTTCCTTGCCGCATCCTTTCCGAGAAATGAGGGGACTATCTGTGTACGGTCAAAACCGATTCTCAGTCATAAAGACCGGTCGAGACAATAACGTTTCAATCGAAGAGTATCCGCATGGCGAGCTCGGACGAATGCCGAAGTAGAGACGTCGAGCTTCGAGCCATGAGACCAATCAACCGCAAAACTCGATATCATTATCGAACCCGCGTCGGAATCGGACTACGGGGTAACGACGATCGATGCGGGCCCCGAATATCGATGCTCCAAGGCAGAACCGAGCTCGAATTAAGACCGGGGATTCGATCTAGCACCAAGCTCGAGTCAGTGCCGAGCTCGCAAAACAAGAGCCGTTACAACCGCACCAAGGGAGAGAATCTTGGCGAGAATCGAGGGAGAGACAAACCATCATGGGTTCTCCACTATATGTATTATTTTATGTTGTTACTAATAAAGTAGTGACCCTCTACTATAAAAGGAGAGATAGACTCAATAGGGGGGGGGGGAGGCCCTCAAGATTTGATTGTACTTGTTCTTCTAATATTTTTCAGTCCTCCCTTCCATCATTTTCCATTTACAATGCAAAATACCTGTATTGTCATTTATATCAAAGAAATTTGCATACCCTTAGAACCATATTTAAATTTAACGTTATCCGATTTTTCGAGTAAACTCTAATTATATCTTGTCCTTACAAAGCCATTCTTTAGATTGAGGCAATATTACAAGAACACAAGGTAGTAGTGAACAACTATATCAAAGTTGGCTCATGGAAAAAGAAGAAAAATTAATGATTGATGCACTTAATATAAAAGACTATTTTTCCTTTTTAGACAAAAATTAAAGAGAAATCCACCTTTAAATTTTTCACCTTTGTGAATATTGGTACTTTAGGAATCTCATTTATGAAAAATTAAAACTGTTTTTGTTTTATGAAAGCAATGAAAGGGAAGAAAATAAGGTAAGATCTTGCAGAAAGTAAAATCAATTCAATTAATATGAAAATGAGTAAATTGCAAAATTAGTGCATCTTCATTCAATGCACTGTTCTTATTTGATTTTTGGTATTTTTAAAAATTATTTGGGAAGCCAAATGGCCCGACTAATCCGCATTTCAATTGAAAAAAAATGTTAGCCCCATCTTTTTGTGCCTTAGAAGTCGAGGCAATCACTATTAATACTAATTCAATATTCTTCTACTCAATTTTTTTTCTCTCGGTAACATTTTTCTTGATCGATTAATTTCATTTCCATTCAAAAATTTCAAGTGTCAGAGCTTTTCCTTATAAATTGTACCATAACGTCATATGAAGTTAGATGCCTTCTATTAACAAATCTTGAATACTTTGTCAAAATCATCTCAAAGAACAGGGTAAATTCTTGACAATCAAGTCAAATTCCATAGAATGAGATACCTTGTTAGTCTCGTCCATGAAAATAGAGATTCAAAATTATAAGCTCAAATTCGTCTTAACCACTGATCATATACTAAAACCGATGTATCTTGAGAAAAATCACAAATACTTGGTTCCATATTAGTAGAACTAGAGCATTATTGAAGTGTAATTAAGCCATAGCCAATCAAATTGGATTCATTAGTGACAACTCAAGTTCATAGTAACAGTCATATCAGAAGAAAGATTTAACAACAAAAAAATCACAAACAACAAACCCAGTATAATCCCACAGCCTGAGGAGGGTAGAGTGTACGCATACGTTACCCCTATCTTGTGAGAGTAGAGAGGCCGTTTCTGATAAACCTTCTGCTTAAGGAAAGACGACAAAGGAGGAAGAAAGATTGGAGGAAGAAATATAAGGTACATTACATAAAGTATATGAATATCTTTCTTGACACAAGAACCACATAACTAAGAAAAAGTACCGAGGTAGCCCCTAAAGTAATCGGAACTACACTGCATAACCATGAACTATTTACTTTCCACTAAACAAACTCCCCATTTGCAAACATAGCAGCCATGCATCAGATAAAAGGAGCTATGCTCATCTCTGCATGAAGCAATTTACAGAGATGTGAAATATTATTATTTTCGAGACAGATCCCGGTCTACAACAACACACATTAGAGAGGCATTCTCAAATATACAAACAGAGAAACAGCCCCCCTATCTCTGAAAGTTTAGCAAGTCTGTTCAATTGCAAGAATCAGTGCACGATTGTCGGGAAGTGCTTAAAGAAAGCTGCTCAATCTGCTGCACAACTATCAGCGAAAACCAGTAAAGATAATTTCAAATTAGCAGAGGACTTAAAATCAAGAATAAGAAAATACTTAAATGCCAGCGGTAAAAAAATTTGGTACCTTGAGGGGGCAGATTTAGAGATCATATAGCCTCTCATTTCCTTCTTCCAGTGCCAATAGTTAGCAGCTCAAAGCTCCTAAGAGCATCATCCCTACCGCCTCTTGTTGCAGTAGCGCGGGTAAAAGATGATGACTTGGACTCAAATCCAGGTTGTACTCTTTGGGTAGTGGAAATACGGCCACTACTTGAACCCAAACGACCAGTGCGATTGTCAGTGGGTTCACCAGATGAGCTTGGTCGGCTGCTTCCCATTACAGCCGCCCTCCTCGAGGTGCTACCGGTCCGAGTTACACGGCCTCTTTCAGTATCAGCTTGCTGACAATATAAACAGTGCATCAAAAGATAACCCGCAATCAACAGTTCCAACACTAAGAAAGCTCCACATAGGAACAAATTGATGCATGCAAAATTGAGGATGCAGAAATATTGTACAGAACCCACAGGCTTCAGGCAGATAAAAGATAATCACATTCGCCACTTACCACATCCTTGGATGATGGTACATCTTCTGAAGATCTGTGGTGTCTCAAATGGTCCCCTTGCAAACCAGTTCCAGATACGTTCCTTCTAGTAAACGCCTCAACAGCACCAGAAAACCTATCTTTAATTTCCTGCCTCACTGTAAAAGAGATCAGACAAATAAAAAAATTAGCTTCCGGAATACAAATCCGTAACATGATACCAGAAATTCAACCAAAAGAAAAAGGAGAAGAATAAAAACGAACAGGTACCAACCCTCCTTTAATTCATATATATCCTATTTTGTTCAGAACAAATTCTTTTTTTTTTTTTTGGGGGGGGGGGGGGGGTATAAGAAAAGTGGAAAGCTCGTTACAATCTTTTCAAATAGAGATAAACTTCTCAACTGTTTGGTCAGTTGGAACATTCACTACTCCAGTTTACAATTTATGGATAAGTATCTCATATCAGAAGCTCATTAAGTAACCAGAAAAGCTAATGGACTTCATCGTACCCTGTCCACATTTTTCATATATATATATATGGTACAAAAATAAATGCAACACTATTTGTTAACAGTTTTCTATATTAATAACTAAAAGGATTTCTCTTCCTTGAGACTCTATACTGCATTGACATCTCTTGGGTCAAATTTTCCTAGTTTTACCAACGGAGATCCCATTTTCATCTCTCAAAAGATACACAGGCAACAACCAGATAACTCAGCAAACTAGTTTTGGTCTGATGGATACCAGGAGTGAGGAAGCTAACAAAAGATGGAACACAACCCGATGCATAGGCATCTCTGCTGTGCACATTCAACCCGGGTTACTTTTTTTGGTTTGGGGTTGGGGGTGCACAGACTAGAGATAGAGAGCACACGTTCCCCCTGACTAGGGTAGATCCAACTTTTAGTCAATGCACATACTTGAGCACCATACATCTCTCTCCCTCCCTCTGCAAGTGAATGACCACACCGCTTGTGCTTTTATGTGTTTCACGTCGGTCTTCTAAAACTACTTATTCAAGAGGCTTATATTGCTATTCTGCTCCCAATAATTGGTTATTCTTACAAAAAGCATAAATTATATCAGAGACAAAGGACAAGCACCATGAGCCTAAACATCAATTAACACACTATCAGAAATTCAAGCTGTTACTTCTTAAGCCAAAATTTCTTAAGCCAAAGTTTCTTAAAACAGTACCAGGAATCTTTTCTGCTCTTTCAGCAGATGGTCCTGGGTTCACAGGTAATCTCCCAGTAGGTTGCTGAAAAAGAAGCAGAAGGGTAAGACTAGTGTATCTTTATAACGCAGAAATCAAGTGACAGTAGATAATTTTTTAGTGAGGGCAGAATAAAGGGACAGACTCGTCCTCTTGAACTAGAGCCAATCTGTGGATACTTCAAGATAGTCCAGTCAAATACATAGTCAAATTGATAACCTGCAATACACATAAAAATAAGTTTCTTGTATAAGACTACTGAAATAAAACACATGATAAATACCGAAGAGAAAATATAAAGGATGGAGCGGATGACTGAAACTATTAGCATCATAAAATAGAAAATGTACCTTCTCTAATAAAAAGGTCTCGGAATAGCCTCTTCAGGTATGAGTAATCTGGCTTGTCATCAAACCGTAGTGATCGGCAGTAATGGAAATATGATATGAATTCTGAGGGATAGGATTTGCAAAGCACCTGCTTAACAAAGACCAATGGAATATGTCATTATGCAGTTTAATGCACAGAACATATATTTAGGGTAGGTATATATTTGTAAGACCCAGTACTCTCCTATATGACCAAACATGCAACATCTCATATCAAGATTTTACATGGAACGTATAACGTACATAAAGTCACACTACCTCTATAGGTGTAAGCATCTTCTTCTCACTAATCTTATCATATTTCTGCTTTTTGGTGCCAGCTTTCAAACCTTGCCACGGCAGACTAGCAAAGACAATTAAATATGCTAATTGTAAGAAACAAGTAATGCACATGGAAATCCAAAGACAGGAGCCAAAAGATTAACGTTAAACTGTAATTCCCAAACCTTCCTCTCAAGAAATACATAAGCACATAACCGAGAGACTCCAGATCGTCTCTTCTGCTTTGTTCTGCATGCAAGGAAGAGAGGGAATTATGTTAATAAGTTCAATTCAAAAAACTAGTAGGTACCCAAGACAATATCAAACTTGCTTACCAACTCCAAGATGGGTGTTAACGCTAGCATAACGAGCAGTTCCCGTGAGGTTTTTGTTTTCCCTGTTCAAAGGAAGCTAAATTATTCAAAAATCCACATACACTCCAATCCGTCCACCCAAAACCCTATAAAAATAAGGTCAAGGAAAGAAAAGCATGATAAGAATGAAAACCTCCAAATTTGTTTTTCTTCGTCTAACCATCAACTATTGAGAAGCTTGGAAGTGTATATAGATGGGATGGGCAGTAAATGAAAAAATAAAAGAAGTGTCCAAGAAGGAATGGAGGGGAAAAACAGTTCAGCCAAAATTTACAGAAGTACAATCAAACAATATTGGTAGCTTTGACTCAGCTTATGCGAATGTGAACTTTGCAGAAAACACAACAAATCAGGGAAGGTCAGTACTGGGCTTGAGCTAAAAATCAAATGCTCACTACTACATGAATCAAAATGAAGCCGTCTCTTTGACAAATGGAAACAAAACCTTCGGCTTCTTCTATCAAGTCCTTGATTCTAACACTTTGTAGTCAATTGGAGCATTTTATTTTCTAAAAGTGAAAGACCATATGGAGATCTGTGAGGAACAGAAGAGGTTCACATTTTATACCTGTATGGTATATGCTTATGCGTCTGAAGATCTCTGTACTTCTTGGCAAGACCGTAGTCAATGATGTATACCTGTTATAGCAAAAGAAAACACCCAAAATTATTTAGAGCTGCAGCATTCATGCCACAGGAATTGTTTTTCCATGAAAATTGTAAACTTTTTCTAACGTAGATTCACAATGGGTACAGACTACAGAGACAAGAAGCTGCTGATCCACTAATTACAAGATGGTCAAGTCATCTTCGATAGCATCATATAAGATACAATTGTGGAATATCTTTAAGGCTATGTCACTTTTATAAACTAAAGTATGGAGGAACTTCCTCTCCTATCCGGATAGCAAATTCCTTCCATTGCGAGTGTCTAATTACCAGAATTTTGTTGGTAATTAGAACTTCTACCTCCCAAGCATAAGCACTGATCGCTGCATTAGAAAACCATACACTAAAGAGAGAGGAAAATGATTCAGTGTAGCTCGTCAAAAAATATGCACCTGGAAAACAAACTGGATTTTGAGCATTTCTCCTAGAAATTGAACCAAATGCATTCCTGGCCAGTTGGCTAGACCCTTCTCGGACACGAATGTAAAGGTTCATGTCACAGAAATTGTCTTCTTGAGCTTTAATTTATCAGAAAGATTTTATTGAGCTTTAAGAGAAGTAAAAGGCAGAGAGAGCATGAGAGTGAGTTAGAGTTTAGAGAGTGAGAGAGAGAGAGAGAGGAGAGAAGAAATATGACTTCTTGAGTTCCGGATAACATAAGGGAACATCAAAAAGATGTTACTCCAAAGTTCCTAGATCAAGCTCAACAAGCAAGATAGAACATTCGAGCCCCACAAATGCTGGAAAAGCATTCGTGTAGTGGAACTCCAGAACCCTAAGAAAGTACCAACTTGCCTAGATCCTAAGCGATCTAGTTTCCAGACAAGTGGGTGGAGAATTTTCCTGAATAGCCAGTCCAACACGTAGGAGCATACAACTTTGTTGTAAACCACACGAACAAACATGGACACTTAGAGAACATATTATGAAGTGCACACCTGATTTGCTTTACGCCCTAAACCCATTAAGAAGTTGTCGGGCTTAATGTCACGGTGAAGAAATCCTCTCGAGTGCATATATTCAACCCTATTAATCTGCATAGGAGAACAAGTCTTATGCAACCAGCTACATTATTTATGCTTTAATCATTATATATAATTTTGATTATTTACCAACTGATCTGCCAGCATTAACACTGTCTTTAAAGTGAACCTCCTATTGCAATAGTTAAACAAGTCTTCCAAACTTGGCCCAAGAAGGTCAATAACCATGGCATTGTATTCACCTTCAACGCCAAACCACTTGAGGTGTGGAATTCCAGCTTAAAGTAAGAAAATGATAAAAGAAAAACCAGATCAGTTCAGCTCAAAAAAATATAAACAGTCATTGATATTCATGGGTAGAAGCTATTACTTACTTCCTCCTTGTAGAAGCATATACAGCTTTGATTCATAATGAAGTTGAGGGTGCTTTGTTTTAGTTGATTCCTGGAAACCAAAAAATAAAGCTAATGTGTCAAAGAAAAAACCTTTAGTACTAAACGTAGCACTAGAAACACATTCCTGCATAGAAAGCGCAAGAAAATCTCATTGATGTTTTGGTGAAAGAATCAAGCCACATATGAAGTCTTATAATACATCACAATTTGGTCCCCTACCAAACCAATATGTCTAAATTAAGCAAAATTATTCTAGACTCTTCAGAAATAGAAGCTATACCCAGCAAATGCAGACTAACCGAATAAAGGGCCAAATAAGCAACGTCACTCGAACATTCAGCCAAAACAGCAATGTTTTTTTTTGGAACGGTAACAAAGCCAATATAGCAAAGTGTATCTATGATATTTTAAGTTTATTAGTTGACAACTGATTACTCAAGAATTATCTTCTCATCTTCTAGTAAAAGACTCATTCTTTTTTAATTTTCTTAATGCTGTTTTTAGTTTTACTTAGCTCTAGTGAAAAGCTCAACCTTAAGACAATTGACACAACTATCTACTGAGTTTCCAGCTTCAGCTAAATCAACATTTTTAATTTTATTCAATTCCAGTGAAAAGGCACAATCTTTAATTCTAATAAACATACTCACCAGCTTCACAGCAACTTCTTCTCCAGTTTGTACATTGACCCCTGATATAAAAAAAAACTGAAAGTCAACACAAGCCCCACAACAAAAAATGTTAAGCTACAATTGAAATTAACAGCAATCAAGAAATACAAATTGAGATTACCTAAATAAAGTTCCCCAAAAGATCCACTACCGATCTTTCGGCCTAGCTTAAACTTGCCACCCACCACATGATCCATACTCAAAGATTGAATCTTTTCTTGATTTCACTTAAACCCAATTCAACTAAACAGCTTTAAATCTTGAAATTACCCTCAGATCCAGAAAAAACCAAAAGAAATTACCAAAAATGACTTCTTTTTGGTGACCCCAGAAAAAAAAAAAAGAATCTTCAAAACCCTAATACCTAATATCAGTCATATATATGGAAAACACTTGGAACAAGTCTTTTTTCAACAAAAGTCTCCCCCTTTTTTTGATTAAAAAACAATAAACAAATAATACAATGAATGGGGAAAATTGCAAAGAAAAAAAATTATAGCTTTGAAGAGAAACCCTAAATCTGGGAAGATAAAATGAGGAAATAAAAAAGGTTAAGTGGGTTTTTGGATTCTTGAAAAAAAAAATTAGAGACGAAATAGAAAGGGAAATGGAAAGGGGAAAAGAATGGGAAATAAGAGAGAGAGAGAATCTAATGGAAACGAAATTTGTGGAAAATTTAAGAAAATTGATTCAATGAGAGGGAGAGGGATTTGTGTAAAGAGAAGAAGATGATGAAGGAGAAATAGGAGAAATGGTATACAAGAAAATAAAAGCTGGAAAAATAGTGGCTTTTTCTTCCTTTTTTCTCTTAGTTTTTTTTTTTTTTTTTTTTTTGGTTTCCTATTTCTTATACTATTGTGAATTTGTTGTGATGCTAGGCTAATTATCATTTATAGGATTATAAATTAAAATATTGTTTAGTAAATGATATAACTGAATATATACTTTTTACATTATAATCATCAAATTTAAACTTTATTTTTTATTTATGAATTTATACTTGTGTTTTTTATTTCTTTATTTGAGGTTTTGGTGGAGGGGCGGCTACTCTTGGTTTTTGGGATAAATTCTTTATTCAAAAAACATTAGATGCTGGGGAATAATTTAAAAAAGAAAATAAAGGAAATAAGAATATATTGTGATCATTCTCTAGGAAAGAGGTTTAAAATTGTTTTTCGTTTTCTAAATTAGAAGATTAATATTCTGTTTTAGTAATAAATTAGCCTAGTGTAGGTGGTTATTATAATGTTTTCGGATTTCAAACTGCTTTGTTGATTCTTTTTAAAAATAAATAAATAAATAAATGAGTACTTATTATTTTTAAATTATTTCTTAGTTATAAAAAGTTTTGAATTATCAACGCTTCTTGGCTTGATATTCTTTAAGTCAACGTAAATTTGAGTTTTAACGTGTCAAATCTGTGAAATAAGTAGCAAGTTAACTTTAAATTTTTATATTGTTGAAGTTTCAAATATTTTTAATCTTAATAATATGTTTAGAAACTCTCTATATTTTTACTAGCATATAAATTTCAGATAGAATTAAAGGAATTCGGAAAACATAAGAGTTAATGTATAACGTACTAACTTGACCAAACATAGTTCCAACTAACCGGCATCACCTTATTTCCTCCGTCGTGCCAATAATCTTTTCATTTTATGTTATTTGCACATTCTATCTAATTACTAATATGATCATTTCTTATTTTGTATGACCATACTTTTCATATCTCAGCGCTCTCATATAATATTGTTGACTTATAACTATTGTATAGAGTTTACTTTTAACTTTGGTAGATAGAGCATTTTTTAATAGAAATCAAATTAGTAATTTGTTCAAAAAATTCGAATATATCGCATATTCATTATTACTATCCAAAAATAAAAAAGGCAAAACAAGTTGATAATCAAATTTTCATTCAACATTTTAAGAAAAAAAGCGTCAAAGTATGCCAATGGCTGCTTCCGCAGCCAAAATTCCTGTCTAAGATCATCTAATTTGAAATTTCTATAATTGCACCACTTTGAAATACAAAATCAGGAAATTAATCCTGATTTGATTGAACAAGTATGTCATGTTTAAAATATTTAAAAATTATCGTCTCCAGTTCATCAATTTAATAATTAATCAAATATGATTTGTATTGGGTTGAAGATTTGAAGCCATGTTCCTTATACTTTTCGTACATAATCGTAGCTACAACATATGAATTTGTCAAAGCTAATTGAGGAACACGAAGACTAATAGCATTCATAACTAAAGAAGTCAAATAAAATTTTAGTACATTGAAATGTTCACCACTAAGAAGATATCAACAGAGTATTATTTTCTTATGTTTTATTTTCTTTTTTTTTCTTGAGACAGAGAAAGACTGTTTGAATATTTTTTTATAAAGACAAAAGTGATCAATATTTTTTTTTGTTTTTTCTGAAGTATAAAACTATTTATTTGTTCCTGAATATCTTTCGGGCTCTAGTGATTGCATCATTCCCTTTTTGATCTGCACATGCTAGATACACATATTCGTTTGGTACAATAGATAGGCAAAAATAATCCTAAGATAAGAATTTATACGGCCTTATCACTTGTTTGGTTACTAATTTTGGAATAAGTTATCCCAAAATTAAAAATAATATCCGGATAACTTACCAGAGGTTGGAATAATTCCCAGAATAAGTTATCATATGATAAAACAGTAAAATTGATAATTCAAAAATTAATATAACATACCAAACAATTAATAAGAAATAATATTGGGAATCCTAGCGTAACTAATTCCACAGAATTTTTCTTCAAAGGAAACGACCTAAGTGATTATCAATCTTTGGAGACAATTTCAATTTTAGGTCTACCTTGTCCACAAAAGAAAAATAAAAATAAAGTCATAAATACACCTAAACAAAAAAGGAAAAGGAAGAAGGAAGTAAAAGAGGAGAAGTATACAAAATATTTTAAAGTAAGACGATGACTGAAGATGTGCATATTAATCAGAAAATCATTTTTGTCTCACTGCGCATGTTCTGACTAAGAGATCATATTGTAAGATAAAATCATGACCATTTTGTTCACTTTCTCAAATCACTTGGCTAGCGTTTGGCCATAGATTCCCAAATTTATTTTGAAAATTCTGATTTGGGTGAAGATTGATTTGAAGATGAAAATGTGTTTGGAAATGATTTTTCAAAATATATTTCACTTTTTATTTGAAAAAACATGAAACATGACTTATACCCACAAGTTCCAAAAAGTATCACAAATACCCAATAGTACCAAACAAAAAAACTTGCTATCTTGTATATACATAACCTTCATTACTCATATTAACATATGAAGTCATTACTCAGATTACAATCATGCCTACACCACATCGTACAACTAAAATAATTAGCATCAGCGTTTCATGCATTAGAGTACAACATAACAAAATAAAAATAACAGTTAGCTCAATTTTTCTTTAAGTCGTTAAACCATTCGACTTGATTTTTTTCGGTCATATGAACGAATATCTTGCGAAAGCTGGGGTTAAGCAAGAAAGGCACTGCTGGTGAAAATTTTTCATCAGTTAAACCATGTTTTTGCAAGAAAATTACAAGTGGGTAGTCACAACTTCCTCAGAGTAGATATCAATCTCAGTTTCTTTCGAGAGCAGATACAAAGAAAGAAGCAAGAACAAGAGCAGAAATTGAGGTGATTACTTAAATGTGGGCTCTTTTACAAACTATAAAAGTTTGGGATAATATTTAAAAAATTTTAAAAATGTAATGGTCATGTTTTGGCCCAAAATCAGCAATTGAGGTGATTTTGGGATTTGGGATCTTGCCAAACTGTGGGCAAAATCTATGACCAAACATGTGTTTGCCAAATAAATCCCAAATTTATTTTGACAAAACTCATGGCCAAATGGGTCCTTAAAAAATTAGACTGCAAGGAGAACACAAAGATCAAACATAAGAAAATTACAGGCATACTTTGTTTAGTTCTGCATCTAAAATGTTGGTTTCACATGCCACCTGATAAAGAACAAACAGTGGATAACTCAAATGACCAAATACATTGTTAATTCAGACACATTTGTATAAGTATAAAACTACTATACTTACGATTTTATATATTGTCTTTCTTTGGTCCAATTTCATGGATACTTTATTGGTACTATGAAAGGGGAGTCTTGGCGTAACTTGCTGCCATGTTATCAGGAAGTCACAAGTTAGAGCCGTAGAAATAGCATCTTGCAGAAATGTAGGGTAAGACTGCGTACAATAGACCCTTATGGTCTGACCCTTCCCCGGACCCCGCGCATAACGGAAGCTTAGTGCACCAGACTGCCTAAATACTTTGCTGGTAATATGACCTATTCCTGATGTGAAATGGGATCTGTCTCCTTAATGCCAACTCCTATCAGAAAATACAAACTTCATCATCTCACACTCCCATAACAAAGATCCCCCCCAATGTAGAATAAACAATTCACAACTAAGCTTCAGAAAATTCTTTCTCAAGGTGTGGCAAGTACTTTACATGCCCACATTGTAGCATCATGCAGCATGCTATAATCTGCAAAAAAGACTCACAGATCTTGCAGCTTGACCTGATATCTTCCAAGTTTCATCCCATTTCCGTTCACTCGCTATGCTACCAAATGTTCAAAGGCCATAAACCAATATAGTTAGAAGAGGAATGAAATCTTTGCCAAAATTCATGAGAGCTCCTAAGCCATTCAGCACCAAGAAAGTACAAGAAATGTAAATAAACAGTCTTGCAAAGAGAACAACCAACAACAACCAACCCAGTGTAATCCTACAAGTGGGGTCTGACGATGGTAGTGTGTACGCAGACCTTACCCTTACCTTTAAGAAGGCAGAAAGTGTTGAGGTTTTGTTTTTAAGATGAAATAGTCTTAAAATGAGGGTGAATGGGAAATGGAGGGAAAATGAAATTTTTGAGTAAAGTTTTAAATTTCCCCCTCTGTATTTGTGTTATTCTTATTATTCTGCAAACTAAAACCTTTGTGGTTTTGTGTACTCCCGTTTTGGAGAGTAAAGCCTTCGTGACATTTTGTTGGAGATTAAAATCTACGTGATTTTTACTCCAGTTTGAAAACGTGTATTAAACGTTTCTTTGTGTCATTCTTTTACAGAAAAAATGACGATTGAAAGCGAAAACCAAGTTGTTCCGATGGTGACTGCCAACGCATCGACAAGCCGAACACCGGTGTTGGCACCGGCAGAAAAATTCGAAAATTTTTTTGGGATTGATTTCAAGTGGTGGCAGCAGAAGATGTTCTTCTACTTAACTACGTTATGTCTACAAAAGTTCATCAAGGAAGATGTTCCTGATCTGCCACATAAAACTCCAGAGAATAAACGCTTTCTTGTGATTGAAGCGTGGACGTATTCTGATTTTTTATGCAAGAATTTTATTCTTAGCGGACTGGATGATAATATGTATAATGTATACAGTAGTGTGGAGACGTCAAAAGAATTATGGAATGCGCTTGAAAAGAAATATAAAAGATGCCGGGATGAAGAAATTCATTGCCGCAAAATTTTTGGACTACAAAATGGTAGATAGCAAGTCTGTTATTACCCAAATCCACGAATTGCAAGGGATTATTCATGATCTACTTGCTGAAGGTCTTGTCATCAATGAAGCATTCCAAGTAGCAGCAATGATTGAGAAGTTGCCTCCGTTGTAGAAGGATTTCAAAAATTATTTGAAACACAAACGAAAGAAAATGTCCCTTGAAGATCTCATTGTTCGGTTGAGAATCGAACAGGACAATAAAGCTGCTGAAAAGAGAGGCCGTGGAAATTCAACAATAATGGGAGCAAATATTGTTGAAGATAACAAAAAGAGGAAGAAGGCTTCTGGTCCGAAATACAACCCAAGCAAGAAGCGGTTCAGTGAAAACTGCTACAACTGTGGGAAAACCGGACACAAATCTACGGAGTGTCGTGCTCCGAAGAAAGACAAGAAAAGGGGTCAAGCAAACATGGTAGTAAAGCATGATGATGTTGATAACTTGTGTGTCATGCTTTCTGAATGTAATTTGGTGGGAAATCCTAAACTGTGGTGGTTTGATTCAGGAGCCACTCGCCATGTTTGTGCAGTTAGAGAAACTTTTGCTACTTATGCTCCTGCTAGACCCGGAGAGACAGTTTATATGGGAAATGCTTCAACAGCAAAAGTTGAAGGATATGGGAAGATATTTCTGAAAATAACTTCTGGCAAGGTCATGACTTTGAACAATGTCCTTCATGTTCCCGAAATGAGAAAAAATTTAGTCTCTACTAGACTTCTTGTTAAGGACGGTTTTAAGTACGTTTTTGTGTCCAACAAGGTTGTCATTAGTAAGAATGAAATATTTGTAGGAAAAGGTTACCTCACCGAGGGCCTTTTCAATCTGAATGTAATGGTTGTGGAAAACAATAATAATACTTCAGCTTCTTCTTACTTACTTGAGTCAAATAATTTATGGCATGTACGTTTGGGTCATGTCAATTATAAAACCTTACGAAAAATGATTAACTTGGAAGTATTGCCTAAGTTTGAATGCGAAAAATTAAAATGTCAAACAAGTGTAGAATCTAAGTATGTTAAACATCCTTATAAGTCAGTTGAAAGGAATTCAAATCCTTTAGACTTAATTCACACAGATATTTGTGACATGAAGTCAATACCATCTCGCGGTGGAAAAAAGTATTTCATAACTTTTATTGACGATAGTACTCGATATTGCTATGTTTACTTACTGAATAGTAAAGATGAAGCAATAGACGCATTCAGACAATACAAAAATGAAGTTGAAACGCAACTTAACAAGAAAGTAAAAATGATAAGAAGTGATAGGGGTGGTGAATATGAATCTCCTTTTGAAGAAATATGTTTAGAATATGGAATTATTCATCAAACAACAGCCCCTTACACGCCCCAATCTAATGGGATTGCGGAAAGAAAGAATCGCACATTAAAGGAGATGATGAATGCGTTGTTGATAAGTTCTGGTTTGCCACAGAACTTGTGGGGGGGAAGTCATTCTTACGGCTAATCAAATATTAAATCGAGTGCTACATAGCAAAACACAATCCATTCCATATGAAAAATAGAAAGGAAGGAAGCCCAACTTGAATTATTTTAAAGTGTGGGGGTGTTTAGCAAAAGTACAAGTTCCTAAACCCAAAAGGGTAAAGATAGGACCGAAAACCGTTGATTGTGTTTTCATAGGATATGCGACAAATAGTAAAGCATATCGATTTCTGGTTCATAAATCAGAAAATCCCGACATTCATAATAATACGGTTATAGAATCAGATAATGCTGAGTTTTTTGAAAATATATATCCGTATAAAAAGGAGTGCGAGTCGTTTGGTGAAGGATCTAAACGACCTCGGGAAGAAACAAAAGAAAGTACATGTAATCAGGAGGATCCAAGACGTAGTAAACGTCAAAGAACGTCTACTTCATTTGGATCAGATTTTGTGACTTTCTTATTGGAGAATGAGCCTCAAACATTTAAAGAAGCTATGATTTCTTCGGAATCATTATTTTGGAAAGAGGCAGTCAATAGTGAAATAGAATCCATATTGAACAACCATACATGGGAATTGGTTGATCTTCCTCCTGGAAATAAACCTTTGGGTTCTAAATGGATTTTTAAGAGAAAAATCAAAGATGATGGCACTATTGATAAATTCAAGACAAGACTCGTAGTCAAAGGGTATAGACAACGAGAAGGTCTAGACTACTTTGATACATACTCTCCAGTTATAAGAATTACGTCCATACGGATGTTAGTAGCATTAGCTGCAGTGTATGGTCTTGAAATTCATCAAATGGATGTTAAGACGGCCTTCTTAAATGGAGAGTTGGAGGAAGAAATTTACATGGAACAACCTGAAGGGTTTGTGGTTCCAGGTAAAGAAAAGAAGGTATGTAGACTTGTTAAGTCTCTTTACGGACTAAAACAAGCACCCAAACAATGGCATGCGAAATTTGACCAAACAATATTGTCAAATGGTTTTAAGATAAATGAATGTGATAAATGTGTGTACATTAAAAATGTTTTAAATCGCATAGTCATTGTTTGCCTATATGTGGATGATATGCTGATAATGAGTAATGACATTGCCAACATAAATGCTACTAAGCGTATGCTCAATATCAAGTTTGATATAAAAGACTTGGGAGTTGCTGATTTAATTCTGGGAATTAAGATCCATAAGACTCTTCAAGGTCTGGCATTGTCACAATCTCATTATATTAAGACAATACTTGAAAAATTCAAGCACTTGGGCTTTAAAGTTGCAAAGACTCCAATTGATATGAATCTTGCATTAGCAAAGAATAAAGACCAAAGCATATCACAATTGGATTATGCTCGTGTGTTGGGATGCTTAATGTATATCATGAATTGTACACGACCAGATATAGCTTGTGCTATAAGTAAACTGAGTCGATATACGAGCAATCCAGGCCAATCTCATTGGATGGCAATGAAATGAGTTTTGGGATATTTAGAACATACCCAGAACTTTGAATTGCACTACAGTAATTTCCCTGCGGTGATTGAGGGATACTGTGATGCAAATTGGATCACCGGTTCAACTGATTCTAAGTCCACAAGTGGATATGTATTCACTATTGGTGGAGGAGCGGTATCTTGAAAGTCGTCCAAACAAACATGTATTGCCCGCTCTACAATGGAGGCTGAATTCATAGCCTTAGATAAAGCCGGTGAAGAAGCTGAATGGCTCCGGAATTTCTTGGAAGACATTCCATTTTGGCCCAAACCGTTGGCACCAATATGCATACATTGTGATAGTCAAGTGATAATTGGAAGGGCTGGGAGCGTTATGTATAACGGTAAATCTCGTCATATACGACGAAAACATAAAACCGTTAGGCAATTACTCTCTAGAGGAATTATCACAATTGACTATGTAAAGTCCAGTGATAATGTGTCGGATCCATTTACAAAAGGCCTAACTAGAGAGGTAGTTGAGAAATCATCAAGGGGAATGGGGCTATGGCCGAGAACAAGTCATTGTGGCGGTAACTCTACCTAGAAGACTAGAGATCCCAAGATCTAGGTTCAAGGAGATCAAACAAAGTCATTAATGACGGTTCAACATTGTCAAATAAAATTTTAGTCCGTTCTCGTGATGAGACAATGTTCAGTACCAAGGATAAAGCATTAAGGCTTTTTAATGATTTCTTAAATTTGATACGGGGTATATCAAATAGTGTATCTACAGGATGACACGTTTAGGAATCACCTATGTAAGTGTGAAGTGTTAGCCGCTTCAAGAAAAACTTTGTAAGGCCAGTTCTCTACGCACTTATGAAACCAGGCGGTGTTCATGGCTGAAACGAACACAACAATGAGAACCAAAGACGGTTAATGGTTGATTGTGTGACTTATGGTTGTCTAGGTATACACCAAAGATCGACGGTTCAAAGATATCAAATCTACCGATTGATCGAGTATATCCGACATAAGTTTACTACGGAAAGTTCAAAGGGAAACCTACTTATCCAGATGCGATTAATCCTTGCTTGTAAATCACACAGTTTTTTCATGCATACTTCCGTGATATAGCCATTCTCCATTCATGTGGGGGATTGTTGAGGTTTTATTTTTAAGATGAAATAGTCTTAAAATGAGGGTAAATGGGAAATGGAGGGAAAATAAAATTTTTGAGTAAAGTTTTAAGTTTTTCCCTCTTGACAATGAGACATTGTCCCATATTGGAAGAGGAAAAGATTTTTGGTGGGTATATATATAATTGCTCTTCTTGTAGCTCTTAAAGAGTTAAGAAGAAAGCAAGCCTCGCGCCGTCGTCGTCGTCGCTCGCTCGGCTCGGCTACGGCTACGACTTCGGCTTCGGCTTCGGCTTCGGCTTCGGCTTCGGCTTCGGATTCGGATTCGGATTTGGTCAATTGATTGATTAATTTTTTGGACCAAATTTATTTGTTAATAGTAAATATTAACGTAAGATTATCCGCATTTGTAACGGATATTTTTCAATCCGTGTATTGACCACAAGGCAGCCGCCTAATGCTCTTCCCACCATGATTGTGCTTGCTCTAGAAACAAGCTAATGCTTGCTCCACCATGGAGGGTGGACGATTGTTCTTCTTCAACACTGGCTGCTATATATATGTGCAGTAGCTGTTGAAGAAAGACACACAACACACAAGACATAAACTGAAATCGCTCAACAGATTTGGCTATACATTGCACTCCTTCCTCTCAGCATTTCCATACGATTTTTTGAGTTTCTACTCCTCGTTCTGCATTGTTTTTAACTTCAAACAAAGCAACTGTAAGTGTGATTTGCTACCGAACTTTGTGTTCGCTTAAACACTGGGGTTTGAAGTACCGCTACACCAGTGTGTGATTCGTTCTATCCTGGGAGGAAATAATCCATTACCTTGGGTACTAGGAGGGGATTAAATTCCTTAAGGAAACACTGTGAATTCAGTGGGCTCGAATTATTTATTGTTTCATTACGATAACTTATATTTTGCAGAATTATTATTTACAAATACAGCAATATTGGCGGGACTAACAGAAAGGCTGTTTCAGGCGGACCCAGCCTTGCAAAGAGAGAAAAAACATATTTTGACTATTCAGAAGTTCCATATCTTACCCTCCATTAAGTGTCTAACAATGTTTAAGCAAATGTACAAAGATACTTTCCAAAATGACAAAGATTGCATTATTTTTGGCATCAAAGATTTCACAGTTTCCAGAAAATTCTCTTTTCAGGTCGCAAAATAATCAAGCATCACAGAAAAATTTGTAATTTACACAAAAAAATTTAAAGTTTTAAATCCAGTTCCAAGTATCCTCCTCAGTTGAATCCTATACGACCTTATGAAATTTCCAAAATGTCATCGCCAATGAAGACATAACAACCATAAGCTCTTAGTGCTCCACGGTCTCTAAGCTTTTGTAACACCAGGAGAAAATGGGAAGTTTACATCAGACCATTTATCCACTTAGCTAGATAAATGGATTGATGAAACTTTCAGACCAAAGCACGGACATGCTCTCTAGATTTGCTAATAAAATGCCAAATACTAGAGACTATCTGAACTCCTACATAATCTCTTTTATGTGTTTCCCCCTCTCTTTTTTTGCTTACAATGAAGCCCTTTACTGCCATCTTATGGATACACCTCCATCGTTACTGTCACCAGTAGTCTCCACATGAGCAATTCCCATCTTTGAAATGGTGAAATCGACTATTATCTCTCACAATTATCTCTCTCCCCCAAATTTTGGATATGAATTTTATGGCTGTGTGACAGTCTACACATACACGGAGATTCTTGGTTATGCGAATGGTTGTCCCAGCAGGCGTACTAATAATGCCGAATGCTATTGCAAGCCGTTCACTATGAGTATAGAGCAAATCACCCTTTTGCTCCTCATCAACATCATGTAGTGCCTCACTCGTCTCAGGAGCGTAACCTTCTTGTTTCAAACGTTCATAAAGATCTCTTAGTGCTTCATGTATCTGATCATAATATGGGTGAGATGTGTCTCCCGAGACAAAACCATGCACTTTGTTTCTTACTTCTATCCAGCTGCAGGCTGGTGGTTTCCTCATTCCTTTCTTCTTCATATTAGTTCTTAATTTTGATGCATCTTTCCATCTCCCAGCTGCAGAATACATATTTGACAAGAGCAGATAAGGTCCCATGTTCCCGGGATCGGCTGTAGTCATTTCTTTGGCAACATTTTCAGCCAGTTCAACATTTTTGTGAACTCGGCAAGCTGATAAAAGCGTAGCCCAAATACCCCCGGTGGGCTTAATAGGCATGTCAGTGATAAACTTATAAGCTTCCATTAATCTTCCAGCACGACCAAGAAGGTCTGCAATAGCAGCGTAGTGCTCGATGTCAGGAGAAACACCACATTTGCTCATACTTGTAAAATAATTCCAACCTTCATCAACCAAACCGGCGTGGCTGCAAGCTGTTAAAATAGCTAGATAGGCCACAGCATTGGGCTTTATCCTCTCACGCTCCATATTTTCAAATAGAATAATGGCCTCGCGAGCATGTCCATTCAACGCATAGCCCATGGTTATGACTGTCCATGAAACTGAATCATGTACCTCCATCCTATCGAAAATCCATCTAGCAGTCATTATCTTCCCGCATTTGGCATACATGTCCACGAGTGAGCTAGCTATATACATGTTTTGATCAAATCCCATTCTCGTTATGTATGCGTGGAGCTGTTTCCCGAGATGTAGTGTGGTCAAATGAGCACAGGCCGGCAGTATAGCTGAGAAAGTAACTTCCACAGGCTTGACATTAGCAGCTAACATCTGCCTAAACAATCTTAGCCCTTCGTCGAAAGTACCATTCTGCACACATCCTGCTATTATTGTGTTCCATGAAACATCATCCTTTTGTGGTAATAAATCGAACACCCTATAAGAATCCTCAACCCTAGTACAAGTCGCGTACATATCAATCAAACTACTGGCAATAAACTCATCTTTGTCAAACCCATGTCTAATCGCATACCCGTGAATCTCTTTTCCCTTTGTAACGTCTACGTGCCTCGCAAAGACAGGAAGGATGCTCGACAGAGTGAAACAGTCAGGCTTCAAATTGGCATTGCTCATCTCCCTTAACATATCCAGAGCTTCCTCATACAGCCCACTTTGTACATTCCCACCAATCACAGTATTCCACGAAACAACATCTTTATTCGGCATCATTTGAAAAATCTTACTCACATTATCTAATCTTTTATCCCTTTCCACTCTCCTCCCATTTAAAGAATCAAAATTGCTTTTTTCACTTCTTATCAACTCATTTCTTGTTTCCTCATATAAAACAGGTACTAAATTGCTTCTACGACTACTAAAGCGACTTGTCTGGGGAATTTTATCAAACACATGGCAATCAGGTGATGAAACCTGCAATTTTGCATACATATTCATGAGTGCATTTCCAGTATAAAGATCAGATTCCATACCAGACCTTACAACACAACCATGAACAGATTCACCAACCTTCAATTCTTTCAAATGGGTACAAGCTCTTATTACAGCAGGAAATACATCTTGGCCAGGTAACTTTCCAAAACCTCTCATTTCAACAAAACAAGCTAAAGAATCAAGAAAATAGCCATTACAAGAGTAACACTTAATAACAGATTTAAAAGCTTTTGTGGGTACATAACAAAAGGTGTTAAAAACTTGTAAAGATTCTTTTAAAAGGTTAAGGTCAGAGTAAATGCCAAGAATTATAGTGGCAAGTGAAACAGACCTCGACCCTCTTGTTTTCACTATTTGGGCATGGAGTTGCGTAGCTTGTGACTTTGTTTTTATGGAAGATGGGTTTCTTAAAAGGGTTTTGATTACATTTTCATAGGAAGAATCCATTTTGGTACACTGGTTTTTTGGGTGAATGAATCTTGAGTGTTTTTTTAAATGGTCACATTAGTGAAGTTGGAAATTGTAAATAAGACATGTTTAGAAGAACTTAGGATTTTGTTGAAGATTGGTTTGTGATTGTGCTATTGTCAAAAATTAGGGGGAGTTTTGGTTTTTGCTTAGTTAAAAGGCCAAAGGAAAGATGGATGCAAGAATGTGATGTAACAAAAAATTAAAAACAGAAGGAGAAGGAGAGCCAAGGCAGAAAATGAATCCTTAAAATGAGACTGTAAGCTGCTGGATCAAAGATCAGTTATATTTTTTCTTTTGGTTTGTTTCTAAATTGCGCCAAGAAAAAAAAAATGCATTAAAACTGCAAGAAGCGGAGACTTGGCGTAACTGGTAAAATTGATGTCATATGACTGGAAGGTCACGGGTTCGAGCCGTGATGTCATATGACTAGAAGGTCACGGGTTCGAGCCGTGATGTCATATGACTGGAAGGTCACGGTTTTGAGCCGTGAAAATAGTCTCTTGCATAAATGCAGGGTAAGGCTGCGTACAGTAGACTCTTATGGTCCGATCATTTCCCGGACCCCACACATAGCGGGAGTAAGGCTGCGTAAAATAGACTCTTGTGGTTCGACCATTTCTCGAACCCCACACATAGCGGGAGTTTACTGCATCGGGTGTAGTGCGCGTGTTGCGCTTGAGCTTATTCCCGAAATTTTATTTAAAAATATAAATATTATATTAAAAATTATGTTTGAGTTATAAAATATTAAGAGCTTAAGTAACTGAAATTGATGAATAAAATAAGTGAGCACAGTAAGAATTCTAATTAGAATAATTTGTTCGTATCAATTATTTTGATAATAGCAGCAAAAGCTTAAATATTTATTTACACAATTGAAATAAAAGAGAATAATTTTTTTAAAGGATATATTTCATGCATGTAATACAAAAAGAATATTTAAAATAGAGATATACTTATACTATATTTTTTATATGCTTGAAAATTTTGTTCAATTATTTTCTTTCAACATTATATATTCCAAAAAACTATTTTTTATTTTTACTTTTTAAATAAAATTAATTTATTTTATATGTAAGTCCATAATATAGAGTAAAAAGCGAAAGAATTATAATATAAAATGGATATTAAAGAAAATAAATGTTGATAATTTAGAGGGTAAAATTAGTATTTTACTACCGAAGATTTGAGAAATCTAAATTGAGTAACCTTCTGCGTGCTATAGAAATAATTAAGTGACTTTTCTATTACAAACAAAAGGAACATGACTTTACTAGGTAATTTCGAATAGTTAAGTGTTTATTTGAGTTATGGACTCAATATACACACACCCTAGTTATTTCGACGAAGACATACTATCTCGTAACTTAAAAGTAGTTTTGTTTCTATCGAGATTTGAACCCAAATTACTATGAGAGCTAAAGACTTAAGGGATCGTTTGGTGGAGGAACAAGTTATTCCGAATTATAACAATGGGATTATAATATGAGGATTAAATAATGACAGAATTATTTAATTAATATATTTTTATTGAAAGATGTTTGGTTCATTGGACTAAAAATAGAATATACGAGGTATAATATAAATATGTATTTGGTGTATACTTGATAAGTTGGGATAAACTTTTATTTTCAGTTTTAGCCTTGGATTGTTAAAAAGACTTTGGGAAAAAGCCTTGGAGAAGGGCATCTTTATCATTTTTGTGTTTATCCCAGGATTATTTAGTAGGCGTTTGGACATAAATTCCAAGATTTTTTTTCAAATTTGGAATTTCACTAAAATTTGATTTGAAGATGAAGTTGTGTTTGGTTATAATTTTTGCAACATATTTGGATGTATTATTTTCAAAACCTTAAAACATGATTTATACCCCACAATTTGTAAAAAATATCAAATCCACCCCGACTTGATTATCCTACTTGAAATAAACAGTCAAACATGTTGATTGTTTAACTGTACGAACAATCTCTAATAGAAGTTGTAGTGGTTCCTTCAGGTAAAAGTGTAAATTATAGATCTCAATAGTGGATGTCAAAACATACTCCAAGTCCACTCAATCAGATGGTGGGTAGTTGTAGGCGTTACCTAGGTTTAATCTGATTGGGGTCCTTTTATAAATTTAAAAAATATAAGGTAAATTTGTAAAACTTAAAAATACCAACTTTCAAATTTCCAATTAAAAAACTGGTTCCCAACAGTTTTTCAAATTCGAAAATGCATTTTCAAGTTGGATTTGAAAAATTATAAAAATTTCATAACCAAATTTTATTTTAAAAATAAATAAATAAAATTCTTATGTCCAAATGCGCTCTTATTATCCCACCCTCAATCTGGGATAGAATAATGCTCAATTATGAGATTAATTAATTCTGGAATCGCTAATCCCGATAAATTTCAACCAAACACGTGATAAAATAATCTCTGGATTACTATCGTTATCCCGCATACCAAATGACCCCTAAGGAATACTTCAAGCAGTGTATCTCTACCTCACGCACACTTTTTCATAGGCAGTTTGTCCAATACGCCCAAGAACTAATGCCACTTTAGTATTATATTATTGATCTACACGGCCTGAAATATTATTATTTCACAATTTCTTTTGAATATTTAACTATAACTTTTATATTATATTGGAAGAATCTTGTTGACTTTAAGTATTATTATGTACGTCTATTTTTAAAGTTTAGATCGTTGGATCAGTTTTCCAACATTTTGGAGTAATTGAATTTGTGGAATGTGCCTTGTGACTAGTATCTTACCCCATGTAAGCTAAAATATCCTATCATGCACCTCTGCCTTTAAAATTGTGTTATGAATCAGTAAATCTTCTAAGCTAGATGTATAGAGCTCATATGACCAACCCCAACTCCTTTTAAGATTGAAGTGTAGTCAAAATAATTAATTAGAGCAATCCTTAGGGAATGAAATAAAGGATATCAAAGTTCAAAGTGATTTCTTTCTGTTTGACCAAAGCCTTGGCGAACAAAGTCATTTGCCAGGACTCACCATTATCAAAACAATTAAATGGGCTGGGGTGGGGTGGGGGAATATATGTGCAGATCACAATGCGATTTGGGCACAAGAAGCAAAGATATAGATGAACAAGCACCCCACATGTCAGTTTGTTAACAAAAAATTGCAGAAATATGATACTTTTTTGAGTGGTCTTTAACATTTGACTCCCGCGGAGACAAAAATTCAAGACCATTCACTTTGAGGGCTATTTGTGTACTTCACCCATTTGCTAAAGGGTCTGCAAATTAACATGCCACCTTTGACAAGAAACAACTACAAGTATGGAAAACCAACTCAACCGGGAGAAAAAAACGTCGAGTTTACACAGCCAAGGGGGTTAAGGACATCCATATGACCAACTCAGTTCATGCGAACTATAGAACAATAAAGCATCGTTTCGTCCTCTTTTCGAGTTAACAATAACACAGCAACAACAACGAAAAGGTGGTATCAAACCCAGAAAGCATAAACAAGGGGAGCGTACACTTCTAGTAAGAACTCAAATAAAACTTCCATCTTTTGAGATAGTCTATTGAAATAAATAAACCCATAGTGGAAGAGATTACAAGAACAAGGGAGCAAGTTTCTGCAGATTAGAGGGGGGGAAATTACAAACTAGCAACAAAAAGAATGATATGTACTTCCAAGAAATAATTTACACAAAAACAAGCGCAACTATGAACCAAGGCAGTCACAGATTTGCAAAACTGCCTTGGTCGTGGACACTTTACACTTGAAATACACCTATGTTAAAACACAACAGCTTCACTTAACAGAGGGAATGTTGCATGTTTGCTTTGTTGACTATGGTCATAAAGTTATTAACAGATTAGTTTGGACACTATAGTTCAGCCTGCTTTGACGATTCCAAGTGTGGAGGTAACAGTTTAAGGAAACTCCCGTGAGCAGGTTGAGAGTTAGATGCATCCGAATCCTCACCTACAAACATATGAGCATCCATACTTTAGCATGTTTATACCATCTCATGATCCAAGAGAGAAAAATAAACAAAGAAAAATAACAAGAAAGAACACATGAAACAGAGGGACAAGATGCTGTAAAGGGATACAAACCGAAAGTCAACAAATAATCAACTCATTTCTTGTAAGCTAACACTAATATCCACCATTTCTTTTGAAGAAATTACCACCACAAGGAGAACTTCAGAGATAGATTTGTCGTTAGCTCTCCAACTCTTAGAAACTTCATGATCCACGAGAGAAGGATAACAAGAATGAACACATGAAACAGATACACAAAATGCCGTAAAAGAAAAACCACGACTGGAGAGTCGATGAATGATCCATTCTTTTTCTTAATGGTCTTTTTTATATCGGAGAAATCGCCTCTGGCCCCCACTTTGTGAGGTATCAACAGGTTCGAAACCTCGGAGAGTATTGGCCTCCCCCTATCCTCCTCCTAACTTAAATACCGGACTTTTGTCCACGGCATTTCAAACCACTGATGTACACCTAACCCACACTCCAAGCTATGTCCTTATGGTTGAACCAAAGGCCTGGTGGTGGACATCAATTCATTTTTCCTCTTTTGCTGATATAATATAATATCCTTTATTTCCTTTTACCACATTAGAAAACATTCAGAAAAACTCTATTTACCTCCAACTCTTAGAAACTTTATGGATGTTTCTCAATATAAAGGATGGTGACGCTCAATCCCAATATAAGTTGCAAGTAGAGCAAGTGAAGACGTGCAACTATTATTTCCATTCCTTGGGTATTGCCTCTCTATTTCTTGGAGCAATGCCAGGAGAAGTAATAATCCAGTCTACAGTAATAACTATGACAACCAGAATAAAAAGAGGGACAGAAATCCTACTGAAAAGTGCCTTCACAGTTGGCCTCTTAGCTTTGTTGCTCTTCTTCTTCAGTTCAGCTGAAAAAAGATATGAGCATTTTAAGACAAATCACAAACTGAAAATTACAAAAGAAACAAAATAAACCATTTAATACTCGAAGAGCAGAGATTGATAAACAAAGCACAGATAACAGCAGAAATCAAATCATACTTATCCTATGTTAGATAAGTTCAAATTGATATCAAAAGGATTAATTATAACTTAATGCAAGGAAAAGCTTCATACCCATTCCAGCAACATCATTATCATTCACAATCTCAAAGTTTTTGTAAGTGTAGCCCATAAAGTTGACATCCTTTGAGGAAAGCATCTGTAGCGACAAAAAAAAAAGGATCAAGAACAGATTAAACGATGAGAGGAATATTATGAGTGCATGATTTTTTTTTCTTTTTTTTAGTGCATGATGAAAAAGACAATAGAAGTTGATGCATCGATGTAGCCACATGAATCACTTATGAGTCTATGACCATAACCGCCAACCAGATTAGCTGATGATATATAGCGAAATGAAACATTTTCCTCTTACTCAATACTGAAACACTTCTATCAGCAAATTACCAAACTAGTTTCCAATAAAGGCGGCAGTATCCTCCCTTTCAACTGTCTCTTACCCTTTATCCTTTACAATGTAGTAATTACATGGATTTTTCAATTTGGAAACAGCAAACACATACCTATACTTAATTATGCTCAACTAAGAGAACTTATCTACCAAAACCCATCCCCTCTTCCAGCATACTAAATACTGAATAAAGATATATGTATCTGGCTCTTTATTACTTTCAATTCTGTTAAATTGCCACATGGAAAAATAGGTACTTTTATAGGAATTCTAATTTGTCAGCTAGAAATTGCATTTGGATTGATAGTACTCCGAGGAAATGGCTACTCCAGAGAACTAGTTTCCCAAATTCAGGTTCTCCATTGCATATGTGAAGCGAAGTTAGAATGGAAACCATACAAACCGTTCCTATGAGCTGAGTATTCAAATGCAGAATGACATCATTGAAACAAGCCCTATGTATTATGAAACTTGTAAGCAATAAATCATCCCTATTGACTGATTATTCAAATGCAAAATGACAGAGTTAACATCACTTAAAGAAGCCCCTACGAATTATGACCAATAAAAAAAAGCCCCTACGAATTATGAAGTCACTAGCAGTTTATCGGTACTAACCTTCCTCCAAGGACCTGATTTTGCTGCTGTTGGAATTTGATTGTCACCCTGCAAACCAGAATTGCAAAGGAAGACATGAAAAACAAGCAGATAAGGATTGCACAAAAGGGTTGCTGTAGCACTGATGGAGAAACCAAGATTGAAAAGGGCAATTTGCACACCTCTTCAAACTTCTCAAAATTCTGAGTATCCAACTCGTCATTAACTTCTGGAATAAATGCAGCTTTCATTTGGTAAAGTTTATCCCATTCAACACCTTTGAACCATGGGTGAGCCTGAAAAACAGTTAACGGATTAAACTTGACCAAGTCTAATCTCATTCTAAGTATTTACAGCGAATACGCCAACTACCTTTATTTCACCAGCACCCCTGGTCCCAAGTCTCTGTTCTACATTACACAGGAGTTTACATATGAGATCTTTTGCTTCAGGAGATAGTTTTGCCTCTTCGGGAAATTTAAGATGAGTCCGCCAATTTACTATCTGTAGCAACAAGACAGATTAAAGTGGACTGTCATCAAGAAAGTATCAAAATGGAACATGAAGCTACAATGTTTGATGCAAACATTCCAAGCTTTCACCAAAGGTTACATGTTATAATTGATGCAATACTATTATTGATGAAAATAGAAACCACTTCTAAGACATCTTGGGCACATGTTGCTAATTGCAATAATCATGCGTAGAGAACATGTCCATTTTTTTCTAACCTAACCCACAATACAATGCAGCCTATGTCCCAAGGAAATGGCTGTGCATGTCAAACAAGAACATACATGCATCAAGCTCCACTCACTGAATAATGATCAAGCCTTGCTCGTTGTAGTTTAAAATTGGTCATATAGTAAATCCATTTAAATTTTGTTTTATCAAATACTGATATTACGTGCCTAGAAAGATGGCGTAAGAATGCATTTAGTCAAAGTTAATCTAAGAAGAAATGCTGATATATTTAGTCCGCAAATACTTTGATGCATGTATAGACCATCTAAATATGGTGGAAACAAAAAAGGCTTCTGCCCCGGAATATTTTGGCGCCCCCACAGTATTCTATTATGTCTAGTCACTCTGGATAAGCTCAGCAGAGCATAAGATTCTGCACAATAAGACTTGAGAGGCATGTGTTCATATACATAATGAAAAATGTTAAACTGTATTACTTCCTCCTTTTCCTTTTCCTTTCCCTAGAAATCAGACACTGAAAGAATCATAATGATTCGAAGCAAATAGCCGACAGGTGTTGGCCTTCATATTCTTAATGACTCACTTTGCTCAGCAAACAATTACATTCCCAGGTCTCTAATCAACTTAGATAGGGGCCAAAGAGCAGTCCCGGGAAGCAGTTTAAATTTTTTCGCGGTGCATTGAATTTCCATTAGCAATATAGCCGCTTCAGTTCTAATAATTTTGAAGCAGTTCCAGACGTTTGTGTGTCCCAAGCCAGAAAACGACCTGACTGAAACACCAGTAACCTGGACTCTCCAGCATAACCCAAAATTTAAGGTCAAATGAAAATAGCTAGGATCATGCATAACTAGACCAAAGGAATGAAATGGACAAAGCTGACAACCAGTGAATCCACACGTTAAAAGACTTTTCACCATGCATAACCAAGGAACAGATTCCCATACTTACCTTCCTACAGGTGGACATAGGTTCATCGGAATAGAATGGTGGATATCCCACGAGCATTTCATACATGATAGCACCAAGTGACCACCTGAGAGAAACACACAGAAATTTAAGAAAATAGATAAGCTTTTAATTGAAAGAGATATAATACAAAGATACCGACCAATCACATTCACATCCATATCCTTTCTTCAGTAAAACCTCTGGAGCAATGTAGTCAGGTGTCCCAACGGTGGAATAAGCCTGCAGTACTTCACTGTGTTAAATGGTTCCATGTAATCAATACGAGTTTCAGAAAAATAACAATTAGGCACTATACTTTCCTAGTCAGACGCAGGGGTGAAGGAAGAACTCTCACCTTTGTTAGTTTGTAAAATTACTCATTACTCATCCAGGGTTTAAGAAAATGTTGCACTACAATCCATAAGATGTAGACTCCAATTTAGAACGTAGGAAGTAGGAAGTCTAGTCTATGTTTGCATTGGAACGTAAGAAAGGCAAGGAATGATCAAGCCTTGAAAGCCTTAAGCTTTATTACTAATTTAGTATTGTTATTATTATAGCTACAGTCACTGTAATGACTTCGATAAGCATAGGCATTACAGTATCCAAGAACACTCTAGCTATTTGCTCCAGACTTTTGGTGGGGGTTGGGAGGGGCAGAGATAATGGATAGAAATAGAGCTTATCTCACTCTTATGATCAAACATGGTATAGAAAAGGAAACTTCCGTACTCACATCATTAAACCGAAGTGACAGAAATATAGGCAAAGAGCTCTGACCAAGAGAAGTGATGATAGAGGTTTAAGACAAAAGAGAAAGAGATCAGAGGAAGTCAGCACTGAAAGTAGGGGTAGCATATATACCAGCAGAAGAGGGGGTAGGAGGTAAGGAGAAGAGAGGATGACAGTGCTGGTGTAGTACATTGGATTTGGGTCACTTTTATTGAAAGACTTTTAGTCCTCCGTAGCAAATTTAAGAGGCAAATAAGCATTAGTTTACCGTGTAAAGTTTCCAGGACCTCAAGGGGTACATAAATATTTTCCAGATGCCCCTCACGAAGACATCCTTTGCACCAAATGTGATATCTAAGGAAAGGAGCTTTTCCTCTAACTTGTGCTTAATAAAAGTTAAAAGGTTCATTAATCATGGTTGTAATAAGGACTTACAAGCATCCTCCTATTCTTCTGCCAATGCAACAGTTGCTCCTGTTGAGTGCGCCTTGGAGGGGCTGGGCGTCCATCACTTTGAAGAGCACCACTTAACTTACTTGCCGCTGTGAAATCCTTTTCCTGAAGATTACTGCAGTCCAGTGGTTTACATAATCCAAAATCTGATAACTTCATGTGCCCATTTCTATCTAGTAGTAAGTTATCCGGCTTGATATCTCTGCAAATTTTGGATAGATGAGTTATTCCTCCTGATTAGAGAACAATGGAGTAAAGAAGCAAAGAAGAACACTGTGATATGTCATGGCAATCACATCACACAGAAACAGAATTTTGTACCCACCTGTGGATATAATTGTGTTTATGGATAGATTCTATAGCAAGGACCGTCTCCCCTACATAAAACCTGGCCTCGTCTTCTGTTAAAGTATCTTTGCGCATCAGCAAAGTCATCATATCTCCACCAGGAAGATATTCCATTATTAGATAAAGATACTCCTCATCTTGGAAAGAGCAATATAGCTTAACAATGCAATTGCTGTCAACTTCAGCAAGCAGATTCCTTTCTGCTTTAACATGTTCAACCTAACAAAAAATAGTTGATAAGCAGAAATTAGCATGCAAGTGCAACACAAACAATCACCAGGTAACTATGGAGAAAGTTTTATGTGTTCTTTACCTGGCCTCTACGAAGCATTTCTGATTTCTTAAGCTTTTTCATGGCGTAGACATGACCAGTTGCCTTCTCCTTACATATTCTAACCTGAAGCAAGACAAAATAAGTTACAAGGTCAAAAGGAATAAAGGGCAGCCCGGTGCACTAAGCTCCCGCTATGCGCGGGGTTCGGGGAAGGGCCGGACCACAAGGGTCTATTGTACGCAGCCTTACCCTGCATTTCTGCAAGAGGTTGTTTCCACGGCTTGAACCCGTGACCTCCTGATCACATGGCAGCAACTTTACCAGTTACTGTGTGTGTGTGTGTGTGTGTGTGTGTGAGAGAGAGAGAGAGAGAGAGAGAGAGAGAGAGAGAGAGAGAGAGAGAGAGAGAGAGAGAGAGAGAGAGAGAGAGAGAGAGAGAGAGAGAGAGAGAGAGAGAGAGAGAGAGAGAGAGATAGAGAGAGGAGGCGGTCTATGAGTGAATATTTACTGATTATATCGTTTCTCAATTAAAGCTCAAAAGCTTTCCACCATGAAGAAAAGTGGACCCCACCAAGAGTAAAAGAACCCATAACAGTTCACTAGGAAAAAAGATCCAATTTCCAACTATCTGAGTTAGAATGTATGATGTAGAAAACAACCATGAAAATGTTTCAGCCCAAGGACATAATGCCCCCTTTTTCTACCATACCTCTATTTTTATTAGTTTTATTTCTCCCAAAGGATGCTTGAACCCCCAGGGTAAAAGATACAAGCTTGATAAGTAGAATTAAAAAGAAATAAGACAGAATTTTAAAAGATTTCCAGTCATAGTTCTCTTTGCCTGTTATGCTGGTCGGAGATATAAAATAGGAGAAAGGATGTATGTATGCGGTAAGGGATAAAGAAAGAGACCTCGCCAAATGCACCCTTTCCTATCATTGTTAAAGGCTCAAAATCGTCAGCACCCATTTTATGCCTTTGACGGCGCATAAATTCTGTCTCCTTTTTCTCAAGGTACTTCAGTAAATTGTTCTGCTCTTCCTCAGAAACCTCAGCATCAGCTAATTTTTTTTCAAGCATATTGCGCCTGCAACAAAGAAAACAATGATTATTCTTTAAGAGAAATTGATTTTGTATGCACCATTCATTTAAAGCACAAAGAACATGGAAAAGTAAAAGGAATGGTGATAGCACAGAGAGCACATCTATTAACTAATAAGAGACGCATATCATATAAAGGAGGATTACCATAAACTTAAGATTTACATTGATGGCCTTGGAAAACTTCAAAAAGACTTGAGACAAGTAATTTTGCAAAAGAATGAAGGGTGACACAAGATTGTTCAACTTATCCAGAGAAATGCTATAATCAAGTCTTAAGACATGTCACCCCAAAAACATGCTTATAGACTCTACAATTGCAAGTAATGGGTCAAATAGAGCAAATGTTGGTTGGCCAGTTATGAATATGGAGAGGTTCTAAAAACACTAAATCAACTTGGTAAAAGAGATTAAGCAAGCATTGAATGTAAAGCTTTGTTTGGCTAGCCTATGAGTATGAAGTTAATGAGGTAAAGGCATGATTTGTATATCAGCAGATTCACCAACTACCAAAAGGTTTCTAAAAGCACTTGACCAACTTAATAAAAGAGATCATAATGGAAGAAAGAAAACTGAGCGCAAAAATTAATCAGTAATATAAGGACTGCAATTAATTGATAATTAAACAAACTCCTCACTGTATACTATTAGCTACATTGGATTATCATACACATGCATATCATACTGCAGATTATCAGTGACAGGAAATAAGTAGCAGAAACTGTTAACTCTAATTTCCGTCTTCTTTGGCCATGATTAAGGCTAGAACTTCGCTAAAGGCCATCAGCACTAACATCGTAAGTTTTTTATTTGCAGGTTCAGTGCTCTATTTTCGTAGATTACATAAATCTTTGAATATACATACTAGAGGTTAAATCAATTTTAAAAAAGGAACACTAACAAGAAGCTGAACAATTTTCTGCTCAATAATTACTTTCAGTACGAAGAAATGCAACTGCGAATGGTTTGTCCACTCTAGATTCTCCCATAGCTAGGCCTAAAACTTAGCGAAAGGCAATCAACAATAACATAAAAAAAATTCTATATTTGCAGTTTTCTTTACAAAAAGGTAATATTTGTATTAATGGGGTGGAAATTCCCAGTATACAAGTCAGATCCAAAAGTAGACAACTTACAGAATAGTATACTTCTCTACAAATAGCAAGTTATTGATGCTAATAGGATTCTCAAATGCACCAAAAGTTCATATATGCAGTTTGAGTCTCTGTTTTAACAAATAACTATACATCTACAAAGATATATATTAGAAGTCAAATCTATATCACCAAAGGGCAATTTAGTGTTTCCCAAAACTCAACCAAATGCAATCATTTGAAAATCCGTAACTAGGTTTATCAACAATCGCCAATATGCAGGAAATTGTTGGCAAGAGTTAGGAACTTCAATAACTTTTCCCAGTCCTGATTGATATGAATATGTGAGCCTCACATGAGCAAAATCGGGAATGAAATCCTGCATCAGTTTGCATTCCAGATAATGTTTCTCCAAGAATGTTTAATCATTGCAAGGAGTTTATTCGCCCCAAAGTGGCACAGAGCAAACCATCAGAAAAGTTTTCTAAACATTTGATTCCTCTTAACCTGTGAACTAAATCTTAGCACACTCTATATGCACACAACTCACAACCATCTTTTTCTTCAATGCCCTGTTGCAGCAGATCTATGGAATATGTTTATATCACTCTTTGGACTTAGATGGGTCATGCCACATAATATCAGGGATGCTTTTGAGTCTTGGAGTTACTGGAAAGTTGGTAGCACCATCAGGAAAGTATGGAAGATGACACCTGCAGCTATTTTTTGGAGCATTTGGAATGAGAGAAACAACAGGTGTTTTGATGGAGTATCAACTTCTCCCCACAAACTCAAAGGCTAGATGCCTCATGTATCTGTACAGCTGGGCTTATCTATCCCCTATAGACTCTCCTGATAGTTTTTAAAATTTTGTTAGCTCCCTAGTACTAGTATAAACATCTGTAAGGAGCTAACAATTGATACACTCTTTTGTAACTTCTGCATCTTCTTGATGCCAGCAATGAAACCAATTACTTCATCAAAAAAATATGCAGACATACCAAGAAAACCACAAACTACACTTGTTTCTCAAAGGCTAACAAATCACGACTGGACTATCACAAATTAATACTGCATCCACGACAATTCACCATGATCCAACATTTCGTGGAATTAAGACGACAAAGCTAGTTTCCAGCTATCTAGAAACTCTACAGTGAAAAGCTTGGGAAAACTTTTACAGGCATCAACCATCGACTCTTTATTATTAGCACAAACCACCCCTTGTGGATACATCACTCATCGTCTAAATACCAACAAAAGAATGGAAATGTCAGAGACAAAATTAATGAATCAACTCCATGTGCCAGGATGAGGCTGTATGACTTGTTCAGGAAAGAGTACAGAGTTCCCTCTATGTCCTTTTTCATTTAATCAAGTTGTAAAAACAGACTAATTCAGTGTTCCCTCTATGAAATGACATCCATTTTAACTATCCCGTTCTGAAGTTATTGCTAACAGCATAATCAACAGAAAACTACATTAAAACCTTTCGGAATAGGATAATAGGTTCAAGGATGATCACGAGAAGGGACGAGAAAATAGTCATTGCATAGACGTCTAAGCTTTCCAATGTTTGTTACAGTTGCAATCTGATGTAACTAAGATTCTAATTGTTGCATGTTATGAACCCAGGCGGTGACGTGGAGGACAGCAGGGCTGACACCGGGGATATCAATAATACTCAATTGAGAAAGAGCAATCGTGTGAAATTCCCCTCTAAAAGGTTGGCTGATTTCATTGTGGGCCTCGCTAACAAACGTGATGGGCAAGGGTGAGTGAAGCAGCGTGTGAAGGAGTGGAATTGGTTATAAGTACTTGTCAGAAGGAATAACAGATTAGGCTATTTGTTGCATTGTGCTTCTCAGTGTTATAAATAGCGCTCGCCTCAGCGCTAATAGCGTGAGGCGAGGCAAGACAGTGTCGCCACAGAGCCTCTATTGCGACACGTTTTAAAATAGCGCTCGCCTCTGCCCTGTGTGGCGAGAGGCGACAGTGTCGCGAGAAGCGACCATAGCGTCGCCTTTTGTTTTTTTTTTTTTAAAAAAAAGAAAGAAAAGCAAAGACTCAACAAAAAGGGTCGCGATTAGGGCTTGACAACATAGCTTCTTCAACTTGAACAAAACAACAGAGCTTCTTTGACGTTCTGAACTCGCGAGCCATCGTCTGCCATCGTCTTCTTCTTTCAGAAGCTTGAGGTTCTAGCCATTGAAAGACCATGTATGCTTCTTCTCCTTTCTCCTTTCTTCTTTCTCCTTTCTTCTTTATCCTTTTCTTCTCTTTCTTCTTTCTATTTTTTTTCCTCTGTTTTTTGTCTAAAAGAACAGAAACAGAGGTCTGTTTTCTGCTCTATTTTTTGAGCAAAATAGAGAGGTTTCTTCTTCTCTTAACAGAAACAGAGGTCTATTTTTGTGCTCTATTTTTTTTGGTTCTGTTTTGGCAAAATAACAGAGGTTGTTTCGAAGCCCTGTTTTTGCAAAATAACAAAGGTTGCTTCTTCTCTTAACAAACGCTCTGTTTTTTTCAGGCCCCGTTTTGTTTGCTTTTTTTTTTCAATTATTGACTTATAGTCTTATAGAGTAGAATTAATTGCATATTGACTTGATAATTTTTTTTTCAATAAAACAGCGTTGAAATGTCATCCGATAGTAATAAACGAAATGATATAGCTTGGAATTATGCTATACAAGGCTCATCAAGATCCGCAATTAAATGTGTATTTTGTGAAAAAACATATAATGGTGGGATAACTCGTCACAAGCAACATTTGATAGGTGGATTTAAAAATGTAGTACAATGTCCCCTTTGTCCGCCCGAGGTTAGGGAGGAAGTAAAAGCGTTTGTTGATAAGAAAAATGTGACAAGAACTCAAATGAATTTTGAAGCATCGGTGAATCTAATTGATGAAGATGATGAAATGGATGAAGATGGTGAAATGAGACCTCCCCCCCCCCCAAAACTCATAAGGTATCTTCAAATAGTTCTAGTGGGTCATCCACGACGGCACATACAGTGACAAAAGGTCCTCTCAATCTTTATTTCTCGGCAAAACAACAAGAGAAGGGAAAGGGTGAAGAAGGTCTAGGTTTAGAAGCCAAGAAGATTTTGAGGGACCGCGTCGTAAGTGCCTTTGCAACATGGATGTATGATTCAGAGCTTCCTTTCAACTGTGTTAACTACAAAACTTTTGATAAATTAATTGAGACCGTAGGACAATATGGCCCAGGTATGAAGCCTCCTAGCTATCATGAAGTTAGAGTAACTCATCTTAAAAAAGAGGTGAAGAATATAGACCAAATTATTGAGGAGCATAAAGTGGAATGGAACAAGTTTGGATGTTCCATTATGATGGATAAATGGACAGCACGAAATGGAAAAATGATCATAAATGTGTTGGTGAACTCTCCAAGAGGGAGTGTTTTTCTTGAATCTCACGATGCTAGCAACTCTTCTACGGATGGAAGCAAAATGTACAGCTTGTTTAGAAAGACTATTGATAAAATTGGAAAGGAAAATGTTGTACAAATTGTTACAGATAATGCTAGTGAGAATGTTAGTGCGGGTAGGATGATGTAAGCTATGTATCCACACATTTATTGGACTCCATGTGCTGCCCATTGTATCAACTTGATGTTTGGTGACATATTCAAGGAAAACCCATATGCTTCAGGTAACTTTAATATAGTTATTTATACTTATGTCCTATCCTATTAAGTATTAACTATAAAATTGTTATTGTTACTTTTACAGTTTTCACTAAGGCCGTCAGGGTATATTCTTACATCAGTCAGGGGCCGTTGTTGTTGAATTTGATGAGGAAATTCACAAATGAAAGAAATTTGGTGAGACCTGCCAAGACTAGATTTGCAACGGCTTTCTTAACTTTGCATAGTTTTTACTTGCAAAAGAAAAACTTGAGAAAGCTAGTTCTTTCAAATGAATGAAAAGATAATAGATATGCAAAGGAAGTTGCGGGAAAAGAAACTGCCAAAGTTCTTATTTCTCCATCATTCTGGAATGACGTCGTTCGGGCTCTTAAAGTTGGTGGTTCTTTGATTAGGGTACTTCGTATGGTGGATGGGGAGAGAAAACCACCAATGGGCTATCTTTATGAAGCTATGGATAGAGCCAAAGAGACTATTGCAGCGTCATTTGAGGGAGATGTTAGAAAATATGAGAAAGTTTTTGAGATAATTGATATCAGGTGGGAGAATCAACTCCAAGGGTTGCTCTGATGGTAAGCAACCTGCACTTCCAACCAAGAGGTTGTGAGTTCGAGTCACCCCAAGAGCAAGGTGTGGAGTTCTTGGAGGGAAGGATGCCCGAGGGTCTATTGGAAACAGCCTCTCTACCTCATGGATAGAGCCAAAGAGACTACTGCAGCGTCATTTGAGGGAGATGTTAGAAAATATGAGAAAGTTTTTGAGATAATTGATATCAGGTGGGAGAATCAACTCCATCGACCTTTGCATGCAGCAGGCCATCTTCTGAACCCGGGATTATTTTACAAGAACACTAGAGATGAAACTTTGGCTTCAGAGGTTTGGATTGGATACCATGCATGTCTTGAGAAGTTGGTCCCTAATTCAGCGACGATAGATCAAATAGGGGAGGAGTTTGGTAGATACTAACAAGCAGAGGGCCTATTTGGTTTACAAGCGGCCATTAGAGCCAGAGACATAAGGTCGCCAGATAACTAACTTTAATATAGATATCCTTATAACTTTAAATTAATTTATTTGATTTATACTTATTAACTTTTAAAATATTTTTCTATAGTTGAATGGTGGAAGCAATTTGGATATCAAACTCCAAACTTGCAAAAGTTTGCCATCAAAGTACTAAGCCTAACTTGTAGTGCATCTGGATGCGAGAGAAATTGAAGCGTATTTGAGCATGTAAGAAGTAGATTTATTATATTAATATATTCTATATTGTATTATTATTAGTATCTATTAATTAATCTAAACAACTTATGCACAGATTCACTCCAAGAAAAGGAATAGGCATGAGCTATCGCGTCTCAATGATCTAGTGTATATTAAACACAATAGAACATTGAGGCGACGTTATGAAGCTCGCGATACCATTGATCCAATTTTGTTGGACAACATTGACGAGGCAAATGAATGGTTAACTGGAGCCCCCCAAAATCATGAAGATGAACAAGTGTATGAAAGAGATGATCTTGATTGGGGTACTGTTTCTATGGCGGCTGGAGTTGAGGAGAATATCTATGGTCTTAGAGGGAGTTCTTCAAGTTATAAGGGAAAAGGAGTAGCAAGTTAAAGCCGGTCCCTAATTGATGAAGACTCCGAGGATGAAGAAGATGATAGCCAATATAATGCTAACATTCATGAAGTTGTAGAATTTGAAAATCTTGAAGAAGAATAGATGTTGCTTGTTTTAGACTATTAGACTTTAGTTTATGAATCTACTATGAGTCTATGACTATCTATTGAGTCTTTAATTTTTGAATGATATATTTATTAATATATTATTGTTATTGAGTTTTTAGTTATATGTATATAATATTTTATGTTTTTGTATAAATTGTCGCTTCACATCAAAAAGGCGAGCGCTTCGCTGCACGCCTCTCGCCTCAGTGAAGCGGGCCCTCGTCGCTATTTGTCGTCGCACGCTATCCAAAACACTGGTGCTTCTGCAATCTCTAATCTATTTCTCTCTGTATCTCTTCTCAGCTATTTCTTCGGTACTTCTCTTCTCATCTCACTCTCTATTTCTTACATATTACCTACGGTTTCCTTGCAATTCCATCATTGTAATCCTTCAGTTGAAGTAATATAATTTGTTAGTTTGGTTGGTGGTACAAATTGCTTCATTGGTGCTTTCATCCAGAAGTCTTTCCACCTCTTTCATGGAAGACCAAAAAGTACTCAAGGCCTTCATCGATGATTCAATTCGGGGTTAACTGTGGCGTCGTTCTATCTTGACGGTGAAGCACTGGAGTGGTACAGATGGTTGTTTAGAAACAAAAAATTAGTTGATTGGCCTCACTTTGCTGATAAGGTGAGGATTCGCTTCAAGCAGAAAGGGCTCGAGTCAGCGGAGGGGCGGTTAGCGAAGCTCCGGCAGGTCACTACCGTGTCGGAATTGCAGGGCAGGTTTGAGTCTATTGCTAACGAAACAGACGATATTTCAGAAAGGCTTATGGTGAATCTTTTCATTTCTGGGCTTAGGGAGGACATCAAAAATTCAGTATTAAGCCACGGGCCCAAAACATTTGAAGAGGCCCTAACCAGGCCCACATACATGAGCGTCGGATCCAGGCTGAGAAGGGTCCAGTTCGACCCGCTTTAGCTAATAAGGGACTTCCTCTCTTACCCAGCCCTAATTCATCTTCATACCATAATCCCTCGACATCGTTCTCCAGCAATCCTTCGTCCCAGGCACCAGCTAAACCTCCAATTAAGCGCCTCACCCATGCGGAGATTCAAAGTCGTCGTGAGCGCGGCCTATGCTATTATTGTGAAGAGAAGTTTACAGCAGGCCATAAATGTAAATCGCCTCCTCAGTTGCTTCTTCTCAATAATGGTTCCGATATGGAACCTATCTTGCCGGAATCATTCTTCTCTGATGATATCTTAGCTGAAGAGCTGCAGGTCCTAGAGGTTCAAGAGCAATCTGCAATTTCGTATCACGCGTTGGCCGGTGGACATTCCTCGTCTACCCTTCGATTTCTAGGCCATGTAATCGGAGCTCTGGTTCAGGTCTTAATGGACGGAGGTAGTGATCATAATTTCATTCGGACACACGTGGCCAAATTCCTTCAATTGACTATTGAAATCATTCCGGCCTTCTGAGTTATAGTGGGCAGCGGTCAGCGATTACGTTGTGAAGGAATTGTGCGTCAAGTTCCTCTTACCGTTCAGGAGTGTAATCTCACCATGGACTTTGACGTGTTTCCTATGCATGGTGCACATGTGGTTCTAGGGGCTTCATGGCTCTCCACTTTGGGAAGGATAGTGAAAGATTATGCCGAACGACTATTTGAGTTCAATTTGCAAGAGATGACTAGAATTTGGAAAGGAGAGAGCACCAATTCGGCACAACTAGTTCAATTGCATAGTCTTCGCCGATATGCTGCAACTGATGTTGTATCTTCCTACTACTGCTTGCAGATAGTTCCACCTCATGCTACTATTGAGTAGCCCAGTAATCCGGAATTGCTTGGCATTCTACAGGAATTTGTCGATGTCTTTGAAAAACCTCATGGACTGCCCCCACCCCGGCAACAGGATCATGCAATCCATCTTAATCCTGGGGCCGAGCCAGTCATGTTAAACCTTATCGCTATCCGTACTTCCAGAAACAGGTTATGGAACAATTAGTTGCAGAAATGCTCAAGGATGGAGTAATCGGGATGGACTGCTATTTTTTAGGGGATGATTAGTTATCCTCTCTGATTCACCTCTACGACAGCTTTTGCAACATGAATTCCATGATACTACCATTGGGGGACATTCTGGGATAGCTCGTACATATCACAGACTAGCATCCAACTTCTATTGGAAGCAGATGAAGCGTGATGTACGTAGCTTTGTAGTTTCATGCCAAATCTGCCAACAAATGAAAAACGTCCACCACCACCGTACTGGGTTATTACAGCCCTTGCCCATTCCAGATTTAGTCTTTGAAGATATAGCAATGGACTTCATCACATGCCTACCTTGCTCAAAAGGTAAATCGACTATTATGACGGTGGGGAATCGTTTGACCAAATATGGACACTTTATTCCTTTAACTTCTACTTTTTCAACACGCACTGTTGCAAGACCTTGATAGTGGGGGTTATTCGTCTTCATGGCCCTCAAAGGTCTATAGTCACTAACCGCGACCCTAGATTTTTGCATGAGTTTTGGAAAGAAATCAATCGCTTGCAAAGGACCTCCTTAGCTATGAGTACAGCTTATCACCCGCAAACGGATGGGCAATCCGAGGCTCTTAACAAATGTGTTGAACAATATCTCTGCTGCTACGTAGCCGATGAACCACAAAAATGGGTGGCAATGTTACCTTGGGCTGAGTATTGGTACAATACTTCGTACCAAACTTCAACTGGCATGTCCCCTTTCAAAGCTCTGTATGGGAGGGACCCTCCTACTTTCACACGCTACATACTGGGAAGCAGTCCTAGTGAGCTGGTTGAAGCCTACTTTGTTGATCGAGATGAGCTATTAGCTCTTCTAAAGCTCAATTTGATCAAGGCCCAGAGACGAATGAAGAAACTAGCTGACAAGCATAGAACTGAACTTGAGTTTGAGGTAGCAGATTGGGTGTTCGTCAAGCTTAAGCCATATCGCCAGAACTCTGTTCGATTGCAACAACACCCCAAGCCAGGAAGACGTTACTTCGGTCCTTTTCAAGTTCTTAAACGAATTGGTCAGGTTGCCTACAAGTTGGATCTTCCGGATACTGCACGCATTCATCCTATTTTCCATATTTCAATGCTCAAGCGATGTGTGGGAGAACCAGTTTCGCAGATTACACCATTGCAATTATCGAACTTCCAGCCCCCCACTGTTGAGGATGCCCGGAACCTTGAGGACAAGGTTCTTTCGCAGGAAGAGAGTATTGTTATGAACCCAGGCGGTGACGTGGAGGACAGCAGAGCTGACACCGAGGATATCAATAATACTCAATTGAGAAAGAGCAATCGTGTGAAATTCCCCTCTAAAAGGTTGGCTGATTTCATTGTGGGCCTCGCTAACAAACGTGATGGGCAAGTGTGAGTGAAGCAGCGTATGAAGGAGTGGAATTGGTTATAAGTACTTGTCAGAAGGAATAACAGATTAGGCTATTTGTTGCATTGTGCTTCTGCAATCTCTCATCTCTTTCTCTCTGTATCTCTCATCAATTTCTTCGGTACTTCTCTTCTCATCTCACTCTCTATTTCTTAAATATTACCTATTGTGTCCTTGCAATTCCATTATTGTAATCCTTTAGTTGAAGTAATATAATCTGTTAGTTTGGTTGGCTGTACAAATTGCTTCATTGCATACTGGCAACCGCAGTTAATACAAGTCGGACCAATGATCAAATGAACGTTTGCAAGCACATGCATCTAGGAATGACCAATACTAATTCACAGTCATCCTATGGAAAAAGGAGAACTAACATACCGCTCTCTACGCTCCTGCAAGCTCTTCATTTGTTCTTTGTAGTGCTTTTCTATGTACTGCTTGGCAGCTGCAGCTTTCTGTTTAGTGGCAGTTGAAGGTGTTTCCTCATGTAACGACAATTTTGACCCTTCTTTCCCATTACTAGTAGTAGTTTCCTGCTTCTTCGGAGGCTTGGGCTTATCTTTTTTGCCAAGCTTACTGAACCATCGTTTCGCAGTCTCCATCCGCCTTAGTCAACTTACTAAAGATAGGAAGCAATAATCACAAAGAAGTCTGAAAGCGCAACTTTGTCTTCCTTCGACAAGAAATCAATTATAGGCCAAGCTTCAAAGCACCACGAGGAACAAATTCAATGCTCTGCAAAAAGAACTCAATCAAGAATAGAAGCCTTGTATTTGCACAGAGCAACTAACCCTTACAGGCAACTAAAACTCTGTCTAATATTCACAGTTGGAGTAAATCTCATACGCTGCTCACCAGCACTAAATTAGCAATAGATAAATAAGGGATAATAGGACTTATTCCATGAATAAAGAAAAAAAAGTTTTAAAAGGTGGATTTCAATTTTCAAACAACCACACAGTAAATCTAGAACTTCAAAAATCAAAATTCCAGAACACAGATCCTCTATGTATCATCAAATAAAGATAATCCATATCTACATATAATATCAATTTAAATGCAATAAAAAAAAGTAGGTAATTGTTCAATCATGTCAAAATTCAGAAGAAGAAAAATACAAAGAAAATTGATAATTTAACACTCCATAATACAGAAAGCTTAAAAAAGTAATTTTCAAGCTTATATCAAAGAAAGCAGCTTTTCTTGACAAAAAAATCAGCAAAAAAGATTCACAATTTACCTCAAAAATGCTTCAAAATGAGTAAATTCTGGTAGCTCTGTACCAAAACAAAAAGACCCAGAAAGGAAAAAAAATGAGTATTTTTGTAACAATTGAATCAGATTGTTTAGTTGTGGGATATAATACATTTAGATTGTTAAAAAAGGGAAAGAAAGAAAACCCTAAAGAGGGAAACTGAAAAAAAAGGGGAAAGAGATATTGTGTTAGTTGAAGAAGAAGAATGAAGAGTTGTGTGGAAGTGGGGATGACCACTTTGTGTTGTGCTTTGGTGGCATCAATTCACCATAGACACACACATACTGTGTGTGAGAGAGAGGGAAGAAAAGCCTTGTTTCCTTTTTTTGTTGAGTAATTGATTGAAGATTGAAAATAGGAATAAAACATTTGGTTAAGCAAATTTGAGTTTTGAGAATAAAATTTCTCTCTTTTTTTTTTTTAAGCAAAAGTATTATTTTTTTTTCAAAATTAAGGTATTTGGCTAAGTTTTGAGAAGGAAAAAATGATTTTTGAGTAGAAATATAAGTAGTTTTTGATAAGTAGAAAAAAGTTATTTTTTTTCAAAACTATTTTTGATAAAAATGTAATTAGAAACACCTTTTAAAAGATTGATCAAACATTAATTATTATTTAAAAATAATTTTTAAATTAATCAACCAAGCACAAACTACTTACACGTTTTAAAATAAGCTTATTTTATAAGTTTAGCCGAACTGACTATTAATTAATACGGGACATATAGTGAAAAATCCAAAAAGAGATTGAAAAATAGTACTAGTAAGTATCTTTTGTTTAAGAAATAGAAACTTAAATGCAGAATTTTTGTAATTTTAGTCTTTTCCTTTTCTTTTTTTTTTCTTTTCTTTATTTCTTTACTGTTTTTCCCATTTTCATTCCTTTACTAGGTAAATACTACAGTGCGTCAGTGCCCTTTCTATTTCACTTTCAAAATAGCTGGTGTTTGATATATCGTGAGAATTTGGCGAGTGGAAGTGAAGTTCAATTGTTCAAGTCCTCTGAAATACATACAATAGTAGAGAGATGCATAAAACCAGTCTATGCGGTAGAGAAAATAATGTATGCATCGGCTTTTGTTATTACTAATTCCTTCTTTAGTATATTTTTTTAACATACGTATTATTAATGCAAGTATTAGTTATATAATATATTTTATATTATCCTATGTATAATTACTACATAGCAAACCATGATATTAGCAATACCAAAATTATTAATACATGCATTAGCATGGTTAAAGATAAAATTATTCTTATAGTTCCTTAAAACTAAAGAATATGAAGGGCATTTTTATAAATAATTAATTTTCTTAAAAAATATACAATGTACTTTAGTTTTTATACACCATATTAAACAATGAATAACAAATAATATTTGCATAACTAATGTTTGCATTACTAACACATGCATTACTAATATACTTTATTCAACATTATTCTTATATATTCTACGAAACGACCCCTATGTCAATAACTTAATATGTGAAATATTAAGATATCATAGTTTTATTCAAGTTTAATTGTGTAGAGATTATAATATATAAATTATTTATATAATAAATAACAATGCTTAGATTAATATATAAATATAACACATGAATTATTATGTAATTTTAAATTGTGTTCAAAATCTTTATTCTCATATTGTTAATATACGTATTTTTTATTTTTTATTGAAAATACATAACTTCCCGTATAGAGTATACAATATCAATCATATATCTTTTGATTTGCCGCCTTAACTTCGCAAGACAATGCAGTGTTTCATATTAAAATCACACATTGCATAAAAATGTATTGAGTTTTATACTGAGATTAAATTCCTTTATCTCTCAAACCAAAGTACCAAATAACCATTAGCATTTATGTTAGACTAAGTTCATCCTAATTTTGCAACATTATGATTATTGTCTGAACTTCAGTATAAAAAAAAAATCGAACATTTCAAAACTTTATATTTAATCTACAGCAACAGAAATATCAAATAAGACAGCTCACAATGTGCCAAAAGATGCAGCTCAATGTTTACTAGCTTACTTTAGATATTTGATATTATGAATTTACTGGTTCAATTAATTCAAGGTTATATGGTAGAGCATTAAGGAGTAAATACTTATTTATCCTTAACTATAGGTTTGAGTTCCGAACCCTAGCAGGGACGAACGCAAATGAGTGAAAATGGTGTCATCCGACACTGCCTAAAATAAAGACTAAATATTTATACTAATATTCTGCAAAAATGAGGCAATATATAACAATGACATTGCTTCTTGGCAAAGAGTATTTCTTGATCCACTGGTCAAGCTCATATTTGGGATTGTAAAGGTTATAAGTTCGAGGCTTGACCTATATATTCTAGTTTTTGAACATCTTCGAGCGGACACTTTTGTTAAAATTTTGAGACTAAGGAAAATTGAACCTATACTTCCCTTTGCAATAATATTCAAATAAACATTTGGATCAAGGCTTTCAACTTGTAGGAAAAATAATATTAAAAAAATTTTATTTTTATTTATTTATATAAATATAACACCGCTTACAAAAAAATTCTACGTATATCTCTGAACCTTAGGTATGGATTCTCTTTTGGTAGAGAACACTTTACTTATTAAGTAAAATTTTACCGCATAAATTTAAATTAATCGGGTTTCAAAGTGAATATTGAACCCCTAATAGGAAACCAAAAACAATGAAAATATTGACTTATTGCCTATTAAAATGTTTGACTACACAATTTAGCTGTTAGCAGTTAGCGCCGTCAAGACATTGACTTAAATGGTTTTCATACCATTTATCACGATAAAATGAAACGATAAATTAAAGATAAAGATATTAGGAGCTGAAGAAAATGACAGTAATGGAAAAAACGCGGTTGGTTGAGCTGGACCATTTAGGTCCCTACTGCAAATATTTATTTAAAAAAAAAAACCGTTGAAGAATAATTGCTTCAATAATTACATACTTATCTATCTACGTACATGTACATACTACGTACTAGAGATTTATGTGAACAGATACGTTAAACCAACAATTTTAAAAAAAAATACCTTAAAACAATCATACAATCAGATTGTATTATGGAAACTTCGATTAAATGAAATAATTAATAAGGGAGAATAACATACTAATAATAGATATAATACCCAAACCCTTAATAGTTATATGGTGAGCTATCTCTAGGCTCTCGGGGCGGATCCCGAGCACAAAGACCGGGTTCACCAGAACTCAGTAGCTTTTGTTTATATCTTGTAAATGTACTAAGAAATTCATTAAATATCTAAAAAATCATATTGTGAACTCATAAATCATTGTAGATTAAGTTGAGATCGTTGTAGAAACTCATTAACTTTAAATTATGGATTCGCCTTTGTCTCTAGCTGACATATAGGCTATACAACAAGGTAAGCAACCAAAGAAAAAGCCTATTATAATGTGGAGAAGCTTAATAAAGTCTTTGGCATACGAAAAGTATCTTCTTATTGATAGTTTTTTCTGCTTAATTATTAGAAATTTTCTTATGAGAATCAGCTGAAATGTTAAGATTGATTTTCCTTATTTGAGAATCTTATCAAATACAAGCATTATTCAGTTTAGGGATTAGGACTAAGCTTGCCGAATAACTAAAATGATTCGTCTTAATTAGTTTTACTATATCGGGTACATCTTTATCAAGTTCACGAATTGACAAATCAATAGTGGTGAGTTACTTCTTCTCCTTTTTATTCACAGTCTGTCTTGCTTGATTAGTTAAAAAACTAATATGATAAGAATGTTTTTAACAAAGATTAATGTGGCTAGACACTTCTTCAGCATTCAGCTTTCAAAGGAATTGGCCGATCAAAATTGTGATCTGGATTAAATAGTTGCATTCTCCTTTAAAAGAGAATTGAATTACTAACATGTAAGAAACTGATGTTTGCATCTACTATTAAATATCCGAGGAAGCAACTCATAATGGATGCATTAGGGTAGACTATCTGTATCATATTCTTTGGGGTGTGGTCTTTCCCCAAACCCTACGTGAACATGAGATATCTTGTGCACTGAGATCAATCTATAGCCCATATTACGGGACACATGAACCCATGTTCCCTCCGTCAAACTAGGTATTTTATGTACATATTTTCTAGAATTGGTCCGGTATTATGTATAAGATTGAATGATTCACTTGGTTCAATACTTAATTATTTAATCAAATAAATAGGGATCAATTCTCACTTAGCACTTTCCCCCCTTTTTTTTAGTGGTGCACACTCATGTTCTAGAAATACTAGATCCGCCTTTGCCGGGATGTCCCTTTAAGAAAATACGATTCGAATCTTGTGTAACATATTTGAATTTCAATAATTTTATATGAACAAAATACATACATGAGTTAAAATGAAAATAGACAAGCTCCATATGTCACAATTTACCTATTGAAATACTAGTCTCGAACTCGCAATCTATAAGTTATACGAAAACAACTTTATTGTTGTTACAAGGTCACTTCTACTTCAAATAATACTTCCTTCGGTCAATTTTAAATAATTTTTTGACTCTTTTCATACATATTAAAGAATTTACTTTTTAGTATTAATTAACAATAAAATTAATTATATTAAACTTTATTTGCTCATTAGAAATATAATAAATTACTCTTAGACTTTTTACTCCAAGAACAACTATGAAAAGGAGAAGTTAATTATTTCTTGATATCTGAAAAAATTAAATATTTTAGATCACAAAAAAAAAGTCAAAAAATCACATGGGAGGGGTAATAAACAAGAAAAATGATAGTAAAAGGATAGGGAGACAAACATTAGATAGCCTTGATGTCCGGCAGAAACATTGGGGCATGATGGACACGTGGAAGCATAGTAACAAGATTGGTAGCTGTCGTCCAACTATTTCCCCATATTTGGGCCCTTTGACAAATCTTTGTTTTCCTGTTTTTCTGTTCACAAAACCCTCAAAAATAATTATTGAGACTGTTCCAATACAATTGTCTTTTGAAAATCTCACCTGGGATGAAATTCAAAAATAATCAGATTTATAAATGGTAATTGAAAAATAGTAATAGTTTCAAAAGTAATCGAAATTTAATCACTTTTTATGTAAAGATAAATCTGAACGAAAATACTGTTCAAAATTCGAAAAATATTCCAGCATAATGTACTCGAGTTCGAATTTTTACATGTGAACTTCCAGCATAATATACCGATCCAACATAATATGCTGGAAGTTCATACACATGTGCTCAAATCTCCAGTATATTATGCTAGAACTTTTCGTGTGCTGGAGTTCCAGCATAATATGCTGGAAGTTCATACACAAGTTCAGCAATTTCCAGTATATTACGCTAGAATTTTTCGTGTTGCAGCAAAATAGTGGCTATTTTTCAATGAATTTACAAACGCTGGCTATTTTTCAATTACCAGTCCGAAAACTGACTAGCCCGTGCTATTTTTACCTTTTTCAGTTTATGTCTTCTAGTTGTTAAGGTTAAGGTCTTAAAAATCTGTCTTTATAATTGAACTAGAGCTTTTGATAAACTAATTTCATTTCAAAATATCTTACATTTTAAATTTAAATCAAGGCATATTTATTACCTTTTAAAAAAAGAAACAAAATTACCCTTAGTATACCAATTGTGGAATGTTAATTTAACAAGACATTTGAAAAGAGAAAATTGAAGGTTTAGACAAATATTTTTATGATAAGATAATTGAACGTGTTTCTAAAGAGGTGAGCAAAAAATCTTAAAAGGAAGATAAATTGGTAGACAAATGACCCAACAACATTTTATTGCAAATAAAATTATACATAAATTTTCGATATGTGTTTTTACTAGCCCTATGAGACATTTTTCTTATTCTCCCTAGTCTCTTGCCATATGTAATTGCAAAAGAATGAGCTGAGAGTTCTAAAAAAAATTAGTTTTTTTTTTGTAATTCTTGTGTGATTGAGTCGAATTTGTGAGTACGAGAAGGGAGAATAAGGGAAGCTCTTTTAGTTTTTCTTTCTTTATTGCCTTTTCCAAAAGTTAAAGTGGAGATGGATGCTAGAATAGTCAAAAAATAAAGAAACAAATGGGCAAATATCGTTTGCGTTAGGACACTTTAGAAGAGTTGTCACTTATATCGAGAGTTGCACCCAAAATTTTTAAGCAAAGTGGACACCATTATTTTTTTATCAGGGATCCTTAAAAGTTTTTACCGTTTAGGGTGCCAAATTATTTATATAATTATTTGTTAAGGTATACACTATACACACACATATATTAGATTTTATGCGAAGTTTACGAGGTCCGATAATTCTTCAATGGTACAAGTAGGTCCATTTCTGCGTACATCCAATATCGATTGACCCGATTAATTAAGGTTCACGCTACATATATGACTCATAAAGATCAAAATATGTTCCATATAAAAAAAAAATTAATTTTCGCGGCTTAAACTCGACTCCACTAATTAAAACCGGTCATATTTCTTGTAAGTATAAGACAGCTATATTCTCATGCAGCGCGAAGTAGCTGAAGTTTTATTATTTCATGGGTCATTTATGACATATTAATTAAAAATAGCTTTTTCCTTCTTTTTCTTTTCCTGAAAAAAATAACGATTTCTATCTTTTTCATGTTAAGATGAGATTTCATGTAAAATTATTTTGTTCATCCTTCTTTTATTTCACACGAGGTCATTAGACAAGATTAATAGTCTAATCTCGCCTTTTAAATTATACTAAAATTATTCCTCCTAATTCCATGAGATTTGAACCATTCGTTTCACAAAAAAAATATTTTTTTACAAGAGAATTGATTCAATATATTCCACTTGTTTATGCCTTCATTCTACGTCATTATATCAATGATAAAATTGGCTTCCTCCTCGCTCATCATTCCGATTTCCTCGCATGTTTTATGATCATTTTAATTTCAAAATTAAATATCCATTGAGTAGCATGATTACACTTTTTTTTTTTTTTGCATGAAATATATGGTGAAACAATACTAAATATTCTTGCAGAAATTAAGATATTGTAACCCTTTATTTTCTCTGGGTTCATATATGTTATATTCTTTTCTTCTTCTAACAACTTTTAGGTCCCTTCAAAAGAGTGAACATATACTATAAGATTTATGACGTTTTATTGTTTTATAGAAAAAACTGAATACCACAAATCATTTCCATTCTTTATCTCCCATCACTTGGTAAATGTTGCAAAAGTTGTTCAACTTAATGCGAATTTCTAAAATAAATTCAAAAAAAGTAAAATTTCTACTAATATTTTCTGTATAAATTTGACAATAAATAAACAATTTACTTATATGATGTGCGCGTGATTTCTCTGCTATTACGAGTTTAACTTGCCCTTTAAAATTATCTTTTCGAAAAAGACAATGGAAAACCTTTATGACATTCTTGTGGGTAAAGTAGTCGGTAATTTGAAGTTCGTAATTTTTGTATAGTCCAATAACTGAATAAAGTATCTAAGTTCAACTAGATAAAGTATCATTATAAGAAAATTATCTTGAGTTTAACCCTATAAATCGAACTTGTATAAAAGATAGTATACAAAAATGGCTTATGCAAAAGCAAACTTTGAAAAAATCATATTACAGCGACAAGTGACTTTAACAGTTTAACTTAGGACCTAAGGTTGCTAAAAAAATTTAAAAAAATAATTTTGAATACCAAAAGGGACCTAATGAGATCTTTAAATTTGAATTTTGATTTGAAAAGCTCTTCAAATAAATGAAAGGAAAGGAAAGGGAAGTTTCCCTTCAAATAAGGATAAGATTTGGTGATGGGCAGACCCCACGTTATAAGGCAATTTAAATATACTGGGAAAATTGCCCCAAAATTAAGGGTAACAATTTTTCAATGGGGGCCCATCTTTAATTCAATTTGGGTAGACAAAATCTCCTTAATGGCCAATGAAAAGGGCCTTTTGACAAATATTTATCTTTGATTATTAGTCAAACATTAAGGATTACCAATTGCATTATGACCAAGGAATCTACTTGAATTCTCTTTATTAATCACCATTAACATTAACAAAGTTTAGTAGATAGCTTTTTTAAACTACTTAGTGTAGTCAGTAGTGTGTTTGGTTCAACCTTGGATTAAAAGTGTCAAATTGGAACGTCAATTAGTTATGGGTGTTTTTGTGAATTGTGGATGGCCTAGCTCTAATGTGACCTCAAAATTCCTTCATATCTTATTGTTAAACTAGCTATTATTTGTTTCTCCCTTGTCCTAATTTACGTATTATACTTTTTCAGTTTATTTCAAAAACATGTAATACTATCTCATTTATAAATAATTTAATTTTAATTTTTTTATTTTAACCATAATAACAATGATGATTTATAGCCACCCAACTTTTTATGATTTAATTTAGATAACAAGTTTCAAATCTTAATTACTTTCTTAAATTCTGTATCAAGTCAAACGCCGTCGTATAAAATAAGACGAGATAGCTTAGAAAGCTGGCTTCGCATAATTTCTTGTAACTTTTTCTACATTTTTTTTTTTGGGGTAATAGCTTATAACGCCTCCCTATATTTGCTCACGTCATTTGTTCTTCTAGGCTTAAAACAAATAATGCTTAATTGCTTATCATTAATTAGTGGTAGAAGCTAATCGCCATAATTCATCTTTGTATTCAAAACTAGTGGATCGACAGTATATAATCTCTTAAAAGTTTTACTATTTAGATTAAAAATGGAAGTTATGAGGACTCTCTTCCGTAAACCTTATAATAATAATTGTTTCACCAATTCCAAATAAATATTGCAGTAATTAACATTTTTTTTTCTTTTTATCTGTTCAAGTTTTGGTGGATAAAAATTTTTGGTACTTGTTACTAATGAAAGGTAGCTAATATACCGAATAATTAGTCAAGGTGCGTGCAAGTTGGCTACTGTTATTAAAAAAACAAACATTTACCTTTGAAAGGTTTACTTGTCTCATCAAACTTAAACTGACTTCCCTTCTAATTCTAATCTAGAATAAAAATAGCCAATGACGAGAAAAGAAAAAAAATTACTTCAAATTACAATGTCAGAGAATTATATTAGTATTGTATTGGATGTTGGAATAGCAGACTACGGACTGTAGGGCTGATCTTTTTCTTCATTTTCTTCTTCTTCATTAGAGCCCGTTTGGTCATGAAATTTTTTCCGCTTTTTTCGAAATTTTTTCATTTTTTTCCCGAAATCATTGTTTGGCCATAAAATTTTTAATTTTCATTTGAAGATGACTCCAAAAAGCTGTTTTTCAAAATTTTCACTCAGATTATTCACAAAAATTCAAAAACAACCCAAAAATATATTCATGTCCAAACAAAACTCTAATTTTCAAATACCATTTTTATTTGAAAAAATCACTTTTATTTGGAATTTTACAATTCTTATGTCCAAACGCCCACTGAGTATTTATAGACTGTCGACAATTAAAAGAAGAGTTATGTTAGACAATTTTTTCCTTTCTTATAAGTCGTTTCGCATTTCTTTTGGAAGAGTACTCATATGATAGCAACTTTTTTTATAAAAAAAATGATTTTTCAACAAAAATCTCATGTCTTTTCTTTTTCAAACAATTTTTCCTTCAGAGGGGGGGAAATAATTCTTGTCTACTTACTCAATTTTCAGGGCTAGAACCAGTCATTGTATAAGCAGGCAGTTTAATTTGACTGCAATTGTAGTTGAAAAAAGGGAGCAAACACCAAAAGAAAAAAAAACCCTTCTTATGGTGTTGAGTCCCATATCGGCCATTAAGGGATGAGAAAGTTTTATAGTCTTGCGCAATTCTTGTCTCATGAGTTAGCTTATTTGGAACAATTCTCGTCTCATTAGCTAACTTTTATGGTTAAATTAGGCCCAAAATTAATTTATCGCATGCTAGAAGAAAATGAAAAGGCAGAGAGTCCAATATTACTTACAAGAAGTGGATAAATTAGAGGTAATAAAATCTAACCCATTTTTCAGCGGTTCAAATTTAAAAAATTTGGATTATAACTTTTTGTTGACTTGATCCAACAGATTGAACTCAAAGTAATCCATCAAATAATTGGGTTAAGATCCAACCACAAATATACAAAATCAAATTGAGGATTAAGAATTATCTAAAGTTGGAAAAATTTAAACTAATAATTTAAGAGAAATGCATTAGTTTTCACATCTTCTTTTTAAAAAAGCAAAATAAAAATAGAGGGGTAATTGGGTCATGTTAGGGGGGTTAAGTATGACACTTATAATTTGATTAAACCCATTTTGACCCAGGTAAATTTTTGAGTTAATTGAGGGAGATACTTTTATAACCAGACAAGATTTTAAAAACACCTATAGAATCTTAGCATCATTTATTAGCATCATTTATTGAATAAGAAATGAGGCAATAAAAATATTATATTAGTAGCAGTTTCCATCTTGTAGTCAATCAAATCCCAATAAATCTCCTAATTAAACTCCCCAATGATAACCTTCTACATAGGATCTCCGTTTTTTCAAACAAAAATCGAAAGGAAAAAAAAAACTCCAGTCTTCAAAAAACTAGACATACCATCAAAGGAAAACACAAAATAATATGCACCATTGCATTTCCTTGAACTTCCAATTAAATGAATTATAGCCTGTTTGGCCAAACTTATTTTTGGGTCAAAAGTGCTTTTTTTTGGCCAAAAGCACTTTTGGCCGAAAATTGAGGTGTTTGGTCAAGCTTTTGGAAGGAAAAAAAGTGTTTTTGAGAAGCAGAGAAAAGTAGCTTCTCTCCAAAAGTATTTTTTTGAGAAGCATTTTAAAAAAAAATATACTTATAAGCAGTTTTCAAAATCTTGGCCAAACACTAATTATTGCTCAAAAGTGCTTTTCAAATTAATTAGCCAAACACAAATTGTTTCTCACTAAACACTTTTTTAAAAAATACTTTTGAGAAAAACACTTCTCAAAATAAACTGATTTTAGAAGCTTGGCCAAACAGGCTATTAGTATATTATGGTTATATTATAGGTTTGTGTTTGTTAATTTAGTATGCGTAGGAAATTATATACACGACATAATAATGGTATATCATAAATTAGTATTTGTTTAGTTATGTATAAATATATAATTATATTATATCATGCATGAAGGGTATATTGTAGATTTTTTTTTGTCTTATTAAGTGTGTAATAATTATATACACATTATAATAATGGTATAACGTACATATGCATTTGTTTATATATGTGCGCATATGTAATTATATACATGGTATAATAAAGATATTCATAGTATAATAAAAATATACATGGTATAATAAAGATATATATATATATATATATATATATATATATATATATATATATATATATATATATATATATATATATATATATATATATATATATATATATATATATATATATATATATATATATATATATATATATATATATATATATATATATATATATATATATATATATATATATATATATATATATATATATATATATATAGTCAGTATTTTGATCGAGTAACTATTATTTTGGTTAAAATTATCTAATAATCAATTATAAATAGTAAGAAAGAACTAAAATACAAACCAAATTCCCCAGAAAAAATGGCTGTTGTTGAATCAGCTGTGAAATACGCGGCGTGTCAGCTTAGTTATCCTCATCAAACCACTTACTTGATGTCTAGCTTCCCAACTGGTCCCTTGTTTGCTCTTAGATTGGACTAAGCGGCAATCCTTACTGTGGAAGCAGACCTTGTCATTCTTCTCCTTCAATGCCAGTGAATAAGTACACTAGGGCTGGAATGCTCTTTTATCATGTATGTGGATTACTTGGTCGATTACCTGATTGCACTAGTCTCATAGCCCTCTCTTTCTAGCGTCCCTATTGTAAAGCACTTTTCTATATTTATTAATAGAGAAACGGAAATGTATTAATGAGGATGAAAGAGAAATGGATATGTATTTATAAGATTGTAAACTAATTCCTAAAGTAGTGGTCTTCATTAACCGTGAGTACTATTAGAATATGCCATAAAAGTAAATGAATCTATCAATTTTGAAAAAAATCAAAGGTTATGCTATTTATTTATATAGTTTTATATATTTGCTCTACAGTGTTAAAATCTCATGAATTAACAAACGACATCAGAGTCCATACTTGTAATGTCACAATAGTCAATAGCTAAATGGTCAAGAGCAATGCTAATCAGCCATAAACGTTGTGTTTGGGGCTGGAATATATATATATATAAAAGCTATAATTAGAGAGAAGGTAAGAGGAAGATGGGAAGGCAAAGAGAAATGTTGATGCTAGGGCAGACATTTCAACATGACTTAAATTTTAAACTGTACTTTGTTTATATAACAAAAAGAATGAAAAGAAACAGGCAACTTCAAATTAAATAATAATAATTGGGAATATTTATGTTAGATGATGGAAAAAGTGCATTTGCATGTGACTCTTGGTCTCTTTATATTTATGCCTACTAATTTATTTTTATGTGATATGATGAGTGTGCCCAATTATATTGATGGCAAATTGACAAACCATAATTAGTTTACTTCATTGCAAAGAGACCCTCCTGTCTCTTTTCTCTATTTTTCTATTTTTGTAGAGGGACCATTGGTGGGGGTATTGATTTGAATTTGTTGAGTATTGTCATTAGTCATCAGTGCTGTGCTGCAGGCAAAAGTTTGGTCCTTCCAATATATATATATACCACTACAAAATTAGAATATTATTCTCTTGATATCTAAATAGTTTGGAATTGAAACGTAATAGTTGTAGTCTTAAATGTCCGTAGGTGTTGATTTGTTTAAAATTTTTGTACGTTAAGCAAAGGTAGGTGTAACATCTCAACGTGCCTTGTTTGATGGGTTGTTAATTAATCAAATTTAAGAAAACTGGATCTTGACCTTGTTTTGAGTCGTCACGCTAGTAAAGTACTACTTTTAAATAATGGTTAATTAAGTTTATTCACTCGATACCCTCGATGGCTCTCGTAAGCATGATATAACTTTGTTCTTGATCTTGTTTAATAGATGTTGAGTGTCATTTTTTGTTGTTCGAGCTCCTCTAAGTGAGTGCGAGCTAGAATTCTTATGTTAGCTTGATTGTTTTTGATAGTGACTAACGAGTGCAACCACATCCATTGTCATCGACTCATATAGTTGAACAAACTTTGTGAAAAGAAAACATATATTTATATTGTTCGCACCTGCTGTCACTAAGTAATAGTTGGTATACAATTAGATAGTTGCCAAAAGTATATCTATTGGCAAATCCATGGATTTAGGAGTTGCTTTTCCTCTTCTTCCTTCATTTATTTCTCATCTCATTTTGTGTGTAGCAGCCACAGTTTTCACTCTTAGTTCCTTCTATAGTAGGCATAAGTGTGAGATAAAGGCAATATTTAAGTTTTAAAAGAAGATATTTAGTTTTAAAAAACTGTCAATTTGTCAAAGAAAATAAAGCATTTATTATTAGAATAAAATTGACCCGAACATAAGCTAAATGATTAGAGAAAATTCGTACAACCGACTCAACTGATTTGATATTCAAACGAAGTTAATGTATTGAATTCTTTTATACCACATGCACAAAAAAGGCAATCTGATGTACTAAACTCTCGCTATGTGCGGGGTTCGGAGAAGGGCGAACCACAAGGGTCTATTGTACGCAGCCTTATCCTGCATTTCTGCAAGAGGCAAGTTCCACGGCTCGAACCCGTGACCTCCTGGTCACATGGCAGAAACTTTATCAGTTACGACAAGGCTCCCCTTCGAGACATACACAAAAGAGGCAAATGTTTGAGGTAAAGCTATTATTACTACAGTATTATTTAGGGAAGTCTAATGTATCCAACATGAATAATTATGTAATATTTTTTTGTCTAATCTTTTAATGTTTCTAGAAGGGAAGTTTGCTACACTATTAAAAGTTTCCGAATGAATTTGCAACAAATTTAGTTTAAGAGAAAATGGCTCTATCATGTGAGAATACTGCTAGTGCTTACATCAACAGAAGATTTGCTAACTTTGCAATGAGACTTATTGAATCTTTGCATTTCAGCAACATAAATTCATATTTATCAGTAGAGGAAGAATTCCATGTAATGCAAAAGTAAACTTTTACCAATGCCAAAAATAAGAACTAGCCTATAAATGCATATATAGTCTATGAGTTTGTTTATCAACTAAAAGAAACAACAAGTGGAAATTAAGTTAATGAAGAAAAGGAAGAAATAAGTATCATAAATGCTACAAAATCATACTGATATCTCCCAAACCTTTAGGGGTATGCTTTTCTTAATCCCAAAAGGTAGGGGAAAATGAATCAAGAAGTGTACTTAGTGGCAAACTTTATTTACTCTGTATCTCTGATGCTTTCACTTGTCAGCCACAGCTTCTTTTGGATGATAAAAACAATATCATCTCCTTCTTGGTCTGGATCTGAAGTTGGATCAGCAACTGCTTCCCAGTGCAATGCCGATAAATACTTCTTTACAAAGTCAATGACATGTTGTTTGTCGTTGAAGATAACAATACCACTAGGCCTTAGAATACGATCTATCTCGAGTAACAGATCCTCACCGCTGCAACCTTTCTTTTCAATGTCAGAGAAAACACTCCAAGCATGGAGCAAATCGTAGGTCCTAGGATATGTCGAAAATGCTTCACACCTGCACTCAATGATGCGTAATCAAGTAAGATTTCCGATGATTGATCATCTTTGGTTCGAAGGATGAAAGGAAAAACAGTGTTCTCAGAGATGCTAAAGATCTGCGTGCTTCTTATGGTTATAAATTCTAAAGTTGGATTTATGGCCAAGAAAAATTATTAAGCACTTAAAATAGCGATGCACATTGTAACACCTCACATAAATGATACTTGAGCAGAATTTACATTCCATTTTTGCTGCCAGTTAATTGACATATTAAGAGTATCTCACAATGTAAAGATGCTCAAAGATATGGTTTTGTTTAATTTTGTGGCTAGCATACTGCTTTTTAAACCAAAGACTAAAGGTGAGAGATTTACGCCCAAAAAGCAGACTGGAGAAATCTACATGCGTTGTTCTGTAAAATAAGAAATTATTAACGTACCAGTCATGAGTTGTGCCGATCAAACCACGGTCATATACAATCTTGAGAGTGTTAGGCCCATCTTTGGATACAACATTCATGACCCAAACATCTTTGTCCTTCAAAGCAGCAGCAAATGACCCCAAATTGGCCTTCATGTCCATGATATTTCTCAGACTGTCCGAAGAGATCTTTGGACTTAAAAGATTCCAGTAGTGTTCCACCCTTCGCTGCCAAACCTCCTGTGTATAAGCCAAGAAAAGCAAGACGCATATTAATCTCACTTGTGGAATGAAGCGGCAGAAATTGACAAATAAGACCTGAAGCTTACCATGTCCTTCTCAAACATTTCAGTTGAATACCCAAAATCAGCAAGACGAGGAGGAGGAGAAGTTAGCCTAGCTGGCCAAGGAGCCAGTGCACTTCCACTAACTTTGTGGTCATCTGATATCAGATAATAACAATAAGGTAATAAATTTTTGAGAAAAACTAAAGAGAATTAACTTTAACATTGTTTTACAAGCTTCAACAAAACTGCGACTTATTTGCTTTGATAATAAAACAAAACTAAAACTTCTGTCTCATGCATATGTATCAGAAAACTAATTGAACAATATTTGATGTTTCCATTCCATAAAAGGCTCCAAATATATTCAGAGCATATACGCAAGCAAAATGCACCTATAAGGTTGAACAACGCAGGGAGAGATAATCATGACATTGGTTGACTTTGACAAAACCATGGACCAAACATAGGTGGTAGTATTAGTGATACACTTGCTCATTTAACATCCTTTTTGTGATGATTTACTCTTGCTAAGTTAACCAGGTATAAGATACTTCTATCTGCCATTTTTACTGCTGTCTCAGGTATACTCACCGATACTCAAGAATGACAAAAAGCAAGAGACAGGAAACTTACGTTCAGAATAAGGTGTTATGCATGCTTCCATATTCACACCCCAAACAGCATCAGGATCATCATCGGACTGACAAAGTGGTGGTTGAGTACCAGCTGGTCTTTCCATGTAACAATCATTGTTTAGAGGCTTGACCCAAATCACTGTTTGGTTCCTTTTTTCTGCTATTTTCCAGCACATGCGTTCCACAAGTGCACTCATCTCTCTCCATATTCTGAGATCCTCTTCATCCTGCGCATATGCTTCTGGAGAGGAGTAAGCAAAATAGCCTCCAGGCCTTAGCACCCGATCTAGCTCGAGAAGAAGGATACCATCCCTTTGAAGCCAATCGATCCTACAACGGGAACAGTGAGCAAATTCAAACGATCTGCTTGGATAGGGAAGCCTTTTCGTTCCAAGAACACCAAGATATGCAGGAATTCCTCTCTCTAAGGCAAACTGGATCTGATTTTGATGCACATCATTTGGCGCCAATGACATTGCTATGATATCAGAGGATAGAAGATAACCACCAAAGCTAGCCACACCACAACCAACGTCAAAAACTGTGCGTATCCTTCCTCCATTGTTCAAGTTATTGTTCGGAAAGTTCAGCATCTGCAATCATGATTTCACGTATGACAACTTTGAGAACATCTTAACATATAAGGCTGGTTACATATTTCTTTTTATAGACAGATCTGCAATACTTTAAGAAGAGAGTCCTCACATTTGCAATTGAAGCAATGTACTTATCAGCTCCATAGTGAAAGTGAGTGCCTCCGCCAGGAAAATTAATCTTATCACCCTTAACAACCATCCAGTTTTGGTCAGATTTCTCATGTGCAAGGTGAGTATGTGGTATGTTCGCCTTCCAAACCTCATCTCTACTCCTTGGCCACTTAATCGGTACCTACAACAGCACCCAAGGGGGGAAGTGAAAAAGATGTGTCTCATGACAAAAAAAAGATTGAGTAAAACATTGGAAGTTAGAGCATATTCTTGACTTATATTTAGTACTGATATAGCTTATTCACCTTGTATCCAGCTGGAGGAGGAATCAAACAATTGTAACGCCTTTCAGGCAATGGGCAATGTCTTTCATAGTGCTCCATTAAGTTTAAATCCAACTTCAATCTCATTTGATATATGAGATGTCTGTCCAGACAAGGAATTAACTCTGAATGTCGATCATCGCAAACCTTTCAAGAAAAAAATAAAGTAGCACAAGAGTTAAGAAGTCAACACAAAACAACCAAAATGCGGCAAGTGTTTATTGTTCCTCCATTTAGCCACACGGTTGGTTGGATGACAGTGATTGCCACATCACATCTAGCAATAAAACACGAGAGAAAAACAAGAAAGGAAAAAGAACACTCACTGGGAAGCTCTTAGGAATGATGCCATCTTCACCATCTTCGAGCCCAAACTTCTCATCTTGCTTGCTGCTAAGATCAGAGTCATCATCTCCACCCAAATAGGAAGATCCCAGTTTCCTCAAAGATCGGCTGCCATACTCTAGAGCAGATTCACCATTGCCTTTAGAGCCAAAATACACATACAGGATAACAACAAAAACTGCAACAACAGCAACAGAAGTCAACAGGCGCTTCTTCTGCGCTCCATCTGATCTCCCTCGCATCATTTTGTTTAGTTTCAAAATCTGCAGAAAAGCTTCAGATTCACCCTTCCCCTTCAGTTCTTAGCAGACATAATTGTAGGTGCACCAGTTAGCTCCTAAATTTAACAAATTGCACAAAATTAGATTATGAGGGAAGAGGGATTTCTTTGATTGGTGAAATAACCTGTGAAATCACTCAAGTAGTGTTGCATGTACTCAGGGAAACAAACTTGTAAATTAAACTGATATGTTTCTTGTATAATTTTCATGATCTCAGAAACAATCTTTGGAGTCATTTTGAATTCCACGAAAGTTCCCAAGCTCGGGTACGGGTTTCTGACTTTGGTTATTACCCCTTGAAATTTGACGTTAAGTTTGTCTACTTCTCTAGCCAGTTAGAGAATGAGATAGAAGCAACAAAGATCCACTAATTGTATAATGATTCATGAGTTATTTACGTGTGATTCTCCAATATTCTCAAGTACATGTAGGCCACATACACTATCTGGTAAGCCAAGAGCAATTATTGATGAAAATCAAGATTAAACCAGCATTTATCTTTAAAGGATTAGCAAAGAACACTTTTGCTCCCCCCCAAAATAATAGGTACCAAATGGAACTGGACGAGAAAAACAAGGTTAAGCAGAATTCCAAAAAACAGAGTTGGCTTGATGCAGGCATATGTTTTACATCACTGGCCACATTGTCCACAGCATCTTCCACTACATCGCATTCTATTTCTCGTTCAATGATAAAAGAACAATCCAGATGCTATTTACAATATAAAAAATGTAGAACTACTTAAAACATTAACTATGAACAAGATCCTCAAGCATTAATACATTAGAATTATTTATTGTGAAGACCAATGAAATCAACTTTTATCATTGGAGATAAAAACCATAATGCCATTACGCTGACGGACCCGATCGACCCATAGTCAGCAGAACATAAAGAGAAGCCATTTTTACACAAAAAAATTGTTTATATATATATAAAGAATACAGCATTTCAAGAAGCTAAACAGTAACAACCAGAAACAAAGCTATAAGAATAACTAATACACAGATCTGGATGATGCAATTAAGAAACCAAGATCACTAATGCAAATCAAAAAGACTAGGCATTAGCATTAATGGATGAAACAACAAAAGCAAAGAACAGATTGCGTCCTAGCTAGCTGGGAATAATAAACTAGCATAAAAGGCCAAAGGGTAAGCGAAATCCAATATGATCCATTTTACGAGCCATGATTACTAATACAAATCAAGACGATTAAACATTACCATTAATGGGTACAAACAACTGAAGCAAAGAACAGATTTTGGCCTAGCTGGGCATATTTTATTAGCACAAAGGCCAAATGGGTAAGCCAGAATCAATAGATGCATTAAAAAAGCCATAATTGTTAATACAAAACAACAAGATTAAGCATTAGTATTAATAGGTCCAAAATATTAGAGCAAAGATTAAATTTTTTTCCTAGCTGAGAATAGTTGACAAGCAAAAAAGCCAAATGGGCAAGCTAGATTTAAAATGATGCACTAAAAAAAGTCACGATTGATAATAAAAGTTAACAATATTAAGCACTAACATTAATGGGTCAAAAATATTAGTACAGAGATTAGATTTTTCCTAGCTGATAAGTGATAATAATTAACAAGCATAAAAAGCCAAATGGGTAAGCTAGATTCAATCTGATGCATTAAAAAAAGCCATGATTGTTAATACATTAACAAGATTAAGCACTAGCATTAATGGGTCAAGAATATTAGAGCAAAGATAAGATTTTTCCTAGCTGAGAATAAAGCTAGATTCAATATGATGCACTTAAAAAAGCAATGATTGTTAATACAAAAATTAACAAGATTAAGCATTAGCATTAATGGGTCAAAAATATTAGACCAAAGATTAAATCTTTCTTAGCTGAGAATAATTAACAAACAAAAAAGGCCAAATGGGAAAGCAAAATAAAAATAAAAAAATAAATCAGATCCAGTGAAAGAAGAAAGAAGCTTACAAGATTGAAGAAGGGATAGGTGCAGATCTGAATTTGGGAAAATGGGAAGTGTTTGAAAATTGCTATGGGAATTCAATAGTAGAACGTGGCAAGAGAAACAAGAAAGTAGATAAGTGTGTGTTGAGGAGGTGAGTGTATAAAAAGGAAAATGTATATGTAGTGAAAGAGAAAAAGGATACAGTTGAGAGGAATGAATGGAGAGAGAGAAGAGAGGGGGGGGGGTATGACGACAAGGGGGGTGGGTCTTGGATCTAAGTTTCTGTGTGTGTGAAAATTTTGGGATCTTTTTTGCCATATTTGGGGGAGAGAGAGGGAATAAAAGTGAAAGGTACAAACTTTCATGTTGCTAATTGTAAAATTCAGTATTTGATTTTTTGCCTTTCTGTTTATTTTTTCATATTCGTTACTACTTTCATTCCACAATAAGTGACCATTTTGTTTTTATTATTTTGGTCCAAAATAAGTGTTCATTTATATAATCAAGAAAAAAATTCAATGTATTTTTCCAAAATTATTCTTATGTACGTATCTCTAAAAAGTCTTTTACTCCTCACATTAACTATGTTGGAATATTTAATTAAGGGTAGTTTAGTCACACTAACTAGTTTTGTCTAGAATATTGTATTATGTACCCAAAGCAAATTAGTCACTTATTGTGGACCGAAGAGAGCATTTATATTGAAATTTCAACAAATTTGGAATCGCATTGCTTAAGATTTATTCACGAAAAATATTTCTTATCAGAATTTTTTAATACTCAAACTCGTTAAAATAAAGAGATTCTATCTCTTCTGCCATAATCTAACGGTAAAATATAAAATTTTGATTGATCGGGTGCATTAGTAAGGTTAGTGTTTCACAGATAAAAAATTTAGTTATTATTGTAACTTTCGATTCAACATAATCTAACAATTTAAAATTTTAAAGCATGACATTGAACTAAGTTCATAAAATATAATTCTTAAAAAAGCTTGTGCTTTCTCTTTGGCAAAAGTATATCTAATACTGTATATAGAAACAGATGGAGAATAATAAGAAAAATGAAATTCCATGAGTGGAGAATTGGATCTTTGCCCATGTGCACTTGATCCAATGAATTTTAATAACATTATATACTATAATAATTTATGGCCAGCTTTAAGGTTTAACCTTACTCATTGTTTTGAGTTGGTATTTTGACTGAGGTCTGAGACTGAGAGTATCACCAACTTTTCTATATCATTTAATATAGAAAACTTCGATCAAAATATGTTATGTATTTTTAAAGTTTCCTAATGTATTAAGGGAAAGGTTATACAAACGATATACATTAACTTTTAAAAGAAGAAAGTTAGAAAAGAGTACTCATGATTTATTTGTGCAGCTATTTACCCACAGATATAAAGTAATTTTTCTATGCAATATTTGAATAAATGAATCACTGTTTTCAGTATTAAGAACATGTTTTGATAATACAAAAACATGTTAACAAAATAGAAATGTGGGTAAACAACTTATAGGAATTATTTAAATTATAGAGAGCGCGTAAGAAAATGTTTTACTCCGCTTAAAACTTAAATTCTTTTGCATATTCGTGCGATATAACAAAAATGAATCTTTTCAATTTAGTTTTCCTTGTTTCAATATTATGATATTCTTCCATTTTAAGAAGTTGCAATATGTATGGAATCATTTCATATTTATACTAACTTTTTTAACTTTTACAAACTAAAAACTTTGATGTGACTCTGGAATGAGTTTCAAATATAATTATCACAAATTTTGTATTAAGTTAAATAAGTCATGTGAAATATAATAGAGGAAAAGTAAAAATTATTCTCTAGTGTGGAACCGTTTTGTTTATTTTTATATTTAGTTTAATATTTTCGAATCTAAGAAGTACAAGTTGCATGACAGATAACACCTTAGGAAATTATAACGTCAAATCGTCAATTACGCGAACTTCACACTCCTCGAGCTGTCAATTTGTGATCAATTTCGTCGGTGGCTTATTTTGGGCTGGATCTAGTTTATTGGGCCAGTTCTAAAGCCCAAATGAAAATTAACAAGATCAAATTTGGGCCTGTTTCAATGTCCAACATAAAGGCCCACCCAAATACTTACAAGGACAGGGTCAAAGGACAAAGGCCCATGACCTGAGTGATGAAGGTTCATTGCACTTGCAAGCTATGGCTTCCTAAGATTGGCCCAAGTTACAACTTATTTTTTGCAAGAAGTTTTTGCATAAGGTGTTTTTTGAAGAATTAACTTAAATAATCGTTCCACTTAAATTAAAAATAGCCAGTGAAATATATATATATATATATATATATATATATATATATATATATATATAGATAAAGTGACTTATAGAATTTTTTTTTATACCTCTAACAAACTAGTCTTTGCTATTTATAGAGAGCTATGGACTCTAACACAAACTTAAAATATTTTCAGAAATCATTCATTTCAGAAAGTCGGGTACTTCACTCGGTTTTTCCTTTTATCTGATTTTTGAAAAAGATTCTTATTTATTTATTTATTTATTTATCCTTTAGTTATATTATTGCACTTATCTTTGTGAGCACCTAATTTTTTACCGTGCTTGAATATTTCTCGCTCCCATCTTCCTACGCATGTTCCCACTCTTTGTCCCCATACTTTGTTGCCATTCTAAATTTTCTTGTCCCCCATGCTTGCCCTCATGCTTGTCCCCCCACACTTTGCTCCCTACTCCACTCTCCATTGTTCCCCACTCCTTGTCCCCCATATTTGTCTCCTATCACAAATTCCATACCCCATTTTCAGCTATAAGACACACTTTAACACCACCCCAATAGACACACATACACGAAAAGAGAACGGAGGGGACGAAAACAGAATCGGAAAAGGGATCGATACCAAAAAGGCACAACATACTTCTTCATTCGAAGACCAGCCTTCAACCACCCAAACAACCCCTTTCTCTTCGTTAAAATTCAGCTGAAAGCAGCCATAACTCCTCCCGTTTTCCTCCACTAAACAACTCCATCAAAATTCAGTTAATCTTCCATCATTTACAACCATAGCCACTCAAACTCCAGCTGAAAATCAGCAACAAACCCAACAGCAAAAACACACCAAAACCCAGCAAAACACCAGCTGAAACCTGCTGCAGAAACCGCTCAAACATAGTCCAAAAATCTGGGCAAAAAAGCAGTCAAAATTCAATGAAAAAACAGCCATAAAATATGCCAAAAGCACCAGCTCATCCGTAAAGTATTCGAGGTTCCGGCGCCGCTGCGTTTTCTATTCGGGTTCTAGCGAGTTTTCTCTATTAGAGTCCATTCGGCTTTGATTTCAGCTGTTGTAATTTCACTGGAGGTGCTTACAAATAAAGGAAATATCTTTGTTACTAAAGGTCCGACCGCTTACTTTAAGTTTCGTTATTTACATATTTGTCTGTGGTTTTTCTTAGATATGGGATTGAGTTCATTTCGATAAAATTGTTGCCTGAAGAATCATGCTGCGTATTTGTTGCTCTGTGTACCTATGCCATGTTTAGTATAATTAATCATCCATTTGTTAGCTATGGGAAGAGAAGCATGATAATTTTAGGAGTAAATATATAATTGGATCTTTGTCTTTAATCAAGTGGGTCGTTAGTTCTTTTAAGAGTACTTGGGTTTTAAGGCTATTATTTGGACCGAGCATTTGCATTTATTTGAATCTCAGCAATATTCATTGGCAATCTAATTCACTATGTAGTTTAATTTGTAATTTCAAAAGAATGTTAGCAATTAATTAAGTTGTAACATAATTGTTCTTGTTAATAATTTTTAGTTAAAACATAGATTTCTTCCTCAAGTAATTCCATAATTCATAACCTTATAATAATCTCAAACTTTAAGAAGAATAATGAACACCGATAAAGTACTTTAGGCGCGCTTTTAATTAGTTTATTGCGATTATGTATACGTTCGCGTGACATAATTATGATTTTCAAAATTAAAACAGAAGTATGTGTTCACGTAACTTTGGTAAAAATAATCTTAATATAATAAAATGCTATTAATTGTGTACATGTACGCGTGATATAATTTTTATACAATAAACAAAACGGATTCACACATAGTCATTCGTTTCATAGATAGTTCCATATTTTAATAATTAAAAGCGGATAGATAAAACATGAAAAACAATAAATCACAGTTTATCCAAAATTAATTCAAGCCAAGTTGTAGTCAATAAAGCGACCGTGCTAAAATCACGGGACTCGGGGAATGCCTTACACCTTTTCCCTAGTCAACAGAATTCCTTACCCGGATTCAAGTAAAAGGTGACTTGGAACACCAGCAAAAAATCAATTCCAAGTGGCAACTCTGTAAATAAAATAATCCATATTTCAAAAATTATCACTTTAATTGAAAAAACTTTTTAAATCACAATCCAAACACATTATCGTTTTGGGGGGGCATAAACGAGGTGTGACAATCTTCTAACATTATATAATATCTCATATGATTTAAGCACATTCTTCTTTCAAATTTCTAATATTTACGTCTTTTCTTTTCTACTGCTTTTCAGCTTTATGTCTCGTCATTCTTTTTCATGTGTCCAAACTATGTAGAGCCACTAAGTCGAAACTCATTCCAGAGTCACCATCTTTATTTTTATGATATCCATATCCGAAGCTTTTTACGTGTTATCTTCTTATGAATTTTGTTGGGTTGCTCTTTGGTATCAGAGCTAAGAAAAGATATAAATTCGCGAGATAACATAATTTTACAAAATAATAATAATCGTTAAATGATGGGTTAATATTGTACCCATCAATAATTACCATTGAGTTCTAAGGATCGAAATTCTAGATAAAATATTAGGTAGAATAGTTTGGGAGACACTTGTACTAGTTTCAGATTGTCATCCCGGTCTCTCTACTCCATAAAGTTTATCCAAACACCTCAACTTGATCAAAATAAGACTTTTAAACCCTTCTGACCGTTGATCGAGCTTATGTGACATTGATATGGCTGAAGTGGACAAAATGAGTGATTTGCACGCACATTCGGTGCGTGAGTTGATATTTTTCTTTATTAAAAAAATAAAAATAAAAAATTAATTAAATAAAAGAAATACTAGCATAGTCCCCTCACCCTTCTATGTTCTTCTTCATATCTACCATCCCCTTTCGTTCTCCCTCTCCCCCTCCCCCTCCCCCTCTTCTCTTCATCTTCAGCGCCCCCTCCCCGGTTCTGCCCTCCTCCCCATTCGTTCTGTCGCCCCCTCCCTCCTTCTATTCTTCTTCTTCAGATCCCCTCCCTTCCCCTTTTCTTCATCTTTCTTCATCTCTTCTTCCATTAAAGTTTCTCCTTGGTGTGTATTTTTTCTTCCATCATATCATCTTTCCCTTCTCTATGGCTCTTCCATTTTTTCCGGTGGTCTAAGCTTTCAAAGTTTTTCACAGCCCTTTCAAATTGGGGTAGAGGAATAAGTCAAAATTCAAAAGAATTAATTCTCTGGTCGTGTATTTTTCAAGCGAATTTTTCATGGATAGATAACTTAAATTAAAAGAGGAGTGAATGTGAGATTATAAGAAAGAAGAATTGATATTGGAAGTGGTGGTACTCATGGTGAAGAAGCCATGGCAGGTGGCGTTATTCTCTTAAGAAGGTTGAGTGGGTGGGTTTGAAGAAGGGAGGAAGGGTTTTTCTTTAATTTTAATTTTTTACTTTTCTTTTTTTATTTTTTCTTTATGAAATTAAAATTTGTTAAATAATATTATTTTGGCATAGAATCTGACGTGGATGCTGATTTGTCATCTACATCAAGCAAGTGAGAATCACACTAATCCGAAGGGGTTTAAAAGTCTTGTTTTGATTAAGCTGAGGTGTCTGACTGAAACTTTATGGGAGTGTAGGGATCGAGATGACAATCCAAAATAAGTACAAGTGTCTCCTAGGCAATTCTGCCAAAAAATTATAATATTGATGGGTTAAAATTGCGCCCATCGACAATTCTTATTTTCTTTGAATAAATATATCTTCATGATGGATTACTTTGTAGACTAATTCTGATACGAGACAAATACCATTTAGATATATTATTAATGAAATTAATGGAGTACTCTTGAAACGTCAATAACTAATAGCATGTTTGGCCAAGTTTTTAGAAGGCAAAAAGTGCTTTTGAGGAGAAGGAGAAAAAAGTAGCTTATCTTCTAAAGCACTTTTCTGAATACTGCTCAAAAGTGTTTTTTAAATTAATTATCTAAACACAAACTGATTCTCACCAAAAGCACTTTTTTTAAAAGTACTTTTGAAAAAAAACACTTCTCAAAATAAGGTGATTTTAGAACCTTGGCCAAACATGCTATAATTCAGCTATGACTCAAAAAAACATATGGGTATGTGTATTTGTAGATATCAAATTTTTGTATTCAAACCTCAATTGCTTGGAATATTGAAGTATTGCTTTTTATTTGTATTTAAGTAAAAAAATTGATTCCAACTCATAAATATTACCGTCACAAACATATTTTTTCTAGGTGAAGTTTATGTACAAACCAGTCATATTGCATAATTTGTTTTTGCAAGTTTAACTTCATTGACTTTCTCTCTTTTTTATTGTACTTTGAGACAATGTGTCTTTGATAAGTTGATTATGTCTACCCAAAAGATAATTTTCCTTTGCCGAATATCCATATTCTTGTAGATAATTGCGCAAAGCATGAGATACAGTCGTTCGTGGATTGCTATGCTGGGTACCACCAGATTCTAATGGATGAGAGTGATGCAGAAAAGACCGCTTTCACCACTCCGTGGGGTGTCTATTGTTACAGGGTCATGCCATTCGGTTTAAAGAATGCAGGGGCAACTTACATGAGGACCATGACCACCATTTTTCACGACATGATGCACAAAGAGATTGAAGTATATGTCGATGATGTCATCATAAAATCAAAGACACAGGCTGACCATGTGAATGATTTGAAAATGTTCTTCGAACGGTTTCGAAGGTATGACCTTAAGCTCAATCCAGGCAAATGTGCGTTTGGAGTTCCATCTGGGAAACTCCTCGGTTTTATAGTCAGTCGGAGAGGTATCGAATTGGATCCATCTAAGATAAAGTCCATTCGAGATCTGCCACCCCCGAAGAACAAAAAGGAGGTCATGAGTTTGCTCGGAAGGTTGAACTACATCAGTAGGTTCATTGCTCAACTCACAACCACGTGCGAGCCCATCTTTAAATTGCTGAAAAAGGATGCTGCAATCAAGCGGACAGACGATTGCCAAAATACTTTTGACAGGGTCAAACATTATCTATCCAAACCCCCTGTACTGGTCCCACCTGAACCTGGTAGGCCTTTGTTTTTATATCTATCGGTGATAGATAATTCCTTTGGATACGTTCTGGGGCAACATGATGTGACAGGCAAAAAGGAACAAGCAATATATTATTTGAGCAAGAAGTTCACCAATTATGAGGTTAAGTACACCCTTTTAGAAAGGACATGTTGTTCCTTGACTTGGGTCGCTCAGAAGTTGAGACATTATCTTTTGGCCTATACCACTTACCTCATATCCAGAATGGATCCTCTGAAGTATATCTTCCAAAAGCCAATGCCCACCGGCAGGCTCGCAAAATGGCAAATCCTGCTCACAGAGTTCGACATCGTCTATGTCACTCACACCGTGATGAAAGCACAGGCTCTGGCCGATCATTTGGCAGAGAATCCAGTTGATGATGAGTACAAGCCACTTACCACATACTTCCCAGATGAAGAGGTCAACTCAATAGAGGAAGTAGTTCCATACGACAACCCTCTATGGAAAATGTATTTTGATGGAGCTGTCAATAACAAAGGAGTTGGGATCGGGGCAATCCTCATCTCACCTATTGGACAGTATTACCCTACAACAGCCCTACTTCGGTTCTTCTATACCAATAATACGGAAGAATACGAAGCCTGTATCATGGGTTTGAAAATGGCCCTCGATCTGGATGTGCATGAATTATTGGTTATGGGAGATTCTGACTTGCTTATCCGGCAAGCCCAAGGTGAATGGGAGACTCGAGACATCAAGCTTATTCCATACAGACAATGTGTACAAGATTTGAGCAAAAGATTCAAATCCATCTAGTTCAGGTACATTCCCAGGTTTCACAACGAGCTAGCCGATGCTTTGGCTACTTTAGCCTCGATGCTCCCTTATCCTGGAAACACCCATATCGATCCACTAGAAATCCAAGTTCGGAATCAACACGGTTACTGCAATACAATTGAGATAGAACCAGATGGTGAACCATGGTATCATGACATAAAATGATTCCTGAAAATGAGAGAATACCCAGAGCACGCCAAGGGAGATCAAAAAAGAACTATAAGGAGGCTCGCTAGCGGTTTCTTCCTGAATGGGCAAATTTTGTACAAAAGGACCCCAGATTTGAACTTGTTGAGATACGTAGATGCCACAGAAGCCGAGCGGATCATGAGTGAAGTGCATTCGGGGGTATGCGGACCTCACATGAATGTATATGTTTTGGCGAAGAAGACTCTGCGGGCAGGGTATTATTGGCTTACAATGGAGCGAGATTGCTTCAGTTTTGTTCGCAAGTGTCACCAATGCCAGATTCATGGTGACCTAATTCACTCACCACCTTCGGAGTTGCATCCATGTCCTCTCCTTGGCCTTTCGTTGCATGGGGAATGGATGTTATTGGGCCAATTGAGCCAAAGGCTTCAAATGGGCATAGATTCATTTTGGTTGCCATTGATTACTTCACCAAGTGGGTGGAGGCCGTCACTTTCAGAGCAGTCACCAAGAAAGTTGTGGTAGACTTTGTTCATTCCAACATCATCTGCCGCTTTGGTATCCCAATTACCATTATCACTGACAATACAGCCAATCTCAATAGTTATTTGATGAAGGAGGTATGCGAGCAATTTAAAATTATGCATCGCCATTCTACCCCTTACCGGCCAAAAGCCAATGGAGCCGTTGAAGCAGCGAACAAGAACATCAAAAAGATTCTTAGGAAAATGATCCAAGGTTTGAGACAATGGCATGAAAAGTTGCCTTTTGCTCTTTTGGGATACTGCACGACTGCTCGCACATCTGTTAGTGCAACTCCTTATTTGTTGGTATATGGGACAGAAGCTGTAATACCGGCTGAAGTCGAAATTCCCTCTCTTCGGATCATTGTGGAGTCGGAGATTGAAGATACAGAATGGGTAAAGACCTGATTAGAACAACTAATGCTGATTGATGAAAAACGGCTAGCGGCAGTATGCTTTGGCCAGTTATACCAGCAAAGAATGGCACATGCTTACAACAAGAAAGTGCGTCGAAGGCATTTCGAGGTAGGCCAACTCGTTCTGAAATGCGTTCTTCCACACCAAGTAGAAGCTAAAGGAAAGTTCGCCCCAAACTAGAAAGGACCCTACATCATCAAGAAAGTGTTACCAAAAGGGGCCTTGCACTTGGTAGATGAAGAAGGACGGGTACCAGACATGACTATTATTGCAGATGCAGTCAAAAGATATTATGTCTAATATATACCCACTGTGGAGCTTTCACGCATGATTTTCTTAGATCGAGATGATGAAGGCTACCATTGCTCGCTATTCCAAGCAAGTGTCACCCTTTTGTTACCCCTTTTAAGCTGTATTTTTCTTCCTTGTTTTCCATTTTCTTTGGCACCTGTGTACTCAAAAAAAAAAAAAAGAAGTCAAACATTAAATTCTTTTGAGTAATTGAACTACGTCCGACCTGATTCAGAAAGGATACGTAGGCAGCCTTACCCTAGGTTCGGTCCCATCGCAACAAAAATCCATATTCCCAATACTCCAAAACTGGGGCAGAAGTTTATTTTTATCTTACGGTTTTCCCGTAGAAACAGTTTCAAAAGTTGTAATTCAGTTCAAGGTTCTTTTTGCCTTTTCCTGTTAAGAATTTCTGATCGATCTTTGAGAATACTTGAAGTCCCCATGCTAGGGGCATTGGCCAACCTTCCGCAAAAAAAAAAAAAAAAAGAAAAGAAGAAATGAGAGAGTCTTATCGGTGAAAACCCGTATGAGCACTGTAAGGCGACAGTGAGCAGAGAAATGCAAGAGTCTTATTGGTGAAAACCAGATGGGCACCATAAGGCAACAGTGATTAGAGAAATGAGAGAGGTTAGTTAGCGAAAACCCGCAAAGGGCGCTACTAGCCGAATGAGGGTCTTCGATGCTCCGGCATGAGCACAACCAAGACAGTTTCAGGATGAACATTTGCGACGTATTTTGATAATTAGACAGCTCAGACAGATCAGGCGTCCAGTCCAAAATGCATGTCTTGATTCATTGAAGTCGGCACATATCTCCAGATAAGTCTCCTTATTTCTCTCCCCGAAAGGGACACCTTTTATTTAGACACAATTCCTTTTTCACTTCCAATTGCTCTTCTATTCTTTTCCATAATTTTTCTTAGATTCTCTTTCGGTCTAATCTTGCATCAAAATCAAAGCAAAAATGGCTGCAAAGCTGTCTACAGTTTTCCTGTAATACCGAGCACAATTTGGAGTATATACGGCATTGACGAAGGCAGGAATCCATCTGTGATCTCTTTTGATAAGGCAGACAAAGTGTCTCAAAGAAACTGAAAAATTTGCCTAAGCAAGACTTGCTTCATGGGAAAAATTGATAAGCACTACAGACACAAACTGGTTCTGAGTGCAAGACAACTAAGTTTGATAAAAAAAAATTGCTTTGCCTTAGATACAAGGGTTAACGGTACCGTGGACATTCGGGTATGAAACAGCCAGGGGAGACGTCAGAAAGACAGAGTCTCCAGAAAATGATACAATGTATCCGAGCATCTCGGTACCACTCTAATAGAATCAGTTCTTCGACAACGGGTTATCCGTGAACTCAAACTCCTCAGTGCATCAAGGCCACAAACCGACCACCACTTTAAAAACTCACAAATTTTCTTTGTTTGAAACAGGAACAAAGCAATGCAGAATGACAATTCTGAAAGGACGAATATCACCAAAGGTAAGTCCCTCAAAATCTCCATTTTATTTTATTTTCAGCATGCATCACTACTGTCCATACCTTTCATTTTCGTAGCTTAATCCAGGTAGAACCTTTTTGCCTAGGAGGATCCAGCTCATAGTTTCCGGGTAGAAATACTATTCGCCCAGGATTGGTTTTTGTATCTTAACCCAGGTAGAACCTTTTCGCCTAGGGGGATCCGGTTCATAGTTCCGGGTAGAAGTACTCTTCGCCCAGGCTTGTTTTTTTTTTGTAGCCTAACCCAGGTATAACCTTTTTGCCTAGGGGGATCCAGCTCATAGTTCTGGGTAGAAGTACTCTTCGCTCAGGTTGTTTTACGTAGCTTAACCCAGGTAGAACCTTTTTGCCTAGGGGGATCCAGCTCATAGTTTCCGGGTAGAAGTACTATTCGCCCAGGATTGTTTTTCGTAGCTTAACCCAGGTAGAACCTTTTCGCCTAGGGGATCCAGCTCATAGTTTTCGGGTAGAAATACTATTCGCCCAGGATTGGTTTTTGTAGCTTAACCCAGGTAGAACCTTTTCGCCTAGAGGAATCCAACTCATAGTTCCGGGTAGAAGTCCTTTTCGCCCAGGCTGTTTTTTGTAGCTTAACCCAGATAGAATCTTTTCACCTAGGGGAATCCAGCTCATAGTTCCGGGTAGAAGTACTCTTCGCCCAGGTTATTTTTCGTAGCTTAACCTAGGTAGAACATTTTTGCCTAGGGGGATCCAGCTCACAGTTCCGGGTAGAAGTACTCTTCACCCAGGTTATTTTTTCGTAGCTTAACCCAGGTAGAACCTTTTCGCCTAGGGGGATCCAGCTCATGGTTCTAGGTAGAAGTACTCTTCGTTCAAGTTGTTTTACGTAGCTTAACCCAGGTAGAACATTTTCACCTAAGGGGATCCAGCTCATAGGTCCGGGTAGAAGTACTCTTCGCTCAGGATGTTTTACGTAGCTTAACCCAGGTAGAACCTTTTCACCTAGGGAGATCCAGCTCACAGTTCCGGATAGAAGTACTCTTCGCTCAGGATGTTTTATGTAGCTTAATCTAGGTGGAACCTTTTCGCCTAAGGGGATCCAGCTTATATTTTCGATTAGAAGTACTCTTTGCCCCGGCTTGCTTTTCGTCGCTTAACCCATGTAGAACTTTTTCACCAAGGGGATTGAACATTCTTTTTCCCAGTAATACAGGGCACCAACCCCTGGTTACATTTCTTTTTCAGTAATACATGGCACCAACCCCTGGTTATGTTTCCTTTTCAGTATAGAGTACACCAATCCCCGATCTCCTTACCAGTATAGGTTACACCAGTCCCTAGCTGTGTTCTCCAATATAGGATACTTCATTCCCTAGTTGATTTGAGTTTAAATGCATGGTACACCACTCCCTGATATCATTACCAATATAGGGTATCCCATTCCCTTGCCACATTTTCCCGACATAAGGAACACCAATACTTAGTTGAGACATTCTTTTGGGATCATGACCTTTTTCAGGGTACACCATTCCTGTTCTTTTATTTCTTTCAATAAAGAAGTAGTTTAGAATTTTTGTTACAATAACTCACGAAATTTTTCTAGTGAAAACTGGGGCAGAAAAATTTTGTTCGTTTGTTTGTTGTGATGTCTGAGCAGGTTTTACCGCGAGGCACAGTGTTCGAGATGAACAAAAGAAAAAGTCTCAATCCAGAATAAAGAAAATAAAAAGAAAAGAAGTGAATTCAAATGCAGAAGCAAATGGAAAGGATATGGACTACTCAAGACATGACTGAAGTTACGAGTTTCACATTTTCCGTTTTGCTCAGAAGAAGACGTAGAAGAATGAACTAGCACTTACAGTTAGCAAGCATCAGGGTTCAGATCAGAGCTTGCATGAACAACCAGTCAAGATTCAAGATCAAGCTTCAAAAGACTTATAGATAGGAATCTTGTAACTCATAGTTGATAGGCTTGTTTAGTTCCTTTAGATTTTGATGTAATAACAGGGCCACGGACCGGAGCCTCGACGGAACCTAGCTCGACTTCAAAACTCATCAATCCATCATTCTTCTTGAACTACACACGACCTGATTCCCTTATAACCCGGGATATGTAGGCTGTCCAAAACCAGGACTCGGTTGTACCTTTTTCTTTTATTTTCTTCCTATTTTGAATAACGATATGGTCAAAACTTAGCCACACTGCTCACTTTATCTTTGCCTGAAAACTTTTAATATTTTCAAGCAAAGAGGGGCATACTGTGAGCACCTAATTTTTTACCGTGCTTGAATATTTCTCGCTCCCATATTCTCACGCATGTCCCCACTCTTTGTCCTCCACACTTTATCCCCACTCCACTTTTTCTTGTCCCCCGTGCTTGCCCTCATACTTGTCCCCCCATACTTTGCTCCCTACTCCACTCTCCATTGTTCCCCACTCCTTGTCCCCCATACTTATCTCCTATCACAAACCCCATACCCCATTTTCAGCTATAAGATACATTTCAACACCACCCAATAGACACACATACACGAAAAGAGAACGGAGGGGACGAAAACAGAATCGGGAAAGGGATCGATACCAAAAAAGCACAACATACTTCTTCATTCGAAGACCAGCCTTCAACCACCCAAACAACCCCTTTCTCTTCGTTAAAATTCAGCTGGAAGCAGCCACAACTCCTCCCATTTTCCTCCACTAAACAACTCCATCAAAATCCAATTAATCTTCCATCATTTACAACCATACCCACTCAAACTCCAGCTAAAAATCAGCAACAAACCCAACAGCAAAAACACACCAAAACCCAGCAAAACACCAGCTGAAACCTGCTGCCGAAACCACTCAAAAATAGTCCAAAAATCTGGCCAAAAAAGCAGTCAAAATTCAATGAAAAAATAGCCATAAAATATGCCAAAAGCACCAGCTCATCCGTAAAGTATTCGAGGCTCCGGCGCCGCTGCGTTTTCTGTTCGGGTTCTGGCGGGTTTTCTCTATTGGAGTCCATTCGGCTTTGATTTTAGCTGTTGTAATTTCACTAGAGGTGCTTACAAATAAAGAAAATATCTTTGTTACTAAAGGTCCGACCGCTTACTTTAAGTTTCGTTATTTACATATTTTTCTGTGGTTTTTCTTAGATATGGGTTTGAGTTCATTTCGATAAAATTATTGCCTGAAGAATCATGCTGCGTATTTATTGCTCTGTGTACCTATGCCATGTTTAGTATAATTAATCATCCATTTGTTAGCTATGGGAAGAGAAACATGATAATTTTAGGAGTAAATGTATAATTGAATCTTTGTCTTTAATCAAGTGGGTCGTTAGTTCTTTTAAGAGTACTTGGGCTTTAAGGCTATTATTTGGACCGAGCATTTGCATTTATTTGAATCTCAGCAATATTCATTGGCAATCTAATTCACTATGTAGTTTAATTTGTAATTTTGAAAGAATGTTAGCAATTAATTAAGTTGTAACATAATTGTTCTTGTTAATAATTTTTAGTTAAAACATAGATTTCTTCCTCAAGTAATTCCATAATTCATAACCTTATAATAATCTCAAACTTTAAAAAGAATAATGAACACCGATAAAGTACTTTAGGCGCGCTTTTAATTAGTTTATTGCGATTATGTATATGTTCGCATGACATAATTATGATTTTTAAAATTAAAACAGAAGTATGTGTTCACGTAACTTTGGTAAAAATAATCTTAATATAATAAAATGCTATTAATTGTGTACATGTACGCGTGATATAATTTTTATACAATAAACAAAACGGATTCACACACAGTCATTCATTTCATGGATAGTTCCATATTTTAATAATTAAAAGCGGATAGATAAAACATGAAAAATAATAAATCACAGTTTATCCTAAATTAATTCAAGCCAAGTTGTAGTCAATAAAGCGACCGTGCTAAAACCACGGGACTCGGGGAATGCCTTACACCTTCTCCCTAGTCAACAGAATTCTTTACCCGGACTTTATTTTCGCACACCAATAATAAAGGAGTCAAACCTTCCTTTGATTAGGGATTCAAGTAAAAGGTGACTTGGAACACCAGCAAAAAATCAATTCCAAGTGGCGACTCTGTAAATAAAATAATTCATATTTAAAAAATTATCACTTTAATTGAAAAAACTTTTTAAACCACAATCCAAACACATTATCGTTTTGGGAATCGTTTTGGGGGGGCATAAACGAGGTGTGACAATCTTCTAACATTATATAATATCTCATATGATTTAAGCACATTCTTCTTTCAAATTTCTAATATTTACGTCTTTTCTTTTCTACTGCTTTTCAGCTTTATGTCTCGTCATTCTTTTTCATGTGTCCAAACTATGTAGAGCCACTAAGTCGAAACTCATTCCAGAGTCACCATCTTTATTTTTATGATATCCATATCCGAAGCTTTTTACGTGTTATCTTCTTATGAATTTTGTTGGGTTGCTCTTTGGTATCAGAGCTAAGAAAAGATATAAATTCGCGAGATAACATAATTTTACAAAATAATAATAATCGTTAAATGATGGGTTAATATTATACCCATCAATAATTACCATTGAGTTCTAAGAATCGAAATTCTAGATAAAACATTAGGTAGAATAGTTTGGGAGACACTTGTACTAGTTTCAGATTGTCATCCCGGTCCCTCTACTCCATAAAGTTTTATCCAAACACCTCAACTTGATCAAAATAAGACTTTTAAACCCTTCTGACCGTTGATCGAGCTTATGTGACATTGATATGGCTGAAGTGGACAAAATGAGTGATTTGCACGCACATTCGGTGTGTGAGTTGATGATTTTTCTTTATTAAAAAAATAAAAATCAAAAATTAATTAAATAAAAGAAATACTAGCATAGTCCCCTCACCCTTCTATGTTCTTCTTCATATCTACCATCCCCTTTCGTTCTCCCTCCCCCTCCCCCCTCTTCTCTTCATCTTTTCCCCCTCCCCCCGGTTCTGCCCTCCTCCCCATTCATTCTGTCGCCCCCCCTCCCTCCTTCTATTCTTCTTCTTCAGATCCCCTCCCTTCCCCTTTTCTTCATCTTTCTTCATCTCTTCTTCCATTAAATTTTCTCCTTGGTGTGTATTTTTTCTTCCATCATGTCATCTTCCCCTTCTCTATGGCTCTTTCATTTTTTCCGGTGGTCTAAGCTTTCAAAGTTTTTCACAGCCCTTTCAAATTGGGGTAGAGGAATAAGTCAAAATTTAAAAGAATTAATTCTCTGATCGTGTATTTTTCAAGCGAATTTTTCATGGATAGATAACTTAAATTAAAAGAGGAGTGAATGTGAGATTATAAGAAAGAAGAATTGATATTGGAAGTGGTGGTACTCATGGTGAAGAAGCCATGGCAGGTGGCGTTATTCTCTTAAGAAGGTTGAGTGGGTGGGTTTGAAGAAGGGAGGAAGGGTTTTTCTTTAATTTTAATTTTTTACTTTTCTTTTTTTATTTTTTCTTTATGAAATTAAAATTTTGTTAAATAATATTATTTTGGCATAGAATCTGACGTGGATGCTGATTTGTCATCCACATCAAGCAAGTGAGAATCACACTAATCCGAAGGGGTTTAAAAGTCTTGTTTTGATTAAGCTGAGGTGTCTGAATGAAACTTTATGGGAGTGTAGGGATCGAGATGACAATCCAAAATAAGTACAAGTATCTTCTAGGCAATTCTGCCAAAAAATTATAATATTGATGGGTTAAAATTGCGCCCATCGACAATTCTTATTTTCTTTGAATAAATATATCTTCATGATGGATTACTTTGTAGACTAATTCTGATACGAGACAAATACCATTTAGATATATTATTAATAAAATTAATGGAGTACTCTTAAAACGTCAATAACTAATAGCATGTTTGGCCAAGCTTTTAGAAGGAAAAAAGTGTTTTTGAGGAGAAGGAGAAAAAAGTAGCTTATCTTCTAAAACACTTTTCTGAGAAGCACTTTTGAGAAAAATGTACTTAGAAGCAGTTTTCAAAAACTTGGCCAAACATTAATTACTGCTCAAAAGTGTTTTTCAAATTAATTATCTAAACACAAACTGCTTCTCACCAAAAGCACTTTTTTTAAAAGTACTTTTGAAAAAAAATACTTCTCAAAATAAGGTGATTTTAGAACCTTGGCCAAACATGCTATAATTCAGCTATGACTCAAAAAAAACATATGGGTATGTGTATTTGTAGATATCAAATTTTTGTATTCAAACCTCAATTGCTTGGAATATTGAAGAATTGCTTTTCATTTGTATTTAAGTAAAAAAATTGATTCCAACTCATAAATATTACCGTCACAAACATATTTTTTCTAGGTGAAGTTTATGTACAAACCAGTCATATTGCATAATTTTTTTTTGCAAGTTTAACTTCATTGACTTTCTCTCTTTTTTATTGTACTTTGCGACAATGTGTCTTTGATAAGTTGATTATGTCTACCCAAAGACCCAACAAAAAGAGAGAAATAGAATTTGGACATATTCCCCATAAGATAAATCTCTTAGTTAGTGTTCTTTATATTGATTACAACAGCTAGCACATCTTACTTTGGTGGATTAATGTAGAATTTAACAGTTCAATATGCGTAAGCACTTCGTTTAAAGTTCGTTAATTTTATTCGATTTGTTTGTGCTAATACTCGAATAACAAGTTCCTTTTTTTATCGAACAATTTACTTTCCGCAACAATTGGGGAAAAGCATCACATAGTTACGTCGAATTTAGTAGCTTTTGTTCAAACTCTATATTTGTCTTAAAAAATTAATTAAATATATATAAATTATTAATTTAAAACTCATTAACTTAAAAATTATTACAATTTCAAACCTATAAGTTTCAAATCTTGACTTCGCTTTTGTCACGAGAAGACAACCTGTCTTAGTTTTTTGTAATTTTTTTTTTGGTTCGCAATATACTCATATTATTAATTAATACACATTATAACAAATCATTGCGGGCACTAGTCCTTAGAACCTAGCTACTATGAAAAATGTAAAATAATCAACAACTTAGCGTGTGTTTGGTACGAAGAAAAATATTTTTCGGAAAATATTTTTCAATTTCCTTATGTTTGGTTGGCTTAAATGTTTTGGAAAATATTTTTCTCCAATTTTCCTCCAATTGGAGGAAAATATTTTCCCTATCAAGAGAGGGGAAAATATTTTCCAAAACTCTTTTTCAGCCTTCCCCACCCTATTCCCCATCCCCACCAACCCACTCACACACCCCCACCTACCCACCCTACCCCACCCTTAATAAAAATATTATTAATAATACTTTTTTTCATGTTATAGATAAAAAAAATATTTCATTTCAACAAATGAGTATTTTCTTTTCATGATATAAAAAGGTATTTTTTTTATTTTAACAAAAAAAGTACTTTCTTTTCATGATGTAGAAAAAATATTTTCTTTCATTTCAACAAAATGAATATTTTCTTTTCATGATGTAAAAAATGTATTTTCTTTCATTTCAACAAAAAAAGTATTTTCTTTTCATGATATAAAAAAAATATTTTTTTCATTTCAATCAAATGAATATTTTCTTTTCATGATGCAGAAAAAGAATTTTCTTTTATTTCACTAAAATGATTACTTTATTTTCATGTTGCAGAAAGATTACTTTCTTTTTCAACAAAAAAAATATTTTCTTTTTAGTTATGGAGCATAAATTTCAACGTTATTTTGCGTAAAAAAGTAAAGCGCACATTAGTCCTTGGGTTTGTCTGAATTTTTAGAAGAATAATTAAATTATTGAAGAAAATAGAGTCCTGAAAACAATGGGTATTTGAAGAGAGGGGAGAGGGGGGGGGCAAGGAAACATGGGGACTTGGGGGAAGGGGGTGAGGAGAGTAACATAAAAAATATTTTTTACTCTCTAACCAAACATTAGAAAATATTTTTTTACTTACCAATCAAACAAGGGAAAATAAGTAATTAAATCACTCATTTTCCGTGAATATTTTTCATGAAAACATTGTCCTTCGTACCAAACACACCCTTAGTCTTTGATTTTGGGCATGAGTTGTTTTCTCTACTTTTACCCAACTACTCTTGGTTGGGATAACTATAAAAATAAATAATTAAAAAATTTCTTAAATGTAGTACAATGAAGAACTCATCCAAACAGACGCAAAGTTATTGGAGAGCTTTTTAATTCGTCTCACATCCAAAATTTCAAAAAGCTGTTTATCAAATAGCCTCGTTAAATAGGATGATTTGAGCTTTTCGGAGGAAAAAATAAATAAGCACATAAAAGATTCTTTTTGGTCTTCGAAATGAAGTTTATATTCTCACCATTTTAAGGGAGGAGCCTTAAAGTTCTCACGAAGAGAAATAAGGAGAATTATTTGTTCAATTTTTCACCCCAACAAAAAGGCAACCAAGTGCCTAAACTTCCGCTATGCGCGGAGTGTGAGGAAGGAACGGACCACAAAGGTTATTGTAATCGGTAGCAAAAATAAATCCATGATTTTAAAGCCATGGATGACATTATTTTTCATGTTCACTAACTAGGGACGAAGACTGAATTATGATTCAATCCATTTTGGGTAGATTCACTTTAATATTCAAGATTTTTGGTTCATAATAAACCATCTGATCATCAAACTGAAATTAATTTAGGTAAGTTCGATCTAGTTCCTCGATCATAGTAATATATTATAATTTATTCAAAACGAACTCCTTATTGCACAAACTTGATCCAATTAATTACGAGCTTTCACAATGCATGAGTTTTGCATCTGGCTTAGCTACGTAGCAATCCCTTGATGCAGCCTAAAAGGAAAAATTAAGAAAATTAATTTGAGTGTTAAATTATGTTTACTCCCCACTCTAGCCCCTTCCCTTAATCCAAAACTAGTGTTATACTCCACGCCATGCGCAGAATAATTTATTTAAGAATCTTATGAAATTATGATATGATATATCATATTATTTAATAAATTTTAGTTGCTATTTAATTTTTAATACAGTGTGCAGAAATATAACAAAATTTATATAATTAAAGGATACACATCATATGGACATGAAATAAATTATTTATTTTCTTATTTTATTTTTAATTAAATTAGCAAGTACTTATTGCTAAATATTTACTAATGTGACTTTTTATTAATTTGTAAATTGGCTTAATATTTTGTCACTATTTTCCATAATATAACATAGATATATATTTTCTTACTCTGAAAATATTTTTATTATTTTTATTGTTTAAAATTCTTTATTGTCTAAATTTATCAATATATTTTTTTAGTATTATTTACTTACCTCTCATTTTCATTAATTAATTTAAATAATAAATATTCTAATATTATCTTTATCCCTCTCTTTTTATACATTCTTTTCTACTGTAATATTTGATTTGTTTTCTCATTTTACATTCTACTAATAATTAAAATTATTTAATATCTTTTTTTTGGTTAAATTATAATTTTAAATTCGTCAAAAATATAAAAATATAAGCCTTTTAATTTTTTTTTAAAAAATATACTAGTATTTTTAATAATATTTATTTTGTGTTATTTATATAATATTCTTATCTTATGTATAAATATTATAATATTATTTTTCAAGTTATTTTTCACTATGGAATTATGAGTTATATTCTTCTATTTAATAACTAAAATTTCCTTTAGAAACAAATTAATTAATATATACATTTTACGTTATCGCTTGGAATTCTTTCCTTCTTTAATATTCTTCCTTTATGACTCTTTATTTATTATAATCTCTATTATGAGTATATGAACGAACTTTCTCATCATAATTCTACTTATAAGTCTTATATTTCTATATTTTTTCTAATATATATATTTTTTTGTTCTTTGCTTATTCTAATTGTATTATCCGTTACTTAGTATTATCAAATTATGACATGAAACTATTAGTAACTTACCATATTAATATAATAAAATGGATATAGTTTTGTATTGCTCATAAAATTTAACTTGACTTTATCTTGTATGACTATTTTTCAGAATTCTCTCATTGTTCAAATTTTTCAATAATATTTTTGAGTATTATTTATTTACTTATTTTTGTCAAATAAATTTAAAGTATGGATAAAATTTTATTATCTCTATTTTCTATTTATACATTAGTTTTTGTTATATAATATTTTAACTTTTTTTATTTAGCGTTTATCTATAATGTGAATATTGTCATATTTTATTTCTAAATGCGTGGTGTTGAATTAGTTCAAAGTTTAAATAGATAAGTTCGTTTGTTATATGTCATAAATCTACTAATAACTGTAATAATTATTATTTTAGTATCACTTTCCATAATGTCACTACCCAAAATCACTACAGGCGTCGTGATGGCACCTAGTCTCTAAGACTAGGTAAGCCGATTTCAATTATATTTTTGAAGCTATTTTTTTTAAACTAACAGCGGAAAAATTACAATATACAACCTCCCAAGACTGGTAGTACTGAGTCACGAACTCTAACTGAATACATGGGATGATCACGGGGATCGAATATACAATACTGTTTGATTACAAATTAATAGTACAATGAAATAAAAATACTCCAAGGGACTACGACGACTAAGCAGCTCTACCTTGAATCCTTACGATCCCGCTTTAAATCTGCTCAAGTCTGATGTCTCCAATACCTGGCTCTGCACAAAAATGTGCAGAAGTGTAGTTTGAGTACACCACGGTGGTACCCAGTAAGTATCAAGACTAACCTTAGTGGAGTAGAGACGAGGTACAGTCAAGACACTCACTAGTCTAATAACCTATGAAATATAATATACAAAATAATATGAAACAAATAACAATAAGGGCAAAATAAAATTACCAGTAATGTTCACAGTAAGACAATAAAATCACCATTAATATCGCTCAACAATTGATAAATACATTTACACCCAGTTAATTCAAGTTCTTCAATTGAATATCTTTCATACATAATTCTTACGAATAAACTCTTTTTCAAATATAATTTCCTCAAATAAACATCTTTCGAATATAAAATTCTTTCAATAAATATCTTCAAATATAATTTTCTTAAATAAATATCTTTCAAATACAATTCCTTTTGAAAAAAATCATTCCAAATAAATATTTTGAATATAATTTTTTCAATTAAAAGTCACCACGTGACACCTCATTTCAAAATCATAAAAATACGGGTCTCAGCCCATTTTCATATTTTTCGTAAATACGAGTCTCAGCCCATTTTTCATGTTTCCACGGCACCTCGTGCCCATAATCAAATCATCATACTTCCCCGGCACCTCGTGCCCTCATTTCATATCACAAATGCACGGACAATTCACGTGCCAATTATCATTATCATTTCATCACAGCACCTCGTGCCCACATTTCATATCACAACTGCACGGACAATTCACGTGCCAAATATCCTCATTATTTACTCACGGTATCTCGTGCCCACATTTTATTTTATAATCCGCCTGACAATAGCCACAGGCGCTCAATATCAACATAAATCAGATTGTTATCAATTTACCAACAACAAGACAATTGCACAAGGTATAAAAATAAACACAAGAAAATCACAACATCGCATGAAAATCATCAACACCACAACCCCACATCATCATATATAGTTGCCGACAATAGTCACCCTTATCGCTCTTATTGCCACCCTTATCGCTCCTATAGCCACCATTATCGCTCCTATTGCCACCCTTATCGCTCCGCCCAGACAATATTCCAACAACACAACAACAGTGAAATGCCACTCTTATACCCACATAATATCAACGGTGAAATGCCATCCTTCAACCATACCAATTTTATCGAATTCCAATAACAAATCGACCTCCAAATCTTTAATTTAAACCAAGAGGATTTTCTAAAATTTTCAACCCAATTCACTAATTTAGTGATAAAAATAATAATAGATTCATGTAATTTAACCAAAATCAAGTTAGGAATTCTTACCCCAATATTTTCCTTGAATAATTCTCAAAAACTCGCCTCACCCGAGCTTCCTTTGTCCAAAAATGGAAGAATGACACGAATTTGGACTTTATTCTGCTGCCTAGGGGTTTGTTCTTCGCGTTCGCGAGACTCCCCTCGCGTTCGCGATGAACAAATTCTTCAAAAGTCATTTTCAAACTCTTCTGAGATAGCCTCTAGTATAATGGTCATAACCTTTTGTACAAAACTCCAAATTATGAATGATTTGACTTTCTAAAACTAGACTCCAAGAGCTATAACATTCATTTATTGCTCATCTCCCAATTCCTTATAGATTACGAGATATAAGCTTCCAAAGTCAGCCCTGTGCAACAGAGATTTCCAAATTCTTCTCGGATAGCCTATAATTTATCCATCATAACTTTTTGTACACAATTCCAAATGACAAATGGTTTACCTTTCTGAAAAGTAGACACAAAGAGCTACAACTTTCAGTTTTGGATTATCTCTAAATTCCTTATAAATTGCGAGATATGAGCCTCTAAAGTCAGACAACGAACAACATAATTTCCTTCTTCGCGAACGCGAGAACCTCTTCGCGAACGCGAAGAACAAAGTCCCTACAGATAAATCCTTCTTTGAGAACGTGAGAGGCTCCTTGCGAACGCGAAGAACAACACCAGAACCAGCAACCAGTAGCATTAAACACCCAAACTTGGTCCGGAACCACCCCGAATCAAACCCGAGGCCCCCGGGACCCCGTCCAATCATACCAACCAGTCCCAATACATAACACGAACCTGCTCCAGGACTCAAATCATATCAAACAACGTCAAAGCCACGAATCATACCCCAATTCAAGCCTAATGAACTTTGAAATTTCAAATTCTATATCTTGTGCCGAAACACATCAAATCAATCTCGAATGACTTCAAATTTTGCACACAAATCATAATTGACATAACGAAGCTATTCCAATTTCTAGAATCAGATTCCAGCCCCGATATCAAAAAGTCCACCATCAGTCAAACTTCTCAAAAATTCATCTTTCGCCATTTCAAACCAAATTCCTCTACATACCTTTAAATAATTTTTCGGATATGCTCCGAAGTCCATAATTACCATACAGATCTATTGACATCATCAAAATTTCATTCCGGAGTCGTCTTCATACAGTTCCGACTACGGTAAAAATCCTAGGACTTAAACTTCCATTTTGGGGACCAAGTGTCCCAAATCACTCCAAATTATCCGGTAACTGAATTCAATCACGCACGCAAGTCAATACACATAATAAGAAGCTGCTCAGGGCCTTATGTCGGTAGACGTGACTTAAATTCTTAAAACGACAAGTCGAGTCATTACATTCTCCACCTCTTAAACAAACGTTCATCCTCGAACGTGCTAATAATTATTTTGAGGTTACCGAATTGATGATTTTTACTTTTACACGTATACTTACGGTTGGTCCCACGTTACTGCATTAGAGGTAAGTCCGGCAACATCATCTCATTTGAGATTCTTTCTTTTATCCATATTTGTGAACCTTAAGGCCAATTTCTTACACTCTAAACATTTTCAGAAAGTTTAATTTTTCATCAACGTACAGTATCAGTCTCAACTGGATGTAGCAACTCGTGTCTACGCACACATCAACTTTCTTGATAGTGTTGAAGTACTTCAAAATTTTTCTGGGATTGTTACATTCTTCCCTGCTTAGGATCATTCGTCCTCAAACAGATAACATAATTTATCTCTTCTTTTGCACGTCTCAATCCCCCAAATTTTACTAACTCCCAAATTTTTCAGAAATTTCGGCAGAGTCTCCCCTGTAATTGGGCGTATCCACCTGCCAGATTAACACCAACACAACTCCTAAAAACACATCCGCAATCCAACAAAATACCACACGGTATATATCAATAACACCAATCTCAGCATTACAAGCGTTGCATTATCATAATGATATCAGGACATGAAGCACATCATATGTATGCCCATCACCATATCTCTGGTTTTAAAAGCTGTTCATAATTAATTCCAGTATCATCAATTAATCTCATATTAACCAACACCTCATTTCAAATTTTCATAACACTGACAATAGAATGTGAGGCATGAAGATCTCATAACTATTTACCCGACTTAATGAGTCACATTTAACTCCACCTGGGCACTCACCTCATAGGCTAAAACTCAATGTTTACAGCACGAAAATGGCTAAATATGCACAGAAAAATATACAAGAATTATCAAATGAGCCTAATAGGCATGACTCCCTATTAATACTATAGTACAAATTAAATTTCACAAAATTTAAACTCATAATTTTTTATCACAAGGACCTCGTCCTCACATAACTTTCACTGTGGCTCGTAGCCCAGTTTAAATATTTCATCTTGTATAAAAATACGAGGATCTCATCCTCAACTCCGAATCACAAGTATTTTGCATATTGTGCCAACTGAAATTTCAATTTCCTTCCTTTCTTCTTTTCAATAAATTATATAAATAGTTTTCACAACACATAATGAACCCTCATACCGGTAGGGCATATAATTCATAAAAATTGGAATCAATTATTCCGAAATACATTAAACCCACAGTAATGAATAATAAAAATTACTTTTGGACTTATATCCCTCACTGGTGTACAAAAATAAAATGACAGACACGGGTTCACATCCTTAAATCTCCCAACATGGATAAACATATAAGTAGGTCACAAATTTACGAAGCTCACCCATAAGTAGAGCATAATAGGAGGACTCACCTCAATATTCAGAACCGAATCAAATTAAGGGAAATTATCCTTTATAATAAAAATCATGATCGTACCTGTAACGACACCATCTGATGTATTGGCCCCAGCCAAATCATAGTGATTATATCAACGGGTCAAGCCTCCACCTCTTAGGCTCCCACTATCTGCCTGTCCTCCACCTCTAGCTGACTGTGCACGTGGAGTATCAACTGGAATAAAGCTTGTAGCTGGAGTGTTCTGATGAAATCCACCCCTCCTAAGTCTGGGACAATCTATCATGATATGCCTACTATCACCACACTCATAACAACCCCTCTGAGGTCGCAGCTGCTCGTACTGAGTCTGTACCGGATAACTGGAATAACCACTGTAAGAATCTCGTGTCGATGGTGCACTGTAAATTGGAGCACTCCGAGTAATCTGATGTGCGGACTGGGCTGACCGAATGTTCGAGCCTCCGCTATAATGGGTTCTAGCTGAAGAGTAAAATCCACTGAACCCTCCAGATCTTCGAGACCTTTTGGCCTCCTTAGACTCCCTAGAGCCATATATATTTTAATTTCATAATCGAGCCCCTCAATGAATCTACAGACCCGCTATCTAATTGTAAGGACCAAGATAGATGCATGGTGGGCTAAGTCACTGAGCCTGATAGCATATTCTGATACTGTCATAGTGCCCTGACGCAACCATTCAAACTCTGTGAGCCACGCATCTCGGAGGGCCTGGGGAACGAACTCTTTCAAGAACATTTTCGAAAATTGAGCCTAAGTTGGTGGTGTTGCATTGGCTGGTCTACCTTATTCATAGATTTGCCACCACCGATACGCTGCGCCTGACAGTTGAAATGTAGTAAAGGCAACTCCGCTCACTTCCACAATACCCATGGTGCGGAGAATACAGTGACAAATTTCTAGAAATCCTTGGGCATCCTCTGTAGCTGTGCCACTGAAAGTAGGTGGACTATACGTCTTAAACCTTTCAAGTCTCTTTTGTTCTTCTTCTGATGCCTCTGGCCTGACCTCAGGCCAAATCGGAATAACAGGTTGTACCGGTACTATGCCTGGAACCTGACCAACGTGAACTTGCTGCTCTGGAGTTGTGGTAGGAGTCTGAGCTACTCCCCCAATCTGCGGAATGTTTGGTGTAACAGATATCAATTCCGCCTGAGTTAATATACCGAACATACTCAGGAACTATGCTAGAGTCTTCTGAAGTCCGGGGGTAACAACAGGTGCTTCTGGTACCTGTCCCCCAACTGGAGCTACTGGTGGCTCCTCAACTGTTGTTCTAACATATGCTCTAGTCGTAGCACGTGCCCTTCCTCGGCCCCGGCCTCTTGCAGCCCTAACAGTATGTGCGGATGCCTGCTCAGCTAACCCGGTAGCACGTGTCCTCACCATCTGTGAAAGAATAGAGATACAATGGCTCAAATTCTACAATCAACAAATCCGCATGACAAGAATGAAAGAAGTGGAAATTTTCTAACAGTTCTGTAGCCTCTCGAAGATAAGTGCAGACGTCTCCGTACCGATCCGCAAGACTCTACTAGACTCGTTTGTGACTCGTAGAACCTATGAACCTAGAGCTCTGATACCAACTTCTCATGACCCAAAATCCCACCACAGGCGTTGTTGCGACCAAACACACTCACGCAAGTATACGCGGTCGTCAAGTAATAAAGTGACTAAAAGTCGGGTGTCGAACCCACGGGGACTTATGATTAGCTATTAACTAAATTAGCCTATCTTAATTATCTAAACAAGAATTAAATCTAAAAATATTTTATTCTAACTAATTAAATAAGAAAATATAAATAATGAACTTTGGACAGAGAAAGAGCAGATTTTTATGATATCAATGTAAGAAAAACGATCTAGGGTTATGGTCTATCTAACAATCCTATTGTATTCTTCAATTGAATTGACCGACTAATTTATCTAGCTTATTGGTTGACAGGGTTAATATCGCTCATAAGAATCTGTCGAGTTCTTACTCGCCTATTCAAGCTAACCTAACGCCTATATGTCTATGGAGTTAGAATCAACAAGAACGCATTTATAATTCCTGTAAATCAACCAAGCAAGGCAATTAGGTATATGTCTATCCTAACCACGAATCCGTTCCCCGATGCCCGAGTTCAAGAACTTGCCCTACTCAATCCTATATGCAATATAGAATTCCCACTTTCGAGTTCAATTCTAGATTCGTAGATAATATTCAATTGGTGATCAATCAATTAAATAATTAAGTGCAAGATTGAATAAATAAACTAATATGATAAATCAAGAAGTCAAAATCAATATCCGAATAATAATAGTCATGAAAGAACCACAACCCTAGAACGTGAAGTTTAGCTCCACATAGACATGGTAGCCAAACAACAAATCATATAAAGAAACATAAAAATTACTAAGTTTGGTGGGAGAAAGATGAAACTTGATGAATTCCGGCCTTCACAGCTTTTTCCTGGCTTTTTCCCTCTTCCCAATATGTTAGATGACCTAAAAGAGGCGTTTTTGGCTTATATATTGCGTACCAAAGTCGTGGGCCAAAGTTCTCCTATTTCTAATCCAAATCAGCTTCAGGGATTGATGCTAAGGTGGATGCGACGCATCCACCTTGTCCTCCATTTCAATTTTTTGCCTGCGAAGGTGGATGCGACGCATCCACCTTATCCTCTATTTCTCAGCTTGCATGCGATGGCGGACGCGACGCATCCAGCTTCACTTCTACTTCCCAGTTTCGCACGCGATGGCAGACGCGATGGCCCAACTTCACTGCTAATGTTGCATGCATGATGATGTTTTCCTAGGTTGGATGCGACGCATCCAACCCTTCTTCCTCTAGCTAAACCACCTTTTCTTCATATTTTGCACTCCGAACACCTTAAATCGTCACACATAACTTAATTAGTCATCAAACCAATAATTACACCATGTTGGGTGTTTTAAAGATTAAATAACATCAAAAAGTGGTTAAAACATGGGCAAAGTAACATCAACACATATCGAAATATGCCAAACATCAGGCGTCGTGATGGCACCTAGTCTCTAAGACTAAGTAAGCCGATTTCAATTATATTTTTGACGCTTTTTTTTTTGAAACTAACAGCGGAAATAATTACAATATACAACCTCCCAAGACTGGTAGTACTGAGTCACGAACTCTAACTGAATATATGGAATGATCACGAGGACCGAATATACAATACTGTTTGATTATAAATTAACAGTATAATGAAATAAAAAGACTCCAAGGGACTGCGCGACTAAGCAGCTCTACCTTGAATCCTTACGATCCCGCTTTAACTCTGCTCAAGTCCGATGTCACCAATACCTGGCTTTGCACAAAAATATGCAGAAGTGTAGTATGAGTACACCACGATCAGTACCCAGTAAGTATCAAGACTAACCTCAGTGGAGTAGAGACGAGGTACAGTCAAAACACTCACTAGTCTAATAACCTGTGAAATATGATATACAAAATAATATAAAATAAATAACAATAAGGGCAACATAAAATAACCAGTGATGTGTACAGTAGGACAATAAAATTATCATTAATATTGCTCAACAATTGATAAATACATTTACGCCCAGTTAAATCAAGTTCTTCAATTAAATATCTTTCACACGTAATTCTTACGAATAAAACTCTTTTTCAAATATAATTTCCTCAAATAAATATCTTTCGAATATAAAATTCTTTCTATAAATATCTTCAAATATAATTTCCTTAAATAAATATCTTTCAAATACAATTCTTTCATATAATTCTTTTTGAATAAAAATCCTTCCAAATAAATATTTTGAATAAAAAAATTTCAATTAAAAGTCACCATGTGACACCTCATTTCAAAATCATAAAAATACGGGTCTCAGCCCATTTTCATATTTTTCGTAAACACGGGTCTCAGCCCATTTTTTATGTTTCCACGGTACCTCGTGCCCATAATTAAATCATCATATTTTTCCGGCACCTCGTGCCCTCATTTCATATCACAACTGCACGGACAACTCACGTGCCAAATATCATTATCATTTCATCATAGCACCTCGTGCCCACATTTTATTTTATAATCCGCCTGGCTATACCCACAAGCTCTCAATTTCAACATAAATCAGATTGTTATCAATTTACCAACAACAAGACAAATTGCACAAGGTATAAAAATAAACACAAGAAAATCACAATATCACATGAAAATCATCAACACCACCACCCCGTATCATCACATATTGTCCCTGACAATAGCCACCCTTATCGCTCCGCCCAGACAATATCAATAGCCATCCTTATCGCTCCTATTGCCACCCTTATCGCTCCTATTGCCACCATTATCGCTCCGCCCAGACAATATTCTAACAACACAATAACAGTGAAATACCACCCTTATACCCATATAATATCAACGGTGAAATGTCACCCTTATCTCCTCAAAATAATAATTCACATAACACAGCAATTTACACGGCAAGTTATCACGGTAACATAACAAAATCAATTCACCTTACAGTTTGCTCAATGGCCACAACAAATTCCAAGGATATAACAAAATAAATTAATTTCACAACAAATAGCCAAAAGCTCCACACAATGTGTACAACACCCAAAAATAACCAATAGAGATAGAAACTACTCCACATAAAGCAAAGTCTTTATTAAATTCAAATTTTTAATAATTATATAAACACCTCTTCTTAAGCTCATTTAATTAATTATTTACAGAGGAAAAATTCATAATAAAATTCAATTCCAATAATTATCAAACCAACAAATTCACGGAATTACATAAATAATCAAGTAACAATCACATCAAATTATCATATAACAACAGATTCAACAACAACTAGGATTTAGGCACGACAAATAAATGATTAAATATATACCAACAATTACCTAATTTACCACACAATATGCTCAAGACTTTAACTCAATAAAAATTTACACATATAAGCTGAGTACGTACTCGTCACCTCACGTACACGGCTTTTCACATTTCACAAATATCACATAAGACTCGATGCCTAAGGGGTAATTCCCCCACTCGAGGTTAAGCAAGACACTTACCTCTTTGAAGCTATGCCGATATTCCAAAATCGCCTTCTTGCTTGAATTGACCTCCGGACCGCTCAAATCTATCCAAATTAATTGTATAACTTCATTAAAATTCATCGGAAATAATTCCGGATAATAATACGTCGACTTAATATTTTATTCCAAAAGGTCAACAAAAGTCAACGCGGAACTCGCCTCTCGGAACCCGAAATAATTTTCATGAAATCCGAACATCCATTCCGATACGAGTTCAACCATACCAATTTTATCGAATTCCAATAACAAATCGACCTCCAAATCTTAAATTTAAACCAAGAGGATTTTCTAAAATTTTCAACCCAATTCACTAATTTAGTGATAAAAACAACAATAGATTCATGTAATTTAACCAAAATCAAGTTAGGAATTCTTACCCCAATATTTTCCTTGAAAAACTCTCGAAAAATCACCTCACCCGAGCTTTCTTGGTCCAAAAATGGAAGAATCACACGAATTAAGACTTTATTCTGCTGCCTAGGGGTTTGTTCTTCGCGTTCGCGATGAACAAATTCTTCAAAAGTCATTTTCAAATTCTTTTCAGACAACCTCTAGTATGATAGTCATAACCTTTTGTACAAAACTCAAAATTATGAATGGTTTAACTTTCTGAAAACTAGACTCCAAGGGCTATAACTTTTATTTGTTACTCACCTCCCAATTCCTTATAGATTACAAGATATAAGCTTCTAAAGTCAGCCCCATGCAATAGAGATTTCCAAATTCTTCCCTGATAATATATAGTTTTATCCACCATAACATTTTGTACACAACTCCAAATGATAAATGGTTTACCTTTCTGAAAAGTAGACACAAAGGGCTATAATTTTTATTTTTGGATCATCTCTAAATTCTTTATAGATTGCGAGATATGAGCCTCTAAAGTCAGACGACGAACAACAAAATTTCCTTCTTCGCAAATGCGAGAACCTCTTCGCGAACGCGAAGAACAAAGTCCCAACAGCAAAATCCTTCTTCGTGAACGTGTGAGGCTCCTCGCGAACGTGAAGAACAACACCAGAACCAGCAACCAACAGTATCAAAACACCCAAACTTGGTACAAAACCACCCCAAAACAAACCCGAGGCCCCCGGGACCCCGTCCAATCGTACCAACCAGTCCCAATACATAACACGAACCTGCTCTAGGCCTCAAATCACATCAAGCAACATCAAAGCCACGAATCATACCTCCAATTCAAGCCTAATGAATTTTGAAATTTTAAATTCTATATCTTGTGCCGAAACACATCAAATCAATCTAGAATGACTTCAAATTTTGCACACAAATCATAATTGACATAAGGAAGCTATTCCAATTTTCAGAATCGGATTTCGGCCCCGATATCAAAATGTCCACCCCCGGTCAAGCTTCCCAAAAATTCATCTTTCGCCATTTCAAACCAAATTCCTCTATAGACCTTCAAATAATTTTTCGGACACGCTCCTAAGTCCATAATCACCATACGGAGCTATTGACATCATCAAAATTCTATTCCGGAGTCGTCTTCACACAGTTCCGACTACGGTAAAAATTCTAAGACTTAATCTTCCGTTTTGGGGACCAAGTGTCCCAGATCACTCCAAATCATCTAGTAACTGAATTCAACCACGCACGCAAGTCAATACACATAATAAGAAGCTGCTCAGAGCCTTACGCCGCCAGACGAGGCTTTAATTCTTAAAACGACAAGTCGGGTCGTTTCACATAAGCAATTAAATTAAATTCTCTTTCTTTTTTGTATTTAGTATGAAAGTTGACTTTTAATTTTTTTATTAAAATTACTACATTAAAATTTTTATTTTTATTTGTTTCTTAGAATTATGTTAATTGTCTATATTCTTTGTTTTCTTTTTTATCTATTATAATATTTTCTGTTACGTGATCTTATCTATATAGCATGACCATATGAATTATTTTAAAAAACATTATCATCTCAAAGATCAAATAAGTTTTATCCTTTTATATATGTCAAGACGAAAATTTTGTATTTACATATTGTTTCTCCCTTTTTTTTTGGTTTCTTGTCCATGTTATTAAGTTACCCATAATTTAAAATTGTTGATATCTTCCGCTACTCTTATTATAACAATGACTTTGATTTTTATTTTTCTTGTAATAAATATTTCATCTACTTTTATTCTTGTGTTCTTTTATTATATAGCTCAGATTAATGTTTAAACTTATCAATAATATTTTTGAGTATTATTTATTTATTATTTTTATTTTATTTTTTACATTACTTTATAAATTTCTCACACTATCTCCACCTCCTCTTTCTATATTATTTCCCTTACTATAAAATTTGATATAATTATTTCATCTAGTATTTAATTTAATAAAAAATAGAAGTGCATATGCTCATACTTATATTTTACCAAAATCTCAAGGTATTTTTTCGTCTTTGGAGTTTTCTTTCAACTCAAAAGCTTGGATAAGTTATTGTTTGATTTTGTTTAACATAATAAATAGATAGAAGAATATAAACTATTATTATTAGTATTATTAATAATAATAATAATAATAATAATAATAATAACACAAAAATATATAAATCTTAAACATATAGCTTAACGCATATGGAGTTATTTCAAGCTTAAATTTATGTTTTCCTTTATTTTCAATATAGAATATTGAGTTTTAGTTTTATTTTAATTTTTGTTATTTACTGTACTCTCTCTTTTTTAACAGTTCATATAACTTTATTTATTTCGTCTTCCTTTTTGTTATAATTCCTATAGCTTTTATATCCATAAATATTTTGATGGATTTGTCTTCTCTCTTTTTTTGCCATAATTATAGTATTCTATATGACATCTACATCTATATAGGAAATTGATACAACTTTTAATTATCTTAATAAATTAATACTTCTTTTTTTTTTTTTTTTTTGCATATTTGTCGGGGCAAAAAAAATTACTTAGCTGGATATGAAATAATTAAAGATCCATAACAAAATTGAATTGAAGATTGCCATACAAGGTCAAAACTAAATTTAAAAAAAAAACTAAGATTTCCATTAATTTGGATTCCATATCAGTTATATTTTCTTATTTGAAAATCTCCCCCTAAACTCACTTTAAAATGCCAAGTGGCTTTTTAATAACTTACCACTTGGCGTAATCATACTGGTAATTATATATGATAACTTTATTCCTTTAATAAATATAAGATAAGATATGCTTCTCAAGCAATATTTTAAAAAGTGATTATGCATCACGATGATGCCATTACCTAAATTACTATATTCTCTATAAAATGAAAATGAATACCAATATATGGAAAACATTTCCTCCCATTAAAAGTAGAAATTTTACTCATAAAATAATCAAGGAAATAAGATTTTGAAATATTTCGAGTATGCTGGGTGTATGAACAAAGTTTCAAATTGATAGATAAAAAGTTAGGAATGCTACATAGAAGGTGTATGAATCTTTTAATGGTATGCTGCATTTTAAGGAAAATTGTATTGGCTTGACCCAAAACGAACAATATCACACCATATTAAAAATATATGTGAGTTGATTTAGCCCAACAACTAGTATTAGAACCCACGTTCTGCGATGCTTAAAAACGCACACACACAAAATAAGTTATGTGGGTGGCAAACAATAAATCTCGAAAATTGACCCGTGGTTCGTGATAATTGGCCACATGGAACTTAATTCGATAGAGAGACCCGTGGATCATGGTAATGAGCCACGTAGAACTTAGTTCGAGGTGGAGAATGTTGTAGGCTACATATATAATGTATATGAATCTCTTAATGTGAGACTTTTTAGGAAAAATCGTACGAGCTTAACCCAAAGCGAACGATATCATGCCATATTGGAAGTACATATAGGCTGATTTAACCCAACAGAGTAGTAAGCTACAAGGGACAATTTGGTATAATGGTGGAATAAACAAGGATATTCTGTGGGATGGGATATTCCATGTGATTAGCTATCCACCTTCTATATGAGATAGCTAACCCCACCATTTTTGTCACGACCCCAAATTCCTTTCGTAGGATGTCGTGATGACACCTAGTCTCTAAGACTAGGTAAGCCTATCAATGCGGAATAACTAAATATAAACTGAAATTTAATCCTTAACAATCGAATAAATAAGAACTGCAAATTTAACAATTACAACTCCCAAAATCCGTTAGAAATAAGTCATTGTAAGAATTTATTCTAGTGTCTCTATACATTACGGTCTAAAGAGAATAAGAAAAATAACATAATAAGGATAGAAGGGGACTCCGAGGTCTGCGGACGCTAGCAGATATACCTTGAAGTCTCCGCGTACGGCTAGTTCACAGATGACTGGTCTGATAGGAAGTATCTGGACCTGCACAAAAAGATGTGCAGAAGCGTAGTATGAGTATACCACATCAGTACCCAGTAAGTGCCAAGCCTAACCTCGGTAGAGTAGTGATGAGGTCAGGTCAGGCCCTACTGGAATAATAAAAGACACGGTGAAAAGTTTAACAATATAATAATAAAAATGACAATGACAATAAATCAAGTAAGTAGTATGTCACAATTTAACTACACAGAATAAGGACAAACAATACCTTGCGGGAGGAAAACAAAAATTTACAACTTTAAGAAAATCACCAAAACAACCAAAGGCAAATGCAGCCATAAAGAAATATCAACAAGGACACTCTCGAGGTACCACCTCGTAGTCCCAAATCATAAATAAATTCACAATATCTCATTTTCTTATATCATCGCGGGAGCCTTCACACTTAATTTTAAAGAAATTTTTTTTTCCGAAATAGCATCCCACATTTTAGCCACCCTTATCATACCATATGACTTCTAGTAGTTCCCATACTAGCCACGCGTGTCAAGCCACCCTTATCTCATCGTATGCGTTTCAACACCCAGACCTTATACCACCGCATGCGTATCAATATTACAATATATCACAATTTGCACCTCAAGTGCCCAAATATTGCAACTTGCCAAAATAAATCAACAACAACAATATGTTCCACAATAAGGAGCTCACGACTCAATCACAATGAGTACAAAAATCAAACAAAAATATTCGGGAATGAATAACTCAGCAAAATAATATTCACAATTTTTTTAACACGTTGCCTCCATACTAGATTTTTTTACAATGTCAAATACTTCATATTAATAATATTTAAATTTTAGAAATCCAACCTTCAAATAATGCTCAGAACAAAAGAGATAGAGTTTCAACTAAATTGGTAAAATAATTAGCAGGAAAAAGTCAGGCAATTTAAAATATAAAAATAGATCAATGATGATGAATATAACATGATAAAATAATTTAATTAATATGCAACAATGATCTACACAATCTAAAGACATAATCTTTCACATTTAGCCCGTGTACACATTCGTCACCTTGTGTACACGACTTTCAACACATCAAAATTTTCATATCAATACCAAACCTAAGAAAAATTTTCCCCACACAAGGTTAGACAAGTCACTTATCTTGACTTGTGTAATTCTTAACTCTGCTATGCCTTTGTCTCGTGAATTGGCCTCCGAAAGTCTCGTATCTAGTCACAATTAGTTCGATTCAATCAATACAAATTATAGGAATAAATTCCATATGAAAATACAAATTTTCTAACAAAATCCGAAATTTAACCTAAAAATCGCCCTTGGAGCCCATGTCTCGGAACCCGACAAAAGTTACAAAATATGAACGCTCATTCAACCACTAGTCCAACCATACCAAATTTACCAAATTCCGACATCAACTCGACCTCCAAATCGCAAAATCTTATTTTTGAAATCCCTAGGCCCAAATCCTCTAATTTCATCTCAAAACATGTAATCTAGTCGAAATACTCAATGATAATCCAATATTATTGATTAACAATGATCACATGTGACTTACCTTAAGTTTCCCCGCGAGTTCTCTCTGAAAAATCGTCCAAAACCTAGTTTAAAATGTCCAAAATGACAAAAATATTGGAACCCCTCTGTTTTGTAATCTGGTGAGTGCTTTCGCATCTGCGGAAACTTAGCCGCTTCTGCGGTCTCGTAGGTGAGAGAAAACAACCGCTTCTGCAGTCTGCCCAAGCCAGCAATGCCTCCGTTTCTTTGCCCTTCTCGTCCGCATCTGCGGTCACGGAGGTGCGGAATTTTCCTTCGCACCTACGACCATTGCCTCACCAGCCCCCTTTCTGCGAGTCCACACTCACTTGTGCGAGTCAGCACCTGCAGTCAGTCGCGATGACACCAGAAGCTGTAAATTTTTAGAATTTGCCTAAGTTCAAAAATTGATCCGATTTCGATCCGAATCACACTCGGGGTACTTGGGACCCCGTACGAATATACCAAAAAATCCTAAAACATCATACGAATTTAGTCGAAATCTCAAATCACATCAAACAACGCTAAAATCACGAATCATACCTCAATTCATGCTTAATGAAACTTGAGAATTTCCAACTCTAGATTCGATACCGAAAACCTATCAAATCAAGTCTGATTGACCTCAAATTTTGCACACAAGTCATAAATGACATAACGGAGCTATGAAATTTTTCAGAACTGGATTCCGACTCCGATATAAAAAAGTAAACTCCCTGGTCAAACTTTCAAATTTAAATTTCTATTTTAGCAATTTCAAGCCTAATTTAGCTACGGACTTCTAAATAATTTTTCGGACACGCTCCTAAGTCCAAAATTACCATACAGAGCTATTGGAATCATCAAAACTCTATTTCGGGGTTGTTTACACATAAGTCAACATCCGTTCGACCTTTTCAACTTAAGTTTTTATTTGGGAGACTAAGTGTCTCAATTCATTTCAAAACCTCACCAGACCTGAACCGACTATCCCGGCAAGTCACACAACAGTTATAAAACATAAATTGAGCAGTAAATAGGAGAACGGGGATATAACTCTCAAAACGACTGGCCGAATCCTTATAATTTTAGCATAAAACTTATCCATCAGCTAAGTGGGCGTTTGGACATAAGAATTGTAAAATTTCAAAAAAAAGTGATTTTGTTTTCATGTGAAAATGATATTTGAAAATTAGAGTTGTGTTTGTACATGAATAAATTTTTGGGTTGTTTTTGAGTTTTTTCGAGTGATCTGAATGAAAATTTTGAAAAACAGTTTTTTGGAATTTTTAAATTTTCAAAAAATTCCAAAATTTATTTTCAAGTAAAAATTGAAACTTTTATGGCCAAATACAAATTTCGGAAAAAAGCTCGAAAAAAAATAAAAAGATTCTTATCTCAGAACGAGCTCTAAACCTATAATCAAGTATAAGACAAATACAATCCCAAATTATATCCCGGAAAGTACCAAACGACCCCTCGTCGTTGAAAAACCATTTAGTAAATGTTGTTTAATTAACACCAGAATTTCCTCCCTGTATTGCATCTTTTTACTATGCTACATGTACTTATATATACACATATCAAGGACAATGGTAAATTAAAGAGTGATTAGACCACAAAACAAGGCTGCAAAATATGCTTTTTATTCTCGAGCCAATAACTTTGTACTACAGCTCTTTGAAAATTCCCCCTTTTAAAGTAAGCTTTACACTTCCTTCAAGGGTGATTAGTTACCACAATTGACAAAAGGTTAAAACTAGAAACAAGAAAATTTACTAACTGGAGTATTACTTAGCAAAAAGAAGGAACTATTTTCCTAACTTCACGCCAAATAGTTAAATCCATTGAATGAGGAAGTCGTATAGTACTACAAAAGATTGATACTAATAATTAGTGCTAAAACTGTACGAAGATGACATGCAATACAGTTGTTTTAGTAAAAATCAAATAGTTAGAAGTCTCTTTCATTCAGTGAAGACTATCTGCTTCATCCACTCAAGATCTTGAAAGCACCGTCACAACAAAGTAGCCCGGTATACAAAGTATATCTGGCGTTCACGATGGTCGCAACCTAGGGATATGACGTAGGCAGCCTAATCAAAACATCAGTAACTGATTTTACAATTCAAATCCATGACATAGGCAGTGACGGATGTAGCGTGCCAATAACGAATTCAATTGAACCCATAATTTTTGACGCGAATAAGTTGAATATTAAAATCTTAAAAGTTGAACCCATAAAAGTTAAATTCTAAATTCGGATATGTTATGAGTCACACGGAGATAACTTGAACTTTCAAAGCAAAGTGACAAGATTCTTCAAAAAGGATGTGAAATTTCAGTGGAAAAATGAAAATCATTCCACAAAACTTTTTATTTAGATTTAGAAAAAGAAAAAAGAAGCTTTAAGCCGACAAGACTGATCAATTAGGGTACTATTTCACCTTGAGATTGAATATTGGATAACACCAAAAATGTCACCATATGAAAAAGGATAATTGAATAAGACCTTGTCTTAGAAAGTCTCACTTGTTTAGGCCTAAATGGTTGTAACTTAATTCATAGCTCTTATCAATCGTTGCAACTGTTGGGAGAGATGAGCTTTGCTTTAATATCGTCTGTTTAAGATTAGGTGAATTTACTCACAATTTATTTCGAGTACATTACTTCATACCCCAGGGTACGTAGTTATATGGTCGGGTGAAAGTTAAATTGAATCCATTCGTTGAAAAATTTATGATTTGTATGTAGACTAAAAACACATTTTATATATATATATATAACCTAATTCAAATTCCAAGTTTTACATTCTTTTATCCTTTATTTTCCTTGTCAAAATGCAAGATTCTGCCAGAGTAATATTATATTTCAAAACGCAAATATAAAAATTGTAGCAATTCGATTATTTTTACTAGAGAAATGACTTGGAATTATTTATTTATTTTTTATTTAAATTGCAAATCGTGAGGGTAAAAATCGAATACCCTATTCGATTACTAGAGTCTAGAATAGGATCTTTGAACTCTGAAAATGAAAAAAAAATTCTAAAGAGCGCTTCTCCTTTAACGAGTCTACCTGATGGAAAACCAAAATAAGAAAAAGAATAGGCTGCTTTTTAGGATAATAATGTTGGATAATATGACTCCAATAATATGAAAAAAGAAATCCTAAGATTGTTCACAGAACTTGCAGACAAATTGTTATATGAACTCATGCTTGTAGCCTGTGGGTACTTGGGACATTGTCGGTTACACAACATTTTCCTGTTCCGGTGATGTGATGATTCAAAATGTCATCTTTAAATTTAATAATTAATTATGTATTTTAATACCTCGAAAAGTACTATTTATCATTTTTCGACTTGCGTGCGCAATCCGTAAAATTTCATAGAAAGTTTTTATGTGAAAAATGGATTAAAATGTGAATTAGAGCTTTAAAACTCAATTGAGTTGACTTTGGTCAACATTTTGAGCAAACAGACTCGGATCAGTGTTTTGACAGTTCCGGTAGGTCCGTATTGTGATTTGGGACTTGGGTGTATGCCCGAAATCAAATTCCGAGGTCCCTAACCCGAGATATGAAATTTCGAAGAAAAATTAAAATGTTTAAGTTCGAATAGTGACCGGATGTCTAATTATGTAAAAACGACTATGGAATATAATTTTGATGATTCCAACAGTTTTGTATGATGATTTTGGACTTATGAGCGTGTTCAGAATTTTATTTGGAAGTCCGTAGTTAAATTAGGCTTGAAATGGCTATAAAAAAAGAATTTAAGTTTGGAAGTTTGACCGAGGAGTTGACTTTTTGATACCGGAGTTGGAATCCAGTTCTGATAATTTTTATAGCTCCGTTATATCATTTATGACTTGTGTGTAAAAATTTGAGGTCAATCGGAGTTGATTTGGTAGGTTTTCGACATCAAGTGTAGAAGTTAGAAATTTTAAGTTTCATGAAGCTTGAATGGAAGCATAATTCGTGGTTTTAGCATCGCTTTATGTGATTTGAGGTTTCAAATAAGTTCGTATGATATTTTAGGACTTGTTGGTATATTTGGTTGAGGTCCCGAGGGCCTCGGGTGAGTTTCGGATGATTAACGGATCAAAAATTGGACTTAAAAGTTACTGCATTGTTTCCTCTTCTGTTGGATATTCTGTGTTGATATCGAGCTCAGGTATCGAGCCCAGGGTTGACGAGGCTCAGGCTCGAGCTTGAGATCGAAACCACGATCGAAGGTCCAGCTCGAGGACATGATCGAAGGTAAGGCTCGAGGGCTAGGATCGAGACCCATGCTCGATGCCCTGATCGAAGGCCCATGCTCGATGCCCTGATCGAAGGCACATGCTCGATGCCCTGATCGAAGGCACATGCTCGATGCCCAGATCGAAGGCCCAACCTTGATGTCCTGATCGAAGGCCCAATCTCGATGCCCTGATCGAGGCCATGACCGAGGTCCAGGTTCGAGCCTGTGATCGAAGCCGCGATCGAGGCCCAGTTCCGAAGGCTGCTGGGCAGTTTTATAAAAATAGGGCATTCGTCCCATTTGCCCTTTTTGACGAACTTGAGCTTGAGCAGAGGCGACTTTTGGCAGATTTTCAAGGAAAAAATATTGGGGTAAGTGATTCTAACTCGGATTTGGTCTACATATACAAGTATATCATTGTTTTCACCATAAATTAGTGTTTTGAGATTTAAATTTGGGAAATTTTTAGAAATATCATAGAAACGAATTTTTGAGATTTCGGTATCGATTCGGAGTCGGATCTGAGTGAAACTGGTATGGTTGGACTCATAATTGAATGCGTTGTCGGATTTCATAACTTTCGTCGGGTTCCGAGATATGGGCCCCGCGGGCGAATTTTTAATTAATTTTGGGATTTTTATTAAAAATATAGTATTTCCTTATAGAATTTATTTTCTATAATTTTTAGTGATTTTATCGAATTATTTTGGCTAGATTCGAGTTAGACAGAGTTGGATAATCGTGGAAAAGGCCTTATAGTGGATTGAATTGGAGCAAGATGAGGTAAGTCTCTTGTCTAATCTTGTGAGGGGAAAATTACCTCATAGGTGATTAAAATTAAATAATTGTTGCTAATTGTGGGGGGGCTACGTACGCACGAGGTGACGAGAGTCCATGCGTAGCTACTATTAATGCTAAAGTCCGGGTAGTTTAGGACTCAAAGCATGCCTTACTTGTGTAAATTGTATTCTTTGATTTATTTATATTAATTGATATCTACAGGAATATACTGTGAATTGTTAGATAAAGATATTAAAGTATGGAAATCTCATAGGCTTTATTTTCTGTTTAAATCAATTAATTGTTAAAAGAAATTGTTCTCCTCCCGAATTTACCTTATAATAAATATACTCTCCTTCCGGAGGCACATAAGAAAATGTCTTCCTTTCTTGTGTAGCGGGCCGAACGCCTCGGCAGGATAGATGCATCTATGGATCGCGCCGCACGTCCCTCGACAGTGTACACGACACTCTGGATCGGGCAATACGTCCTCGACAGAAATTGTGCTTAATAATAATAATTACACGATACTTTAATAATTTATTTCAGCTTGTGAAGCTAATTAATAAATTAAAAAATCTTTGGAATTTAATGAATTATTATTCTTGCTTGTTAAGGAATTAATTGTTACTCCTGTAAATGAGATTTAATTAATTAATTAGAAATTATTTGAATTGAAGAAATTTAATTAATATATTGAGAATTGTTACATTTGAAGGAATTTGATTATTTTCGCTGATTAAATAAATTATTGTAAATTCTGTAAATCATGCTGATTTAAATATCCTAATTTTTTTTCAATTATTATTGACCCATAGTGAGTGTCAAAGTCGGCCATCTCGTCTCTACCACTTCGAGATTAGGCTTGATACTTACTGGGTACACGTTGTTTACGTACTCATACTACACTTGCTGCACTTTTTGTGCAGGACCTGAGACAGGTACTAGTGGAGGACCTATCATCACATACCCACGTCATCCCGAGGCATAGTGGTGAGCTGCCTTTCTGAGCCGTTCTGCAGCTACCCGTGTCTCTTCTTATATTTACATTCTGTCTATTTCATTTCAGACAGTATTTGAAGTTTTGTATAATCTACTATATGCTTATTCACTTGTGACACCAGGTCTTGGCACACACATTAGTAGAGTTTGTGTTTATATTTTCTTGGTTTTAAATTTTATCAATGTATGCTTAATTTATTAGTTGGCTTGCCTAGCTGTAGTGTTGGACGCCATTACGACCTACAGTTGAAATTGGGTCGTGACAAAGTCAACATTTTGAGTTTTAAAGCTCTAATCCACATTTTAATCTATTTTTCACTTAAAAAATTTCCATAAAATTTTACGGATTACGCACGCAAGTCGAGGAATGATAAATAGTATTTTTCGAGGTCTTAGAATACATAATTAATTATTAAATTTAAAGATGATATTTTGGGTTATCACAATTCCCTCTTCTTTTTTCCTACAATAACATGTCGAAATAGATTCAACAGAGAAAATATATTTATAATTGTTAGAAAGAATAGCAGCATCCTGTGCGGTGAATATTTCCATGCTTTATTACCAATTTGATTTTCCTTTTTCTTGTTTAAGGGGTCATTTGGTACGATAGATAAACAAAAATAATCTTAGGATAAAAATTTAGTATCGCTTTATTCTTTGTTTGGTTACTAAGCTCGGAATAAGTTATCCCATGATTAAAAATAATATCATGATAACTTATACCTGCCATACGATGAAATAGTAATTCCAAGATAAAGCAGTACAATTGACAGTCCAAGGATTAATACAGTATCAAACAATCATTAAGAAATAATACCATAATAACTAGTCTCAACATAGCTAATTTCAGCATAACTTGTCTTCAAACAAAACGACCGGCCCTATATATTGTTGGGGTATAATTTTTTTTTATACCATCATGTTAAAGTGGCCTACAATGTACGACATATATCTGTCATTAGTAAACCTAATTTATTGGCCTAAAATACTAATAATCGGTTAAAATACAATGGCCATAGATTTATAATATAAATGTTCTTTACACAATTAGTTAGCGTAACTTAAATTAATTTATTGTTAACTTGTAAAAAAAAATTATTTTCCATTCAAGTTGGCCTCTTTTGTCTCACAGTCACAAACCTTGAGAAAATAAAAATAAGAAAGAGAGCAGAAAATGCATCTTAAAAAGTTGCATCAAACTACAAAAGTTACAAAATTACGAGCCCATTTGGACATAAGAAATTTTTTCTTTTTTCTAAAAAAAAGTTATTTTTTTTCGAAATCAACGTTTGTTCATAATTTTTTTAATTTTCACTTGAACATGTATTTTGAAAATTTTCAAAAATTTGAAAAACTCTAAAAAGTTATTTTTTAAAATTTTCACTCAAATCACCAACAAAATTTCAAAAACAACCCAAAATTATAATTCATGTCCAAACACAACTAAATTTCAAATATCATTTTCACTTGAAATCTTTTTTTCCCCTGTTTTGAAATTTTACAATTCTTATGTCCAAACGCCCACTACAAAAACTACAGTTTCAAATGTAAGTTCATGTTAAATTCTTTTTATATATATAGTTTTCGTTAAATACATATAATGATCAAAGCTTGTTAATTATTTGAGGGAGACTAAATGCTCTTATTTTGACAAATTTAAAGCACTGAAATTACTCATAAATATATTTAAAAGACCATTTTGAACCTACCCTAATCATAAGGGACCAATTTTATTATTTTCTCCACATACCTTCAAGTTTGCTATCCACAAGATGAATGTTGCAGAAATACGAATGCTGAGATGGATGTATGGTCACACAAGATTAGATAAGATTAAAAATGAATATATTCGCTAAAAGGTGCAAGTAGCGCACGTTGAGGATAAATGAGAGAAGGTCACTTGAAAAGGTTTGGTCATGTCCTGCGTCGACTAACAGATGCATCGGTCTGTGGGTGTGAAACTGTTTGCAGGAAAGTATTAAAAAGGGATAAGGTAGATCTAAAATCACATGAAAGGAAGTGGTCTCGAAAGACCTACAAATTTATGCAATCAATGCAGACTTAGCTAAAAATAAGGCACAATGGAAGAGAAAAATTCATATGAGTGATACCTACTAGTTGAAAATTTGTCTTAAATTTGGTAAAGAACTTCTATTATTATTATTATTATTATTATTATTATTATTATATATTTTTGTTTATGACTCAGTTATTTTTTATTTGGTTTGATAATGATATGAGTTAAGTTAAATAAAAGGAATGCGGATTTATTATTGTTGAAATCAATTTGTTTGGGAGTAAAACATAGTAATAATTGTTGTTACCTTCGAGTTCGTTATACCACCCCTACGCCCTCTATTATCCTCCTAATCATCAACTCCTTTTTGGCTAAGGTTGTTAGAGCTGCAAAAATAGGTAATTGCCTTAATTTGACCTTCTTCAGTCAAGCTTTATGATTCGCTCATAATTTTATTACTTCTTAGAATAAATACTTTTTATATCTAATCATGATAAGCAAAGCTTCATAATGTAGCTTTTTATTTTTCAAGTTTCATTCATTTTTTCATTAATTTGACGTTAAATTTAATTTTACAAATTGCTATTTTCCTATTCCTTAAGGCTGATTGCATCATACAAAATGAGATAGTGAGTCCAATATAATTTTTATAGTATAACTTGCATAAATGTAATACTACTTGATATCTCCATTTCTTGACATAACTACAACCAAGAGGGCAACGATCTATTATTGGACAATAGAAAAAAAGGCAACAAAGAGAAATCAATTTACTTGTCTTATGACTTAAAATGAAGATATAAGAAACCGTGACTCTAATATACAGATCTCTACTATCATAGCCAGTAGGATCTTAATTAAAGACCTCAAAGAACTTCATGTGAATTTTACTGTTAAACACTATTTTTACTTAATCTGAAAAAGCAATTGAAAAGCTATATTTGATCATTTTCTCTTTTACTTTGTGAAGCCAAGAAATCTCAATATTATAGCATTTTAGGCCAAATTGTAAAAATTAGTTTATTTTGAGAAGTGTTTTTTTTCTAAAGTGCTTTTCTGAAAAGTTCTTTTGGTGAGAAATAATTTGTGTTTGACTAATCAATTTGAAAAGCATTTCTGAGAAGCAATTAGTATTTGGTCAAACTTGTAAAAACTGCTTCTAAGTATATTTTTCTCAAAAGTATTTTTCAGAAAACTGCTTTCGGAGAGAAGCTATTTTTTCCGCTTTCTCCAAAAGTACTTCTGCTTCTATTCAAAAGCACTTTTTTTCTTCTTCTAAAAGCTTGGCTAAATACTATAACTTTGAGAAAAACAAAATACATTTTTTGAAAAAAAAATTAATTTTGGCTTTAAAGAAACTTGGCAATAAAGGCTTTTAGTGTGCCTGTGACATACATACGAGGAGTATAGTGTAACGAATGCATTTGTTCCACCTTTAACTAGATATCTCAAATTCAAAGTTTAAGAATAAATAAAAATAGTACGATGAACATGATCTTTCAATCTTTAATTTAACTACAATTTTTGAGTTGGAGCTCTGAAGTGAAGTGTTGAAGTGTATTTCGATTTTATCTAAAAGTTTAATTAGTACATATTAAAGAAAATAAGCATTTATATATTTAATTATATCTTTAATATAATCTTTTTGGTATGAAGTGATTTTCCTTTAGTATGTCTTATATAGTGCAAATTCAAATTAATTAAACAAATAAATTTAAGATAGAAATGATTAAACCGAAAATCGGTGTGACTTACACATTTGATAGAAGAAACCTACTTACCTTTTGCCAGATGGAAAGGCCGAGAGATCAAATAAATCTCGACGCTTGAATTGTGAAACTTTTAATGTAGAGTAGATATGAACCAATAATTTTAAAGACACAATAAATCTAAGATTAAATTTTTTTAAACATTTAACTCATAAAATTTAATTTTTAGCTTCCCTTTGGTATATGCTAGAATAAAAACAAGTGTAGGTCATTTTGGTCATTTAACAAAGGTATTGTCAATCACTGCCATAAAAGGTTAACTGGTGAAGAAACAAAATCATATTTATTCCCTTCAATTTTTTTTTAAAATCAAATAGTATACTAGCTTTTTCCTGTCTCCATCTATCATTTCCATCTTACTGTCAACCTCTTTTCATTTCCACAAAAGCCCTAACCAGGTCCCCTTTACACTTACCAATTACCATTACTACTCCACACCCCCCCCCCCAAAGGAGAGGACTACAGTTGCTGCCCCTTTTCTAGGAAAAATATCAGCCAATCTCTGCATACATTTTCAGAAATCAAAGCCCCATAAAAGCTAACTCCCCAAACATCAAAGGTTTTTTTTCTAGGATTGATCAAATTATTGCCTTAAAAACCAAGAAAAGCAAACAAAAGTTCAGCCCCCTCCCCCCTTTAAATTCTCTCTATTTTATTCCAACATGTAGCTAGCCCTCTCATAAGGCAGATGCAATGTATCGGTACCAGGTTAAACTGAACTTAATATTTTTGTCGTGAAATATAAATATATGTGTAAAAATTTATTAATATTATAATATATAATACTATGAACTCATAATTTTAAAAATATAATGAATTTAATACTAAAAACCTTAAAAATTAAACTCAGAAACTTAAATTCTTAGACCTCGTCACGTGGTCATAAGCAAACAACTTTAAAAACCCTAGATCAGTATAAATCTATTGGTTCTTACCCCCTTCTTACATCCTTCTTTTTCTTCACCCCTTTATAATTAAATCTGTCATAACAAATTAAAAGATCAAAGATAATGGAGTCAAACCAAGAAGTGGATTCTCCAAACCATGCCAATATCCACAACAACAACAACATGATATCCACTTCTTCTGCAGCTAATAATTACTTAGCTTCATCTTCTTCTTCTCCAACAACCCTAAGCCGATATGAGAACCAAAAGCGCAGAGATTGGAACACTTTCGGTCAGTACTTAAGAAACCATAGACCACCTCTTACTCTTACTCGTTGCAGTGGTGCACATGTTCTTGAATTTCTGCGATACCTCGATCAGTTCGGAAAAACTAAGGTTCATACTCAACTCTGTCCTTTTTACGGACACCCAAATCCACCAGCACCTTGTCCTTGTCCTTTACGTCAAGCTTGGGGTTCACTTGATGCACTAATTGGTAGACTTAGAGCTGCTTATGAAGAAAATGGTGGAAAACCCGAAACTAACCCTTTTGGTGCTCGTGCTGTTAGGCTTTATCTTCGTGAAGTTCGTGATTCTCAAGCTAAAGCTAGAGGTATAAGTTATGAGAAGAAGAAACGCAAGAAACCAACTTCCTCTCAACAACAACAACAACAATCTTCTGCTGCATTTCTACCTCCTACTGCGACGTCAAGCTAATAATATATCGTAAACAGTGTCTCTGTCTTTACCCTCACGAGGTAGGAATAAGGCTGCTGTTCAGATTCCACTTATCGGATTATATTGGGTGTGTTGTTATTGTTGTTGTACGGTACGGTATGTTATGTCTATTCTAGCTATTTTTAACAATTGGAACTTGGAACCCTTTTTCTTGTTACTATTTATGGATATTGAACACTGATTCTGATCAGTACTTTTTTTAGCTAATTATTATGCAAATGATCTAGAAGTGATAGGGGTAGTAATGGAAGTGGTAGTGGCACTGGCTCTTATATTAAAAGAGAAAAAAAGATGTAGGTGAATTTTGTGCTATAGATCTACCAACATTTGTTATGGATATTTCTCTTTCTTGGCTAAAACCCTATTTATGATTTGTTGTTTCATAGATTTGCTATATCATGTTTCATGTCTTTTTGCTCATATTTTACAAATATTTTAATGGATACAGTAGGGAAAGTGTTAGTGACTTTGGCTAGATCATATGTCAGCTTTGTCTAGGACTGGTCTGTCTTTCACACTGCAAATATAGACCGAGTTTCATCACCAATCTATCAGAAAAAAGAAAAGTTTCAACTTCAATCATTTTTCTTTCTTGGCTAGTATTTTTGTACATAATTGGCTTGCCTCAATATGTTCTTTTTTGGTATATACTTTTAATTTGAATTACTAGTATATATATTTTCCTCTCCGGACAGTATAAGCATTTTTTGCCGGTCAGCTTTAGTTATCTGACCAACTAGTAAAAATATATACTTGCAAATATACATTCTTTATAATCCAAGGTTTTTAAGGAAAGCTCTTCCAAATTCCTCTATAAGTTAATCATCAGTATAACAATTTATATTTGAAAATTTGTAATTTTTACTGCTAATTGGAACATGTTGATATTTGACTTCATTTTTTTAATTGAATCTACTGGAAGTAACATATATTCTGAAGAGTTTAAGTTAGTGTTAGGAAGATGTAAAAAGTATTACCAACACTATTAGGTCACTTAAAGCTAATTGCACTTAATTCTATTTGAATATTAGTTTTTATACTGACAATGTAAAATTTTTTTACATTATCAGTTCAATATTCTAACGGGTTACTACACTATTTTCTAGATTATCCCATATCAGACTTGATATAGAAGGTTATATGTTATTGTAGATCAATTTTATCTGATAGTGTAAATTTCTTTATATTGTTAGTGCACAAAGCTCATATGCTTAATAAGCATTCATGTTGATGGTTTTTAAAGTTGTAGACATTTTTTTAATTTGGTAACTTGCTTTAATTAATCACGAGTAAAGTTTACAAAGTTATAGACAGTTCAATGTACACACAACTTCAAATCCTATTCTGAATACTTCTCAGCTTCTTTTGTCCCCTTTTCACTTATTTCTTTCTGAATTCTGTGTATGGGATTGTATTCAGGGAGTTCCTCAGCAAGATCTTATGGCTTCTTTTATTAACCCAAATCCATCTCCCATTACTACATTGTGTCAATCTCAGTCTTAGATGTTTCCTAAAGTGGATAGAGCATTAAATTAGGGAGGTATTCACCATTTAAAAGTCACTCCAACAGTATAATCTAGCTAGATATTGTACATTTATGACCATTTAGTCTTGACCCAAAAAAGACAAACCTTACTTCAAAAATACTTACTGCATGTGAGTGCTAGTAGGCCGAGATAGAGGGGCAGGAGAGGTTCATCTGAATTTGTTTCGCCGAAAAATTCTGAAAATTCTGCTTCGGCACTAGTTTGCCTCAAATTATGGCCAAAGACTAGTCCATTTGTGGTGTAAATGACAATATTATGCTTATGATAATTATAAGAGATCCTCAATTTTTTGGCTCTGTGTGTGTATACATGTTAGTAAATGTATGTTTGTATGTGACTATTATATGCTGCATGTATTCATAAGTCATTGTGTGTTAACGTTTAGAGACATATAAATGGAGTAAAGGAGATGCTAAAATAAGAGTATTTGTCATTTTTGTGGGAACATACTAGATTATTCTCTTAGATCTTTATATGCTATAGTTGTTGAGATACAACAGCATATCTTTTACAATCGTTAGGCATGTATGTGTATGAAATTGATTTTTCTTGCACTTTAGGAGCAGTTTGTATTGTACCATTGCCTTAATCTTTCAACTTACTTTTATTTGCAGTCGTGATTATTAGCAATACAGTCCAATGTCTTATGGTTTTGAGAGACTTTATGTTACAACCAGTGATGCTTGTGTGACAATATTTTGATTCAAATGAATTATTGGCATAATTAGGCCCTCAGCTATTGTTTAGCTACTACTATTACAAGCTCCTAGTATTAATTTAGTTTGTTTGCAAGTGAAGATGGTAGCACCAGTTACATTTACTTGTGCAATTTCACAATCAACTAATCTTTCTTGATCAACTTATTTTCATATATTTAGCAGTCTCGTCATCCATAATAGCAATTATGAATTATATGTGAAATATTAGCATACGTTGCTTGTCCTTTCTCTTTCTTTTTCACTTAACCTAATTAGGTTCTAGAAAGGGGGAGACACATGTTGTTGGGAGGGAAAGGTAGAAATGTAATAGACAAGGAAAAGCCATTTAGTCATCTCGGACAAGCTAATTAATTAGTATGGATCATAATATAGTTGACATTATTTTTCATGTGCCCAAAGCAGAAAATTAACGTAATATATTGTCTTTGTCAAAATAGAAAACTAAATGTAAAGTTTTTCCTCAAAAAAGTTTTTTTTTCTTTCTCAAAGAAGCAATAGAATCATATTACAAAGCTAACCAAAAATTGGAAAGTAAAATCTCAATCCAACATGATTATGTGACATAAGTATTATGAGTTAGAAAACCACCTTTACCATATTAACAGTATTTAGCTCTAACATGTTTGAAATTTAATTTCATGGGAACTCTAGGATATAGTAATTATTATATTCCTAATATACATGTCTAACTTTTATAGTACTTATGTTATAACTTATAGAACCACTAAAGTTTATTTAATGAACTAAATATTAGCATCTGACGGGTCTACCTTGTTTCATCTACACCAAGCTAACATATAACTCCTTTTCACGTTTTATTAATATCAACCAATAATAAAACATTAGATAGAGCTATTAATAAACCAATATCACAGGTTCATTTGGTAAGAACACGTAAGCGTATATGTAGGTTGATTATTTTTCGAAAATCATCTTTAAAAAATAATAATAATAACAATTTTGGGGACCAATAGTATTTGATGTGCTTTAACATCTTGATTAAGATATTAGATTATACAGATACCCACTAATTGACTTTCTCTTCTAATAATATAGTTCATATGTTGCATCAAATTAAATATGTGATAAAGTGATGCAAATTCTTAAGTTTTATTTATCACTAGACGAGTGTATACTTATAACCATTAAAAGGGGTAATACTTAAAAGTTGTATGATGACGGAATACGGTGATAACATTGATTAAGGGTAAGATGATGGGTTTTAAGTCCCAGCGCACCATGAGAGTAAGATATCGGGTTCGAGTCCTAATGCTCCATGATGATAAGATTTGGGTTTGATTCCAAGTTCATTATAGTCTAACATGCCTTTATATTGGTAAGGTATTGAGTTTGTGTCTCGTGATCTTGATTTTGTGTTGATTCATTAGTTTCTTGAACTTTATCAAGTTCTATTTCTCACTATAATTTCGTTCCAAAAGAAATTCTCTTTCCAAAAAGGTTGCTTCTCTAGCCATAAATACTTTATGGTCATAAGGGTGATAGAAATAATATCCCATTGTGTCTTTGGGATACCCAATTTATCAGATCTTGAGTCAAGTTTATTAGACTGCAGTCTCTTAATATAAGCTGGACAATCCCAAACTTTAATATGTTTAAGGTTAGGCTTGCGTCCTTTCCATGTCTCAAAGGGTGTTGTAGAGACTCACTTAATGGGAACTTTATTAAGTAAGTATGTTTCTACTTCTAAAGCATATCCTCATAAATTTATTGAAAGATCAGTGAACCCCATCATAGATCTCACCATATCTAATAAGGTTCAATTTCTCCATTCAGACACACCATTATGTTGTGGTATTCCTGGAGTTGTCCACTGTGAAAGAATCACATTCTCTTTGAGATATGTAACGACCTAACTTGTTGTTTTGAACATTTACGCTCATTTCAACTATTTGAAGTTTCTAATACCTTCATATGATGTATTATGACGTGTGTGAATCGTCGGTTTTAATTTTTCAGGTGTTTCGGTATTAGTTCGGATAAATGAAATTCATGTTGGAAGCTTAAATGATAAGGTTTGACCGGAGTTTGACTTTTGTGCAAACGACTCCGAAATAGAGTTTTGATAGTTCCAATAGCTCCGCATGGTGATTTTAGACTTAGGAGTGTGTCCGGATAATTATTTGAAAGTCCGCAGTTGATCTTGACTTGAAATGGCGAAATTAAGAAATTGAGAGTTCGGAAATTCGACTTTACTGATATCAGGGTCGGAATCCGACGAAAATTAGAACAGCTCCATTATGTCATTTATGACTTGTGCGCGAAATTTTTGAAGTTATTTCAGATTGATTTGATATGTTTCGGTGCATATTATAAAAGTTGGAAGATTTGAAAATTTATAAGATCGATCTGAGGTGTAATTCATAATTTCAACGTTGTTTGACATGATTCGAAGCCTCGACTAAATTCGTATCGTATTTTAGGACGTGTTGGTATATTTAGTTGAGGTCCGGGGGGCCTCGGGTAGATTTCGGATGACTAACGGATCGAATTTTGGACTTAGGAAAATGCTGAAGAATACTGGTGCTGGTGCCATCGCTTCTGAGGAACCTTGGTCACAAAAGTGACTTTGCTGAAGCGAGCAACTCCTCGCAGAAGCGAAATGGGGAGGTAGGGTGCTCATCGCAGAAGCGGACACATTTTCGCACCTGCGACATCACATGTGCGGTCACTGAAAAATGCAGGAGCGAAGGACTTCACAGGTGCGGAGTACCTTGCGCAGAAGCGCAATAGCAGATGCGGTTCTGGGCATCCCAGGAGTGAACTGGGAAGCTCGGCAGGAGTCCGCAAATGTGGGCCTATTTTCGCAGAAGCTAGGGTCATAGATGCGACCACTTTTCTGCAAATGCGAACCCGTTGAGCAGAATGCCTTATATTCGAGGGGTTCAACATTTTTACCCATTTTCGAATTTTGGAGCTTGATTTGGGTGACCTTGGAGAGAAATTTTACAACACAACTTGGGGTAAGTGTTCTTGACTCCCTTGTGATTATATTTCATGAATTAATCTTCGTTTTCGGCGTTAGTTATTGATTTTTCAAGAGAAATCGGAGGTAATTCCATAAAATAAATTTTCGAACTTTGAACACCGATTCAGAGTCGGATTTGAATGAAATTAGTATGGCTGAACTCGTAATTGAATGGGTTATCGGATTTTGTGAGTTTTATTGGATTCCGAGACGTGGGCCCCACTGTCGACTTTTCGAGCAGAGTTGAGAATTTTTATTAATTGTTAATATGTAAGTATTGGAGTACATTGTGATTAATTTGCACGTTGTTTGAATAGATTCATATCGTTTGGCTTGAATTGGGGAGATAGGAAGGCATTTGGAGGTTGATAAGCGCGTAGTGGAATTTTTGGAGTATTGGTTAGCTTGCTTGGTATTGGATTCTGCTTGTTCGAGGTAAGTAACATTTCTAAACTTGGAGCTGAGGGTATAAACCTCGAATATACGTGTTATGTGATTTGTTTGGAGGTGATGCACATGCTAGGTGACGAGCGTGTGGGCGTGCACCGTATAAACTGTGACGTAATTTATTTCGTGGAATTTGTAGTTAAATAATTTTGGCATTATCCATGCATTTTCATGTGTTAAAGAAATTGAGCTGAGAATAATGTTAAAAATCATGCTGAGGCTATATGCCGATATTATTGAGACCCACATAGGTCGTATTGGTGTTAAATTATTTGTTTAAATCTTAATTTCATACTTAGTCATATTCATCTACTTGTAAGGATATTTATGGGATCGAGCTGCATGTCGCAGCATGCCATATTGGCTATATATATATATGGATCGGGGCTGCACGCCACAGTAGGCCTTATAGGCTTTATTATTATATGGATCGGGGCTGCACGCCGTACCATGTAAGATTGGCTTATTATAGCGCTTGGACTGAAGGAGACCCTCCGGAATCTGCACCCCCCAGAGTGACCACAGATGATTTTACATTTGGGATGGACTTCCCAGGGCATGGAGTTACCTTATTTATTTATATTTGGGATGGACTTCCTAGGGCATGGAGTTGTCTTATTTACTTATAATCTCCCTGGGCATGGATCTTGCCCGAATCATTTATTATATTTGGGATGGAGTTTCCTGGGCTGGATTGGCCCTGTACAATATTGAGTGACTGAATGTCAGTTATTATGTATATATATATGGGATGGATCTTCCCTAGGCTGGATTGACCATGTACAGTACTGAGTGATTGAGTACTCTCAGAGTGTGAGTACATGAGTTTATCACTGTGCTGCATTGCATTAGACACTCATACTTGATATGTAGGCATAGAGAAGTATGTTTTATCATGCCATGTGATAATGAAATTTCTTATCTATCGTTAAAGTTTTTGAGAAAAATCACAGATCTCAGACTTACTCATATTTCAATGACTTTCGGCAAAATATTTGAGATTTATTGTTATACTTGAAAAGAAAATATTTATTTTTTAGAACTGTATACGAGCTGAGCATGTTATTATTGAGTTATTACTTGTTTTGCTTTAAATTGTATTGTTATGAACTGTTGCTGGTTATTGGAGTTGGACTCTAACCCTTGCCCCGATTCGTCACTACTTTCAACCTAAGGTTAGGTTTGTTACTTATTGAGTATATGGGGTCGGTTGTACTCATGCTACACTTCTGCACCTTGCGTGCAGATGTTGGATGTTGATGTTGTTGCGTACGGCGGGAGCTGGATTTGAAGATGTACCTGCATTCCAGTTATGGCTATCACTTGTCCTTGGTAGCATTAGATTCGAATTATGTTCATTTATATTTCAAACAAATGTTGTAATTATTTTAATTCAGTTTTGTAAATATCTAAATCTTAGAAACTCATGATTTGTACTACTAGTACTTGGGAAATTCTTGTATAAAAACAGTTGTATTATTATTTCTTTCTCTTGATCAATCTCATTAATGTAGTGTTGCGAACTAGATATTAATTTAAACTAAATAAGCACCCTTAAATAGAGATAGTGATCTAATAAGCAAAAGAAAGCATCCACTAATCCACTAACAAGATGTTAGGATGAATTAAATTGCAACTGTGAAAATGCATCCAATAATCTACTTCCCCATTAATCTTAAGTCATTAAACTATTTTTCATTACTTCTTCAATATCGTATTTCATTTCCATTCTTTCTTTGAGCAGTGAATCTATCGGAATCAACTTCTTTACCTTCGTAAGGTAGGGATAAGGTGTGGGCACATTATCCTTTCCGGGCCTCACTTGTGTGACTACACTAAATTTGTTATTGTTGTACTCACTATTAACATTTTGGTCCAACGAACTCTGATTACTGTTCCAATTAATTGTCGTTGTTGATCTCGCATAGATTAAGGGAATAACGTGAAGGTTTTAGAACATATATATGATGCAGAAATACTGTTTGCTTATTAATTATATCTAAATTGGCGCTTTATTATCTGCTTAATGTTTTACTACTTTTGTGTCTTTAGACCTACCATGATGAAACATGATTTCTTGTCTGCCTAAAGCACACTAAGTTTCATAAAAACTTGCGTTAAAATATTTAAAGGGGTAAAAGCATTAGGAACAACTGTAAATTTGATTTGAAACATTCGCTAAATGTAAACTACTAATGAGAAAATTAGTAAAAGTTTAGCAGAAATAGCACTAATTAATCTCATCTCAATGATCATATAGTACAAAATTTGGAATGCAAAACTCAAATTATATCTTTTTGCACATCGATGATCAACGGAGAAGGTGTTTAATTAAAACACAAAAAATCAAATTAGAAGTTTGAGACCGAATATATTTGGAAATAAAATTTTTATTTTGATTGAAAAGAACGATTTTACTGAGCTTAAAGATTTGAAATTGTTTACCTTGCAATGTGGTCTTTGAGAGAAAGTTATAAAACGCATATGGTCCAAGAAGACAAATTTTTCAAACATGATATTATATTCCAATTAGAAATGAGCATAATAAATTTTAAAACGAAAAAGAAAATTATCAGCTCACGTTAAATCAGCACTGGTGATTCTTTTTTTATTTTCTATCACCTGTTTTCAGAAATTAGTATTATCGACTATCAAGCATCAATAATCATCTCTAATTGATTCGTTCAATGGTCAACTGGAGAACTTATAAAGATATTATCTTTGTCTCAATTTATGAGACAGTATTCAAATTTCGAAAGTCAAATCTTTTAATTTAATTTGATATATAAATTGAAAATAGAAGGCGTACCTTTTATTTATTTATAAAGAACGCAACGTCGTCATGATTGAATTAGGCCAAAGTCTTTGGAATTCAGGGATAATTCTTTAACTTTGTCCACTTAAAAAGTATTTAGTGCACCTATTTTACATGTAGAAAAACTTTAAATGAAATTAAGGAACAAAAGTCTACGGTTAATTAAGGGCTTTTAAGCACATTCATCTTTGCTGTTGTAGTTATTTGTTAGTGTATTAATTATGACTAAAATATAAACATCAATTAACCATGCCAACATTGTCTCTAGTGTGATATTTTATCACGTATTTTTTGGTTGTAAAATTAAGTTAGTAATAGGTTCATGGATGCACAATGGCACATCTACATAAATCGGATAAAAACTTACCCGCATCGAATATTTATATCAAGTCAGTAAATATAAGATATGTGTCTTGCATATATTTTATTTACACTTAATTATGATTAAATAATACGCATTTTTATTTTTATTTATTTATTTATAAAGTTAATTATTTAGTTAGGTATAAACACTGATACAGATAAATATTTACCGTCTCATAGTTGTAAAGAAAAGTAAGTGAAAACAAGTTAAAACTCAAGAAAGGCAACAGGACAACGGAAACAGCAAGAAATAGCAGAAGCCACAGGTGAATCTGTCATTTTCGTCGACTTTTCAGCACATACACAAAAAGAATCTCAAATCCATACATTTTCTTGTCTAAAAGGAAACAGGTACGAGAATCCTTCCTGGTATGAGCCTAGACCCAGTCAAAAAATATTTTCTTAAAAGATTTAAATTCAAACACAAAAGAAAAAGATTTTTTAAAAAAAAAAGAAGGGCAGTGCAACCTTTTTATTTAATTATTCAGTATTGGTAATTTACTCACTTAAATAATTTAATTCATAGTATCAAATACGCTTACTGAAAAGACAATACACTCGTTACTCAAAAAATTTCTTTCCAAAGTTAAACTTCAACACTCTAACAAAGAGTGGAACGACTTTAAATATCTTTTATTTGGTTTAAAATCAGGTTATCCATGAATTATACTGCTAACTAGGATTATAATACGGATATTATATAATTCTAGAATTATTGCAAGGATAATGATCGGGATTTTCTATGCTACCTTTTATATAGGATAGAAAATTTGATGATTGTAGTTTAAAATTTATCCTGACTTTTAAGTAGCACACTCAACTGAACATAAGACAGATTTAATTTAAAAATTTACACCGAGAATTCAATTTAGCCCCCCAAACCAAATGGCCCTTTATTATTTTCACCACACTCCTTCGTACAATAGCAATTACGCCTTAAATCCAAACAAGCTGAGGTTAGCGATATGAATTATCATGCCTTTTATCTCAAGTTGGCATTGGCTATATGAATATCTCAACTCATATCATCAACTAGGGGTGTTAATGAATCTTTAAAAACCAATTAAACCAATCGAATTGAACTGTACCGAATCGATTTTTAATTTTTTTTAAATAAAACCGTAGATTTTATATAAAATTATAACCGTACCGAATAATAAGGTAAGTTTTTAATTTTATAAAAATAAACCAAAAAAATATCAAATTGTACCGAATTAATTTATATATGAAAATATATTTTATATACTAAGTTTAAAACTAGCAAAGGGGTTATAAAAATGGCTACAGGTGACCAACTAATTAATATCCAAAGTCCCAACTTCCATACATTTTCTGTTATTCATGTCGAAACTAAATTAGTTCTAATATCTTAACTAGCAAGCCACTAAGTATTCCATCGATCTTCAACAGCAAACCACATAGTATTGGATATCTTTCCTCTCGTATGGTTTAGATTTCTATTGTTGGATACTAATCTTCTAATAAGCTCTATTCTTGAGTTCAAATTTGATTATTATCCACTCGTATAATTTATATTATCTTATTCCTGCTTAATTTGTTCTATGCTACCATATATAGAATAATGGGATGAATCTCTATTCTGGACATCTTTCATGTATTCCTTTGATCGGCCCTTTTAAAATAGTAAAAATGTCAAGAGAGTTTTTCTAAAGTCCTATGCAAGTCAAGGCCGGCTCTAACCTTACCACAAGTAAGGCTTGTGCCTCAGGCTCCCAAATTTAGGGGCTCACGATTTTTAAAAATTATAGATTTATAGATATTTTTAAAAATAATATTTAATAGTTTTAGTACAAAAGTATTTTTTTTTATAACAGTTGCCTCAAACAAAAGAAAATTTTCAAAATTATAATTGATAACATCTTACCTAAGATTAACAATGTCTCAAGAAAGATTAGATGTGTTGGTTATATTATCAAGTGAAAGAAAATATTAGAAGAAATCGATTATTAAAAAATCATTAACATTTGCATCTCAAAAGCCAGAAAAATAGACCTTAAATAAACTATATATCATAAATTTCTTTTAGAAATTTAGGCCTCATATTAAATTTTGGCTTTAGGCAACATATGTGCTTGAGCCGCCCCTAATGCAAGTACACGCTTATCGCATTCTAACTTTGACTAGTAATTCCTGCATGATGTTTTTAAAAAAATACCAAAAAATGGACCAAATCGTACCGATGCGAAGAGAAACCGAGATGATTGGGATAATTTTTAAAAGTCTAATTTTCGTTATATATATAAAATAGAATAACCGAAAAACTGGTATAGTATAAATTTTATAAAAAACCGACCGAACGGAATCATTAACACTCCTATCATCAACTACCAAAATAAAATAGGGCATAATAGAAGAGAAAAATTCATATAGGTGAACCTAGTAATTTTGTAGCATTATTTTTTTTGAGCAAGTTGAGTATTTGTTAGTCGGCCAAAAATAATTATACTCGTTAGTCAAATATACAAAAATATACACGTATTATATATAAAATATGTTTGTTAATCTTTAATATACAAAAATATACTTACTTTTTGCTAGGTATTACTTTTAGAGTGACTATATAAAGTAAATTTCCCTATTCTTTTTTCGTTGCCGGTAACTGGTAGTACTACCTGATGTCCTGATTGCACTATCACTTCCACTGGAGCTGACCCATTTGATTAGACATAAAGTCCAATGTTGGGCCCACAATACCTGTCCAGTGCACGTGGGCATCTGAGGCTCATGTCGGCCCAAATAGGTACAGTTTAAAATTTCTAATTGGTTGGTTTAATGTTGAATATGGACCCAAAACGGGTTTGGTCCGGTCGAAAGCGTGTAGTTCACGATCTTTGATGTTATGTGGATAAAATTCTGGGCCGTGATAAGGTTGTTGTATTGTCTGTGTCATTGTGGGCCCATTAGCCTAATGCCTTGTCTTGTCTGGGTCAGTCCCTTCTTTGGTTCTGTTTTCTTTTTTTTTCTCATCCCTTTTTTGACATTTTTAGCATGGAGAATTTGACATTGGAACATTTGAAATATTACTGAATTTATTAAATTCAAAATATAAGGTATTTGGACAATATTTAAGTAAAGTAAGAGTTGAAAAAGAATATATTGAAGTTCTAGCTCACTAGACATCTCAAATTTTAACAAACTTGAATCTGTATAACAATCGCGTTTGTTCTGATATTTTTTTAATAATATAGTAAAATATTATTATTGAGGACATATATTATAGTATAATATAAAAAATCAGTATTATGCAATCAAAATCAGTTAAAGAAACTTCATAAAATCGCCATTTAAACTCAAGTTTCAATATACAATCCGAGATTGGATGTGCAGTAAACTTCGCTTTTATATTTAGCAATCAAAGAACTTTACTGTTAAACTCTATTTTTACTTATTGTTTGGACGGTTATTATTTGTTTTATTGTATCTTATTGTTACTTTAAATATAATATTTATTTTGATTGTTTTATATTTTATTGTATTGTATCTTTAAATCCGTCGTTATATAACCACAAAAAGTGTCAGTTTATAGAACGATCGATTTTGTGTGGTAGCGTCAGTTACCTTTTTTTTTTCTCTCATTTTGCCCTTTCCTTATTATTAAATAATCATATTTTATCATTTACCCAATATTTTTATATAATAATTTTATCTTGTATCTTACTTTTTCTTTATAATATTGCAAGTTTATTCTTCATATTGTTAGTGTATGATATCATGAAACGACGATAAATAATACAATTTATTTAAACAATGTATATGTCAAAAAAATACAATAAAATACAATACATTACATTACATTATGAAACGCTACCTAATAACCATCCAAACAAGCTTAGTCAAAAAAAAGTTCCATCCACGCCTATCTAAGGATCGCTCCCAAAAAAGAATGGTTTCTGGCTTTTAGAGTAAAGATGGAGAAGTAGACGTGGTAACAACATATATTCTTATAGTAATATTTTCGATAGCATAAATCGTCTTTCAAATTTAAGTTCCGATACATTTAATCTTCTCTAAACAATTTTCTTTAACTAATCACAAAAAAATAAAAATTGTTACTAATCATAAGCTATTGATAATGTGTGGACGTATACAATTAACCAATCTCTTTCTCTTGTTTGAGACAAGATGTGAATCTAGAATATTATATTCTTTTACGGTGAAAGAAGTTGGGACGAAATTGTCAATAATAGATTACCTTAATTGGAGTATTAAACTTGATCGACATTGCCAACTTTTGCAACATGGTAAAAAAAACACACACAAGATATCTGAGAAAGGCATCCAGAACTTGGACACTGACTTTATCCACATTGCCAACTTCTGCAACATGGTAAAAAAAAAAATAAGGAAGCTGAGAACCAGAAATTGGACACTGACATTTGTATGGAAGGGGAGCCTTGGCATAACTGGTAAAGTTGTTGTCATGTGACCAGAAGATCACGGGTTTGAGCCGTGAAAACAGTCTCTTGCAGAAATGTAGGGTAAGGCTGCGTACAATAGACCCTTATGGTCCGGCCCTTCCCTGGACCCCGCGCATAGCGGGAGCTTAGTGCACCGGGCTACCTTTTTTACAATATACAGAACACAGTAAAGTAGATAAATGGTAAAAACATTTACATCAAGGTATCCTTCTTTAGTTGTTAAACAGCATATAAACGTAAAACCAGCTGGATCTTAGTGAGACAGACAGGGCAACCCCAGGTTTTAGCTTTAATCTCGTTTAAACAAGACATGCACCCAGCCATATGGCCACATGGTACACAAGCCCCTTCAATTGCAGCTTCAAAGCATATTATACATGATGAAGCAGTATTAGTACTCCCTCCGTCGTGTCTTTTCAATAACTTCTCTGTTGTTGAAGAAGATGAATCCACAAAACTAGATTCAGATAAACCAGACTGGACTGGGGTATTATCATCTATGACCAAATTTTCAATTGGTGGTGCTGAAGGTACAGTTTCAGGGACAACAGGGCGACGGATAGTTAGAGTCAGTCTTGAATGCCTTGCCTGGAAACAATTATGCAGAAAGAAGACACAATTTGTAATCAATGTACAATTATTGTGCAGAAATCATATGTTTGAGTGGATACATCAGCCAAAAATGAAAACATAAAACAAAATTTTCTAGGAGAATTGTTACCTGCTTATTGACTGGCCATAAGGAAGCCATTCTACTAACAGCCGGCTGTCTAGACGATGATGCCTGTGAAACATCTTGCACTTTTCTCAGATTGTTTAGTCGATTCTGTTCCTTCAATGCATGTTCTTTGTTCACTTTAGTAATTTCCCTTTCAACTTCTGGCCTTAAGGATTCCAGCTCATGAATGACATCCAGTAATTTCTGAAATCACATCACACTAATGATTTAACATCCATAACTGGTGCAACTTTCACAAATTAGATATTAGAGACACTGCTTAATTACCTTTTTGTAAGATCTCTTTTCTGTATCATTTGAAGTAATGTAGTCTCGGTGGAAAGGTATAGTTTCTGATAAAATACTGAAAGCACGAACACATATATTTAACAAATTACTCATATATAGGTGTTAATATGCCCTCAAGAAGTTATCAACATGGAAATATATGTTTACCCTGCGTATCTGAGAAGCAGAATGTACAGATCTATGATATTGTTCTCCTGCCGATGATTGTTTGCCTAGAGGAAAATGAAGCAGAAGTTTAACCTCAATAAAGCTCGTACGCCAACTCAAAGTCAAGGAATGGTGTGTAAACAGAGACTTATAGTACTTAAACGAGCACCATATAATAAGGCAGATAATCTTGTTAACACTCGCATAGAGTTTAGAAATAGAGGAGTATGCCTTTGTCTCTCCAGATGTTATACTAACAGCCATTTCATTTGCATCGACAAAATCAAACTACACATTAATCAAACTTTACAATTGAATTTGCTTGTTTCCTCTTCCATTTTCATCCAACAGAACATCAGATTTTCTTATGTCACCCTTGTCCGGTTAATACCTGGTGCTTAGCACGCACAGCAATACGGTTCTACTACAATTCTAGAGTTTCTATGTCGGCGATATAATTGATAAGATGAATATGGCAGAGATGTTGCAACCATCCATTTTGTTAACTCTCCCACACATTCACCAACCCCTTTCATTTTTCACTTCCCAAACAAAAACTTGGATAAATAAGAACATAGAAATGAAACCAAAAGGCAAGCGAAAGATGACATGATTTTCTTGCCTATATAGTTTGATTCTATGTCCAAGATTCACATGCATAGGGCAGGTGCAAGAGAGAAGATACAAACTAGAAATTGCCATGCAGTATAATAAGATCATCTTAATTTTCAACAACAACAATCTAAAGTACTCATCTATAGTTAGATTTAGCGTTTATTCGCTTATCAAGCTATAAAATTTTGAAGAATTAACCCGAATAGCTGCCCGTATAATATCTTAAACTAAAAATAGACGGCAGATAGATAATATATGTATAATATATGTATAACTATGTATAATCAATGTATAATCTATGTATACCGGCTAGAAAAAGTATACATTGAATCTGGACGGCTATTTGTAACAATCCCATGAAAATTGAATCTGGCCAGAGTTCTTACCTAGCTACCCATAAGGACTGCCTGAAAATCCTCACATTCTGTCAACCTTAGCTATTTCACTATAAAATTAACTTTATCATTTGGTTGACAAGAAAAATAGTGAAAGTGCTGAAAAATACTTGACTCTCCGAGATTTTGTATGCATGATAAGGCTGTGGAAAGAACGAATTAAGAACTTCTCCGTTGAATATTATTTTATTCCTTCAGATTCAGTAACTCAATAGAATGAGTAGTGAAGGGAGCCTTGGAGCAACGGTAAAGTTATCTCTGTATGACCTATAGATTACAGGTTCAAGTTGTGGATGTCGTCACTAATGCGAACTTTAGGGTAGGTTATCTACATCATATCCCTTAGGGTACGGCCCTTGCCAAACCCTGCGTGAATGCGGAATGCTTTGTGTACTAGGCTGTCCTTTTAATAGAATACGAGTATTGAGGCGAAAAATTGTTTTTTCTGTTTTTGAATTCCATTTTTCTTTCAAAGAATTACAAAATTGCTATCCAAGATGATCAACAATTTAATACAATTTTTTTTTCGCTGATAACTCTTTGTATCTTTGTTTACATACAAACTAAGGCTACAAACATGAAAGTTAGTGAATGGAAGTAGTATACAGATTTTATGGGCAAAAGATATACACAGCAAAGTGCAGACAATTTTAAATTAGCAATCCCTACTATTGGAACGGATAATTTATAAAACTATACCTCAATTGCAAACAAGTATTAGCAGATAGAAAGAGTTATCGAGAGAGAATGATGGGACCTCTTTGAGAAGGTTATCAGCGATATTGTAGTAATATTGGATAGGAATTTGATTGTCAACTTCGATCTTTCTAGTAAATTCACTTATGTTGATCAGATTCCTCGCCGAACTCATTTCACCGGCGCCGGCGACGACAACAGATAAAAATTCCGAGTTTGAAACTCCGGTAAGTCAATGACTTTGTTGAAATTCTCAAATCTCCTCCTGTTGTTAAATGTTGAAGGAAAATATTTTATTAAAAATCACCACAAATCACTACACTATTCTTCACACATAAAATAAGCAATCAATGCCCTTTCTTCGTAATAGTACCAAACCAATTTAACTAAAAAGAGAAAAACCTATTATTCTAATTACAAATTCTAATTAAACATAAATTAAATAAATTATATATACCAAATCCTATTTAGGTATCCCTCTGGTCAACGCCATCACCAAACAATTATTCCTTTGACTTTTGGCGGGACGATAAGTGATAAGTGCCAAATATCCTCTTTTGTTCTATTTTTGCTTCGAGAAAATCGTTTCCTGTTTAGTTGTATTGTTAATAGCGTCTCAAGGTTTTTCTTTGATTATAAAATCTGAATCAATACATTTTTTTTTTCTATCTTTACGTAGTTAATAAGTACTATAAGAGAGGCTCAGATGAATAGATTGAACTTTGAAGTTTACTATACTTCGTTTTAAATTGAGATTTTCAAATCATAAAATAATCCGTCAAAGATAATTCTTTACAAGAGTCGAGTAGTAAAATAATTTACAAAAAGAGAGTTGAAACTAGTGCCATCAACTAATTGACCTGACCCACTTGGATTGAGGCTACCCGAAGGGTGCACACAGAGTAACCCGCTCCTATGTAATAGCTCGCAAATCACATAGGAAGGTAAACCGCACTAGGTAAGTCCGTACGATGAGCTCGACTGAGAAGGTATGCAAGTGAATTTCGAACCCTAAATCTCCTATTAGCGAAGTCCCCTGCTCAACCAACTCTATCAATTGTCCATCATAGTGCCTTTTGAGATTTAATAAAATTTGCATAATGCACTGAAGTAGAATAAACATCACCATCATATGAGTAACAAAATGACCAAGTTGAAGCTGAACATATTAAGGGTCTCAATAGAACAAATATATGCACAGGATTGTATTATTACATCTGTAATTCCAGTAAGAGTTTCACTTCTCAGTTCTCTGCACACGTAAATTTACATTCTCCGGGAAGATTAAACTATGAAGGCAACCATAGCATTTTGCTTCAGATCGAAAATCTTAAACACAACTAGCATATATATATATATGTATACAAAACTCACAATTATCAAGAGAGAAACTTCTGTGTATGCCTGCAAATTGAGAAAGCATATAGCTCGTCAGCTGCCAGTAAGGAATCTTGTAACATATATCATCTGCAGTACATTCCTATTCATAACCATCAAGTCTTCAAATCAGCAATACATATTATTTTAATTTACTTCATATTCAATGGGTCTCACTCAAGATTAATCAAAAATTGAAAATGCATTCAGCAAATCAGAATATCTGGTACTCGTCTGCAATATATACGTACGTACTCTTCGACGTAAGCACACATGTTGAGGAAGGGACATGTTCTAAGACAAGAAAATAATTTTGAATAGAATGGCGGAAACACCTATCAGTTCCAAAAATGATCATATTTCCTAAATGTTTTTGAAGGACAGCAAGAACGTCTATAATGTACAATGGTAGATAAAAAAAAATTCCCAAAAGCAAAGCACATTTTCCTCCCTTTTTCTAGTTACCAGGAAAGCTAGTGCTTAATCAGGATTTCAATACAGATGGTTCAGAAGAACTCAAAAGTCGATAGGCAATAAGGACGTGGCTCCAGTTATCATCCCTCCCAATTCCTTCCAACTGGAAAAGGCTCTAAATAATAATAGTATATGCCTTCACTAACGAACCCAAAAGGTTATACACTACCAGCAGAAAAACAAGAGCTACTCAAACAAGAGCAACAACAACAACAACAGCCCAGTGAGATCCCACAAGTGGGGTCCGGGGAGGGTAGTATGTACGCAGACCTTACCCCTACTCCGGAGGAGTACCAAGAGCTACTCAAACAAGAGCCTATTAGCCAAAAGTTGGAATACCCCAAAACTTGGTTATGTTTCAGAAGACGAATTGATACTAGGAGAGAATGACATTATTCAACATATTTACTTTGTTATTATATCGAATGAAACAAAAGCAAAGAGGAGATGAGGTTGCCGAATTGCTTACATTTGAGGCTTTGGTCATTTGCTGCTTCAACTGTTAAACAGCATACAACCTTATCACCTGATCTATCTTGGCACGACAGACGGGGCAGCCCCACTTCTTTCCCTTGATCTCATTCAAACAAGACATGCATCCAGCCATGTGGCCACAAGGGATGCAAGCTCCTTCCACGGGAGCATCTAAGCATATTACACAAGATGAAGAAGCACCATCAGGATTACTGCTTTCTTGTGCCCCAGAGTTCTCAATAGTCGGAGAAGCCAAGTCAACTGGGCTGGCGTCGATCAATGGATAGTGAATTGGCCCATTGTCTATAACTTCATCCGTAAGAGGAGGAGCTGTTGGGACAGATTCAGTAACCGGATTCTCTTGTATTGCTTCAACAACAGTAGATGTATCACTAGAAGTGTGGACTTGCTCAACTTGAGTGCCACTTGAACTGGCTTCCTCAACCTGGCAGACACTACTACTAGCTTTTTGGGAAGAAGCCCCTGTCAAAGAGCTATCACTATGACTGGCAACCTCAACAGGGTTAATCCAATTCATTGATGTTTCTGTTCCTGATCCTAGGTGATTCTCATGATAGGTTGGTCTTTGCTGTGAAGCGGACTGAAGAGAGGCACTAATCGCCATTGCTAATTCAACATCCTCTGTGGTCGAAGGAGCAGTTGCAGGGACCACAGGAGTTTGAGATCTGAAAGGAAATGCTGGATGCATGACCTGAAAATGTGGTATAGCAACTAAGATAAGTTTTTTAACTCCATTAATTACAAAAAGAACAGTTCTCTGTCTTCACTGGTAGCATAGTCCTTGTTACAAAAATCAAGAATATAATAAATTCGTTCAGTTGGCAAGAAGCAAGCAGATCTAGACATGACTGCAAACATAACTTCTGAAGAGAAAGGATGTATTATATTAAACCTGAGGAATTCCCTTGCATGCATTGCAGAAAGACTGCAATTGCTGCTTTTCGCTTTCCTGGACAGATGTTAGTTTAATCCTTGTTTCTGCAATAAACATTTTGAAAATGGGGAAAATGATTCAGTAATAAAGTTGCATAATGCAAATAATGACTTAAACAACAGAATCATGCGATAGGCAGATAATTACTCTGTCCTGGCCCCCCAAAGCTAATATTTATTTCTACAAAATGGAACAATTATTTCAAATCTTTAAACTAGCAGATGCAGTTTCTGAGAGTTTCAACCCAATAGTTTCCCTTATGCATGGGCAGGTCTATTTTCATCATTTAAATAACATCTGAACACTTAACAATCTTTAAGTTTGCTAAAGCTGAGCATATTTGGCCTAACCAACATATTGATACTAACTGGCCCTTAAAACTAACAACTGATGATGAAACCTCGTGCCACTCACGTGCCACCATAAAGGGTGCAGAATTAAGGGAGATTAGGATTTGGAAAGAAAACTCAGGATGGCCTCTCTTTTTAACCATGCTCATTTGAGTGGCACATGGTTTCACCATTAGTTCTGTGGGCCAGTTAGTATTATTCCGCTAGTTGGATTAAATATGCATAACTTTAGTGAACTTTGGATGAAATGAGCTCAGGTGTATATTTAAAAAATGAAAATAGACCTGCCATAAACATAAGGGACAATTTTGGCTAAGAACTTAAGTTTATTAACAATGTTTTTAATTCTGAGGTGAAGACGATAGCACAAGCAACACGCAATACGGATCTCCGATGCTTAAATGTGTAAGTAATTCAGTATGAGAATAAGATGCAAAAGCTTTATCATTTCAGACACTTGGTGGAGTAAATTTGACCATAAGATTTAAAAGCCTAAATGTCAAGCACAGGCTTAGAGGAGAGAACGATCTTAGCAATTGATTAGAACAGCCAGAAAAACTTCTTAACTGACTTGAACCAGCTCTCGGCAAATCGTGGCATGGTCCAATAACTAGTTTTCAAGCCCCATATATATCCTTTCCATGGAAGAATACTATGAATAGACACTAACACATACTGTGCATACAGCAGTGTTTTACTGGTCCATTTAAGTATTAGAACTGCCTTATTGTGACTATAAAAGTTCATAAAAATTGCATAGCCCTTTTCCTCGTTAAAAATTCCATCACCCCCATTCTTCTGGGGGGACTTTTACTAGATCAGATTACAATGTACTTACGCCTAGCTCCTCGGGGTCTATTCCTTATCCCTTGGGAGGGCATTATCCCTCGCCTTCGCCTCCAGCGCCTCGGGACTATGCATGAAAATTAACAAATAATCATCTTCAAATGGAAATATTTCATGGCAGCTATAAGAACTCTGGTTAAAGAGCGTAGGAAATTACTGTTTGAAATATCGGATATGATAACTGCTGGATCAGGCAGGCTGAAATTTGGTTCTTCCATATTGGCCTTCCACAGTGCAACTATTGTGCGGGGCTGAGCATCCTGCTCAAGATATAACACTATGTAAGTTAGTAGCATGAAGCATATGACTTTTCAAAAAACGAATTAGTTTCCCTGGCCCCATTAGGAAAGCATATGATATGAGCAACAATCAGGAAAGAATACATGCAACACAGTCTGATCTTGTCTTTTCTAACCAAATAGAACCCAAAGGTAGGGAAGAATGAAATCGACCAGCAAAAGCAAGAATCTAAAGACTTGAGTTTTTGAGAGACGTTCCAAAGAAAGAAACCATCCAGGACTATCACCAAGGGGTAAAAATCTGAATTCAGCTCATTGCTTAACACGTGGAGCCAACTATATGAATGTCGTTTGTCAATCAAGTATTACAAAAGGTAGTACATTAGTAAATACTTCTCTATATAAGTCTAAAACAAAGCAGAAACACGTGGATTACCCAAGTCCTTCAAAAAATCTAACAGTTTTAAGTTCCCAACTTATACATTAATTAGATAGGAGACTTACCTGGACAGCTGAATATATAGCAAGCTCCAACTTGAAAGGCTTTCTGAGATTACGGGAACCGCATGGTAAGACAACCACCCAGCTACAAAAATATGGAATCATCGTAAGTCCATTTTGCTAACAATGTTAAAAATTAGAATAGAAGGCAAGAGCAAATTATTGAACTGCGAAAAGAACTGGTAGCAACAGAAATAAGACACATAAATCAATAACACGCAGCAATGTGCAATACATAGGATAACAAGCCAAAAGAAGGGGGGAAAACGACACGAGATGGTGTGAGACCAATGAAGTCACACACCACTGCCCGCCATTTCCATTAAATATAACCAGGTGAATATGCATTTCTGAAGTCTGAAAGAAATAAAACAATTTTCTAGTGAAATCCCAAAATGAACATTATACTCACACTTTCCGGCTAAGCAACTGTGGTGCGAACAGTTCAAGAAATCCAGGCCCGTAAAGTTCTCGTAGCCAACCAGAAAATAAGCAAATATGGTTCTAATGCATTACATGAAAAAAGCATGTGTGAGAGAAAAGAATATTGAAACATAATCCTTGCATAAGTTGAAGGGTTGAATTAAAAACATAAAACTGAAGTGTGAACATATATACCTCAATTGCACGGACAACATTGCTGAAACCTTTAATTCTGGCAACATCAAGTGGCGTTTGGCAGTCATCATTCATTATCAATGCATTTGCTTAAGACACACGAGACAAGTAGAAAATCAAACAAGTCAAAAAGGCGCTCATAGCCTAAATGAATTAGTCATTATATGTGTTTGAGTAGATATACCTCCATGTGAAAGGAGTAACTTCACCGTCTGCTCAAGACCTCTTTTTGCTGCATGATGTAGAGGAGTCCCCGCATGACGACCTAAAGATGTACATAAGGGTAAGGATCAGATAGAGATCCATAACGTACAGTACAAATGAATAATGCTGATTATGTAAATACGACACTGCTTCCTAGATAAGAGTTGAATGCACATTATTTGGCGTGATGGAATGAATTTGGAAAATTAAACAAATGTAATTTTCGTATCCGGATAAATTCAGGACACTTCATTTAAATCAAGATGTAAACAGAGGCTGGGAAATAATCAAAGTATTTTAGTTTACTAGTAATAACCGATGTCCAATTTAAACAAATGCACAATTGCTTGAATTAAAAGAAAAAAGAAATGATTAATCTCTGTCGATATTGACAGATTAATATGTGCACCGCGATTTTGCTATTCTAAATTGTTACTCTATGTGTTACTATTGATGGTACTGATATATTATCTTTTTCGTCTCCTTGAGCCGATGGTCTATCGGAAGCAGCCTCTCTACCCCTTGGGGTAGGGGTAAGGTCTGCGTACAGTCTACCCTCCCCAGACCCCATTTGTGGGATCTTGTTGTAAATTGTTACTCCATGCATTCAAATAAATGATATACTTTTATTAGAACAGATTAACATAAGAAAGTTTGATATTAGAATACTTCATAGGCGTTTGGCAATATTTGGTTGAGGTTGAAAATAAGAGTATTTGAAATTGAAGTTGAAATCTGTATGTGTTTGGACATGAATTTCACTTGGGAAAAAGTTAGAAGATTTGCGAGTGAACCATTATCTCACTTGAAGTACTTCTTAAATAAGTTTTTCAATATGTCACCAATGAGAAACTAGTATTTGCAAATACTCAACTTTAGTATTTGCGAATTAAATATTATTTTTTTTATGACAGCAAATACTGAAATATTATTATTGACAAACGGGGTAACTTTTTAAACAAGAAATGTCCTAATTTTTAAAATGATCTCAAATGGGTAAAACAGTTAGCTGAAAAGATAATATCACCACTACAATAAAATAAGAATAGTACCATTAATTTTTATGCTTGGAGGGGAACAAAAATCCTATTTAAGAGAAAAGGTGAATTATGTTATGATGAATGAAAAATGAAAGCATATAAAACATGTTAAGGTGGTGGGGCATCTCTTGTACAAATCAATTACCATTTCATAACATTAGCATTTATCATTTTCTAGTTAAATAGTTGCAAGAATAAAGTGACTTAATATGAGGTCTAACATGTCATGTTGAAACACTCAATCACTCATGTCTCGAGTTACATACTCTGTAACAATGGCCTTAGGAGACTGGTCTAAAATCTATATAAGATAACACAGAACTACCTCTCAATTAGCTCCATGAGTTTTCTCTCTTTTAAGAAAATTCACCCCATTATTACACAAAACTTTATCGGGTTAAGTCACTACCACAAGTTTCCATCTTAGTATTAAATACATAGAAGATTAGTTACCTGGACGGTAAGCATTGACATTGGCACCCAATTCTATCAAAGTTTTTGCGACATTGTAAAGCTCAGGATTCATGCATGCCACAATCAACGGCGTCTTCCCTTCCTTATCCATCCACTGAAATCAACCCATTTAAACAAATTATAACCACAGATTCCAGTAATATTCTTATCCATTATAAACACAAACTCCCTCTATGTGAACATCACAAAGCATAAATAGTCTTAAACCCTAATTAAGGAGGAGGGTTGGGGTACGCCAGCATAAAAATAATCTAAATCATGATGAATCCTCTGAACACGAAATTTGTGTATTGATAATCCGACGATTCATATAGATGACTCCAACTAGTTTAAATTCAGTCATAATTCATTGAGTGATATTTTTACACATAATAATAGTTTCAAATTTACAGTTTTTTTCTCACATAAAGCACAAATGATCAACACTCACCATAGGAATATATATTACTCCCTCTGTCCCAATTTATGTGATGCACTTTACTTTTTAGTCTATCTAATCTATATTTAGAAATAATTTAACTTTAAACTTATCATTTTACCGTCAACGAGAGACTTACTACAAGTTTCAAAAGTTTTACTCTATCTTTTTTTCTTAAACTTCGGGTCTAGTCACACAACATCACATAAATTGGTACTGCGGGAGTACCAATCAAATAAACCACAATTTAGCTGTTAAAATCCCAAATTCACTTCAGTCAACCATTAATATAAACTAAATTCGCGGTCTTTCATCACTATAGCAACTCAATTTCATCAAAGTTACAACTTTTTCCACTTTTTCTTTTGACAAAATTCAAAAACATATGTAAAAATTCCCAAATTCAGAAAATAAAAATGATATTAATGCTAAACAAAAAAGCAAATCAATGATACCTCAAGTGCAGCGCCTTCACGGTGAAGAGATTTGATGCCTTCGATATTTCCATAATTTACTTGCTGATACAGAAGCTCGTCTTTCGATTGCTGCTGCCCCATCTGATAATATTATTCCACAAGAATTAAAATCGAAGATAATTGGCAATATATATTTATCTTTTTGGGGAAAATTATTGAGGAAAGAGAAATGGGGAATGGGGAATTCGGGGGTTGAGTGAAGCAAAAGGTTTTATTTCTGACTTTTATTACGCGGTGGGTGTTGGAAAATGGAAACTTGTGGGGTAGAAATAAATAAATAATAAATAGCGGGAAATGTAGAGTGTTTGCTTAATTAAGAAGGGGGAGTGACAAGTAGATGAACTAATATAGTACGTGTAAGACGCGGAGTCTTTGGACATAAGAATTGTAAATTTTTAAAGAAAATTGGAAAAAAAAAATTAAGTTAAAATATTATTTGAAAATTAAAATTGTGTTTGGATATTAATATAATTTTGGGTTGTTTTTGAAGTTTTGTGAGTGATCTGAGCTAAAATTTTAAAAAATAATTTTTAAAAATTAAAAAATTTATTATATTTTATGGCTAAACATTAATTTTGAAAAAAAAAAAGAAAAAAAGAATCGGAAAAAAGTGAAATAAATCATAAGTCTAAACGGGCTCTTAGTTTTGCTCTTCTTATCCCTCTCTTTCTTGGAAAGTTCTTGGACATGCATTGATTAAGAATATTACTTCAAATTCATCGAAATTTCAAAAGAAAATCTTACAATACTTATATTTTAGGGGTAAGCCAAATTTATATTTCTCTAGCTTTGACTGTTATTAAAAAATTAACTATTTGTTATAGTTTTTGGATTTTTATTATTATCAAATTATATTGTATTTATTCTTGATTCTATTAAAGCGCTTTTATTCAAATTTTAGACGGAGAATCATCGTACTGAAATACCCAAATTTACCATACTACTTTTGATAATCTTTTAGAATTACCTTGACCAGATCTTTTAGATTGACATTTTATCCCTCCCCAGCCGAGTGCTTTAATTAAAACTTCTAAACGGAGAATCAACATGCCGAAATACCCAAATTTATCATTCTACTTTTGATTATCTTTTAGAATTATGTTGACCAAATTGTTTAGATTGAAATTTTGTCCTCTTTGTAGGCTAAAATTGTTCAAAAATACTTTTAATATTGTATAATATTGTTCGTTTTGAGTCAAACTCGCACGATTTTCTCCAAAATAACGTTTTGGCCGGATTTTTTAGATTGACATTTGGTTTCTAGATGAATTTTTGTCGTTGGTCAATTCCCTATTTTTCCTAGGTGAATTTTGATTACCTGTAATCTACTTTATCTATTGGTGATGTTTCATGAGACCCAAGTAGAGCATATTAACTCATGTTGAGTAAAATTGTATAATGAGTAGTACTAAAAGAAAAGAATAAATAAAATGGTGATATTAGATAATTTAAGTGTTACCATTGTTTTTGTCTATGTTTGATCTAAAAAAAGTTACCATAGGGTTCGGAGTTTTTGCCAAAAAATTAAGATGCATTGACTTTTTTTTGGAGAAAAGTTGTTATCGATGAAAAATTTGCAAAATAGGTTTGAATTTCAAATCCAAACTTTGTTAGGTAATTCAAATAATTGACTAGGAATTTAACTTACGAATTTAAAACGTTTAGGTCAATTTCCAATTCAAACAAATTGGAATAAATTCTTTTGAAACAGTATAACAAGATAAGGTGAAAGACAAACTCAAAGATAATAGGAGTAATTAAATGCTTCTGATTTTCATTTTTCGATTTAATGTCAAGTGTCTATAGGACTTAATGAGAAACACTAATTTTTTTATTTTTTATTTTTTATTTTTGCAATTATATAAGAGAAGGAACTGGTTCTACTTCTACCTTTGAAATATTATAGACTAGTGAGATGATGCCCGGGCTAAGCCCGGGCCCAACAGCTAGAGTGAAATTTCACGTTAAAAGATTTACTAACATTTTCATATCCATTGGAATTATCAAAACAAATAACATAAGTAGCAACTAAATCTAACATTATGCTAATGTTGTTACCAAAGATAAGATATATTATTTTCAACCTGAGAGCACAAAAAGTGGCAAGGTTGCATCCAATTTGTCATTTTCATGAACATTCATATCAAAGAAGAACACATTTACAAGAAAATATAATGGAACAATTAGTGAAAGCCTAAAAGAAGAAATAGCATCTTGAAATTGCAGAAGATGAAATCTAAAGGCGATGTATCTGTAATATGCAGGAAAACATATTCGAATAGCCACATTTGATATTGTCAATACTTTCTTCTCTTGAATCATCAAGTGATAAATCTTCTCTGCTACCTGAGCATTTGAAGAAAACAATGATGAGAATCAAAACCGTTGCACAAACCAACTATCTTGAAAGCTTAATTAATCTAGGTTGAGAAGTCCCCAAAAGTTGATCTAACAATAATTACCTAGTTTGGTACGCCTTGGTTGCATATAATCAGTTGAGTTTCGATCTAATGTTCTATCTCTAGTAATGTGCGGAGCTCCACTACTCAGAACATCCCCCTTATCAATTCCCTTCAAGATACCTTATACATAAATTTGAGCAGTTAAGACTTCATCCAAACAACCTGAACATCAGATTAAATAATAGTTAAATGGTATGCCTGAAAAGGAAGCCAATAACGACAGTTTGGAAAACTACCCTGTATCCTCGATTTGCTAATGATGTACTTATGAAATACGTGAAATTTAAAGTATTAAACATTTTAATTCATAATAGTACTAAGTGTATCAATCAAAAGTTCTAACGCGATCAGAATACCTTTAAGAACAATTTTTGTTTTTTGTATATTTGTCTTGAATGGACGAAAATATCAGTGTCTTCTCAATTAATGTCTTCTGTTTACGTGAGTTTTAATGTCATGCGCTGCATTTGCAAGCCTTTTGAACTATCACTTCTCCCGGTTGATAGTTTACTATAGTAGAAAAATAATTTTTATGTGAATGTCAGTTCAACATGCCACTGATATTCTGCTTCCTATATATGTGTGAGACATAGGCATCACCATCCACTAGTCACTGAGAATATAACTGATTTCACAAATATATGGTACACTTGTTAATAATTTTATCCAGACACAACCCAGGGCAACACACTAAAAAGTTACCAGCAATAACTGGAAAATTTACACATTTTCAACTCCTTACCACTCTGCTTTCTCAGGTTCCATACGTACTACTTCAGCAAAACCCTCAAGTGCTCCTTCAGGATCAATTTCGATCAAACCTGTGTATGATATGAATGCAAATTATTGCTTTGATGCTATATTTGAATGAAAAAGGAGAAGGATCTATAATGAAATACATCAATACAAATATAAAGTATATCTCTAGGCAGCAATACCAAAAATTATAAGAGGATGCATAAAGTAATAAAAAGGAAACACTTTTACTTGGTATTTGGCATCAACGAAAGGTACCTTACAACTGAATAATACTAAGAAGGAGCATATTTCCATTTTTTTGCAGTTACTCAATATGTATATTGGCTGACTCATTTAAGCAGTGCTATACTTCCACCTACAGTGCAGTTTAGTTTGTTAATAAAAGTACACCCTTAAGAATATCGTATATGTAGCTATTTCACTGCAAGACGCAGAAGAAAACAATAGCAGCAATTAGCGAAATTTGTAGTAAAGCTATTGCTACTAAATAGGAAAGGATTTTGATGGATAAGAGGCAACTTTATCATATAATGGAGAAGAACAAATTCAAGACGAATAAAATCATCAAGAAATAAAAATGAGCCAGTTAGAGAACTAACATCTAATAGACAGTAAATAATGTTTCTTTAACCAGACTTGGGATCGGTTGTGTTATAGTATAACTCCAACACAGCCAGAGTTAAAAAAAAAATTTAAAAGATTGGCGACAAAGAAGTTATCAGACACACTCTTTTTTTTATGCAAAGGTTGTTCTCCTGAAATAAAGATTGACTTAGGCAACAACCGAAGATAAAAGTATGAAATTGTCGAATAAGCCCAACATTGCATATTTCAGTAATATGTTACAGAATAGTCTTTTAATATAATGTGCTTCTCTCTGACAAAAATAACACTTAAGCGAAGTAAAAAAATTTATTCAAAACAAAATACAAAGGAGGAGATAATAAATACATGTATCGTACTTCAAAATGTCCTTGACCGTTTATATCAAATATGTAGTGTAGTAAAAGTAACATCTTTGTTTTATATGTCATAAGCATGTTACTTTTCTATTAGGTTACTAAATTCGTGAAAATACTTTTTGAATAACTTCATTGTAAACTACATTATATGTAGAATGGTCAACATCATTATCGGATGTAGGTGGTCGAATCAACAATCTGACACACTCTGAACTTTTAGCTCTCGATAATGCAACGTAGAGTTGACCATGCGAAAAAACAGGCTCGTGTAAATAAATACCAACAAAATCTAATGTTTGACCTTGTGCTTTATTTGTAGTCATTGTAAAATATAATCGTATAGTAAACTGTAATCTTTTGAATGGAATAAGGACTTTTTCATCATTTGACGATATCAGCGGTATTCTAGAAATAAATACATATGTACCCTTAAAATCACCCGTGGCAGTTTTAGCACTTACAACATGCATTTTGAAATCACAACATGTTAATCGTGTGCCGTTACATAACCCTTCACAAGGATTCAAATTTCGCAGTAATATAACTGGACAATTTTTTTAGAGTTAACTTGTACGGAGGCAAGCCAGAAGGGTTTAAAGTATGCAGAAAATCTTCGAACTGACTTTGATCAATGCGTTCAACAGTTTCATCAATAACAACATATGTCTTTGATGTAAACGGAAATTTAGCAATAAACATATTGTTTAACTCATAAACAAAGTCATTTTTTGTTGTTAAAATAACACGAGAAGTTACTGAAGATGAATCAAAAAAGAATGTACTTACATTTGGATATGTGATCTTAAATAATTCATCTAAAGATTCTTTTTCGAATGTAAAAGGAATAACTATAGTATCTGAAATTTTAATTTTGTTATCACAATTGACTTTTTATGTTCCATTTTCAATTCTCATCAAATATTTACAAAAGGCGGAATCAGTTTTGGCACGCATGTTTTCAGATAACTGTAATTTTCAAGTCGATTCCAAATATTACAATATAACAAGCATTCGCGGATAAAGTCTTCCTTTTTTACATTTCGAACTACAGGAAGGGTTTGTCTAAAATCACCTCCAAACACAACTACTTTCCCACCAAATAGTGCATGTGAATCCATAATATCTTTCAAAAGCAAATCAAAGACTTCAATCATCTTACTCTTTACCATTGATACTTCATCCCATATGATTAGCTTTGCATCTCGAATTAAATATGCTAGTGAACTTTGTTTACTAATGTTACAACTAAAGTTTTGATCAATATCAATAGAAATTTTAAAACGTGAATGAGCAGTTCGTCCTCCAGGAAGGATAGAAGTTGCAATACCTGAGCTTATTGTTGCTAGCGCAATGAATCCTTTAGATCGCACGATAGCTAACAAAGCACGATATAAAAAAGTTTTACATGTTCCTCCAAGACCGTCAATAAAGAATGCTCAGGGGAAGCTATCTGAAAATATTCTGCCAATAATTACATTGTATGCTCTTCGTTGTTCAACATTCAGCATTTTTTCTAATAATATATCATACTCAGAAACAGTAATTGTTCTTTCAAAGTGAACTTCTCTTCCTTATTTTGCTTCTTTAGAAGTCTGGATAATTTCATAAATAAGTTTACACTCATTAACATTGTGTCTCGTTAATATGATTCAAAACTTTATGTCGAATATCTTTCGCGGGAAGATATGGCAAAATCTTAAAGTCTTCTAACATTGAATCTTCAAACTTTTCCCATAAGTCTTTTGGATTAGTAGGACAACAATGTACCAACAGTGTGGCAAATAGACGCCTTAGACTGTAAGGGATCTGATACCTCACCGCCTCTGACATACAATCAATCAAATTACTATCACAATGTAGTAATCCTCTTTTCTTTGCGGTCTCTCTAAATGTATCACAGCATACTCCATTTATTGTTCGTATATCTTCATATGATTTTGGACGTCTTATATTCATTAATAATAATCTAAGATAATATCTTTCTCCTCCAGTAAGGTGATACGTTACCACACGTCCAATAGTACATTGTAGTTTGCGGTGACTCCATATTCTCAGTTACTGACCATACAAATATTCTGGGAATTCTTTATATAACAAGTTAAGCTCAATAGCATCATCATTTGTTTTATTCATATAGAAAAATTCAGTTAATATAGTTTTTCTAATCATTGGATTGTTTACCACTATGTCTATATTTGCAGTGCTTTTAAAATAAACAAATTGTTGTCCGTCAAGATGTAACTAAAAATGGTAAACACGTGGATTTATTTTACTTATAGAGAAACCAATTAAATGCCACATAGCTTCAGGAGAGGACACCCATCTAGCTGACCGATATTCTTTTATTTCATCTATTTCTATAGTTGTGTCATTGTGTACAGAAAATACAATTTTGTCATGCCCTTTACAAATATATTTGTAGAGATACTTGACGACTTTGATATCTGAACATATTTCAACATTCATGTGACAATTGAACTTACCAAGTAAATAAGGATTACAGGGAACAACCCAAAAATTATCTAAAAAGTATCCTCTGACTTTTACTTTATCTCCGGTATTTCTTCTCCTGTAAACTGGGTATGAGTTTTTTCCCTTCGACGTTTGATCAAAGTACTATTTTGGATATTCAAATTTACAACAATCCTTTTTTATTCATGCATGAATTAGTTCTCCACAAGGACCATGCATCATATGTTGAAGAACAAGTGAATAAAGATCAGGTTCTGTATCTTCATTAGGAATTTCAGCACTGATGATATTATCATAAGAGTCATGTATCAGTAATTTATACTTGCTAGTCAATATGATAAGAAAATGAGCGTGCAGAAGACCTTGCTTTTGAAATTTCACGGTATACATAAAAGCAGCAACTTTTCCAAATATGTTTCGTTTTAGTATATCTTTTTTCAATTCTTCTACTTTGGCTCTAAATACTCTACTAATTAAGTTAGGCCAGTTTTGAACTTCATCGGTTGACAACAAATGTTCCTTTATTTATGAACAGGATGGGTTGCATATTATAATTAAAAATATATCAGGTTTTCCAAATCGTTGCACTAACGCTATAGCATCCATATATCATCGATGCATATCTCTTGGTCCACCTATAAATGTAACAGGGAGGAAATTTTGTCTTCCAATGTTAGCAGCTTCTCTGTCACCAAGCCGTAAAGCATCGACAATTCTCTGTAACATATCGACTCGGAACAAGTCTGGGTTAAATGACATAAAGTCTAATTTTTGTGTTTCAAGCTTTATATACTCATCTACAGAGTATTGCTGAAATAGTCTTCATGTGTGTAAAATATCATATTCATCATCATTTCTCATTTGAAGTTTGTAACTATAATACTCACGAATAGAAACATTGTCTCTTTTTCGTTTTTTCCATTGAAGCACCTGCTCTTCCATTTCAAGATATCCATTAATTGAACACATATTTCTAATATTTGGTAGCTCTTCATTTTGACAAGAAATAGTTTGTCTATGAGCTCTAGTCGTAGGCATAATTTTTTTAATTCCACAATGCCATCCCCCTTGACCATATGGAAATAGTAATGGATACTGTAAAGGATCATAATATCCATAATAATAATTTACTAATTGTGATCTATTACTACTAGTATAAATTCGAATATGAGGTGCTTGAACAACATTACTACTATTTTCTTCAACCCATATTGCATCAACTTCTGATGCAGTAGGGAGATTATATATTTGTTGATCCAAGCCTGCATAACATTTAAGCGCAATATAAAAGTTCGGCATGTTTGGAACATCAGTCAACGATCTTAGAAAAATAGAATATGGATTATTTTCCAGCAAGTCCATCAGATTTCTAACTATACTTTCATCAATCCTATCAGAACAAGCCATTCTGTTTGCTAGTTCATTATCATTGTCATAGAAGTATAATTGTAAATTTTTTGCTTTTTGGTTCGCAGGAAATAGATCATCTATGAAATGATACATTTGTCCTTGAACTCTAAAAGTATAAATACCATGATTTTTTTCTTGCTAAATCTTTGTCGTAGCTCACACCAAGTGATGTAAATGCAAAGATATTATTGTATGTTCTAATATATGTGCGAAAGCGTTTAGATTCCTCAGTATTTCCTACATATAAATTCCGCAATTCTGTGGGCATTTTGTGTATAGTTAAGCTAACTGAATCATTGCGACAACAAAATGTAGGAGGTTCAAACTGAAATTTCTTAGCTCGACAGAACTTACAACGGAAAATTAGTTTTAGTGGGACATACTCTGATCGCATTTGGCTAATGGTTATGTTGCCTTTTTTATTTACGTTTTGACCTGCAACTACCAAAACGCCAGAATGAATGAAGGGAGAAGCAAAGCCATATTGGTAAGAAATAATACTGCAATATACACCAACCTTTATTCATGATAGTGTAAGAATTCTGATTTTGTTCATTAGTCGTACCAGACGTTGACCCTAGTAGCAGGTAATTTTAGGATAAATATAAGTAAATATTTTCTCAGTTAAAAAATGGTAAAAACTTTTTGCGTAGAGGAATGTACTTGCCTACTTCAAATGTTGAGGATGGGTGAGCAGAATTTGTTGCCCTGTCATAGTGGGCTGCCAACGTAGTGGCGCGATGCATAATAGCTAATAATTGCAATACAAAATGTGGCTAACGTCAAAGTATAACCAAATAAGCTTGACGAAGTAAGCGTATTTATCAGCAGATATATACGAACATGTAGAAAATTCTACACAAAGACAGAAAACACATATGCTTAGTATTCTAACCTGTTTCAGATGACACCGCAGGTGCGGTAGATTTTTTTGCTCGTAGTCGGCGTTTTAGCAGTAGATCCTGTTTTTCAGTGGATGCCATTTCTCACGCCGTCTGAAATTTATTTCTGCGTTTCGTTCTACCGAGTAGGAAGAATTGTTTTTGTTCTGAGAATACATCTGTTCCAATGTAGTTTCTACCTCTAATTATCTATAGTTGAGGCCAAGTTTGATAAGAATCAATATCCATCACATGCAGAAGAAAGAATAAATATTCTAAAGTACAAAAATAAGCAAATAACAACAGTAAAATAGAGACATCAATAACCCTATCTTCCTAAATCAATGTTGCTGGGGCAAAATTAGTAACTATTACAAATCGACCTAAATCCATAGCAAAATTTTGAAATTACATAGCATGCCTCACAGTTGAAAGTTTCAAAGAGGTATTGTTTGGCGAAGCGCAGAAGAAATTAATCAAGCAGGGCAGAGAAACAAAGAGGCAAAAAATAATAAGTGCAACAACCAGAGAACAATTGTGCTCACCAAAAGGCAAAAAAGTCACCGAGGCACAACAACTGAAACTGAAAGTGAAGCGAAGAACACATAGACGTAGAAAGAAGATTGAAAGAAGGTTTCTGGAAAAAAATGTAGATGAAAGTTTCATATTAAATTGCTGGAAGATAAGAATACAAAGCCACCATTTAGTTAATGAGAATACAAAGCGTCCAGTAAGTCCTCAGCATAAAGTGTTCCTTACCTTTTTTCAAGGACAAAACTGACACATAAAGTCACAAGTGTTGGGTCATAAAGTCACAGGTGTTAAAATCTCAATTCACCACATAAACTCTTCAGACAGAAGCAGTTTTGGAAAACTAATAATTAATCTTTAGCTCATGTTAAACGCAAGCACACACGACGGCGGGAAGCTGCTTGGCTTTCCTTTATGTATAGTAGTAACTAGTAAAATTATGTCCGGGCTAAGCTCGGGCCTAATGGCTACGTGAATAATTTGTGTCTAAATATATTTTGATTTAATTATTTCTGTATCGATTGTTAGTGATTAACATCATTTTGGGTATCATACAGAAAATTCTTAGATGTTTTAAAAGGACTTTAGAGTTAGTTATATGCACCTAATTGTATGAGACAACTTAAGTGATGGAACATATTTAGCTCCACTCTTCTGCAACCGTCTATATTGTGTGATTTTTTAAAAAACTTTTAGCCAAAATACTGATTGTTGTCAACTCTTGAACTGATGCATATGCAACATCGGAGTAGAAAGTCGAAGTTTATGGAGTAAATTGCTGATTCAATAACTCTTTTTACACCAGTGCTCTGATCCCCCATAAAGTAGTGTATCAGTGACAGTGTAACTGTGCAAGTTTTGGGATATAACCAAGAAATTAAAAAATTACACTCACAACCTTTTCTCTTAAATGTTAGTGTAATTTCAGTTTTATTATTAAAAATTACTTTAAATCATTAATAAGATAAGAATATCATAATTTTGTCGGATGAAATATAAAATGTCATTGTTAGATAAAAGGTAATTCTTGTATATTACGATATTTGAACCCTTTCTTTTCTTATTCTCGGTAAAATTGTGAAATTTTTAGAAGATTTTCCATCTAAATTTACCTTTAGTTATTTTACTCTAACTTATATAATAGACAACCTATACTTTTGTAGAATATGGTGACTTCATTTTAATTTGTATTAGTTATTATCGCTATCCTAAATGTAACGTTTATATCAATATAAGATAAAATTGTAATTCTTTTATATGTACCTCGTGTTAATTGTTTTACTAATATTTTCTAATTTATGATTTGCAGCAGTAAAAAGCAAATATATTTTCTCTCCCAAAGTTTTTATGTTCCCAATTTTTTTTCTTTTAATGATAATTGCTTATAGTTCCTCAAGCACAATTACAGAAGTTATCCATCCATTATTTTTATCAATCTTTTCTAAAATAATGGACAATTTACTTTCTTCTAACTTTTATCAATTACCTATATAACGAATTGTATGTTCTAATTAGATCATTGTAATAGTTAGTTTATGCACTTACAAATTTATTTTATTAGTTTCTCAATAAATATAACAATATCTTGCTTGTTTTGTGAACACATGATATTAACTTGCGATAATGATAATTTGCTTTGGAAATAAAAAAAATAGATAATCGATGCAATTTAATTTAGACATATAGCTATCAGCAAAATCACCACTTTTGTATCTGCAAGTATATTACACCACTCAAGAGAAATACAAATTATTACTCCGATCGTTTCATTTTATGTATCATTATTTTATTTTAATATATTTTGAAAAAATGTTACATTTCATACATGTAAAGAAATTTTATCTTAAGCATCATTTTTTAAATAAACTTTTATAGTTATAAAGTTATTAAGGTTGCAAGTTTTTAAAAAGTACCACATAATCAAAGCAAGAGATTGGATTAATTTTAATTTACAATCAAGGAAAGGAAAGGTCAAATTTAAGTTGCTAAAATGAGCTCCCTTTTTCGTATACTACGTATGATATTTACATTAAAAAAAATAAATCTATATCACATACACTTGTCAGAGCGTGTCACTTTTCATGTGACATCAGCAGCTACGAAACTTTTATGGGAATTGAAAGAAGGCTCATCCATCTGTTGGATTTACGAAAGTGTACAAGTAGATTATGCTTAAGAATTGCTAAATAGATTATGGTTGGCTCATAAAATTAGGAAATCAAAGCTCTTTTATTGGTGCTTTTTATTAACTCATAATTTAAACACAAGAACTCCCGCAGTACAAGTTCTTAAAGCCAGACTCTCAGCCATTTTATTCTCTTATGATACAAATGGCCTAACTTGAAACATAGCATAACACAACATAAGATTCAAACATTACATTACACTTAATTTTCTAAGCATATTCTTCTCTCCTACTAGATTTAGACCCTGGTCCAAAAACAGTCAACTCTTCCCCTATTATACTTCAAACTCCTAGCTTCTTGCCTAGAAATTTGGTAAGAGTTCATTAAAACTTCCTCTGGCATTGCTCTAAGTGCTGATAATCTTCCAGCCAGTGGGTTAACCATTGCATTGTCATTAGTCTTAAAAGCAATGTACTCAAGTCCTTCATTGCCTGCTCTCTTCACTATAGCAAAGTTCTGTGGCACAATTAGTAGCTGATTCTCTCTGACTTCGTCGTCGAATACTGATCGTCCGGCGTTTCCGACTACCTGAATTCGGCCGCTTCCTCTTATGATGTAGATTATTGAGTGGGCGTTCATGTTCCAGTGTGGTGCAACTATTGCATTCTGCAAAGCCAAGCAACAGAGAGAGCTAGTTAATTTATTTACATGCTTACAGTACTTCACATGTAGCTCTAATGATATAAAAAGATTAATTATGCGAAGAAAGGGTCAGTCATCTTTTGAAAATTCCTCTAAATTCTGCTCTACCATCCATGAATTTGTCAATCTTCTTTTTTTCCACATGTCTCTAGAAACTTTGTTTCTATTTGGAAAACTAGAAGGGCAGGCGTTCACGCACAATCGCCACACCCCATTCACCCCAAGGGATACATGCCCAACAAGTGTAATGTAGACCAAGGAGTATGATGTAGATGACTGCTTTCACGGCTCGAGCGTGTGACTTATATCGGCTTAAACCCGACCCAAGGGGTGTGATGTAAACAGCCTACCCTAATGCAAGGGTTAGTGGCCGCAAGGCTTGCACGGCTCGAGCGTGTGACCTATATCGGCTCGAACCCGAACACTTAATTAAGACTTCACTAACTTGAGTAGTAAGGCCATATTTAAAACAACTTCAGGAATTTCTTATTGTTCTAGAAGAACAAATATTTTGTTAAATTAAGATTGTTAAATTCTAAAAAGTTATTTTTATATAAGTAAGAAAAATAAGAAAATTAGGAAAATAGTGTTACTACTACTCTGTAAATTTGCCTATACGTACCCGGTAGAGGGTTCCTCGCTCAGCACTGAGTTGGAGAAAGTTGAGAATAGGAAGACTCAAACTGTTAACAGTGCTGACGCGTCCGCCACGTGGATTGTACACGTCAGATCTAGAAGGATGACCAATATTCTCTCTCAACTTCAGTGTACATATTGTTTCTTCTAACCCATTCAATGGCCATCTTCCTCCTTCTCTTTGTTGCTGTTCCCTTCGTTCTTCTTGTTCAGATTCTTCAGGTAGAGTTAAACGAAGCTCTTCTGCTCTAACAATTACACCTCTCTCTTCGTTCTGTCCTTGAAGTTTTCTTATGGTTTCGACGTCGACGTTGAATGCTTCGGACAAAATCTCAGTGTCGAAACCGTTGAAAATGTTGCCTCCTTTAGATGTTTTCTCTTGTTCTGATCTCCTTTCTTGCATTGTTGTTTCTTGTTGTCTTCCTACGAATTGTTGTTGTAATCCACGTTGTGGGTTTCCAGCTAGGAAGAAACTCTACATTTATACACAATTTAAATGTTAAAGTTTCACCTTCTATATAGGGTGATGTAAATTTTTCAATAAATATTGATGTTTTTATTATAGCATAAAATAATTTTACAATGTTAAACAAATCATCCTATAACATAGGCTGTCATCAATTTTTTTGTCACAAGTAGTATATAAATATCACAAATGCTGGAGCTTTATGCATTTTATGTCTCCATCTGTTTCTTTTCTTCTTCTTTTTTAAATTTTAACAAAACACTATTGAATTTTTGAAGATCGAGATTTTTTTTTTTTTTTGGGTTATGGTTAAAACTTTACTTTTTTGATTTTGTTGTAGTTCTAAGCAATGATTTTAAGCAGGGGTAAGAAACCATGGCAAAGTGAAACAGGGCAGTCACATTTGAGAAAGACAAGAGTATATATTTCCATCGTAAAATAAGTAGAAGAGATGCTTAATATTTTTCAAAAGATTTTAATTAATACCCAAATGGTGCCATTTTGGCCTTCTACAACACTAAGCTAATTAATTTAGGACCCCTTTGTCCATAAAAAAAAAAAATCTTTTTTCCATGGAAAATTTTCAAAAACCAAAAAGTTATTTTGACCACTTTTTCAAATTTTTCAATAAACAAAACTTTATTATCCGCTCACAAACCTTTTTTCAAGATAATTTCAAATTACAAATACCATTTTTCAAAATAACTTCAAATACTACTTTTTCAAAAATTATAATTTTTACATAGAAACACCTACTTAATGTTTTTTAAGAAAAAATCTGATTTATATATCATTATTATTGACAAATAATGTTATAAAAATTAAAATTTACCCTGAAGGTGAGATCAAGTTGATTAGCGTGGTTAGAAGTGTCAAGAAGTGAGACAGTGACAATTGGTTCCTCAGCATCATTGTACATCCAGAAAGTGACACCCGCCGGCAAAGCAAGAACATCACCAGCTCTGAAACGTCTGAGTTTCTGGTGCCTGTCGTTGAAACTCCGGCGTCTTTCTCCGGTTCTGTATTCCCCAGATTCTGTTTCATATGTCTCAGCACACCCCGGTATCACAGTCGAGTGAATACCACGACCTGCAAAATTTATTCAAATTGTCACAGCAGATATAAATAAATAAATTTGTCACACTCTACTGAATTGAATACCTTATTTTATAATGATATGCTCACACACTTTAATATAATATTCTGAGTTCAATTCCTAGGATCATCCATTATCAAAGATTTTTTTAAAAACAGCTGTGTGCTTCACAAAAAAAAAGAGTCAAATAGAAGGCGTGTTGCAAATAATAAGATAACTTTTGGACAAATTAAATCTACTAAAATCCAACCATCCATTAAAGAAAGTTGGATCAATACCCTGAAAAAATAATTTGACTTTTTTCAAATTTAGCCCGCGCCAGAAACTATTACTCTGTAGCCGAAAAAATTTATAAAATTTATATAATTTTTTATATAACATAAAAAAATATATATATATAAAAAGAAATATTCATTTTTTTTGCTATTATTACGAAGGAGCTGAATGAGCGACTATACAGTGTCATTTCCCTAAAATAATTTGACTACTAACTACAACAAGGATAACCCGAAAAATTATAAATAATTTGACTACTAACTACAACAAGGATAACCCGAAAAATTATGTTAATAATGTATAAATTTCTTTACACTTCTAAAGATATATATAATTTAAATCCAAGAAATAAATGTGATCTCTCTTTAATTGCTCAAGCTTATTGATGTGATCGACATAATTCAACACAAATAATACCAATCAAACAATTAAGGAAATAGTTATACCTTGGATAATGTACATGAGCATGGGAGTGTTGGTATAGTAAGGAAGCAAAAGTCCATTTCGCCTAATTTGATGGCGAACGGCTTGAACTCCGGCGCACTCAAATTGCTCATGGGTAGCATCCCAGAACTCAATAACACCGGCCTCAGACTCGAACCTCCGGGTTGGTTCTTGAGCGTTCAAACGCTCAATTTGGCACTCGGTTTTCGACCTGAGAGCGCGGTGTTGTTGCTGTTGTTGAAGTCTCTGCCATACGTTCTGTTGCTGTTGCTCTAAGAGCTGAGCAAAACAGCCGTGGGAGAGAACGAGGAAGCAAAGGGTGAGAAATAGGACTGAGGAGAAAGTAGCCATTCTTGTTGTGTTAATTTATTGCTGATGGAATTAAAATGGAGATGAGAAGATGGGATTTATAGGAAGGAAAAGAAGAGTTAAGGTTTGACACGTACTTGTTTTGCATGGATGAAAGTCTTGCATGTTTTACACATAACACAGAGCATTTTAGGGTATGTGGCTAATGGCTTCTGCAAAAATGGATTCACTTCTTTTTTGTGTTTTTATTTGCATGTCTCTTGTAGTCTTCTACTAGCTAGTATATTCGACCGGAGTAATTGTAATACTCGTACATGTTATGTGCTCTGTATCTAATGCACACTAGTCTAATAGCAGGGGGGTGAAAAAATACTCTGTGTACTACACAATATAGAAAACAAGGTTACAAATCTAAATCCTTCCTTTAGTACGTTAAAAAGGGAGGAATATCCTCCATATTTAACTACTAAAAATTCACTTAAAACCATCCGAAAAAACATACTAATTTCGGACGGAAATAGTCAATAACCATCCAAAACGCGACAAATTACGTGTGGTCGATAATTTAAAGGTCGGAAGAGCATACCGACCAAAGTGGGTCGGAAATTACCGACCAATTTTGATCGGACACTATAAACGACCATCTGACAAATTTAATTGACTAACCGACCAATTTGATCGGAATATTATTTTAATAATTAAATTTTACCGACCAACGTTGGTCGGTGTGGTAGATTTAATAATTTTTGCTACCGACCAACTTTGGTCGGTAAAGAAAAATAATTAATCAAATAATATTTTAATTACCGACCAACGTTGGTCGGTATTAGAAAATATATCATTTTTAAATAATTAAAATTAACAATACTGACCAACGTTGGTCGGTAATCTGGACATGGCACCCAACGTACCAACCAAAGTTAGTCGGTAATTTTGAATTTCTGAGAATTAATGTGCACTAATCGACCAACATTGGTCGGTATTTTGTAATTAATTTTTTTTAATTACCGACCGAGGTCGGTCAGTTTTCTGGGAATAATTTTTGTAGAAAATGCCTGTTTTGGTAGCTACACCACCTGCCAAATAAAAACATATATTTTTAACATACCAATAACCCCCAATTCACATCAAACAACCACCAATTCACCACAAACAACCCCTAATTCACCGCAAATCCAACCACATCTATATCCAATCAAACATCCAAATAATACTTTAAAACTAACAAATTCAATTAAACATCACAATTTAAAACCAATCAAAAACTAAGTAATTACAACCAGTTAAAAAATATTCATTCTAATTCAAAACAAGTTCTATTAGTCTAGTTCAAAGTATAGCAAAGTATTGATCAAGGGGTATTTTCTACAGCATCACCACTATCTGATGAACTTTCATCTGCAAGATGGTAAGAACGGTCTTGTGGATGACGGAAAAATGATTACGTGGAGGACGGACAGAACGATCACGGGGAGGACGGGAGGAACGATCACGTGGAGGTCGAGCCTCTGGCGATGACTCACGAGACCGGGGCAACGGAAAAGCTCCAATAGAAAGGAGAGTTCTGATCTGAGCTTGTATACCAAGGAATTGAGCATCTCTAAGCCTTTCTCTTTCCTTGGCCGCTTCTAGCTCGGATATAAGACTTATCACTGTCTCCTGCATAGCCGAGATGCTCTCCCTATTAAGTGCCTCGCCCTGTGAGGAAGTCCTTATTCCTTGCATTCCACACCTGAAGTGATGAAATATTTTCTCAGGAAGTCTGTATACCTTCTCCCTTTTTGAACTGCCAACAACCTCCAACCATATTCTTTCAGCATCCTTATACGAAGGATGGGTTGGCTCGCCCGATTCACCAGCTGGCTGAGTACGAATGAAGTCATCCACGGTACTTTGGTAACGACCCTACATTATTTTAAATTAAATTAGTATATACAAAATCTTATAAAAGTAAATTATAAAACTTAAGAAAAATTAAAAGCTTACATATGTAGTCTCTGTCCGGTCCTCGACCCACCTATCTGCATCCCCCTCTTTCTTCTTCTTTAAAATATGCGTCTTCCTGAATAGCTCATCTTGGTGCATTGGACGCTCATACTTCTTTTCTTGAATATAAATTAATTTGGTTAATAAATAGAATTGATATACTTAGAAAAGTAAAGACGTAAAAATTTAAGGAATTACCAATCTTCTTCTTTTTGTCTCGATGCTGATAGTACCCCTAGTGTGCAAGGAGCCTCTCTTCTCGGATGAGCAAGTTTTTTTTCCTAGTTCTCTCATCTTTAAGAAGTCCTCGGTCTGCCATTGACTTAACAAATCATCTCATAAATGCTCCAGACATCAGTCATGCCTCTTGTTCTTTTTTCTACCATCCGAGAAATGATCCGCCAATCTCTTATGGGCTTTATGATAAAAATTTGCAGCCACTTCCTCGCTATAGAGGCCTTCCCATACACACTTACTCTGCATATTAAAAGTTAAATATTAGATGAAAACATCATAAATATAAATTATTAAATTGCTTAAAAGAATATTTATACCCTAAAATTAATGAAAATTTGCTCTTTCAACGAGTATGGAAAATCACTTCAAGTCGCATAGGGGCCATCATAAAGCTTTTTGATCGCATTGGTGATTATCTTCGTAGTCTGCTTACCCGGCTTGAACCTGCAATTTAACAATAAAAATACATAAAAATATTAGTTAAAATATTATAAAATAATAAACGTAAATATAACAAATAACTCTTACCCGTTCCCCTCAGGGACTATGATGATCCTGCCATAACGATCATAATGCACTACCTTTGGATCATCATCCTTAGCATGTGTATCAGAGGCATGCGTAGATGTCGCAGTCACATGCGTAGATGGTGTAGATGGGGCTCAGAGCTACGGTCTCGCAAGCGAAGTCCTGAAATGGATGGAGTAGATGATGAAGATACCTGCGATCCTTCTGACTGCAACATAGCTGGATGCGATCCATGTGGTTGTGATACAGATGGCTAGTGACCCATGTGGCTGTGATATGGATGGTTGCGATCCATGTGGCTGTGATATGTAGGGATGTGATTCACGTGGTTGTGATACAGATGGTTGCGATCCAGGTGGATGTGAGGCAACTGGACTGTATGATGGACGTATATTCCTATGGCCCTGTAATGGAAGACCCGGTGGCTGGACGAAAGTATAGGCCTGGTGATGCCGTGGCAGCTCAATATAGCCGTTTAGTGGAGGATAAGACATGGGGATATGTGAAGAGGGTGGAAATGAGGGAGTAGTATTATCCCTAGATTCTACCCTGTTATTTTCCTTCCTAGCCTTTTCTCGACCCCGAGAACTAGTAGGGTCATTGTTACGTTGACCCTTGCCTGCCATCTGCATAACATAATACATATTTAGAATGACAAAAAAAGAAATTAGTTATAACACGAGAGTGCTTTAAAAACCCACCTTCTTAATCCTCGTCGACGTATTATTCCTCGTCCGAGAATTCTTCGTCCTCACTTGTTTCAATTTCATCGGTTGATTCTTCGTCCTTATTTTCTAAAATTGTTACTTCATTTATATCAACTTCTTCCAATATACATTAGTAGGCGCCATCACGACTCCCGAGGTGGGAAATCTGGGTCGTGACATAAACACTATAGATATCGTTTTGATATGCAACATCTAACACATTCTCGACTTCCGCCCTACCTACAGGCTTAGTTTTGATTACAACCCACCAATCGAACTTATTCCTCCGCAATGGATAATTAGCATAATGCACTTGCCTAACGTTATGTGCAATTATGAAAGGATCATAGCGATCATACTCCCTCGTATAATTAACCTCAATTATATTGTATTGGTGGTGTACTTTTGTACCTCTTGTTGGATTTGGGTCAAATCACTTGCATCTAAAGAGTATCAATTTCTTATATGGCCAACCTGTATATTCTAGTTATAATAATTCTTTGACCATACCATAATAATCAATATCTTCAACTTGGTTGCCACCACCTTGAACCCACACCCCGCTGTTGTTGCTATTTTTATTCTTCGAGCAATCCTCCATATGAAACTTATAACCATTTACTACGTACTTAGACATTGTTGTGACCTGAAGCCCAGGCCCCCAAGATATACCTTTTAGAAATCGATTAAAATCATTATTTGAATTATTTAACCTACATAGTGTTAAAAAAATTCATAAGTTAGCATAACCGAATATATATATATATATATATATATATATATATATATATATATATATATATCGGAAACTTTAGAAGTACATTATCATGATAAACTTAAAAACTGTTCGAGGGATTATCTCCTCCACCGACGGGAAAGCTTAATCCTCAACAATGGCAGAAACACTCCCCGTGGGTGGAAAATACAACCACCAAGGGAGCAACACGACTCCCTTCACCAGCATCCGAGGGCAAGTTTGACATACTTCGAGATAAGGAAAAGGAATATAAGAAGGAGAGTTTGGGGTATGGTGTAAGGCAACGAAACAGAGAAAGAAGATTCAGAGAAGAAGGCTGGTATTTTGAAACTTTAGAAGAGCAAATTTTGAATTCAGGTTCAACAACTTCTATTTATAGAAATCATGGCACCAAACCTGAAATGGCTCATCATAATTGGCACCGGAATCAAAACGACAGATCCAATCAAGGGTCACGCACAAATCGTAGCAACGCATCGGGAACAAGCATGATGTCATGACGTCACCCCAACCCTTAGACAAGATGGCTCCAATAAATTACCCGAAAAACCTAAGAAATTTGAAATATGAGGCCCACAGAGGACCACGTTGCTTGCTCTCCACGACGACTACGACTCATATGGTCTACTCGACAAATTCGACCACAAACGACATTATCCACTCATTAAACTCACCTGCGAGTATGACCTCAATAAGTGGAGGCACTAATTGTATGGGCTAAAAATTATATTTGACATGATTAAACCGTATTAGCATTAAGAAGGCCCTCATGGGCTACCACATATCACTAGTACGAATTCAACAAAGGCATGTCCAAGGTCGAAGTGGTCCCTTAAAAAGTGAAGGGCATAGCCGATGAAATTATTGAAGATCAAGGTCGAGAAGTCAGCGAAGATCAGGGTCGAGGTCGAGCACTCATCGTAGACAGAGTGAATAACGACTAGTTTTAGGATAAGACATCAAAAGAGAATATTCTAATGGATATTCTCTGTACCTGTACTATTAGGGGTTTTAGGTATATGTTCCCTATAAATAGAAAGAGACACAAGGATAAGGAAAATATGATATTCATTTGTAAGAAAACACATTGACTTTCTAGATAGAATCTGGCTTTATTGCATACATATAACAAATCTTTTTTTCCTAAGATTCTTGCCTAACTTTTTCACTTGATCCAAGTACAACATCAACATTCGAATGCCCATCAATCATTCATCATTGTCAGAAGGAATATCAATAGATCTCACCCCTTTTTGGGTGACTCACACGTTCTTATTTACTTAAATGCATTCATTGCTGTTTATCGGTATTTAATGATATCCCCCTCTTTTTGGGTTATTGAATATTGTTAGTATTGTCAACATTTATTGTCATTCGGATAATATATATATTGTCTAACTACAAAATCAGCTAATATATCGTTTGGATATTAATATTGGCTAAGATTGACTATATGTTATTAAATCTGATTGGTTAAACCCATATTTAAATTTTGGATAAAAAACTGTGATTGAAGATTACGATGAAAATAGAAGTACGAATAAAAAAGATATAATATCAATTTTATTGATTGAGGTGGGAATATTTGTTTTCTTTAAGAAGACTCAAGTCCATTACAGTGAATTTGTTACTAATTTAGCACTGACATTTTAGAGTCTCACCACTAGAAATTCGACCAAAATTGATCGCGGTAAATCGACCGACTTTGATCGGTCAAAAAACCGATCGAAGTCAGTCGGTATTATAAAATATTTTATTTTGATTTTTTTTTTACGAAACCGACCAACTGCGGTCGATTATTTTTAGCACAAAAATACGGAAAATTATTTTCACGTCCCGCAAAATTTATTTTTTAAGAAACCGACCAACTTTGGTCGGTTTTTCATATAAAATAAATTAAAATTAATATTCAAAAAATTGACCGAAATCGGTCGGTTATTTCAGTCGGTCATTTTAAAAAACCGACCGATTTTGGTCGATAATTTTATATTTTTAATGAAACCGACCAAAATCGATCGGTTATTTCGCGCGAAAATGCAATTAAAGTGTACAAATAAAATAAAAGATAGTTTTAAACCAAAATGTACCAATAGTCTTGTGGTAGAATAGTATCCTGCCACAGTACAGACCCCGGTTCGATTCCCACACGGTGCATTTTTTAATTACAAAATTAAAATACCGACCGACTTCGGACGATTTTTTGGCAAATTTTTTCTTTTTTGGTCACTTGTGAAATTTTAAATTGCGACCGACTTCGATCGCTATTTATTACCGACTAACCTAATTTCGACGAATTAAAGTCGGTTGAAAATCGGTCGACTTTTTTAATTTTTCCGACCGATTTCGATCGGTATCCGGACGATTTTAGGCAATTTTCTAGTAGTGCTCTTGTCGAGGATATATACAAGAATCCAACACTATGATTGAAATAAATTATGGAATTTTATTAATAACTACTAGTATTCGAAACTCATTAATTCGATTAATTTAAATTCAGTGGCATAGGGTTCATCTAAGAGAAAAACGCTCTACCGAGATTTCTGCATTAATGTTTGTTCAACACTCTACCCCAACAACCCGTAATTCGATCCGCTCAACATTAATCTCAATACTGAACATAATGTCATTAAAAGTTCATGACTTTACTTCCTAAGTATTGCTCTCTAACTTGATCAAGTTTGACAGATAGTAGATTACTGTTTTCAAATTCAATCTCTTATCAATTAGTTCAACACATCAAATATGCTAATTAATGGCGTTAATAAGTATACATAATATTTCTTGAGTTCTTGCTGATTGCCAACATATACAATCCTCTCCCAACATTTCAATCTCAGGCTCTCAGCCATATTGTACCGAGTGCATCAATTTGTATATATGTTTATGTATGTAGTCCTCAAACAGGATAAATACATTTACACCTCAGCTCCTTCTGTCTCCTTTGCATCAAGAATCCATGCAAACCCAAACACAAACTCACTTACTTTCTTCTGCGGATATTCGCCACATAGCAAACTATTAACTTCTTAGGTGTCAAGAAACTAAGAATCCTTATAATAAATTCATGCATGGCCATGCAGAAAAACAAAGCCAAATGTCTCACTTCCCATTTCACGTGTCAAACCTAAATCACCCCTTCTTCTCCTACAAATACCAAACCCCAATTTCTCCTTCTCATCACATCAATCACCACTCAAATATCACCAATATGGAAATACGTTCTCTTCTTCCTCTTGCCCTTTGCTTTTTTCTCCTCTTTAATGGTTGCTTTGCTCAAATAGAGCAACAGCAACGATTCTTATGGCAGAAACTTCAGCAACAGCAACAACACCGCCGTGGCCGAGCTAGAACTGAGTGTCGGATCCAGAGCCTTAAAGCTCGGGAACCGACTTATAAATTTGACTCAGAGGCTGGAACCACTGAGTTTTGGGACCGTAATAATGAGGAATTTGAATGTGCTGGAGTTGCTGCTGTTAGAAATGTTATTCAACCTCAGGGCTTGCTCTTGCCTCATTACAATAATGCTCCTCAACTCCTCTACATTGTCCAAGGTTTGCATAATTTATGTTTGGAATTTAATTTATACACACGGATATATAATATAAAAAATCTTTAAATTATTATTAGCGTGGTTTTATTTGCTGTAACATGTCATTTATCAATTTTTATAAGTTATCATACTATGTTTCCTCAATGACCATATTTTATAAGTTATCATACTATTTTTGAGCTTCATTGGCGTACCATGAAAACCAACAAAACGCGAAATATTGCAAACAATTTTTGGGAAAAAGTGAGAATATATATATTTTACCAAATAAATGCATGGCCTATCGCTAAAAAAAAAAGTTGGAATTAACTACGAATTTCAACTTTGTCGTCAATCTAACAGAATTTCTTAATAACCCTAAATTAGATTTCGCTCGTTAAATCCCTTATAGCTAACAGATTTTCTTAATAATTTGTCCGTAAATTGGGTTTCGCTCGCTAAATCCCTTATAGCTAACAGATTTTTATTCCCGTAAATTGGGTTTAGCTAATCGATAGCTTACACAATTTCTTAATAATTTGTCCCTAAATTGGATTATTAGCCACAAATTTTTCTGTTTAGCTACATAATAATTTTCTTAATAATTTGTCCCTAAATTGGGTTAGTGTTTTCAGTTCTAAAAGCTACTATAAGATTTGTAGTGTGTTCTTATTGTAAATCATTATTTCTGATATCTGAAAAACAAATAAATTAATCTTTCTAAAATTATTTGCTAGCCATGTTTTGGTTCTTATATAAAACGCTTTAGCATTTATTTACTTATATATTTTTGATGAAATGAAGGGAGCGGAGTTTTGGGTACTGTAATACCTGGATGTGCTGAAACATATGAATCACCAGAAAGAGAGAGAAGTATGAGGGGAGAAGAAAGCAGAGAAGGAGAAAGGCAGTACAGAACTGGTGGTGATCAACATCAAAAAGTCAGGCAATTTAGACAAGGAGATGTACTTGCATTACCAGCTGGTATTACTCTTTGGTTTTATAACAATGGTCAAGAACGTCTTGTTACTGTAGCTTTGCTTGATACCAGCAACCCTGCTAACCAGCTTGATCTCCAATTCAGGGTAACATTTCATTTTCGCAATTTTATATTATCTTTGGTTTTAATTTGATTTATCTTTATTCCTAGATTTACTTAGTAGATTAATACAAAAAATCATCGATATTCTACAAGAAGAAGTCCACCTCGCCAAGTGTAAAATAATAAATTAGATTTAGAGAAAATATCGTGCTGAAAATAGTAAATTTAACAGTAGAAAAGTGCAAAAATTGGACTTACTCCTTACTTTGCGGTAATTGAATTTACAGAATTATGCTGAAATATTCCATCTCTTGACTTTAATATTTACTTATTTTCGCAAAAGAATAATGAATATAATGTCATAATGAGAATCATATATAGACTTTGTTTGAATAATTTGTAGAATTAATAATAATTATCATTATTTCACAGCATTTCTTCCTAGCTGGAAACCCAAATCCCAGAGGACAAAGTGGAAGCAGGTACGAAGAAGAAATCCGAGGTAGAAGAGAACAAGAACAAGGCGAACAACAACAACAACAACGTCGTCAAACAGGCAACCTTTTCGACGGTTTCGACCAAAATCTCCTCGCCGATGTTTTCAACGTAGACCCTGAATTAGTCAGAAATTTACAGGGCCGAGAAGATCAAAGGGGCCGAATTATTCGGGTCGAAAGGTTTGATGTTTTAAGCCCAGAATTTGAAGAAAGAGAAGAAGAGAGAAGGCCCAGTAGAAGAGAGCGTGAGGGAAGAAGAGGATCAGAGCCCAATGGGCTTGAGGAAACTATTTGTACTATGAGGCTTAAAGAGAACTTGGGCCAACCATCTCGTGCTGACGTGTACAATCCACGTGGCGGACGCATAAGCAGCCTTAACAGCCATAAACTTCCAATTCTCAACTGGCTTCAGCTCAGTGCTGAAAGAGGAGTCCTTTACCAGGCAAGTAAAATATTACATATTAATTTAAGTTTTCTAAGTAAAACATAGAACTACTTCTATTAATTTGTTTGACATTTTTAGCTTTTTTGAGGGTTGATTTGGCTAATTTTCAGAAATCAGAAATATTCTGTGAAAAATACTGGAATATCATTTTTTTCATATCAATTATAGCAACCAAAAAACAATGTTGATAAAGGAAGTGCATAAAAAGTTAAAATGCTACAGAAAATTTTCCTTATTGACTCCAATTAAGTATAACGCTTGCTTAGTGGGGGAGTGGAAGGGTAAACTCGAAGTAATGGTAAATTATATTCGCGTGTTTTATAGGTTAGGTTACGGGTCGATCCGTCTAAGCAGTCATTAGCCGCCAGCTAACTCAGATCCCGTGTCATTAGCCGCCAGCTAACTCAAATCCCGTGAAAACGGGATCGTTTTATGCACCGAACTTGCTTGGCGGGATAATTATTTCAAAACATTTTCTCTGGTTAGGCCCAACTCTTGTCGAAATTAATGCATTTTGTTGGCAAGAGCAATCTATTTGCAAAATCAGGAACATATTTGTTTAGTAGATTGTCACAAAAACGAGCTTAATTTACATTATGGAATTTTAGGCTCTTATATTGATTCGTACTTAACTTAAAAAGTCGTACAACATTTGAGTTTTGCAGAATGCAGTAATGGCACCATACTGGAACATGAACGCACACAGCATCCTCTACATTCTCCGAGGAAGTGGCCGGATTCAGGTAGTCGGCGACACCGGAAACTCCGTATTCAACGACGAGGTCAGAGAAGGCCAAATGATCATAGTACCACAAAACTTTGCAGTAGTAAAAAGAGCAGGAAACCAAGGACTAGACTACATTGCATTCAAAACCAACGATCAAGCCATGACCAGCCCACTCGCCGGACGATTATCGGCGATCCGAGCAATGCCAGAGGAAGTTCTAATGAATTCTTACCAGATTTCAAGACAAGATGCAAGAAGTTTGAAGTATAATAGAGAAGAAGCAACTGTTTTTGCTGGTAGAAGGTCAGGTGGATATTCAACTAGGGCATTTAACTATGCTTTAACTGCTGTTGAAGCTCTTTTAAAAGCTTAAGTTTCTTGCTTTTTAATGCTGTTGAGGCTTTTGTGTAATGCTTAAGTTTAATAGCTAATAAAATGTAAAGTTATGAGAATAATGAGTTGAGTGGTGGCTCTTAATAAACTGCATTATAATATGCCAAAAGCATGTGATGTTTGTTTCGAGTTAATACGAAATTTCAATTTATTTTTATTTTTCTGACTCGCTTTTCTAATCTATAGAAAATAATTTATCTATCTTTATTACGTAGCATGCTTGTACTAAGTTATATATACATTATTTTTCTAATACTTCACTTGTGGAATTACATTGTTTTTGTTATAATTTTTTTTGGGGTTTGTTGGATTATACTTCCTATCTTTTGCCAATTAAAAATTTCAATTCTATTTTAATAATTAAAAAGAACTAAAGGAAATTTGGGCGAATTTAAAATTGATGTCCAAATTATGTATATTCGTGTCAAGCAGGGTATAATAAGATGAGGTGCAACAACCAAGAAGCACATGTCAGTTGACATGTGGAAAGATAACTTTAGATATAGATCAATTATTCACTTGTGGGATTAAGAATAGGGAAAAAACAGATCTATCTCATACTTGTGTTTTTTGAAAATAAATCGTTATAATATTACTACTTAATTCAAAGGGAGATACATTAGCACAAAATTAGCAAACATGGGGGCGAATGGGCTAATTGATTTTGTGGATTATTACAATTTCTTCTAGTTATATGTCAAATCTCTAAAGAAATTTTTATTTTTATTTTTATTTGAAAATAAATATAATTTTTTTAACCCTCCACATGAAATCTGGAAATACAAGATAGATGCACTTTTATTCCTTATTTTGGGCCGGAGTGGAGCAGAAGTTGTTGCGCGTAATTCAGTCGGTCAATTTGTCTTCCTTATTTTGGGTTGCAGTGGAGCGGGGGCGGATCCAGAATACAAAGATCGGATTTATCGGAATCCAATAGCTTTTGTTTATACCTTGTATATGTACTAAGAAATTCATTAAATATCTGTAAATATCATATTGTGAACCCATAAACAATTGTATATTAAGTTGAGATCGTTGTAGGAACCAATTAACTTTAAATTCTTGATCCACCTCTATATTGGATCAGGGGTGGTTGTGCGTAATTCAGCCAGAGGCGGATGTAGTGTACTGATTACGGGTTCAACTGAACCCATAACTTTCGACGCGGAGTAAAAATTTGTATGTAAAAATTCATTAAAATTACAAAAATAGTAGATATGAACCCATAACTTTAAAAATTGAACCCATAAGATTTAAATCCTAGATCCGCCTTCAGCAGGTCAATTTGTAACTGCAAATTCTTTGATTTTTTGAGCTTGTATTAATGCTAGGCATGTTGAAATTATAGGTTTACATTTTGCCTTCGTCCGGTTGATTCAACATTTTAATGGCTTGGGTATAATTGAATGTGATGCCCAAAAAATTGTGTTTTCTTGTAACTCTTAAGTGAATAATTTTACAGAGTTTGGAGTGCTTTTAGATGATTGTTGTTTTTTGCTAAGGAAAAATTCTGATATTTCTTTGGTTTGGGTTAAGAAATAAGCAAATTTAGTTGATTATTACTTGGCAAGAGAGTCTACAGTATATGCTAGTTCTTTCTATTGGAAGTATGCTTATAGTTTTATTGTAAACTTGCTAGTTGCTGAATTAGTCTACTAAAAGTTTGAATTTTAAAAAAAAAGTATAGAAAAGGGAATACTCCGTTGAGAAGATTGTAATGGTGGGCCCAGAGAGCCTATAGAAGCTTGTAAAGGTGGGTCCACTGGGCCTACGCTCATATGGATTGAGCTGTAAAGAGAGGTTAGTGTGAGTTAAGGGCCAAACCAGACTTGCAAATTGTACGATTCTTATCTTTGCAAGTTGGAATTAGCCTTTGTCACATCTTGTACCTGAATTTACTTGGTAAAATTTAAAAATAATCAGATTTACAAGTGATAATTGGAAAATAGTCATAATTTCAAAAGTAATCGAAATTTAGTAATTTTTCATGTAAAGATAAATCTGATCGAAAACACTGTTCAAAATCCGAAAAATATTCTAGCATAATATACTGGAGTTCAATTTTTTTACATGTGGACTTCCAACATTATATACTGGAGTTCCAACATTATATGCTGGAAGTTCATACACAGGTGCTCCAATCTCCAGTATATTATGCTGGAACTTTTCGTTTATTGAAGTTCCGGCATAATATGCTGGAAGTTTATACACATATGCATCAATATCCAGTATATTATGCTGGAACTTTTCGTGTTGCAGCAAAATAGGTGGTTATTTTTTAATGATTTTACCAACGCTGACTATTTTTCAATTATCAATCCGAAAACTGGCTAGCATATATTATTTTTACGAATTTACTAAGATGTGGACACATCACAAAACATCAATAGCTCAAATTATTGTAACACTTCAACCTGAAAATTTACTTGTTTGCATTATTTATTTATATAATTAGAGACAATTGTTTGCGTAATTACTAAAAATCTTCAATTTGTCATAACAAGAACGTTTTTCATAGAATTCGAACTAATGAAGGAAAATTTAATAGTCAACCTCCAACATGTACCTTAATTTCCTTAGCGAAAGAGGCATTTGTGGGGGCAAAAAGAGCACTACTTCATTAGTCTGCCACCAAAGAAATCCACTACAACTTTCTAATCGAACTTACACTTTTTTTCATTTTCCTTTTTATTTTAAATTTTCTCAATATATTAAGCACAAACTTAAGACTCAAGATTTCTGCCGCCATAGACTTCAAAGGCTTAAACCGAAAGTTAGATATACCTAAACATTAAGGAAAAAAAAAATTAACTTAAACAATCGTCCACCTAACTTTCATATAACTTAAATTTAACTTATATATATAATAAGTGTATAATTAATTTATATGTACCGATTATGAAAAATAAACAGTGAAATCGACCGGTTATTTGTGCAGATGTCTCTTAAAAAAGGACCTTCTTTGCTTTCTTATACTTAGGTTTCCAGTCTAATCTTTGATCCCTTTCTTAGAAAAAAGCCAAAAAAGATGATAAAAGAAATCATGTGAAGAAAAGAATGAGTCATAACCAAAAGGTTCAAGGAACCAATCCAGCCTAACATTTCTGTTATACAACTTACACACACACACACACACAACTCCAAATAAAATCCACTCTTCAATTTCTCTTCCTCTCAAGCTGCCTTCTTCTTCTGAAAAAAAAAACAGCAATATTTCTTCTCATAACACTAAATTGAATGTCAAATTTCAACTTAGGAAAAAAGCTTCTACCCACTAAAAAGGCATGGAAAAGCTTCACCAACAAATTACAATCCAGATTACATAAGCTCAAGCTTTCAAAAGCACTCAAAAATTCCAAAAACCTTTGTATTAGAACTTACAACTATATTTTTCCTATTATTACTCGTAAATTCTACTCCTTAATCCATCGTTCTTCACCCCCACGTACTCATCGCAATTTTTACCATTATTACCAATACCAACAATGTCACAAGAATATTTCACCTATATATGTGGACCAGCTCTTCCCCGAACATATAATTATAAAACCAGGCGAGCAAAAGCAAAGCTGTACAATATCCGCGCCTCAAACTAAAGAATTTGTTGCTTCAAGTAGCAGTGGCGGTGATGTTAGTAGAAGTAAATTGGATCAAGAAGAGCAAGAGATTATTATGAGGGCAATTGGGGAAAAAACTGCAATAAAAAAAGGTAAAGGAGTTGAAAGTAGTAGTAGTAGAATATGTGATATTAATGAATGGAGAACTCCTTCAATGCCACATATCAATGGAGTGGATAAAAAAGCTGAGGAATTTATCTCTAAGTTTCGTGAAGATATGGAGATTGAAAGACAACAATCCATTCTTGATTTTCAGGAAATGTTGGCTCGAGGTGTTTAAATAGAAAAAAATTATTAATTTTTTTTTAATGTAACTATTATTTTGTTTTTCTGGTCAATTCCTTATTTCCCAATTTTTGAAGGGGGGGAAAGGAGTTGGAGTGATTTTTCATTGATTTGGTGTGGCAGAGTATTTACATTGGATAAAAAACTTAGGTTGTGTGGTAACTGTTTTTTTAATTTTATTTTCAAGAATTGTATTCTTGGGTGTTATTATGATCAATAAATGAATATGATAAACTTATATTGGTTTAATTTTCTAACTTACGGAAACAAATAGCAGTTTCCTTTCATTAGATTCGAACATGTAATTCTGAAATGGGAATCTCTATATGCACAAGCCAAGAGGTTATATAAAAAAGCTTCTAAGTTAGTGATGTCCTTGAAATTAGAGTTGTTTTACTATTTATTTTTCCCCCCCTTTGATTTCTTCTTTGCCCCAAGAAAAGTAGCTACAAAAAGGCTACCAGATTAGAGCTGCTTGATTTAAGTTAAATTTCTTCATTTTGCACTAAATCCAGAGTGCTTGCAGTTGCAGAATCATTAAATCAAATGTTGTTACACAAGTTATTGTCAACAACAACAACAACAAACTCATGTAATCTCACGAGTAGAGTTTGAAAAAGATAGTATATACGCAGACATTACACTTACCTTATGAAAGTAAAAATATTGTTATCGATAGACCCTCGGCCCAAAGATAGAAGAAAAAAAAGCAGTAACGAGAACAAGATAAGATAATAAGATAAATAGATAATCGAAGCTAAAGAAACAATATGTAGTAATAGAAATCTAAAAATAAGAAATTAAGAAAATAATATTCATACTACTGGTCAGGGACGGACCTAGTAGGGATCAAGGGGATTCAGTTGAATCCGCTTTGCCGAAAACATTTATTATTCATATGTATAAATTCAGTCAGAATTTCGTATATAAAGAAAAATGAACCCGCTTAGTACAATCATGAAGCATAGCTCAGCGGTAATCGCTATTGATGGTCGTGAGTTCAATTCGGTGCAGCAGCATATCTTTTTTTACTTCCGTTGTTTTTCACTTTCGCTGTTTGAAGTTATGAAGTGCGCATCAAAACATTAATATAGACCAGCTTAGTTCTATATTCCTATTGAGAATTATATTGGAATTGTTATAATAATTTAGATTTTATATATTTAAAGTTTTTAAATGGTACTTCTTTACCTAGTTTAAATTATTTTATAATTTATAAAGTTTTCTGCTCCTATTTTTCAAAATGGTTACATTGTTACTTTACTAATTATAAGAGTAAAACATAAAAATTAAAATTGAAGACCAGCGGAAAATTTTAAGTCTTATAAAAGATTGTTATATTTACTTGTTTTCTTTCTTTGTTTTCCTTTGTGCCTTGCCTCTGTACGGAAATGCAAGATCCCTATTATTTTTTTTAATTATTTATTTATAAGTAGGTAAATTTTGATAAAATGTTATTTTTTTTTTTAATTGCTTACCACCTCAAACGATATTTTTAGAGGTATTATGGGAATAGAAAAAATTACACCAATTCTTATTGTCGATTGTCATCCTGATTTTAGTGTTTACTTGAAACCGCCTATATAAAATTCTGGGTTTGCCATTGCTAACGGAAAAAAATATATTGGACTACCTATTACCCTAATTCTCAACCTCCACACCCTCCCTTCAAGGATCATGTCATCGGTCAGCTAGAAAACAACAACAATAATAATAATAATAATAATAATAATAATAATAATAATAATAATAATAATAATAATAATAATAATCATAATAATCATAATAATAATTAATTAGCTATACATCCTTTAATTTTAGGCTTTATGATCAATGTCACACCCTTTTTATGGCCCCCCAAAGATAAATGAAGTGTTATGGATGGTGGGTTAAAGAGTTTCTCCAATTAAAGTGACAAACTTGAGTAGGGATTATTTTATTTACAGAGCCGCCACTTGGGATTGAGTTTTTGGGTGTTCCAAGTCACCTTTTATTTGAATCCCTAGTCAAAGGAATGCTTGACTCTATTATTATTGGTCTGCAAAAATAAAGTCTGGATAAGGATTTCTGTTGACCGGGGAGAAGGTGTAAGGCATTCCCGAGTCCTGTGGTTCTAGCACGGTCGTTTTATTGACTTAAACTTGGCTTAAATTAATTTTGGATAAACTGTGATTTATAGGTTTCCATATTTTATCTATCCGCTTTTAATTATTAAAATATAGAATTATCTTTAAAATGAATCACTTGTGTGAATCCGTTTTGTTTATTGTGCCAAAATTATGTCTTGCGTACGTGTACATAATTAATAATATTTTATTATACTAAGATTATTTTGCCCAAAGTTGCGCTAACGCATACTTTAATTTTAATATTTAAAAATCATAACTATGTCACGCGAACGTGTACATAATTACGATAATTTGATTAATTAATACGCGCCTAAAGCATACTAGCGGTGTTCATGAATTAATTCTTTCTAAGTTTGAGATTAACGTGATACCAAATTTATGGACAAGATATTATTGGGGATTAAATAGACTAGCTAACATGATCTATTACTTGGCCCAAATTTCTTATGGTTCAAGACTCACCTTATAGCCCATGACATTCTTTTACCAATTAAGCAATTAATATTCACAAGATTAAATTCAACAGAAACATTAAATAGTATACCATATAAAGCGATGAAAACTTGCTAACACAAACATTCAAGCAACACAAATTGAGAAGGTTTGATAAAAGCTAATAAAGCATGATAATTCGAGCGAAACAGTAGAAGAAAGAAAAGAATAAAACTTTAAAATCTTTCAATATTAAGAAAATCCAAGTGAGTTAATAGAGCCATGTTCTATCCCAAAAATATTAAATTAAATACTTCCGATTTACTCTAAGCAAATACAATAAGTTAATCACCATTAGAGCAAATTAAAGCATCTTCATGCTAAAATAAATAAATAATAAATCAGAAAGCCAAAATCATTCATTTAAACATTGGCAAGAGCATAATATGGACATAGAAGAAAGTGAAAACAAAGAAAAGAACCTTTACTGACGAAGTGCAAGAAAACAGAATCTTCCGAGTAACCGAAACTTCCGTCGGAAAATTGAACCATAACCTAGAAGCTTCGCCGAATCTTCGACGGAGTTTGGTTGCTCGGCTGGTTTTGCCGGAAAATATGACAATACAGAAGGAAACGAACGAGAACGAAGGATCCTATGGAGGAGGCGGCTATGGATTTGTCATAATCGTGAGGGTCGTTGGGTCACTTATTTTTTGGGGGAGTGTATCGGCTGCTGAAGGTGAAAGAGATGGGATAGGCCGTTCTTTTCCCTTCTCTTTTGGGTGTGTTTTCAATTGAGTTTTGGTATAGTATTTGAAACTTCAGTGACAGGTTTTCATGGTGGAACACAACTGATTTTTGGGTAGTAAAATGGTTCGTCTTGAAGACAAGTGAGGGAGTTCAAGTTTTGTCATAAATCAGGAAAAAGAAGAAAGCCTGCTGTCTTTTTTGTCTAATATTTTGCCTGTCCCTCCCTCTTCATTTTTTTTTCAGATCCGTTCTCTTACTGGAAATAATAGAGGGAAGAAGATGTTTTTTTTCTTTTTCCGATCTTATTTTTTTCACCCCTCACGTGAAGAAAAAGAAATGGGGATATGTGGGGGGTTGTGTGTGGGGGACAAGCATGGGGGACAAAGCATGTGGGACAAGCATGGGGGACAAAGTGTGGGGGCAAGCGTGGGAAATAAGAAAAAGTGGAATGGGGATAAAGTGTGGGGGACAAAGAGTGGGGACATACGTGGGAAGATGGGAGCGGAAAATATTCAAGCACAGTAAAAAATTAGGTGCTCACAGCATGTCCCTCTTTGCTTGGAAACATTAAAAGTTTTCAGGCAAAGATAAAGTGAGCCGTGTGACTAAGTTTTGACCATATCGTTATTCAAAAGAGGAAGAAAATAAAAGAAAAAGGTGCAACCGAGTCCTGATTTTGGACAGCCTACATATTTCAGGTTATAAGGGAATCAGGTCGCGTGTAGTTCAAGAAGAATAATGGAGTGATGAGTTCAAAAGTCGAGCTAGGTTCCGTCGAGGCTTCGATCCGTGGCCCTGTTATTACATCAAAATCTAAAGGAACTAAACAAACCTATCCGTTATAAGTTACAAGATTCCTATTTATAAGTCTTCTGAACCTTGATCTTGAGTCTTGACTGGTTGTTCATGCAAACTCTGATCTGAACCTTGATGCTTGCTAGCTATAGGTGCTAGTTCATTCTTCTACGGCTTCTTCTGAGCAAAACAGGAAATGTGAAGCTCGTAACTCCAGTCATGTTTTGAGCAGTCCATATCATTTCCATCTGCTTCTGCATTTGGATTCACTTTTGTTTCCTTTTCTTTTATTTATTTTGGATTCAAACTTCTTCTTTTGTTTATCTCGAACCTTGTGCCTCGAGGTAAAACCTGCCAGACATCACAACAAACAAACGAACGAAATTTTTCTGCCCCAATTTTCACTAGGAAATTTCGTGAGTTATTGTAACAAAATTCTAAACTACTTCTTTATTGAAAGCAAATAAAAAAAATCAGTAATTGTGCACCCTGAAAAGGTCATGATGATTTTATTTTTTTATTGTCCCAAAAGAATGTCTCAACTAAGGATTTGTGTACCTTATGTTGGGAAAATGTGGTCAGAGAATGGGATACCCTATATTGGCAATGATACCAGGGAGTGGTGTATCCTGCATTTAAAATCAAATCAACTAGGGAGTGGTGTACCCTATGTTGGAGAACACAGCTAGGGATTGATGTATCCTATACTGGCAAGGAGATCAGGGATTGGCATACCCTATGCTGGTAAGGAAATATAATCAGGGGATTGGTATACCTTGTATTACTGAGAAGAAAATATAAACAGAGGTTGGCACCCTGTATTACTGAAAAGGAAATGTAACCAGAGGTTGGTGCCATGTATCACTGAAAAGGAAATATAACCAGGGGTTGGCGCCCTGTATTACTGAAAAGGAAATGTAACCAGGGATTGGCACCCGGTATTACTGAAAAGGAAATGTAACCAGGGGTTGGCGTCCTATATTACTGAAAAGAAAAATGTAACCAGAGGTTGGCGCCCTGTATTATTGAAAAGGAAATGTAACCAAAGGTTGGTGCCCTATACTACTGAAAAGAAAATGTAACCAGATACTGAATCCCCGGGGCGAAAAGGGTCTACCTGGTTTAAACTATGAAAAGCAAACCTGGGCAAAGAGTACTTCTACTCGGAATATGAGTTGTATCCCCCTAGGCGAAAAGTTTCTACCTGGGTTAAGCTACATAAAACAGCCTGGTCGAAGAGTGCTTCTACTCGGAACTGTGAGATGGACCCCCTAGGCAAAAAAGTTCTACCTAGGTTAAACTACGTAAAACAGCCGGGTCGAAGAGTACTTCTATCCGGAACTGTGAGATAGACCCCCCTAGGCGAAAAAGTTCTACCTGGGTTAAACTACGTAAAACAACCTGAGCGAAGAGTACTTCTGCCCAGAAATATGAGCTGGATCCCCCTAGGCGAAAAAGGTTCTACCTGGGTTAAGCTTCCTAAAACAGCCTGGGCAAAAAGTACTTTTACCCGGAACTATGAGCTGGATCCCCCTAGGCGAAAAAGGTTCTACCTGGGTTAAGCTACGTAAAACAACCTGAGCGAAGAGTACTTCTACCTGAAGCTATGAGCTGGATCCCCCTAGGCGAAAAAGGTTCTACCTAGGTTAAGCTACGAAAAAAAATAGCCTGGGCGAAGAGCACTTCTACCTGGAACTATGAGCTGCATCCCCCTAGGCGAAAAAGGTTCTACATGGGTTAAGCTACAAAAAATAGCATGGGCGAAGAGTACTTCTACCCGGAACTATGAGCTGGATCGCCCTAGGTGAAAAGGTTCTGCCTCGGTTAAGCTTTGTATCAAAACCTGAGCGAAGAGTACTTCTACCCGGAATATGAGCTATATCCCCCTATGCGAAAAGTTTCTACCTGGGTTAAACTATGTAAAACAACATGAGCGAAGAGTACTTCTACCCGAAACTATGAGCTGGATCCTCCTAGGCGAAAATGTTCTACCTGGGTTAAGCTACGAAAGATAGCCTGGGCGAAAAGTAATTCTACCCAGAACTATGAGCTGGATCCCCCTAGGCGAAAAAGTTCTATCTGGGTTAAGCTACGTAAAACAGCCTGGGCGAAAAGTATTTCTACCCGAAAATATTAGCTGGATCCCCCTAGGCGAAAATGTTCTACCTGGGTTAAGCAACGAAAAACAGCCTGGGCGAAAAGTAATTTTACCTGGAACTTTGAGCTGGATCCCCCAAAGCGAAATGGTTCTACTTGAGTTAAGCTACTGTAAAATAACTTGGGCGAATAGTACTTCTACCCGGACCTATGAGCTGGATCCCCCTAGGTGAAAAGGTTTTGCCTAGGTTAAGCTATAAAAATGAGAGGTATGGACAGTAGTGATGCATGCTGAAGATTTTAAGGAGCTTACATTTGGTGACATTCGTCCTTTGAGAACCGCCATTCTGCACTGCTTTGTTCCTGCTTCAACCAAAGAAAATTTGTGAGTTTTTAAAGTGGTGGTCGGTTTGTGGCCTTGATACAATAAGGAGTTTGAGTTCATGGACACCCCGTTATCGAAAGACTGATTCTATCAGAGTGGTACCGAGATGCTCGGATACTTTGTATCATTTTCTAGAGACTTTGTCTTTCTGACGTCTCCCCTGGCTGTTTCATACCCGGATGTCCACTGTACCATTAACCCTTGTATCTAAGGCAAAGCAATTTTTCTTTAAAATCAAACTTAGTTGTCTTGCACTCAGAACCAATTTGTGTCTGTAGTGCTTATCAACTTTTCCCACGAAGCAAGTCTTGCTTAGGCGACCTTTTCAGTTTCTTTGAGACACTTTGTCCGCCTTATCAAAAGAGATCACAGATGGATTCCTGCCTTCGTCAATGCCGTATATGCTCCAAATTGTGCTCGGTATTACGAAAAAACTATAGACAGTTTTGCAGCCATTTTTGCTTTGCTTTTGATGCAAGATTAGACCGAAAGGGAATCTAAAAAAAATTATGGAAAAGAATAGAAGAGCAATTAGAAGTGAAAAAGGAATTGTGTCTAAATAAAAGGTGTCCCTTTCGGGGAGAGAAATAAGGAGACTTATCTGGAGATATGTGCCGACTTCAATGAATCATGACATGCATTTTGGACTGGACGTCTGATCTGTCTGAGCTGTCTAATTCTCAAAATACGTCGCGAATGTTCATCTTGAAACTGTCTTGGTTGTGCTCATGCCGGAGCATCGAAGACCCTCATTCGGCTAGTAGCGCCCTTTGCGGGTTTTCGCTAACTGACCTCTCTTATTTCTCTAATCACTGTTGCCTTATGGTGCCCATCTGGTTTTCACCAATAAGACTCTTGCATTTCTCTGCTCACTGTCGCCTTACAGTGCTCATACGAGTTTTCACCGATAAGACTCTCTCATTTCTTCTTTTCTTTTCTTTCTTTCTTTTTTTCTTTTTTTTCATGCGGAAGGTTGGCCAATGCCCCTGGCATGGGGACTTCAAGTATTCTCAAAGATCGATCAGACATTCTTAACATGAAAAGGCAAAAAGAACCTTAAACTGAATTACAACTTTTGGAACTGTTTCTACGGGAAAACCGTAAGATAAAAACAAACTTCTGCCCTAGTTTTGGAGTATTGGGAATATGGATTTTTATTGCAATGGGACCAAACCCAGGGTAAGGCTGCCTACGTATCCTTTCAGAATCAGGTCAGACGTAGTTTAATGACTCAAAAAAATTTATTGTTTGACTTCTTTTTTTTTTCTTTGAGTACACAGGTTCCAGAAAATGGAAAACAAGGAAGAAAAAAACAGCTTAAAAGGGGTAACAAAAAAGGTGACACTTGCTTGGAATAGCAAGTGCAAGGCCCCTTTTGCTAACACTTTCTTGATGATGTAGGGTCCTTTCCAGTTTGGGGCGAACTTTCCTTTAGCTTCTACTTGGTGTGGAAGAACGCGTTTCAGAACGAGTTGGCCTACCTCGAAATGCCTTGGACGCAGTTTCTTGTTGTAAGCGCGTGCCATTCTTTGCTGGTATAACTGGCCAAAGCACACTGCTGCTAGCCGATTTTCATCAATTAGCATTAGTTGTTCTAATCGGGTCTTTACCCATTCTGTATCTTCAATCTTTGACTCCACAATGATCCGAAGAGAGGGAATTTCGACTTCAGTCAGTATTACAGCTTCCGTCCCATATACCAACAGATAAGGAGTTGCACCAATAGATGTGCGAGCAGTTGTGCGGTATCCCAAAAGAGCAAAAGGCAAGTTTTCATGCCATTGTCTCGAACCTTGATAATTTTCCTAAGAATCTTCTTGATGTTCTTGTTCGCTGCTTCAACGGCTCCATTGGCTTTTGGCCGGTAAGGGGTAGAATGGCGATGCATAATTTTAAATTGCTCGCATACCTCCTTCATCAAATGACTACTGAGATTGGCTGCATTGTCAGTGATAATGGTATTTGGGATACCAAAGCGGCAGATGATGTTGGAATGAACAAAGTCTACCACTGCTTTCTTGGTGACTGCTTTGAAAGTGATGGCCTCCACCCACTTGGTGAAGTAATCAATTGCATTCAAAATAAATCTATGCCCATTTGAAGCCTTTGGCTTAATTAAGCCAATAACATCCATTCCCCCAAGCAATGAAAGGCCAAGGAGAGGACATGGGATGCAACTCCGAAGGTGGCGAGTGAATCAGGTCACCATGAATCTGGCATTTGTGACACTTGTGAACAAAACTGAAGCAATCTCGCTCAATTGTAAGCCAATAATACCCTGCCCGCAGAATCTTCTTCGCCAAAACATATCCATTCATGTGAGGTCCGCATACCCGCGAATGCACTTCACTCATGATCCGCTCAGCTTCTGTGGCATCTACGCATCTCAACAAGTTCAAATCTGGGGTCCTTTTGTACAAAATTTCCCCACTCAGGAAGAAACCGCTGGCGAGCCTCCTTATAGTTCTTTTTTGATCTCCCTTAGCGTGCTCTGGGTATTCTCTCATTTTCAGGAATCGTTTTATGTCATGATACCATGGTTCACCATCTGGTTCTGTCTCAATTGTATTGCAGTAACCGTGTTGATTCCGAACTTGGATTTCTAGTGGATCGATATGGGTGTTTCCCGGATAAGGGAGCATCGAGGCTAAAGTAGCCAAAGCATCGGCTAGCTCGTTGTGAAACCTGGGAATGTACCTGAACTCGATGGATTTGAATCTTTTGCTCAAATCTTGTACACATTGTCTGTATGGAATAAGCTTGATGTCTCGAGTCTCCCATTCACCTTGGGCTTGCCGGATAAGCAAGTCAGAATCTCCCATAACCAATAGTTCATGCACATCCAGATCGAGGGCCATTTTCAAACCCATGATACATGCTTCGTATTCTGCCGTATTATTGGTACAGAAGAACCGAAGCCGGGCTGTTGCAGGGTAATACTGTCCAATAGGTGAGATGAGTATTGCCCCGATCCCAACTCCTTTGATATTGACAGCTCCATCAAAATACATTTTCCATAGAGGGTTGTCGTCTGGAACTACTTCCTCTATTGAGTTGACCTCTTCGTCTGGGAAGTATGTGGTAAGTGGCTTGTACTCATCATCAACTGGATTCTCTGCCAAATGATCGGCCAAAGCTTGTGCTTTCATCGCGGTGCGAGTGACATAGACGATGTCGAACTCTGTGAGTAGGATTTGCCATTTTGCGAGCCTGCCGGTGGGCATTGGCTTTTGGAAGATATACTTCAGAGGATCCATTCTGGATATGAGGTAAGTAGTATAGGCCAAAAGATAATGTCTCAACTTCTGAGCGATCCAAGTCATAATTGTTGTACTTAACCTCATAATTGGTGAACTTCTTGCTCAAATAATATATTGCTTGTTCCTTTTTTCCTGTCGCATCATGTTGCCCCAGAACGCATACAAAGGAATTATCCATCACCGATAGATATAAAAACAAAGGCCTGCCAGGTTCAGGTGGGACCAGTACAGGGGGTTTTGATAGATAATCTTTGATCCTGTCAAAAGCACTTTGGCAATCGCCCGTCCATTTGATTGCAGCATCCTTTTTCAGCAACTTAAAGATGGGCTCGCACGTGGTTGCGAGCTGAGCAATGAACCTACTGATGTAGTTCAACCTTCCGAGCAAACTCATGACCTCCTTTTTGTTCTTCAAAGGTGGCAGATCTCGAATGGACTTTATCTTAGATGGATCCAATTCGATGCCTCTCCGACTGACTATAAAACCGAGGAGTTTCCCAGATGGAACCCCAAACGCACATTTGGCTGGATTGAGCTTAAGGTCATACCTTCGAAGCCGTTCGAAGAACTTTTTTAAATCATTCACGTGATCAGCCCGTGTCTTTGATTTTATGATAACATCATAGACATATACTTCAATATCTTTGTGCATCATGTCGTGAAAAAATGGTGGTCATGGCCCTCATGTAAGTTGCTCCTGCATTCTTTAAACCGAATGGCATGACCCTGTAACAATAGGTACCCCACGGAGTGGTGAAAGAGGTCTTTTATACATCACCCTCATCCATTAGAATCTGGTGGTACCCAGCATAGCAATCCATGAACGACTGTATCTCATGCTTTGCGCAATTATCTACAAGAATATGGATGTTTGGCAAAGGAAAATTATCCTTCGGACTTGCTTTGTTCAGTTCTCTGTAGTCAACGCAGACTCTAGTTTTTTCATCTTTCTTTGGCACGGGCACAACATTTGCCACCCAGGTGGTGTATCGTACGGCTCTGACAACATTAGCGCTCAATTGCTTCATTATTTCCTCTTTGCTTTTATCACTCATGTCCGTTTTAAATTTTCGCTGCTTCTGTTGGACTGGTGGAAAATAAGGATACGTGGGAAGCTTATGAACCACTAAATCGGCGCTTAAACCAGGCATATCATCATAAGACCAGGCAAACACATCTCTATACTCAAATAAAAGTTGAATCAAGGCATCTCTGGTTTTTTGTTCAGTGTGAATGCTTATCTTTGTTTCTCTGACTTCTTCATGACCTCCGATATTAATTGGCTCAGTTTCATTAAGGTTGGGCCTAGGCTTGTTTTCAAATTGTTCCAACTCTCTTTTTATTTCATCAAAAACCTTATCTTCATCATATTCGACCTCTTGATGCATTATTTTGAAATTAGACAGCTTTTTGAGATCTGGGCATGAATTCTGCATGCATGTCATGTTATTAAAGCTGACATTAACAAAAGTGAAATGGAAATAAATGGAAGGAATTAGGAAAAGGAAAAGATACAAAATACGAAACTGAACTGCATTTCACTGAATTTGAAAGGATAGAAGGGTTAACGTCAAAATAAAACAATCATACTAAGATATTTGGATTACAACCCTGAAATTAACCCAAAGTACAAAATAAAGAAGCTGCAAAAGTCAACTACCAAGACTCCTTCCTTGTGGGGAGAAGAGTTGCTTCCCAGTTATTGAGCATGGTTTCTGGGCCAATTAGTTGCATATCGGCACGACTAGTGCCTTCACCAGCCTGGATCATATCCACTTCAGAAAACATATTCCCGAGGCCATGGCAAATTTCATCAATGTTTGTATGCGCCGTGGAATTTTGACCATGTTTGAATTGTGGCTCGACAAAAGTGTAAAAAATGTGAGGGATAGGTTGCTGCAAGACCCACCCGTACTTTTTGCGGTGCTTGGCTTTGTCTTCATTCGCTTGTGTTGGCCTGAAGCCTAAACCAAAAGTACCCTTGTTACTGAACGGAGAAATAGGTTTTGAAATTCCTTGCAATGATACCCCCAAGCCTTTTCCTGGCTCATAAGCTTGTCTCATCATAAGTGCAGCCACCATTATAGATGTGGCGAAGAGACGGGGATGCAGAATGGGCTTTCCTTCCTCATCATGGTCCACAAAAACCACTTCGAAAGCCTGATAGACAATAGACTCACATCCTTCCTTGGCCTCAATACATGGGATTAACGGGTCTTTATAAATGGATGACTCGTCTTCTCCGTGAACAATAATTTCTTGCCTGTCGTGCTCGAATTTGAGCATCTGATGCAAGGTGGATGGCACAACTCGGGCTGTATGGATCCATGGCCTTCCAAGAAGAAAGTTATAAGAAGTTTCCATGTCCACTACTTGGAAGACAATTTCAAAATCAACAGGCCCAATCGTCATGGTGAGGTTGATCTCACCAATGGTATCTCTCGCTGAGCCATCAAAAGCCCGGATGCAAACATTGCTGGGTCGGATCCTGTCTGTATTGATCTTCATACTTTGCAAGGTAGAGAGGGGGCATACATCTACACTCGAGCCTCCATCAACCATGACTCGCTTCACATAATGCCCCTCACATTTGACAATCAAGTGCAAAGCCCTATTGTGACCGGATCCCTCCTCAGGAAGTTCATCATCAGTAAAGGAAATTTGGTTCACCTCAAAAAATCTATTGGCCATCTTCTCTAACTGATTCACGGTGGTATTCTCTGAGACATGTGCCTCGTTCAGGATTTTGATTAGTACACGGGCATGCTCTCCTGAGTGTATGAGCAGAGGTAACAGAGAGATTTGGGAAGGAGTCTTTCTCAGCTGGTCAATGATTGAGTAATCCTGAACTTTCATCTTTTTCAAAAACTCCTCCGCCTCTTCTTCAGTGACCGATTTCTTTATTGGTATTTGGCCTTCTCTGATTTGCTTAGCCTTCCTCAACTCTTCTGGAGAGTAACACCTCCCTGATCAAGTCAAACCTCCAGTTTCCCCCACTTCTTCTATGATTTCCTTGCCTTTGTAGGGTACTACAGTTCTGTTGTAGTTCCAAGGGATGGTTTTCGTATTTGTTACACGGGGTTGTGTGGCAGGCATGATTATGATCGGTTCTATTATACCTGTCGTATCACCCTGATTCTGCTTTGTGATGGGGTGACCTCCAAGGACGTATAACTTTGGGTTTGGAACATTGGACCGAACTTCTAACCTCGAGATTTTTGGAACAAATAAAGTTGCCCTCTTTGAGCTTTGGGCGCCTTTCACAATCAATGGTGCATCTAGGCTTGGACTTACTTCCAGTTTGGTTCCCTCTTGAATCGTTACCACTGTCATTTTTGCTCGACCAACCGGCTTATATTCATGATCTCGGCCAATCATTCCCACAAAATGAACATCATTGTGTACTGGCAATGGGTTATTGGTCACATTAGGAGGGTCCTTGCCATTCGTGACTACAATCAATTTTTCAATAATGAGTCTTTCTATGTCTCTTTTCAGGGTCCAACAGTCATCAGTGCTATGCCCCGGAGCACCTGAATGATATTCACATATAGCATTTGCTTGAAATCCGTGTGAATCGGGATGCATATGGTGGGGAGCGATGGGTCCAAACACGTCCATCTGCTTCAACTTCTGGAACAGACTAGAGTATGATTCAGCCAATGGAGTAAATTTTTCCACCGGCCTCTACTCTCGACCATAATCCTGCCTAGGACGAGCATTGTAGGGTGCCCAAAAATTTTGCTGCTGAGGTCGGGATAATCTTAGAGCTGGTGCCCGCACCTGTTGATTGGGAGGACGAGAATATGATTGAGCATTAAACACTGTATATTATGACGGTCCCACAAAGTACTGAGGAATTGGCGGGGGATAGTAATATTGAGGGTAGTTGGATTACCCCTGCTGAACTTGCACATAAGGGTGCGATGCCCCTCTTTGAACTTCCCTGTATCCCGAAGTCATCATGGACCCTTCATCTCTCTTATTTCTATTTGCCAAACTTCCCAACCCATTTTGGATAGCTTGGGTGGTGGCTTTCAGAGCAGCTTGACTTACAATTCTGCCAGTCTTGAGGCCATTTTCGACGATTTCTCCTATTTTGATCGCTTCCGCAAAAGGTCTACCCATTGCGGACATCATGTTCTGAAAGTAATCAGGCTCTTGGGCCTCCAGAAAAATAGTGATCAACTCGTGGTTATCCATGGGTGGCTTAACTCTAGCTACTTGCTCCCTCCACTTGATTGCATACTCCCTAAAGCTTTCAGTCGGCTTTTTCTTCATATTGGATAGGGAATTGCGATCCGGCGCAATATCTATGTTGTATTGAAATTGTTTGATGAAGGCTTGTGCCATATCGTCCCAGACATGCCAGTGAGAGATATCTTGGTCAATGAACCATTCGGAGGCTAGCCCCACAAGACTTTCCCCAAAATAAGCCATCAGTAATTCTTCTTTTCCACCTGCACCCCTCAGCTGGTTGCAGTACCTTTTCAAATGGGCGATAAGGTCGCCGTGTCCATCATACTTCTCGAATTTTGGGGTCTTGAACCCTGGTGGCAAATGTATGTGAGGGAACATGCATAGATCACTGAACGAAACACTTTTGTGACCCCCTAGTCCCTGTATGTTCTTTATGTTCTGTTCAAGACTTTTCATTTTCCTGGCCATCTCATTCGGCTCAACCGTCTTGGCAGGCTTTTCATTTTCCACTGGTGACTCGTACTGAGGAGTTTGATTACATGGAGCCGAGACCCCGAAAGACATATTTGGAGAGTAATATTGGCCATCATAAGCATGAGATGGCGACTCGTTGATTGGCCTCGTCACAGGAGGTGGAGGCGGGATTGTGTATATCGGTGGGCTAGACACGACTAGAGGAGTGTTCCTGACCGATGTGACTGGAGGTCGCACATTAGAGGTACCGGGAGCAACGTGGAGGCTGTAGTTTGGCACATACCCTGGTGGTAGAATGTGGTCGCTCGTTGCATGGAGCGGTGGTTGAGTAGCCAGGGGTACGGTGGAAGTTCCCTCTGAGGGACCCCGGGGTGGAGGCTGACCAGACACTCAAGCTTGATATACATCAGACAATTTCTGTCTCAATTTTCTTATTTCCTTCGACTCTTGTTCAACTGATTGACCTTGGGGGTCGTCACTGATTAGCTCGATCTCATCATCGTTGGCCATTACTACTTCTCCCTTAGATCTAGTGAAGTAATGGTGTGTTACCAGTTTCACCACAAACCAACTACCTTAAGCTTACTACGTAAGAGACAACAAACGTATTAGGGTTAAGTATTTTATATATATGAATCACACATAATGTGCCATGCTCCTATCATTGTCACTATTTCTAACATGCTTTTGGAGGTTTCATGTTTCATTCCGGCTTATGAGGTAGCTTTTTTTTTTTTCACTTACGCCTCATTTTGATCCCTCATCTTAGAATTATTGAAATTGTTTTTTTGATCGAACCTTTTGTGGGTTGCCTACGTATCATGTCGCCGCATGAATCAGATCAATATGTAGTTCAGGGGGATTGGGAATAGACAGACCCATTTTTCATTTTTTTTATATATAAAGACTTTTAAATATATTTTTTGAGTTTTTTTTTAAAAAAAGAAGGAATTCTAAAGAAGGAAAATAAATTTGGATTTTGATTTGAAGATTGTTTTTGTTCTTTTTTTTTCGAATGAAAGACTTCGGAAAAGAAGGAAAATATTTTTGGATTTAATTTTTTTAAGATTTTCTAAGGAAAGAATTCTAGAGAGGGAATCTAGCAAAGGGAAACTATTTTTGAATTTTGCTTTTTTTGAAAATTGGGGCCGGAACCGATGAGGTTTGCCTACGTATCTCATATTCGGTGAGAATCAGACCCGCGTAGTTCGGTAAAAATCGACTATGTTCTTTTCTTCTTTTTTTTTTAATGAAAATTAATCTTTAAAAACCATATGCACTAAACCACATCATTTTTTCTCTCATCATTCAATTGATATATGCTAAAGCCAGTCGACGTGAAAGCCTCCCAAATAATGCAACAAGTAGCACGTAACATGATATAATGGTCTCAACAAAGCCTGTCCTAAAACAGAACTCGATCTCTGTGTCGAGCGCTGCTAAGTCAAATACACATGATGCAATTAAAGCGTAGACTACTAGGGATATTCATTGCTTGTGGCTTGTTCTTCTAAGTTTGTAAATCCTAAAGGAGATGGTATCTAGACCTGGCTTACCCGGGCGGACAACCCGAGCCGAGGAGCGTCAAGCGTCACCAGTAGTAGAACAGCACTGGCTAGCTAACGGCTCTCCTGCCTAACACGTGTGACTAAATCCTTCACCAAAAGCTGGTAGGCTAACTGGTTTTATCTCAAGACAGAAATTTTATGATGCTGGTAGGCAAACACAACATAACTAATTATCAGAAGACTCAAAGGGATGCTAGAGAAGATACAATTTATATGTACTGTTCAACAATATCAAAACGGTAAAAACTCGACAAGTAACACATTAGGCTCAAATAAATCACAATATATACAAAAATTAATAAAGCCAAATAAAGTCAATGTACGAGCTCGAATTCTTGAAAGTCCCCAGCAGAGATGCCAGAGCTGTCATACCCCTTTTATGCCCCCCCAAAGATAAATGAAGTGTTATGGATGGTGGGTTAAAGAGTTTCTCCAATTAAAGTGACAAACTTGAGTATGGATTATTTTATTTACAAAGTCGCCACTTGAAATTGAGTTTTTGTGTGTTTCAAGTCACATTTTATTTGAATCCCTAGTCAAAGGAATGTTTGACTCTATTATTATTGGTCTGCAAAAATAAAGTCTGGATAAGGATTTCTGTTGACCGGGGAGAAGGTGTAAGGCATTCCCGAGTCCCGTAGTTCTAGCACGGTCGCTTTATTGACTTAAACTTGGCTTAAATTAATTTTAGATAAACTGTGATTTATAGGTTTCCATGTTTTATCTATCCGCTTTTAATTATTAAAATATAGAATTATCTTTGAAACGAATCACTTGTGTGAATCCGTTTTGTTTATTGTGCCAAAATCATGCCTCGCGTATGTGTACATAATTAATAACATTTTATTATACTAAGATTTTTTTGCCCAAAGTTACGCTAACGCATACTTCAACTTTAATATTTGGAAATCATAACTATATCACGCGAACGTGTACATAATCACGATAATTTGATTAATTAATACGCGCCTAAAGCATACTAGCGGTGTTCATGAATTAATTCTTTCTAAGTTTGAGATTAACGTGATTCCAAATTTATGGACAAGATATTATTGGGGATTAAATAGGCTAGCTAACATGATCTATTACTTGGCCCAAATTTCTTATGGTTCAAGACCCACCTTATAGCCCATGACATTCTTTTACCAATTAAGCAATTAATATTCATAAGATTAAAGTCAACAGAAATATTAAATAGTATACCATATAAAGCGATGAAAACTTACTAACACAAACATTCAAGCAACACAAATTGAGAAGGTTTGATGAAAGCTAATAAAGCATGGTAATTCGAGCGAAACAGTAGAAGAAAGAAAAGAATAAAACTTTAAAATCTTTTAATATTAAGAAAATTCAAGTGAGTTAATAGAGCCATGTTCTATCCCAAACGTATTAAATTAAATACTTCCGATTTACTCTAAGCAAATACAAAAAGTTAATCACCATTAGAGCAAATTAAAGCATATTCATGCTAAAATAAATAATTAATAAATCAGAAAACCAAAACCATTTATTTAAACATTGGCAAGAGCATAATATGGACATAGAAGAAAGTGAAAACAAAGAAAAGAACCTCTATTGACGAAGTGCAAGAAAACAGAATCTTCCGAGTAATCGAAACTTCCGCCGGAAAATTGAACCACAACCTAGAAGCTTCGCCGAATCTTCGACGGAGTTTGGCTGCTCGGCTGGTTTTGCCGAAAAATATGGCAAAACAGAAGGAAACGAGCGAGAAAGAAGGATCATATGGAGGAGGAAGCTATGGAGTTGTCAGAATGGTGAGGATCGCTGGGTCACTTATTTTTTTTGGCGGGGGGGGGGGGGGGAGGGGCTGTATCGGCTGCTGAAGGTGAAGGAGATGGGGTAGGCCATTCTTTTTCCCTTCTCTTTTAAGTGTGTTTTCAATTGAGTTTTGGTATAGTGTTTCAAGCTTCAGTGACAGGTTTTCATGGTGAAACATAACTGGATTTTGGGTAGTAAAATGGTTCTGTCTTAAAGCCAAGTGAGGGAGTTCAAGTTTTGTCAAAAATCAGGAAGAAGAAGAAAGCTTGCTGTCTTTTTTGTCTAATATTTTGCCCGTCCCTCCTTCTTCGTTTCTTTTTCAGATTCGTCCTCTTGCTGGAAATAATAGAGGGAAGAAGATGGTTTATTTTTATTTTTTTTTCCGGTCTTATTTTTTGCACCCCTCACGTAAAGAAAAAAAAATGGGGATATGTGGGGGGTTGTGTGTGGGGGACAAGCATGGGGGACAAAGCTTGTGGGACAAGCATGGGGGACAAAGTGTGGGGGACAAGCGTAGGGGACAAGAAAAAGTGGAGTGGGGACAAAGTGTGGGGGACAAAGAGTGGGAAGATGGGAGCAGGAAATATTCAAGCACGGTAAAAAATTAGGTGCTCACAATCAAAATAATGAGTTGCAGAGAAAATATCACTAGTGAATTGGTGTAGTTATATATTATAGGTTCCAACCATAAAAATTGTTGGGTGGATTAGGTTTTCTATACCTGATCAATCCCAACCATTCATTCGGTTTTGTAGCACGAAATGAATAGTTGGATTTAGAAAGTAGATCTACTTAATTAGCTAAGCATCTCATAGTAATATGAGAAGAATTGTCAAGAAGACCTCTTCAACGCTTAAATTGGTCAAGTGACCTTCCATTTTCTTTCTCAATTATTTTGGGTTGAAAGACGGTTAAATGCGTGGATTAAAGTGTATGGGGTCTTTTTAACATTTTAATAACTTGTGGGTCACCTATAAGGTTTGAAAATATTTTTCTCTTATTTTTACGCCCAAATTTTCTCTCATCTCTCTATTCTCTCTGCTCTCTCTTCTCTCTCTTCTCTCTCTCACTCAACCCCCTCGACCACAGTAGTTTCCAGCGGGAAGGCACAAGAATCAAGCTTCGATTTTGGGTGGAATCATCTCTATAGACCCAACAAGCACTGTATCGTTGCTCAGAACACGTCAATTTTGGTAAATCCTAAAAAATATTTGTTTCTTACATCTGTGATTTCGGGTTTTGTAGAGTGATTATTCATGTGCATGTTCAAGATCAATTAGGTTGTGTATAACCATATCTTATATGGCGTGGATGGTTATATTTTCTTCTTGGACTACCTTTGCGCTCAGTAGTTAGAATTTCGTCATAACTGGCGACCTAATGTTTATTGATAAACTTGAGGTCGATGGTTTTCTGGTCATAGATGTTTGCTGGAATTGGGACTTATTTTTCTTATTCAGATCATAAGTTTCAAATTATTAAATGTGACATTGCATATTTGCATGTAGGTAATATGAGGAAGAAATGAATTCCTAAGAAGCATATTCCTTCGACAACGAAGGCAATTGCACAGCCTTCAAAGCCTCCAAACAGGAAAGAAAAGCAGAAATACAAGAAGCATCACCAAGTAAAGCAAATGATGGGCCTTCAGAAACTGCTACCAGGAAATGAAAAATAGATACTTCTAAAGCTTCCCCTAGTAAAGAAAATGCTGAGATTTCTAAGCGTGATAGGAGTAAAAAGAACAAAGAACCATCAAAGTCTACTGGTAAAAAAGGAACAAGATCAAGGTCTAGATTAGTTGACAAGGACATACCTGTTAGTAAAAATCTACTTCAAGGAGCTTAGCATTATAGGCTGTTGATGAGGAGGAGGAAGAAGACTTGGACATAAATGTAGCACAAACTCAAATGAAGAATAGGTTTCCGAAAAAAAATTGTCGAAAAAGGAAAGGATAGTGATAATGAAGCTTTAGGTGGGGAGGATGATAAAAATGATGATGATGCTTCTTAGGAGATTGATAAAAATGCTGAAAAAGAAAAATAAGAAGATGTAGAAGAAGAAGAAAATTAATACTTTTTGGTTTATGAAAAAATATAGGCATGGGCGTACGAAGCAATTCTGCTATTTGGTCGTAGTGTCGAGAAATCAAAGGTCGTACTGATGTTGCTGCCAAGGATATTGAGATGGCACAACAAGAAAGTGACATCTGACCCTAATTGGGATCCCTTTAAGTAGAGAGTTGATGACCCTGCTGTGGTAAGATAGGGAGTGCAATAACACTCCACCAGTAGATTAGAATCTATCAAAGTAAGAGATTATCATAGACATCGTGTCTATTTTTTTCTATTGCTTGTCTATTGACTTCTATCTATGCTATATTTCAAGAGGTATACCCTTACCTTATTCCTACCCTACTTGAGGTGGATATGGACTACATGAAGAATTTGGTACCATACGACGATGAGGTAGCAGATCCTATAATTGACCAGCTAGCGGTTGACCTGGTGCACTGAGCTTAGAGACTAATGATGAAGTTGACTTTGCTGATGATAACCCTTTGGGTAGGAGTATTCCCGATTCACCACTAGTTGGTGGTTTTTCTGATATTGGTAGAGGAGAACAATGCAGGATGTGAAATGCTCAGCCAAGTGATACAGACGTGCGCGAAGAGTTGAAGGTTGTGAATGACAAGTTGGATAAGGTGTTGAAGATCATTGGGGTGATGCACAATCAGACTGAGAGCCCTTCTAAAATAGTTGAGTCACTTTGGTACAGGATTATAAGATTGCAAAGCAGATTGAGGAATGCTCCAATTTCTGCAAGCAAGATGAGGTGGCTGAAACAGATCAAGAATAAGAAACCAAAGGTAGACGTACTCAAACCAGTTTCGTAGGAAGATAAGAAACTATTCTGTGAATGGTTTGATAAGAAGGAGAAGTTTCTGAAAAACTTCTTGACTGACATCTATGGTTGGAGGTTTTTTGAGAAGTTGTGTGGTGCTAACACGTCCGTTTTAATTTTTGTAAGTCCCTTCATCAATACGTGTATTTTTTTTTAGTAGCTCTATATTTAACGTACAATTATTTTTATAATATTTAGCATGTGGAGAAACCTTTGGCATTGATACGTATACGAAACATAAGACATCTACGCCTTTATGCACGTAGTCATGTTGTTCTGAATGTTGCTTATGAAATAACATGTGTACTGTATGGGATAAGATCAAGGAGGCTGCCAGTAAAGAGGGAAAAGGTTTGGACTTTTGTCAAACCATTGATGCTTTCCAAGACTTATGTCTTACACCCCTGATGTTATATCCTCAAGGAAGTATGCCAAAACCTGGGGTTGTGGAGTGGTGCAAAGCTAAGGTGGTGTACTATGTATGTCAAATTGATAATAAGTGTTTTGTATATGTTGTTTTCCACTTGGCAGAGGGTTTGATTTGAATTTACGATAGCAATATCACTTTGTATGATGATGGTAAACTAGAAGAACTTGTACAACCCCTCGCACTCATGATGCCTAGGATTTTGATAAGAACTTGATAGTTTACAGACTTAGGCCAAGATGTGCTTATGAAGAAATGGTCCTGAGAGCATATTATGGATGTGTCGTCCATTCAACAAAGGTAAATTAAATGTGACTTCGATTATGTTTTACTCATTCTTCTTATTTCTGTAATAACTAATTGTGTCTTTGATTATTGTAGTGAAAGCAGTGGGGCCTATGCAGTAAAGGTCATTGACTTCCTCCTAACTGATATGCCACTGGTGCAGCTTAATGACGAACGAATGAAGTTGTTTAGGGAAACATTTGCAGTTGGGGAAGGATGGACCCTTCTTAGTATTATTAGTGTGTCACAACTTGGAATCCCAATCTCGGGGTCGTGATGGCGCCTAATATCCACTTGCTAGGCAAGCCGACGTGAGATAATTAAATAGCCAATTTTTAACAGTTAAACACACAATGATGATATACATCGAGAAATAGAAACCCAATCTAACACAATACTAATATAAGTTAAGTGATAATATCTACTCCCAGAAATATGGAGTCATAAGTACACGAGCAATTAGAAGTCTACAAACAAAGTCTGAAATAAATACAACTGTTTCGAAGGAAATGAACAGTTAAAGTGGGAAAAGGAAGGGGACTTTAAGGTCTGCGGACACCAGCAGATCTACCTCGAGTTTCTATATACAATGATCCAAGTTGACGCACCTCACGTGCCGCGAGGATCAATACCAGTATCTGCACAAGAAGTGCAGAAGTGTAGTATGAGTACAACCGATCCAATGTACTCCGTAAGTATCGAGCCTAACCTCGACGAGGTAGTGATGAGGCTATGTCAACACCTACATAAATAAACATGTATAAGTATATATAAAGCAGCAATAATAACAGAGAATGGTAACGTACAAACTGAGAAGAGACATGCAAAATGGGACAAATATAACAACTACGACAAGTATGAAATCACGAAATAGCCAAGTAAGTCATCAACCAATGAAATCAGATAAACCAATGATATGAAAATGGCACGGCATCACCCTCCGTACTTTTACTCTCGTCCTTACCATGAAATGATTATCTAAGTGAAATGAAATGGCATGACATCACCTTTCATACTTTTTACTCTCATCCTCACCATGCAACAATGAATAAATGAGATGAATGGTACAACATCACCATTCGAGCTTTTACTCTCTTTCTCACCATATAATAATGAATAAATGAGATAAATGGCATGACATCTCCCTTCGTGCTTTTACTCTTTTCCTCGCCATATAATAATAATAATATAATTGCAATGGCACGACATCACCCTTCGTGCTTTTACTCTCTTTCTCACCATGTATTTTTTGATAATAAGAATTCGAGTTTTAAATAATGCGGAGAATGTATTTAATGTCGAATATGATGCCAAAATACCAAACTTCAACTTTCAGAAATATTTGCTAATTATAAAAGGGCAATAATTACAAAACGAATAATCAAGAAATAATAATCTAACCTAAACATGGATATCATAATTAACAAGCAATAAAATACATGGAAACAAGTTCCACCTGCATGCTTTAACCCAATAACAACGCATAAGTACTCGTCACCTCACATAGACGTTGCTCCCACACATAAAACACGTAGCAAGTAAACTAACAGGTCCCAATCCCTCAAGTCAAGATTAACCACGACACTTACCTCGCTCCGCAATCAAATCAAAGCTCAACCGGGGCCTTTCCTCTAATATTCACCTCCAAACCAATCGAATCTAACCAAATATAGTTCAAACAATTTAAAATAAGCTTTTAAAAACTACCCATGAGTGAAAAGGATTCAATTTTTGATGATTTTGGAAAAAGTCAACAATAGTCAACCCCGAGCCCGCTTGGTCAAAATTCGAGTTTCGGACCAAAACCCAATTACCCATTCACCACCGAGCCGGGTTATGTAATTTATTTCGAAATCCGACCCCAATTCGAGGTCTAAATCTCAATTTTACAAAAATTCCTAATTTTACCCAAAACCCTAATTTCTACCATGAAAATCTTAGATTTTGTTATAAAATATAACTCAAAGTAACAATATAGAACAAGAAAAAATAAGCTAAGAAATATAGAGAGAAAGAGATGAGAGATTCTTATTTCTTCTTTAATTGTGTATATTTTTCTATCTATTACAAAGCCTTTATATAGGCATAAAAAGTGAGGAAAAATATGTCATTAAGCATAGAAATATGTCATTCAATAAGTCATTAATCATTTGAGAAGATAATGGAGGAAGAGTAGACATCCACCATAATTTGATTTTTCTTATAACACTCCCCCTTGGATGTCCATAGATAATGTGCCTCGTTAAAACCTTATTAGGAAAAAATCCTATGGGAAAAAATATCTTTGTAAAGGAAAAAGAGTACACATGTTTAGAAATACGTCTTTTGGTTGCCTCATTAAAAACCTTGCAAGGAAAACTCAGTGGGACAAAATCTTGTAAGGGAAAAAGAGTACAACGCGTATTAACTCTCCCTGATGAGAGCATCAATTCACATCCTTGAGTCTTTGCATCTCAATCTTGTACACTAGTTTCTTGAAGGTTGACGTCGGTAGAGATTTGGTGAACAAATCATCCATATTATCACTTGAACGGATCTGTTGCACATTGATATCACCATTCTTTTGAAGATCATGTGTGAAAAATAACTTTGGTGAAATGTGCTTTGTCCTATCCCTTTTTATGAATCATCCCTTCAATTGGGCTATGCATGCTGTATTGTCTTCATACAAAATTATGGGTAGTTTGTCACACTTCAAACCATATTTGTCTTGAATAAGGTGTATTATAGACCTCAACCATACACATTCTCGACTTGCTTCATGAATAGTAATTATCACAGCATGATTAGATGAAGTAGCCACGATTGATTGCTTAGTCGATCGCCAAGATATGGCAGTGCCTCCATATGTAAACACATAGCCTGTTTGAGATCGAGCCTTGTGTGGGTCATATAAATACCTAGCATAGGCATAACCAACAAGATCGAGACTGCAATCATTGCCATAAAATAATCCCATATCGGTAGTCCCTTTTAGATACCGCAATATGTGTTTGATTCCATTCCAATGTCTCCTTGTAGGAGCAGAGCTATATCTTGTTAAGACATTAATTGAAAAAGTTATGTCAGACCTTGTAATGTTAGAAAGATACATTAGTGTACCAATTGCACTACGATATGGTACTTCGGGACCAAGCAGCTCTTCATTATTTTCATGAGGTTGGAATGGATGTGCTTTATCCATATAAATCTCTTTAAAATCATATTAGTGTATGCTGATTGATGGACAAAAATTTCATCTTTCATATACTCAATTTATAGACCAAGACAAAATTTTGTGTTTCCAAGATCTTTCATTTCAAATTCTTTCTTTAAATAATCTACTGCTTTAGGAAGCTCTACTGCTTTAGGAAGCTCCCTAGGAGTTCCAATGATATTTAAATCATCAACATACATAGTGATTATAACAAATTTAGATCCAGATCTTTTTATAAAGACACAAGGACAAATTTAATCATTCTTGTACCCTTCTTTCAACAGGTACTCACTCAGGCGATTATACCACATGCGCCCTGATTGTTTCAATTCGTATAAGTATTTTTGAAACTTTATTTAATAAATTTCTTGGAAACCTTAATATGCTTCAGAACAATTTACATACTTCAATGATTTCCATTATACGCATATCATATTTTTCTTCTATTGCCAGATTAAAACCTGAAATGGAGACATCCACCACAGGAGAACATGTCTCTATATAATCAATGCCAGGATATTTACAAATCTTTTTGTTACACAAGTCGTCTTTATGTCTATCGACTTGACCTTTGTTTTTTTCGCACAAGAACACATTTATACCTCCACTGGCTTTATACTTTCAGGTGTTGGGACTATCCATCCAACTTCATATTTTTCAGGTGAAATCAACTTTCATTGCGTATTTTTCATTTGGCCAATCATTTATCTGTCCAAATTTCATGACAGATTTGAGCTCAAGATCCTCATCAATATTAATAATATTGAGCGCTATATTATATTAACAATATCGTCGACGATCAATTTATATCGGTTCTACTATTACCCAATAAAGACATAACTTATTGAGATCTCTTTATCTTATTATTTTCAGGTACCTGAGCCTCTCCCATGAGGTCTTATGAAGTGTTATATCGTGGTGCTATTCTAGAGCACTTGCCTCTTTATTATGACCATCTTGAACATTTGCCCCTCTCCTTCTTCAAGGAGTTTTATCTTTGGAACCGATTAGTTTATTATGCTTCATGCATGCCATAGACTCTATTCATTATGAACTTTATTTTATTTGGAGCATTAGCAGCTGAATATGACATTTAGCTTTGGGTTAGCAAATACGTCTGGCAATATTTTGCAAATGAATTATCACTTGAACTTCAAGTTCATATTTTCTCGTACGAGGATCTAGATGTACTCATAATAATTCATTACATGCATTACTTTTTCAGCTGCCCATTTTCTCCCCCTATTGTTGGGATCACCAACACATATCCCTAGCCTTATTTGGGGATCCATCTTTGTGCATTGTGGTGGAATAATTAAATCATATAGCACATTCATATTTCTAGATGGAAATTATTTAGTTCCTAACCCTGAACCGATTGTGATAGGGAGAACTTATCATAACTTGACTAGATGCGTACAAGTGCCGTTGTATATTAAATAGTACATCACATACTAAATTTTATTTTGGCAGTTTTGTTCTCATAACCAATGGTTTAGATATAATTGGAGGCATACAATTTCTGCTAAACCAACTTGGATTTAAACCAGTATTATCAAGATAAATTATCATAATTTATGTTCTGGAATTGTGTTCTAATAATTTGAGCAATCAATCTTGCAAAAGCCAAACTGTAAGTTGATAACAAATGCACATGTGACCATAAAATAAATGCATCTATTAAATTCATATAATAGTAAACGGTCCACATGGCAGGTGACTAGGCCCATATATTTATCACCTTTTATTTGTTCCAGAAATTAAGGGGTTCAATCCTAACCTTAACTGGTATATCATGAGAATAAGCAGCACAAGAGAATTCTTCAAGAATCTTCTATTTCTTCAATATATGCCAATATAATTCTCAATTATTTTTTCGCATCATAATTGAATCGGGATGGTCAACCGGTCATGCTAACTAATATTTGTTTTAGTAAACCTCTAGTTTACTTATGACATATGATTCCATCATCATGCTTATATTTGTGTAGTACAAATAAAAAGAAAATCGGGTAACCTTTCATATTTACCCGTTATGATTATAGAAATATGAAGATATTCAATATTCCTTTCATTTATAGTCTCAATATGCTAACCACTTTGACTTATACATTTGAAACTCAAAAAGTTTCTTTTGAGACTTTACAATATCAATGTCGTGAATAATTTTATTCATCCGGGTAGTAACAAATTAATTTTTTCGGAGCTCTTAACAACTTTTGTACTACAAGATCTTTTGTCACACTATTCATATGATAAATGTCTCCTTCACGGAGAAAATTATATCATAATAAATTGTCATGGTAAAAATCATCATAAGCAAAATTATTTCTTGCTTTAATTTTGCCTTTAATAACCTTTTATAAGGCACAACAAAAAAAACAATTTGGCTACGCGACCAATGACATATTCATGTAATCACACAACAATATTTATTCTCTTTATTTCACTCAAATCTCCCTTAGAGGTGAGTTGTGTGGTATTCATCTAATCATGCATGCATGTCTTTATTCATTACTTTTATCACATATTGTCACATTCACCTTTAAGAATGGGTCTGCATTCTCAATGCTTATCACAAGTCACTTTCTCTTCAAGGAATGAATCATAATCAGCGGCTTGCTTTATTATTTTTCATATCAATTTGATGGCAAACATTGCCTTCACATTTTGAAGGACTATTTTGAGAACCCTTATTGTTCTCCTTTTATAATCATAGTGATGATTATTATTTATAATCAAAATGATGATTATTATTTTGAGAACCCTTATTGTTCTCACTTCAAGAATGGAGCAAATCAAGTGGGATAATATTTATGCCTTTTCATGAAATATATATATTTTTTCTTTATTTATCATTATATCATCAATATGGTATAGTGTGACACAAACCCAATGTCTTACCAATATAAAGGCATATTAGACCATAATGAATTGGGACTCAAACCCAACTCTTATCATCATGGAGCATCAGGACTTGATCCTGATGTCTTACCCTCATGGTGTATTGCGACTTGAACTCATTGAAGTTGATATCATTAATAGCAAAGGACAAAAATAATTTCAAATACGAAGGAAATGCTTACCTCTTGAGTTAAACTCTTCATAATGTCATTTGGATATAATTCTCAACAATAGATTTTCGTTTACTCAAATCAGCTAAGTAATTAGTGTCAAACAGATATTTGAAAATACAAAATAATATTGAAAATTCACATGTGGTCTTTGGTGCAATAAGCTTACTTCAAGATGAAAGTGATATGACCTGAACATTAAGGAAACATTATGTATCAAACAGAATAATAGTACTACTAGTTACCATGCACTTTTGTAGAAACTAAGTATTATGCTCTCTAAAAAAATAAAAAGATATAGCAGAACATTTAAGTCAATCAGGGAATCAAAAAAATAGTGGACAAATCTCTGTCTACTATCTACTACGATATGCTTTCCATATGGAAATGATTCAACATACATTTGATAAAAACTATCATCAATGAAAAATTTGGTGTAGTACATACTTCTTGTACTAATATTTTATCTTATCAAAATAAAATAGTTACGATTATTATTATTATTATTATTATTATTATTATTATTATTATTATTATTATTATTATTATTATTATTATTATTATTATATTATATTTGACAGTAAACTAATGTATAATCATTATACCAGGCATACTAAAATCATATTATAAGGTAAAACCATAAGCATACATAATAAAGTATAATTTTAATTTTGTAGATTATTTAGTATACCCCATGCCACCTATTATTTAGTTCATAAAAATTTAACAAGGTGACATCCTTAGCAGCCACATAAATACTAATTTTTTAATAACCGGACCATTGCTTATTCCAAATATTGGTACAAACTTATCTGGTTTAAAGCTCGGACTTGTTGCTGTAGCAGAAAGACGTGTCTGTAACACTACATACCTTTCTGAATAAAATCTGGATAATTTTGACAATAGATCATTGAGATATAGCTTACCAGAAGTGGAATTCAATCTTGAGGTTAGAGACTTCGTGTTGATAACGTGTTATAAAATATAACTCAAAGTAACAATATAGAACAAGGAAAAACAAGCTAAGAAATATAGAGAGAAAGAGATGAGAGATTCTTATTTCTTCTTCAATTGTGTGTATTTTCCTATCTATTACAAAGCCTTTATATAGGCATGAAAAGTGAGGAAAAATATGTCATTGAATATGTCATTAAGCATAGAAATATGTCATTCAATAAGTCATTAATCATTTGAGAAGATCATGGAGGAAGAGTAGACATCCACCATAATTTGATTTTTCTTATAACAGATTTGATGTTAAACTCTAAGATATATTGATGGAATATGATTAGAAGTAGATAAGAATCACTTACTCAAAGTTTGTAGATGAAAATCCCTCTTCAAAATTGCCTCCTACCGAGTCTAGGGTTCCAAAATATAAAAATGAGGCTAAACATATTGTTCCTCAGCTTTTTGTCCAGTCGCAAATGCGACCTGGGGTTCGTAAATGTGAACCCGCAAATGCGAAGAAAGCATCGCAAAAGCGAAGCCCTCCCATTCCTGTTGTCATCGCAATTGCGACGAATAGTTAGCAATTGCGAATATGGGACAGTTCGCAAATGCGACCATAGTGATCACAAATGCGAACCAACTCACCCAGGCACCCCATCGCAAATGCGAACTCTGGATTCGCAAATGTGAACCCGGCATACTTCATCCTACTATCGCAAATGCGATCCAGAACTTGCAATTGCGAGACCTGAAGCCTCTGTGCAAAAAATAGCAGAATTCTAACTCTATCAAACACTCCGCTACGCGTCCGAAACTCACCTGAGTCCCTCGGGCTCCAAGCCAAACATGCACACAAGTCCAAAAAATCATACGAACTCGCTCACGCGATCAAAACACCAAAATAACACCTATAACCATGAATCGTACAATTAAAATGTATGAAATTTCAAAGAAACTTAAGAACTTTCAAATTTACAATCGGACGCCCAAATCACGTCAAATCAACTCCGTTTTGCGCCAAATTTTGTAGACAAGTCATAAATAGTGAAATGAACCTATTCCAAGTTCCGAAACCGAAATCCGAACCCGGTGGCAATAAAGTCAACCTATGGTCAAACTTAGAAATTCTTTAAACTTGTGAATTAATAGTTTTCAACAAATCATGTTAAATTAAGTTAGGGACTTTCGAATTCAATTTCGAACATACACCCAAGTCCAAAATTACGATACGAACCCACCAGGACCTTCGAAATATTAATCCGGGTCCGTTTACGTAAAATATTAACCGTAGTCAACTTAAATCATTTTTAAGGCTAAAAGTCACATTCTCTTCAATTTTTCACATAAATATTTTTGGAAAAAGATGTGGATTGTGCACACAAATAAAGAAATACTAAACAGAGATATTCGAGGTCTCGAAACACAGAGATGAAGGTTAAAACTCAAAATGACATATCGGATCATCACATTCTCCACCTCTAAAACAAATGTTCGTCCTCGAACGGACATACCAAGGTACCTGGACTGGTGAAAAAGTGTGGGTATATACTACGCATGTCAGACTCGGAATCCCATGCGGCTGCCTCAATCGACTGACCTTTACACTATACTCTAACTGAAGGATAACTCTTAGACCTTAACTTCCGGACCTGCCGGGCTAAAATGGACATCGGCTCCTCTTCATAAGTCAAATCCTTTTCCAATTGGACGGAGCTGAAATCTAACACATGGGACGGATCGCCATGATACTTCTAGAGCATGGAGACATAGAACACTGGGTGAACTGCTGATAAGCTAGGTGGTAGTGCAAGCTTGTAGGCCACCTCACCAACCCTCTCAAGAATCTCAAAGGGTCCGATGTACCTAGGGCTCAACTTGCCCTTCTTTCTGAACCTCATAACATCCTTCATGGGTGAAACTCAAAGAAAAACTCTCTCTCAAACCATGAATGCAACGTCACAAACTCTACGATTGGCAGAACTCTTCTGCGTAGACGGAGGTATGCGAAGTCGATCCTGAATAATCTTGACCTTTTCCAAGGGATCATGAACCAGATCGGTACCCAACAATCGAGCCTCTTCCAGCTCAAACCAACTAACTGGTAAACGACACCACCTCCCGTATAATGTATCATAGGGAGCCATTTGAATACTCGATTGGTAGCTGTTGTAGGCAAACTCCGCAAGTTGCAAGAACTGATCCCAAGAACCCCCTAAATCCATAACACATGCGCAAAGAATATCCTCTAATATCTGAATGGTGCGCTCGGATTGTCCATCTGTTTGGGGTTAAATGTTATACTCAACTCATTCTGTGTGACTAACTCATACTGTACGGCCCTCCAGAAGTGCGATGTGAACTGCGTACACCAATCAGAAATGATGGACACCGGCACACCGTGAAGACGAATGATCTCGTTGATATAGATCTCATCCAAACGCTCTGAAGAATACGTAACTACTACTAGAATGAAATGTGCCGACTTAGTCAACCTATCCACAATGACCCATACTGCGTCGAATTTCTTCGGAGTCCGTGGGAGCCCAATAACAAAATCCATGGTAATACGCACCCACTTCCAATCAAGAATCTCAAGCTTCTGAAGCAAACTGCCAGGCCTCAGATGTTCGTACTTTACTTGCTGACAATTCAGGCACCGAGCCCCATATGCAACTATTTTCTTCTTCATTCTTCTCCACCAATAATGCTGTCATAAATTCTGATTCATCTTGGTGGCACTCGGATGAATGGAATATCGCGAACTGTGGGCTTCCTAGAGAATCAACTCACGAAGCCCGTCCATATTGGGCACACAAATCCAACACTACATTTACAACACCCCATCATCTCCGATAGTAACCAGCTTAGCACTACCGTGCCGCACCGTGTCCTTAAGGACAAGCAGATAAGGGTCATCGTACTGACGCTCTATGATGCACTCAAACAAAGAAGACCGAGAGACTGTGCAAGCTAGAACACGACTGGGCTCCGAAATATCTAACCTCACAAACTGATTGGCCAAGGCCCGAACATTCGATGCTAGCGGTCTCTCACCAACTGGAATATACTCAAGGCTACCCATACTCACAGCCTTTCTACTCAAGGCATTGGCCACCATATTGGCTTTCTCGAGATTATACAAAATGGTGATATCATAGTCTTTCAACAGCTCCAACCACCTCCGATGCCTCAAGTTGAGATCCTTTTGCTTGAACAAATACTGTAGACTCTGATGATTCGTGAACACCTCACATGACACGCCGTAGAGATAATGCCTCCAAATCTTCAATGCATGGACGATCGCCGCAAACTCCAAGACATATACAAGGTAATTCTTCTCATGAACCTTCAACTGTTGAGATGCGTATGCAATCATCCTGCCATCCTGCATCAATACTGCACCGAGCCCAATACGCGATGCATCACAATACATCGTGTAGGATCCAGAACTTGTGGGCAACACCAACACTGGCACTGAAGTTAAAGTAGTCTTGAGCTTCTGAAAGCTCAACTCACACTCATCAGACCACCTGAATGGAGCACCCTTCTGGGTCAATCTAGTCAATGGGGCTGCTATAGATAAAACCCCCTCCACGAACTGGCGGTAATAACCCGCCAAACCCAGGAAACTCCGAATCTCTATAGGCGAAGTAGGTCTAGGCCAGTTTTAAACCACCTCAATCTTCTTAGGATCTACTTTAATGCCTGCGGTCGATACAACATGCCTCAAAAAAAGCAACCGAGTCCAACCAAAACTCATACTTCGATAACTTGGCATATAACTAACTATCTCTCAGAGTTTGAAGTACAATCCGAAGATGTTACTCACGCTCCTCTCGACTGCGGGAGTAGATCAAGATATCATCAATGAATACGATCGCAAAAGAATCCAAATAGGGCTTAAATACCCGGTTCATTAAATCCATAAATATTGCTGGGACATTTGTCAACCCAAATGACATCACTAGGAACTCATAATGCCCATACCGAGTCTGAAAAGCTGTCTTAGGGACATCTGATGCCTAATCTTCAACTGATGGTAGCTAGACCTCAAATCGATCTTTGAAAACACTTTGGCACCTTGAAGCTGATCAAATAAGTCATCAATCCTTGGCAACGGGTACTTGTTCAACTACCGATAGTTTATACACAACCTCATCGAACCATCCTTCTTCTTCACGAACAACATGGGCGCACCCCAAGGCGAGACACTAGGTTTAATAAATCCCTTATCAAGTAAATCTTGCAACTGCTCCTTCAGTTCCTTCAACTCAGGCGGGCCCATACGGTATGGTGGAATAGAAATGGGCTGAGTGCCCGGAGCCAAGTCAATACATAAGTCAATATCTATGTCGGGTGGCATCCTCGACAGATCTACAGGAAACACCTCTGGAAACTCACGCACAACTGGTACCGAATCCATGGAAGGAACCTTCGCACAATAATCGCGAATATAGGCCAAATAAGCTAAACATCCCTTCTCGACCATACGCCGAGCCTTTACATAAGAAATAGCCCTACTGGTAGAATGACCAGGAGTCCCTCTCCACTCTAATAGAGCCAACCCTGGCATAGCTAAGGTCATCATCTTGGCATGACAGTCTAATATAGCATGATACGGTGACAGCCAATCCATTCCCAAAATAACATCAAAGTCCACCATATCAAGAAGTAGGAAATCTACACTAGTCTCAAGACTTCCAATAGTAATCATACACGAGCGATAGACACAATCTACAACAATAGAATCTCTCACAGACGTGGACACATACACAGGAGCACTCAAAGAATCACGAGGTACAACCAGATATGAAGCAAAATAGGATGACGCGTAGGAATAAGTAGAGCCCGGATCAAATAAAACTGAAGCAACTCTATGGCAAACTGGAACAATACCTGTGATAACATCTCCAGATGACTCAGCCTCAGGTTCATAAAAACCTATCACTTTGACCTCCGCCCCTCAGACGGCCTCTAGCTGGCTGGCCTCTACCTCTAATGGCCTGACCTCCACCTCTAATGGCCTGAACTTCACCTCAGGCAGCCTGACCCCTGCCTCTAGCTGGCTGAGTGGGTGGTGAAACAACCGGTGCCGGAACTATGGCACGAGAACCCTGCTGATGCATGTCCCCTTATGATCTGGGGCAAAATATAGAAAGGTGCCTCGGATCTCCACAAGTATAATAAGCTTCGGCTACTGTGAGTGCTGACCCTGGAACTGGCCCTATCGACCTAGATAACCACTCTGATACTGGATCAGAGGTGTACTAATAGGAGTTGATGGTGCATTGTAGGCTAGATGCTTAGGATAAGATACATAAGGACCACGACTACTCGAAGCACCGTGGGATGCTTGAAGCTGACTGAAATGGCCTGGGAGGAAGGTCTTTACCAAAAGTACCCCTGCCTCTAGACGAGGCACCATTGAAGCCATCTAAATGACGAGGCCTCTTATCAGATATCAGCCCTCTATCCTATCCACGAACCATCTCAATCCGTCTAGCAATCTCTACGGCCCTCTAAAAAGAAATATCATCTCCGGTCTCTGTGGCCATCTATAGCCTGATACTGAAAGTGAGCCCTTTAATGAATCTCCTCACTCTATCTCTCTAAGTAGGGAGCAAGATAATGGTGTGGAGAGCTAGGTCCACAAATCGAATCTCATACTGGGTAACAGTCATGCCATCCTGCTGAAGGGGCTCAAACAGCCTGCGATACTCCTCTCTTAGAGTGAAAGGAATGAACTTCTCTAGAAATAGTTGTGAAAACTGATCCTAGATAAGTGAAGGTGAACCAGCTGGTCTAGTCAACAGATAATCTCTCCACCATCTCTTGGTAGAACCGATCATCTGGAACACTGCAAAGTCGACCCCATAGGTCTCCACAATACCCATGTTGCGCAACACCTCGTGGCAACTGTCCAAGTAATCATGTGGGTCCTCAGAAGGTGCACCGCTAAAATGAACAGGGAAGAGCTTGGTAAACTTATCTAGCCTCAACAAGGCCTTAGAAGACATAGCGGGCCTATCCTTGGCCTGTGCTGCAACAACTGCTGAACTACCCCAACTGGCTGGGCTGCTGGATTCTGCTATAGGGGAGCCACTTGCTCCAAGGTGTGAGTAGCGGGATTATGTGCTCTTCTCCCAGCCCGAGAGACTTCTGGTGCCATCGAAAATGCATCGGTCTGGGCCACACTCTCCATAAGGCCCACCAAGCGGACTAGAGCATCCTGAAGTACTGGAGTGTCTATGAATCCCTCTAGGACATGAGCTGGTCCGACGGGTGTGGTCTGAGTTGGAACCTCCTCCTCATGATTAATTTGACGCTCCACTGCGGGTGCTGCTGTTCGAACTCTAGACTGACCTCTGCCTCTACCTCGGCCTTTGCCCCTGGTAGTAGATGCTACAGGGGGCTCTGGCTCCTGTCCGGATGCAGATGTTGTGCGTGTTCTCACCATCTGCGAGAGAGCAAGAATAGAATGGTTCAATCATCAATAATAGAGTAAACTCACATGATAGATAAAGAAAGAAGTGAAATTTTTCCTAAAACTCTATAGCCATTGGAAGATAAGTGCAGAAGTCACCATACCAATCCTCAAGACTCTACTAAGCTTGCTCGTGACTCGTGAGACTTAGGCAACCTAGCGCTCTGATACCAACTTGTCATAACCCAGAATCCCAACCTCGGGGTCGTGATGGTGCCTAACATCCACTTGCTAGGCAAGCGGACGTGAGATAATTAAATAGCCAATTTTTAACAGTTAAAAACACAATCATGATATACAACGAGAAATAGAAACCCAATCTAACACAGTACTAATATAAGTCAAGTGATAATATCTACTCCGAGAAATTCAAAGTCACGAGTACACGAGCAACTAGAAGACTACAAACAAAGTTTTAAATAAATACAATTGTTTCGAAGGAAATGAACAGTAAAAGTGGGAAAAGGAAGGGGACTTCAAGGTCTGCGGACGCCAGCAGATCTACCTCGAGTCTCCATATACAATGATCCAAGCTGACGCACCTCACGTACCGCGGGGATTAATACAAGTATCTGCACAAGAAATGTAGAAGTACAGTGTGATTACAACCAACCCAATATACTCTGTAAGTGTCAAGCCTAACCTCGAAGAGGTAGTGACGAGGTAGTGACAAGGCTATGACAGGACACCTACGTAAATAAACATGTACAAGTATATATAAAGCATCAATAATAACATAGAATAGTAACGTACAAACTGGGAGGGGACATGCAAAAGGAGGCAAATATAACAGCTGCGACAGGTATGAAATCACGAAATATCTAAGTATACATCAACCAATGAAATCAGATAAACCAATGATATGAAAATGACACGCCATCACACTTCATGCTTTTACTCTCGTCCTTACCATAAAATGATGATATAAGTGAAATGAAATAGCACAGCATCACCCTTCTTTTTTTACTCTCATCCTCACCATGCAACAATGAATAAATAAGATGAATGGTATGGCATCACCCTTCGTGATTTTACTCTCTTTCTTACTATGTAATGATGAATAAATGAGATAAATAGCACAGCATCTCCCTTCGTGCTTTTACTCTCTTCGTCGCCATATAATAATAATAATAATAATAATAATAATAATAATAATAATAATAATAATAATAATAATAATAATAATAATAATAATAATAATAATAATAATAATAATAATAATAATAATAATAATAATAATATAATTACAATGGCACGTCATCACCCTTTGTGCTTTTACTCTCTTCCTCACCATGTATTTTTTGATAATAAGAATTCGAGTTTTAAATAATATGGAGAATGTATTTAATGTCAAATATGATGCCAGGATACCAAACTTCAACTTCTAGAAATATTTATTAATTATAAAAGAGCAATAAATACGAAACGAATAATCAAGAAATAATAATCTAACCTAAATATGGATATCATAATTAACAAGCAATAAAATACAAGGAAACTAGTTCCACCCGCATGCTTTAACCCAATAACAATACATAAGTACTCGTCACTTCACATATACATTGCTCCTACACATAAAACACGTAGCAAATAAACTAACAGGTCCTAATCCCTCAAGTCATGGTTAACCACGACACTTACCTCGCTCTGCAATCAAATCAAAGCTCAACCGGGGCCTTTCCTCTAAAATTCTCCTCCAAACCAATCGAATCTAACCAAATATAGTTCAAACAATTCAAAATAGGCTTTAGAAACTACCCACGGGTGAAAAAGATAATGATTTTGGAAAAATTTAACAAAAATCAATCCCGAGCCCGCTTGGTCAAACCCCGAGATTCGAACCCAAACCCAATTACCAATTCACCCTCGAGCCTAGTTATGTAATTTATTTCGATATCTGACCTCAATTCGAGGTCTAAACCTCAATTTTACAAAACATCTCCTACCCAAATCCCTAATTTTTACCATGAAAATCCTAGATTTGATGTTAAACTCTAAGATATAATCACTTACCCAAAGTTTGTAGATGAAAATCCCTCTTCAAAATTGCCTTCTACCGAGTCTAAGGTTCCAAAATATGAAAATGAGGCTAAAAATCCCGTCACTCAGCTTTTTCTCCAGTCGCAGGTGTCGCAAATACGATCTAGGGTTAGCATTGAGAACCCCGCAAATGCGAAGAAAGCATCGCAAAAGCAAAGACCTCCCATTCCTGCTGTCATCGCAATTGCGACGAATAGTTCACAATTGCGAACATGGGACAGTCCGCAAATGCGATCATAGTGATCGCAAATGCGAACCAGCTCACCCAGGCATCCCATCGCAAATGCGAACTCTGGGCTCACAAATACGAACCCGGCAGACTTCATCCTATTATCGCAAATGCGATCCAGAATTCGCAATTGCGAGACCTGAGACCTATGTGCAATAACCAGCAGAACTCTAACTCTATCAAACACTCTGCTACGCATCCGAAACTCACCCGAGCCCCTTGGGCTCCAAACCAAACATGCACACAAATCAAAAAATATCGTACGAACTTGCTCGCGCGATCAAAATATCAAAATAACACCTATAACCATGAATCGAACATCAAAATATATGAAATTTCAAAGAAATTTAAGAACTTTCAAATATACAACCGGGCATCCAAATCACATCAAATCAACTCTGTTTTGTACCAAATTTTACAGACAAGCCATAAATAGTGAAATAAACCTATTCCAAGTTCTGTAATCAAAATCCGAACCTGGTAGCAACAAAGTCAATCTACGATCAAACTTAGAAATTCTTTAAACCTTCAAATTACTAGTTTTTAACAAATCACATTAAATCAAGTTAGGGACTTCCGAATTTAATTCTGGGCATACGCTCAAGTCCCAAATTATAATACGGACCCACCAAGACCGTTAAAATACTGATCCAAGTCTGTTTACATAAAATGTTGACCGTAGTCAACTCAAATCATTTTTAAGGCTAAAATTCACATTCTTTTCAATTTTTCACATAAAACTTTTCTAGAAAAAAGACACGGATTGCGCATACAAATGGAGGAATGCTAAACAGAGTTATTCGAGGTCTCGGAACACAGAGATGAAGGATAAACTAAAAATGACTTATCGGATCATCATATAGTGTAATTTATGTTTGTGTTGGTCATGAGACAAAATCTTTTTGGGTGAAATTGTAGTAATTTGTGATATTTGCATCAACCTCTATGTAATTAAACTACTTTTTGCCGATTAACTATTAATTCTGTATTTTTTGTTTTCTTAGCACTTTCTTTTTGTATTACAACAGGCATCTAGAGGTTGCGTAATAGACAATATGTGTAGTACTAAACTAGCAACTTGATTTTGTAATTGACACTGGGTCGATCAATAAACAAGCTACTTGGTTGCATAATAGATTCGAAATCGCTTATAATAACTTTATTAAATATAGTATTGCATCAGGCAGTTAGAGATTGCATAATAAACTAGCTACTTGGTTGCGTAATAGACCCAAAGTCGCGTCTAATAACTTCAACAGCTTTAACATTACATCAGTACAATATTACATGATCCAAAATACTTCCAACAAAACAAACTTACACTAATTAAACTATTCCTACCAACAACAAAACAATGTTCCTTCTCACTTCATCATCCAAGCTGCCACAAATCCGACAATGACACACAAGAGCATAACCCACTTATTCAGCCTTATTTCATTCATCTTAACCATCCCTCCAACTGTACAATTTACAGGAATATGCCCTCCTTCTAGTTCAATCCCTCCATCATCATCATCTTCCTCATGAACATCTAATGCTAATATATTTTCAAGTTCAGCTACCTTCATCTGCAGAATAATCTTTTCACGCTTAAGAGCGTTCTTTTCACACTTCAAACTACCAATAAGGTCAGCAATCCTTGGATCTAGCATATCATCGTCCTATTTCCAAAATTGACATCTTTTACCCTATCGAATCAAATGGAAAAAATAATGTATTTGTAAACTTAAATCCCTAAAATTAAAAAGAGTCGAATCTGCGGAATTTATCTTACCTTAGTTTTGAAATATTTTGAGAATCGCCTACCAGCATGCACCGGAGTTGTGGCTATAAATTAACTGATAGCTATGCCGCAGTGACAATCCTTTTCGACCTCAAAGGATGCATCGACCCTAGACTCAATTTTCTTTAATTGTTTGAGTAATATTTTTCGGAAGTAAAAATTGGGATTTTATTTTGATATGGAAGGTGAAATGGATAATTTTAAATGGGTCAAATGGGTTAATTTGAACGGGTCAAAAAAATATGGTTGAAATGTAATCAATTTTATTTTGATCACATGGCCTATCAAATGAGTAATTTTAAATAGGTCAAATGGGTAATTTTAACGGGGCAAAAAATATATGGTTAGGGATAGGCCACGTGGACATATTTTAATTTTCTGAGTCGCTGATAAACTTCTTTAATAGTCTATAAACCCTTAACCCTAACCCCAACCCTGAACCCTAACCCTGGACATTTAGCATAAATCAATAGACTTCCTTAATGGGTGAGTGTCAACTTGAGGTTTCGTCCTCAACTCTTATTGCGGTCGAGGGTAAACTAATGGTTGAGAATTCACTAAAATAAGGATTACACCATGTTTGACCTTGACTTTTTTTTTTTGTTTTATAACATTTAAACATCTTATTAATCATCATGTAATATTTAAAGTTATTATACTTGGCGGTGTATTTCATACCGTTAAGAGTTGATCATTCTAGAACATGTAACAACTCAAGAAGAAAGACCTCTAAGTATAAGAGTGTTGTCTAGTGAAGTGTTGTCAATAAGTAATGACTCTAAGTATGAATGTTGTATATTGAATATTGGGTTGTAATATCAACATGTGTCCCCTGAGTTGTATGTTTCTATTGGAACCTCTTTATTTTATTTTGGGGCCTTTTTGCACTTAAGTGTTGTCAAATGAAAAAGAAAAAAAACCAAAGCATAAAAATAAAAAATTGGGCAACAAAATTCAAAAAACAGGACAAAAAAAAACTTAAATTAAATATTTTTATTAAATATCTCCCCTCACAGCAGCATATATTTTTCCCATTAACTAAATAAGAAAAAAATTAAACCGCAGGAGAAGGATCACGGGGAGGGAAATTTTCTGGGCTAACATAATAGTTAATATTTTCACCAGCCCTACGAAGGAGAATCTGCAACATGCGTGCGATACGACGAATGTTCCTCTATTGCCTCACCCTGTCTTCTTAGATCTCTCGGATGAGCCTATCAACGATTCCCTGATGAAAATGGCATCCATGCTTGGCCTTGGCCTCGGAGGCATTTCTCTGTTAATTTATTGGGCGATTTGGAAGAATGATGAATACATATTTCCATTAGATCCAGTGTATTTATAGGCATAATTTGACACTAAATGGTGCCTTTCCATATGACTTCTCGTAAATGACGTGACTGTTGAGAGTTTTGAGAAACGAATTGGTGCTTTGAATTGGCATATTCGATATATTTCAATTAATTAGTCAAGTCCTTTTTATATTGGTTACCAGCGCTTATTAACATTAGATATTAAATTAACTACTTAAATCAGTGATTGTCAATAGGCTACTTAAACCAGCGCAACAAGTCTTGGTTAAATTGAAAATATCGATTGGGGTTGACAATAGAACATTAGTTGATTACAGGTGGTTGTAGATAGAATAAGGGGATTTATCGTAAAACAGTACTCTATGGAATAAGTATGTCACATGACTCCTTAAAATAAGGAGGTTGATTCTAGAGCATGGGTCTACAATAGACAATGTGGGTGGTTGATTCTAAAATAGTAGGCTACGACAGAAGGTCACATGACTCCTTAAAATAAGGAGGTTGATTCTAGATTATAGGTCTACAATAGACAATGTTGGTGATTGACCATAAAACAGTAGTCTATGAGACAACTGTGTCACATGACTCCTTCTTAAAATAAGGGAGGGTTGACTATAGATCATAGGTCTGCAATAGACAATGTTGGCGGTTAACCATAAAATAATAGTCTATGATGTACAATGCAACAGTTGATAGTAGAAACCACAAGTGATTACAAACAAGTCTAAAATATTAGAAGAGTTAATTATCTTTATTACAACACCAGTAGCTAAATGATTAAGAATGCTGTAACAATACTTTACAAGTCATTTTCCTGTTGACAAGTTCTTTGCAAATGAAACATTTATTTTTTCCTTTTTTTCTGATGCCAGAAGAACTAGGTTCTAAAATGCTTGGTCATCTCTTAAACTTCTTTCTACCCTTTGTAGGCTCGACATCGGGTAAAAGTATTTTTGTGGATTGAATCTCGTTAGACACCATCCATTTCTCTTCTATAGGGTTTGTGTGAATGGTTCCTTCATATGCGGCCAAATATATTGAAACCTTATAGAATAGAGAGGAGTGATCGTAAATGGACGAACCATATCCATCCCCAAAGCTCAATCTCAGAATCACCATTACATGTGGGCAGGGTATTTTTTCTAAATCAAACTGACAACAAGAACATGTGTTTAAATCTAGATCATCTACTGCATCCCTGCAGTGACTGACGACGCTAAACTGGTTATTCTCTAATTGATGTACCCTGAGCACATCCCCGACAATCATATTATTCCTACTCTTCTTTTCAGCGGAAGGAACAAAGAGAGTCAAAATATTTTTCATTTCATTATGCCTCTCTACGAATTTTGCTGCAAACTTTCAAACAATATGATTGAATAGGCCAATGATCGGGAAGTCTCTTTGATCCTTAAGCATTGCGTTAAGCGATTCTGCAATGTTTGTTGTCAACACGCCGTATCTGTTTCTTTGAAAGAAGGCCATGCTCCACTTTTGGAACCAAATTTTATTCGCGAGGCAGTTAGCTAGTTCCCTACTTTTATCACGCAATTGCTGAACATGGTCAAAGAATTCCTCAATAATGTATGACTGTGCGGCAGAAAAGAAATGCTTAATAAATATTCCACAATGAAGCCTCTTGCTCATATTTTCAGCAATGTGATGCGTGCAAAAACCATGATGAGCAACAGTAAAAAGATTTTTGAAGCCATTCCCAATAGATAGATGCCGATCAGAGATAATGCACAATTCATCATTGTTGTCAACAATGTGCCGCAGTTGTTCAAAAAAGTAGGTCCAAGAATCATCGCACTCTTTATCGACTACACAAAATGTAATTGGAAAAATATGATTCTATGTATCTTGTGCCACAACAGACAACAAGCAACCTCCATACATGCCACTCAGAAATGTCTCATCAATATCAATAACCTTTCTTATTTGCGTGAATCCCTTAATGAAAGCTCCAACAATAATTATCTAAAATGCAATTTATCATCAACCTTAAAATTAACAATATTTCCTTCATTATAGGATAGCATAACATGTCGATATGCTTCCCACAAAACATACCCCTCTTCCTGAGTACCCCTGATCATAGCCTTAGCTATTTCACCTACCTTCCAGCTCCTCCAATAAGTAAGGTTTTAGTTAAAATATGCAAAAATAACATCATTTAGATCTGACGGGTATGGGCCTTTGCCATTAACATACCGTTCCTGGTAATATGCACCCAAAGACTTCGACAACACATTAGGATGACGACTTGATATGTGTTGTATCCCGCATGTGTGCTCGCCATGGTACTTGGTAACATAAAACCTATCAGAACTCTCATACTTTAAAGTGCGTAACTTCCACGGGCAACTCACATCTTAGCATGCCACCGAAGTTAATTTACTGCTACTCTTCTTCATACGAAACGTAAAATGCATTTTCACATAAGCAATCTCCAACTGTTTCAGTAGATCCAATTTGTTGTCGAAACATTTTCTAAAGAAAATATTTGTACCATTAGGGTGGCTGTGTTGTGTAACTAACGAGTCCACCAAGCCTTCATCTCCAGCTGCCCGGTTGACAATATCTGGGAGCTCTTCCGTTCCATCTGCATCTTCCAGACCATACGAGTTCATTTCATTGTCACCAAAATCATGCAAGTCATGACTAAATCCACTAAAGCCATCTTTCACCATTCTTTCCTCACCCACTTCTAAAATTGGTGGTTGTGGTGGTGCAGCTGCGATATTTGAACCTTGATGAGACCTTTCAACAGGAACTTCAGCCCCTTCTTCAACTCATTTTCAGCCACAAATATCTTCAAACAAGGCCTCATACTATCAATTATAATATCAAGGAGGTACGATTGCAAATCATTGTCATTCTTAATAAAGGAATGAGGAATCTTGTCCCTTTTTGGCGTAGAGCTAAGCATATATATAATATTCAAATTCCACTGGGAACATGTTAGTTTTCCACGTTTAATGATGTCATCAACGAATTCGTCAAATGTACAATTGCTAGGTATACATATAGGCATTGTAACCTTTGTATAGGAATTCCAAATCCAACTAGTTGGCCCCTTAACCCATTCGCCAGAATATAGGCTGCATACTAATGTATAATTTCCCATCAATCTATTATAAACCAGTGGTCTATTGTACTAGCGGACGAGCACTGTGCAATTTGTTTTTTGCAGAAACTCAAATTAACAATGACGAAGAAGATGAGATGAAAACACTTACTAGATGAAGGAGTTACACAATATATCACCTGGAATGAGTTATCAATCCAATGTACCGCCAATTTCTTACCCAAATTCGACAAATCCGAAAAATCCCTAATTTTTCGATTTCTTCAAAGTAAATGATAAATCAAAAGAATGAAGCTTTGAGAAGAATAGGGAAGAAGGGAGAGGACATTTGTGTGTTGAATGCAAGAAAAACGAGCTGCAATTGAGGAATCAATTGTTGGAAATGGGGATTGGGGCGGCAGATAAGGCGGGAAGGGAAAAACAAATCTGGTAATATTAGAATTATATAGGTTGGGGCCAAAGTATAATAAGTGAAACTTTAAGGATAAAGATTGAACTTTTTCCCTCACTTTATAATCCCACTTTGGCACTAATTAAGCATGAAGTTGAATCCTACAATCATTAAAACTTGAAGGTCATTTGGCCAATTCAAGTTTGAAAGAGGTCACCTCGCCAACTACCCCTAGTAACATACATCAAACCACCGGTGGAATATTTCTTCCCTTTTTATGTGCTTTTAGAGTGGTGGTGTAGTATAAACGAGTTAGGAGACTTACAGATTTGCTCTTTAATGAAAGTAGATCATCTATAAACGAGTTAGGAGACTCGAACGAGTTATCGTTGGGAATCCTCACGTCACGGATAGACTCCCTGTTCCACAACCTAATTATCCCTCTCTAAGATGCAGAGAATCGAACCCTACTCGTTTGTTTCCCCTAAAAAACATTAGAAAAACCTATATCCATAATGGTATATTTGTAGGTTATAAGTAAAGTTTAGAATGAGGACTTATTAATGGGCTTATGGATCATCTTGAAACCCTTATGGGTGGACCCGATTCAATAATATTTTCCAAATATTTGGAATCCTCTGTACTAATGTTAGAAACCTAATAAGATTGTGTTACGAGATGTCCGTTTTAGAAAATAAAACTGAGAGATAAAAATGATTTAATATATTTTGAGAATACAGGGCTAAATTTTCTTACCAATTCAAATATTTGTAGGAAAGCAAAGTTGGTTTAGTAAGAATTTTAAGGGTACTTTTGTCTCACTGAAATATATATTATCATCTCATCTTAAAAACTACTATTTGTTAAAGAGTGAGTTTTTTTTAAATCCATTCAGAATAGGGAATTTCCTGAAAATTATACCAAAAGATCTGGTAACATTAGATTGGTAATAGAAAAGGATAAGTTAAAAATTGTAGGAAAATGTTGAACTAGATCTAGAGCTTGTTTGGCCGAGCTGCCAAAAACTGCCTATTTTGAAAAGTGCATTTTCAAAAAATAATTTTGCAAAATAGCAGTTTATGTTTGGCCAATTCGTTTGAGTAGTGGTTTTTGCAAGCTCATTGTGTTTGGCCAATCTTTTAAAAAGGCACTTTAACGAATCAAATTACGAAAAAGACACTAAAGGTTCATTTTGCGATTAATATTATTTAGAAAAAATAAATTTAAATATTTATTATAAAATAATTCAATTAAAATATAAAACATAAAGTAAAAGTATAAATTAAAAAATCCAATCATTATATGTATAGGGTAAAATATGATATGACACATAGCTGGCTAAAAGGAGGACACGTGGAATCCAAGATGGCATGGTTGAGGACCGAATATAGCCACTCTGTTTGTCACCGGAAAGGATAATGTTCATAAAAGTGTATTAAATGCTCTGCGCCCGGTAGCATTTACTAAGGAATATTCTGCAGTATTAAGAGCAACGGTCCATTATAGAGAATTTGGCATTTATGTTCACCGTTATATCTTCATCAATGACCCTCATAATTGGCATTAAAGGAGGGTATGATCCTAGGACCGTTTTGCCTAGACGTAGCTACAAATAGTGAGCTCTGTTATCATTATAAGGGGAGGTATTTTCTAGCAAGAACATATACTATATTCTAAACAAAGCTTTACACAATTTCACTTTCTTGCTTCTTTATCTCACCATTGTTGTGTTCGGAAACCGTGCTTACGGAATCACCATCTTTGCTATTGCATCTACTTTCTAAGGCTAAGTATTGTGTATTTCTTCGATCATTGCATTATTTCAGGATTAAATTAGTTCACTTATCTAGAAACCACGTATAAATTCAACTGTACCATTTTACAAGTAAACAGTTTGGCGCCCACCGCGGGGACCTAGACAGTCGTGTAATTAAATTGATCCTTACCTTTTTTACTAACGTGTTTTGATTATTTTGTCTTAGAAAAAATCACAAAAAATGGCAGATAACACTGTTAACGATGCACATAACCCTGAAATTCAAAGGAATCAGTCTCATTTCGAGGACTCAATCAGTGACACCCACAATGAGGGGAATGACGACACACCGGTGCATGACAGGCGATACCCTCGACTGGTTCGGGAGACAACTCCCAATAATGCTGACGAGGAGAAAGTAGCGGATGCTGTGAGGATCCTGCAAGAGCAACAAGCAATCATTCTAGGCTATCTCACGTGATAGAATCAGGTTATGACGGAACTGAAGCATGAGCTATTAGGTGCTTCGAATAATGCAAACAGGCGCGATTCAATTCCTCATGTTATTCCCGCATACCAAAAAATACAAAGAGTCGACAACAACACTCCCAGAGGTAAAGTTGGCTCCGATGGGGCTAGGGGAGCATATTAGGTCTTAACAACGAGAACGTATCATTCAAAGATGAGATTTTACGGTTCATGAGAGAAGTAAACGCCCGCATGGATCAAATCCTAGGCGCACCACCAGTATTAAAAGGCCTAAACTCGAAGAAGTATGTTCAATTACCGTATAACAAGTTCGGCATAAGAACTAATCCCGAAGTGTTTTAAAATGCCTAAAGTTCAAAAGTATGATGGAACTTCAGACCCATAGGAAAATATTACCACCTATACAATGGCGGTGAAAGGAAATGATCTAGCTCCTCACGAAATTGAATCTGTGTTGCTAAAGAAATTTGGCGAAACTTTCACGAGGGGAGCCCTAACGTGGTATTCATTACTGCTCGAGCATTCCATAGATTCCTTTGAGATGCTCGTGGATTCTTTCATTAAAGCTCACGCCATGGCCAAAAAGGTGCAAGCCCGGAAGGCCGACATATTCAGAATCACACAAGGAGAATCTGAATTATTAGGAGAGTTTGTTACCCAATTTCAAAAAGAAAGAATATTGCTCCCGGTCGTCCCGGATGAATGAGCAGCTGAAGCATTCACCAAAGGATTGAATCCGAGAAGTTCAAACGCTTCCCGGAAGCTGAAGGAGAGCCTGCTTGAGTTTCAAGCAACACTTGGGCAGATGTTCACAACCGGTACGAGTCAAAGATAAGGATCGAAGATGACCAGGTCAGTTATACATCATCGGCTAAAGTACGGGAGGAGAACAGAGAAAAATCAAAAGATGACTTCGAAGGGTCGATTTTTGCCCTACGAGCGTACCGAAGGTCGTGGCAGAAATTTCCGAGCAGTAAACAAGTTCACCATTGATGGAGGGACTGATCGTGGTCGAAATAATAGATCACTTATAGATAAACAAACGTCGGGGCCTCAAGATCTTTCTTACCCCAGGCTGTCAAAATATAACTTCAATGTCAACATAGTGGAACTGATGTCATCCATGAGGAACATTAAGGAAGCACGATTCATGAGATCTATGAGGTCCGATTCCAGCCAGAGGGATCCCAATTTATGGTGCCAATACCACAAAATGAACGGTCACCGAACAGGGGACTGCCGACATTTTTGGGAGGAGGTGGAAATGCTATTGAATAATGGTCATCTCCGAGAATTCTTGAGTAATCGAGCTAAGAATAATTACGGCCACAACAGAGACAAGGCGGAATCTTCGAAAGCAGGAAAAGAAATCCCACGCTAGACGATCAACATGATCTTTGGGGGAACGAGATTAACGGGGTCACCTTTGCGACGGCAAAAAAGACAAAAGTATCAATAACTCACAGTAACAGACTCTGGGAGGACGATATCACTTTCACGGAGGAAGACGTAGATGGATTGTTGTTACTATACAACAACGCACTGGTAATCTCTTTAAATGTGTTAGATTTTAAAATTAAGCGTGTTCTAGTGGATCCTGAAAATTCAGCTAATATCATACAATGGAGAGTATTGGAACAAGCTAAACTCACCAGAAGCATTATTCTGGCAATAAAACACCTTGTTGGATTCAACCTTGCGAGCGTGACGACCCGGGTAGAGATCTTGCTACTCATGAACGCTGAAGGAGTAATGAAAACAACCCTCTTCGAAGTAGCAGATGGTGATATGGAATACAAAATCATCTTAGGAAGGTCGTGGCTATACGATTTAAAAGTTGTACCTTCGACGTATCACCAATTGCTGAGGTTTTCAATGCCCGAAGGAATCAAGAAGATAAGAGGTGACCAACCGGCAACAAGGGAGATGAATGCAATCTCAGTTTCCAATAGCAAAGGGAAGGATCGCACGGCATAGCAATTATAGGAACCGGTGCCTACTCTCGAGTTAGAATAGGTTATTCCAGAGGCAGAATTGTCAAAACAGTATCAGGTGCCGAGATATTTCCAAGTTCCGGAAGAGACGGGTGCAATGAAATCCACGACAGAGAAACTAGAGCAAGTGGCATTGTTCGAAGAATTCTTAGAAAAAAAATTTCACTTGGGGACAAGACTGCACCCCGAGCTCCGGTCTAGTTTTATTGAATTCCTTAAAATAAATGTTGATTGTTTTGCATAGTTGCACGAGGATATAACAGGTATCCCAACAGAAATAGCCATGCACAAGCTGAGTTTGGATCCCAACGTACCACCGGTACGACAGAAGAAGCGCCATATTGCTGAGGCCAGGAATAAATTTATCAAAGAAGAGGTAACCCGCTTGCTCAATATCGGTTCGGTCAGAGAGGTAAGATATCCAGACTGGCTAGCCAATATAGTAGTGGTTCCTAAGAAGAACAATAAATTTCGTATGTGTGTAGACTATAAAGATCTTAATAAAGTGTGTCCGAATGATTTGTTTCAACTACCAAATATCGATCAAATAATTGATGCCACGACCGGGCACGAGTTGATGAGTTTCCTTGATGCTTATTTTGGGTACAACCAAATTAATATGAACCCGGAAGATTAAAAAAAGACTTCATTTATAACAAATTTCGGTACATATTGTTACCCGTTGGGTTAAAAAACGTCAAAGTCACTTATCAACGGCTCGTAAATAAGATGTTTGAAAAGCAAATAGGAAAAATCATGGAAGTTTATATAGACGATATGCTCGTTAAGTCTTTAAATACAGGTGACCACCTTAAGCATTTACAAGAAATATTCTATATCCTGAGGAAACATAACCTATAACTCAACCCCGAAAAGTACGTGTTCGGGGTTGGCTCCGGTAAGTTCCTAGGGTTTCTGGTTTCACAAAGGGGAATTGAGGTAAACCTCGACAAAATCAAGGCCATATACGATATCCCGGATCAATTATTAAACATGAATAAAGTCCAAAGACTCACAAGAAGGTTAGCAGCTTTGAGCAGGCTCATTTCCCGGTCGTTGGAAAAGTCTCATCGCTTCTTTATATTGCTCAAACAATTTCGAACGGACGTCGGAGTGCCATCATGCTTTGAGGGACCTGAAGAAGTACTTATCAAGCCCTCCATTGCTCTCGAAACCAAAAGAAAGCGAAACATTGCTAGTCTACCTCACGGTTTTAGAAGTTGCGATAACTGCGATTTTAGCCCGGGAAGACGAAGGTACGCATTTTCCTATTTATTACGTTAGCAAAATTTTAACGGGAGTAGAAATTCGCTACCCACATTTGGAAAAACTGGCCTTAGCTCTCGTAGTCGTCGCTCGGAAGCTGAGGCCCTATTTTTAATGCCACCCAATAGCTATGGTGACTACTTTCCCTTTGTGGAACATCCTTCATAAACCCGAGCTCTCGGGCAGATTGGCCAAATGGGCCGTCAAAATAAGTGAATGCGACATAGAATATAAACTGAGGACTTTAATTAAGTCACGAGTCTTGGCTGACTTCATGGCCGATTTTGGTCTAGGACTGCCTCTGGCAACCAAGGAGGCAGTAATGGTGTCAAATTCGACATCAGGGGTTTGGACCTTATTTACGGACGGAGCCTCGAACGTAAAAGGGTCTGGGCTCGAAATAGTTTTAATCATGCCTTTAGGGGAAACCTTAAGGCAAGCCATCAACACGATCCATTTAACTAATAATGAAGCAGAGTATGAAGCTTTGATTGTAGGGCTCGAATTGGCCCTGGGACTTGATTCCGAGGTTATCGAAATCAAATGTGACTCACAACTAGTGGTAAATCAGGTTTATGGGATCTTTGATACCAAAGAAGAACGTATGCAATAATATGTGGTAAAGGTCCAGGCTCTTTTGGCACGATTCCATGAGTGGTCAATCACTCATATCTCGAGAGAGGATAATGTAGAAGCGGATGCATTAGCAAACTTAGGTTCATCAACGGAAATAAAGGGACTGGAGTCCGGAACGGTGGTACAACTGATGAGCTCAGTCCTTAATACGGGTGGTTACTATGAGGTGAATTTGGTTAGTCTGGTCTAGGACTGGAGAAACAAAATAATCAACTACCTCGAGCACGGAAAGTTTCCCGACGATCCCAAAGCATCACGGGTGTTACGCCCCAAGATTGCACGTTATAGCTTCAGGAAAGGCCAATTGTATAGAAAAGCTTTCCAAGGCCCGCTGGGCCGGTGTTTAGGAGCGTCAAAAGCTGACTATGTTATGAGAGAAATTCACGAAGGGATATACGGTAATCACTCAGGCGCAGAGTCTTTAGTGCTGAAATTGGTACGGGCAAGATATTATTGGCCTCGCATGGAAAAGGACGCCAAAATTTTGTACGAAAATGTTATAAATGTCAATGCTATGCATCACTAGTACGTCAACCGGTTCTGTCCCCATTGCCGTTCATGTAATGGGGGATGGACATCGTCGGATCGCTGCTACCGGCTCCCGTAAAGGTAAGGTTTGTTTTAATTTTGACTGATTATTTTTCTAAATGGGTAGAAGCAGGTTCTTATCAGAAGATCGGAGAACGCAAAGTGGTCAATTTCCTATGGAAAAATATAATTTGCAGGTTCGACATACCAAAAGAGATAACATGCAACAATGGACCACAGTTTATCGGTGCAAAAGTTAGAAAGTTCCTCGAAAACTTAAAAATAAAGAGAACCACTTCTTCAGCTTATCATCCGAGCGCAAACGGTCAAGCGGAGTCGACAAACAAAGTGATTATTCAAAACCTCAAGAAAAGGTTGGAAGTAGAAAAAGGCAAATGACCCAAAGAGTTGCCCGGAGTTCTATGGGCCTACCGAGCAACGGCCAAATCAAGTGTAGGAGAAACTCCTTTTTCCCTCGTGTACGGTGCTGAAGCCCTGATCCCGGTTGAAGTAGGTGAACCCACTTTGATATATTCTTAGACAAATGAAGAATCGAATAATGAAGCACTGCTAATCAACTTGGAACTGCTCGTGGGATGCAAGGACTTGGTGCGTGTAAGAATTAAAGCTCAAAAACAGATGATGGAGCGTTATTACAATCAAAGAGACAACTTCCGTTTTTTCAAAGTAGGAGACTTAGTTCTAAGGAAAGTAACACAAAATACACGGGAGCTCAATGCGGGAAAGCTAGGTCCAACGTGGGAAGGTCCCTACCCGATTTCAGCTGTCACTGGGAAAGGTTCGTACGAGTTGGAGAACCAGAATGGGGACAAATTGCCCAGCAACTGGAACATGGCACACCTCAAAAGATATTATTGTTGATGAACGATGCCCAAACAGAAAGTATGTGTTGCACTCTTTTTTCCTTCATCCAGTTTTTGTCCCAATTGGGTTTTTCTAGCAAGGTTTTTAATGAGGCAGAAACAAAAATCATACTATAATGATAGCAGCAATAAGACCTTTGATAGCAAGGGAAACGAACAAGCTTCCACTCGGGGATAATTAGATAATCTTTGGTTCGATAGCAAATTCCCACCGGGAAGTTAAATTTGTTACCGAACAGAGGTTACCCAAACTCTCACGGGCACAAACCGCCAGAGGACTGTTAGGTATTCTTTCGCTCGATAGCATAGATTGCTAAGGGGAAACAAGATATGTTGTCGAGTGAAGGATTACCTAGCAATTCATTAGTGGGACACTCAAAGATACAAGACTTCCAGTGTTCCAATTCGCATTCTTCGCATTCGAATACTGGGGGGGAATGATATGAGGATACGGCAACAATGACTGCCACATCAACCGGGAACAAAAATTCAGAAATAAAATACATCACCGGGACCGGGGACTGCGCAGCCAGCCCCATAGAAATAAGTTGTACAAGATGGCAATTTATGAAAATAGAAGGAATAAAATGAAATCTTTTTTTTATCTTGTTTCTTGTCTGAACGATGAGCTAATTTTGTCATTTGAAAGTTAAACAAGTACTTCAAATGTTAGTGCCGTAATGAACAAGAAACGTCCTCTTCAAGAGCACCGTAAATATAAGAGGGCCCTCTCTTATAAAAAATCTCACGTTAAAGGGTTGGTTCCGGAAGAATCAATACCCGAAATCCAAAATGCCATCAGAGAAAAATACACCCGAAGCCGCAAATAAAAAAGACGCAAAAAGCAAACTTGCGCAAATAATCCCTCACGTAAAAGGGAAACTTGCACAAATATTCATAGAAACCCTCACGTAAAGGGGAAACTTGCGCAAAAATTCATAAAAACCCTCACGTAAAAGGGATAATACTCGGAACCAAAATGCTTCAAAGAAAAGGCATCCGAGACTACACATAGTAAAGCATGAATTGAACAACATGTGCAGAATGCTCGAGCAAATGCAAAAGCTAAAGGTTTGCATGGATATTCAAACGAAAGTAAGACTCACACGATATTTGAACAAAAAGTATGTCTTTATTCACAAGAAAAGGCCAAAATGTTACAAGTACAAAATGAGAAAAGATAGAAAAAGCTAAACTGCAGCGCCTCCGGAACCAGGAGGAAGAGAAGTATTCGCATTGCCGTAAAAGCAGGTGGCTTCGCCGATAGCTTAACGCTTTCCCCAGTTTTGTCTTCAGCCTCATCGCCTTCCAATCCCTCTTCAGTTTCTGAAAACTCATAACCGGAATTAGAAGAACCTGGAGCACCAGACTACGTCGGGAGTCCATTTTTCACAGCCAACTCAAGCTCTCGGGCCTTAGCAATTTTGGCACCAACATCAATGATACCATCTTTGGCCTTTTCTAAGGTTTTTCTCCTCATGCTATACATGGAATAAGTCATTTCAATAATGAGGGAAGCCGCTCGGTGCTTGAGTTCTTCTTTGAGTTGAGTAACCTCGGTGGAAAGGTTTTCCTGGGCGGATCTAGCAGATTTGAGGCTGACGCTGAGCTCGCGGATAGTTGAACTAAAGAGCCTATTATGCTCAATGGTTTTCATGTACTTCTCTTATAGCTGAGCATGTTTCCTTTCCACAGCAGCAAGCTCTTCACTTTTGGAGTTCAAGACTGCTTCCAAGTTAATCACTCTTTCAGCGAAGGCAACCTCACGGTTGGTTGCAGAAAGAACGACGTTCTGAAATTCTGCCCATTTGGCCTTGGCCTCGTCAAAATTAACCCTCAATAGCCTAATTTCTTGGCTAAAGGTTATCACTTCTTGCTCTCTTTGCTGCAAATAAGCCTCCAAAACAGCAGCCTCAGTAGCCCTGGTTTCCAGTTCCGAGAGGTGGAGAACAGTCTGGTTCCGTTCCGCCAAAAGTTGATCCCGTTCAGAATTAAGTTCTTCCTTCTCACGAATTAACCTTTGAAGGCCCTCAGAGGTATAAAAGTTGGCCTATAAAATAAGAAGAGGTAAAACTTAGAATACATTCGTTCAAAAGTAGAAGAAATAACAGAGGAATGAAGGAACGTACCATCGCGACGTTATGCATATCATTGTCTAACAAACACTCACTCGAGAGTGTCTGAATCTTTCCCCAGTCTTTTTCTGAAGCCAAAGGCTTCAGGTAATTAGCAAGCTCCACCTGCCATGATAGCAGGTTGCACCCGGTAGAGACCAAAAGAGTAATGTTCCTCCTCCTTTGTGGATTTTCAGAAGGGGCGACATAATTTTGCCCTAAATTCCCATGAACTGGGGACTGTGGAAGAGGAACACCTTCTTTATGGTTAGGTGCGACCGATGGAGATGGTGTAGCAATCGCTGGTGGAAGAGTAGACAAAGATGGAAATGATGTAGCAGTTGCTGGTGTCGGTGAAGGTGGAGATGAAGCTGATGGAGTTGAAGAATGAGAGGCAGATGCATCAAATACAATGTCGGTTGTTGGATGCTCGCTAACAAAAGATAGCAAGGACCCGGTACTCTGCCCCGCAGCACCGGTTACAACAATTGGAGTCCGAAAACGGGAGTTAGCATATTCTACCAAATCATATTCTCCCCAAAGTGCCGAGACATCATCTTCAGTTGGTGTAACTATCTCAATAGGTCGAGCATCCTGTTGAGATGATGAGGATCGTCGCCTTCTGTGTAAAGAAGCTCCCTCATCAATAACTTCTTCATCATCGTCAATCATCACGGTGACTACGACTGACCCAGAAGGAGGACCAGTCATTATCACTATTGGAGATGATTCGGGTTTTTATTCTTTTCCCTGGCTGCGGAGGTGCGTCTTCCTGAAGAAGTATTTGCACCTGAAACAGTACCAGAGATACATGTTTGAGTAAGTGCTTCCTGAAGCAGCCTCGCTGCATCAGTAGGATCAGCCAGAACATCCGGGGGATAGCAACAGAGTCTGCAGGTAGACCTAATTCCATGAACAAATTCAGAAGGGTTCAACCAAGTTCTTCATATACAAAAATGGAAGCAAGGTAAATTAAAGCTACCATAATTTTTGGCATTCCACCCGTATTTAAGTGTCAGTTCTTTCCACGAATGATTTTTGGGCGTTATGACGTCCAAGATCTTCTGAACCCACCGGTTCAAACCTTCCACCACTGGTGGGTGCCGTCGAGTTGCTGAAATATGCGAAGGGTAAAGAGATGATATGACCATAGAAGAATATCTAGTAAGAGGAATATTATACAAAGAACTTACGAGTGCGATTCCAAGCAATCGGAAAGGATGAAGCCGTTGTCGGAATAATTTTATTGGTGACAACTGGAACAAATCGTTCCATCCACCCACGGTCATTATCATCATCAATGCTAAACAACAAAGCATGGTGACCACACTTGCAAAGGTTTATCATTCCCCCGCGGAAGATTTTGGGGGAATAGAGATTCATCATATGAGCTAAGGTTAGCTCTTCTCCATTTTCTTGGCACAAACGTCAGAGACAGGCGATCGTACTCTACACTGAAGGACTTACATGTGCCAAACACACCTGGTAGTAAAGGCAAAACTCCGCAAGCACGGAATCAAGCTCTCCGCTCAAAGAGAACACATCCAAAGTGAAGGGATACATGAAAAAGTATGTAAAACGTTCCTTGGGAAGGGTTACCCGCTCCGATAGATCAGGAGAAATAATTTCCAACTCATTGCAGTGGTAGTCCTCCTTCACACCAGGAATACTGGAAGGGCGAATGGAAGAAGGGTACCTACTAACAGCCCATGTACAAGGGTTAGCAGTAGAAAATTTCTCTTCAAAATCCTACGAAGTACTAAGCCTTCTTGGGATGATGCAACCCACTGCTGGAGGAACGAAATCCTCGATTTTGTTCTTATTCTTTATAAAACCAGCACGTTTAGAGGAAGAAGCCATTGGAAAAGAAGAGGGTAAAGAGTTTGTGTTTGAAGAAAATTAGGAAAGGGATGGAAAATAAGGATGCAAATTAGAAGCTCAAGCAATTGTGAAACGCAAAGGAAAAGGAAGTTGCGTATAAGTATAATTTTGGCCGCTAAATTCATGGCCATGATTACCTCGATAACCGGCAAAACATGTGCTGAATCATGGGATGGTGCATGTTTTGGGCATTAAATGTGGAGAGACGTGCATCTAATCAACTGTCAGAGACCTTCAGAGGAAATTATAGTAATTCCTGCCAAAAAGGTATTTCTACCAACTTCCCGGTAACACAAAGTTATGTCACTGAAAAGTAGGGGGACTATCTGTATAGGGTAAAATATGATATGACATGTGGCTGGCTAAAAGGAGGACACGTAGAATCCAAGATGGCATGGCTGAGGACCGAACACAGCTATCCCGTTTGTCACCGAAAAGGATAACATTCGTAAAAGTGTATTAAATGCTCTGCGTCCGGTAATATTTACTAAGGAATATTCTGCAGTATTAAGAGCGACGGTCCGTTATAGAGAATTTGGCATTTATGTTCACTGTTACATCTTCATCAATGACTCTCATAATTGGCATTAAATGAGGGTATGATCCTAGGACCGTTTTCCCTAGACGTAGCTATAAATAGTGAGTTCTGTTATCATTATAAGGGGAGGAATTTTCTCGCAAGAACATATACTATATTCTATACAAAGCTTTACACAATTTCACTTTCTTGATTTTTGATCTCATCATTGCTGTGTTCGGAAACCGTGCTCACGGAATCACCATCTTTGCTATTTCATCTATATTCTAAGGCTAAGTATTGTGTATTTCTTCGATCATTGTATTATTTCAGGATCAAATTAGTTCACTTATCTAGAAACCACGTATAAATTCAACTGTACTGTTTTACGGGCAAACAATATAAAATATAGTTATTCCAAAGCAATAACATTAAGTATTTGGTATTACTTATTGTTTACATGATAATTTAAATGTATCAAAATACATCATGCAAAATAAATTTAAAATCTACTCGTAGGAATAGGAGAAAGAGAATAAAAATATGACTAAAATAAAAAGTAAAGAAATGAATAATAGAAATAAAAAGGAAAAGAAAAATATTAAATTAGTAAGGGATAATTTGAAAAATATAAATTTATTGTAAAGTTATTTTTGTCTTGAATAAATTAATTTTCTGCTTCTGCTTCTTAGAAGAAGCTAGAATTTGTAGCTTCTCCCCAAAAGCAGAAAAAACTGCTTATGCTGCTGCTTAAAAGTACTTTTTTATTTTGGCAAAAATACCTTAAATTTTTCAAAAAATACTTTTTTGACACTTTTGACCTCCCAAAGCTTGGCCAAACAGCCTCTAAATACAAACGTTCGATAGAAGAAGAATAATAATAATAATAATAATAATAATAATAATAATAATAATAATAATAATAATAATAATAATAATAATAATAATAATAATAATGTATATAATTGAAAGACAGAAAGGCTTTAAAAAAACAAAAAAAAAACAGTGAGAGTGACCGACAATCTCCACCCTTTAAAATGCTTATTTGATAACCTTTCGGTAGACTCAAACGCCCTAAGAAAGGCTATATAGAAAGCCTTTATAGATTAGTCAAGGCAGTTCACAGATTTTGTAGGACCATTTTATCTTTTTTCGTATAGTTACTAAACTAGTATCTCCTTGTTTTTTTCGGGGTGTGAGGGCAAATTAGGCAGTTCACAGATTTTATAGGACCATTTTATCTTTTTCCGTATAGTTACTAAACTAGTATCTCCTTGTTTTTTTCGGGGTGTGAGTGCAAATTGAACTACAACACGTAATTCAAATTGTATTAGAAATATAATGTATGAGTATGTTTAAGGTAAAAGATATTTAAAGATTCTATCAATTGTAGGTTCACTAGGATACTACTGAGTGAGTAGTAGGGGTGTTCATAAAAACCCGAAAATCGAATCAAACCGATCAAAAAATCCGATACTTTTTAGATTTGGTTTGGTTTTGATTTTGAATTTTAAAAATCGATCAAATTTGGTTTGGTTTTGGTTTTAATCAAAAAATAACCGAAAAAAGCAAACCAAACCGACTATAGAAATAGCTATTTAAATTTATTATTACACCTTTATATATGTATATTTCTATATAAAATTTCTAAAATTTTATGGTACATATTAGTCGTTTATATTTTTAGTCTAGTTTTTTTGCTAATATAATAATCTAATTTTTTGCCTTTACATTCTAATTTGATTGCTAGTTTTCTTTTGCTAAGTACAGAAATTTATTTCATGTTAAAAATAATCGATTTTAATGGAGTAATTAAATTATTCGTCACTAGTTGATTCAATTATCATCAATATATCTTGGTAAATGATAGATTTCTCAAAGAGCAATTGGTTTGATAGTGTTATGTTGAAAATGTAGTCTCCGGAATATGTGTTTGGTAGTGTATATCTCATATTTAAGAAAAAACCCGATAAATAACCGAAAAAAACAAAAAATCGACCAAAACCGACAAAAATCGAATCGATAAAAAACCGACTTAATTGGATTGGTTTGGTTACAATATTTGAAGAATCGACTTACTTGGTTTGGGTTTTTTCTTTTTAAAGAAAAACCAATCCAAACCGAACCATGAACACCCTAGTGAGTAGTATCAATTGTAGACTTTGCTTGTTTGCTGCCAATGTAAATATTTAATACATTAGGTTTCGCCTTTATATTTCCGTCAACAAGAATTTTACAATTACAACTTCCACATAATAAAACAAATATTCACATTTGACCAATTATTTAGATATTACCAACAAGTGGTGCGGTGCTTCCATCATTCTTAATCGAATATCTCGGGCTCAAACTTTGAAATGAAAATAAATCTTGATAGCTAGATAGCACTTCCCCCTTTATAAACCTTAATTATATGGTGCGAATTCAAATTAATCAAGGTTTCAATATGAATACCTAACACCGACTAGAGAAAAAAATATTTATATATTACTTAGAACATATTTCTTACCAACAAACATGATCCGCCAAACAAATAAAAAATATAGAAAAAACTTATTATTGTTTGACCAGAAAATATAGATATTGACTCAAATAATTAAATTTATGTGAATAGGGGTTAATATTAGCTAATAATAATATCCTTAGATGGGGTTCTTAAAGAAGCAATAAATACCATGCAAATATGGCCGGTCAGTAACTGATGTGCAATAACTATTCCACAAATCAGAAATAATAGTGTTGCATTTAATAACAATGAATAGCAATAAATGTCATTTATTTAAGTAAATAAAGATGAAATAAATGGATGTTCTTCGTGACAATGATGAATAATAGACAATCCCTTGAATATTCAAGTTATTCTTGGATCTAGTAGAAATGTGATATTAGCAAGTGAATATTCGAGTTAGTCTTTCACTGAAAAGGTGATGTTTGTATCTTAGCAAGTAAGAGTCGAATCTTTAAGTCAAAGTGTGTTCTTTACAAATGAATATCACATGTCCCATATCATTGTCTCTTTTTCTATTTATATGGGATATGTTCCTAAAAAATCCTAATAGTACAAGTACAGAGAATATTCACTAGAATATTCTCTTTAGTATCCTATCTTGAAAACTAGCCGTTACAGCTCTGTCAACGATACTCGACCTCGACCCTTGTTGACACCTGACTACGACTCTCGTTGACTCTTCGACCACAGACTTTGCTGCTTCTCGGGCCATTTCGACAAACGACGATTTGGGAACTCTTCCCAAGGTATTATCTTGGCTTAAATATTCTAAAGACGGATTTTGGTCCGTATAGTTAGTCCCTCCGCTTATTAAGGTCGACTTCAGGGGGGTACGATGAGCGGATTTTATTCGTTGTGGTCGAAACAATCGATCGAGATGTGCAGGTCATGGTGGTTACGACGAACTGGTAACATGGCCCTACGTGGGCCGCTCATTTCAAACGCTTCGATTTTTCCGGTCGATTTGTTAGAGTTATGGTGTCCACGAATTAGGATGACGTCATGAGTCATTATGATGTATATTTCCGATGTGCTGATTCATTTCGTGTGTGACCCCTGATTGAACCTGCGGCTTCGGTTCCGGTGCCAGTAATAATGAACAACTTTCGGTCCTGGTGCTAATATCCTTATAAATAGAGGTATTTGGGTGCGATTTTGAAGTTTTAAGTTTTTTGTTATTTCGAAACCCTATATTACTCTCTTGATCTTTCCTTGCTTTAAAACTCTCCTATTTGTTTGAGTGATTTGCATTATTCTCAATTCTTCATCGTTTGATACTTCTCTCCTTTTTTTTTGGCGATGTTGTTTCCCCATCACGAGGAGAATATTCCTGCCATTGTCAAGGATGGAAGCTTCCCATTGGTGGATGAGATAATTCCTCGCAACCCTGATACTAGATCTGATTTCTCCAAATTACCTGATGCTGACCCTGGAGCCTTTCAGTCAGTGATGACGGAGAAGGAATTGGGAGAGCTTAAGGATAAGTCCGGCCTTTCTGATCACGTCGAATTAATCCCTGCTGGGTGGGACACTATGCAGGTCCACCATCCTGGGTATTGTGCCTTTTACGTGTATCCTTTCCAAGTCGGCTACACTCTCCCTCTTCTTCCGTTAGCAAAGGAATTCTGTCGTTATTATGGCGTTTGCCTAGCTCAGCTTGCGCCGTACGTTTATAAGTTTATAAGGATACTTACCGAATTTGTCGAGCTAGCTGAGGTCGAACTGACTCTTCAACATTTAATACATTTGTTCGCCCCCAGCTTTTATAGGGGGACAATGCTGAACCTTCGCCACCGAGGAGGCAAGTGTTTGGTGGTGAAGATGGATGACAAACCTAACCGCCAATTCTAGTTCAACTTCTTTTTCGTTAGAACCGAGGACGCGATGGCTAACGTCGACAGTTTTCCTGAGGCTTGGAATTATACTCATAAGTACCTAATTTCCGTATATGTAGGTATCTGATTTTTCTCCCGTGCTTAGTCGTGGGCTTTAACCTCTTGTCATTTTCTCATGCAGCCAAGACCTCGCATCCTCCTTTGGTCAAAGATATTTCTGACTGGGTTGGTCGGCTCCTCTCTTACATCGTAGGGATCCATGAGTGGTTAGGGATCCATGAGTGGTCAGCTTTCTTCAAGAAGTTTCGGCATGCTCTCCCTTCGACTGGTAAGTTCCTTTTATCACCAGTGTCTTAGCTCATTTTCTTTTTGTTTACTTTTGCTGACCTTTCCATTTCCGTGTGTTTTTCCTAGCTTCGGCTAGGGGATCTTCGAGGAGGTCGAAAGCTCCCCACCCTTGTTCCGAAATAGGAAAGCTACTACGTCTTCGGCTCCCGCCCCTTCTTCGACTGCGGCTGCTTCTGTTCATGCCCCGGTCCCTTCTTTGATGGTGGCTGCTTCTGTTCATTCCCCGGTCACTTCTTTGACAATGGCTGCTTCCGAATCTATCCCTTCTTCGGCCGCGGAAACCTCGGCTCCTTAGTTGTTCTGTCTTATCGATGAGGACGATGAGCTTTTTCCTGCTGATGGGGTTTTGATGCCTCGTAAGAGGAGGTCCGTAGACGTCATGGGGGAGAGGTCAGCGGCCGCCGATATAGGAGACTGCGGCTTCATCCTTTGGGAGACGACCATAGTGCATATCGGGAAGAGCCTAGAGGCTAGTCTCGAGACCATTTGTTTGGAGGATATGGATGCATGACCTGAGGGGTCTGTAGTCGAAGGCGTGACGGGTGACGGCCCTGTACTTCCAAGATGCGAAGAGGCCTTATCTTCCGGCATTGCGGCGGACCTGAGGGGGTTGTGGTCGAAGGCATGACGGGTGATGACCTTGTACTTCCAAGGCACGAAGAGGCCTCATCTTCTGGCATTGTGGTGTACATACCTCCTTCGACTGATGATAGAAGTGAGGGTGTTGTTGAGGAGGATGTTGGCTTATGAGTTGAGGATAATCGACGAGGGGCTTACTCAACTTGAAGTGAGGTTAGAGGGGGGTTCGAGGACTATTACGATCCCGATGGACCGTAATATTCTTGTGAATACCGAGCAGATTATCCCTTTCCTTGTCCCCCTCCCCCCCCAGTTCAGAAGTTAAGTGCACGACCCTCAAGGATATGAACGACATTGACCTGTCGAATAACATTGCTAGTCTCGCATTTCGGGTAAATACATTCATTGTTAGTTGTTTTTCCTTTGGTTTTGTTCTTTCATAGTCTCTAGCTTATTTTGTACGTTTTATAGACGGTCGTCTTAGAAATTGAGAGTGCTCGTAGGGAGCATAGGCATAAAAACATCTATGTGAACTTAAAGGACAAGTACTTCAAAGTTCTTGAGAAGTATCGGGAGCTCCGGTGTCAGCTTCGTGAGGGCGGAAATCTGCGCCAATTGAGAAAGGATTTGAAGTCCAGGGACGAAGAGCTAGTGCATATGGTGGGGAAGTGCAGCATCTTGGAGGGGACGTTGAGTAGTAAAGAGGAATAGCTTGAGCTCACCAAGGGGGTTGAAGCCCAGTGCAGTGATCTCCAAGCTCAGATGGTTGTGCTGCGTGCCCAGCTTGAGGAGTGCCAATTCAGGGCGGAGGCTCAAGGTGGCGAGGTCGCCGAGAAGGCAGGGGATATAGAGAAGGCGGAGTCCGCTCGGTTGGAGGCTTTGAGGAAGGCAGAGTCTCTTAAGGTGGTGATCCGGACTCTCCGTTCTGAGCGAGATAATGACTTAGAAACAACAAAGCTTAAAAGAAGAGCGGCTCGATGAGAGTATTGGAGAGTTGGAGAAAGAGACTTCTGGCCTCTATGATCGAGTTACTACTCTTGAGGCCGAGAAGGCCCGATTACTGGCCCATCCGTCCTCTTCCCCTACTTCAGATTTTCCTAACGTTCCTCGGGAGTTGTATGAGGAGTGGATTCATGTCGAGGCTCAGTTAGATATCTTTCGAGATTTGCATGCGGCAGGATCCGTGTCTGAGGTTGCCCTCGAATATGCTCGTGTTAAGGCTCGTGAAGCTCGAGTCTCTTGTGGATATGATCCTGTTATGCCTGAGACTGGTGACGCTACATATTTTAAGGGCGAAGGTGGCAGTGGCGAGGGTGTTGATGGTCAGGGTGGCGACGCTGTTGAGGGCCAAGTCGGCGAGGATGTTGAAGATCGTGATGGTGGTGGCCGGTAGTTTTTTCTTTTGGTTTTTTGTATATTTTCGCCGCCGTCCTCACGAGCCTATTGTAAACAGTTTCAAGTATGTGAAATATCAAAGTTATTTCTTGTATCTTCTTTTCTTCCCGTGGTTTATTTTCCATACTTGTGTATATTTTTGTTTCTTTGTTTGGGATGTGGCTGATGGCCGATAGGTGTTTGTTCGAGCGAGGTAGAACATAACCTTTCATTGGATCGCGGTCGAGGGCCGGTAAGTGTTTGGTCGAGCGGGGTCGAGCATAACCGTTCATTAGATTTCTTCTGAGGGCCGATAGGTGTTTGTTCGAGCGGGGTCGAGCATAACCTTTCATTAGATTGTGGCTGAGGGCCGGTAGATGTTTGTTTGAGTGGGGTCGAACATAATCTTTTCTTAGATCACGGCCGAGGGCCGGTAAGTGTTTGTTCGAGCGAGGTCGAACATAACCTTTCATTAGATTGTGGCCGAGGCCGATAAGCATTTGTTTGAGCGGGGTCGAACATAACCTTTTATTGGATCGCGACCGAGGGCCGGTAGGTGTTTGTTCAAGCGGGGTTGAACATAACCTTTCATTAGATCACGATCGAGGGTCGTTAGGTGTTTGTTCTAGTGGGGTTGAACATAATCTTTCATTAGATCGCGGTCGAGGGCCGGTAGGTGTTTGTTCGATCGTAATTGAACATAACCTTAATGTGAAAAATGTGTGCTGATAAGCGTAAAGTTTCTTATTTCTTTGACATTATTGCTTTGGTTACACACTTGGAGAAATTTACAGATTATTGGGTGTTGGCTGGCGTTTCAGTTCCAGTCCCAGTCTATCTAATCCCTTCATTGGTTGACTTGGAGAGTATTGAGAGGTCTAGCAATGAAATAGTTATCACGACCCTACCTTCGCATACTTCGACTCGAAGTGTTCCCTTCATCGCCTCGTTAAAAACCTCCTTGAGAAAACCCAAATGGGACAAAACTCAAGTGAGGAAAGAAAGAGTACGACTTGGGGGCGCTTTTTCTCTCAGAAGTTGTACTATTCATTCGCAAATGCGAAGTTTTTGTCCGCAAATGCGAACCTGGGCAGAATGTTTCCATTTTTATGATTTGGAGCTCGGATTGAGGTAATTTTTGGGAGATGTTCGGAAAAAATATCGGGGTAAGTGTTCTTAACTCAATTTTGGTTGAATTACCCAAATCCATCACAATTTTTATCATTTAATTGGTGAATTAAGTTGGAAAAGTTTGAAAACCCTCTTGGATAAATTTAAGGATTTGAGAGACGAATTTTTATCGGAATTTAGAAATTTTTGTATGGTTAGACTCGTGGTTGGACGAGCATTCATATTTTATAACTTTTGTCGGGTTCTGAGATGTGGGCCCCATAGGCAATTTTTATGATAAATTTCGGATTTTTGCTCGAAAATTAGTATTTACTTTGAAATTAATTCCAATAATTTATATCAATTGAATCGTATTAATTGTGACTAGATTCGAGGCGTTCGGAGGCCGATTTGCGAGGCAAAGGCATAAATTGTTTGGAGGTGACACACACAATAAGTGACTAGCATGTGGACGTGCACCATATAAATTGTCTTGAATAAACCCTGTGCAGTTGTAAGATTAATGAATCATGTTATTATGTGAACATTCTCCACGTGTTAGAGAAATTGAGCTGAAGCTCCTATTAAAGATCATGTTTAGGCTACGTGCCAATATTTTTGGGACCCATGGGGTCGTGTTGCTATTGAATTAATTGTTCAAAAAAATATATATTTCACACTCAGTAATATTTATCCATTGTGAGGATATTTATAGGATTGAGCTGCGCGACGCAGCAGGCCATAATGGCTTTATACATTATTATTATATGGATCGGGTCTACCCGCCTGCAGCAGGCCTTATTGGCTTTATTATTAAATGGATCGAGGTTGCTCGCCTCCAGCAAGCCTTATTGGCTTTATTATTATACGGATCGGGACTGCCCGCCTGCAGTAGGCCATATCAGCTTTATATAGCGCTTGGGCTGAAGGAGCCCCTTCGAGAGTCTGTACACACCCCCAGTGAGCGCGGTTGATTTATAGCGCATGGGCTGAAGGAGCCCCTCCGGAGTCTGTACACACCCCCAGTGAGCGTAGATGATTATATATATTCGGGATGGACTTCCCCGGGGCATGGACTTGCCTTACTTAAGATGATTATATATATATTCGGGATGGATTTTTTCAGGGCATGGACTTGCCTTACTTATTTATATTGTAATGAATTTACCAGGACATGGATCTTGTCCGTATCATTTGCATTTGGGGATAAATTATCCCACGGATGGATTGGCCTTATACGGTACTGAGTGACTACTGAGTGACTGACTGTCGGTCGATGTATATATATATACGGGTTGGAACACCCCTGGGCTGGATTGGCCATAAATAGTACCGAGTGACCGAATAATTGGTGACCATTATTTACTTGAGGTCTTTCTACTGAGATGTCATATTCCTCATATCATGCACTATTGATCTATTTCACTTGTTCTGAGTTTAACTGTTAAAATTGAAAGCATGTTTACATTTTGTACCATTATTTATACTAGACTGTACCTGCGGAACTCGTCATCGCTTTCAGCCCAGAGGTTAGTCTTGTTACTTATTGAGTTAGTTGTACTCATACTACACTCTGCACCTCGTGTGCATATCCAGGTGCTCCCGGATACGATGGCTACTAGAATTTAGAGTTATTTCTGTTGGAGACTATCAAGGTAGCTGCTTGACGACTGCATACTTGACTCCCTTCCTGTTTAGTTATTGTATTGTTCTATATTTCAGACAATGATTTTTATCAGTCAGACTTTGTATTCAATTAGATGCTCATGTACTCAGTGTCACCGGGTTTTGGGAGTATTATATTTGTATTTGTGAGATTTCTTTCGCTGAATTTAGTTATCATGTTTTCAAATTTAAGGATATGATAGTTTATTGAGATTGTCGCCTTGCCTAGTATTGAGATAAGCGTCATCACGACAGGTGAGATTTTGGGTCGTGTCAAAAACCCAGCGGTAAAGGGGCCTCCACGTCTATATAGGAAGGGACGCCCCCAGCTGTGAAGAAACTCCTCGAGGCATGGCTAACCGATACGCTAGCAAGCGTCCTCAACAAACCCGCCCCAGGCATGACTGCAGAAACTACAAGAACTTGCACGATACTACAAACAGACAAGCAATGCAACCAACCCCTCCCTCCAACGACATGTATAACTCACAATGTCATTGATAGAGCAGGTAATAACGCCCTCGCTATCATTCTAAAAAGTATGGAAGAAATGAAGAATGAAAACAAGGCGCTCCAAGACCAGATGAAAGAACACCAAGAACGGATTGACAAATACCAGGCGCTCCTAAGCTGCTGCCGAAAAGGGACGCCGACCGGTTCGTAGAGTAACCGTACAACGATGATGCAGCCCCGCATGCCATAACAAAGACCTTCAAAATGCCGCCCTATCTCAGGATATATGACGGTATGACCGACCCTGAAGATCATGTGACCCACTACGTCACCGCCGTAAAAGGCAACGATCTTGCCAAGGAACAGGTGTCCTCCATTTTACTGAAGAGGTTTGGCGAGACTCTCACAGGAGGGGCATTAACATGGTATTCACAGCTACCATCACGCTCCATAGAAACCTTCGAATAAATGATTGATAAGTTCGTAACCGCACATGCCGGAGCCAAGAAGGCCAAGGCGAGGGTAAACGACATATTCGCTATTAAGCAGTCCTTGGGAGAGGGACCAAGGGACTTCCTCTCCCGATTCAACAGAGTAAGGATGACTTTGCCCAACGTATCTGAAGGGATGGCGGTCGCAGCTTTTCATAACGGATTTAATTGAGAGGGTTCGAGAGCAACTAGAAAATGGTTGAGTGGATTGATGAAGTATCCCCAACCACTTGGGACGAAATCCACAACGCTTATTGTGCCGAGGTCCGAGCAGACGAGAATGATCTCAATGGACCAACTCACTAGCTAACCTTAGTACAAGACGAATCCAGAAAAGAACGAAGAGACAGTACTAGAAGAGATCACCTGATTCCACAACCTAACAGGGAACGACACCAACCATATGTCAGGGCGGTCGTGATAAGTGGAGATTTTGACTACTTATTAGCGCCTTTTAACTTTTGTTTTAGTATAAAAGCAATAAATTGTTCTCCCGGAACTAATAAAATTGTACAAAATTGCAGGAATGCTGGAAGTTGAGCTCCTGAGATAAAATCTGACTAAATGAGCAGTCTAAGCAAAAAGGCAATAAAGGGGCACGAAAGTATAAAATGTGCAATGAGCAGAAGGAATTTTGCGGATGCAGAAGAAATTGCGGACCGCACAATTCCATATGCGGCCGAAACCAAAGAGGAAAAAATCTACAGACAATTGTGCAAATTGCGGACCGCACATGAATTATGCGGCCGCAAAAGCTGGGCTAGGATTCAAGATAAGAGAATATGCAAATTTCCAAGTCCATGACCTCAGTGAATTACGGATCGCACAATATTTGTGCGGCCGCAGAAGATAGCCTTGTGGTCGCAACCCTAACATTGCAGACCGTAGAATATTGTCTTGCGGTCGTAGTTCTAAATCTGCGGACCGCAGAAAAGCTGCTTTGCGGCCGCAGTACAGAATTGTGCGGCAGTAGAACTCCTTCTCCTGTCAGATGAAGAAATCTGCGGACTGCACATGAAATTGGGTGGCCGCAGAACCTCTCGAGGGGTATTTTTGTCCGAAATTTTTAGCCTTGTATAAATAGACGAGTTTCACAAAATTAGGTCAAGGTTTGAACATCAGCAATTATTGTAGCCGTTTTTCTTTGCTATTTTTTGATGTTTACTTTGCTTTGGTGTATTTTACAATAGATTTAGCCATTTTAATTTTTCATTATGAGTTTAATTAGTCTTTCTTCTTCATTTTCTTCAAACCAAAGTATGAGTAGCTAGATTTTTACTAGGGTTGTGACCCAACCCTAATGTTTAAACCTTATAAGTATTTAATTTAGTGCTTGTTTATGATTTGGTATTTATTATTTAGCTTAGTTCATGCTTTAATTTGAGGAATTAATGTTTGCAAATATTAGTTCATGCCTATTTGACTTAGTCTCTTCTTGAGAAAGAGAGACCTAGTCTAAGATAACTTGGCTAACAAGGAATTGAGTTAATTGAGAGATTGATTTATCCAATTAAAGGGTTCAACCTAGAGATAGTAATAACCCGACTTGAGCTTTTATCAACTGTTTTGTATGATACCCATTTGGTCTTGAGAAAACCAAATTGGGCAAAATCACTCTCTGACCGAGAGGTATTGAATGGGTAATTTAGAGTTGATAGCTATAATATACCCCAGTCAACAGAACAAACTTTAAAGTCTTTTTCCCATTATGCAAATACCTAGGTAATGGTCACAACCCTAGACTTTTTATCAATTTGGAAAAACCCCAAAAATAGTTATATCTAGTTTTCTTTCTTTATTTTACAATCAATAGAGTAAAATCAGAAATAGAAAACCAATCTTTTTGTGGAAGTACAATCTAGATAGTTCAATCACGTGTATTGAAATATATATCCCTAACTCCCATCTTAGCTCCATGTGGATTCGACCTCGACTCTTAGTTGGGTATCTATAATTGTAACTGAGCGTTTCATACCTCTTTTGAGGTGTACATTTGGACGCGATCAGGCCGCCACTCCCTCCCTCCTCTATGAAGAGGTATGCCTCATTTATTATCTACTCACAAATTTTGTGTATCGCTTATAGAAACAGTCTACGCCCTTGAGAAACTTGGAACAAAAGTGAAGTGGCACGATATCACATACCAGCTGCGAAGAACGATAAAGTCACAAGTGCTCTCCGACTTCAGCGCAAAAATAATGCTTGAAGTCGAAAAGGAAGCCGTCCAGACTTCCCTGCAAACACAAGACATATGGGTCCTATACACTGATGGCGCATCCAACACATCAAGGTCCGAACTGGGACTCGTACTTGAGGTCCCAACAGGCGAGATAATTCGCCAGTCCATAAGGTGCCCGAATATGACTAACAAAGAGGCCGAGTATGAGGCCGTAATTGCAGGATCAAGGCTAGCACTCAAATATGGGGCGAAACCGTTTTGACTAACGGTTAAAACTCAATTGTGACTCCCAAATCGTAGTCAATCAAGTCATAGGGACTTTCCAAATCAAGGAACAAAGATTGCAAAAATACTAGACCGAAATCTGCAAGTTATTGCCTCTGTTCGAGGAATGCCAACTTGATCAAATCCCACGAGCACAGAATGCTGAAGCAGATGGCCTCGCAAAATTAGCCTCAACTACCAAAAACATCATGATTGGAGATAAAAACGTAGTCCATCTCCTCAACTCATCACTGGACCAAGTCGAGGTAAGAACCATAAACATAACTTGGGACTGTCACAATCGTATTATCGCATATTTGTAAGACGGTACACTCCCCGGCGACAAAAAAAGAGGCCAAAAAACAAAGAATACAGGCAGCCAGATACAACCTCCTTCATAGCGACCTGTATAAGAGGACTTACGGTGGTCTTCTAGCAAAGTTCTTGGGCCCGAAACAAACCCAACACGTCCACGAAGAAGTCCATGAAGTCCATTGAGGAGCTCACTCCGGCAATCGAGCACTGGTCGAATGCCTCATACGGGCGGGGTACTGCTGGCCCACCATGAAAAAGGATGCCGCAGACTTCGTGAGAAAATGCGAATAATGCCAAAAGTAAGCCCCAATGAATGACCAAGTGGGCGAGCACCTCCACTCGGTTACCTCCCCTTGGCCGTTCATCAAATGGGGAATAAATATCGTGGGCCCCATCCCAGCGGGGTGAGGTAACGTACGATTCCTTTTGGTTTTAACTGACTACTTCTCTAAATGGGTGGAAGCAGGAGCATTTGCCCAAATACGGGAACATGAGGTAATCACCTTTATATGGAGAAACATCATATGCCAATTCGGCACACCTAAGGAAATCGGTTGTGACAATAGACCCAGTTCATAGAGAAGAACACCGCCGAGTTCTTCGAAAAATGGCATATCAAGATGATGCTCTCAACCCCATACTATCCAGTGGGTAACGGCCAAGCAGAATCCTCCAATAAGTATATACTAAACATCATAAAGAAAAATCTTGAAGACGCCAAGAGATTATGGGCGGAATGTTACTAGAAGTATTATGGGCCTACCGAACAACTCCGAAGACGAACATAGGAGAGACGCCCTACTCTTTGGTCTATGGGACAGAGGTAGTAATACTGATCGAGGTCGGAAAATCCAGCCTAAGGTACTCCCATGAAAGCGACGCAAGTAACAACGAGAGCAGAAGGCAAGATCTCGATGAAATAGACTATCGGACAGACATGGCCTACATAAGAATGGTCGCCCAAAAATAACAAGCAGAACGTTATTAAGATAAGAAAGAAAAGGTTCGGCCGCTTAAAGTCGAGGACTACGTACTGAAAGCCAAACCTCTAGCGAGCAAAGATCCCCGAGAAGGCAAGCTGAGAACGAACTGGGACGGTCCGTACAAAATCACAGCAAAAGCAAATAAGAGTTCATTCCACCTAGATACAATGGAAGGAAAGCTACTACCAAACAACTAGTTCGCAATTGCGAATGAACAGTGTTTTCGCAATTACCATAAATGATACGCAATTGCGAATGAATTGTACCACACTAGAAACCAGCAAACTCAAACTTCTCCGAAATGATCCGAAACCACCCTGAAATTCATCCAGAACCTCCTCGACACAAACCATATATGAATTTCAATCATAAAATATACTACGGACCTGCTCGCGCACTCAAAACACTGAAAAGAGATCGTCTTGACCCGATATTGACCATGGTCAAACTCCCAAATTTCTTAACTTTACTAGTCTCTCAACCAATGATCCAAAAATACAACAAAGCCTCCTGAGACCCGTCAAATCATACCAACAAGTCCTAAAATATCATACAAACTTAGTTGAAACCTCAAATCACACAAAACAACGTTAAAACCACGAATCATACCCCAATTCAAGCTTAAGGAATTTAAGAATTTTCAACTTCTACATTCGATGCCAAAACCTATTAAATTAAGTTCGATTGACCTCAAATTTTGCACACAAGTCATAAATGATATAACGGAGCTATAAAAATTTTCAGAACTGGATTCCGCCCCCGATATCAAAAAGTAAACCCCCTGGTCAAACTTTTCAAAAATTTAATTTTTGCCATTTCAAGCCAAATTCCACTACGGACTTCCGAATAATTTTTCGGACACGCTCCTAAGTCCAAAATTACTATACGGCGCTATTGGAATCATCAAAACTACATTCCAGAGTCGTTTACACATAAATCGACATCCGGTCACTATTTTAACTTAAGCTTTAAACCTTGGAACTAAATGTTTCAATTCATTCCAAAACCTCACCGGATCCAAACCAATTAACCCGGTAAGTCATAAAATAACTGTAAAGCATAAATTGAGCAGTAAATGGGGAAACGGGGCTATAATACCCAAAATGACCGGTCGGGTCGTTATATTCTCCCCCACTTAAACATATGTTCGTCCTCGAACGTGTCAAGAGTTGTTCTTAACCTTCAAATCTCTATTCCACCTTACCACACACATACCCGGGGTGATCTCACGTTACCCTATTCTATATAGGTCTGACCGTACAACATAACTGAAAATCATTAATTTAACCTTAGCCCAAAACCTTGGAGCCAAATTTCTAACATCCAGTATTCTTTTCAATACCCGAATCTCACATCTACCCACTGTAATAGCCTAAACAAGCTGTATCCAGCCATAACCATAATCCCAGATATAATCGCATAACATACTACACAACTTGCATACTCGTAACACCATTTTTGATCATATTAACTACTCCAAAGTAATCCGGTAATAGTATTAAACCCCATATCAATCAAAACCTCGTTTTAAAACTTTCGCACACTACTGATAATGAAAGAAACACGCGAAATCTTATAACATCTTATCTGATCGACAAGTCATGGAGCTCTCCTACCCCAACCAGAACCATAATTACTTTCTAAGCCGACTTTAAGTATTATCCTCCCAATATATCGTAATCAAACCTGATAGTACCCATTCTAGGTCCAATGACCTTATATTATTAAACATAACTATCCCATTGACATGCCACACCAATACAACTCAATCCACAACTGCGCAACCTTGTACCCAAAATGGAAGATGTCTCAAAGTAGAGAACCGTATTGTAAGTTAAACAAGCATCACCACAATTGTAATGCTATACGCTCATTATATATAGTAGAACCAAGATACACAAATTTAATAACAGTAACCCGCTTTTCTAGAGATCACATTAACATCACTCGCACGGACAACTCACGTACTATAGTATCAATATCTGGACCCACACGGACAACTCACGTGTCAATAATATAAATATCTAGACCCGTACGGATAACTCACGTGCTAATAATATCAGTATATGGATCCGTATGGACAACTCACGTGCCAATAACCTAGTCTGCCCGGCATGGTCGCATGCCTCTAATCCAAGCATATCATACTGGAGCAATCAAATAAGTACACATGAACCATTATAACTGATCACAACTCCAGCATTCGAATGACTATCACATCCTACATGCACGATCATCCCACCCGGAATATTTTTATAATTCTTCCGTGCCACATATCAATAATTTAAATATCAACAGTCTATCAACCAGGAGAGCACCGCAATACCAATGAACATCCGTAAATTAAAACACAATGCCCCTTTCAACCGCGCACCCTTCTCAGGGATTGCCGAGCAACTATAACATTCATCTAAATATATAACACTGACCATTCTATCTAGAATTCGTGATTTTCCTTTCAAGAATGAACTGCCATCTTATACATATAAATCTAAATCCCGCACACCACATCACATCTATCATGCCATCATGTGAAAAGCACAAGAATCTCATTATCAACTCTGGATCACCAGCAAATTACATATCCGGTTAGTTAGAAGCCTTTATCTTTCTTGCTTCCAAGAGGAAATCACAATACACAATACGTTTTCCACACTAGTAGAAAATATCCGGTTCAAACCATGGTAAAAACCATCGAGAACATTTTAAAATCCATATGCACATAACCAAGCTATTAGAACTAAATTCCTCTAACTCGGCCAAACCACGTAGGTCACCAAAACCCAAGAATATTGTCACCAAAATATCTGTAGAGTACCACATCATAATTACCCCTATAAATACTACAACCAAAATACCCACTCTAAAAAATACCTTATTTGAGTCTAAGGCCATTTCATTCACCTTTCTGATACCGAAATATAAAATCCATAATAATATACAAAATGCCACAAGCCTCAACACCATCCAACTTAAATATCATATTTTAGCCATAAACAAATCCGCCAAAAATTCTCAATTGTTACATATTAATCTCGAATTCATTAGAACTTTCCCGAGAGTCACCCCCTTTGTTCAAATCCACATTACACCGCCCAAATGGGCCAAAAGACACGTACCTCATTAACACAACAATACTAAAAGAAGTAACTCTACTTTAATACTACCTATTAAATTCATACTCCGTGCGCACTACATCATTCACAAAAAAATAATTCACTCGTCCCATGATTTTTATAGACTCATAAAGCGCAATATAACCTGTATCCAGAAATTTTCTTACTCGAGTCATTCTCGAACTCCACCTCTACAAGTCACCACTGATTCCCAAGTATACTTCAGACCAAAACAAAAGAATTTGAACATAACCATGAATTGAATTGTCAATAGCAGGCTCCCCCACTTGGTTCAAAGCCATAGATTAAAATACTTGATAACTCACAATACCCATACTTTATTACTGCCTTAATATTGCAGTCAGTTCAATGAAAATTCTTCTCAAGCTCAAGACACACCAACCATAAAATACCTCAATCATCCGCTAATCTCGCATTCATTCTCTTAACACTCAAGTCAGCTTTCTCAACCAGATTCAAATTCAAGTTTCAACACATACACCCCGCTGGCAGAAAAGAAACTCTCTATTCACATCATAAGGAACACACCTACATAAATTATGCCGCAGGAGATAACTTACCTGTTTAGTCTCAAATTGGCATCTTGTTATACCCTTTCGCAGCCACAATTGCTATGAAATCACTGAATCTTTCTGAGTTCAAACTCATTGACCACACACAAGAATTTAATTTACCCAAAAATTTAACAACGTGAAAGATCTTTCAAAACATTCACACTCGTAGGGACATTACCGGACATATGGGTCCAAATGTACAAGTTACAACTGAAGCCAGGGGCGAAGCTACGTTCCTCCAAGGGTGGTCAACTGACCACCCTTCGCCGGAAAATTATACTCTGTATAAGGTAAAATATTACTTGTTATTGATTAAAAATAGACTTTGAACACCCTTACATAGCCCACTGGCAAAGGTTTGAATACCCTTGTTGAATTTCCTGGCTTCGCCACTGACTGAAGCTACCGAGCCTAAGTTGTGGTCTAAACCTGGCCTCAAGTCCTCCAGATTGGCCCATCACCAGAACACGGAATACACATCTCAAACATCACTCATGGAATCACAAGCTAGCGATGCACAACTGATACCGAGCGCTCATATGCGCATACGAAATGCGTGGAAGGAATTCAAAGAGTTATGTTTCAAGCTGAATCAATTTCGCACGATAGAATACAAGAAAGTGAAAAATTCCTAAGGGTTCGACAGCCTTTCGAAGATAGGTACAGACGTCTCCATACCGATCCGCAAGGCTCTACTAAACCTGCTCATGACTCGTGAGACCTATGTCACCTAAGGCTCTAATACCAACTTGTCATGACCCAAAATCTCACCTGTCGTGATAGCGCCTATCTCAATACTAGGCAAGCCGACAATCTCAATAAACCATCATATCCTTAAATTTGAAAACATGATAATTAAATTCAGCTGAAGAAAATCTCAAAAATACAAATATAACACTCCCAAACCCCGGTGTCACTGAGTACATGAGCATCTAATTGAATATAAGGTCTAACTGATAAAAATCACTGTCTCAAATATAAAACAGTACAATAACTAAACAGGGAGGGAATCAAGTCTGCGATCGTCAAGCAGCTACCTTGATAGTCTCCAACGGAAATAACTCTGAATTCTAGTAGTCGTCGTATCCGGGAGCACCTGAATCTGCACACGAGATGCAAAGTGTAGTATAAGTACAACTAACTCAATAAGTAACAAGATTAACCTCTGGGCTGAAAGCAATGACAAGCTTCGCAGGTACAGTCTAGTATAAATAATGGTACAAAATGCAAACATGCTTTCAATTTTAATAGTTAAACTCAGTACAAGTGAAATAGATCAATACTGCATGATATGAGGAATACGACATCTCAGTAGAAAGACCTCAAGTAAATACTAGTCACCAATTATTCGGTCACTCAGTACTGTTTATGGCCAATCCAGCCCAGGGGTGTTCCAACCTGTATATATATATATACATCGACTGACAGTCAGTCACTCAGTACCGTATAAGGCCAATCCATCCCTGAGATAATTTATCCCCAAATGCAAATGATACGGACAAGATTCATATCCTGGTAAATTCATTACAATATAAATAAGTAAGGCAAGTTCATGCCCTGGGAAAATCCATCCTGAATATATATATATATATATATATATATATATATATATATATATATATATATATATATAAATCCAACATAAGTAAGGCAAGTCCATGCCCCGGGGAAGTCCATCCCGAATATATATAATCATCTACGCTCACTGGGGGTGTGTACAGACTCCGGAGGGGCTCCTTCAGCCCAAGTGCTATAAATCAACTGCGCTCACTGAGGGTGTGTGCAGACTCTCGGAGAGGCTCCTTCAGCCCAAGCGCTATATAAAGCCGATATGGCCTAATGCAGGCGAGCAGTCCCGATCCGTATAATGATAAAGCCAATAAGGCCTGCTGTAGGTGAGCAGTCCCGATCCATTTAATAATAAAGCCAATAAGGCTTGCTGCAGGCGGGTAGCCCCGATCCATATAATAATAATGTATAAAGCCATTATGGCCTGCTGCGTCGCGCAGCTCAATCCTATAAATATCCTCACAATGGATAAATATTACTGAGTGTGAAATGTATATTTTTTTGAACAATTAATTCAATAGCAACACGACCCCAAGGGTCCCAAAAATATTGGCACGTAGCCTAAACATGATCTTTAATATGAGCTTACAACTGCACAGGATTTATTCAAGACACAATTTATATGGTGCACGTCCACATGCTCGTCACCTATCTTGTGTGTCACTTCCAAACAATTTATATCATACTAAATTCGGGGATTCATACCCTCAGAACCAAGTTTAGAAGTGTTGCTTACCTTAAACCATGAAATTCTTTATTCTTCTAGTGTTTTCGCAATTGCCATAAATGATTCGCAATTGCAAATGAATATTACCACACCAGAAACCAACAAACTCAAACTTCTCCGAAATGATCTGAAACCACCCTGAAATTCATCCGGAACCTCCTGGACACAAACCATATATGAATTTCAATCATAAAACATGCTACGGACCTGCTCGCATACTCAAAACACTGAAAAGAGATCGTCTTGACCCGATATTGACCATGGTCAAACTCCCATATTTCTTAACTTTACTAGTCTCTCAACCAATTATCCAAAAATACAACAAAGCCTCCCAGACCCGTCAAATCATACCAACAAGTCCTAAAATATCATACAAACTTAGTTGAAACCTCAAATCACACAAAACAACGCTAAAACCACGAATCATACCCCAATTCAAGCTTAAGGAACTTAAGAATTTTCAACTTCTACATTCGATGCCGAAACCTATTAAATCAAGTCCGATTGACCTCAAATTTTGCACACAAGTCATAAATGACATAACGGAATTATAAAAATTTTCAGAACTAGATTCTGACTCGGATATCAAAAAGTTAACCCCCGCGTAAAACTTCCCAAAAATTTACTTTTCGCCATTTCAAGCTAAATTTCACTACGGACTTCCAAATAATTTTCCGAACACGCTCATAAGTCCAAAATCACTATACGGAGCTATTGGAATCATCAAAACTCCATTCCAGGATCGTTTACATATTATTTTAACTTAAACTTTAAACCTTAGAACTAAGTGTTCCAATTCATTCCAAAAAGTCACCGGATCCGAACCAATTAACCCTATAAGTCATAAAATAATTGTAAAGTATAAATTGAGCAGTAAATGAGAAAATGGGACTGTAATACCCAAAATGACCGGCTAGGTCGTTATATTTTTTTTTTTATGTTGTAGTTTGGGGGTGTGACCTCTCTCGCCTAGGTGATGCGCTGGGCATCGTGTCCACACCTACCGTCTCACAACTTTCGTTGATAACATTTAAGATGCTGGTCGGGAAGCCATTTGCTATTCTTGTCCTTTTCTCTTGGTTACCTGCCATGTAGGATTTTGTACACCTAAAGAAAGGAGATCTCGAGATTTTTTGACGTTAGTGACCTGTGTTGATTGTAGATCTAGAGGAAACTAAAAATTTAACTAAGAAATCCCCACAAACGGTGCCAAATTATTTGACAAGAAAATATAAATCTTGGTTCAAATAATTAAATTTATGTGAATAGAGATTAATCGTAGCTAATAATAATATCCTTAGATTGGGTTCTTAAAGAAACAATAAATACCACGCAAATGTGAATGGTCAATAAGTGATGTGTAATAAATATTTCACAAATCAGAAATAATAGTGTTGCATTTAATAAAAATGAATAACAATAAATGACATTTAAGTAAATAGAGGGAATGAGTCACCCAAGAAAAGATGAAATAAATGGATGTTCTTCCTCACAATGATTAATGATAGACAATCCCTTGAATATTCGAGTTATTCTCGGATCTAGTGAAAAAGTGTGGGCAAGAATCTCAGTGAAAATGTGATATTTGTATCTTAGCAAGTGAGAGCCGAATCTTTAACTCAAAGTGTGTTATTTACAAATGAATATCGCATGTCCCTTATCATTGCCTCTTTTTCTATTTATATGAGATATGTTCCTAACAAACCCTAATAGTACAAGTGCAGAGAATATCCACTAGAATATTGTCTTTAGTATCCTATCTTGAAAACTAGCTGTTACAACTCTGTCAACGATACTCAACCTCGACCTCGGCCCTTATTGACACCTCGACTACAACTCTCATTGACTCTTCGACCACAGACTTCGCTACTTCTCGGGCAATTTCGACAAAATGACGACTTGGAAACTCTTTCCTTAGTATTATTTTGACTTAAATATTTTAAAAACAAATTTTGGCCCATTCAATTATCACCCTAACAAACTACTACTTTCATGACTAAACCATGTGCGTTAGATTGATAACGATATATACTATATTGGTTAATACTTCAAAAATAAATTGATAAACAAATATGACAAAACAATAGTCTGAAAGTACTTTCAATTGTGAAAGCATATCCTGTATTTAGATGATCTACTTTTTTTGTCAAAGAAAACTAATATTAGTATTATTGAGGCTAAGAGACATAACTTGATTATTTAGGGTACATAGTACCTAGACAATCATCTTCATAAAAAAGATAATAAAACAAAAAAAGAGTACATCATAAATTATTAAGCAAGCAAAAACTTTTCATATTCAAGTATTGGAGATTAGGAAATATATAGTAGTAATTTTCTTACAATTTGTTTCAGTTTCTATTAGTAGCAGATTTTCCTTTTTAATTTTTAAGCCATGTTTTAGTGCGATAATTTCAGCATGCTTCATTAGTCCTAAAAGCCAACACGAAAAAAACCTCTTTTTCTTTCTCGAAAAGTCACAAATACAAAACAAAAATCTCAAAAGAAAATGATAAAGAACTTACAAAAAGAAAAGAAAAAAGGAACCGTTTACTTGTTTGATAACACGTAAGCCTCACGCATGGACCACCCCTTTGTTAGAATTTAGGTGGCACTTATCTTTCGAGTTTCATAAATATTGCTTTTATTTCACCACTTTGTAAATATTGGTTGCAAACTCATATTGAGTTACTAGAAAAAAAAAAAAAAAAATCCTTTTTGAACTATTATTTTCGAAGACCTCTAAGCTAAATTTTTGAAATTTCTTAAAAGGAAAAGGTAATCCGGTACACTAACTCCCGCTATATGCGGGTCCGGCGAACACCGAACCACAAGACGCTATTGTACGTAGTCTTATTCTACATTTTTGCAAATGGTTATTTTCACGGCTCGAACCAGTGACTTTCTTATCACATGACAGCAACTTTACCAGTTACGCCAAGACTCCCTAAAAAAATTTCTTAAAACTCAAAAAAATAATTTTAAAAGTTTTTTATTTTTCTTAGGATTTAAAATTTTAATTAGTATAACATTTTTAAAAAAATACTTTTTACTTAGAAAACATATAAAAGATACACTTTCTTAAGATTTCGAAAATTAAATTTCGAAATACTTGGGGACGGATTCTAGGACCCCACGCCCCCAAAACAAAATCTCGCAGCCCGAGGCTATCTTCAGAAATACTCGGAAACGACGTCGTCGTCTCCTAACGGCACCGTATTGACCGCACGTCTCGTGCCAATAAATATCTCCTTGCACTGTCACTTCCCTTCACACTCGCAATCTCAGCTCTGATTATAGTTTTCATTGCTCAACGGAGACTTCTAGATCTTCTACGAAATGGCTAAAGATCCAGTTCGCGTTCTCGTTACCGGTGCCGCCGGTAATTGATCTAATCTTAAAGCTTATTTTCTGTTTTCTTTTTGTTTTTATGGCTTAGATCTGCTACTGTTTTACTTTATTTTGACTTGAGGTTCGATTGATGTTTAGTATTGATGCTTATCGGATTTAATCACGGATCTACTTGCTTACTGTTAGTGCTTTTGATTTAACTCCTGATCTTTTTGATCCTTTGTTAATTTATTTGCGATTGTGTTTTCCTATATGTGGTGTGAAGTTAATACTCCACCCGTTCCAAAAAGAGTCAATTTTGACTCGGCTAAAATAGAAAATGGTAAATAGCATCAAATAAAATAGTCAAATTTGACTCCCTCAAGGAAATGAATCAACAACATCGTCTCCTATGTATTTTGTACTCCCTTTAAGAAAATATTAATTAAGTTTATTTAATTAAATTACCCTTATTAATGTTATAAGTTATTTCAATTAATATTCTCACTTACAAAATTCAAATATGTTAACAGAAGCAATGGTTTGAAATTAAAAAGTTTTAATTTAAGCTTAGTAATTGAATCCAACTAATAATTGGAGCTAGAATGTTTTAACATTAATATTTCCCATTTCTTTTCCTTTTTACTTGTCCAGTATGTTATTAATAGATTTATCTTTTTACATGTCTTCTTTAGTAAATCAAAAGCGAATTAATTAATTTTTTCCATTTTTACCCTTATGAAGTAACTATGTCCAAACTTACTGAAGTGTTAGTAGTGAAATTAGATTTCCAAAGCATATTAATTGCAATGTGCAACTTAAACAGCTCCGATTTTCCAAGCTGACGTAACAATACTATGGAGTAGTATCTTGTCTCCACTGTATAAATTACTTTTACTATGGAGTACTATGATGCATGTGGGTTGAGTTATTCCCATCCCAAGTGGTGCCCCGATTCAGCCTGGTCGGTCAGGAAGAGAAGAGATTCACCTGGAGACTATTTCTATTCAAGAATCTATTTCTATGTTAGCTAGTGGAAGCGGCCTTCCCTATGGTAGTCCTGCCGTGGCCTCTAAATGGCCGTCCCATCACTTGGTGCTCCCATAGGACCAATATCCATCATAAAAAAGCAATTTATATACTGGATCCAAAATGGGAGGTTGTTGTAGGTGCCCATTGCAATTACAAATAAGTTGGGTAAATGGCTTGGGAAATAGTCACTTAATAATAAGGGTAAAATTGAGTACAAATTAGTCTCTCTTGATTTGCTGAAGTGGATAAGTAAAATAAAAAATCTATTTTTAGTGTACTGGACAAGTAAAAAGGAATGGAGGGAGTATTAATGTTTGAAAGATTGTGGCTCCAATTACAAAGATTCTATTTGCAACATTTGGTTTCAAATCATTGCTTCTGTTACTAGAATTGAGATTTAAAATTATAGTATTAATAGAGATTAATAAGGGTAATCTAGTAAAATAAATACTTAATTAATATTTTCTTAAGGGGTGTGCAAAATGCATATTGGGCAAGTAAAACAGAGCAGGGTAAGTATGACTTTGTTTACGTTAGTTGATTCATTTCCTTTAGGTGACGTATTTGTTGTTTCACCACTTGGTCTTAACTGTGTTGACTGGTGATGTTAATTATATTTAAAAGATAGCCTATTTTCTAGTTTTTGCCTATGATTCTGATGATCAGAAATTTTGCTAATTTATTTCACTATTTTGTTTTTCCGAGAACTTTGTAGATTCCGAAACTATCAATTATATCTGAATAAACAGGTCTAAATGAAACAAATTGGTTTTTCACTATTCTCGACACCATGCCCAACTACACCCAAGGGTGTGGTCTAGTGGTCAATGAAGTGGATAAGATCCATGAGGTCTCAGGCCCAGTGGAGGCAAAATACACTAGGTGATTTTTTCCCATCTATCCAAGCCTTGGTGGATAGAGTTACCTGGTACCTGTTGCTGGTGGGAGGTAGTAGGTATCCCGTGAAATTAGTCGAGGTATGCGCAAGCTGGTCCGGACACTACGCTTATAAAAAAAACACCATGCCCAGCTAGTTTGAGATTGAGGTGTAGTTTTTATTGATGTAGCATGATTGAGTTGATGTGTTTGTTATGCTTATGATTCAGAAATGAAAAACCAACATGTAATAATATTATTATGTCATGCAAATTTATGGATTCATGGTCTGGAAAAGCATCTCATGTGTTAGATAAGTATGAAGAATGGCTAGTTAGGTACTTTCCCAAAATCTATTTTCAAGGATTTAAGACTTTTTTCTAAAGTTGGATTTTTTTTTTGAAGTTTTTATTGGTTTTAAAATTGGGAGTAAATTGGAATGTTGTGTTAACGGGATAATGTTTGTTTCTGTTTTCTAGGACAAATTGGATATGCTTTGGTGCCAATGATTGCCAGGGGAGTGATGTTGGGTGCAGATCAGCCTGTAATTCTCCACATGTTGGATATTCCACCTGCCGCAGAGGCATTGAATGGAGTGAAGATGGAATTAGTGGATGCTGCCTTCCCTCTTCTTAAGGGTTGGTACCCTTGCTTCGTGTAACTTTAATGCTTTGCCGTTTTATTACTTGTCGGAAATAAACATGGGCTAAATGGTATGTTTTGCTATGTATGTGGCAGGTGTTGTTGCCACAACTGATGCTGTTGAAGCATGCACTGGTGTCAATGTTGCCGTCATGGTTGGAGGTTTCCCCAGGAAAGAAGGCATGGAGAGAAAAGATGTGATGTCCAAGAATGTTTCTATTTACAAGTCCCAGGCTTCTGCTCTGGAGAAGCATGCAGCTCCCAACTGCAAGGTCGGGTAAAGTATATAGATCTGTGTTTAGATTGTCTTGTATGTTAACTTTTCTATCTTATAAATTGCACCTAGTGTTCAGCATTGCATGATATATTTCTAGCTACTGGATAAGATTATTCTTCTATTTGACTGTGGAGGTAATTGATCAATTGGCTGAATAGATCACCTAAGTGAGAATAGTTACGTGGTGCTTATTGTCAACTTGATGTCTTATGTTGTTGATGAAAGTTTCAGAAAATTAGCTGAATAGATATCCTAAGTCAGTGACAGTAGTTTCGCGATGCTTATTGTCAACTTAATGTCTTGTGTCGTTGATCAAAGTTTCCGAGCAAATAATCACAATATGTATGGAACATGCTTGTGATTTTCATCTTCTGTGTTACTTGCATAAGTTCATTCTGCTACAAAATGACTGTTTTTATTGCCTTCTGTTTGTGTCAATGGATGTATTGATAACTTGTTTCAGGATTTCCATGTGAGTATGTTATGCAACTTCATTCCGTTTGAGGTATTAAAAGTTTTGCCTTTTTGTCTCTTCCAGGTGTTGGTCGTTGCTAACCCTGCCAATACAAATGCATTGATCTTGAAAGAATATGCACCATCCATTCCTGAGAAGAACATTACCTGTCTCACAAGGTTGGACCATAACAGGGCCCTAGGTCAAATCTCAGAGAGACTGAATGTTCAAGTGAGCGATGTTAAAAATGTCATCATTTGGGGAAACCACTCATCATCACAGTACCCAGATGTCAACCATGCAACAGTTGCAACACCAGCTGGAGATAAGCCAGTCCGTGAACTTGTGGCTGATGATGCATGGTATAATCAATCAGTGACTGGTTGTGAACTGATTAGCACTTTCTTTTTCCCTGCTTGCGTTTTAACTGATAATTGTATTCCTTTTATTTAGGTTGAATGGTGAGTTCATTTCTACTGTACAGCAGAGGGGTGCTGCCATTATTAAGGCTAGAAAGCTTTCTAGTGCCCTTTCCGCTGCTAGTTCTGCTTGTGATCACATACGTGATTGGGTTCTTGGAACTCCAGAGGTAGAGTTTTTAACTTTGGGGCCTTGTTGTATATAAAATAAAGGAATTATTTGTGCAGATATTTGGTAGGTTTAAATCGAAAGTAGTGCTTGTCTCATTTCTTTCTCTAACCAAATGTTGCAGGGAACTTGGGTTTCTATGGGTGTTTACTCTGATGGGTCATACAATGTCCCAGCTGGGCTTATTTATTCCTTCCCAGTTACATGCAAAAATGGAGAATGGTGTGTTGTTCAAGGTTAGTGAAAGCATTTAGTTACATTCGTTGGCATGGCTTAATAAAGGATGCGAACCATGTCTGAAGTTTTAGTTTTAGATGTTACCTAATGATTTGTCTGAAAGATTTCTCTCCCAATATATTGCAAGTTGAATTTTGCAATTCAGATATTACTTATCTGGTTTGTAATAAAACTGAGTTGTTCCTTCTGCATCTTATTTGCCTTCTTGATGTTTTTACATGTTGTATTCATGTTAGATTTCTCTCCTTTTCTTTTATTAGTTTCTTTTTTTTGTTAGTGTTGAACCTTGGGGTCTGAAGGTTCCTTATTGCTCTCCCTTTCTCTCTTTAGATAACGCTTATGTGGGAGTATTTTGTTCCCTTGGTGGTAATATAAATTTTGTAAAGTTGGCTGTGACAGGGTCTTATGTATTTTATTTGTTGGTGTGCCCAGGTCTTCCAATTGATGAGTTCTCAAGAAAGAAGTTGGACGCAACAGCTGAGGAACTATCCGAGGAAAAAGCATTGGCATACTCCTGCCTTACTTAAATTGCCTTTTCAACATATGGGGAGTGGAGTGTATGCGATAATAGAAGTGGCTTCAGTTTTGAATAAGGCCATTGTTGATTCTCGAGGAAAGTGATAATTGGGGACGTTGCGTCGTCAGTTGTTTACTCTTTAATTCTACTCTATTTTTATTTCAATGTTTTGAAATATAACTGATATTTTCATGAATAATTAGCATTTTGTGTTGTCCCTAAGATGATATTTTCTGTCATTGCTTTTGCTCATCATTTAAAACATCTTGGAGTATACATCATTGCTTGTGGCTTCTTGGGATATACTTCCACCTCTACCTTTGAGATAGCATGGACTCCACTTGTTCTATCATTTTTGGGATTACACGGGGTCCGTTGTTGTTGCATGGAGTTAACCTTCTATTTTCACCTCATTGCCTTTGAATGGCTTCAAATGCATTTTTCAGCCAAATTTCCATTTATTTTGATGTTTGCCGATTAGGGGTTGGGTAGTGGAATGACTAGGCAAATATTGGATCAAAATGCCTGAGTTAGAGCAATGCATTTAGCAACTGTCATATCAAATCTTAATTCGAGCGCGTTGTTTGCAATGGAATGTTGAAATATATTCTTAATTGCTATAAGAAAAATTAAATTATGGTGGATGTTCTAACTTGATCTTCTCAGATGCTTAATGACATGTTCAATGACATATTTTTATGCTTAATGACATGTTTAATGATATATTTTTCTTCACTTTTTATGCCTATATAAAGGTCTTGTAATAGATAAGAAAATACACACAATTGAAGAAGAAAATCTTTTTCTTCTCTCTATCTCCATTTCTTGTTTGTGTTTTACTAAATTACTTTTATTTCATAACATGTGTTGTTCATGTTTTATTAAATTACTCTTATTTTATAACACGTTATCAGCACGAATTGCTCATTTCATTTCATGATCTTCTACGTCAAGACTATGTAAATTATAAGCAGACAATGAGATCAAAGTACAATGAAAAATGTCTTGGATGATAATACAAAGGTAAGTTTTACATCCATCTAAACTCATTCATACTTTCATATCTTTGCATTAACTTTATGTGCAGTGTTTAGTTAAAATATTTTTTTTCAATTGTATCGAGTGAAATAAAGAACTGGAAAGGTATGTCTTTATTTGCTACATCTCTTATAGGATAAAGATAATATTTCAGCTTATATATATGTTCTGACCATTTACATACTATGATATACAATTATTAAGGTAATTTAATAATAATATTTTTACTATCACATGATGTATTTCATTGAAAGCAAAATTATCAAATATGTAGGCGATTTTACAATACCTTGCAAATTTGGCATTCGAATATACAATCAATATAAACTCATTATAGTTATAATTTATAATAGTCACAGTTATGCATTAAGCCTTAAATATTTTTGCTAGAAACATAAGGCTCATTCCTCCATATTGGATTTTTTTGGTGAAGTTCTTATAGTCTTTTAAATATAAGTGGTTATAGGTTATCTGCACCTTTCCCCTAATTAATTTATTAAAATATAAAAATGATTGTATCATTTTAAAAAAAAATGGCATATATCCTAACTAGCATTTTTGTTGCAGAGGAACTGTTTCAAGATTAAAATAGTTATATATGTCTTCTTGAAAGTTAATTTACTTATGCCTATAATTATGAAGTAATAATATTTTAAAGGCTCGAGTGCGAGTCCTAGTGAATTTTAGCATATTATGCTAAAGATTGAGGGTAAGACGATGGGTTCAAGTCCCAACGCACTATGTTGATGAAAAGACATTGGATTCAAGTTCCAACGCATTATGGCCTAGCATGCCTTTATATGGGTAAGGCAGCATGGCATTGGGTTTGAGTGTTAATGCACCATATTGATAATAATAATAATAATAACTAAAGAAAAAATAATGTTTTTTTTCATGAAAAAGCATGAAACTTGTCCCACTTGATTTGTTCCATTCTTGAAGTGAATGTGATAGCAATTCATGATAAGTCTAAATAAAGACAAGTGGTTGACCAATGAATGCGAGCGTGCGAAGGGCCAAAATAATAATAGTTATCACTATGGTAATTATAAAAAGAGAGAACAAGACAATGTTTACCATCAAATTGGTAGGAAAAAAATAAAATAAAGCACATTGTATTATTATACTCAATTCTTTGAAGAGAATGTGACTTGTGATAAACATTGAGAATGCATACTCATTCGTGAAAGTGAATGTGAAAATATATATGTGATAAAGATTATGCATAATAATGTACTTGTGCATGGTTGGATAAATACTACAACTCACCTCTAAGGAAGGTTTGAGACAAAGAAAGATAATGAATATTACTGTGTAGTTACATGAATATATCATTGGTCGCATACATGTGATACGTCAAAAATATTTTGTCAAGCCTTATGAAAGTTATTAAAAGCAAAATTAAACAAGAAATTATTTTGCTTATGATGATTTTGAACATGACAATTATTATGATATGATTCTCTTTGTGAAGGAGACATTCATTATATGGATGGTATGACAAAAGATCTTATAGTACAAAAGCAGTTAAGAGCTCTGAAAAAACTAATTTGTTACTACCCGGATGAATGAAATTGTTCATGACATTAATTTTGTAGTAAGTTTCAAAAGAAACATTTTGATTTACAAATATATTAGCCAAAGTGGTTGGCATATTGAGACTATAAATGAAAAGAAGATTGAATATCTTTATATTACTATAATCATACTGGGTAAATATGAAAGGTTACCTGACTTTTCTTCTATTTGTACTACACAAGTATAAGCATGATGATGCAATCACAAGCCACAAGTAAACTAGAGGTTTACTGAAATAAATATTGGTTGGCATGACCGGTTGACCATCTCGGTTCAATTATGTTGCGAAAAATTAATTGAGAATTACATTGGCATATATTGAAGAAATATAAGATTCTTCAAGAATTATCTTCTGCTGCTTATTCTCATGATATACAAGTTAAGGTTGGGATTGAATCCCTTGATTTATGGAACGAATAAAAGGTGATAAATATATGGGCTCAGTCACCTTCCATGTGGACCGTTTACTATTATATGATTTTAATAGATGCATCTATTCTATGGTCACATGTGCATTTATTATCAACTTGCAGTTTGGCTTTTGCAAGATTGATTGCTCATATTATTATAGTACAGTTCCGGGATATAAATTATGATGATTTATCTTGATAATACTGGTTTAAATCCAAGTTGGTGTAACAGAAATTGTATGCCTCCAATTATATCTAAACCATTGGTTATGAGAACAAAACTACCAAAATAAAATTTGGTATGTGATGTATTATTTAATATACAACAACACTTGTACGCGCATCTAACCAAGTTATGATAAGTTCTCCCTATCACAATCGGTTCAGGGTCAGGAACCAAATAATTTCTATCTAGAAATATGAATGTGTTATATGATTTAATTGTTCCACCACAATGCACAAAGATGGATCCCCAAATAAGGATAGGGATATGTGTTGGTGATCCCAATAATAGGGGGAAAATGGGCAGCTGAAAAAATAATGCATGTAATGAATTATTATGAGTACATCTAGATTTTCGTACGAGAAAATGTGAACTTGAAGTTCAAGTGATAATTCAATTGCAAAATATTGCCAGGCGTATTTTCTGACTCAAAACTAAATGTCATATTCAACTGCTAATACTCCAAATAAAAGAAAGTTCATAATGAATAGAGTCTATGGCATACATGAAGTATAATAGACTAATCGGTTCCAAAGATAAAACTCCTTGAAGAAGGAGCAAATGTTCAAGATGGTCATAATAAGGAGGCAAGTGCTCTAAAAGAGCACCACGACATAACACTTCATAAGACCTCATGGGAGAGGCTCAGGTACCTGAAAATAATAAGATAAAGAGATCTCAATAAATTATGTCTTTATTGGATAATAGTAAAACCGATATAAAATGATCGTCGACGATATTGTTAATATAATGTAGCGCTCCATATTATTAATATTGACGAGGATCTTGAGCTCAAATCTGTCATAAAATTTGGACAGATAAATAATTGGCCAAATAAAAAATACGCAATGAAAATTGATTTCACCTAAAAAATATGAAATTGGACGGATAGTCCCAACACCTGAAAGTATAAAATCAATGGAGGTATAAATATGTTCTTGTGCGAAAAAAAAAAAGGTCAAGTCGATAGACATAAAGACGACTTGTATCACAAGAAGATTTGTAAATATCCTAGCATTGATTATATAGAGACATGTTCTCTTGTGCTGGATGTCGTCATTTCAGGTTTTAATCTGGCAATACAAGAAAAACGTGATATATGTATAATGGAAATCATTGAAGGATTTAAATTGTTCTGAAGCATATTAAAGTTTTCAAGAAATTTATTAAATAAAGCTTCAAAAATCCTTATACGGATTGAAACAATCAGGGCGCATGTGGTATAATCGCCTGAGTGAGTACCTGATGAAAGAAAGGTACAAGAATGATTTAATTTGTCCTTGTGTCTTTATAAAAAAAATCTGGATCTAAATTTGTTATAATCACCGTGTATGTTGATGATTTAAATATCATTGGAACTCCTAGGGAGCTTCCTAAAGCAGTAGACTATTTAAAGAAAGAATTTGAAATGAAAGATCTTGGAAAGATAAAGTTTTGTCTTGGTCTACAAATTGAGTATATGAAACATGAAATTTTTGTCCATCAATCAACATACACTAAAATTATTTTAAAACGATTCTATATGGATAAAGCACATCTATTCCGACTTCATGAAAATAATGAAGAGTTTCTTGGTCCCGAAGTATCATATCTTAGTGCAATTGGTGCACTAATGTATCTTTCTAACATTACAAGGTTTGACATAACTTTTTCAGTTAATGTCTTAACAAGATATAGCTCTGCTCCTACAAGGAGACATTGAAATGGAATCAAACACATATTGCGGTATCTAAAAGGGACTACCGATATGAGATTATTTTATGGCAATGATTGCAGTCCCGATCTTGTTGGTTATGGCGATGCTGGGTATTTATCTAACCCACACAAGGCTCGATCTCAAATAAGCTATGTGTTTACATATGGAGGGACTGCCAGATCTTGGCGATCGATTAAACAATCAATCGTGGCTATTTCATCTAATCATACTGAGATAATTGCTATTCATGAAGCAAGTCGAGAATGTGTATGGTTGAGGTCTATAATACACCTTATTCGAGACAAATGTGGTTTAAAATGTGATAAACTACCTACAATTTTGTATGAAGACAATGTAGCATGCATAGCCCGGTTGAAGGGATGATTCATAAAAGGGGATAGGACAAAGCAAATTTCACCAAAGTTATTTTTCACACATGATCTTCAAAAGAATGGTGATATCAATGTGCAACAGATCCGTTCAAGTGATAATATGGCTGATCTGTTCACCAAATCTCTACCGACGTCAAACTTCAAGAAACTAGTGTACAAGATTGGGATGCGAAGGCTCAAGGATGTGAATTGATACTCTCATCATGAGGAGTTAATACGCGTTGTACTCTTTTTTTCCTTACAAGGTTTTGTCCCACTGGGTTTTTCTTTCAAGGTTTTTAACGAAGCAACCAAAAGGCGTATTTCTAAACATGTGCACTCTTTTTCCTTCACTAGGAATTTTTTCACATAGGTTTTTTGCCTAATAAGGTTTTAACGAGGCACATTATCTATGAACATCCAAGGAAGAGTGTTATAAGAAAAATTAAATTTTGGTGTATGTCTACTCTTCCTCCATGATCTTCTCAAATGCTTAATGACATATTTAATGACATATTTCTATGCTTAATGATATATTCAATGACATATTTTTCTTCACTTTTCATGCCTATACAAAGGTCTTGTAATAGATAAGAAAATACACACAATTGAAGAAGAAAATCTCTTCCTTCTCTCTATCTCCAATTCTTATTCATGTTTTATTAAATTACTTTTATTTCATAACAACATGTCTTGTTCATGTTTTACTAAATTACTTTTATTTTATAACAGTAATATATATGTAATACATGTTTTAGCAGCTCTATATAGAATTATTGCATGTTCTAGAGAAACTGCATTGAGTTAGAACAATTAAAACATTTCCAAGTTAGGGTACGGAAGTAATGAGATGAGCTTGTTATTTATGAAAATAATCTTTAAAAAGGAAAGCAGCAGCGTAACAATTCCTAATCTTTTTTGTAATTTCATCAAGTTCTTGAAAGTCTTAAACCTTCTTAGAGTACCAAATTTCCAATTTACCCAAAAGGGCATAAGAGAAAAAAGGCTCAAATGGCCCTTTATATTTAAGGGTTGGTTTAACTTTGTCTTTTCATATATATAACTCTGAATTAAAATAATCCTTTATCTATGCAAAAGTGGACACTTGTGCCGAGAGTGAAATTTTTAGTGCTACTTATAGTGGAGCGCGATTTATAAATCGTATTTATAATGCGACTTATACATCGCATGCAGAGTTATAATCAAATTTGTGATTGCTACTTATTTTGCAATTAAGCGCATTATATAATGTGATTATTCATAATTTACCAACTGCGATTTATAAGTCACATTTGCCGGTTTCGACCTAATAAAGATTTTCAAACACAGATCTGTTAAAACTTTAACCGAAACATTTGCTGGACCAAATGTGGCCAGTTTTGGCAATGATAGAGGACCATATTTGTTCCTAGATATACAAAACGAACAGGGTTAAACCTACATCTAAAGACAAGGCACTACTTGATTTTTCTTATTTATTAAACTTTTAAGACTCCAGAGTTAAACCGTATTAACTGCAAAGATATTTCTATTGTTATAAATTTTACATCTCTTTTCCAAGAGCTTTATGTCAGTGAAAGTCAATCATGCCTGTGATATGTTAGAATGAATTAACTTGCGATTACCCAATCAAAGTCTAGTCTAAATTTGCCTGGAAATTTTGGAAGCTAAGTACGTACTTTTCTCAACAGGATACTTTGAAGGTGAATTGATAAATCTATTTATGGTTGCTACGGCCTTTGAAATTCTGTCCTATCTCAGCTTGATTTAGCCATAATTGTAACTAGCCATTTTAGCTCAAGATGAGAGCCTTATCAAATCCAAGTGGAGGCAAAAAAAATAAGTGTTTTTTTTCATATGTCCAAGTTTTGATAGACAGAGTAATTCGGTACCTGTGTTTAGTGGCGAAAACAGGATTATCACCAAAGAGAATTTAAAAAATAAAAAAAGTAAATACGCAAAGAAGCTAAGAGCATTCAACACCTAATATATATATATGAAAATTTGTTTAAATCTTATATATACATTATAATCTCCGGCGGTGGAGGTTTACACTAGAAATTCGGCCAAAATCGTCGGTCGGTCAAAAAACCAGCCGAAAAACCGACCGAAGTCGGTCGATTTTTTAAAATATTTTATTTTTCAATTTTTTTCTAAGAAATCGACCAAAGTTGGTCGGGTTTTTTTTTGGCGTAAAAATGCGGTAAACTATACTTTGCATCCCGCAAAATTTATTTTTCAAGAAACCGACCAACTTTGGTCGGTTTTTCATTTAAAATAAATTAAAATAAATATTCAAAAAATCGATCGAAATCGGTCGGTTAATTCGGCCGATCATTTTAAAAACCGACCGATTTCGGTCGCTAATTTTATTTTTTAATAAAACCGACCGACATCGGTTGGTTATTTTCGCGCAAAAATACAATTAAATAGTATAAATGAAATAAAAAACAGTCTTAAAACAAAATGCACCAATGGTCTAGTGATAGAATAGTATTCTGCCACAACACAGAACCCAATTCGATTCCCAAATGGTGATTTTTTATTATATAATTAAAAATACCGACCGACCTCGGTCGGTCTTTTCGGCAAATATTTTTTTGGAATTTAATTGACCAACCAAAATCGGTCAAAAAATACCAACCGAAGTCGGCCGATTGGCTCTACCGACCATACAGTTACCGACCGCCACGAATCGGTCGATTTTCGATCAATTTTTGTCAATTAATGACCAACGTCGATCTGTTTTGGCAGCCCCCCCCCCCCCCTCCTTTTTTTTTTTTTAATAGTGTTAGCTGAACCTCTTTCACCCACCTAGCTCCGCCCTTACCTGTGTTGGTAGGAGATAGCAGCTATCCTATGAAATTAATCAGAAAATAAAGGATATCCCTGGGGGAGGGATAAATTTCCGATATTTAGATTGTTATGCATTTAGAAGGGAGGATGAGAAAAGGATGAAGTGAGTCAATGTAATGAAAGTCATTTTAAATTTCTTGGATATGAAACCAAACGCAGAATTATGTTAGCAAAAAGGAAATGATTTAGAGATGGCAATTGGGGCGGGCGGGGCGGGGCAGGTCAAGCCTTGGCCCACTAAGATTTTGACCCGCCCTGTCCTGTCACATATAGCTTTTTTTCAAAATTTTGACCTACCCCGTCCTACCGCGTTTAGATTCTCTTTCATTTTTTCTCTTTATTTTTTTTTAATTTAAATTAACATGTCACTAAAATTATTTGTTTGACATGAAATAGTTCACATGAAATAGTTCATTTGTATCAGTTGATTAAAATATGATTTTGATCAATATTATAGTATAGTTTATAAAAGAGTAAGTCCCCTTAAATTAATGCTTCAGCCCAAATAAATGGCTTACTGCTTAGGTTCAACTTCTAGTTTGTCAAAATGACATTACGATCAGAATAAAGAAACCTCTATTCTTCATTCCCCCCCCCCCCCCCTTTTGTTGAGAAGCTACTCTATATATAGAATGAGATACCCTGCCCCAATTGCCATCCCTAATGATTCGTTCCATTATGTGAAAATAATGAGCAGTATGATAAGGTACCATTTTAAATTTTGTATGTTAACTTTTAAGAATTTTAACATCGAATTCAATATATTTTTTTAAACTCATGGTTTCAGATCTACCATTCGTTGTAATTTTAATGAATTTTTAAATGTGTAGTTTCTAATCTCAAAAATCCCATAAACTTAGAATATGCACAAAAAGATCAAGACATATAATAATATCTTTTTCAAGACCGAAGTGATCAAAAGATGTTTTTCCCCAAGATCAACTCAATATGGCCTAATGCTTCTTGATAATCTAATACTTTAAGAAAATCTATACAGTGCTCGACTTTAATGGAGATCAAATACATCAAATGAGGTCCGGTCCGTATTATCCTACGTTCGAGAAATAGGCTACTCTAGCCCTCGAATCACTAAATACAATCTAGAGATAAGAATCAATAGAACAAACAGAATTGTACTCAATTAATTACTAAAATTATTTGTCTTTCTAAAAATATGTAGATTATAGCAAATCAGCAAGCTAGAAATCCTACCTTGCATTAAAAAATTATAAGTGTTTAATTCTCATCAAGTCCATTAATTCTAATTTCTTCTCTAATAATGTGGCTACCCACCACGACTAAGAACAATAGCTAGCTAGCCAATCCCATCATTTTGATTTTTGTGCTCATGACTTGCTCCAATTGACTAATAAGTATGATAACTATATATAGTACAGTTTCATTGAAAGAGTAGTCGAAATCATAAATAGTTTTTTAAGAACAAGACAAACCAAAAGACTAAGAACAACGTAGGACTTCACCTAGTATTCGAAAATTAGGGACCACGTTTAGTTGCATTTATTTATTTTTCCAATTTCAAGATTCAATTATAACTAATTCCACGTTGACAAGTTTGGAAGACCACCAAAGCTCTATGTGAGAATTTAAAGATGGCTTTGCGGATAGTAATAAAATCATTACAAAAAAAATAATTAAAATTAGCTATAAACTTCATCGCTAATTTATCGCTAAATCACTTGTAGCTAACATAATTTTTTAATAATTAATTTAATTCTTATTCTTCTAGTAGTGAGTTAAGTCATTTCAGTAGAAATTTTCGCCTCAGTTGCTTTTTATCTTATTTGTGATTAATATGACTAGTAAAAACTCCTTTTTTTTTCTTTCACTTCCTTAATTTCTTTGTTCCTCCTTTTGTTTATTAGTCATATACTGATAGAGTTTTCTCCCTTATGATTCCACGTAATAAATCTTTTCCGACTCTATATTTCATCTCTAATTCTCTATTAAGGAATAGGTTGTCAATATACCGGTAAAAATAAAAAATAAAATGTTATCTTGTAGCATGCATGTTAGTCGTCATATGATGTTGTGCCCATAATTTAATATGATATCGGAGTAGGTAAAGTTTTAAATGTAAAATTTTTATCACTTAGTAATCAATATTTAAGCTACTAGCTAAATGATCATTCACATAATCTATACTATGGAATCGGACTATGGATGAATTACTTATTCTAACTCCAGCCCTGTCTAGAGAGATGCTCAACAAGAAAGGGGAACCAGACTATTAGTGAAGAAATCTGATTAAAATTCTCTTATTGCTATGGTGATTATGATCATATATAGGTGCCACGATTTGAAAAGAGCACGCTCTTCTCACTTTTCTTTCATTTTCGTCACAAAAAATAATATGCCATAATAAGAAGCAGCTGGAAGTACCCGCTTCATGCCCTTGAATTTTTATTCATGAATGAATTGAAAAAGCCAACAGAAAGATTCGATTCTGACTTCGTAGAGCTGGTACTGCTATTGCGAGTCCCTCGCCCTGACATTGGCATTAGCTAAAACTGGTTCTATTACATATGCTCGGAACCATCATCAAATCTTTTACTCTAGCTCCAAAATCCAAAAGAATAATGGAGTTCAAGAATATGATAGTCTAATTAATTAGTATGAATTTTACGTGAAATCGATCTACCATTTTTTTCATTTGTAACAGTAGATATCTGGAATAGGAAAACAACATTAAATAAAAATATAAGAAAACCCTATTTGATTGTCAAAATAGGAACATATATCATCATCAAACCTAGGCTATAGATGGGATAGGTATTTGTGGTTAGCACGTTCGTTTTAGTTGGAGGTCATTTAAAGGTATCAAAGATCAATATTTTAGTGCGAATGTATGGCATAGACTTTATTATGTAGATTAGACGGACCTCAAAATAAATACCGGATATCGACGGCAAAAATCAAAATAATTGCGTTCGAATCATATACCTCGGCCGGGGGAGGGGGGATATTATCAAAATTCAGAAAAATGGAAACTTATACACTAAGGAAACTTTATAGTTTATACAAATCATGTATTTATAAGTTATCCATATAAGCATTTTGTACAATTTTCTAATGCAATATACATAATTAAATTTAAATACAAGCATAAGAGTCACTATACAATTTATATTCTAATTTCGCTCCCTCAATCGACATATGAATGCATGTAGAAATTGTCTCTAAGACGTTTAAACTTATGGAAAACAAGACCTTTGTTAAGAGTACGACACAATTCCAAGGGATTATGAATATTTCTAATTATTTTCGTTCCCAATACTTAATAGCAGTTAATAGATTACTTGTTGTGATTCAAATAATATATATGGTGAAGTATTGCAAACTTAAAAAAAAATAGTCGGGCTCAAATTAATTTAAGATGTTAAGAGAATATATTGCCTCTTTGAGATGAAAAAAATAAATTGACCAAAATAATAGGTAATTTACCGGTGGATTGGTAAAAACACTCACTACCGATTCCCCGTATTGAATTTTTAGTGGGTATTTAATTCTCTCTTTAATAAATCTTATGCATGCTAATTTAAATTAGTCGGATTAGTGCTATCCAAATATTAAATAGTTATATTAAACCAGAAATTAAGAATTGTATTAAACTCAATGTCAACTTCATCATGGAAAATGAAGACAATAGTTTATCCAATTTAAAGAGAATAAGATGAAAATGAAAACATTTTTATTCTTTTTGGGTAATGTCATGTTACAAAAGAGGTAATTCACATACAATTAAGCTAAGTTAGGAGGATGTTGACTAGAGTTTCTTGAAGTCTTTTCTCTAAAATCTTTTTTTTCCTAATCCTAATTAATATTACTAATAATTATTCCATCATAATCTTTCTTTTTTCATATCACCATCCACTATATGCTTTCTCCCAATTAAACTAACTAAAAGGGTTAAAATAAAGACAGGAAAAAAAGTAGGAAAAAGAAAAGAAAAGAAAAAGATTATCCTAACTAAAAAAAAGAAAGTATCAACTTGTAGTATTTGGTGGTCCTATCAAGAGGTAAAGGTCAATAAACAAACATGAAGTTTCAAACTTGTTGACTCCCAATAATTAGCTGGCATTCCACTACTTCAAGTTTTGTATTACAATCAAATTGACCACTCAAAATTCCGGTAAATCTAGTAAGTCCCCGGACTTTATGAAAACATTGTACCAAAAGTCCATGTCGTCCTCTAATTTTGCTCCAACCATGTCCATACTTTCTTGCTTCACCGAAGAAAATGGAAATTGGACTTGTAATTCTCCACCGGTACCCTCCATACCAAAAGTCGAGTTATCGCTTGTGGATAAATCATCCGTCCAAAAACTCTCATCAATCTCTGGAATAAAATTTTCAGACGAGTCCATCTCATCTAATTGCTTAAACATATTCTGATCATCGATTGTGATGGTCGTCATGGCTGTTGAATCAACCGTGACAGTCGACATCTCACTAGACGATCGTTGTGGCGAGTTCGGGCCGGTCACGGGCCCATTAATATCTTCTTGGATATTGCTAAAATTGTCTGAATTATTGAAGGTTTGAGAAGTACTAGGAGCTTTGGAATCAAGGTTGTTTTTGGAGTGTCTTTTGGAGTTTTGAGGAGGCTGGTAATTTTTAAGCCTCTTTTTCAAGTGGGTGTGCCATACATTTTTAATTTCATTGTCCGTTCGTCCCGGTAATCTCGCTGCTATTGCAGACCATCTGAAAAAATAATTAAGGAAATTTTTATTCGTACAAAATCTAAACAAAATATTTATAATTGTAATTTAAAGAGAAGTGGACAAGCATTAAGGTACGTAGTGCTTAACTTTAATTATTGTCACAAGAACCTATAGAGATATGAATCACATGACTTGATTTGTTTAGCAAGTTAATGACATAGATTTGCTAATTAATGAGATTATATTATGTAACTACAAACCTGTCTAAACCAATCTTTTTCATATATATATTTGGATTATTCCTTGATACAAACAAAATGATTAGATAAGTATATTCTGATACTTTTCTTTTGTTTAATCTCAATTATATTTTGTAACTACTCTCTGAATAAAAAAGATAAAGGTTTTACCAAGATAAAAATTAGCATGCCTGGCATTGTCTTTATAAAAAGGGAATTAAAAATGAAAGAAAGTCTGATTATTTTTTCTTCTTTTTTTTTTCTTTTTCAGTGAATAATGATTATGAGCATGTCAGCATGCAAGGCATTATTGAATATGATAAAGACAATACTCTTACAATCTTTTAGAGTTGTGATCATTATTCTTAAAATTTATTTCTTTTTTTTTTTAGTCATAAGAAAAAAGTGAAGGGATTATATGAATGTGATAGATCAGGAAACTGTTTAATTAATTAGCAAATAAAGAATATGGTTTTCTCAGATTTTGAATTTTGTTAATTTGGAGAAAAGGTGAAAAATAAAAAAATTTGATTTTTGAAACTGACCTATTGCCAAGCATTTCATGTAACTGAATAATGGAGTCTTCTTCTTCTCTAGTAAAGTTTCCCCTCTTTATATCTGGACGCAAATAGTTAGTCCAACGCAATCTGCAACTCTTCCCACATCTCAAAAGTCCTGATCAATCCAAAATGAAAAAAACATTAACAAATGATTTTTTTACTAGTAAAAATTTCAAGAAAATGTTAATACAAAAATGGGTTTTCATTCTCTAACAGAATGCTACAAATTCTAAACCAATCTTTTGCAACTTTCACATATTTGTTTTCCAATCAATATCTTGATCATTAGAAGGGAAGTCTCGGACCAACCGTCAAGTTGTCTCGAGTGACTTATAGATCACGAGTTCGAGCCGGAAAATCATCCACTGAAATTTGTATCGGAGTAGGCGGCCTATATAACACCGGAGTGCTGGCCTTTCCCCGGATTCTGTATAACGCCGAATACTTTGTATTCGGGTCTGACCTAATATCTTGATCATATAAGAAATGGAAAAAAATGATAGCCAAAAAAACTCTTGGTAGGAAGTGTTTTTTTATTGCAGCGTGAATCTGAATTAGTCTGAACATTGGATGCAGTAAAAAGGTGTTAAGAAATGAAGAAGAGTTTAAGATTGGAATTTGAAGGAATTAATTAATTACCAGCTAGTTTAGGGAGGGCTCTCCAATTGCCATGGCCATTTGTTTGAATATAAGAAACAAGAATTTGATCTTCTTCAGGAGTCCATGGTCCTTTTTTCAACCCCATCTTCTCACAACAAGGAGCTCTCACCATTTTTGCTTTAATCACTTGCTAATCTTGATTTGTGAACAAATGACTCTTTAATCACTTGGTTTTATTCTTCAGAAGTGTACTGTTTCTTTTGGATGTGTTTTTGAACAGAAAGTTTTAGCTCTTTTTCAGTGCTCTCTTTTCTTCAAGAAATGAGAAAGACCAAGGTTGGCTACCTATTTATGCTTGTAAAATACATAATTATTTATAACAAAATAAACGAATAAGTCCAAAACCAGCGTCTCAATTTCAAAAAGTCGTCTTTGTTTGCGATTTCCACGAAGTTGGATCTCTCTCTCTCTCTCACTAAGAAATAATAAAAGAAAATAATGATTTGAATAAATATATTTTTTACATGTTGTACGACAAGTGTGTATTACACTTAAAAAAAATTAATTAAACGCTCAATTATAAAATGGACGGTATATATGTCGATAAGAAAAGGAAAAATGAATTATACCAATTTTGAGTAGGAGGGTTAAATCGTTTCCTTAAATGTCACATTTATTAACATGATAAAATATTTTTTGCCATAGCGCAATTGTCCAACTGAAGAGTCAAGACTAGTGTTCATACAAATTGTTGTTAAAATTGGGTAAGATTTTATAACTAACTAAATCACATATGAATTTTTCGATATAATGCGCAGAAAATCCTCGTGTAATTCACACTATTTTTTAAATGATCTTGTTAGTCATTTGTTTCTTTCTTTAATTTAATTACATCATTCACTTAACCCGTCAAAATTTGAAGGAGTTGAGTTATGGGCTGATTTTGCCAACTTTATTGCAGGAATAGATATTTGCATAAGATATCACACACACTAGTTGAAAATCCAAATAAAAAGCTTCTTATTTTCTGGGAGAGATCTCGTTAATAAGAGATGAGTTTATCTAAATCTAATATCTTTAATTAAGACTTTATATATGTGTTAAAAAATTTATTAAATAAATACAAATAGCAGATTTCAAATCCATTAAATTTGATGAATATAATAGAATCCTAAATCTGAATCCATAAAATTTAACTCCCTAATCTGCCTCTATTTATTTTAGCTTTTTCAATTTGTAGACATCCACAAAGGTTTTAAAAAAACACGAAAAAGGAACGAAAGAAGTGATTTGAACAAATCAAGTTTAAATATTTTACGTTAAATGTGTGGACTTAGTATAAGTGATTAGCCCTAAAGCTTATTAATTTAATTAGTAAGAATTTGTCATGAAGTGATTTGGTAAAACAACACGATTACACAAGAAAGGGGTGTACATAGGAATTTAAGCGATATCTAAATTTATAGAAAAACGAGAATAATAATTTTAATTATCTTATACAAGAAATAGCCTAAGTCTCTCAAATATTTACAAAATCAGGCACATAACTCACGTGTCAAGAGAGAATTTATATCAAGTGGTGTTATTTTTTCCTATTTATCCATTTTTTAGGATATTAAATGTGTATATTTAATTAAAAAAATCCGACGAAGCGGTCTCCTGTGTCACCGTTTCGTTAAACGTGTGACTGAGTAGGGCCCAATAAATGTATGCGGACAAAGTGTAATCCTGCATGGAAATTCATGAATCTTATTTTTAGATATATATATTATGATAACTCAAATAGAATATTTGAAAATCTGTCGTTATTTTATTCAAAGAAAGAAAATCAAGAAAATTTGTCGTCACTACATGACGGTTAGACAAGTTGGGATTCTTTTTATTAAAAAAGGTTTTTCCGCTGTGAAATAGTCACATGGGTGTTCTAATTTCTATTTTTGTTTTTTCAAGGACTAAACAATAATTAATTGTAAAGATTTAGGAAGCTGGGTCGTGGGTTCTCAAGTTTACAAATGGTGCAACTTGGTCCCCCTTATTACATAATTATAAAGTTTTAGTGAGCCAAATCTGGCATGCCAGTGTACTTTATTCCAAATTAGTTTGCTCTATAGTTTATTAAATAAGTATCTTTTTTGAGACAAAACGACACAAATGGTCCATTTCTCAACTGGTATAGATAATATATCGATATGATGATTATTCTTCGAGTATTAATTTGATTATAAATACAATATTCAGGGGGAAAAATTAAAATTGGGATCACTGGTTTTCAAAAAAACAGAGTGAACTTTAACTACAAAAAGATCTTTATTTCCAAAAAGCAAATCAAAATGTTTAACAATAATGTCATATTATTCATTTTAAAAAAATAGGTTTATAGAGATCTCCAATCACGTAGAGTCAAATCATCACTTTGGTGGGTAAATTCTTATAATCGGTCCCCAAACTCTCTCTTTTTTTTCACCTGTGTTATCACATAAAAATCACAATGCTCTCACCAATATAACAGAAAAGTTACCCTAGCCGGAAATATACCCTTTTGGTGAATATTGTGATTTTTTGCTATGCTTTCTTTGAACCGAGAGTTTCTATCTTCATAAGATAGGGGTAAGGTCTGAGTACACCGTACCCTCCGAATACCCCACTTATAAGATTATACTGGATTTTTTGTTGTTATTGTTGTTGGTGGTAGCGAAAGTATTATGATTTTTATGTGACAAAACAAAAAGTTATGTGATTTTGATAAATAGAAAAAAGAAATTTATTAACCATTTATGAAATTTATTCTTTGCTTTGTTGATTTGTTCGGGCTATGCTGAGTACGATGCAAATCGAACAAATACAAAACTCAATGTTTAAAATAGTTGATATACATTTAGACTTTTTTAAAACAACATTCTTATATAATAGTCATTCACTATAAAAGCTAAGTTTTTATCGGAATCGATCTTCATGTTATGTTAATATATGTCCTCTATAACATCACTTCAGTATAGCGGCCAAAAGATATAGAAACAAATGAGACTGCTATAGAAAAATTTGATTGTATATGTTTTTCGAAAACGGTTGCTCATAAACTAATCTAAAGATACAATGTTTTCTCATGTTTTCGAAAAATGGTAAAAACTAAATAAATTAATAAAATCAAACTAATTTATTTATACTATATTAAAACCAAGAAACCTTTAGCGAAATGTCGTTCGCCTGTTTTACCCTTTAAAAATAAAGTTTACACTAGACATAATAGTCGTTTAATAATATTCTTCCTAATATTTAAGATATTTAAGATATTGAAAATAAAATTAACTAAAATTGTAATTATTAAATTTTCCATATTTGAGATATATATAGGAAATCCTACGATTATATAATATTTGGAAACATAATTAAAGAACCTCGTACGGTACATTTGATGTAGGCGCTTATTTGAGTTCCTGTATTAGGTAAAATACGTTATGCTACGTGGCCACCTGAGAAGGGGACACGTGAAATCAAAATCAGGAGGATGGAAAACCGGGCACAACTATCTCGTGTGTCACCGAAGAAGGCAAGTTCGTAAGGGCATTAAGCATGTTGTGCCCGATGACATTTAATGAAGAATATTTCATAGCATTAAAGAGTAACGACTAATTAAAGAAATCTGAGCATTTATGTTTACCGTTAGGTTTCCATTATCACACCTCGATAATGGTCGTTAGAGGTGGGCCTGACCATTACGCCCACTAAGCTATAAATAATAGGATCAACTATCATAGTAAGACACGATTTTCTCGGCATCAAAGAAGAGATTCTAATATAGCATTTCGATATTATTTCTCTCTCTAGCTTGTTATTTCTCTCTAGCTTGTTGTTCTTATCATGCTCCAAAGAAGAGATTCTAATATAGCATTTCAACTATCATAGTAAGACGGGAACCATGTTCCAAGACACTCCAAATCTATCATTTTATGTACATTTGAGCTAAGTATCTTGTACGAAAATTGATTAATTCATTATCTTTTGAGATCAAATTGATTCATTTGTCTAGAAAGCACGAACAAATTCAACTATACCATATTTCCGGTAAACAGTTTGGCGCCCACCGTGGGACCTAGACAGTCGTGCGATTAAAATTGGTCCTTGTTTTTTCTCTATAGACAAGCTTTGATTGTTTTCTATCTTAGCAAAAATCACCAAAAACATTAACAATCAATACTGTTATTAACACTCGCGATCCTGAGGTTCACGGGGAATATTCCCATTTTGAGGACTCAATCAGCGACACTCGCAATGAGGGGGAATATGCCACGTCGGTGTATGACGGGCGGTACCCCAGGCAAATACACGAGGCGACTCTAGATGATGCTGACCAGGGGCACGTAGCAGACATGGTAAGGATCCTGCAAGAGCAACAGGCAATCATTCTCGACCACCTCACGTGGCAGGATCAGATTATGAAGGAGTTAAAATAGGCACTATCAAACGCTTCAAATAATGCAAACATGCGAGATCGAGTTCCTCTCATTGTTTTAACGAACCAAACGATGCAGAGAGTCGACAACAATACTCTAGGGGAGAAGTTGGCTCCGACCGGGCTGAGGGGGAGTAGATCTGGCCTCAACGGAGATAACGATTTGTTCAAGGAGGTACTCTTGCGGTTCATGAAGGAAGTAAACGCCCGCATGGACCAAATCCCGGGAGCACCCCCCGGTATTGAAAGGCCCTAGCTCGAATAAATACATCCAATTACCGTACAAACCGAGTGCAGCCCCAGAATTAATCCCAAAGCGATTCAGAATGCCTGAAGTGCCAAAATACAATGGGACCTCAGATCCACAGGAACACATCACCAACTACACAACGGCGGTGAAAGGAAATGATCTGGCTCCTTACAAAATCGAGTCTGTGTTAATGAAGAAATTTGGTGAGACTCTCACGAGGGGAGCCTTGACATTGTACTCATTATTGCTCGAACATTCCATAGATTTTTTCGAAATGCTCACGGATTCGTTCATCAAGGCCCATGCCGGCGCCAGAAAGGTACGACCCCGAAAAGTTTACATATTCAGGATCGCACAGGGAGAATCCGAGTTATTACGAAGGTTCGTTAGCCGGTTACAGAAGGAAATGATATTGTTACCGGCCGTCCCGGGCGAATGGGTAGCTGAAGCATTCACTAAGGGTTTGAACCCGAGGAGTTCACATGCTTCCCGAAAATTGAAGGAAAGTCTGCTCGAGTTTCAAGCAACAACTTGGGCGGATGTCCACAACTGGTACGAGTCAAAGATAAGGATCGAAGACGATCAGGTTGACTTCCCATCATCACCAAAGGGACGAGAGAAGAACAAATAAAAAATAAAGGACTACGTCGACTCACATAGACAAGTTTCAAGGGTTCGGTTTCTGCCCTACAAGCGGATGGAAGATCGTGACAGGGGCTTCCAGACATCGGACAAGTTCACCGTTGACAGTAGGACCGATCGCGAGCAGAATAACAGATCGTTGCAGGATAGAGAAACCCAGGGGCCACGAGGTCCTTCCCATCCAAAATTATCATAATATAACTTTAACATCAGCCTGGTGGAGTTAGTGTCTGCCATAAGAGATATCAAAGAAGCGAGATTCCCGAGACTGATGAGGTCTGATCCCAGCTATAGGGATCCAAATTTATGGTGTGAATACCACGACACTAATGGTCACCGAATTGCGGACTGCCGGCACCTCCGTGAAGAAGTGGCAACACTGTTAAAAAATAGTCACCTCAAGGAATTCTTGAGTGACCAAGCCAAATGTTGATACCCAATTTTTCTCTATATATATATATATATATATATATATATATATATACTTTCAAGATAGTGCACATGCATCATCAATTGATCTACAAGCGTATATAAGTATTTTTCATAATTTTTAAAGGCTTTAAATCAATATATTTCGATATTTTATTATATATAAATATCTATTAACTACCTTACAAATTATTTTATGATAGTTTTATCATCTAAACTTATCATTTACACCCATATTAGGTTTTAAATATTTTTAGTACATTTGTTATAATTACGTTTGCATTTTTTAAGGCTAAATTGCTTATAATTACTTTATTTATGCACAAAATAACCTTTTATATTTTTGTAGTGTTAAATAATTATTTTAATCATTTTTATGCACAAATGATATTTTTGTTATTTACTCATTATTTTATAATTTATTTATTTAATAAATTAGGTATTTAAAATCTGGCCCTAATTTTCAATTAAATTTTCGGATCTAAACTACCCAAACCTACCCAATTACCCCAAGCCCAATACCCCTGGCCCAATTACCCTTACCCACTCAATTAAACCTAACCCAGTCTTCTCAAATCCCAACCGTTGATAAAAAGTGATCAACGGCTCATAAACGATCCTTCCCTTTTCTTATATCTCCACCCCCTAAACCCTAACCCTCATTTTCCAAATCCGCCGCCTCTATTTCCCTCCTCTGATGAACCCTAATCCATCCACCTCACTAAAATCCCCCCAAATCCCGTTCCTAATGGGATTATTTCCCCATTCACCTACCATCTCGAGATATTTCCCTTATTTGGTGCTATTTTATGGAATAACTTAAGTACTTTCCTAAATATGGAAAGTGCCCCATCTTTGATTCTGTCCAAATCGATCTTTACCTCTTGAATCTGGATGACCTTAATTCCAAACGTGTTATTTTGAACTATGTAAGCCCGATTTGTTCTTATTCGTTCTTATCTTGCTGATTCCCTAAGGTTAGGGTTTCAGATTCTCTTTTGAATCGAACCAAAACTGGTTCAAGCTTGATTTTTAGCATTATTTCGTCTATATTCATTCTATTACGCATGAATCTGCCTATTTCTGTTGATTCCTTTTACTTGCCTTAAATTAGGGTTTCAGATCTTCTCTAATTGAACCAAATCTGGTTCGATTCTGTGTTTCTTTTTGAATAATCTCCTATCTATGTTCGTTTTATGCTAATATGTGATTCTTTGCCTTTATTTTTCCGCCGATTTTGTGATTTACCCAAATTAGCGTTTCAGACTTTTTTTTACTTGAACCAAATCCAGTTCTACTCTGTGCTTCTTGTGAATAATTTTCTGTCTATGTTCATTGTACCCATTATGTGATTCTTTGCCTAATTATCTGCAAATCTTGTGTATTTTTACCTAAAATTTAGGGTTTCAATTTTATTGATTTAAGTACTTGCCCTTTTTAGTGTTTAAACCAGTTATTTTTCATGTTTATGTTCTAATCCCTGCACTATGTAAACCCCTCCCCACTCCCCTAAAAAAGGGACTTGGAAGTTCTGAGTTCACAATTTTTTCACTACTATAACAAAGGTGTGTGCTTTCACTCTTGAATAATCTCATTCTGTATTCTGATTCCTGACCGGCTGAAAGCCAAGGCCAAAAATCTCCAATTTCTTGCTTTTGTTGGTGATATTTACCACACTGTTGGATCCCTTTTTCCCTGTTTTATCTCAACCGGTGAGTTATTAGACCCTCTGTCATTTCACTATGATTATTTGCTCAACGTGTTATTTTAATTAGACTATGTTATCTTAAATGCTATTACTTGTAGTTTGAGACATGTTTGAACCTATTTTGAGTTGATTAATGAAATTCTGCGTAAGCTCTATGTTATTGATGACTATCTTTTAAAGTTAAGTCTGTTATGAACCTGTTTATAAACATGCTCTAATACCTTTTCCTGTGGATTGGTTAACCATGTATAGATGTGTGCAATAATAGATTTATAAGCCAGTTTGTTGAACTTGTTATAATGTGGCTTGTTTGACTTTGTTCTTACTATATTATGACACCTCTAGTAACTGCCTTAATCAGTTTTAACATGTCCTGACCTATTGCTAGTTAATGGGATCCCTTCTTATGATACTAGTTCCTGCACTTAGTCTAATCTGGCTCTTTTGTTATCACTATGAATCTGCTTATGAACTTGCCTTGTTAGCATGTGATTGATTTGATTCCTAAAACTTAATTAAGTCTGCTTAGGATTAAGCATGTCTACTATTTATTCATATATGCTCAATATGTGATTCTGTCCTTCAGTAGATTCCCTAATCCCATTCTACTCCCCTGATCCTTCTGAATTCTTACTCCTAACCAGCTGAAAGCCAAGGCTACTTAGGTTCTATCCTCTGATCTCTCTAGTGTGAGCACTGTCCTGGGTTCTTGAAGCCCTTGGGAACTCTGACACAATAGAGATTTGGGTTCTGTATGTTTAGCCTTGATATATGAGTGAATCACTCAACAACTGGTTACTTTGTATCTATGAACATGGGTTTTGGAGCTATTGTGAGTGGAAGGCATGGCCTGTCCAGGTGTATTTGGGTTGGTTGTAGGCTCCCTATAGTTACACTTACTTTGTAATTTATTTATTAAATTCTGGTATGTAATAATTATTTGTAATAACAATTCTTGGGTGTTAGTGAAATTGGGAAGGGGTTCCTATTTTATATTTGCAATAACTTGGGTAGAAGTCCTGCCTATAGGTCCATCAATGTGTTATCATATGTGATGTGTTAGAAATCATGCCTATAGGTACTTTATTATGTTCAGTCATTATGTGCTAGCAGCCATGTCCATAGGTTCAATACTTGGTTCAATTATGTTCTGGTATGATCCAATATGTATGCAAATTTCTGTTTACGCACCGTTCTGATCAAATTATAGAAATCATGCCTATAGGATCTAAAACTAGATCAAATTGTAGAAAGCATGCCTATATGTTCGAACTAATTTAATTTCTGCATGTTTATTCATGAGTTTCCAAATACTATATTTTCACCCTCGATGGAAAACATGCTTGTAGGGCTAAAACAAATAATTCTGGGTCTGTTTCTGTGACTTGCCACTATTTACTATCGCATAAAACACCTAGATACCATACTAATAGGCTTAATCGTATTATGCTAAAATCAGTAGGCAAATTTATGTAGATTCTAATAATCGTATTAAGAAACTGATTTTATACATGACTGCCTGCTCGTTCATTCAATATCACATAGATATACTGCCTATAGGATTCTGCAATTAATAAAATCTGTCAATGCTAATCAGTTTGGCGTGCATTTGATGTCTAAATGCGGAGGCTAACTTGAGCCCATACTTATTTCTATTTGAGAGTCCTAACTGTTTTTGTCTGTCGCTTAGTGTTTTTTTTCTTTTGAGCAGCCTAAGTTAAGGTCTAGAACTACCCTGAAATAGAGGTCCAAATGCCTCATGGACCATAGGCATGGGACGGGTAGTGCACGCATAGGGCAGGACTTAGAATTAAATAGAGCGCTTTAGGTAAATAACTTTAATATAGTAATCGGGTAGCATGAAATGATAGTCTGTGCTCGCTGAATAATATGAGTAATACCCCATCTTGAGGTAGTTATGAAATATTATTTATGTTGCACGGGGTGATCCTTTAGGCTAAAAAACTTAGGACCCCCCTAAAGTCAATCATTATATTTTATTTGCCCGATTTTGTCTCTTCTCCTTGCTTTGACTAATTCATATAATTCGAGTTCGGCTGGGACCCACCATTGTGGACCTCGAGGAGTGCCTAACACCTTCTCCTAAAGGTAATTTTAGCCCTTACCCGATCTTTAGTGATACAAACTAGTAAACCCGAGTTATTTGCAAATAGGTGCCCTAACGCACCTTAATCCGTTAGGTCACGACTCTCTTTTGAATAACCCTTCCTTTAAAAGAGTTGTCAACGGCGAAACCCGATTTCGCAAGAAAAAGAGGCGCGACACCAAAAATAATTATGGCTGGGATAAGAGCGACACTCAAACCTCGAAAGCAGGAGAGGAACCTTCACGCCAAGCGATCAAGATGATCTTCGGAGGGAGCGAGATTAATGGGATCACATTCTCGACCGCGAAGAAAATAAAGGTATCAATAACCCACGACGCACTGGTAATTTCTTTAAATGTGTTAAATTTTAAAATTAAACGTGTTTTAGTGGATCCAGAAAATTCCGCCAATATCATACAATGGAGAGTTGTAGATCAAGCTAAACTCACCGGGAGAATCGTCCCAACAACAAAGCTCCTTGATGGATTCAACCTCGCAAACGTGAGAACCCGAGGGGAAATTTTACTTCTTACGGATGCCGAGGGCGTAACGAAGACGGCTCTCTTCAAAATAGTAGACGAGGACATGGGCTATAATATCATCCTGGGGAGGCCATGGCTGCACGAAATGAAAGTTTTGCCCTCGACGTACCACGAACTGTTGAAATTTCCAACACACGAGGGGATCAAGCAGATAAGGGGTGATCAACTGGCAGCAATATAGATGAATGCAATCTCGGTATCCCTTAGCAAGGGAAGGAACCTGCGGCATAGCAGTTACCGGAAGCGACTTCCGACCCTGAGCTGAAGAAATTCCCCCGGAGGTAGGAGAGTCGGAGCAATATCGTGTACAAAGGTATTTTCAGGTACCAGAGGAAAAGGATGCAACAAAATCCACGACATAGGAGCTGGAGCAGGTTGTACTGTACAAAAAATTCCCAAAAAGGAAATTATATTTGGGAACAGGACTACACCGGGACCTCATGTCAGGTTTTATTGAATTCCTTAAAATTAACGCCGATTGTTTTGCATGGTCGCACGAGGATATGACAGGAATCCCGACTGAGATCGTCGTACACAAGCTAAGCTTGGACCAGAGCATATCTCCGGTAAGGCAAAAGAAACGCCCTATTGCAAAAGCAAGGAATAGATTCGTTAGAGAAGTGGTAACTCGTCTACTTAAGATTGGTTCACTACGAGAGGTAAGATATCCGGACTGGCTAGCTAATGTGGTAGTAGTTCCTAAGAAAAAGAACAAATTTTGCATGTGCGTAGATTATAAAGACCTTAAGAAGGCATGACCGAAGGACTCATTCCCATTGCCAAATATCGATCAAATGATCGACGCTAAGGCCGGGCTCGAGTTAATGAGTTTCCTCGATGCCTATTACGGGTACAATAAGATCAAGATGAACCCGGAAGACCGGGAAAAGACTTCGTTTATAACATATTTTGGTACATATTGTTACAACGTAATGCTCTTCGGACTAAAACACGACGGAACCACTTACCACCAGCTCGTAAATAAGATGTTCAAAAAATAAATAGGAAGAACTATGGAAGTATATATAGACGATATGCTCGTAAAGTCTCTACATGCAGGTAATCACCTGAGACATTTGCAAGAAACATTTGACACACTAAGGGAGCACAATATGAAGCTTAACCCCGAGAAGTGTGCGTTCGGGGTCGGATCAGGTAAATTCTTTGGATTCCTGGTCTCATAAAGAGGAATTGAGGTGAATTCCAACAAAATCAAGGCCATAGAGGACATCCCAGATCAATTATTCAATGTAAAGGAAGTACAGAGACTCACAGACAGATTAGCGGGTTTGAGCAGGTTCATTTCCCGATCATCGGAGAAGTGTCTTCGCTTCTTCACACTGCTCAAAAAGAAAAACAACTTCGAGTGGACGCCAGAGTATCGGCAAGCCTTGAAGGAATTGAAGAAATACTTGTCAAGACCTTAGTTGCTATCGAAACCTAAAGAAGGAAAATCATTGTTGGTCTACTTGGCGGTCTCAGAAGTTGCGGTAAGCGTAGTTTTAGTCTGGTAGGAAAAGGTACATAATTCCCCACATATTACAATAGCAAAAATTTAACGGGAGCAGAAACACGCTACCCATATATGGAAAAGCTGGCCTTAGCTCTCGTGGTAGTCGCCCGGAAGCTAAGGCCCTACTTCCAATGCCACCCGATAACTGTGGTGACTGCTTTTCCTTTGAGAAATATACTTCATAAACCCGAACTCTCGGGCAGATTGTCCAAATAGGCCATTCAAATGAGCGATTTTGACATAAAGTATAAATCGAGGACAACGATTAAAACACAAGTCCTGGCTGACTTCGTGGCCGATTTCAGCCTTGGACTAATGCCTCTGGCTGCCAAAGAGGCAACAATGGTGTCAGAACTGGCACCGGGAATCTGGACCTTATTCACGGACGAAGCTTCAAATGTGAAAGGGTCTCGGAATAGTCTTGATCACGCCTTCGGGGGAAACCTTAAGGCAAGTCATCAGAACGATCCCTCTAACTAACAATGAGGCAGAGTATGAAACTTTGATTGCAGGGCTCGAATTAGCCCCGGGACTTGACTCCGAAGCCATCAAAGTGAAATGTGATTCACATTTGGTGGTAAATTAGGTCTACAGAATTTTTGACACCAAAGAAGAGCGTATGCAATAATACGTAGTGAGGGTTCAATCTTTACTAACAAGATTCTGGGAGTGGCCAATAACCCACATCCCGAGGGAAGAAAACGTGGAGGCACATGCATTAGCAAATCTGGGCTCATCAACAGAAATCCAAAGACCGGAATCAAGTATGATTATATAACTGATGAACTTAGCCTTGGACACAGATGGTTATTATGAGGTAAATTCGACTAGTCTGGTCTAGGACTAGAGAAACGAGATAATTAATTACCTCGATCATGGAAAGTTGCCCGAAGATCCCAAAACATCGAGAGCATTGTGCGCCAAAGCCGCACGCTATAGCTTCAAGAAAGGCCAATAGTACATAAAATCCTTTCAAGGACCGTTGGCCTAGTGCTTAGGTGTATTAGAAGCCAATTATGTCATGAGAGAAGTCTGTGAAGGGATATGCGACAACCACTCGGACGCAGATTCTCTGATGCTGAAGTTAGTCCGAGCAAGATATTACTGTCCCCGTATGGAACAAGATGCCAAACACTTTGTATGAAAATGTGATAAGTGCCAACGCCACACACCACTAGTACATCAATCGACGGAACCCCTGCATTCAGTTCTGTCCTCGTGGTCGTTCATGAAATGGGGACTGGACATATTTCAAAATGGGTGGAAGCAGTTCCTTATCAAAAGACCGGAGAGTGCGAAGTGGTCGATTTTTTGTGGGAAAATATAATTTGCAGGTTCGAAATACTGAAGAAAATTGCATGTGACAACGGGCCACAGTATATCGGCGCAAAAGTCACAAAATTCCTTGAAGATTTAAAGGTAAAAAGGATTACCTCGTCACCGTACCATCCGAGCGCAAACGGACAAGCAGAGTCAACAAATAAAACAATTGTGCAAAATCTGAAGAAAAGGCTAGAAGAAGCAAAAAGCCGCTAGCCCGAGGAATTACCGGGGGTACTCTAGGCCTACCGAACAACTGTCAAATCAAGCACAGGAGAAACTTCGTTTTCCCTCGTGTATGGCGCAGAATCTTTGATACTGGTGGAAGTGGGGGAGCCCACTTTAATATATTCCCAGGCAAATGTATAATCAAACAATGAGGCAATGTTAATCAACTTAGAAATGCTCGAAGGACGTAGGGGCATGGCACATGTAAGAATGGCAGCTCAAAAATAGAGGGTGAAGCGGTATTAAACCAAAGAACCAACCTCCGTTACTTCAAATTAGGGGACTTGGTCTTGAGGAAGGTGACTCAAAACACTCGAGAACGCAACGCCGGCAAGTTAGCCTCTAAATGGGAAGGCCCTTACCAAGTTTCAGCTATCACCGATAAAGGGTCATACGAGTTAGAAAAGCACAACGGAGACAACTTGCCCATCAACTGGAACGTGGCTCATCTCAAAAAATATTACTGTTGACAAACAACATTCAAACAACAGTTAGACAGAAAGCAAGGATTATTAATGCGGCAATGACCACAAGCATACTACAACAACAGCAGTAATAAGACCTGTTATGAAAAGTCAAAACAAACAAGTCTCCACTCGAGGACGATAAGGTAATCTTTGATTGGGTAGCAAATTCCCACCGGGAAGTTAAGTTTGCTACCGAACAAGGGTTATACGGTCGTTCACGAGCATAAACCGCTAGGGATTGTTAGGTATTCTTTCGCTCGACAGCATGAATTCCTGAGGGGAAAGCAAAATATGTTACCGAGCGAAGGGTTACGTAGCAATTCATCGGTGGAACCTTCAAAGATACAAGACTTCCAGTGTTCCAAATAGTATTCTTTGCATTAGAACACTGGGGGGATAATGATATGATTACATATGATTACAAGGCAACACTAAATGCCACATCAACCGGGAATGAAAATCTGACAATGCGTAATTGAAATCGAACATTTCTTTTCTAAAAGCATTTTTTAGATATGATTGTGCTTTGCAATGGCAATAAGTATCCGCCTAATAAGTTCACATTCATCAACTTGAGTTGCCTTTTTCCCTTCAACTTCTATCGCACGTGTATTATTATACTTTTAAAATATTTGTATCAATTAGTACGAGATACACGTGGAACACACCTGTCCAAAAACAAATACGTATATGTAGAGAGAGGTGTAGATTACTTATTTTAATACTAAGCTGATGGGAGGTAGGGGTTGTGCCCAATATTTAAATCGAAGTGGCTAGAAAGTGCGTAGAGCAATGGCTTTAGCAATCAAACATCAAGAAGCTCAAGAGCAGGCAAGAAGAGTGTAGAGAAATGACTTCTTCTATTCATGTTGTTCTATTCCCTTTCATGTCAGGGAATGAAAATCCAGCAAGGCAACTCTAAATGACACGTTAATTGGGAACGAAAATCCGGCAAGGCAACTTTGAATGCCACGTCAACCGGAAATGAAAGTCATGTAAGGCAACACTGAATGCCACGCATCATCGGGACCAGGGATTGCACAGCCAGCCCCAAAGAAACAAGATAGCCACAAGTCATGGCAGCTTCTTTCCTACGTAGCAAAATGCCTATGTAAACTATAGCAATGAAATGGAATCCTTTTCCTTTTGTCTCGTTTCTTGTCTACACGATGAACTAATTTTGTCATTTAAAAGTTAAACAAGTATTTCAAATGTTAGTGCCGTAATAAACAGGAGACGTCCTCTTCAAGAGTACCGTAAACATAAGAGGGCCCTCTCTTATTGAAACCCTCATGTTAAAGGGTTTGGTCCGGAAGAATATATTCCCAGAACCGAAAATGCTATCGGGAAAAATACACCTGAAGCCACATATGAAAAAGATGCAGGAACCAAACTTTTGCAAATACTTATTGAAACCCTCATGTAAAAGGGATAATTCTCGACAACAGAAATGCATCAAAGAAAATACGCCCGAGACCACATACAGAAAAAGAGGAAAATATGCAGACATTCAAGCAAAAGAAGAACTCAATCAAACATTCGAGTAAAAATATGTATACATTCACAAGAATGGGCCAAAAGAAATACAAAACAGGGAAAGAAAAAGCTAAGATGCAGCATCACTAGAATCGGAAGGAATAGAAGTATCCATATCCCCGGGAGCAGTAGCCGGTTCTGTCACGCCCCAAACTTGGGGAGCGCGACCGGCGCTCAACCGAAAGAACTCGGCCGAGCAAACATGTTAGATTTCCTTCTACCCAAACTCATCCATGAATAAATAGGAGATGTACTCCATTAATCAAACACTGAAAAGATTTTTATTAACAACTTCCATTTCATTCCCATTAGCAGTTTCATTCATAATTTCTAAAATATTACGAGTTTATAGAATTAATGAAAAATATGATTTCTAAATACTAACATTTCTAGTTCAATTCCCAACATCAACCACAACCTACAACCTATCTACGGAGCCTCTAAGTACAATATTAGAGTAATATGAAAATGCCGACAACAAGACCCCGGCTATACCTCAAAAATATAGTAGATGAGAAACAAAAGATACATAACCCCCGAAATGAAGGGGGCTCAGCAAGTCAGCTGAAGAAAGTGTGCCGCTATCACAGATGAATGTCGCCTGCTGTGGATCCACCTGCATCCATTAAAGATGCAGCGCCCCCGACAAAAGGGATGTTAGTACTGTCGAATAGTACTAGTATGTAAAGCTAAAAGTCCTCTTTCAAAATAGAATGACCATATAAGAAAAGACAACACATAGAAACGACAAGTCACAATAAACAATATCCAAATGTCCAGTAAACTATCATCTCACCTCTTAAAAAAAAAATAACAACAATAATACGTCTTAGTCCCAAACAAAATTTTGGTAAGTGGTATAAATCATCATTATTTTCTTTAAACTCAACTCATATTATTATCATGCCAATATAAATAAGAATAGTAGCAGCAGTAGTAAAAATAAGTGTATAGTAGTAATAGCAATAATAATAATAATAATAATAATAATAATAATAATAATAATAATAATAATAATAATAATAATAATAATTAGTTGATGTTTATTTCTATTTTATTATTATTAAAATAGTATTTTTTTTTTAATTCAAAAAGTAAGTACAAAAATATTTTTTAATAGAGAATTCAATCTTTTTTTTCCTCGAACAACAGTAGTTTCATCATTGAATTTTTTACGAGCCAACCAAGTTACAAATTAAATAAATTAGAAAACGGTCTTAGAGGAATAAATCAAAATTATATAACACAACTTAGGAGTGTGTGCTTTCACTAGGTTGTTTAATAAATTAACAAACAATTAAATACTCTGATTCATTACTAAAATGAATATTAGTGAATATAGTTATTTGTAAGTTGATACCAAAGATCAATAACTCTTAAATTATAAGTTGCATAACCCACAAATACATAAATATTGTTATCAAACAAAATAAAATAAAAGAAAATTTGATTTTTTTTTTATAAAGAGTTGAATAATGAAGACCAAACAAAAGTTAAAATACGAAAAAATTTCGGGCGGAAGGTTCTATCAAATTTACATTCATGACATGATATTAGTATTTATAATTTTTAAAATGTTATTAATAAAAAGAGCTTTAGATGATTCAAAGGGTTTATATGAATATTTGATGATCTACTTACAAAACTAATTACACAAGATTGCACAAGAACTTTAAAATAAGTTCATGCATAAAGCTAAGTCCAAAACCGTTATACAAGTATCTCATCCCAATATTAGTCCCAATTTCACGTAACTCCTATTTGGAAAGTTAAAATAATAATAATTAAGATTCAAAACTGAAATATATACTCATCAATTTTAACATTCTGAATTCTTCTTTCTTTAAACTATATTGGAAGTGTTGATATTTTAAATTTTAAAAGCACTCATGATTTGCTTCATATGAAATGTTTTCTTATTTGAATAATATAACAATGACCATAATTCCTTTTTTTGGTCATACCATGACTATAATCCATTTAATATTATTTTTAAAATTTTAAAATTTTTTACTCAAACAAAATTATCTTCTTCGTGGATTTTTGTATAGTATTTTTAAACAACACTCAATAATCAGAATAAATAACAAAAAATATTTAAAAATATAGAAGAGACAGAGAGATGGAGGGAGAAAAAAAGTCAATTACATAACTTCGATAGCCGGCGGAAATACCAAAAATCAAAGTCATATTTCTCATTTATTGAGCAAGCTAAATATGATTAACATTTATTATTTTTAGTAACTTATATTAAACAAATTTGGTTTTATAGTGAAAGCATATTATTTTTATATGATTTTTTAAAATAGATTATATACTTACCGACGTAGGTACTCATAAGACTAGTTAAACCAAAAAACATCACCATTTGAGGAGACTTGTCTTCAGCTGTTTGCTTTAGCCGCCTATCTTTTTAAGATTGAGAGGTGTGGTTTGGCCACTTGCCTGTAGGTAATATTAATCACACAAAAGAATGCTTTTTCCTAATAAAATTTTATTTAATTTAACAAAAAAGTTCTCATATCTAATCTATTCTTTGTGCTCATCTTTCAATCATTTGGTCTACGTATTTTTAATTCTTTAATATACTTTTCCAACAAGAGAATTTGGTGAAATGTTATAAACAGCTATATATAATTAGTTGTAAAACATTTTTTCGATAAACTTTTGCAATCAGCTTTGAGAAATCCTACTTTGATCCTTATGAGATCAACTGACATTTTTAATTTTTTTTAACTTTAATATATAATATTTGTACTCATTAAAAGGGTATTTTTTACCAATTGTATGTACACTATTTGGTCGTGATCGATGTCTGTTGTTTATTAGTGCGAATTAACATAAAGTTATATTTATTCGTACAAAATCACAAAACTAGTATTTGAAAGTTACAAGAGATGGACTTTAGTGGCTACAAGTTGCAAATAACATTCATAAAAAACATAATGCACGTGATAGATAAGACCAAGTCAATCCACGTGCTGTGCCCACTTCTATCGATAAACGCCTTTTAATTATTTTCCTACTTATTTTTAGTATTAAATCCATACTTTTTTTCCGGCATAATGAAAGCTGAGTACTAAAATATAAAACAATTTATGTCCAGAATAAAATTCGGTGGACAAAGTATCTCACGTTCACGCATGGTCTGACAAGGCCGCACTCTAGGGGGTTTGATGGATAACTTACCCTAATACAAACACTAGTAATTACTTACACGATTTGGATCTGTGACTTATAGATCACACGGAGATAATTTTATGTATATCGTTATTAATTTCTTAAACTTCAAAAGGTCCTCTTTAATTTTCTTAAAGTTCACGCTTAGTCAAACACTATTACATAAATATGACAGACAAAAGCAATAGATTTCTCTACATTTAACACCCACATAATTTTTTGATGCATTTTCACTAACATATTTAAGTCGTATGAAGATATTTAATGGTAGAACGTAAAGGTTATGGTTTGTGACATTCAAATTTTGTTTGATTCAATACTGAAAATCTGAAAGTATATGAAGATGAAATTTAATCTCAGCAAATTCAAAAGGCTATCTTATTGAAAGTAGAGTGAAAGCAGTCACTCCTTGAAAATATCATTGATTGACTCAATCATTTTCAGATTGCCTCTTTTTCAAATCACAACCATGTTAAATTAAAGATTAAAAGGGATTTATGTTTTCGAAAGCAAAACAACTGTCAATATTGAAAAATAATACTTTGTCCGTTTCAATTTAGATGACACACTTTCCTTAATAGTTCTTTTAAAAAAGAATGACGCATTTCTATAATTGAAAATAATTCAACTTTAAACTTTTTATTTTACTCATTTTATCTTAATGAGAAGTTTTTATAACCACACAAATATCATTGGTCCATAAAACTTTTACCACTTAAACTTTTAAGATCACAAATTTCAAAAGTCACAATTTTTATCTTAAATTCTTTGTTGAGTCAAGCTAAATTTTGATAATTGCAAAGATTACCCACCAAAAGTGAAATGATTACGTACGAAGCAAATAAATAATAAGAACAAAGAAAGGGCGGAAAGTAGCCTACATTCTTTGTCTCACGTTTTATAATTCTATTTATTTATTTATGTATATTTGAATGATAAAGTACAAATAGGAGGAAAAAGAGGAAGAAATCTGCGTTCTCATTGGTGACATAGTAATAGTTCTTGGATTTAACGGGTATATTGTCAACTCAAGTTGCATTCTTATAATTTGTAGCCAAAAAGCAGAATCACAAAACACCAAAGTTTGTCCCCGAAAAAGGAAGAAAAGAAGAAGAGGAAAATGTAGAATTAATTCTAAATGGTCATTCAAGTTGATGAATTTTTCTATTTCCTTATCTTAGAACAAAAAAAATATTAAATTATTTATTTCTTTTCCAAAAATACTCGAGTAAGTGTTTTAGTGACTTTTTTATCCTCACACAAAAAAAAATTAATTTTATTAGGTAATTTCATCAAATTGAATGACTGTAATTTGGGAATTAACTCAGAAAATGTACCAGTTAGAAATCTCGACTAGTAAAAGCAATATTCTTTTTTATCATTGATAAGTAAATATGGGAAGAAATTCAAAAATAACCAGATTTACAAGTGGTAATTGAAAAATAGCCACAGTTTCAAAAATAATCGAAATTTAGTCACTTTTATTGTAAAGATAAATATGAACAAAAATACTGTTCAAAATCCGGAAAATATTCCAACATATTATATTAGAGTTCAAGTATAATATACTGGAGTTCCTATATAATATACCGATCCAGCATAATATGCTGGAAGATCATACACAGGTGCTCCAATCTCCAGTATATTATGCTGGAACTTTCCGCATGTTGGAGTTCCAGCATAATATGCTGGAAGTTCATACACAGGTGCATCAATCTCCAGTATATTATATTGGACCGGTCCGTGTTGTAGAAAAATAGTGACTATTTTTTAATGACTTTACAAATGCTGTTATTTTTCAATTATCAGTTCGAAAACTGACTAGCCCGTGCTATTTTTACTTAAATATGCAACCGCCAAGTTTCAGTGGCATAAGCTTATACTTAAAAGAAAAATGAGAACATATACTACTCATTATTAAAATTCTCATGGACTTCGCCCAAGAAAATAGTACTTTTAAAAACATGTTAATTTTATTTTTAGCGAGTAAGTTAATTATATTCCAACTTTACCTCAAAAATAGTTAAGGCAAATTGGTACCTTTTCACAATTCTTTCATTTTTACTAACTTAAAGTCCAACAACCTTAACCTTGTCACTTGTTCTATTTGTCATATTGCCAATTTTGCCTGATTCGGGTCTCCTATTTTGTCATTTTATATTGATACATAAATGTCTGTTGAGAAAAGAAAATCCAATCAGAAATCTTGACTATTGGATTATTTATAAGATTTTTTAATTGCTAAAACAATGGAGATGCTATGTTATCCGTCTTTAATTCATGAGATTTTCAAGTACAAGACCTCCGTCCCATGATGTTGATGCCTCTAACAATGTTTAAATTTGGATAAAGGTAATAACGAAGCTATGATTATAGATGAGTCAAAATATAAAAAAGTAAATATATGAAGTTAATGAGGATTTAATGTGGTAGCTCGGTACATAATGTATCTCGTGTTCACACATGATCTGAGGAAGGGTTGCGTCCTAAGGGGTGTGATGTAGGTAGACTAATTAATCAAATGCAATAAGTTTAGTGGTTGATTCCACGGCTCGAACTCATAACCTAGGTCACACAGAAACAACTTTATTGCTGCTCTAACGACTCCTCTTTCTTAATGGGGATCATAAATACATATACACATTTTTTTTTAACTTTTATACACCATATAATTTCTGGCGAAATAAGGGTACTCCACCATTGGATAAATGATATTATTCATTAATTTTTAGAAGTATCCGAAATTCCAAAATCAAATGTGTACTGAGTTGAAAAGTAAATGGAGGTCCACTATGTTCATTGAGTGAAGCACTTCAAATCAAAGAGGATTCAGCCTGCTTTTTCATGTCTGCTTTTCAATTCCTTGAAGCCTCCTAAATTTGGTCAAAATTTGATCTTTCTTTTCCCTTTATTGTTTTGGGTAAATTTAAGTTTCCAGCTGTATTATATTGCTTACTTGTATTTCTTATATTTTTCCAACTCAATTATTGTATACTTTTTTACAACATTGTCTTTTTCTTGTTAATCATTTTCTGCTCTTCTAGTTTATTAGTATCATATTAACACTTTCGCTATCTTTTTCTTTTTCCTAATCGCATTTTATGTTTATACTGTGTCGGGCGTGAGAGAGTCCTATAGTCCACTTAATTATTGCTTTAATATATTTATTATCCTTGTTTCTTTTCATTTATAGTTTTAATCCTTATCTTTTTATAGCTACTTGATTTTTGTTTTTTCCCCACTACATATCTAAAGAAAAATACTAATAAAATGTTGAAGAATATTGCTAATTTAGTGTGCCAACAAAAATAGTGTACTTTGTTAGAAGACTTTTATCCAATTAGTCAAAGTCAACTTTTTAGGCCATGTCTTTATATAGCACACGTGTGCCAGCATACATTTTATTCCTTTGCTTTTGTAGTTTTGTTGATTGACGTGACGTATAATATCCGTATTATACTATACCATGTTCACATTGTATTTCTTAAAAGAAAATTAAGTGCATACCACCCAACAGATATTGGCCTTCACAACGATTAAAGACAGACCGGGATTTAAAGGTAGCGGACTCGCATTTATATTCAACTAAAATTTGTTTTGTATATAAAGTATAACTATAATATATTACTATTTTTTAAAAATATATACGTGTATATATACGTGTATACATTTTAAGGCCGTGTCAACCTAGCTAGACAAAAATAGACAATGTTACTAGTGAATTCAATTGTTAAACTTGGCATGAAAGCTGCTTCGCGTGCAATCTTGGATGCGATGTGACAGACCTCGACGAGAATGTTGAGTCCCTATAAAGGTGCATAGAACACTCTAAGCAAATATTATATCAACCTATAAGGCAAATATATTAGTAGTTATTTGAACAAAGCAAGCTTTAAACCCTAATAACGTGTTTTAAAGTCGTGCAAGCATAGGCCAAAAATTAATAATATCACTAATGTTACATAAATATAGCGTCGACTCTCAGGTTCAATTTATAACAAGATACCATCAGGTTACGAAATGTGTACAGAATGGTGTCTAATAGTCTCATACTGTTGAAAATAAAATAATAATAAATGTAAGATTTTCTTTAGTCTAGTTGAAAATTGAGACTTTGGAAATTCCAAATTTGAGACGTAACTGGAGAAATGGGTAGCTTTAATTTCTGGTCAAAATCAGTTAAAGAACAACTATTATTTCAGCGCAAATGGGTGTTAAAAATTTCTTCAAATGTAATGGGAAATCATTAGAAGACAAAAGGTCGACATTTTACTTTGAGTCAAAGCAAAGAAACAATTGTCTTATCTAAAGACCCTTTGACAGAAAATAGGGTCTTTTATTTCTCAAAGCATGAATAGTTGATTTAGCTTAATTAATGTCCCAAATTGTCAATACTTATGTAAATTTTCAAAACAGTAAAACGAGTTTAAGTCGACTAATGCTAAAAAATTTATTTTGTAAAATAAAAAAGTTTACGAGATGGAAATAAATTTGCCTTAGTAATAACCCTCAAAGTTATATCGACCATTGTGCTAAGACTCATTACTTGTAAACCTAGTCAATTTAAGATTTTAAGTCTGTAAAATATCATCATACTTAATTATTCTATAATATTGAAGCATGTGATTATCTCATTTAAAATTATAAGTTATAAAAAAATATTAACCGCCCCACCATCCAATACCTTGAAATAAATTCTTTATCTTTGTCAAAATAACAACAACAATAACAACAAACTCAGTAAATTTCCATAAATAGGGTCTAGGGAGGGTAGGGTGCACACAGAACTTACCCCTACCCTGGGAGGACAGTAAAGTTATTTTCGTTAGATCCTCGGCTAAAGAAAGATGAAATGAAGCGGTGACAACAAGCAATATATAATAATAACAAGATACTCCATTAAGAAGATCGAAGTGAAAGATAGCAGCCAAACAGTTAGTAGTGACAGCGATCTAGGAATAAAAAGATATCATACTAACACTAAAACTACCGGTACACGAAAGAAAAAATATATGTTTGTCAAAATGATATACGTAATTAATCCTTTTTGCAAGTTATACATAGTACTTTGGAAGTTACAAACTTAGATCTTATAAAGCGAAGCAAAATCGAATTTTATCTTTGAACGAAGTGCATGGATATGAAGTTAATGTTTAGTCTTAACAATTTATTAGGTCAAAAACTTTTGTATTAACTAATAGATACAAAGACTGGAGAATTACGTGCAGCAGGTCAATTAGTAATGAAATGACACAATAGATTATTCTTTAAATAATGGTTAATGTTGAAAATTGTTAATCAAATCCTATTAAGACTGGCGTCTCATTTTTATTTTAAATCTTTGACTTTTATGTCGCCAATTTACTATAATTAATCCAGATTTTCTTACTTTTTCACGTTGCCATATTCACCTCCCTTTTCTTTGTCCAATTCATATCCCACTAAACTTTAATTGTTTTTAACTCCATAAATCATGATCAATCATTGCAAATACATTGTAAGTTTTATTATTTTTCAAAAAGCAGCAGTCGTAAAAGAGAGAAATTTGCTGTTAGTCACTTGTCACTTGGTAGCTAAAATTGCACTTATTTTTTTATGGTTGTCACAGTGGAATTTTGCAACTTGTACCAGTTAGTACATCAAGTTTGTTTCAACGAACTTTGATTTTTCAATTGCAATGTTCACATTTATAGCCAACCAATGAATAAGTTGTGTTTAATTTAATGGTATTACATGTCACACTCAATTCCTCCTAATTGAGTCTAGTTACAATTACACAATCAGCCAGTTGAATTTTTAAAATCAGAAAAAATTTTATTAAAAAATAAAGGCATTATAAAGCTAGTTTTTGCTGTGGAAGATTATAATTTTGACCAAATATAATATGTTAGAGATATCAACCATATATTCGTCTATATATGTAATTAATCTGTGTGGAAATTCTTCAAACCGTTGATATAAGCTTTTAGATGAATGATCACATAATTCAAAACGATATTTAAACATGCAAACACAAGTTATGAGTTCGTGTCTCACCGTCAACTATTATAAAAAAATTTACACATGTTTGGCTATTCAATTAAATAAAAAAGAAAGAACCAGGTCCACACTTGAGGGAATATATTAAAAATATAAATAAATAAATAAATAAAAATATGCTTTATCTAACATTTTAAAATTTTAGATGAGATGATAAAACACTTCAACAATTTTGAACTATAGAGTTGAGTGAATTTAGAAAAAAATTTAACCAACTGAAAACAAAATAAGAAATTGCTCACTACTATCCAAAGTAAGCATGAGATAAACTAAATTTTCTTAACTACTATATGATTCGTTAGTAAGCCAACAGATGAAGAAAATTGCTCTTCACTACTGTCTATTATTACAAAGCCAACAATTTGAAGAAATATTTTCTTCACTACTATCCAATTTAGCAATACTAGAGGTGGCAAAATGCAATTGTATCCTTTTATATATATAAACACTTATTTACGACGTTTTTCTTACTAGGCCCTTGTGAAAAGAGCGATATATATAATTTAAATAATATTTGTAATTTTTATTTTTTTTGGTCATAATAATATTTGTAATTAAATACATAACTGAATCTCCAGAGCCAAGCAAAATTATGACAATCAATTTTATTAAACAAGATTCAATAAAGTAAAACGACTAATGATTTTTTAGGTTAATCATATCGAATTGGAATCCACTAGTTGACTGTAAAATCCTGTGATTTATATCTCAATATGATCTGATTTTATTCTTTTTAGGTATAAATTTACATGATTTACAAATGAACCGCTGGGTATAAGAAGGTTTTTTCAGACCTAAATATCATTATCCCTGTCTCAATGTCGTTATTATCAAAGAAAATTGGTTTAAAATAATCTCTTATCCTTTTTATAGGCTGCAAGTCACAAATATATTATAGAGAACTAGAAGTCCAAGTTAGACTCTGGTTCGCCACCCCAAAAAAAAAAAAAAAAAAAAAGGGAAAACAGAGAATGTTGTTGCAATTTGCCATATTGTACGTTATATAATTTCAACAATAAATTGGATATGATTAATCTCATGACTTTTGTAACAGATTTCAATTTTTTGTCTGAATCACTTTGAAATAGTCTTTTTAGGTAGATTTTTGGCTTCTGTAAGTTCTAGGAAAAGATTGATATCGTCTTCTTAGTATATCCTAGTTAAACCATTAATGTTTATATTTATATGCAGTTTAAAACATCTTATAATATATTAGCTTAATAAAAGGAGCTTCATAAAATTGTCACATTATTTGATATGTTACCAAATCTTGTTGACGAGGTAATTAATGGTGTTATCGACGGACATCATCTTTGTTGTCTTATGAAATTTTTATTTTTTACAATTACTTCTAATTGTTTAAGTATTAGTAATACGAATTCTTTATAATAAGCATTATACTACATAATAAATTATTTGTGTTGTTATCTTTTTTTGTTAGAAGGGAGCATTGGCGCAACTGGTAAAGTTGTTATCATGTGACCAGAAGATTACGGCTTCGAGCCGTGAAAACAACCTCTTGCAGAAATGCATGGTAAGACTGCGTACAATAGATCCTTGTAGTTCGACCATTCCCCGGATCCCACACGGGCGCTTAGTGCACCGGACCGCCCTTTTTTTATTTTTTAATCTTTCTTGTTAATACCATTTCAAAGCTTAGTTAGCACGTTTTGACATTCTGAAACTACATCCAGTTAAACTGTGTTAATAACAATATTGTTAAACTATTTGTGTGGTTATCATTTCTCTTAATACCGTTTCAAAGCTTAGTTAGCACGTTTTGACATACTGTAATTACATCTAATTAAACTGTGTTGAACTCGTCGTTCGAGGATTATTATCTTTATCTGAGGCTGCATTACACTATTTCTTGCAAAAAATTGTTTCTATGTTACATTAATTTTGTGATTAACTTTTATCTGATCAGCTAGTTTAGTTTTTTTTTTAATTATATAGTTTCACAATCGCCTGAAGGAGGAGCGACATTAACAAGGAAAATTCATATAACAGACACCAACTTGCTCGGAATTAAGGATTTATTGTTGTATAAGTGAATTATCTTAAATAAACTTTTTACGTGGTTTACTCTTGAAGTGGTCAACAAATAGAAAAATAGTTCTTTGGTAACCTTGCCTATATTTATATTAGGTCAGTCAATTCAATAAAATTTTATTTTAGTATAAATTAAAGCAGATATTATGGGCAAAGCTAAGTTGCTAACTAATGCTAGTGAAATACTGTCATTAGAGTGCACCTTCTTACCTAATAGGAAAGTTGAATATATCAACTTACACTTTAAAAATCCACTAGGTAAAATCCTGCTAAGCTTTTACAACTAAAAATTTTTATGTACATTTACTTCATCAATACAAATTCAACGATGCGATTGTGAATGATTTGGCTCTGAATCATAGACATATTCGAAATGAATTATTCCTAAAATATCAACAAAAAAAATCCTTATTCTATTAAAATTAATTTAGAAGAGAATAAGAAATCAATACTTATGATCTTATAATGTAGAAATTATCTACGTTCTCTTTGCCATAATTACTTGTGCACTATTAACATGTACCCTCAATCATTGGTGAATATATAACAGGCAGCCCGGCGAACTAAGCTCCCGCTATGCATGGGGTTCGGGGAAGAACCGGACAACAAGGGTCTATTATACGCAGTTTTATCCTGCATTTCTATCCAAGGCTAAATAAAAAACAGAGTCTTTGATTTGACCCTTTTAAGATTGTCATATTGAATCTTAAAAGAGTTAACTTGATTTCACCTGCTATAGATTGACCTCATCCAGATATGGAAGTCTTTGAGGGCAGGTTATTTGGTTGATTCTGTCCACCTTCATCTTTTTCCTGCTTTGCCAGTAACCAGATCTTATGACTTTTCAATCCATTCTAGCAACACTTTCTTTTTATAATAGTGGTGTCCAGTCCCTCGACTATTCCACCAGGTACCTGCTATCACCCACCACCAGTACAAATATCAAATAACTCAGTCTACCAAAGCAATTTAGCAAGGCACAAACTAGCACTAAATAAACGTAAAAAGAGTTGAAAAACTAAATAGATATATCCATTATCCAACATCTCATAGTAATATGGCGAATGACGAATTCAGAGAATATGAACACTTGAGAACCCTTGTTTGTCAAATTATGTTACTGTACAAAATTGATCAGAACATGTCCTTTACCTAGGGAAGTTCTTGCGCACATCCACAAATAATTAGCCGCTAGAAACTTATCGATGCATACATAGTTGTGTAGGATTTTATTCAACCATGAGATGATACAATACTATGGTACAACAAACTACAACACAGTTTTTTGCAGATAAAGTTAGTGATAGCTATCTCAAGCCTGAATCTGGATCATCTTCATCATCAAGATCCAAGTCGTTTGATATTCGGAACTTCCTTCCATCTCGTGGTCCGGTTCTTCCCTTCTTTGGTTTACCCCTACAGTAGTACTTGCATGAGGTGCACTCACAGACATCATGGACGAAAAAGAACAAATATAAAGAAGTTGCAAGTTTATTTTGAGAAAACAGAAATTTGCATTTTACATCCTCAATCTGCATCTTAGAAATTAATAGGCTTAAAGATTGTAATAATTCAAACAAAATGCAACATATCTCATCATAAAAAGCAGAACATACTGTCCGTTAGTGGCAAAACCTCCGCCCCTGATTCGACTTTGAGTAGGATCTGGTCTTCCATCTGCGAACAAAGACAAAACGAATTATCAAAAACATCTCCAGAAAACAATGCAATGCGCAGTTATAACCTATAAGGTCTAAATTTGGTTCGGTGACATTCCCCAGAAACAGCTTAAATTTAGCCCCCCCCCCCCCCCCCCCAAAAAAAAAAAAAGAAGAAAAGAACACTGCAAAAGCTTTAGACTAAAGTACAGGGAACAAAAAAGACTAACCTTCCCGTCCAAGTCCAAGCTCTTCCGCCTAAACATAAATGAATAACAGCCACGTCAGGTCTCTACTAAGCCCAAAAGATGTGCTATGTTTTAAGTATCCACACAGCCAATGTACCAAATCAGTTGAACATAGAGATAGAGCAAGGTGATTCGAAGTAAAAATAACAATGAAAATAGAATCAGAACCAAAAAATTGCACATACATGCATGAGATACAATTTATTTAGTAAAAAGAACAGATTCATCTTGTTAGCACAATTTCAACTTTGAATTGGACATTCATCCATCTTTTCCCATAAAATGTATGTGAGCAGAAAACATGAAAAGTTAAGCTTTGACGACATCAGAGCAGAAAATAGGTCATTGGGATCTAAGTGTATGTAATTTAACTTGTTAAAGGAATGCATTTGGAAAGAGGTAGTGCAATTAAATCAATAAAATTGATTAGTCCCTAGAACGCTAAACCATCTCCAACTGAAAAAGCAATTCCCAACCAACAACATATGTTCGTATCCATCAACTAATAATCATAATCTGTTGATCCAAGAGAATGCCACTCCGGACAATGTTTGAATCTCCACTTCAGCATTCATCCAATAGTACTGAAGAACACCTAAAATCTTATGAACATTCTTTTTTATATATAATACAAGCAAGAACTACTTTTATTTCTTGGTCCATTTCGGGCACCTATTCAGCCTCTACAGAAAAAAGTTCTCGCTTAGCCAATGTATATCTTCAAAGATCTACTCATAATTCTGAAAAACATACGCATTAAAATCCATTGCAGGAACTTGGATTGCAAGAACTACATATATTTCCTAGTCCTCCTCTGGGCACCCTATTTCGGCCTCTAAAGCAAAATTTTATTGCTTCACCTTTTCATTTTTACTATGAGATTTGGCTCGGCAGGTATTATTTATTTATGATTTTTCTTTTAAGGGGTAATGCCTTTCTTGGCATTTGGCTAAGAGTTGGTTTTTCTTTTAAAAGAATAGGGGAACAGAATGGCTTGCAGGGCTGATTAATGCCAAACACTTTGGGATAAGCAGTGCAAAACATGATTTGAACACTATTTTCATAAGCATCAACAGTAAAGAGCTTATCAAATATAAAAATTTCCAGAATATGTACTCCTAATAAAGTAGTAAAACAAAACCTCTAGGCATTTCAAAATACTTACTGCTGGTGAAGTGACTGAAGACAATGAGAATAGCCTGTCTTCAAGCTGAAATTTTCTCGACCTTTTGAGGCTGTCAAATGACATTGAAGTGAAAGTCTTACAAGCTAGAAAAGGTATTATCACTAGATAAGGAAACATCACTTCTGGACAAGGAAACAATGTTCTATTTCATGAAAGCAAAGCCAAATACCGATCATTCAATTAAATCAGCGCAATATTTCACTATCATTAAAAACATGAACATTGGAATGATGCCACTGATCCTACTCATAGAGTTCCACTACAGTGTGGATTTTTATGAACACTTAATTTGAAAATACACACTGATGTTTATTAGATCTAGACTAGATAACATATAGGTCTGACAATTGAAAGTTTGTTTATTCAGGATAGCGCCTCGGTGTTTTATCATAATTGAAAATCAGCTTCCAAATGTTTAGTGCATTGGGTGTTACTAATCATGTTCCAATCGGTGGCTTGTTAAGCTTACTGAAATAATTACTCAGATCTCCAAAATACTTGCTTTCTGTTTGCAGGAAACTTCAAATTTGCACGCTCTTTAATGGACAAACTCCAGAAAAAATTACTGTATATCAAAACCTTAAATATATCTAGAGAGATGAACTCTATTTTATCTTTATATTTATCTAAGATTTGAATTATAACACAGAGGATAGTAAAGTGTCATGGAACCCGTATATTGCTTTAGTTCATGCTTTGGAAAATATTTTGTAATGTTAGATGCAATTTTTGTAATGTTAGATGCAGTACATGGTCCTTTTTCCTTAAGATCATTTGTTTCATCTTGCCAACAATGGCTTTTGTGAGAGCATATACTTGTCGATATATGCTTTACCGAATTTCATACGATTCAGAACGACATTCCTGTCTAGATTATTTCTATTCATAGAACTTCAGCATTGATTTCTATTATGATCATTAACTCAATACCAGATAGCAATTAAGCAGTTATTGCAGTAAGAGCATAATAAGACACACGTATATACACACTATGTAAATACAACTAAGTGTGGATTCATAAAGTTTTAGTTACCAATTCCATCAGCTATCATATCCTTAATAACCATCTATACGACCTACATTATTCTGAAAGCCGATTCTGACCTTCCATCAAATCAAGGATATGTAATATTCAAACGTTAACTGTTGCAGATACTAAACGGGACATTAGTATATTTTGGTGAAAAAACATGATGCTTTCCATAAAAAAGGTAATCTTTTACATTAACCATCACTTCTACTTTCCAACTACAAGAACTTGAGGTTTTGAGCAGATAAATACTAGAAAGGTGTGTACTTTGCATTCTTATTCGATGTTGATAGAAAGCCTTCGAATCCTTTTAACGCATTTCCAAAAGTGCCTGTTTCTTGCAAATAACTCGTTTCTAGCTCATAAACCTACATCAAACCAATACCCACAATTTAGCTACCAATTTAAACAACAAAACAGAATAATGCAAATAAACAATAATTTCTCATAACTCATGTCATAAACAAATACTGAAAAAGATATTGATATCCAGTTAGAGAGCTTCTACAAAAACCTCATTGTGAATGACTAATAAAAAAAAAAAAAAAAGGAACTTCATAATAAAAAGAAAAATTAAAGAATTCAATAAAAGTCTTTTACTTGTTTTTCAACATTTCGTAGTTCATCTTGAAGCTTTTCTCTTTTGCTCAAAAGGGATGCAAGAACAGCCTTAGGATTTGAACCTCTGTGCCCTAATATAAAAAAAATCCAAATTAAAGAGAGAAAAAAACAAATTTCAGTAGAAAATGAATCCCAAATTTTGATAAGGAAAAATGAAAATAGGGTTTTAGCAGTTACCATGGGACTCCATTTTCGCGGCAAGAATTTTGAAGATAAGTTGTAATTTAAAAATTCAGCAGCTACAACGATGACTTTATTCAGTGAGATTCTTGACTCTTAGTCTGTAGCTTTTGGACAAGATAAAAATGCAACTTATCTTTTAAACATTAACTACAAAAACTGAAAAAGGATAATATTAAAATGGGCCTTAAGAGAAAATCATTGGGAGAAATTCAAAAAATAGCCAGATTTACAAGTTGTAATTGAAAAATAGGCACAGTTTTAAAAGTAATCAAAATTTAGTCATTTTTCATGAAAAATAAATCTGAACAAAAATACTGTTCAAAATTCGAAAAATATTCCAGCATAATATACTGGAGTTCCAGTATAATATACTGATTCAGCATAATATGCTGGATGTTCATACACAGGTGCTCCAATCTCCAGTATATTATGCTGCAACTTTTCACGTGATGGAGTCCGCAAAGCTTCTGTTTTGGGCCAAAAATGAGAAGGGCAAAGAGCCTAGGCTGTTAATGGACATGTTATTATGAGCTAATTTGCTGGAAAAGAAGGCTTTCAAGTCCACAAAACTTCTATTTTGGGCCGAAAATGAAAAGAGTAAAGAGCCTAGGCTGTTAATGCCTTAATGGGCGTGTTATTATGAGCCTATCGCATGTACTTTGTCGAAGAAATAAATGGGGCTTTTGCATCAATACCCGATTTTGGGGTCACAATTGAACCTATACTCACTTTACAAAAAAGTTTGTAAGCGTACCCACTTTACGTTCAACTTCAAACTTATCGGGTCTGAAGTTAAAAAAAATAGTCTAAAGTGAAAAAAATTGCACTTCAAATGCACTTAAGGCCAAATAGGTCTGAAGTGCAACCAATGGTTTCATGCACTTAAGGCTAATAAGTCTGAAGTGAAAAATTACACTTCATATGCACTTAAGGCCAATAAGTCTGAAGTGAAATATTGCACTTCAGATGCACTTAAGGCCAAAAAGCCTGAAGTGCAACAAACGTTTTCATTCACTTAAGGCCAATAAGACTGAAGTGAAAAATTGCACTTCAAATGCACTTAAGGCCAAAAAGTCTGAAGTGCAACAAACGTTTTCATTCACTTACGGCCAATAAGTCTGAAGTGAAAATTTGCACTTCAGATGCACTTAAAGCCAAATAAGTATGAAGTGTAACCAATGGTTTCATGTACTCAAGGCCAATAATTCTGAAGTGAAAAATTGCACTTCAGATGTACTTAAGGCCAAAAGGTCTCGAAGTGCAACAAACGTTTTGCTACACCTAAGGCCAATAATTCAGAAGTAAAAAATTGCACTTCAGATGCACTTAAGGCCAAAAGGTCTCGAAGTGCAACAAACGTTTTGCTACACCTAAGGCCAATAAGTTTGAAGTGAAAAATTGCACTTCAGATGCACTTAAGGCCAAAAGGTCTGAAGTGCAATAAACGTTTTGCTAGACTTAAGGCCAATAAGTCTGAAGTGAAAAAACACTTCATGTGCACTTAAGGCTAAAAGGTCTGAAGTGCAACAAACATTTTGCTACACTTAAGGCTAGGGGTGTTCATAAAAATCCAAAAAATCGAACCAAACCGACTAAAAAAATCGATACGTTTTAGGTTTGGTTTTGGTTTTAAATTTTAAAAATCGATCAAATCTGGTTTGGTTTTGGTTTAAATAAAAAAATAACTGAAAAAATCGAACCAAACCGACTATATATATATATATATATATATATATATATATATATATATATATATATATATATATATATATATATATATATATATATATATATATATATATATATATATATATATATATATATATATATATATATATATATATATATATATATATATATATATTTTTATATAAAGTTTCTGAAATTTTATGGTACATATTAGTCATTTGTATTTTTAGTCTAGTTATTTGCTATTATAATAATCTAATTCTTTGCCTTCTAGTTTGATTGGTAGTTTTCTTTTGCTAAGTACAATAATTTATTTTATGTTAAAAATAATCGATTTTTAATTGAGTACTTAAATTATTCATCACTATTTGAGTCAATTATCATCAATATATCTTGATAAATGATAGATTTCTCAAAGAGTAATTAATTTGATAGTGTTACGTTGAAAATGTAGTCGTCGGAATATGCGTTTGGTAGTGTATGTCTCATATTTAAGAAAAAAATGATAAATAACCGAAAAAACAGACAAAAACCAACAAAAATCGAATCGATAAAAAAATGACTTAATTGATTTGGTTTGGTTCCAATATTTGAAAAACCGACTTACATGGTTTGGTTTCTTTTTAGGGAAAAACCGACCCAAACCGAACCATTAACACCCATACTTAAGGCTAATAAGTTTGAAGTAAAAAATTATACTTCATATGAACTTAAGGCCAAAAGGTTTGAATTGCAACCAACATTTTTATGCACTAAAGGCCAAATAGGCCTGAAGAACAAATTGCCCATAACAGAAATTTGTTCTATGAATTATAACAATCTAATATACGATTTAATACCTAAATTTACTCAAATTGAGCTCAGATTTGAAAACATAACCTCCAATATCATCATGAACAAACCCTAATCATCAATTTGTCAAAATAACAATAAATCTAATGAACCCATTTTGCAATTAAGAAACAAAGAAGAAGAATAAACCTTAAGCAATAGTAAAAAATAAAACGTCATAACAACTCACCATTGTAAAACATCATAAACTATATTAAAATATGTTCACAACCACCATATAAAATCTTTAGAAGAAGAAGAAGAAAAGGAAGAAAAAAAGAATGAAGGAGGAGAATGAGGAGGGGAAGATGCGTGAAGTTGTTTAAAAAGTGGGTACAAGTTAATTTTTTTTAAAAAGTGGGTATAGGTTAAATGGGGGCGACCAAATAGAGCGCCCCGTGCAATGTTTACGAAATAAAGTTAGAGAAATTTTCAAAAACCACTATTGCTTAGTGGCTATTAATTTTCTATAGCTACCATATACATAATTACTTCCTATAGCTATTATTTATTTGTTATTCGATATATTCGCTGTATTCGCGTTACATGAAGAATTTCGTCTAAAAAATAGGGGAATCCAGCTGTACGACTGTATTTGCCATGAATACAGTAGCAGAATTCGCCTAAAATAAGAGGATTCGCCTGTTTAATAATGAAAAATGATCAATTAACGTGTATCACTCTTAATTTAACTCAACAAAATCAATTCTACATAAATTTCGCTGTTACTGTGTTGTATTCCATGTATTCGCGCGATGTATTTATAAATACAGTAAGGTAATAAAGAAATATGGTATATAGCATTTTATTTAATTCGACCGTATACAATATATTTCAATTCACATATATTCATTATTCACTATTATACATTGTATTCAATTCACGTATTCAATTCGACTGTATTCAAACAACAATAAATCACAAAACATAGTAATATTCAGCTATATTCAAAAAATGCAGACCTTCAGAATACATAAATACATGTGAAAAAAATAATATATATTATACAAAAATACAATATATTTGAGTGTATTTTGTACAAAATTCAATATATTTGTATCATTGTATGTGACCAAATAGCAAAGAATAGAATAAGTTCGTCGGAGATGGCGTTTTCCGACCAAGTAAAATATTGTATACATTTTATTAAAACTAAAAATGGAGACGAACAAAAATCTGGCTCTCAAATCTTCCCTCGCGTAGCCATGGGCCTCAAATATCTGATGACTAGAGTAATGTTCCTTCTGCTAAAATTATTAATAACATACATAGCTTACAACATTTTAGTTTGAATATTCCCGAGACGAAGCCAAAACATATTGCAGCATCATGTGCTCCTTACTATCCAAATATCTCGGATCCAAATTCACGACTCTTCCACTGCAGCTCCGACGCCACCTACTTCTCTGAGACATCGGAAACATCAAATTTCCGGATGATGCTGACGATTTTGCTTATTTGAGGGAGAAGATAGAGGATTGAGAATCTTGTTGATAGAGAGAAGGAAGAGAGAGAGAACGAACATAATTGACCTATTTCATGCCTTAATGGTAGGGTATAAAATAAATACCTATTTTGATATAAAATAGAAAAGATAACTATAAGTTATAATATTTTGAAATTGTTTTGGTTTATAATAAATAAGATGTAATAGTTTAAAAATAAAATTTCCAATAAAATTCACCGGTCATTTTCAGTCATGTATTTAAAAAGTAACCACTATTTTATTTGTGAAATTGAAATTTTAGGACAGTGACTGCTTTTCAATTAAGGGGCTAAAAATAGTAGTTAAGTACTTATGAATTATACTATAGCTCGAGCAAGAGTGAAGGTAGACCTTTCTTTTTTGAACATTCTTACTAGCCACAACAAATTGTTTGTTTGCACTAGACCAAAGTTGAGATTAACAAAAAGAATATTTATTTTAGTTAAAAGCCTACCATTGTACCTCTCAAATTAAAATTAACAACTTACTAGTGAAATTAACAGTTCATCACTCAATCCTCAAATAAATAGTCAATAGATTTTCAAGTTTTAATCCATTATTTATTTAAATTCATCGAATCCGTTTCACATGGATGAAATTGACTGACAGTTCGTAGAGTAACTTAATGCAGCTCGTTAACATTGTCCAAATAATCAAAGTTTCTAATAATTAAAATCTGTTAGTACAGTCAGATATATCTATAACAACATCTCTATATAACAGTCATTCACTATAAAAATTTACTTTTTCTCAGAATAGATTTTTATGTTATATTTTACCTCTCCATAACAACTTTCTACCTATAACAACAACAACCATCTTTATGACAGTACACTCTTTGTAAAATTACTCCTCTATAACAACCATGTAGATTTTCTAAGATTAATATTAATAATAATTCTAAATATTTTAATAAAATATTGTATAACTTTAATATAAAACTTATAATAGAAATATACATCTTAAAGACAGTAGTACGTTCCATGAAAATATGCAAATTATTATTATGTTTTTTTGAAGATCTTCAAATAATATATTTTTCATTAGAAAAATGCCAAAATATACTTAAAAGATTTATTTATACTTTTTGAAGATATGCATATCATTCTTTTTTATTTGAAGATTACACATGATATATTTTATATTGAAAAAATGCTAATAATATGTAAACGTAGTATATTCATATTTTTTTAAGATATGCACATCATAATTTTTTATTTGAAGAGATTTGCACGTGATACTCTTTGTATGTTTAAATATTTGAGTGAGTTTCTCTTAGTGCATAGGTAATAAAATTTGAAGAACACACTAAAGTTATTCGTTTAGAAAATTCAAGCTATTCTTTTAATTTTTTTCATGTCACATGGGGTCCAAACGCCAAGCTATTCCTTTGGAAACAAAGGTAGCATTATGCCCATACAAAAAAGATAATCTTACCGTCACTCTTGAAAGATTTAATTGTGTGACTTAGAGTTTAAATGTTTGTTCGTTGAGTTATAATTTTTTTAATAATGTATTAGATTTCTTTAGCATTTAATTTGTGAAATATTCATATCTTTTGAGATTTTGAATTTAAATATTTTTTTATCTTTATATGTAATAGTAAAAAAGAAAAAAAAATTGAATAATTTTTGTCTATAACTGCCAAAATATATTCAAACGCCAAATGTTGTTATAGGTGTAAAACAACCATTCACTATAAAAGCCAAAAAATTTCAAAACAAACGATGTTGTTACAGAGAGGTTTGACTGTATATCATTTTCAAAATGAAAAAAGTACTTAATTATTTTCTCAAATTATTCAATCTCAATGTTAAAAAAGTAAAAAAAAAAATCAAACTGCAAAATAACTTATCAGTTTGAGATGAATTGAGTAATACTTTAATGTAACATATACTTTTGTGTTTAATTTTTTCTTCTGGTAATAGAAAAAAATGTAGCTCATGCTGCATCGGATTGCTGTACTTTGTGCCTACCTAACTTGTACGTTAAAAAAAATATGACGAAATATTTCCTTTTTTTTTTTCAAAAAGAAAAAAGGTCGTTTCTTTTTCTTTCAGTGGGTGCTTTAGATTCTACTTCATTTTTCTTGGTACGCTGTCTATACTCCTCTCTCTCTCTCTCTCTCTCTCTCTCTCTCTAAACCATGTCTTTCAGAATCAGGGGTGGGGTAAGTTTCTTTTAGATCTCTTTGATTGATCTGATTTTCCTTTGCATGATCAGTTTACTCATCTGTTTTCCCATGTTGCTTACTTTCCGAATGTCTGTTTTAGTATAAAATTGCTTAATTCGATCGATAGAAATCTCTGTTTTTCATTGCTCTTGTAATTGTTTTGTTATGTATGGATGAAGTTAAATTTACTAAGATCTTAGTGATGAAGTGTAAAATGAAGACTGATTCACATACTTGGTGTTGTGTACTTGTGTTGATTTTCCTAGGAGTTAGTTGAGTTCATGTTGCATCTTTTTTTTTTTTCTTTTTCCTTTTCATCTGTACTGAACCAACTTTCTCAGATTTTAGTTATGGGACTGGAATATTTTGTATGATATTCGAGTAAACCAACCAGTCAGTGATAATGCTTGAATAAATCGAGTTGAAACAACTTAGTGGTGGTAATGCTTGAATAGCCGTGATTTTAATTGTGGTCTCGCACGGAGAACTTGAGGCTTTAGCACAAAGAATTTGAATTTGAACAACTATTGGGGATTAAAGTTTTTTTAAGTTTCGAAGTTGAGCAACGTTTGTTTTATTGATGTTTTTGCCTTTTCTTTTTGGTGGGGTTCGAGAGAGGTGGTGATTAGTAATCTACTTAGTCACGAGGGTCAGAGCCAGATCCAAGATTTAAGCTCTATGCGTTCCACCTCTAGGTTCTTAGCATTGAACCCATTACATTTTTAAAATTATGGGTTCAAATCTACTACTTGTTGTCGATATTACACATAAATTTATGCTCCACTTTAAAAGTACTAGATTCAGATGAGTCCAATACTGCGACACTACATTCGCCTCTGATGAGGATAGGTGTGCAAAGTGCACATTTCATAATGGATTCAGTGGACTCCAACGTATTTAGAAAAGATTCATTCTTTTGTTTTCTTTGTCTGACTTTGGGAGGAATTTGATGATAAGAAATTCAGTGGAAGGCTTAGCCTGTTATATTTCTATTTTCATCTTACTAGACAAACTATGGGATTATTTAGTGAGGGCTGACTCTTACAAGCTCTTAGTAGCAGCGCTTGTTGTTAGCATTTGCTTGATTATGGTATCCTTCTCATGTCGAAATATATTTGTTGAGCCTGGTGACTGGGTGTACTGTACAATTTTTGTTCTATAATTTTGAGTATCTGTTATTCTTATAGACAAATGCATCCTCTGGCATGGGGGTTGCTGATCAAAGCAAAGCTACATACATGGAACTGCAGAGGAAAAAGGTGCATCGATATGTGATATTTAAGATTGACGAGAAGAACAATGAGGTTGTGGTTGAGAAAACTGGAGGTCCTACTGAGAGCTATGATGATTTCACTGCAGCTCTTCCTGAGAATGACTGCCGATATGCAGTATATGATTACGATTTCGTGACATCTGAGAACTGCCAAAAGAGCAAGATTTTCTTCTTTGCCTGGTACGTCATAGTTTCAGCCAGAACTTGCATAACTGGATTTTTGTCAAAGACTGGTGTGTACCTTAAATTTGAAATTGCACTAGTTTTAGACTCTTTACATCTGCTTACACAGTCCTCTGTGAATGTTGATGTAACTTTATTCTACATGTGCAAAGGGAATTCTGCTCTCGTTTACCTTGAAAATTGCTTCTAATTTATCTACAATGTTGTGAAGTCACATTGATGATTTTCAGAGAGCAGGCACTTTAATTTTTCTGAGTATCAAACATTTGTGTCTAGCTAATTGAGTGAGTGATTGGAAAACAATATGGAAAAATTAGATGTGAATAGTTTTTCACCTTTGTGGAATATAACTAGCCCATCATGATGTGGATTGCAAGTATGATGGTACACGATCATTAAGAGAGTATCCGTGATGGCTGAAGCAGTCGAGTTAAAGATAGAGAGAGAAGAGGTCGGTAGACCATTTGCGTATGTAGCTTAGGTTTGAAAGAAGAAGGGTTTTCTGAAAACGGAAGTTGTATAGCTGTAGTAGGTACCTGCAAAGTGAATGTCAGCTTCTTGAGGAAGTGTTGTAGTAGTGCGAATAGCCATATGATTAAGTAACACTTGCATACATATATTGCGAAATGGGGGAGGCTGGCCAACAAAGAAATAGCTGATGTGTATGAGGAACTATATCTTTTGTATAGAATACTTTGCAGTCAAGGGAAGAGAAGCCTTGGTGTAACTGGTAAAGTTGCTGCCATGTGACCAGGAGGTCACGGTTCAAGCCGTGGAAACAGCCTCTTGCATAAATACAGGGTAAGACTGCGTACAATAGACCCTTGTGGTCCAGCCCTTCCCTGGACCCCGCGCATAGCGGGAGCTTAGTGCACCGGGCTGCCCTTTTACTTTGCAGTCAAGAAAAATCAAGGTGTAGAAGAGTTGGATGCAGTTTCTTTAGGAAGATTCATGGTCGCTCGGCGTAGCATTTCATATAAGGCAATTATTTCAGGGCTTAGTTAGGCATATGCTTGCAGTAATTACGTTTGTCCGATATGCAGCAAATCCATGGGTAATATGGCGGTAAGAATTTCCTAGTGATCTCCTTTTATATTAATTCTTTTAGGCTGCACTATGCACTTAAAATTTTTTCTGCTGCTGCTGCCTTCAAGCACAAAAGATGGTGAAGCTGCTATGCCAAAAGCGAGAGAAACCCCATCCCTCTCTTTCCTTTTTTCGCCCCCATGTTCCCCCATAAGCAATACTTTCATATAAATTTGTGACATTTTTTGTTCTTTGTCGGCCGAGGGTCTATCGGAAACAGCCTCTCTGCCCTTCTAGGGTAGGGGTAAGGTTGCGTACATCTCACCCTCCCCAGACCCCACTTGTGGGAAAATACTGGGATTGTTGTTGTTGCTTAGTTAGGTATGTATTGCTCTTTAGGCAAATAGACTTCAATATGCTGCAGATTATTATATGTAGAAGTTTCGGAAGGGTGAAGAAAGCCCCCATGTAATGAGTACAGTGTCCAAAAGTATGTGCTACAAAATTTTGTTGGACAAGCAGTGATGATTTATGAAAATTATTCTTTGCCTTTGATCTTGAAGTTTCAAGTTTCAGCTTAACAAGATCTGCTTCAACCATGATTGGTTCTTTGCGGCATTGCAGAGCAAGCCCTCGCTTGTTTAACATATTTAAATTTCCTGTCATAGATATTTAATCCGGCTAATATTGGTTTTTCGTTCAAGTTTCTTGCTTTTGTCTAAGGATTGTTTTATATTAGTTTTGGATTATAAGTTCTTTGTAAAGCTATTTATTCGTTTATTTATTTAAGTTCTTTTAGTTACTTTTGTCTGTCGTATACTCTCAATATATCCTTTCGAAAACATGAGTTTCACACCCTTCCTATGTCCTAGATCTAAACAGATTGTTTTCTTCTTATTGCAAAGTTCTTGGACCTTCTTTTCCTTGACCCATCACTATTAACTAAAATAGAATAGAGATGAAAGTAGGAAAATGTTGTCAAATTATGCTTTTTCTGTATGTTTACTGTGGTTAATCCATGCTAATCCATCTTTTTAGGTCTCCTTCTGTTTCCCGTATCCGATCCAAGATGCTGTATGCCACATCTAAGGACAGATTCAGGAGGGAGCTGGAAGGCATACACTACGAGATTCAGGCTACTGACCCTACTGAAGTAGAACTTGAAGTGCTCAAAGAACGCGCTAACTGATTGGAACTCCCTTAGATGAAACAACCATTCGTAATATTTTTGTCTAATTGCAACTTAAAAGGCTTGATTTACGTAACTACCTATTGTGCAATACCTTCTCATGCCACAAATTACCTATGGCGTAAATAACTCAGGCACTTGGGATGCTGATTACCAGACTCTTGATAACGATATCATGTTTCTGGTTATGGATTCTCTCATTCTCATGATGCTTCCCAGCCGAGAAACGTGTATGGTTATGTATGTGAATGATTCAAGTATCAACTACAGTATGTCTAGCAATGAATTTTATGTGTTATTAGCATCTCATTGATGATTGTTTGTTGCTTTCTCTCGGATAACTAACACAATTTGCTTGTCAATCTGTTGGGGAATAGTTAAATATATCTCAAGTCTATACTATAATGCATCTTTTGGACTGCTATACTACCAATGTAGCTAGAGGATTCTTCGTAAATTGATTAGTTTTACGTTAGTCATCCGTTTATACTGGTATTCTTCCTTTATCCAGACTTTGGACCAATTGTGTTCGACAAATATAGGTGAAGTTGATTGACTAAAGGGCAGCTTGCGTTTACGCAGGATCCGGGAAAGAGCCGCATCACAAGGGATATGATGTAGACAGCCTACCCTAATGCAATTGTTAGTGGCTGCTTTCATGACTTGAACTCGTGCAATTATTAGTGGCTGCTTCCATGACTCGAACTCGTGACCTATAGGACACAATTTTACCGTTGCTCATTATAATGTACAAAAGCCCGTGACTCGAACTCGTGACCTATAGGACACAATTTTACCGTTGCTCATTATAATGTACAAAAGCCCGGAAGTAATTTGTATCGTTAACATGGTTAAAGATATAAGTATCTGGTTAACAAATAACATCGCATGTGTGAGCTTGCTCTATTGCAGAAAATAAAGGTTATAGTATATTAATGATCAACTTAAAATTAGTCAATTTAAGGTTGATTTTTCAGAATATTAAATTAATAATGGAAAGCATAAATAATGTGGTGGGTAAGCTTGCTAATATTCAGTCTCACAAAGTTGTATATAAGGAAATGTGAATATCATGTACGACATGTCAATTGTTGTGTAATGATGGATAAAACATTGTTTAAATAATAATGTTTAAAACACTGTTTTTTTTTCTAAACAGAAATCTGTCGGCTAATTTGCCATAGAACTTAAATGGCTTAGGTGAAAATATTCTAAACTTAGGGGCCTAGATAGCTAACTTCCAAAAGAAAATTATGTTACTATTTGACTTGCATTTTCAATGTGTCAATAGCTCAATCTTATCTACTTGTTTATTTAAAGTTTACTTTTTGTCTTTTTTTCACTTAACAGTGACCTTTGCAGAAGAAAATCTTTAGTCCCCAAAAGAAAATAATAATTAATAAGAAACTCTTAAATTGGCTCAACAGTCAAAATTCGAGAATTTTCTTTACACATGGGATTTGATTTCTGCCACAAAGGAAAGAGACAAAACATCTGGTTTTGACTGTAAATATATTATTTTCTTAATTTTATTTGATTTGATTCATATAAATACAAAATTACAACTTATAGATTCGTAGTTAATTTTTCATTTATATATTATTGTACTATTAAGATATTCTATTCACTACTCAAAAACATGATTTGACAAATGACAACGGATAAATTCTATAGCTAAACAGAAAAATTCGTTGCTAATTTCATTTAGCAATGAATTAACGATAAATGATCAATAAATTCTATTAGCTATGAGTGATTTAACCACCAGGATTTGAGAGACTTGAACAATTTTACCACTTAAACTTATGGTGGTATTATATATATATATATATATATATATATATATATATATATATATATATATATATATATATATAGAGAGAGAGAGAGAGAGAGAGAGAGAGAGAGAGAGAGAGAGAGAGAGAGAGAGAGAGAGAGAGAGAGAGAGAGAGAGAGAGAGAGAGAGAGAGAGAGAGAGATATCTCAACGTGATGAGATACAAATACATGCTAATTAATTCCAGAACATTTTAATGAATTCTTGAAACAGTCGAACAGTGCACATTCTCTCTTAGGTGTTGCAAGTTCTTTCATCATGGATAATTACAATTACCAAAAGCTGCATAGATTAAAAAGTATTAGAAAATAATTTAATAAATCAAAGTACATACATTTCACACCTTTTTTTTGGAAGGGAAATTAAAATTAGGTTAAGATGTTACTTACAAGGATCAGAGACAGCAGGTGTTCCAATATCTGAATTGCATATACCTTTGGCCTTATAAAAAAGATCAAGTGCATAAGAAGCATGATTTCTCAAAGTATTTGGTTCAAAACATGCACCACCTGGACGTATTGGACTACAATCTAATTGTGAGCATGTGGAATCTATATACATGTGTAATAATTAATTTTTTCAAGACAAAATATATATACATATACGCATAGGCGAAATCAGAATTTTAACGTGACGGGAGCATCATTATTTTGCTCAATTAGTGGCCCTTAAAGGCTTTTAGTGTTTAGGATGCATAGTTATTTAAAATCTCATTGTCAAGGTGTGTGTATGTATGTATGTATACAAAATTTCTGCCAGTATTTACGAGGTCCTGTGACCCCTCAACACTACACATAGGTCCGTTCTGCATATACGAGAGAAAGAATAACAAAGACATATATAGAAGTTGCTATATTTCCACAAATAGAATATGGGGAGTGTAGAGTATACCCAGACCTTACTCTTATCCTGTGAAAGTAGAGAGATTATTTTCAATAAACTCCGACTCAAGAAAAAAATAAAAAAGAAGCAGAAACAACAAGCACTAACAACAACAATGATAAAATTCTTTATATATATATTTTTTCTTTTTAAAAAAGAATGAAATTCTTACTTGCTTTTGGTTAGCCCATTAAGAGACTCCAAGGCAGGAGGCAAAAAAGAAAAAAGAAAGAAACAAGAAATAAAGAAATGCAAGCCTTTTGCCATGGATTTTCTTATGCAAATTATACAAGTATACCACATGAAGCTACAGACCACTGAGATTATATAATAGTGTCAGTTACTAGTGCACCAGTTGATTGCCAAAATGAGTAAATCATGTAATCTATAAACTAATTAGTTTTATAAAACTTTATGGCAATTTATTGACTATATATATCATGGTATTTGGTAAGAGTTTTAACCTCTTTACATTGGCAACATTGGCATGTTGGCAATGTAAAGGAATATTTATGCTATCAAATCACCCAAAGGTAAGTAACTATACATAATTAGTGAAAATAATTTTAAAAATACGACCAGATTACTTGTTATAATAAATTAGGTAATTCTTCACTGTTAGTGTTTATATGTTAAATTTATTTGGTAATGATTTTTAAAGTGAAAGAATCAACTAAATTTAAAAATGATAGGAAATCCCAGGATATCCCATGGGGTGGGATATACCATGAGATTAATTATCTGCCCTCTATATGAGATAATTAATCCTACCATTTTAGGAGTCGTTTGTTACATGAGATAAGAATAATAATCCCGGAATAAATTAAGTTTGGGATTAACTTTATCACATGCTTGGTATGCGATATTAGCTAATTCACGGATAACTTTTACACTTAAATTATGGGATTAGCTATCCGATATAGAAAGTGTGATAATTAATCCTATAAAATATCCCACCATTGTACCAAACGATTATGAGTATTCCGTGACTAGATAATAGCCCAAACTAAATATGGGATAGATTAATCCCAAATTTTATCCCAGAATTGTTAATTATTCTTATTCGATATACCAAATGACCCTACTAGTGTTTATATGTTAAATCTATTTTGTAATGATTATTGAAGCGAAGAAATTGACTAAGTTTTTAAAGGCCAGTGACTTAAAAAAATCTAAAATATGCTTAGCGTTAAACCGAATGAAAATTATTTCCAGTAGTATACTTTACCCTTGCGTCACTCTTTGTCATTTAGAATAATTATGTTTTGATAAAAATCATACTTAATGCAGAATGTTAGAGCAAACATTTATGTAAAAATTACTTTATTGCAAGCAAAAGAATTTAGTAATTAATACACTCGTACAACTTTTAGCATTTAAAATAATTTAAATGCAAAAATATTAGAAAGGTTTACTATATTTTTATCATTACATTTATTATTTATTTATTTATTTATTTATTTATTTATTTAAGACCTCTTGTATAACGTATGCGCATAACTTTAGGACAAATTATTTGGCCAGGTTCTAAAATCAACCTTTTCTAAAAGTGTTTTTCAAAAAAATACTGAGAAGCCGTTTGTATTTTGCTAATTAATTTGAAAAACACTTTTGAGCAACAATTAGTATTTAGCCAAACTTTTAAAAAGTACTTTTAAGTGTATTTTTCTCAAAAGTATTTTTAAATAAAGTACTTTCGAAGAAAAACTATTTTTTTATGTTTCTCAAAAATATTTTTGCTTCTACTCAAATCACTTTTTTTGCTTATAAAAACTTGGCCAAACAGGTTACTCCATTACTAGGAGCCCAACAGTACAATTTTTTTTATATATTTGTTTATATTTTACGGAGAATGTCCAAATATACCTCTATACTTTCGAAAATGGTCTAAAAATACCCCTCGTTATACTATTGGGTTATCTATACCCCTGCAGTCATACTTTGGGTTCAAATATATCCCTCATTTAAACACTTTAAACGGAGGGACACATGTCATCGTCCTGTTAGCCAATTTTAAATATCTCCTAATTAATTTAAAATACTCATTACACATACCCAAAAAATAATTTTCTAAAGTAATTTTTATTTTGTAAAAACTATGGCTGTCCAACGGGACGGGACATGTAACGACCCGACCGGTCGTTTCGAGAGTTATAACCCCATTTTCCCCATTCCTACTTTTTTTGTTGTTATTCAGCTATATTATGTTATACCGGATATGGCCCTATGTGTAAGCGACCTCAGATTTAAATTTTGATGATTCCAATAGCTCCGTATGATGATTTTGGGCTTTTGAGCGTGTCCGAAATATTATTTGGAAGTTCGTAGAGGAATTAGGCTTGAAATGCTGAAAGTTCTATTTTTGAGAAGAAATGCCGAAAGTTGAATTTTTGGGAAGTTTGACCGGAGGGTTGACTTTTTGATATCGGGGTCGGAATTCGATTCTGAAAATTGAAATACCTCTGTTATATCATTTAGGACTTGTGTGAAAAATTTAAGGTCAATCGGACGTGATTTGATAGGTTCCGGAGTTGTTTGTAGAAATTAGAAGTTTCAACGTTTATAGGCTTGGATTGGGATGTAATTCATGGTTTTAGCGTTGTTTGAGGTGATTTGAGGATTCGACTAAGTTCGTATGATGTTTTAGGACTTGTTGGTATATTTAGTTGAGGTCTCGAGGGCCTCGGGTGAGTTTCGGATGGCTAACAGATCAAAAATTGAACTAGAACAGCTGCTGCAATTTCCTTTTATTGGAAATTATTTCTGCCAAGAAATCGAGCCCAGATGTGAGCCCAGATCGAGCTCAGGGTCGAGTTCCACGATCAAAGCCATGATCGAGCCCAGAGTCGAGGGCCGCGATCGAAGGCATGATCGAGCCCAGGGTCGAGGGTCACGGTCGAAGGCCGGGTCGAAGACATAATCGATGGCCAGGATCGAGAACTAGGATCGAGGGGCAGGACCGAGGACCAGGATCGAGGACCTCGATCGAGGGCCAAGATCGAGGCAGAACCGAGGATGTCTGGGCAGAATTATAAAAACAGGGACTTCGTCCCATTTGCCATTTTTGACAAATTGGAGCTTGAGAAGAGGCGATTTTTGATATATTTTCAAGGAAAACTTGAGGTACGTCCCTTGTGATCATTTCTACTCCATAATATTGAATTATCATCGAATAATCCGACTAGATTACATAATTTTGAGGTGTAAATCGGAGATTGAAACTTAGAAATTTAAAAATAAGATTTATAGATTTGAGGGTCGAGTTGAGGTCGGATTTTGGTAAAATTGGTATGGGTAGACTCGTGGTTGAATGGGCTTTCGGATTTTGTAACTTTTGTTGGGTTCCGAGACGTGGGTCCCACAGGCGATCTTTGAGTCAATTTCGGGTTTTGGTCTAATTTTGAAGCTTTTCTTGTGGAATTTATTCCATTAGCGTATATTGATGGTATTATACTGATTGTGAATATATTTGGAGCATTTGGAGGCCGAGTCCAGAGGCAAGATCATTGCGGGATAGAGATTTGACCGGTTTGAGGTAAGTAACGATTGTAAATCTAGTCCTGAGGGTATGAAATCCCGGATTTCGTATCATTCTACTATTTTGAAGTGACGCACATGCTAGGCGACAGGCGTGTGGGCGTGCACTATTGGGGATTTGTGACTTGGTCCGCCCCGTAGCAACTGTAAAGTTGCATACTTTATTGAAACCATTGATACTTATATGTTTTAAAAAGATTTTCTGTAAATTGGGCTGAATGCCATGTTTGGGCCTTGCGCCAATGCTGTTTGGACCCTTTGGGGCTGTTTCTTACCATCCTCTCACTGTTTTCGATTGAAAATCTATACTCATTCATGTTTATACTTGTTTACCACATAACTCAGTTTTATGACTCTATTTTGATGCATATAAATGTTTTGGGCCGAATGCCCTGTTTTACTGAAATGCCCGAGTGGCTTGATTTGTGAGGATGAGTGTGGATCGGGGCTGCCCGCCTGCAGCATACTTGTGACTGAGTGAGGCCGAGGGCCTGATTGGTGAGGATGAGTGTGGATCGGGGCTGCCCGCCTGCAACATACTTTATTATTATCGCACGTGAGTTGTCCGTGTAGATTATAGCGCTTGGGCTGAAGGAGCCCCTCCGGAGTCTGTACACCCCCCCAGTGAGCGTAGGTACCTACTGAGTGCGAGTGCCGAGTGCTGAGTGACTGGGAGGCAAGAGTGATTGTGAGGTATGCCCGAATGGCAAGAGTGATTATGAGGTATGCCCGAATGGCAAGAGTGATTATGAGGTATGCTCGAGTGGCAAGAGTGATTGTGAGGTATGCCCGAGTGGCACGAGTGACTGTGAGGTTTGCCCGAGGGGCTGTATATGAGTGATGTTTTGCCCGAGGGACTGTTTATAATTTCATCATTTTTGCTCACCTTTGCATTGAGCTTTCGTTAGAAAAAAAAACTGTTAGAAAAATATCTTTAAATGATTTTACTGGAACTGGGTTAAAACGAGATGTTTGATTCAAATCCTGATTTTAAAAGCATGTGGTATTTTACTGAGATTTCCTGATATGAACGTTATATGTTTTATTGCTCGTCACTACTGCTCAGTCTTTATTTATTGTTGTTACTTACTGAGTTGGCGTACTCACGTTACTCCCTGCACCTTGTGTGCAGATTCAGGTATAGCTAGACACGGTAGCGGTTACTGAGTGTTCTGGTTGCAGATTTTCTTGGAGATAGCAAGGTAGCTATTTGGCGATCGCAGCCCCTGCTCTTCTCCCTCTTATCTTCCTCTAGTTGTATTTAGCTATTTTTCGGGCTGAGTTAGCCTTGATATTGTTAGATAGATTGTAGTATATGCTCATGACTAGTGACACCGTGATATCAGGCTTTTCTTTTCTGCACTTCTGTTTTTCTTTGATTTGAACTCTTTAAATGGAGGTTTTATGTTAAATAACTTTGAAATTATCTTTGAAATGAAAATATCATTTTGTTTTGGAAATTAGTCGGCTTGCCTAGTTCCACGATAGACGCCATCACGGCAGGGGTTAGTGACAGATTGGTATCAGAGCCTAGGTTACATAGGTCTCACGAGTCATGAGCGGGTTTAGTAGAGTCTTGCGGATCGGTATGGAGACATTTGTACTTATCTTCAGGAGGTTGCAGAACCTTTAGGAAACTTCACTTTCTTGCATTCTATCGTGCGAAAATGATTCAGCTTGAGACATAACTCTTTGAATTCCTTCCATGCATCTCGTATGCGCATATGAGCGCTCGATATCTATTGTGCATCGCCGGTTGCTGATTCTATGAATGAGGCCATGGTTAGACCACAGCTTAGGCTCGGTAGCTTCAGTTGTAACCTATACATTTGGACTCATATGTCCGATAATGTCCCTACGAGTTGAATTGTGGCTCGATGAGCAGTGGAATGGCTTTGTGGTGAGTATGACGTAACTGCGGGAAGTGTTAAGACTATGTGAATGTGACGAGAAGTGTTTTCTTGAAATGTAAAAGAAGGCCATTGGGTGCTTGATTTTCATTTTGATGCGACGTACCGTCTCGAGTGTGAATATTTTGAAGGATCTTTCACGTTGTTAAATTTTGGGGCAAATTAAATTCTCATGTCTGTCAATGAGTTTGAACTCAAGAAGAGTAAGTGGTTGTGTAGTAATGGTGGTTGCGAATAGGTATTTTGATGTTGATGGCTCGGGAAAGATAATCTTTGAAGAGACTTAGAGTCGGTAATATTTTATTGGTTCAGGTGCGACAGAAATACATTTCGATTTGATGTAGCAGTTGGGTAGTAAAGTATAAGGGAAGACATGGCGGGAAGTGTTCGCAGTGGTTGAAGTACTAGCTGGTCAAGTAGGAGAAGTAGAGGTTGAGAAGTTTCTTAAAGGAGATGGTTTAACCAAAGTAAGAATGGCAGATTAGCATATGAATTCACTAGTAGAGTAGTCGTGCGCCTTGAAAAAAGTGTAGAATGGTTTGGAATTGTGTTAATATGTGAATCGGCCTGCATACTCTAAATTGAATATGGCAGAAAGGAGTGTGTTTGAAATGAATAGAGGCGTGAAGATCTGATTATTGTGTCAGGTGCAATATGACTTGAGTTCGGAAGGTATTGTTGACGTACAGTTGATGTCAATAGGGAAAGTGCAGACTTATATAAATGGTGGGCGAGCATGAACTCAGGGGAATTTATGAATTTCATGTTTGTTGCACTCAGTGCAGTGTCATTGGGAGATGTCAGTAAGGAATTTCACATGTGGGTTCTCTCATGTGTGCAGCTAGCGGTGACGTGATATTGATGAAGCTTTTATGAGGAATATTACTAGCTACCCGGTAGGAGGTCGCGTGTGTAATTTTGGCTGGAGATTCAGAATGTTCATGAAAGGCTTAATAAAAGACTTCGAGAAGTCTGGCAGGTTAACGGTGCGAGACCTTAGTAATTGAGAAGGAGAAATCCTTACGAGTTCTAATTTTATATAATTACAGCTTAAGGCTAAGTGGGGGAGTCTTCTATCTACGAGTTGATTGCACGGTTATGGGTCGTATTAGTTTCGGTTCGGGGTATACCGGTGAATCAGTTATGACTTGCAGAGGTCGAGATCGAGGAGGACTCGGGTAAAGGAATTTCTGGACATAAGTTGTATTACACTCTATGGTTATAGGAGGACTATAAAATAATTGAGTGGTTATTTACAGAGAATGTAGTGTACATGGAGCGGGAATTTGCTCGGTTGCGTATGAGTGTGGGTTACTCTTTATTCCCTTGGGTGTTGGTGTGCTAATGGGGCACAGGTTGTTTTGGTCCGTTTGGTCGGTTAATTCGAGAATGGTTACAATGGATTCAAGATTTATAAATATGGCTAAAAAACTGGGAGTTGCATTGAACGGTGTTGAGACTCGTGGCATCTTATATCATTGTGAATTATGCATTTCAGTATCAAGAAGGTGAAGGAAACAGTTTTAGATTCACCTAAAGTCTCTTCAAAGTAAGCATTTTTGGTTGAGGAACCTTTGGAATTAAAAAAGGAATACATAAAAAGGGAATTCGGCGGCTTATAAGCCTTAGGGCGGTGTGATTCTATGCTAGAGTTCGCGGGGCAAGTTTTAGTTAAGGATAGTAGTGTTCTAATAAGGAAATAAAATAGCAATTTGAAGGCAATTTGGAAAGGACTTGGGGAAATAGGACAATTTGGAAGTAGGTTGGGGTAGCACAGTAATGGGTATGATCGGTTAATTGTGTACTTATAACGTGGCTAGCATCTATAGGTGCTTCGTGGCAATGCTCCCGGATTTGACAACCTGTGTGGCTTGGTGAAGTTAGAGGAATTCAGTTCAGATAGCTTGATTATGTACAAATGGATTTTAAAGTATTCATGATGGGTTCTACCATGGTTTAAATCGGATAATTTCTACCGATGTACGAAGCGTGTTGTGTGTTATGATTTTCTCCTAGAAAGGAGCAAGAAAGAGGTTTCTGACTAATAAGGTATGTAATTGCTAGTTACTCAGAGTTGGCAATGGAATTCTTATGCTTGTCACATGATGGCATAATAGATGTGGTGTGTTGTGCGGGAATAGGATTTACATGTACCAGGTCACAGTTCAGTTTTGAAGGGAAGGACATAAATTCTTAGGCAGCATGAACGGTTTTCGATGACTAGGTAAATGGTATTACTATCTGGTATAACTTGATGAGAGTGTACATTTCAGAAGGGGCAGTGTGTTTTGATTTATGGGTACTTCGATGGTATTGCGGCACTCTCCTGGTTGATCGACTGTCGCTATTCAAATTTTGCCAGGTGGCACGGAAGAAGTTTCAAAGTATTTCTCATGGGAGGATTGTGTATGAGAGAGGTGTTAGGCTGTGGAGGTGGAATCAAATAGGGTGATTCATGTGTTCTATCGAATTGAAGATTGGGAGTTCTCATGAGCAGATTGTTTCATGGTGGTGGACTGTGAAGTTGTGGCCGGAGCTAGCCAGATGATAGAAGGTGTTATGATTCCGTCATTGTGGACTTTCGGAGGTTGTTTATCTATTGGTGGCTGACCATAGTTGATTCGGGGCCCATTGGTAGGCCCAATTAGGATGTGTATTCTACACCAATCCGGATTGATTGGCTCCATACTGATATTGTTGAAGGATGTGACATTCGGTTGATGTGAAGCTTATTCGTGCTCTGAAATGATCGGTGAGTTACTCTTCTATGCTATGAGGAGTTGGGATTCGTGGCTATATGCACATATGGTGCGGTTCTATTGTGGCCTTACAGCGAAATTTGAGCGAGAATAGTATTGGATATTGCTTAGTTGATGACGTATTGTCGTGTTCTTTCAGGTTTTATGTGGCATGGTGTCGTTTGCTTCTCTGTGGTTATGGTAATGCACTTTGGGTACTTGATGTCGAATTGCGCATGGTTATTGATTTTTAGCAGGGTGACTTGAGGTATTTCATATGGACCAGTATTTGGATAGGGTCGCGTACTATAACAGAGTTATGTGGAAATATGATCCCTTGTGTAAGATTCGTATGTTATGGTTCTGCGGTATGTGATGGGTTCTTAGCATTACGTCGGGGTGGTACTCGTCGAGCTTGCGGAACGGTTCTCCTGTTTGGGTTATTGTTACGATTGGGTACATTTGGAATATTGCTATCTGGTGCACGGATTACACGGGTTGTGGCTTTAAATTGTATTGATGTGTCATGTCACTAGAGTGGTCGTGTTAGAGGAGACGAGGTCATTGATGCTATCGGATTTGATTGTGGTATAATTAGGAGGATAATATCGGAAGTCGGCTTTGAAATTGGCTATAGTTCTTGTAGAAGGAACGAGAGCTCCATGACCTGTTGGTCTAATGAATGGCTATGAATTTGGTATGTTTCTTTCATCATCGGTAGTGTACGAAGGTTTTGAAAATGAGGTTTTGCCTGATATGAGTTTATTACTGGCACTGGATTGATTTGAGTCGATACTGTGATTTGAAATCATTGCTTCGAGCATTCGAGCTATGCAGTATTTGAATTTGAGTATTTGAGTTATGGTTACAGCTTTTGGTACAGATTGTTCAGACTTATACGGTATATAGATGCAAACTTCTCATCTTATATGAAATTTCGGATATTGAAAATTTGATTCGAAGGCTTGTGGGCTAGGTTGAATTGAGAAATTTCAGTCATGCTGTGCTATCAGACCTGTATGGAATAGGGTGACGTGGGACCACCCCCGGGTATGTGCATGTGAAAGCTACACATCGATTTGATGGCTTTTGGAACAATTCTGGGCACGTTCAAAGACGAATGTATGTTTAAGTGGGGGAGGATGTAACGACCCGACTGGTTGTTTCGAGAGTTATAACCCCATTTTCCCCATTCCTACTTATTTTTGTGTTATTCAGCTATATTATGTTATATCGGGTTAGTTGGTTCGAGTCCGGAAGGAACTCAGAGTGAAATGAAACACTTAGTCTCATAATTAAAAAAAAAAATTGAGTTAGAAAAGTGGACCGAATATGGACCTATGTGTAAGCGACCTCAGATTTGAATTTTGATGATTCCAATAGCTCCGTATGGTGATTTTGGGCTTAGGAGCATATCTAGAATATTATTTGGAAGTCCGTAGAGGAATTAAGCTTGAAATGCCAAAAGTTTTATTTTTGAGAAGTTTGACCGGGGGGTTGACTTTTTGATATCGGGGTCGGAATCCGATTCTAAAAATTGGAATACCTCTGTTATGTCATTTAGGACTTGTGTGCAAAATTTGAGGTCAATCGGACGTGATTTGATAGGTCCGGAGTTGTTTGTAGAAATTAGAAATTAGAAATTTCAACGTTCATTAGGCTTGAATTAGGGTGTAATTCATGATTTTAGCGTTGTTTGAGGTGATTTGAGGATTCGACTAAGTTCGTATGATGTTTTAGGACTTGTTGGTATATTTGGTTGAGGTCCCGAGGGCCTCGGGTGAGTTTCGGATGGCTAACGGATCAAAAATTGAACTAGAACAGCTGCTGCAATTTCCTTCTGTTGGAAATTGCTTCTGCCCAGAAATCGAGCCCAGATGTGAGCCCAGATCGAGCTCAGGGTCGAGGGCCACGATCGAAGCCTAGATCGAGCTCAGGGTCGAGGGCCACGATCAAAGCCCAGATCGAGCTCAGGGTCGAGGGCCACGATCGAAGCCATGATCGAGCCTAGAGTCGAGGGCCACGATCGAAGGCACGATCGAGGGTCACGGTCGAAGGCCGGGTCGAAGACATAATCAAAGGCAAAGATCGAGGGCCAAGATCGAGGCAGAACCGAGGATGTCTGGGCAGAATTATAAAAACAGGGACTTCGTCCCATTTGTCATTTTTGACAAATTAGAGCTTGAGGAGAGGCGATTTTTGATATATTTTCAAGAAAAACTTGAGGTATGTCCCTTGTGATCATTTCTACTCCATAATATTGAATTATTATCGAATAATCCGACTAGGTTGCATGATTTTGAGGTGTAAATCGGAGTTTGGAACTTAGAAATTTGGAAATAAGATTTATAGATTTGAGGGTCGAGTTGAGGTCGGATTTTAGTAAAATTGGTATGGATAGACTCGTGGTTGAATGGGCTTTAGGATTTTGTAACTTTTGTCCGGTTCCGAGACGTGGGTCCCACAGGCGATCTTTGAGCCAATTTCGGGTTTTGGTTTAATTTTGAAGCTTTTTTTGTGGAATTCATTCCATTAGCGTATATTGATGGTATTATACTGATTGTGAATATATTTGGAGCATTTGGAGGCCGAGTCCAGAGGCAAGATCATTGCGGGATAGAGATTTGACCGGTTTGAGGAAAGTAACGATTGTAAATCTAGTCCTGAGGGTATGAAACCCCGAATTTCGTATCATTCTACTATTTTGAAGTGACGCATATGCTAGGCGACGGGCGTTGGGCGTGCACTGTTGGGTATTTGGGACTTGGTCCTCCCCGTAATAACTGTAAAGTTGCATACTTTGTTGAAACCATTGATACTTATATGTTTTAGAAAGATTTTCTGTAAATTGGGCTGAATGCCATGTTTGGGCCTTGCGCCAATGCTGTTTGGACCCTTAGGGGCTGTTTCTTACCATCCTCTCACTGTTTTCGATTAAAAATCTATACTCAGTCATGTTTATACTTGTTTACCGCATAACTCAGTTTTATGACTCTATTTTGATGCATATAAATGTTTTGGGCCGAATGCCCGAGTGGCTTGATTTGTGAGGATGAGTGTGGATCGGGGCTACTCACCTGTAGCATACTTGTGACTGAGTGAGGCCGAGGGCCTGATTGGTAAGGATGAGTGTGGATCGGGGCTGTCCGCCTGCAACATACTTTATTATTATCGCACGTGAGTTGTCCGTGCAGATTATAGCGCTTGGGCTAAAGGAGCCCCTCCGGAGTCTGTACACACCCCCAGTGAGCGTAGGTACCTACTTAGTGCGAGTGCTGAGTGACTGGGAGGTAAGAGTGATTGTGAGGTATGCCCGAGTGGCAAGAGTGATTGTGAGGTATGCCCTAGTGGCAAGAGAGATTGTGAGGTATGTCCGAGTGGCACGAGTGACTGTAAAGTTTGCCCGAGGGGTTGTATATGAGTGATGTTTTGCCCGAGGAGCTGTTTATGATTTCATCATTTTTGCTCACCTTTGCATTGAGCCTTCGTTAGAAAAAAAAATTGTTGGAAAAATATCTTTAAATGATTTTACTGGAACTGGGTTTAAACGAGATGTTTGGTTCAAATTCTGATTTTAAAAGCATGTGGTATTTTACTGAGATTTTCTGATATGAACGTTATATGCTTTATTGCTCGTCACTACTGCTCAGTCTTTATTTATTGTTGTTACTTACTGAGTTGGCGTACTCACGTTACTCCCTGCACCTTGTGTGCAGATTCAGGTATAGCTGGACAAGGTAGCGGTTACTGAGTGTTCTGGTTGCAGATTTTCTTGGAGATAGCAAGGTAGCTGTTTGGCGATCGCAGCCCCTGCTCTTCTCCCTCTTATCTTCCTTTAGTTGTATTTAGCTATTTTCCGGGCTGAGTTAGCCTTGATATTGCTAGATAGATTGTAGTATATGCTCATGACTAGTGACACCCCGATATCGGGCTTTTCTTTTCCGCACTTCTGTTTTTCTTTGATTTGAACTCTTTAAATGGAGGTTTTATGTTAAATAACCTTGAAATTATCTTTGAAATGAAAATATCGTTTTGTTTTGGAAATGAGTCGGCTTGCCTAGTTCTACGATAGGCGCCATCACAACATGGGTTAGTTTTGGGTCGTGACAGGATAAGACAAAACTAACGTGACGGGACGAGACGGTGGCGGGATGGGACAAAACGGGACGGGACAAACGGGACGAAATAGTAGGCCTATCCCGTCCCGCTAACAAATGGAATGGGATGGGACGGGACGGACAGTAGGCCCATCCCGACGGGATGGGACGGGTTCGCGGGACTTAAGTGCCATTTTAATATATATATATATATATATATATATATATATATATATATATATATATATATATATATATATATATATATATTTAAACATTGAGTTTGGCAACAACTATTCTTTTGACAATGACTAAGTTTTTAAAGTTTGCAGCAACTAGTTTTTTGAATTATTTAATAAACTTAAAAATTAAACAGAAATTAGGAAACTAAGTAAAGAATTATAAAATATTAAAACAAAAGACTTGTAATGAAATATTCTAGTAATTATAAATTTATAATAGAGTTATAATTTATTTAATATAATTTCAAGCCATTAAGTAACTAAGTAAGAGTGTAAGACAATTCATAAAAACAATTCAACGCTTAGAGCCTTTTATTTTATTAATAAAACTTTCAAATCTCAAATACAAATATAATTCTTTTGAAGAGCACCTAATCTACGCAGCCACCTTCTAGGAAGGGTTCTATTTGAACTAGGCCTCTTAGTAGCCAATTACAAATTATCATACTAATATTTGTAAGCTCCTATATAGCTTCTTTGTAACTTATCAATAATATGTCTCGAACATTGTTCTGGAATTGGCAATGTTGATTGATGTTCCATGAGTTCCATGTCGTCATTGCTCCCAGTGCTAAGTATCTCATTGTATTCTTCTTGTTCTCTAGTGGTTAATTTTTCAAAATCAAGACTTCTTCTTTCTGAATTAATCCAATCTCTGAATAATACGGAAATCTCTAGCATGTCCTCCGCTAATGAATGTCTATGATCTCCGATTTGAAATCTTGCCGCGCTAAAAGCACTCTCCGATGCTACTGATGATGCTTGAATAGCAAGGATATCTCGGGCCGTTATTGAAAGTGTTGGAAAAGTCTTGCCACGCTCCCTCCACCATGCCAAAAGTTGTTCGTTACTTTCTTCGTCTTTAATACTTTCCAATCCTTGATTAAGATAAGAATCAAGTTCATCATCAATAGAGGAATCAAAACCTGTTATATCATCCATATCTTCCCATAGAACTTCTACTCTAGACTTAGAAGTAGAAGGAAAAGTTTCACCACCTGTTGTTTCCAAAGATTTATATTTATCAAACATTGATCTAAATTCTAACATAAGAATATATGTTAGCTTGACAGTATTCGAGAGATGGTTGTTCATTTTCTTGAATTGCCAAATTCTCATAAATTTTACGAACAAGTCCCTTTGCACCTCTTAATTTTAAAGATAGGTTAAGTATAGTAGAAATTAAATAAACTTGGGGAATAGGGAAAAAATACTTTTTAAATTTTGCAATCATTTCATTAATGGCTGGTGCATTTGTTGGATTAGTTTTATACTTACCAAATACAATAGAAATTTCACAAATATACCATAATATTTGTGTAATAGTATGATAATATATACCAGAAAATTATTTTGTAGCATAATAAAAGTTTTCTAAAATTTAGTAAGTAACTGGAGCCGTTGCCGAACGACTAAAATTCAAAAAAAAAAAAGGACGCGGGACAGGCGGGACGGGACGGGATGAGACGGGACGGGACGGGACGGGACGAAATGGCCATCCCGTCCCATCCCGTGTCCCGTTTAACATGGGCCCATCCCGTTTAGAATTAAGTGGGACGGGACGTCCCGTCCCGTTGGACAGCCTTAGTAAAAACTGGAAAAAACTGATTTTTTTTTACTAAAAACTGAAAAAAAGAAAATATTTTTTTTTCTTCCATTTTTTACAAAAAAATCTGCTTAAAAGAAAAACTGAAAAATACTTTCTAAAACAATGTATTTGTAAAAACTAAAAAATAAAATTGAAAAATAACTTTCTAAAGCAATTAAAAACTGAAAAAAACTGAATTCTTTTTAACTAAAAACTTAAAAAAAAAGAAAATATTTGTTTTTTCTAGTTTTTAGAAAAATATTGTTTTAAAAAAAACTAAAAAATAATTTCTAAAGCAATTTATTTTGTAAAAATTAAAAAACAAAAACTAAAAAGCAATTTTCTAAAGCAATATTTTTATAAAAACTGAAAAAACAAATATTTTTTTTCAGTTTTTAGTTAAAAAGAATTCAGTTTTTTCAGTTTTTAATTGCTTTAGAAAATTATTTTTCAGTTTTTTCTCTCTAGTTTTTACAAAAATATTGTTTTAAAAAATATTTTTCATTTTTTTTGAAGCAGATATTTTTGTAAAAAATGGAAAAAAAAATATTTTCATTTTTTTTAGTTTTTAGTAAAAAACATTTCAGTTTTTTCTAGTTTTTACGAAAAAAAAAATTGCTTTAGAAAATTATTTTTCGGGTATGTGTAATGAGTATTTTTAATTAATTAGGAGATATTTAGGATTGACCAACATGACGATGACATGTGTTCCTCCGTTTAAATGAGGGGTATATTTGAACCAAAGTATGACTGCAGGGGTATAGATAACCCAATAGTATAACGAGGGGTATTCTTAGACCATTTTTGAAAGTACATGGGTATATTTGGACCTTCTTAGTATATTTTATATCGTCTCGCATAATATTATCCAAAATTTGCATATAACTAATTTTACGTGGCAAACGAATATGGTAATTTAATGGTGTATAAGAATGTTAAGTTTGTTATGCGAAAAAATTGAAAGCATTAGAAATTGAGAATGCAACAAAAGTTGTAATTACGATTCAAGTATGTAACAAAATAAACAAAAGACGGCCACCGAAAAGTGGAATGATGTTAGATACTATAATTAGCATGAAATCAAATCCAAAAGTTTGTATGACATGACATGTTATTTAGCAAGATACCTAATACAAAAATAAATTAAATACAAACCAACATGGAAAAATAATTTGAGCATATTCTAAGTGAAGAACAATCAAGAATCCAAATAACTGTTAAAGGTCTTAACTAAGCCTCACACACACCAAAGAAAAAAAAATCAGTCCGGTGCACTAAGATACACGGGGTTCGGAAAGAGCCGGATCATAAAAATCTATTGATATGTAGTTTTACCTGTATTTTTGCAAGCGTTTTACTCTACTTTCTACAATAAGCATATTTTTGCGGTTAATGACAACAACTTTACCGATTACGCCAATCTAACAAAACACTCCCATATTCTTACATAAATGGAAAGCTGTTAATCCATTTTAATTATTTTCATTTATTTCTATTCTTAGTAGTGGTCCTGCAGATGACATTTTTTAAGTATTATTCTTTTAGAGAGCTGATTATGGGCTGCTTGTCTTGAAGACATTCCACTTGATCACAGAAGTCTAATCTTTAACTCACTATCTTTTTCTTTTTGCATCTTAGCTAGATTTAATACCCCATGTGAGATGTTTCTAATAGTTGCTCTTAAATTTTGTCTTCTTTGATTTTTTGCTTTGGTTATACCAATCTCAGTACTAAAATTCAGTAGTACATCTTTCATTAATCCCTTATTGGTCCTCTTCTGACATGTTTATACTTGATTTTTTTTTATGTTTTTTTGTTTTTGGGTGAATTATTGATATGAGTGAGATTCTTGGTTTCTTGAGTATTATTGCTAGTTGTCTTTAGTTGGGTTTTGACAAAATATGATTTTTAACTAAGTATGATGTTTTTCTTGGGAATATGATGAAAAATTGGACTGAATTTTGAGCAAGATGGGATTTTTATAATATTCCAAGGTTTGGGTTGAGGAGCTATAGTTTCTTGAGTATTATTTCTAGTTGGCTTTAGTTGGGTTTTGGCAAAATATGATTTTTAACTAAGTATGATGGTTTTCTTGGGAATATGATGAGAAACTGGACTGAATTTTGAGCAAGATTGGATTTTTATGATATTCCAAGATTTGGGTTGATGAGCTGAAGTGAAGATATTATAGTTGGGGTATTGTTTGGTTTCTTGAGTATTATTGCTAGTTGGCTTTAGTTATTTTTCGCCAAAATATGATTTTTCACTACGTATGATGGTTTTCTTGGGAATATGATGAGAAATTAAATTGAATTTTGAGCAAGATTGGATTTTTATGATATTCCAAGATTTGTGTTGAAGAGCTGAAGTGAAGATATTTACTTGAGGATTATTTGGTTTTTGCCAAATTTTTGTAGGATTTGTGGAAACCGAGTAGTTGGAAATGGAGAGCAATTCTAAGACAATTGTATGGTTTAGGAGGGATTTGAGAATTGAGGATAATCCAGCTTTAGCAGCTGCTACTAGGAATGGGAGTGTATTTCCAGTGTTTATATGGTGTCCTAAAGAAGAAGGGCAATTTTATCCCGGTAGAGTTTCAAGATGGTGGCTGAAACAATCTCTTATTCAATTGGAACAGTCTTTGAAATCTCTTGGTGCTGAACTTGTGATGATCAAAGCTCAGAGTACACTTTCTGCTCTCTTGGACTGCATCGAAGCTGTTGGGGCGACAAAAGTTGTGTATAATCATCTATATGGTGAGTTGTAACCTTCATTTGGCTATTGCAGTTAGAATTAATGTTTTTGATTCTATGGACAAAACCTCTTGTTTTTGTTAATTTTGTATTGTGAGCTAATTTGATAGATCTAATCCATTGAACTTTCAAAAGAAATAATTTCCAATTAGCTTTTTTGTTCTTTAATTATATGGAAAGGAAAAAGGGTAATACAACTTATCAAGGGGATTGAAGTTTTAGACATATTGGAGATATTATACTTCTGAATTTCTGAAAGAACATGATTTGCTATCGCAGAAAGCAGATCTCTTCTGGGATTTAAGGCTTTAAGCATTCCAATCTGTTAAAAAGCACTAATTGTACAGCGAAAAGAGAACAAGAGAGAAAGCTCGGTATTGTTTAGTTAGGATGGTAATAACTTACATGCCATAATTTTCATAAGCATCAAAGCCACTCTGGATTATCTGATGTAGTTAATAGAAATAAATAGAAGTGTCCTGGCAAAGCTTCAAACAAAGAGGTTGTGCTGTTCACTTCATTGAATTGACTCAACTTACTTAAGATTAAATATAGGGGTGGGGCGGGCAGTGAAGGCTAATTTATATAATACAGTAGAAGAGGCTTCTAAGAAAAGAATCTAGTTATGTGCAGATCTTAGTAGACTATGATTAATAAGTTCAATTCCTCTAATGAATCAGTGCTTATGTTGGAATAAATGCTCTCTTTGATGTGAAAGTGCCTTCTGTAGTCTGGAAATGCTCCTCAGGAATGTTCACAAGTCTAAGTGAAAATGACATTTTGATTGGACTTGGATAACCCTTAATAGGAGGGTATGGAGGTCGAAAATTAGGGTAGAGGAATATTGGGTAGTAAAGAATATCCCCTTACATACCGGTAGCTTTATAGTATTACTCTAGTTCTGGCATACTCTTGGACTCATACTATTACTTGATATTGCTTGTGTATCGGTTTGTTAATATCCCGCTGTTGGCTGTGTTCCCTTTCCATGACTTGTTCATTTTCTATGTTGCATTTCTTTACTACTGATATTGTGCTTACTTGAGCCGAGGGTCTATCGGAAACAGCTTTTAACTCCCCAGACCTCACTTGTGGGAATACTGTAAGGTCTGTGTACACACTACCCTCCCCAGGCCTCACTTGTGGGAATATACTGGGTATGTTATTGTTGTTGTTGATTGGACTTGGATAACCCAGAATTTTCACTCCATGGAAGCAGAGCTGTTTGTGATTTCTCTTTTTTCTTGCAAACTTATTGAAGCTTTTGGCTTTTGGTTCTTTACTTCTTTTCTTTTGCTTTGTTTTGTTGTTTCTCTGTTTCACTAGTAAATGAAGGTTACACAGACATAATAAAGTAATGTTCTCAACGATGGTAAGAGTCCGTATGAATAGAATATGACCTTCAACAAAGTTTTGGTGCACTTAACTTGAATTGACACCATTCTCTTGGAAGCTGATTAAATTACCAGGTAGGTGTCCAAAGATGGTCTATCATTCCTAACCGAGTGAAAAACAAACCTATAAACAGCACCTTAATGGTACATTGAAGTATTTTTGCCTATGTTCCGAGATACAAGATAGTCATCACAATTTTACCTTTGCCCTTGCTCCATTGAAATCACATGGAAGCATTTTTCACTCAACATTTGAAGGCTTAAGAAATGTAAGGGGAGCTGCTCATTTCTAATGTTGACAATTCCCCTCTTATTGGCTGGATCTATAGAACATAGAAGGATCATTCAAATTAAAAAAAGTTACAAGTTGAATGAACACCTAGGACTCTAAATGATCTGATGTGCCTGGTTTCTGATTCTGAGGAAGTACATGATCATTTTCCTGTTTGATTTAGATCCTGTTTCACTTGTTCGTGACCACAATATCAAGCAAAAGCTGGGGGAACTTGGCGTATCTGTTCAGAGCTACAATGGGGACTTACTGAATGAACCATGGGAAGTCTACGACGATGATGGAAAAGTTTTTACTACTTTTGATGCATACTGGGAGAAGTCTTTGCGTCTCCAAAAAGAACCCGTTTCTCACCTTCCGCCTTGGAGATTAACTCCAGCTGCAGGTATGCCTGAAAAATAGATAATCTCATTCTTGTTGAACATTTTGAAATACACTGAGCATCACTTCATCCATTGTTCGCCATCTCTTGGATGTCTCGTAAAAATATGGTTAATACTGATATTGAACAATGTTTACCATTTCTTAGATGCTTTATATTTTAAACACATCGTATCATAAACCTATAGAAAAACCTGATAATTTTCATCTCTCCCATTGACAGGATCAGTTAAAATGTGTTCGGTTGAGGAATTGGGACTGGAAAATGAGTCAGAAAAGTCTAGTAATGCATTACTGGGGAAAGGATGGGCACCAGGTTGGAGCAATGCAGACAAGGCCTTAACAGAGTTTGTAGAGAACCAAGTACTTGCTTACTCAAAGGATAGGCTGAGAGTCGGGGGAAACTCGACATCTCTTTTGTCTCCTTATCTCCACTTTGGAGAAGTAAGTGTGAGGAAGGTTTTCAACAGTGTGCGTTTGAAGCAGATACTATGGACCAAAGAGGGGAACTCTGTTGGAGACGAGAGTGCTAGTCTTTACCTTAGAGCTATTGGGCTTCGAGAGTATTCCCGCTATATCTGTTTTAATTTCCCATTTACTCATGAAAGATCATTACTGAACAACCTGAAGTTTTTCCCTTGGAATGCTGATCAGGCCCATTTTAAGGCATGGCGACAGGGTCGGACTGGTTATCCGTTAGTAGATGCAGGAATGAGAGAGCTTTGGGCAACTGGATGGATTCATAATAAAATACGAGTTATTGTGGCAAGTTTCTTTGTGAAGTTTTTACTTCTGCCATGGCAATGGGGGATGAAGTACTTTTGGGATACACTCTTGGATGCGGATTTAGAAAGCGATATTATTGGTTGGCAATATATCTCTGGTAGCTTGCCAGATGGTCATGAACTTGAGCGCCTAGATAACCCAGAGGTATGTCAGGTTTATGCTTATATGGCCTATGTCTATTAATGCCGATATATTGTGGATGAAGTAGTAGATGATGTTTCTTGGCATGGTTTTGTTTTCTCTAGTCCATTTTTCTGGCAGAAGAGACTGCGTAATCATGCCAAACCCAAGAAAAACATTCCCTTTCCTTTTTTTTCAACTTGACATTATAGTTTTGTGGACTCCACTTATGCTTCGCCTTTTATCAATAGCAGCCTCTCTACTTCCTCTGCTACATTTTTAAGTTGTATGAGATCTAGTATTTCTTTTCTCTCCTTTATTGGAGCTGGGAGTTAGGGGTTACTCTAAAGTCATGACAGATGGTGAAGCAAAGCTTGATTTTTATTGTAGCAGCGGATGCAAAGTGGAGATACGCAGGGTGCTTTAATATGTGTACATAATGGACACAAAAATTATGTCGAAGCCTGGAAAAATTACCTTGGTATGGAAATGGTACTGGTTGGATTGATCGATCATTTTCTGGAACAAAAGTTAATTTCTTTTCCTCCTTATAAAATATTTAAAGCCACGCATATATTCTGCGAGTCAGGATTTTCAAGTCTTATTAGTTTCTTGTGATATCCGATAGTGTCCGACTATTCTAATTGAAAGAAGAACCTGTCCTGTGAATTTCAACTACTCTAAATTGAGAAAAGAATCTGTTTTTTTATTTTTATGCGTAGCTATAAGCATGGTGTATAACAGCCTCTATACCTCCTAAGATCAGAGTAAGTTTTGCGTACACGCTACCTTCCCCATACCCCACTTGTGGGACTCCACTGGGCTTGTGGTTGTTGTTATTGTTGCTATTGTTAGTATACTGTATTTGTAAAATAATTTTGGAGAAGAAAAACAACTGAGAAACAGAAATGTAGAAGAAGTAGAAATTAATCCGAGCCCACTAAATTCACAGTGTTTCCTTAAGGAACTTAATCCCCTCCTAATACCCGAGGTTATGGATTATTTCCTCCCAGGATAGAACGGATTACACACTAGTGTAGCGGTACTTCAAACCCCAGTATTTCAACGAACACAAATGGCGGCAGCAATCACACTTATGTTATTTGTTTTGTAAAATAAAAAACAATGAAGAAAGGAAGAGGAGAATTCAGAATTTTCGTAAGGAAAATCTGAGGGAATGACATGCTATTTATAGCCTACAGGTTGGGTTTAAATGAAGAGGTGCAACTCTTCAAGATGACCGTTCACGTAAATATTAATATTTAACAAATAAATTTGGTCCAACAAATTAATCAATCCGAAGCCGAGCAATGATGATGATGATGATGACAGCACGAGGCTTGCCTTCTTCTCAACTCTTTAAGAGCTAGAAGAAGTGTAATCATATATATACTCAACAAATGAGCTTTCCTCCTCCAATATGGGACAATGTTCCTTTGTAAAGGAGGGAAAATCAAAATTTCATTTTTCCTCCATTTCACATTCACCCTATTTTAAGCTAAACCAAGCTTTAAACCCAACAGCTATAAGCACAGTGTATATTTGGGGCATCTAGTTGATGAGTTCAAAGCTTATTTAGTCTCGCCAACTCTTCATGCAGGTTCAAGGATTCAACTACGATCCGGAGGGTGAATATGTGAGGCATTGGCTACCTGAGCTGGCACGAATGCCAGCTGAGTGGATCCATCATCCTTGGGATGCACCTCTTACTGTGCTCAAGGCTGCGGGGGTGGAACTCGGAATGAATTATCCGAACCCTATAATTGATGTAGATGTTGCGAGGGATCGTCTAATGCAAGCTATATTTATCATGCGAGAAAAAGAAGCAGCCACAAACGCCGCAGATGCAAATGGAACCAACGAAGTTGTTTTTGATAACTCTGACAGTGTTGGAGACTTGGCCAATCCAAAGGTTGTAAAGGGAAAAGCGCCTTGCCCGAGCAGTTCATCTTATGATCAGAGGGTGCCATCAATGCAAAAGGGGAGCACAAATAAGAAGAGACCAAAGCCAGCCGAAGAAGAAAAGAAGCTCAAAGATAACTGGCTTAGCTGCAATATCAAGAATGAAGGGAAGATCTCAAAGGCAGATGATGACTTGTGCTCGACTGCAGAATCCTCTTCTATGAAAAAGCAAATGACCACCAGCAAAAATTCATTTTCAGTACCTCAAGCAATTTCCATGTCTTACGACAGAAAATCCTTCGAGTGTGAAGCATCATCGCATGTGAAGCTGCAAAAGGAAGAAGAGATTGACATGGAAATCAATTCAGGCAAAAATGGTAAGATTCGAACACCCTAAGGTTGAGTTTTTGTTTGTCTAATTTCTCCATTCAAAACAGGAAAACTTCACGTATTTCCACATAAATAATTTCGTTCTTACAAAATTCTGTTCAATCTTTTGTCTTGTCTCTGTTCGAGTCTTCACCATGACGCGAACCTGTCTTTTTTCCACATGCAGGAGCTATAGCACAATGATTTCTTTCGGAATTGTTCAATAGGAGATACAAATATAGTCAAATCAGCATATGCAGTGGAACGGCGATTCTGTTAAACATGTCTTGTAAATAACTACCTGGTAATCGTTAGCGGGGTTGTAGTTTGTTTGACGTAGTAACGATAGAACTCATCTGAAGCAGCTCAGATTCAACATTCATGGTTGAATCTCTACTTTGTTTAGTTACATATATTGACCATGCATTTGTATTCTTGAATATGAATTTCTCTTGTATTTCATTTCATAGTAATAAAAGATGAAAGAGGTCATCCAGTTTTGAGAAACTATTAACACAGTCTACTTTGGATATGATGTGCTTGTGAATTCTTATAGTTCACAGATTTTTGCATATGTATTAGTGGTCTGGCCCTTCCCCGACCCGCGCATAACTGGAGTTTAGTGCACTGGAATGTCCTTTTTTCTTCACTGGTGAAGAGTTGATACTTGATCTGATTAGGCAAGGGACATACTAGGTTTACAAATATATTCGTGTTTGTTATCAATTTGGTCTATTATTTTAATTTCTAACTTCAAATAGAGAATTTGAATTTTGAAAAACAGGTTTTAGGAATATTTCAAGTTTTGTCTTTTAGTTTTCAATCACAAAACTTCTAACCTTTTATTTTGATGTCCAAATTAACACAATTGTGATCAACTTCAAAATACCTTTTTTCAACTTCAATATCAAATACTTTTATTATCTAAATTCAACCAAATTATATCCAAACGCCTACGGGTTTCAAACTAGAAATCAAAATCTTTCAATCAAGCAAAGGTAAGTCTACTCTCAACTTGATTATATTGATAAGTTCTTCCTATGGGTCTTAATACGGATTTGTCTTCTCCAAATATTTGTTTCTTTATTTTGAAAAAAGATCGGGAACAGACTCCCTACCCTTCCAGAGTACATAGGGGTAAAGCTATATACATTTCACCCTCCCAAAGGAATTTACTGGATTTGTTGTTGTTATTGTTGTTTATTTTGAAAAAAAGAAGAAGAAATTGTTGCTATACATTGACACATGCCTTTTGTCCTCAAATATATCTTTTTTTCCAAATGTAGCCCACCATTTATGTCACTTTCAAGTTTCACCTAGTTGATTACCACTGAAATCCTTACGTTACTTATTTTAAAGTTTTATCCTAACGGGCAACAAAAGAAAACTCTAAGGCCATCTCCCACCATTGTCTCCATTTTCTCCTTCAAAATAGAGTAAAGTTACTCCAATCATTACTCCATTTTTTACTCCAAAAAAAAATATTCCATTTTATATTCTTCTCTCTCTTCAATATTATATTATTATTTTTTATTTAAATTTTATTTTCTTATTTCTATTAAAGAAATTCTATCTTTTATTCTATTTTACATATTCATCACATATAATTTAAAATAAAATTATTTTATACCATAAATTTTTAAATAATATAATTTGTAAGCAAATATTATAGATTATATATATTAACGGATAATTCAAATAAAAGTGAAATCATTGAGATACAAGATAATTAAATACATATTACATTATGGTAAAATTCTAATTAAATATTTCATAAATATTCAATTTCCACCTCTAGTATGCTCACATAAATGATCTAATAATGCATTACGAAGTGCAAAATGAACATCTTTGTCCTTAATTTTTTTGTGTCGAGCTAAAAGTTACAACATCTAATATTTTATATTCACACCTTTCATTTAACATCTAAATTGCAACAAAGTGCAAATTGCAGCATCTTTTCATTTAATGTATTTTCAATTTGTATTTTTCAATTTTAGCAACATCTAATATTTTATATTCACACCTTTCAATTTTAGCAACATTTAATATTTTATATTTGCACCATTCATTTTTTGAGATGATTATATATGTTTTGTACAATTATAACTTATAATAAAATTAACTTATAATTTTACATAAAAATAATAAATGCACGAAATTTAATTTATCAAAATTATATGCCAAAATTAAGATGTAAAATTAATATTATAAATATATTATATAAACATAATTAGGTATATATAAAGAGATAAATTAAAAGAGTTAAATAATAAAAATAATAATAAAATAATGATAAATAGTAATGGAGGGGATGAATAGTGTCACTCCAAATTTGGAGTAACACTATTCATCCCCATTTTGGGGGCAAAAATGGGGGAGCATTGGAGCTACATTTTGGCAAAAAATGGCTGCATTATGGAGAAATGGGGAGGGTTGGAGATGCCCTAACTAGATTTCTGGTATTATCTTTACCTAATTTTCCCAATAATTTTGTACTATTAAAAGTTATCGAGGGGATCAACCTAGTTCCTCATTGAGACACAGCAGAAAAGATTGCTTTTTCTTTTAATCTATTTTTTTTCCTTTTGGACAATCACACAAAGAACAAGATAAGTCTAGTGCAAAATTATTGTTTAATAAATCAAACTTTTAATATGTGATAATTTTAACATTTTAAAAGTATCTTTTGGAATTTATAAGCTTTGCACACACTAGGCCTAGCTGGCCGATGTTTTTGATTTGGCCAGTATAGCAAAATATATGAGTCACCTTAATTATCTGTACAAATTGTACTTCATTGTTTGAGGTCAAATACCTAAGAAATTAAGCATAAATTGTTGGACGTGTCTCCTTTGATTATGGTCAAATCACCCTCGCGTTACTATTTTTTTTTTTTGGTAATGATCGTATCTGAACAATTTACCTATATTTCGATTATTCTAAGAGATACTTGCTACTAGGGGTGTACATGTGTCGGGTTGAATTTTCTAATTACCAAATCAAACCAATTGTATCGGGTTATTAAATCTAAATACCAAACCAATAAAAGTCGGATTTTTTAATCTCGATTTTTCTCGGGTTTTTTGGATTTTCGGGTTTTTTCATTTTTTTTCACATAAAGTCTTCATAGCACAAAACGTAAAATTTGTGCTACTCCAAATATTTCTTTAATCCTAGTAAGACAAAATTATATAAGGTGTTTTTCAATAAAATAATATAAATATGAGACGACTCATGGCATTGTACTAAAATATTCAACAATAAAGATAATAAAATTGCATAAAATAAATATTATTAATAAACCATAATGAAAACAAACATAATTTAAAATTATGACTAATAAGTACTATTATTTACATGACTAACCACTAAAAGAAAAATAAGTTATATATTTTATCTAAACCATGGAAAAACTAAAAAATAGATATCAAACACTATTTTCATCCATAGTATAATTGAATTGAATGTCTTTTATTAGCATTAGTATTGATTTAATTTTGGTCTAGGATTTATTTGAGTTACTAACATTTATGGACTATAAAACTTATTGGAGCATCCAAAAATTATAAGCCCAAGCTTGAAATAATACGCTAAAAGATAAAATTATGAAAAAGCTTAAGAAATATTTATAAACTACACTACCAAAAATATTTTTATGTATTAAATATATTTAAAACTTCTATACATATAATATCGGGTTGGTTTGGTTTCGGTTTGACTTTTTAGTTAAAACCAAACCAAATCAAAATGGTCGGGTTTTTTTCCCAACACCAAACCAAACCATAGTTGTTTTTTTTTCTAGGTTTGACTCGGATTATCGGGTTGGTGCGGTTAATTTGTAGGTTTTATTTGTACACCCCTACTTGCTACTTTCAATACTAACAAAAATATCGCGTCTTATTGATAAGTAACTGAATAAAACAATCGTGAAGCAGTAAACAACGATGAGATTAATACTATTTAATTTGTTACTTGTTTACCCGAAAAACGAATAGAGTTGAATTTGTACGTAATTCTAAGGATATGTGGTGTGGCTTAATACAAATCGTAAGGATAAATAGAAATATCAAGTATGGATTTCAAAGAATGCAAAGTAGACAAGGTTCTAAAGAAGATGATTTTTAGGACTAAACAAGTGGAATCAAATTAAGAAGTTTTAAAGAACAACTCTTCACTATAGGAGAATATGATGCTTGAATTACAATGTAAGCAAAAAATCGGTCCTTACAGAAATGATAACCATCCCCTTTATAGTAGGGGGATATTACTTTAGATATAATTAAAAATACATAGTGGGAGACCCATGATAAATCATCTTTTTCACAATTCCTGCCAAGATTCTCTCCTCTAGTGGGATTGCAATGACTCTTGTCTATGAGCTCGATATTGACTCGAGTTTTCGGTCTTGACTCGAGCTCTCGATCTTGACTTGAGCTCGATTCTGACTCAGATCCTTGAATTGATTTGGGGTCAATATGGGTCGATTTCTGAATCACAAGTTCGATAACCTTACTTTGAATCATAGTTCGATTTGGATTCGAGCTCGATAATGATATCGAGCTCGACGTTGATCGGTCCCTCGGGGCTCGAAGCTTGTTTGTATCATCTTTGGAACCCATTATGGAGACTTACTTCGATTCATTATGTTTTGACCTCGATCAATCGTATGAAGGCCGAAATCTATTTTGACCGTATACAGATAGTCCCCTCGTTTCTCGAGAAGGATGTGGTGAGAAATAATATGATTTTTCAACGACACGATCGGATTATAAGCTGACGTTTACATTGGGCTCGACCATGAAACACGTGATAGCTGTCCCGTCGATTTAGTCTTTCAAGGCATTTAATGCATGTCAGACGGTGGTCGACCACCGCTGATACTGAACTGCCATTGCTTTAACCTATAAATAGCCCTTCCTTTTATCATTTACCACTTTTACATCTTCAGTCTTCCAAATTTTCCAAGTTCTTTTTCGTATTCTCTAAGTTCATTCGCAAATCTGTGATTCCTCTTTGCAAAATTCTTCTTCTAAATTACCAAATCTTTGTCACCTTCTTTAAATCCAAAATGGTGAAGATATTAAAACCGTACCCCAAAACGAAAAAGCTTCTTCTTCTTAATCCGCCGCCGACAAAACACCGGTGGATCCACGTCCCAAGGAATGTGTTCTGGAGGCGTGTGTTCTTACCTCCGATTTCAAACTCGATAAAGGTTCACCGGTTCCTGGCCGATGTGAGCCCGTATCGAGTATTTGTTCGATAACCCGGGAGCACATCGAGCGGATAAAAAAAGATTGTAACTGGGAGAACAAAGAAGTGGTAGTACCGTCTCCCGAAGAGGATATTACCACTCATGTGAGATGGTTTTTAAGCGTGTATACTTATCCTTTCACGTTAGGTCCCCTTGACCCTGTTATTATAGATTTTTGTCGTAAATACCTAATAACCGTAGGCCAGATACATCCTTCCTTTTTGTGGATCGTTATTTTGATCCGATATTTTGTGAGTAAAATCGAGGGGATGCTTTTCACCCTCGATCATCTTGTTCGATTATACCGTCCTCACCTTTTTCGAGGAGGGTTAATAAAACTCCAATGTCAAGCTACCAAGGATTTTTTCTCAAGTATAGACGAGGATAAAGATCAAGGCTGGATGGGCAGGTTCGTTCGAGTAAGGACTTCGGACCTGATTCCGACCGAAAAGATGCTTTTTCCTGAGGAGTGGAACATGAAGCGTAAGTGTAATTCTGCTGTTATTTCCTATTATTCTGTTCTTTCATTTCCTTTCTCACCAAAATTCCCCTTTTGTGATGCAGCAGTTCCCTGGATGCCTGGCGCAGTGCCCGATTTTAAGAACTGGGTACGTGCTCTGGTTTTGACCTCCTCATACGCCGAGCTCTCATGGCGTGACTTGTCAAAGGGCCTATGGGCGGCCACAAATCACGATAAGCACCTTTCTCGTATCTTTTGGTAATTCGAATAAGATGCTCTTCACACACTTTAATAAAATTTTTCGTATGTAGGTGTGGGCAAAGATGCGGGTTTGAGGCCCTTGTCCATCAAGGAAGAGGCTTCGGCCTCTGTCCCAAAGCCGGTTAAAGATAATAAGAGGAAAATATCCTCAATTCCCGAAGATCCAAAACCGAAGAAGAGGGCGGCTTGTAAGCTGAACAAGAATATCATCCCTTTGACCATAGAATGCATCTGAGGGATGAAGAAGAAGAAGAAGACGAGAACGATGGGTCTGCATTGGCGGCCCGAACAAAGAAGACCACCGACGTTCCACAGGCAACTGGATCGATGGTGGTTCATAAGGCTCCGCCTCGAACTGTGGATATATCGGAGAAAGATTCGGGCAGAGTCCCCGAGTTGTTGGAGATCGAGGATGCTTCCCATCGAAGCCAACAAACGGGAGGTATGTCTTAACAAGCTCTTCTCGAATCTTTTAGAACCAAAGAGAATGCCCAGGTGATTCATTTGCGCCAGTAGCAATCGAAGACTCGCCCACCTTTTCTGCTTTTTCCGCAGGGGCGATTCGGGAGGCCCAAGCTTTGGGGGTCCTCGAGTTAGATAGGCCTCATGATGGAGAGGATCCTTTTCGTGACCTGTTTATCGGTGTCGAGGATGCTACCGGTACAAGTGACGAATCAGATCTTTTTCACGGAGTGCAACAGGCTTTGAATCAAGTGAGCCTTAAATTATACGGCGTTTTTCTTAAGTTTGCTTTTCTTTTCTAACTTCATTTCTTCTTTCTTTGCAGACCGCAAAAGTTCATCGAGAATCATGTTCTCGGTCCCGAACCAAGCTGCGTCGATACGAGGCCGAGCTTCAACGGGTTACGGAAGAGAGGAACTCCCTAAAACTCCTCTTAGGCTAGAGGGGAGAGGAAATAAAAGACCTCCGAGCCGAGTTGGCTAAGGCTCACTAAGATCAAATCGATCTGTCCGGGCAGGTAATAATACTTTTAAAAGCCTATGGGTTTGATACCAGAATGATGGCTAATTTTTCGGTCTCATAGCTGCAGCAGAAAATTGAGATGATCGAAAAACTCCGTGAGGAAGTCGATGTGATAAAAGCGGACTTATTGAAGTGGAAAGAAGGAATGGACCGCTTTGCTGCAGAGAAAGAAACTGCTTGAGCCCAATTGTCATCGGCCGAAAACCAACTTCAAAAAATGAAGGAGAAAAGTTCGGTCCAAGCAAGAAGAATAGAGGAGCTCGAGGCTCGGTTGACCTCTGAACTTGCCAAGGCTGAATCTGATGTCGAAAAGGCAAAGGCCGATGCAGATGTGCTCGTGGCCATCTATCTGGCCGATGCTGAAGCTGACCTGGTCCAAGCAAGAGAGGCAGCTGAGATCGCCAATACTCGAGCACTTTGGGTCGCTGAACTTGCTAGGTGCCGATCTCGGAGGGAGACCCTCGAGGAGATCTATGCTCGAGATTTCGACCTTGCTGAAGAGATTAAAAGGGCCAAAGAACTCGAAGTCGATACTGAAGCCTTGGTTTTCGATGACGATGATGATGGGAGTAAGAGCGGGTTCGAGAACGGGCGGGAGCCCGATAGAGAAGAGACCGCTGCCAGGAAGCTTAGTCCTTAATTTTCATGTTGTAATCAATCATGTAAACAATCTTGTATATATAAAAATATCCCTTAAAATATCCCTTTTTGCTTTAGTTTTGTTTCCTGTCTTGTGAAGATTTTATTCACGCCTTATGAATATTTTCACAAGGATTTAGGCAACTTGATCAAATTTGGACTTCATAGCCTTTATAACTGAGTGATCGCTTACTCAAACTTGAAATAAGGTAGCTCATAGGCTTAATAGTCGAGTTGAGTGATTGTTTGGACACATGCTTACCCAACTTGAAGTGATGTAGCCCTTAGGCTTATTAGTTGAGTGAGTGATTTGAACTCGAAGTGATATAGCCCATAGGCATAATGATCGAGTGAGTGCTTGCTTGAACTCAAAATAAAAATAGCCCGTAGGCTTAGTAGTTGAGTGAATGATTGGAACTCGAAGTAACGTAGCCCGTAGGCGTAGTGGTCGAGTGAGTGTTTGCTCGAACTCGAAATAAGAGTAGCCCGTAGGCTTAGTAGTCGAGTGAATGATTCGAACTCGAAGTAACGTAGCCCGCAGGCATAGTGGTCGAGTGAGTGTTTGCTCGAACTCGAAATAAGAGTAGCCCGTAGGCTTAGTAGTCGAGTGAATGATTCGAACTCGAAGTAATATGGCCCGTAGGCGTAGTGATCGAGTGAGTGTTTGCTCGAACTCAATCCTGTTTGCATAATAAATCTCGAAATAGAGGGATTTTCTTGGATATAAGATATCGGTAAAGAAAAGATTCTTTGCAAGTTATTATACTTGTGTTCATGTTTTGCGTCAGGGCTTAGGCTAACTACATGAGCATGGTTCGTTTTGACCATTTGGCTCTTACAACTTTTCCTATTGGAACCCTGTTGCTATGAAATAACTTTCTTGCACCAGAACTTGATATATTTGAGGGCTAATGCCCCCCAGTATTCGAGGTCGATTGTAAAAAGGCTTCGGATACTGTTGAATTTTTTCTCGGTTTAGCACGATCACTGGTTGCCTCATTAAAAACCTTGCCAAAAAAACCATTTGGGATAAAATCCGTCTAAGGGGAAAAAAGTGCAACGCGTGCTTTCAGACCCAGGGCTTCGTGTTGAAGGATCCATCTTAGCTCCTGATCGGACTTCTATAGGGGTTAGTTTTGAAATATAAACGAATATGGGAGGGTCGTACCTTAGCAGTAGTATCGTTTTAGATGCGACACATTCCGATTGCTTGATAGTTGTTTGCCGTTTATAATGCCGAGCTTGTATGATCCCTTTTCGACGTTTTCGAGAACCTGATATGGTCCTTCCCAGTTCAGTCCTAGTTTTCCTTCGTTTGGATTTCGGGTATTGAAGGTGACTTTACTTAGCACTAAGTCCCTGGGTTTAAAATGGCGGAGCTTGGTTCTTCGATTATAGTGTCTTTCGATTCGTTGCTTTTAGGCAGCCAATTGGACGAGAGCAGCTTCTTGTTTTTTGTCCGATAATTCGAGGCTAGTGTTCATAGCCTCGTTATTTGATTCTTCTGCTGTATATCGAAATCTAGCACTGGGTTCGCCGACTTCGACTGGTATCAAGGCTTTGGAGCCATATACTAAGGAGAACGGGGTTTCCCCCGTACTAGATTTTGATGTCGTTCGATATTCCCAAAGGACTTAGAAGAATTTCGTCACTTTGCTACCGACAAATTGTTTCCCATTGTCACACACTATTTTGGCGGGTATCCCGAATCGACATACGATATGATCCCAGATAAAGTCTATAACCTCTTTCTCTCTTACTTTCTCGAACGCTTGTGCTTCAACCTATTTAGATAAATGGTTAGTCATAAATAAAATGAATTTAGCTTTACTTGGGTTCGATGGCAGAGAGCCGACGATATCCATTCCCCATTTCATGAATGGCCATGGGGATAGGACTGAGTGAAGTTGCTCTCTGAGTTGATGGATCATTGGTGCAAACCTTTGACATTTGTCATATTTTCGAACAAACTCCTTTGCATCATTGCCCATATCGATCCAATAATACCCTGCCCTGATTATTTTTCGGACTAATGAATCGGCACCGGAGTGATTCCCACAAGTGCCTTCGTTCACCTCATGTAGGATGTAATCGGTATCTCATGGACCTAAGCATACTGCCAATGGTCCATCGAATGTCCTTCGGTATAGCGTTCCATCTGAAGCTAACGTGAATCGAGCAGCTTTGGTTCATAGGGCCCTTGAATCTTTAGGATCCGATGGGAGCTTTCCATCCTTTAAGTATTCAATATACTTATTTCTCCAATCCAAGGTTAAGCTCGTAGAATTTATCTCGGCATGACCTTCTTCGATCACGGATCTTGAGAGTTGAATGACAGTCCCCGATCTCAACTCACCTTCCTCGATCGATGATCCCAAATTCGCAAGTGCATCAGCCTCACTATTTTGCTATTGTGGAACATGCTGTAAAGTTCATTATTTGAAATGGTGCAAAGTGACATGTTGTTTGTCCAAATACCTTTGCATTCTATCTTCTCGAACTTTGAAGGTTTTGTTTATTTGATTTACCACTAACAAAGAGTCACACTTGGCTTCAATGACTTCTGCTCCTAAGCTTTTAGCTAGTTCGAGACCTGCAATCATGGCCTCATACTCGGCCTCGTTGTTAGTCAATCTGGTAGTTTTGATGTATTGCCTAATAGTGTTACCTGTGGGTGGCTTTAAAAATATGCCTAGCCCGGACCCCTTCACATTCAAATCCCCGTACGTAAAAAAGAGTCCATACTCCCGATGACATACCCGATTTCAATAAGAGTTCTTTTTTTGACTTCGGGTATGAGGGTTGGCGTGAAATCAGCCATGAAGTCTGCTAAAATTTGAGACTTGATGGCCATAAGGGATTGATATTCAATATCGTACCCACTGAGTTAGATGGCCCATTTGGCCAATCGTCCTGATAGTTCGGGTTTGTGCAAAATATTACGAAGCGAGTAAGTGGTTAATACGCGTATAGGGTGACATTGAAAGTACAGTCTTAACTTTCTAGAGGCGCTTATCAGTGCAAGTGGCAATTTTTCTGGGTGCGGATATCTAGTTTATGCTTCTCCTAAGGTTTGATTTATATAATAAACGAGAAATTACGTATCTTGATCTTCTCAAACTAGGACACCGCTTACCGCAATTTTCGATACTGCCAAGTACACGTAGAGTTTTTCGTCTGTTTTTAGAGTATGAAGCAGTGGTGGGATCGATAGATATCGTTTTAATTCCTCTAACTCCTGTTGGCATTCCGGGGTCCAAGTGAAATCATTCTTATTTTTGAGTAGAGAGAAAAATTGGTGACTTCGATCTGACGACCTCGAAATGAATCAGCCTAAGGCTGCAATCCGTCCCGTTAGCCTCTGCACGACTTTCACACTATCGACGATGGTGATGTATTCTATGGCCTTGAAGTTATCGGGGTTAATCTCAATCCCCCGATTTGATACCATGAAGCCGAAGAACTTGCCCGAACCGACCCCGAAAGCACATTTCTCGGGGTTGAGCTTCATGTTATATTTCCTTAAAATCTCGAACGTTTCCTACAAATGGGTCAAATAGTCCTTTGCGCGCAGGGACTTAACTAGCATGTCATAAATATAAACTTCCATTGATTTACCTATTTTTTCCTCGAACATTTTATTTTCTAGGCGTTGGTAAGTAGCTCCTACATTTTTAGCGCGAAGAGCATCACATTATAACAATATGTTCCATGCTTGGTGACAAGCGAAGTCTTTTTCCGATCTTCCGGGTTCATTTGGATTTGATTATACCCGAAATAGGCATCGAGAAAAGTAAGGATCTCGTGGCCAGCCGTGGCATCGATCATGCGATCGATGTTGGGCAACGGAAAGGAATCTTTGGGGAATGCTTTGTTCAAATCCTTATAGTCTATACACATTCTAAGTTTGTTCCCTTTTTAGGCACTGCAACTATATTGGCTAACCATTCGGGATATTTCACATCCCGAATGGACCCTATCTTGAGAAATTTGGTTACATTGTCCTTTATGAATGCGTGCTTTACCTCAGACTGAGGTCTTCTCTTTTGCTTGATCGGTATGAACCTAGGGTCCAAGCTTAGCCGATGCGTCGTTATATCTGGTGAGATTCCTGTTATGTTTAAATGGGACCAGGCAAAACAGTCTATGTTATCGATAATAAATTGAATAAGTTTTTTCATTAGTTCGGGGGTCAACCCCGTTCCTAGGTATACCTTTCGCTCGGGCCAGTGCTCAATTAGTGTGACCTGCTCCAATTCCTCAATCGTTGATTTGGTAGCGTTGGAATCATCGGGAACCACAAAGGATCGAAGGATCCTCTGAAGATCATCTTCTTCGATCTTCTGATTACCTGGTCGGGTTAAAGCCGATGTCTGTGATTGCTATTTGGTTTCTCATTCCCCTTTCAAGCCCGATCCCTTTATTGGAGAAAGAGAGGATATTAGATTCGCTTCTTCGATGATAGACATTTATCTTGAGGCCGATTGTTCTCCGTACACTGTTTCGACTCCCCTTGATGTTGGGAATTTAAGGACCTGGTGTAGGGTCAACGACACAACTCTCATGTTGTGGATCCATGACCTTCCAAAAAGGGTGTTGTATCTCATGTCGCCTTCGATCACGTGGAACTTCATTTCCTAGATAGTCCCGACCACGTTTATCGGTAGAATTATCTCGCCTTTGGTGGTTTCACAAGCCATATTGAATCCATTTAGAATAACTGGTCTTGTAGGCCGAGTTGTTCTACGACCTTCAATCTGATGATGTTGGCTGAGCTACCTGGATCAATCAACACACACTTAACTTTAGTTTTATTCATGAGTATGGATATTACCAGTGCGTCATTATGAGGTTGTATGACTCCTTCTGCATCTTCATCATTGAAGGACAAAGTTTCTATGGGTGTGTAATCTTGAGTTCGGGATCACTTTTCTTTCACAATCGATGTCTTAGTGCGTTTAAGCATCGGTCCCTGAGGGGTATCGACGCCGCCGATGATCATGTGAATGATGTGTTATTGTTCCCCTTGTTCGTTTTGCTTGCCGAAATCCCTGTTTTTAAAATGGTTCTTCGCCCTATCGCTTAAAAATTCTCGAAGGTGCCCTTTGTTGAATAACCGGGCTACTTCCTCTCTTAGTTGCTTGCAATCTTCCGTTCTGTGGCCATGGGTGCCATGATATTCACATATTTGATTGGGATTCCTCTGGGCAGGATCGGTCTGCATTGGTCGAGGCCATTTAATATCTTTGATGCGTCCTATAGCCGACATGATGGCGAATGCATCGATGCTGAAGTTATATTTCGATAACCGAGGTGCTTTCTTAGATTCGACAGGCCTATCGAACCTACTTCTATTCATCATCCCCCGGGACCCTTGACCTCGATCACTTTTTTTGTTATTTTGCCCGGGGTTATGTCTCGATTCACTGACTCTGCGGTTTTCGTTGTGCGGTCGGCATTGATCCCTAATCGGACCTTGTTCTCGATTAATATCCCTTCGAGTAACGGGTTCAGACCCCAATTGATCATCTTCGACCCTAATTTTTGATTGGTACTGATTGTGCACGTTGGCCCACGTGATGGCTGGGTATTCGATCAAGTTATGCTTCAACCGTCGTGAAGCCGTTGAACTTTGTTCGTTTAAACCTTGAGTGAAGCCTGGACAACCCAATCATCTATGACTGGTGGCAGATCCATCTGTTCCATTTGAAAACGAGATACGAACTCCCTCAGTATCTCGTTATCCTTTTGTCTTACCTCGAAAAGGTCCGATTTCCTTGTTGAAACTTTTATGGCGCCGGCATGTGCTAACATGACAAACGAGTCGATGGAATTCAGTGGTAGGTTGTGATACCGAATCATTGCTCCCTTCGAGAGGTTCTCTACGAATCTTTTTAACAACACAAATTCGATTTCACTGTCTTCTAAATCATTTCCCTTGATGGCACACGTGTACTAAGTGACGTGTTCGTTGGGTTCGGTCGTTCCGTTATATTTGGGAATTTCGGGCATACGAAATTTTTTGGGGATTGGTTTTGGGACAGCGCTCGAGGGAAAAGGTTTTTGTACGAATTTTTTGTAATCCAACCCTTTTATCATTGGTGGAGTTCCCGGGATCTGATCGACCCTGGAGTTATACGTTTCTACTTTTTTATCGTTGGCTTCGACTCACTTTGTGAGCTCCTCGAGCATTTTAGAAATTTTGGAAGTAGTCCCTGATTCCTGCTCATTTTACCTCACTATGGATGGCTCCGTTCTTTGGGCGATTTCTCGAGGTGGACTGGGCTCCAGCCTACTTTGTAGCTATGTTTGGTTCTGTACTTGAGCTATTGCTGCCTGTTGAGCTTTATTTCGAAAATCATGCGCAGGCTGACGCCGTTCTCCTCGACGTTATATGTATCTCGAACTGCAAACCGAGTGCCACCATGAATGCTATTCTCAGGTTCAGAATATAGGTTCACCTCAATGGCCACATGAGAACTGATATCTATCGGCACTTCGATTCGAGCTCCAACGACGTTGACAAGTGGTCTTCCGGTAGTGGGTGTCAAGTTGTTGTTCTCATCTTGAAGACCGGCTTCGTTGTCGATAGGTAAGGCCATTTGATTGGTAGTTAGTTGTTTCTAATCCAAAATACTTTCGGAAACAAGCGCAAAATGATGTGTTTTTGAAGATTCGTATCAAATAACTACTGTTATCCTTAGCCCCACGGTTGGCGCCAAACTGTTTACCCAAAAAACGGATAAAGTTGAATTTGTACGTAGTTCTAAGGATATGTGGTATGGCTTAATACAAATCGAAAGGATAAATAAAAATATCAAGTATGGATTGCAAAGAATGTAAAGTAGACAAGGTTATAAAGAAGATATTTTTTAGGACTAAACAAGTAGAATCAAATTAAGAAGTTTGAAATAACAACTCTTTACTATAGGAGAATATGATGCTTGAATTACAATGTAAGCAAAAACTTGGTCCTTACAGAAATAATAACCATCCCCTTTATAGTAGGGGATCTTATTTTAGATATAATTAAAAATGCATAGTGGGAGACCCATGATAAATCATCTTTTTCACAATTCCTACCAAGATTCTCTCCTCTAGTGGGATTGCAACGGCTTTTGTCTATGAGCTCGATATTGACTCGAGTTTTCGGTCTTGACTCGAGCTCTCGATCTTGACTTGAGCTCTCGATCTTGACTTGAGCTCGATTCTGACTCGGATCCTTGAATTGATTCGGTGTCAATATGGGTCGGTCTCTGAATCATAAGTTCGATAACTTTACTTTGCATCATAGTTCGATTTGGATTCGAGCTCGATAATGATATCGAGCTCGACGTTGATCGGTCCCTCGGGCTCGGAGCTTGTTTGTACCATCTTCGGAACCCATTACGGAGACTAGCTTCGATTTATTATATTTTGACCTCAATCAATCGTATGAAGGCCGAAATCTATTTCGACCGTATACATTACTAATTTAAAATTGAAAGAACAATTATATCCTTTGATGATGAGGCCAATGACGCAGAAAGTTGACAAATTGATTGGTGATTCAACAGGGTGTAAAATGTTGTTTTGAGTAGTATATTCCGAAATTCAAAAATGAAAATATATAAAAAAATATTTTCATCGAACAACAGAAATGACAAGCATAAAAACTGATGATATCAACTGGACAGTTTTTTTCTTTCAATAATTTTTAGTTTTTATTGTTGAAAACAAAAGTTATACCCTAGAGTGTAGAGAGAAGAGAGAAGCATTACAATTAACGAAGTTAACTTGGTTAATACTAGTGATTAAGTTAATCATATAAAAAATAACCCAAGTAAAACATATCCTAGTTCCTAACTTGTGCTAGGAATAATATTTTCCAAGATTTTCTTTATAATTCATCTCAAGCTCGTTAAATAAAACATTAGTCTTTTTACAGAATAGTTGGTGAATCATAAAATTAGAAGAGACAAATTAGGCATTGTGGAAAACCAAATCATACTTCATTTTCCAAACATGTACGGGAGAAAAGTAACATTGTGCTATAACCTACAAATTTCCTTGTACTAAATCAATTATGGCATGACATTTGTTTATATATATAATTTAATTTAATTGTTATCGATTAAGTGAGAAAGGTAAAAATCACACGCACATACCAATCTAAGATGTTCAAATTTTCAAAATATTAGTGAAATAATAGAGTGCGTTACACAAATTCGAAGAAGTCATCACATAGTTACATGTAGAAATTTGCACGTGTGCTTCGGGGTCCTATTCCGAGTTATCCAATAACTTAGTATGAATATCACCCGGGATTATGGTAGAATTATTAAAAACATTCACCTTAACTAAAAATTTCAGATTTTGAACTTGTATACGGTCGGAATCGAGCTCGCCTATGACATGGCAAGTTAGGCTTGGAACATGACAACCAAAGACTGAAGATCGACCCCGAGTCCTATCGAGCTAGAACCCGGGGTCAGAACGCCTGTCTTCTAGAACATCGAGTCCGTAATTTCGGAGTCGACCATAGCCCCGATCGAGCTCGAAGAAATATTATTAGCATAACCAACAGAAGACCGAAATATCCGTGACCGGTCGGGTAGTACGACGGGAATCTCGGTGCGTATCAGTAAGGAACCGGCAATTACCTAATCATGGAATTTTTTTACCTTTTATAGAATTGTACCTAAAGTAGGACTCCTCTACTATATAAATGGGGGTCTGGTAATTCGTTTGGGACATTGTAAAACGCATTCCAAAGCAATACATTGTTATTATTTCTCTTTAAGCTCTTGTTTCTTCTATATCCTGACACCGATCGAAGCGTACCTGGCTCGAGGGTGGCTAACCTTCCAAGGCTGATATTATTCAATTCGTGTGGTTTGCATTTATTTTGTTATTATTTATTTCAATTGCAATCTAATTTATCATTTTGTATCAAGTTAGTCCACGTATCCTTAAAACCACTTACAAATTCAATTGTTATCCGATTTTGAGGGTAAACAATTTGGAGCTCATCGTGGGGCTAAGGATAATAATGGTTATTTGATACGGATCTCCATAACACACACTGCTTTCCACTTGTTCTTTGAAGTGTCTCTAATTTAAGGTTAAAACTCAAAATATCGAACTCTCAATAAGCACCCCTACATGTTGACAACGAGTCCGGCCATCACGGTGAAAATAACGACATAGCGCCCGGTGACAAGGTACCACCTGTTGATCCCATAGGAATTCCGACCGTGGGCCCGATTGATGCTAATTCACATGTGGATATCGACACAAACTTGCCTACCGACCTCGAGAATAACGTCTGTGGTGGAGCCCGATCGGCAACTCAAAACGCACAAAACATTGGAGGAGACATTATCAGTTTACGGGTGGTCTTCAAAATACTGCAGGTTCAACATGCGGTGATAGCTCAGTTACAGAACCAAAGCCATGCACCGAGCAGATTTGAACCTGATCCACCCCGGGAAGTCACCCGCATGGATGAACCGGTCGCAAAAAGATCAAATGAAAATGAATCGGGGGCTAACCTCGAGATCATAAAGATGCTCGAAGAGCTGACAAAAGGATAGAATCAGGGGAGAAGAAAATCGAAGCTAATGACATAAAAGTAGAAACCTACAATTCCAGGGTAGACCAAATCACAGGAGCACCGCCAATATTGAAAGGCTTGGATTCAAAGAAGTTCGTGAAAAACCTTTTTTCTCCGAGCGCGGCTCCAAAGCCGATCCTTAAGAAATTCCGCATGCCCGAGATTGCTAAGTATAACGGAACGATCGACCCAAATGAGCATGTAACCTCTTACACATGTTCCATCAAAGGGAACGACTTAGAGGATGATGAGATCGAGTCTGTCTTGTTGAAGAAGTTCAGAGAAACCTTGTCAAAAGGGGATATGATATGGTATCGCAACTTACCTCCTAATTCTATCCACTCATTTTCTATGCTTGCAAATTCTTTCGTGAAAGCACACGCCAGGGCCATCAAGGTCAACACCAGGAAATCAGACCTTTTTCAAAGTAAAGCAGAAGGATTACGAGATGCTCAGAGAGTTCGTGTCCCTGTTTCAAATGGAACGAATGGACCTGCCACCGGTCGCTGATGATTGGGTCGTTCAGGATTTCACCCAAGGGTTCAATATTCGAACCTCGGTGGCTTCACAGTAGTTAAAACAAAACCTGATAGAATATCCGGCCGTTACTTGAGCCGACCGGTATAAATCAAAGATCATAGTGGAAGATGATCAACCAGGGGCCCCTTCGGGGTCTGTTTATCGCATCAAAACCATGGACAGAGTCAAGAGAGGCATCGATCGTGAACCGAGACCAAACATGGATCAATATCAACCGTATAATGGAGACCGAAGAAGTAGTGGGTCTGGGTGAAACTTTATGAGAAACGACATGAGAAGTGACCGAGGTTAGAGCAACCAGGGACTCATGAGCAAAAACAGCTTCGACAGGCCTATCGGGCTTAAAGAAGCACCGAGGTTATCGGAAAACAACTTTAATGTTGATGTTGCCTCCATTGTATCAGCTATCGGACGTATCAAAGATACCAAATGGCCTCGACTTCTACAATCTGATCTAACCCAAAGGGATCTTAACCAGATATGTAAATATCACGGCACTCACGTCCACAGAACGGAGGATTGCCGACAATTGAGAGAGGAAGTAGCCCGACTATTCAACAATGAGCATCTTCGAGAATTCCTGAGTGACCGAGCCAAGAATCATTTCAGGAATAGGGATTCTAACAAATAAACTGAACAAAAAGAACCTCAACATGTCATTAACATGATCATTGGTGGGGTCGATTTCCCTCATGGGGCCGATAATGAGGCACAATAAAGTGTCCATCACGAGGGAGAAACGAACTCGAGATTACATACCGGAAGGAACCTTGCCTTTCAACGACGAGGACACGGAAGGGATCGTGCAACCCCACAATGATGCACTGGTAATATCTGTACTCGTAGATAAAATTCGAGTTAAACGTGTGTTAATTGATCCAGGTAGCTCGACCAACGACATCCGATCGAGGGTCGGTGTGAGCACCTAAAGTTTGACCACATTTAAATTTTTATCAGCTTTTACTATGTAAATAGTTTTAGGAGTTTAATCTATAGTTTTTAGCTTTATTTCAACTTTTTTATAGGGTAACAAATTTAAAATTTATTTTTAAAAAAAGGTCAAATATTATTATTAATATTATTTTATTTTTGTTTAAAGTAAAAAAACCAAAAAATTAAATTAAAAATAAAATAATAATAAAAATATTTCGGGTGGAAGTAAAAAAGAGAGGGAAAAGAGAAGTAGGGAATTAAAAAATAAAAGTAAAGGTAGGTGGGAACTAAAAAATAAAAGTAAAAAAAAGTGGAAATTTAAAAAGAAAAGTAAAAAAAAAAAGAAGTGGAATTTTTTTTAAAAAAATAAGAGAAAGTGGAAAATTAAAAAAAATAAATAAAAGTAAAGGGATGTGGGAATTAAAAAAAAAGAAAATTAAAAGAAGGTGTGAAATAAAAAAAGAAGTAAAGGTAGGCGGGAATTAAAAAATAAAAGTAAAAGAAAGTGAAAATTTAAATAAAATAAAAGTAAAGAAAGTGAGAAATTTAAAAATAAAATTAAAGGAAGGTGGGGAATTTATTTTAAAAAAAAGAAGGAAATAGGCAGTGGGAATATTTTAATTAAAAAATAATAAAGTAAAATAAAAAATATGAAAAATTCCTATTTTTTTTTCTATAAAAAGAAGTGAAAAATGAGAGAAGAAAGGGGAGAAAAATAAAGAGGTGAGAGGAGGGAGTTGAGAGAATTTCTTTTTTCCTATTCTACGCTAAGGGAATTTCTACTCGTGTCATTCTTTCGAAAAATCCAGCAAGTCATCACCCAAAATCCAACAAAAATACTTCATAACATTCCTTTTTACACGCCAAACAGTGGAGTAAATAGTCGAGGTCGAGGATTTCGTTGGAGCTCCGTTCACTAGGTTTGATGCTCTTCTTCGCTTGTGCTTGTTCGACGATCGTCTGAGTTATTGTACCTGTTCTTGGAGACTCATTTAATTGAAAAATTTGCATTAAAGGTTTATTCTTCCCTCTGTTCTTTTTATCTTATTTCATGTGATTTTATTTATTTGACTTTAAACTTTATAAATAATAATGCAAGTTAGTCCTTAAATGCTATTTGCTTAATCATGTTTATGGAAATATAGTATTCAAACTTGCTTTAAAGTTGGGAAGATTCGGACCCTAATAAGTTTGGGTTTCAATTGTTGGGATGTAGGGTATTGGTATATGATGGTTTATTTATTCAAATATCTAAAATCATACACTTCTTCCACAAGTAATTCCATAATTCACGGCCTTTACATTAATCTCAAACTTAGGAAAGAAACAAATCATGAATGCGCTAGAATGCTTTAGGCGCACTCTTAATTAATTGAATCATCATGATTATGTATATTCGCGTGACATAATTACGATTTCCAAAACTAAAACCAAGGTATGCGTTCACGCCACTTAGGGCGAAACAACCTCAAAAATAATAAAGTGTTATTAGTTGTGTACATGTACACGTGCCATAATTCTTGACACACCAAACAAAACCAATACACGTATGCGTGATTCGTTTCAAGATAATTCCATAATTATAAATAATCAAGCAATTAAAAGCGATTTTAAGGCAAAAGTGCATAAATTTTCCAAGAACATAAAATATCTAGAATTAGTTAAGCCATGTATAATTATTAAAGAGACGTGCTAGAACCACAGAACTCGGAGTTCCTCACACCTTCTCCCGGGTCAACAGAATTTCTTATCCGATCTTCTGTGTTTTGCACACTTAAACAGAGTCAATTTCCTTGAATTAGAATTTTAAAATAAATGGTGACTTGGGACACTGTAAACAATTATTCCAAGTGGCGACTCTTTAAAATAAGATTAATTAATCCCTTTTTAAATAATGTCACTTAAATTGGAAAAACTCCTTTGGTCCTTTCCCCGTAAAAAGGAGGTGTGACAGTCGTGTTGCAGCTCAGTCTAAAAGATCAAATCGTGCCTGCGGTCCGAGTTTTAAATGGATTCAATATGGTATGTGAAACCACTAAGGGTGAGATAACTTTATCGGTGAACACCGTCGGGACCATCCAGGAAGCTAAGTTTTATGTGATCGAATGAGACATGAGGTACAACGCTTTGTGCGGGAGGCCTTGGATCCACAAACATGAGTGCAGTGGCCTCGACACTATACCGGTTGCTAAAATTCCCAACACCCAGCGGAGTCACAACAGTTTATAGGGAGCAACCGGCCTCCAAGGAAATGTTCGCAGTCGATAAAGTGATCCCAACATCCATGATCTCAACATCGGAGGATCCGAACCAGATGGTCAAAGATGAGGCCAAATAGAAATCATTGATACCAGCCTCGATGAAATCAGAGAAATGAGGGGTAGACGAGGACGATGATAATGGGGTCCCCAGATCTTTTATAGCCCCCAATGACTACGACGCTACAAAATCAATGGTCGAGGAACTGGAACAAGTCGTATTGAATGAAACACTTACCCGATTGAAAGGTATACCTGGGCACGGGGTTAAGCCCCGAGCTCAGGAAAAGACTAATTCAATTTCTTATAGCTAATGAAGATTGTTTTGCTTGGTCCCACCTTGATATGACAGGGATCCCGCCGGAGATAACCACTCATAAACTAAGCCTAGACCCGAAGTTCCATCCGGCCAATTAGAAGAGGAAACCCGACTCCTAGGTCAAACATGCTTTCATCAAGGATGAGGTTTCTAAACTCCTTAAAATAGGGTCCATTCGGGAGGTTAAATACCGGGATTGGTTAGAAAATGTAGTAGTAGTCCCTAAAAAGGGAACAAATTAAGAATGTGTGTAGATTATAAGGATTTGAATAAGGCATGTCCCAAGGACTCTTTCCCTTTACCCAACATCGATCGCATGATCGACTCCACGGCCGACCATGAGATCCTCAGTTTTCTCGATTCCTACTCGGGGTACAACCAAATACAAATGAACCCGGGTGATCAGGAAAAAACCTCCTTCATCACTAAATACGACACATACTGCTATAACGTGATGCCATTTGGGTTGAAAAATACCGGCGCCACTTACCAACCCCTACTAAACCGGATGTTCGAGGAACAAATAGGAAAATCAATGGAGGTTTACATTGACGATATGTTGGTTAAGTCCCTACGAGTAAAGGACCATTTAAAATATTTACAGGAAACCTTCAGCATATTGAAGAAATACAATATAAAGCTGAACCCAGAGAAATGTGCATTTGGAGTTGGGTTAGATAAATTCCTTGGATTCATGGTATCCAACCAGGGAATCGAGATCAACCCGACAAGATCTAAGACATCGAAGATATCACGTTTGTGGACAACGTGAAGGTAGTGCAAAGATTAACCGGGCGCATAGCCTCCCTGGGGCGATTCATCTCGAGGTACTCCGACAAGATCCACCGGTTCTTCACACAATTGAAGAAGAAGAATAACTTCTCATGGACCCCGGAGTGCTAACGAGCCTTGGAGGAACTCAAGCGGTATCTATTGATCCCACCGCTGCTTCACACGCCGAAGACAGACGAACAACTATACTTGTACTTGGCAGTGTCGAAGATAGCAGTAAGTGGAGTCCTGGTCCATGAAGAGCAAGGTACGAAATTTCCAATTTACTATGTTAGCAGGACCCTAGGTGAGGCCGAAACTAGGTGCCCTCACCTAGAAAAGTTGGCGCTCACTTTACTGAGCGCCTCCAGAAAGCTAAAACCATACTTCCAGTGTCACCCTATATGTGTCGTGACTACTTACCCATTAAGGAATGTCATGCATAAGCTCGAGCTCTCGGGACGATTGGCCAAATGGGCCGTGGAAATCAGTAGGTACGATATTGAATATCGACCCCGGATCGCCATTAAATCTCAAATTTTGGCAGACTTTGTGGCCGAGTTTACACCGGCTCTAATACCATAGGTCGAAAGAGAGTTATTAATCAAGTTAGGAACCTCTTCGGGTATCTGAACCCTCTTTACGGATGACGCTTCGAACGCAAAAGGTTCCGGACTTGGTATCGTATTGAAGCCACCAACAGGCAATATAGTCAGACAATCTATTATGATTGTGAAATTGACTAACAACGAGGCCGGATATGAGGCCATGATTGCAGATCTCGAATTAGCCAAAAGCTTGGGGGCAGAGGTGATCGAAGTCAAGTATGACTCCCTCCTTGTGGTGAACCAAGGTAATGGGATGTTCGAAGTCAGAAAAGAGCGAATGCAAAGGTAACCGGATAAGTTGCAAGTAACATTACATTGATTCAAATAATGGACTTTGCAATATGTACCTCGGGATCAAAAAGTGAGGCCGATGCCCTCGCTAATTTAGGGTCATCAGTCGAGGACAACGAGTTCAACTCGGGGGCAGTCGTACAACTTATGAGATCAGTAGTGGAAGAAGGCCATGCCAAGATTAACTCAATGAGAGTAACTTGGGACTGGAGCAATAAATATATAGAATATTTAAAAATCGGAAAAATGCCCTCGGATACAAAAGAATCAAGGGCCCTGCGTACAAAGGCAACCCGTTTTAGCTATTCCGGAGATGGAACCCTGTTCAGAAGAACATTCGATGGCCCACTCACGATATGTCTAGGACCAGGGGATACCGAGTACGTTTTGGCATAAAGGCACCTGTGGAAATTATTCAAGCGTTGAATCATTGGTTCGGAAAGTGATCAGAGCCGGTTACTACTAGATCGATATGGAAAAGGACGGGAAGGAGTTCGTACGAAATGTGATGAATGTCAAAGACACTCTCAGATGATTCATTAGCCCGGGAATATGTTGCATTCAGTTTTGACACCATGGCCGTTCATGAAGATGGGAATGGTTATCGTTGGCCCCCTTTCGTGGGCACATGGTAAGACTCGATTTATATTGTTTATGACTGACTATTTTTCTATATGGGTGGATGCCCATGCATACAAAAGGTTCAGGGAGAAGGAAGTCATCGATTTCATTTGGCACCACGTCTTATGCCGGTTCGAAATACCGGCCGAGATCGTGTGCGACAACGGGAAACAAGTCATCGGCAATAAAGTTAGCAAGTTTCTCAAAAATCATAAAATCAAAAGGATCCTATCAACACCTTACCACCCTAGTGGGAACAGACAAGTAGAATTGACCAACAAAACCATACTCCAAAACCTCAAGAAGAGGTTGAGCGATGCCAAAGGAAAATGAAAGAAAATCTTGTCCGAAATCTTATGGGCATACCGTACGACCTCGAAGTCCAGTACTGGGGCCACCCCGTTCTCGCTGGTTTGCGGCGCCGAAGCTCTAATACTAGTCAAAGTCAGAGAGCCAAGTCTTAGGTTCCGATATGCAACCAAGGAATTGAACGACGAGGCTATGAACACGAGCCTAGATCTATTAGATGAAAGGCGCGAAACAACCCTTGTCCGGTTGGCCGCCCAAAAATAGCGGATAGAGAGATATTATAATTGAAGGGCCAACCTTCAACACTTCAATGTCGGGGATTTAGTGTTAAGTAAGGTCACACTAAACACCCGAAACCCCAACGTAGGAAAGTTGGGGATGAACTGGGAAGAACCTTATCAAATTATCGAGATCACCGGTAAAGGATCGTACAAGCTCAGAACAATAAACAGTGAGCAATTACCGAACAACTGGAACATAACTCACTTGAAGTAATACTACTGTTAAGGTATGACCCTTTTCACTTCCTTTTATTTATTTACATTACGAACTAACACATGCATGCAATCATCAAAGAACGATACAATCTTTAGGCCTGAAAGCACGCGTTGCACTCTTTCTCCCTTGAACCGGTTTTGTCCCAAATGGATTTTTCGGTAAGGTTTTTAACGAGGAAACAGTAAATCGTGCTAACTTAGAATTGAATGCCAGTTATGAACTGATATCGAAGATCACGATAACAGTATTCGAGGCCTCTCTACGCTCAGCCCCGAACACTGGGGGGCATCACCCTCGGATAACGACTTTAGCAAGGAAGGAAACTTTATGATTGAATGGTCTCGGCTCGATCGATAGGATTTACTGTAAGGGCCAAACGGTCAAATGAACCATGCCCACATAGACTACTCAAGCTCCGGCACAAAACTTGTACACATGTGTAACTATTACGCACAAGAATAAAAAGAAGTTTATACCTTACGGATAAATATCTTGTCCCTTAAAGAATTTCTCTTTTTCTTTTCCTCTTAAGGAATTTCTTACATTCGATCCCCTAAAGGTATCGATCCCAAGGGCCGCCTTTATCCGGGTTCAAACGATCATTCCCAAAAGGGGACTACCGTCCAAAAACAAACTCAGATGGCTTGGGCTATCGGAGCCCGGGGGCACGAGACCTATTAGGCAACGCCCGAACCTTAAAGGCTAGGGCCATTCCCATTCAGGGACTGTTATCTTAGGCAATCTCGTATAACTCGGGGTAACAAGCCCACTGGGCAACACCCGGGATAAAGGCTACGACCATATTAAAATGGCTAGGAGACGTCCGAGACCCATAACATAAAACAAGGCCTTCAAAATTTCATAACTAGTTCTGAAGGCTACCTTTAACAAACTATAATAAAATAAATCATAAGTTTATGGTCATACCGAAGCCCCACAATGCCTTAAACAAAATAATGTCGAAGGCAAAGCCTGTTCGATCCTCTGAACATGACCTAACTATTTTATGCTAAAGTATTTCGATCTTTGCAAACATAAAGAATAAAGCAAAGGAAAACAAAATTCTTAAACTATCGAAGGGAAAAACAAGCCTTGTATATTATATACAGTCTTTACAAAGGCCAAATGGCCTTAGCAAAAAGTGCAGAAGTGCACAAGTATGAAAAAAGCAAAAACATCTACAAAGGTGTCTAAATAGCCTGGTCTTTTTAGCCCCCGGTTCTATCGGAACCCTCAAAGTCTTCTTCTTCTTCTTCCTCGGGGTAAGCCAATTTCTTGGCCTCGACCTCGGCCTCGAGCCCCTTAGAAATTTCGATCTCGGCCGATAGATCAAAATCCCGAGCATGAACCTCCTCGAGGGCCTCTCTTCGTGACTGCCACTTCTCGTATTCAACAATATCTTTCAAGTGGTCCTGGCCGCCTCGGCATCGACCTTATATTGTGCCACCAACTCCTCAGCGTCGACTTTAACCACCGCGGTTGCTGACTTGGCCGTTTCAAGTTTTTTGGCCATTTCAAGTTCCTTGGCCATAATTTTTTGATCAGAGGCAGCCGAACTTAGCCGAGACTGGAGCACTTCAACCTTTTTGGCCTGCACCACAACCTTTTCCTTTGCTGCTCGAAGATGGACCTCAGCTGAAGTCAGTTGCGCCCGTGCAACCTCCTTTTTCGAGGTTAGACGATCCATCCTGCCCCTCTATTCGTCAGTTCGGCCTTAACAACATCCATCTCAGCTCGCAGTTGATCGATTTGATCGATTTTTTGTTGGATCTGCAGATTCCGACTGTAGTTACCGAGCCTAGCTCTTCGTCACTAACCTCAAATATTTTTACATGCTTGACCAAGTCGGCATGCTCCTTTCGAGCCACCTCCAGCTCTGTTGGGAGGTTCTTAACCTCCCCCTCACGTTACTCAATGTGAAGTTTGTATGCATCTCTTCTCAGTAAGCTCTTTAGCTTTGGCCTCGAGGGGACTCAACTCTTATCGATATCGGAGGAAGGTCTCGTAGTGAAGCATCGAGGCCTGCAAATACAAGGAAGAATATTAAGATCATTAAATAATCAAAGCTGGAAATGAAAATGTTTGGTAACACCTTACACGATTCAGTGCCTGTTGTGCTTTGTTGAACAATCATGGAGATTCCACCTCGTTCATCTTTGACTGGTCTTATTCAGTCACCAATCACCGGAGGTAACTAGCTACCCCAATAGGAGCAGAAAGGACCCGTGCGTCCTCCGGAACAGAGATAACGATCGACCATTACCGACCGGGATCGACACTCAGGGAAGGGAATCGGTTGACCAATCTCGGGCTCGAGATAGACCTACTTGTCCCCGAGGGTGGAATTCTTCTTGGTACTTCTATATCACCCAATCTGGTGACATCCTCCGTGGCAATAGAGTCCACGCCATAAAAAATGCTTTGGAGGGGATCGTTCTCTCCTTGGACCCCCTCATTTGAATGCTCCTTCGCCGCTTGAGCTTCACTGAACATTGAGTCCGTGAACGAAGGGGATCCCATTATATCGATGACACCAGGTGGAGAAGAACTGATTTCTTGAGGGTTCTCGGCCCTCACTGATACATCAACCTCTTGAGTTTGGGCGGGATCGGTCTCTATCGTCCCCCTTTGATTGAGGCCATATTCTTAGAAGTTTTGCTCCGTTGGACCTCTAGATAAAATAGGAGTATTGTCGTTTGGAAAGTTCATTTGCATGGCTATATTCACTTCACATATACGGAACGAGAATTTAAACTTTAGGACTTAAATTCAGAATTCTAGGTATAATCCATTTGATTTACTGGTTTTTCAATCAATATTTTTTATTTATTTGTGAACTTTTTAATATATATATATATATATATATATATATATATATATATATATACAGTTCCAATGAGCGTGTACTGTTCAAGCTCCCACATGTGTTAATACATATACAATATTTGAGTCAAAGCTAATGAATTTGGATGAATCAATAACTTACTCTCTACATCCACCCTGACTTGTTATTCCGCTTGTGCGAATTTGATGAACTAGTATAACACACCCCACTCATGTTTGAGTACAATGAATACCCGCGGCCTCGTATGAGAATGAAAAGTTAGATCATTTTAATTTTTATATCACAAACATAATAATTTATGGTCGACCATATTACATCATTTGAAATTAAATATTTTTGATTCACTAATTTGTTTGGTTAATGAGGTGATATAATAATACACAGGGAATTCATGGATAACTAGCAATGACGAGAGGAGAGCATTTGTTGTTCTAGCTTGAGAAATTTGGCCCCTCGAAATTATCTTAGCTACTGTAATTGCTAGGGAAGACGCCCTAGCTAATTTGGACCTTTAACAACCAACATTATTAATATATGCAATGTTTTCACCAAATATTTCTTCGTTTGACATTGATTCATATAAACAATTATCTCTTTGTTATGAAAAAGACTCTCTGCCTCAAATATTTCTCTCTCTAATCTCAGCGTTTGCACTATATGCTCCACTACATAGAGCCACCGGACAACAATATTCAGGCGTGTTCGACTACCCAAAATGATCCCCTACCTAGTGGGGATACTCCCACCGTTCCACATCAGTCCAAAACATCCTATGCTACTGCTATTTCTAATGTAGCTCGCCCTAACCTAAACCAGGACCGCCATGGACGACCTCCAGTTCTAGCAAGAACCACAACACACAATGGCATGCCAACAGTGATTTTTAAGGCTAAGGACTACTATGGAGTGATGGTGGAAGAATGCAAATTTCTAATCGTGGGTAGATTCCTAAAAAATCGACCCCAAATTGAAAAACTCAGGTCGGCATTCGCAGAGAAGGTTGCTCTGAAAGGTAACGCTAAAATTGGTGTTTATGATAACAAAAATATTTTTATTCAGTGCTATAATCTGAAAGATTTCGATACTGTTCGGTTCAAAAGAAGAATTGAAATTGAAGGTCTTGAAATGTGTCTTACTAAATGGACACCCGATTGAAAACCTGAAGAGGATATTCCTATTGCTCCTGTTTGGGTGCTTTTTCCCAAATTGCCGCAACATCTACACACCTGGGAATATATTAAACAAATTGTTAGACCCATTAAAATTCTTTTGGGATTCGATATGGCAACAAAAGGTTGGACCAGACCTAGTATGGCCAAGGTTAGAGTAGAAATTGATCTACTCAAACTCCAACTTGATCATGTATGGGTTGGTCTAAAAAACGATAATACTGCTCTCAAGGAATTTTCTCAGAAAGTGGAGTATGAAGTTGTCCCAAGATATTGTAAACACTGTAGATTACTTGGACATTCAATTTCTCAATGTAGAGCACTTGAAAAGAAAAAACAAGCTGAATCACAGGAAAAAGATGGGGGGAAAGAAGAGGTGAATGACAAAGGAACTGAACAAGCGAAAGTGAGCAAAGAGAAATCAGATGACACAATGAACAAGACTCGATTATAAGAGGAGGTCAAGACTCTCACTAATGAGGCTGAAACTATAGATAAGAGCTCTAACCCTATCACTAAGAGCGCCAAAGTTACTAAGGATCCTGAACCTAGCAATAAAAGCTCCAAAGATAAGGAGGAGAGGAAAATGAGGAGGAGAAATGTGATACAGAAGATTATCCAAAAAAAGAAGGTCAACCAAGTCACGAGCCAACTTCATTTAGTGGAAGGAACTATCCAAGTTCCTAGATCTCCTTATGAAAAAACTCAAGAAAGTATAAAGTCTCATGTGGTGGAAGATGAGGGATCATCTGGAACCAAGAAAATAAAAAATAAAAAAGAATGTCTTCTGATTACTGACCAAATGGAAGATGGAAAGATTGTATCCTCCTATACTGTCCAAAACCATCCAGTTTTGGTGCAAAATTTATTTAATCAACTCCAAAATGATGAGTTGGAAGAATCACAAGATAAAGAAAAGAACAACTTAAAAGGGACTCTGGTGGTTGACTTAGGGATGGTTAAAGTTATCACATCTCCTAAATCCAAACATGTAGTAGCGAAGACAGGGAAGCAAGGAATAAAAGCAAGGGAAAATAACTCTCAACCTATCAACACTGAAGGATCAGATAGTGATGAGGTGGCGAACATCCTGGCTGAGGCCTTTGATCCTTCTAATAAAAGTCAACAAGATGAAATAGCTATGCATATCACTGAAGTGATAAACAAAGGAGGCCTTTCACCTAGAGGACCACAATCTACTAAAGACAAGCCTAACAAAGTTAAAGCATCACCTCTCCCACCTACCAGAGGAAGAGGAAGACCTGCAAAAAAAATTCCAATCTTGATGTTTCCAATGATTAGTACAATCATTTGGAATATAAGAGGAGTGGAATCAAAAGGTGCCTTTGAGAGGCTCATCAAACTTGTTAATTTTCACAAAGTTTCTTTTGTGGCACTTCTTGAACCTTTTATTCATAACTCTAATTTAGAGCAATACAAGAGGAAGTTGGGCTTCCAACATGCTATTGCTAACTGTAATGGTAAGATTTGGTGCTTCTGGGATGCAGATTATACATGTACTGTCATTAGTAACCACAAACAACAACTGAATTTATCAGTTCAACATGCTATGGTGCAAGACACCTACTGGGTAACCATAGTATATGCAAAGACAAAGGCCAGGAGGAGAAAAAAATTATGGCAAAAACGGGAGCAGATAAAGGACATAATTCAAGGCCCATGGTCCATCTTTGGAGACTTCAACTCCATTATGCAAGCCACTGGGAAAAATGAGGGCAGGCCTCATAGGCTCAGGAAAAGCAGAGACTTTATTAATTGTATGGATGACTATTGCATGATAGATGCAGGTTACATTGGTAATGGCTTCACATGGTCTAATAACAGAAAAAGACGTAAAAAGAATTAGTGTGAGACTTGACAGAGTGCTCTACAATGATGAGTGGTACGAATACTTTCCAGTAGTGACAGTCAGGCACCTCCCTCAGACTGGCTCAGACCACAACATGCTATTAATGCAATGTAATACTGTAGAAGCTCCCGCCATCAAGTCCTTCAAATTTTTGAACTTTTGGGTACATCAACCTGGTTTTCAGAATATTGTCAAGACAACTTGGGAGGAGGATTTTATTGGCAATGCAATGTGGATCCTCCAACAAAAATATAAAAAACTTGCTAAACAGTTAAGTGTTTGGTCCAAAAATACGATTGGCAATGTTTTTGACAAAGTGAAGAGTCTGGAAGATCGGGTAGAAACAATGGAAGCTATCTATGAAGTTGATGACCGTGAGCACAATAGAACCAACCTTCACAACCTTTATGCCGAGCAGATTTACTGGACTAAGGTCCAAACCAACATCTTAAAGAAAAAGGCTAGAGTTAAGTGGGAGGAGGAAGGTGATACTAATTCAAAATTCTTCCATAATGTTATTAGACAGAGGAGAAAGAATGCCTATTTACATAGAATCAAGGACATACAATGCCACTGGGTCCAAGGGATCGATCAAATCTCAAATGAAGCTATCAATTACTTTAGTAATCTCTTCACTCAGCCTGACACTACACCTAATATGGATATTATTCACATAATTGAGAAGACAATTTCTGCTGAGGATAACTACTGGATTACCTCTCTTCCTACTATTGAGGAAGTTAAAGATGCTATTTTTGGCATGGATCCTAATTCTGTTGCAGGACCAGATGGTTTTAATGGATTTTTCTATCAGAACTGTTGGGATGTTATATCATCAGAGGTGGTGGACATGGTTCATGAATTTTTTGCTGACAAGAAGTTAACCAAATACTATACTCACACTTGTCTTGTACTGATCCCAAAGGTTGAATCTACCTCTAATTTTTCACAACTCAGACCTATAAACCTTAGCAATTTCTCTAATAAGATTATCTCCTTAATCATAAATAATAGGCTCTCTAGCATGCTTGATAAACTGGTTTCACAAAATCAGTCTGGCTTTATGAAAGGGAGATTGATCACTGAGAACGTGTTGTTAACACATGAATTTTTTCATAACATAAAAATGAACAATCCAGGGGGAAATTTCGTTATCAAACTAGACATGGCTAAGGCATATGATAAAGTTTCTTAGAGCTTCGTCACAGTAGTTTTGAAGCAAATAGGCTTTTCAGACATGTTTGTTGGCATTATATCTAGGCTCATCTCTGATGTGTGGTATTCTATCCTTATTAATGGAACTAGACAAGGCTTTTTTCACTCTACTAGAGGTCTTAAACAAGGGGACCCCCTTTCCCCGACCTTATTCATCTTAGCTGCCGAAACCTTAACCAAGGCTCTTAACAGTCTCCATGATAGAGAATGTTATATTGGTTTCTCAATAGACCAGAATGGCCCACAGATCAACCATCTCTGTTATGCATATGACCTAGTCATTTTCTCTTCAGGGAATAAGAGATCAATCAAGATGACCTTGAATGCACTTCACAATTATGAAGAAGCTTCGGGTCAGGAGATTAGCAAGGAGAAAAGTTTCTTCGTCACTGTCGCTCAAACTCCAAAGCCTAAGAGAAGAATGATAGAAATAGTCACAGGCTACAAGCATCAACATTTTCCTTTTAAGTATCTAGGTTGCCCTATTTACTGTGGGAGAAAAATAATATTCTACTTTAATGATATGGTTACTAAGGTTCAAAACAAGATCAAAGGTTAGCAAGGTAACCTATTATCTATTGGGGGTAGAGCCACACTCATCAAGCATGTTATTTAGTCCCAATCTCTTCATATCTTGGCTGCAATATCACCTCCCAAAACTATTTTCAAGCAATTAGAAAAATATTTTGCTGATTTTTTCTGGGGTTATAATGACACAAAAAAGAAGTACCATTGGAGAGCATGGGATAAATTATGCTACCCTACTTCAGAAGGAGGTGCTGGTTTTAAAAGGCTTCATGATATCTCTAAGTCCTTTAATGCAAAGAGATAGTGGAGGCTAAGATCTGAAAATAACCTTCTATCTAGTTTTCTAATGAACAAATACTGTCAGAGAAGCCATCCTATGTCCAAACAAAATCAGAATGGTGACTCTAGCAACTGGAAAGACCTTATGAATATGAAGGAACAAGTTGACAAACATATCATATGGAGAATTTAAGCTGGCAACATATCCTTTTGGTGGGATAACTGGATTGGTTCTGGCCCTCTATACCAGATTCTGCAGTTTCAGTCTAAACCTAGGCATCTTATATTGGATGACTGCATTATAGATGAGGGAACACATGACCTTGATTTCATAAGTCAATTGGTTCCAGCTGATATCTTAGATAAGATTTCCAAAATTCCAATTAGTGACAGAAGGGAGACATACATTGCTATATGGACACCTTCCACTGATGGGAGATTCAATTGTTCTACTGCCTTTGAAATTGTAAGACAGAGAAAAGACCAGCTGTAGGTATGGATCAATACTTGGTCTAAATATGTTCCTTTTAAAGTTTCTTTTCTTTATGGAGAATTTTAAATAGAAAAATTCCTGTTGATAATATCATGTCCAGATTTGGTCTATGCATTGTTTCCCGGTGTTCATGTTGTTCCCCCTAGGGAAGAGACTATTAATCATCTCTTCCTAGAAAGTGATACTGCTAAAGCAGTTTGGAACCTTTTTTATACTAATCTTGGTCTTACTCCTCATACTCCTTCTCTGAGTGGGCGACTTTTTACTTGGATTACTATAAACACTCACAACAAATTTATTAGAACTATGCATCAAATTATCCCTATATACATTTGTTGGGAGATTTGGAAAGCTAGATGTGCATCTAGATATGGGAATGGTGCCCCTCCAATTTATAAAATTTGCCAAGAGATTCTTTTTCATATTAAAATCTATCTTAACAAGATAGGTGCTAGGGTGAATTTAAGGTGGAATTGGTATAACCTCTGCACACAGCTGGATAATCTCAGACCTTCCTTAATTTTCACTCCTGTTACTTGGGGAAAACCCCCAAACAATTGGATCAAAATTAATACTGATGGTAGAAGTAACTCTGAGGATCTCTTAGCTGGAATTGGAGGTATTGTTAGAGATAAAAATGGTAGTTTGATTATGGCTTTTGCTAAAAAATTATATTTCTGCACTAACAACACTGCTGAATTATCGGCAACATTTTTTGCTATTTCTTGGTGTATTGCTAACAATTACATGAATATTATTTTGGAGTTGGATTCTCTGTTGGTGGTCAATATAATCCAAGGATACAGTAGCATTCCGTAGAAACTCTATCATCAAATCAGAGACATGCAAGGCATGATTCAATCCCTCCAAGTTACAGTCCAACACTGCTATAGAGAAGCTAACTCTGTAGCAGATGCTCTGGCTAAGTATGGTAGCAAACTTCAACAATATAATGAAGCGATCTTCTCAACCTTATCAGAACTTCCTAGGGAAGCCTCAAGATGGATCAAATGGAGGTGCCTAGCTTCAGAATCAGGAAGGCTAAGAGAAGAAACTCAAATGTCAGATGACTCTTTATTTATGATAATTAGCATAATATTTCTGCAGTTCTTTATGACACATGAGGTTCCAAGAATCTTTGTAATGCAAAGGGATCTTTTTATAAGTTTTAACATCTTCCGTAAAGGACTCTTACTACCATTTACTCCTTCCCTTAGTTTAGCACTAGGAAAGCAATTATGTGCTGGTAGGAACAAACTTCTAATTAGAATATCTATATTTTGGAAGTTACTCTTTTCTACAATGCTGATTATATTCAGCACAAATATAATTTTTGAGGAGGTAAGGTTACCTATGTCCCCCTCCTACATGTAGGCTTTTTATGCCCTTAATAAAAAAAAAAAATGCAGATATTTTACCATAGCTAGTTGTCTTGGTGGCTTCCTTATGCTAGAGTAATTAAGGAAGTATTAATGTGTTAAGTACTAGTCAATTTCGAGTAAAATATTAAGGGCTGCTTCATTAACCTCTCATTACTTCTCAGTCCGACCTCTCTATAACAACATCCCTATATAACAACATATATGTCACGACCCAAAATCCCACCACAGAACACCTAGATCTTATACCATCGCATGCGTATCAATATCACAATATATCACAATTTGCACCTCAAGTGTCCAAATAATTCAACTTGCCAAAATAAATCAACAACAATAATATTTTCCACAATAAGGAGCTCACGGCTCTATCACAATGAGTATAAAATCTCACAAAATATTCGGGAATGAATAACTCAGCAAAAATAATATTTCAAAATTTTTAGCATGTTGCCTCAATATCAAATTTAAAATGTCAAATACTTCATATTAATAATATTTAAATTAAAGAAAGTCAACTTTCAAATAATGCACAGAATAAAAGAAATCAAGTTTCAACTAAACAGATAAAACAATTAGCAGGAAAAGGTCAAGCAAATTTAAAATATAAAAATTAAATCAATGATGAAGAATATAACAAGGTAAAATTATTTAATTAATATGCAACAGTGATCTACACAATTTAAAGACATAATCTTCCACATTTAGCCCGTGTAAATACTCGTCACCTCATGTACACGACTTTTAACACATTACAATTATCACGTCAATACAAATCCTAGGGAAAATTTTCCCTCCACAAGGTTAGACGAGTCACTTACCTCGACTTGCTCCAATTTAATCCACTAGTAGGCCTTTTTCTCGATTATTCAACTCTGAATGGCTCGAATCTAGCCAAATTAATTCGATACAGTCTACAAAAATTATAGAAATAAATTTCATAAGAAAATACTATATTTTTCAATAAAATCCGAAATTAACTCAAAACAATCGTTCATGGGCCCACGTCTCGGAACCCGACAAAAGTTACAAAACCCAAAAGCCCATTCAACCACGAGTCTAACCATATCAATTTTACCAAAATCCGACCTCAACTCGGCCCTCAAATCTTCAGTTTAAACCAAGAGGGTTTTCTAAATTTTTTAACTTAATTCACCCATTAAATGATAAAAACAACCATGGATTCGGGTAATTTAACCAATATGGAGTTACGAACACTTACCCCATTGTTTTCTCTGAAAATATCCCAAAAAGTGCCTCAATTTCGAGCTCCTAATCGATAAAAATGTTCAAAACTTAAACTCTTTGCCCAGTCATTTTCTCTACGCGATCGCGAACAATCACACGCTATCGCGAAGCACAATTGTTCCACTGCTCAAATTAACTCTACGTGATCGCGAACAATCACACGCGATCGCGAAGCACAATTGTTCCACCGCTCAAATTAACTCTACATGATTGTTCCAAGTTCATCGCGATCGCAGCCCTCTTCACGCGATCGCGTAGGACAAACGTGTGACCTCCACTTCTGCTACACTTACTCTACGCGAACGCAACCATAGCCACGCGTTCGCGAGTCACAAAATCCCAGAGCTACGCGATCACATCCCTCTTCACGCGATCTCATAAAACAAAACTCAGCAGCCCCCAATTAATCCTACGTGATCGCAGATATCCCCACGCAATCGCATCGAACAAAACCTCCACTGACCAACTAAGCCTACGCGATCGTAAACGCATTCACTCGATCGCATATAAGGAAACCAAATACAGATATCAGAAAATTCCAGCAGCTGTTTAAGTCCAAATTTTGATCTGTTAACTATCCGAAATTCACCCGAGGCCCCCGGGACCTCAACCAAATATACCATAAGTCCTAATACATTATGAGAACTTAGTCGAGTCTTTAAATCACATCCAACAACAATAAAAACATGAATCACACATAGATTCAAGCCTAATGAACTTTGAAACTTCCAATTTCTACAAACGACGCCGGAACCTATCAAATCACGTCCGATTGACCTCAAATTTTGCACACAAGTCATAAATGACATAACATAGGTATTCAAATTTTTAGAATCGGATTCCAACCCCGATATCAAAAAGTCAACTCCCCGGTCAAACATCCAAACTTAAATTCCTATTTTAGCCATTTCAAGCCTAATTTAACTACCGACTTTCAGATTAAAGTCCGAACACACTCCTAAGTCCAAAATCACCATATAGAGCTGTTGTAATCATAAAAATTCTATTCCGGGGTCATTTGCATATAAGTCGACATCCGGTCACTATTTGAACTTAATCTTTAAAACTTGGAACTTAGTGTTCCAATTCATTCAAAAAACCTCACCGGACCCGAACCAATTACCCCGGCAAGTCACATAAGAGTTATAAAGTACAGAATGAGCAGTAAATAGGGAAACGGGGCTACAACTTTTAAAACAACTGACCGGGCTGTTATATCCTCCCCCTATTAAACAAACGTTCGTCCTCGAACGGGTTTAGAATTATCATAACTTGCACCTCAAGTGCCCAAATATTTTAACTTGCAAAAATAAATCAACAATAACAATATTTTCCACAATAAGGAGCTCATGACTCTATCACAATGAGTATAAAAATCTCACAAAATATTCGGAATCAGCGAAAATAATATTTCAAAATGTTTAGCACATTGCCACGATACCAAATTTAAAATGTCAAATACTTCATATTAATAATATTTAAATTAAAGAAAGTCAACCTTCAAATAATGCACAGAATAAAAGAAACCAAGTTTTAACTAAACAGGTAAAACAATTAGCAGAAAAATGTCAAGCAAATTTAAAATATAAAAATTAAATCAATGATGAAGAATATAACAAGGTAAAATTATTTAATTAATATGCAATAGTGATCTACATAATTTAAAGACATAATCTTCTACGCACAAGGTTAGACAAGTCACCTACCTCGACTTGCTCCAATTTAATTCGCTAGCAGGCCTTTTCCTCGATTATTCAACTTTGAATGGCTCGAATATAGCCAAAATAATTTGATACAGTCAACAAAAATTATAGGAATCAATTTCATAAGAAAATACTACATTTTTCAATAAAATCCGAAGTTAACTCAAAATAATCGCATGTGGGGCCCACGTCTCGGAACCCGACAAAAGTTATAAAACCTGAAAGCTCATTCAACCATGAGTCTAACCATACCAATTTTATAAAAATCCGACCTCAACTCAGCCCTCAAATCTTCAATTTAAACCAAGAGGGTTTTCTAAATTTTCCAACTCAATTCACCCATTAAATGATAAAAACAACCATGGATTCGGGTAATTTAACCAATATAGAGTTAAGAATACTTGCCACATTGTTTCCTCTGAAAATCTCCCAAAAATCGCCTCAGTCCCATTTTCAGAACTTAAACTCTCTGCCCAGTCATTTGCTCTACACAATCACGAACAATCACACGCGATCGCGAAGCACAATTGTTCCACTGCACAAATTAATTCTACGCGATCGCAAAGCACAGAGTTCCCAGTTCTACGCGATCATAGCCCTCTTCTCGCGATCGCGCAGATCAAACGCGTGACCTCCAGTTCTTCTACACTTACTTTACGCGAACACAATCATAGCCACGCATTCGCGAGTCACAAAATCCCAGAGCTACGCGATCACATCCCTCTTCACGCGATCGTGTAGATCAAAACTCAGCAGCCCCCAAATAACCCTACGCGATGCAGATATCCCCACGTGATCGCCTAGAATAAAACATCCACTGATCAACTAAGCCTACACGATCGCAGACGCATTCATGCGATCGCGTATAAGGAAACCAGATACAGATATAAAAAAATTCCAACAGTTGTTTAAGTCCAAATTTTGATCCGTTAACCATCTGAAACTCACCCGAGGCCCTCGGGACCTCAACCAAATATACCTACAAGTCCTAATACATCATACGAACTTAGTCGAGTCTTTAAATCACATCCAACAATACTAAAAACATGAATCACACATAGATTCAAGCCTAATGAACTTTGAAACTTCCAATTTCTACAAACGACGCCAGAACCTATCAAATCACGTCCGATTGACCTCAAATTTTGCACACAAGTCATAAATGACATAACAGAGGTATTCAAATTTTCAGAATCGTATTCTAACCCCGATATCAAAAAGTCAACTCCCCGGTCAAACTTCCAAACTTAAATTTCTATTTTAGCCATTTCAAGCCTAATTTAACTACCGACTTCCAAATAAAATTTCAAACATGCTCCTAAGTCCAAAATCACCATACGAAGCTGTTGTAATCATAAAAATTCTATTCCGAGGTCATTTGCACATAAGTCGACATCCGATCACTATTTGAACTTACGCTTTAAAACTTGGAACTAAGTGTTCCAATTCATTCTATAAACCTCACCGGACCCGAACCAATTACCCCAGCAAGTCACATAACAGTTATAAAGTACAGAATGAGCGGTAAATGAGGAAACATGGCTATAAATTTTAAAACGACTGGCCGGATCATTATAGGACTCTATAGCACGTACCTCGGGATCAAAATAGTGAGGCTGATGCCCTTGCTAACTTGGGGTTGTCGGTTGAGGATGATGTGTTCAATTCGGGGAAAGTCGTACAATTCATGAGATCGGTAATGGAAGAAGGCCATGCCAAGATAAAATCAATGAGCCTGAATTAGAACTAGAGAAACAAATACATATAATATCTGAAGACTGAAAAACTGCCCTCGGATACAAAAGAATCGAGGGCCATGCATATGAAGGCAACCCTATTTAGCTTGTTCGAAGATGGAACCCTGTTCATAAGAACATTCAATGGCCCTCTCGCGATATGTCTAGGACCAGGAGATACCGAGTACGTTCTGAGGGAAATTCACGAAGGTACATGCGGAAATCATTCAGGCGCCGAATCATTATTTGGAAACGTAATCAGAGTCGGCTACTACTGGATTGACATGGAAAAGGATGTGAAGGAGTTCTTACGAAAATGTGATGAATGTCAAAGGAATGCTCCGATGATTCATCGAGCCGGGGACCTGCTGCATTCGGTCTTGTCACCCTGGCCGTTCATGAAATGAGGGATGGACATCGTTGGCTCCCTTCCATGGGCACCCGATAAGGCTCAATTTATATTATTTATGACTGACTATTTTTCTAAGTAGGTGTAAACCCAGCATATGAGAAGGTCAGGGAGAAAGAAGTCATCGATTTCATTTGGGACCACATCATATGTTGGTTCGGAATGCCGGCTGAGATCATGTGCGACAATAGGAAACAGTTCATCGGTAGAAAAGTAAGCAGGTTTCTCGAAGACCATAAGATCAAAAATATCCTATTAACACCCTACCACCCTAGTGGGAACGGATAAGCGGAATCCACTAACAAAACCATACTCCAAAACCTCAAAAAGAGGTTGACCAACGCCAAAGGAAAATGGAAGGAAATCCTGCCCGAAGTCCTATAGGCATACCGTACGACATCGAAGTCTAGTACCAGGGCCACCCTGTTCTCGCTGATTTAAGGCACTGAAGCTCTAACATCGGTCGGAGAACTATGTCTCAGGTTCCGATATGCAACAAAAGAATCAAATGACGAAGCCATGAATACGAGTCTGGATCTGATAGAGGAAAGGCGTGAAGCCGCCCTAGTTCGGTTGGCTGCCCAAAAATAACGGATCGGGAGGTATTATAATCGAAGATCCAACCTTCTACATTTTAATGTTGGAGACTTAGTGTTAAGAAAGGTCACGTTGAGCACCCGGAACCCGAACAAAGGGAAGTTGGGGCCGAACTGGGAAGAAAGGGATCGTACAAACTTGGAATAATGAACGGTGAGCAACTACCAAACAACTGGAACATAACTCACTTAATGATATATTACTGTTAAGGTACGGCCTCATTCATTCCTTTTACTTATTTGCATTTTGGACTAACACTTGTAGGCGACCATTGAAGAACGACACAATTTTTAGGCCCGAAAGCACGCGTTGCACTTCCCTTGAATCGGTTTTGTCCCAAATGGGTTTTCCGACTAGATTTTTAACGAGGCAACAGTAAATCGTGCTAACTTAGAATTGAAGGACAGATACGAATAGGTGTTAAAGATCACGACAACAGTATTTAAGGCTTCTTTATGATCAGCCTCGAACACTAGGGAAATTACCCCAGGATAATGACTTTAGCAAGGAAAGAAACTTTGTGATCAAATGGTCTTGGCTCGATCGATAAGATTTACTATAAGGGACAAACAATCAAATGAAACATGCCCACATAGACTGCTCGAGCCCTGACACAAAGTTTGTACACATGTGTAACCATATATATTACGCACAGAAAGAAAAAGAGGTTTTTACCTTGCGGATGAATATCTTGTCCCTTAAAAATTTTGTTTTCTTTTTTTTTCTCTTAAGGAATTTCTTACATTTGATCCCCTAAAGATATCGAGCCCAAGGGCCGCCTTTATCCGGGTTCAATGGATCGCTCTCACTCGGGGACTACCGTCCAAAGACAAACTCGGACGGTCCTGGATGTTAGAGCCAGAGGGCACAAGACCTATTAGGCAGTGCCCGAACCTTAAAGTCTACGGCCACCCCATTCGGGGACTGTTATCTTGGGAAAGCCCAGATAACTTAGGGTAACAAGCCCACTAGGCAACACCTAAACTAAAAAGGCTACGGCTATATTAAAACAGCTTGGAGACGTCCGAGACCCGTAATAAAAAAAACAAGGCCTTTAAAATTTCTAAACCGATTCAAATGGCTACCCTCAACAAATTTATCATCTAAAATGTTCTAAGTATTTTGGAGAAAGCCTCCAGTCATACCGAGCCCCCACGAATCTTAAATGAAATAATATCGAAAGAAAGGCCTGTTCGAACCTCCGAACAAGACCTAATTATTACATACTAAGGCATTTCGATCTTTGCAAACATAAAGAATAAAGCGAAGGAAAACAAACTTAGAAACTGTCGAAGGGAAAAAAGAAGCCTCCTTAACAAAAAGTACAAAGTACAAAAATACAAAAACATTGGAAGGGTCTCCTCTACCCTTGGATCAGCTCGAACCCTCAGAGTCTTCTTCATCTTTGGGATATGCCAACTTCTTGGCCTCGGCTTCGAGTCCCTTATAACTCTCAATCTCAGCCGATAAGTCGAAACCCTGAGCATGAATTTCCTCGAGGGCCTCTCTTCAGGATTGCCGCTTTGCGTGCTCGACGACGTCTTTCAGTCGATATTGGGCCGGCTCGGAATCGGCCTTATATTGAGCCACCATCTCGTCAGCATCAATTTTAACCACCGCAACCACTGACTTGGCTGTTTCTAGCTCTTTGGCAAGAGTTTCTGGATCATAGCCGACCGAGCTTAGCTGATATCGGAGCTCCTCAACTTTTTGGGCCCACAACTCGGCATTTTCCTTTGCCGCACAAAGCTGGACCTCTACCGAAGTCAACTTCTCCCGAGTACTCTAATATTTTGAGGCCAAGCAGTCCATCTTGCCTCTCCATTCTTCGGCCTCGACCTTAACTGCATCCATCTCAGCTCGGAGTTGGTCGATCCGATCGATCTTCTGTTAGACTTGTGAATTTTGACCATTAGTCACCGTGTCTAGCTCATTGTCACTAACTTCAAATATTTTTACATGTTCGACCAGGTTAGCATGCTCCTTCTGAGACACCTCCAGCTCAGCTCGGAGGCTCTTAGCCTCCCCTTCATGCTGCTTGCTGAGGAGTTTGTAAGTATCTCTCTTCTCATTGAGCCGTCAGACCTCGGCTTAGAGCTAGTTCATCTCGTCTCGATATCAAAGGAAAGTCCTATGGTGAAGCCCCGAGGCCTACAAACATAAAAGAAAAATGTTAGGGTTATCTATGAATTAGTCTAAGTACGAATTAAAGTCATCTAGAGATATCTAAAGTTACCTGGTTTAGCGCATGTTGTGTTTCGTTGAATAGGCAAGGCGCATCAACCTCGTTCATCTTGGCTTGGTCTTCCTCGGTTACCAGACACCGAAGGTAACTGGCCACCCCTACGAGGGTGGAGAAGACTTAGGCATCCTCCGTAATAGAAATGATGATGGACCATTTTCGGTCAGGATCCACACTCGGAACTGGGAACCGGTTGGTCAGTTTTGGGCTTGAGGAAGGATCGCTTGCTCCCGAAGATGTACTCTTCTTCGGCACCTCTAAGTCACCCAATTCGATGACGTCCTCCGTGGCGGTAGAATCCACCCCATCAAAAAATCCACGGAAGGGGTCGTCCGCCCCATGGCCCCCCTCGTTAGGGTGTTCTTTCACTATTTGGGCCTTATTATACATGGAATCGGTGAACGAGGGCAATTCTGTGATGTCTATCACACCGAGTACTTCCTTCGGTGCATTGCCCACATCCCGGGAAGCCTCATTCCCGGCCTCCTCATCGGCCTCCCTAGCTTGAGGTAGGACGGTCTCGAGGTTCTCTGGTTCGGACGCCCATTGCCCTTCGAGCTGCGACGGCACACGGGCCATCAAGACAAAGGCATCTTCTTCTTCTTCTTCTTCTTCTTTGGATTTGTCTCTCAGCCGCTAGAGTGAATTCGGAGGTGGTGCTCGGGCAATGGTGTTGTCTTTTGACTTGCGCACCCGCCTTCTTTTTGTTTTCATTTTCTCCGAGCTCGGGGAACTCAAAGCCCTTTTTATTTTCTTCTCTTAGGCCTATCTTGGAGCAGGGGACTCGGTAGTTAAGTCCTCACTACTGGATGGAGGTCTCAGTTCGACATCCTTGGATAAACCTGCAAAAAGAAGCAAAGAGAGTGAGGACTTAATGATAAAAGAGGACTCAGGAAAGGAGTCTTACCATGGGAACGAGCCGCCCAATGACCCTTCGAGAGCTTGCGCCATGAGCTCTTGGAGTAGGGCATCTGTGATATGATACCCTCAACCCACTCCTTGAGTCAAGGAACGACATTCTGGACCCGAGTGATGGATGTACCACCACAAAACACTGATAAGAAAGATGGAAATAAGTATAAAATCGACTTTCGAAAATGAAATTGTACTTATGTGATGTATTGCACTTCTCAGGGAATGGCATGCGTTTAACTGGGATTAGGTCTGAAGTACTCACTCGGACAAAATGGCATCCAACCCTGATCCCGGTCTTCATCAATACTTGAGAACGGGGCTTTGCTGACCCGATGCACGAGCTTTATCAGCCCCCCCGGAAGTTTGGGGACTGTACAGGCGTAGAAGATAGTCGATGGTGAACGAGCACACATCAATTATGTTCCCAAAGAACCGGAGGAGGATCAAGATCCTCCAGAGTGAAGGATGAATCTGACCGATGCATACTTCGTACCTTTTACATAAATCAATGATGACTGGGTCTATCGGGCCCAATGTAAAGGGATAAGTATAAACACTTTAGTATCCCTCGACATGGGTGGTAATGGCTTCATCGGGGTCAAGATCACTATGCCCTTACCGACCCAGTTGTAGTCTTTTTAGACCGTAGGGAGGACTTCTTTAGTGATCGAGCATATATATCTCGAGACCTCCTCTCACGGGCCTTGTACGGAGGAAGGTTTTTCTACTTTGAAATCGGCATTGGCCGAGCATCCTCCGGGGTTGAACATTTTCAAAGGGAGTTCTCGTACTGGTTCATCGACGGCAGTACGCGAAATAGTCTCCTTGGCTGCAGTAGCCGGTCGCGAAGTAGAAGGGGTTTCTTTCTGGGGAACGTTTTTGGAAGTCTTTATCATTTCTTTAAAAGATGAAGGAAAAATGGAGAAAGAAAGAAAGTTGAAGGATTGTAGTTGTTGGCTTAATATGAAGATAAACAAGAGTTCTTGCAGAGGATCTCAAATAACTAGAGTGAAAGTGCTAGAAAGTATTGAAATCTTAAGGGTACAAGGGTATAAGGTTTGAATGTAAAGTTAAAATAAGCAAATGAGGAGGTATTTAAAGAATTTCAGTGACGATTCGCATCAAAGAATGGCCGAACGGCGACTGACATGCATTAAATGCAATCAGGACTTTACTGACGAGACATTTCGGTTGTTTTGTCGTTTCTGTCACGGTGTATCAAAGTGAGACTCGGAAGCTCATATCGTTTCTCATCGTCTACTCTCCGAAAAATAATGGGACTATCTGTATACGGTCAAAATCGAGCTCGTGGTGCATTCTAGCCACCGACATGGTGAGCCATGTTCGAGACATGACAATAGAGGAGTGAAGATCGACCCTGAGTCTCACCGGGCTAGAACCCGGAGACAAGACGGTTGCCTTCGAGAATATAGGGGCCATGATCCCGGAATCGGTCCTAGCCTCAAATGATTTTGAAGAAACATTGTCAGCATAGCTAACGGAAGACCGAAATATCTGTGACCGACCGGATATTAGGGCGGGAATCTCGGCACGTACCGATAATGAACCGACAATCAGTAAATCAAAAGATTTTTTACCTTTTATAAAATTGTACCTAAAGTAGGACTCTTTTACTATATAAAAGGGGTCTAATAATTTATAAAGTACGTTATAACATGCATTCCAAAGCAATATATCATTATTTTTTCTGTTATTAGTTCTTCTGCTTATGTTCATCAGTGCTTGTTGTTACGAGCCCAGATCGAGGGTAAATATTTCACTAAGACTTAAATCGTCTTTCTCGTGTGGTTTGAACTTACTTTATCCTTATTTATATAATTTGTCTTTATTTACTGCTTTGTATTAAATAAATCCGCATATCCTCAAAACCACTTATAAAATTAATTGTTATCCGATTTTGAGGGTAAACAATAAGTTGTGAGTTAGAATCTACCACGTAGTAGTATTCTAGATACTTGTATTGTTAGCAACGAGGAACTTTTATCTGAATTTAGCTTTGTTATCTATGAAAATAAACTTACAAAAACACCATAATATATAATGTGCCTAGCAAGCAAACGAGCACAATATTAGATAGAATGTAGTTTTCTTCTTTTTTACAAGTATTTTGTTCAGCTCATTGGATTGTCATTATTAATATGTTGTATTTGTTTGAATTTTCTTGATTTGGAAGTTGTGATTTTCTTGACTATTTTTCTCAATGTTGTGACTAAAAGCGCACCAATTTGTTAAAGTAAATGGACTATTAGTGCTCCATGTGGAAGAATATGTATGACTTTGAGTCTAAAGCCAAAGATAATGTATGTTTTTGGGCTTTTTTTCAGTATTATGACTAAAAGTGCACCACTTTGTTAAAGTAAATGGACTATTAATGCTTTATATGAAAGAATATGTATGGTTTTGGGCTTTTTCTCATGGATTTCTTGTCATGAAATATAATCGGAAAACTCTCGTTCTATCAATCTTCTTATTTTTAATAGGATTTGTTTTCTTAGTCCATTCGGCCAATGATAGAAATACACGAGAATATTTCAAACATTTTGTAGAATTTGTTTTCTTATTGAACAAAAGCTCTAAATTAAAAGGAAGCTCCACGTATAAGATATCTCGCGTTCACATAGAGTTCCGTAAAGAATAACACCTCAAGAGATGTAATGTAGACAACTTACCCTAATGCAATCATTAGTGGTTGCTTCCACGGCTCAAACCCCTGATATATAAATCGTATGTACGGAGATAACTTTACCGCGGTTCCAAAAATCTCTCTTTGGGTATCAAACAACTATATATGTAGACTGATTTCCACTAGGAACAGGCTGTTACGTTGCTCAAGATGTGTTTATAAGTTTTTAACAAGAAAAGAAAAACTTAGAAAACTTAGCTACATATATTGAAAGTATCTAAAACTATCCTCTTTATTCTTATATGCAAAATCGGCCGAATATACTCCTTTATGCATAATATCCAACCATAAGCTTTTCATACTATAATCTGATAATATTAAGGAATTCCCAAATTGAACTATGTTGTAATATTGTCCTTGTCTTGTTCTGTCAATCATTCTATTAATAACCCCCTCCCTCCATCATGTCTTAGCAGAAAATAGGACTTTCCAAAAATCGTACCTTACCTAGCTATGGCTAAAGATCAATTGCAAGTGCTAAATGCACTAGATGTAGCAAAAACACAATTGTACCATTTCACTGCAATTGTAATTGCTGGAATGGGATTTTTTACTGATGCCTATGACCTTTTTTGCATTTCACTAGTCACAAAATTACTTGGCCGAATTTATTATCATCACGAAAATGCACCAAAACCAGGTATTCTCCCTCCTCCTATCGCAGCTGCTGTTAATGGCGTCGCGTTTGTTGGTACTCTTTCGGGGCAACTGTTTTTCGGGTGGCTAGGAGATAAATTAGGGAGGAAAAAAGTTTATGGAATGACACTTATGCTTATGGTTATTTGTTCAATAGCTTCTGGACTTTCTTTTGGTAAAACACCTAATGGTGTTATAGCCACTTTATGTTTTTTTCGATTTTGGCTTGGTTTTGGTATTGGTGGCGATTACCCTTTATCCGCGACAATTATGTCTGAATATGCAAATAAAAAAACTCGTGGGGCTTTTATTGCTGCTGTTTTTGCAATGCAAGGTTTTGGTATTTTAGCAGGCGGAATAGTTGCACTTATTGTTGCTGGTGCATTTAAAAATGCTTACCCTTCACCAATTTATTCAGTAAATCCTAAAGATTCAACACCACCTGAAGCTGATTATGTTTGGAGAATTATTGTAATGTTTGGTGCAATTCCAGCTTTACTTACTTATTACTGGCGAATGAAGATGCCCGAAACAGCACGTTACACGGCCTTAGTTGCGAAAAATGCTGAAAAAGCTGCTGCTGATATGTCCAAAGTATTGAACGTTGAAATTGAAGTAGAGAAAGATAAAGTTGAAGAAAACCGACATAGTTTTGGTTTGTTTACTAAGGAATTTCTTCGTCGCCATGGACTTCACTTGCTAGGAACAACTAGTACATGGTTTTTATTAGATATTGCTTTTTACAGTCAAAATCTTTTTCAGAAGGATATATTTAGTAAAATTGGATGGATTCCTCATCCAGAAACGATGAATGCATTAGATGAAGTTTTCAAGATTGCAAGGGCACAGACTCTTATTGCACTTTGCAGTACTGTTCCAGGTTACTGGTTTACTGTAGCATTTATCGATAAAATGGGTCGATTTGCTATTCAATTAATGGGATTCTTTTTCATGACAGTTTTCATGTTTGCTTTAGCCATTCCATATAATCACTGGACACAAAAGGAAAACAGAATAGGGTTTGTTATCATGTATTCACTTACGTTTTTCTTCGCGAATTTTGGTCCAAATGCAACAACATTTGTTGTACCCGCGGAGATTTTTCCAGCTAGGTTAAGATCAACGTGCCACGGAATATCAGCAGCAGCTGGAAAAGCTGGAGCAATTGTTGGGGCATTTGGATTTTTGTATGCAGCTCAATCCACTGATCCATTAAAGGTTGATGCTGGTTATCCAACTGGTATAGGTGTGAAAAATGCACTTATTGTTCTTGGTTGTGTTAATTTACTTGGAATGTTGTTTACATTCTTGGTGCCAGAATCCAAAGGAAAATCATTGGAGGAAATGTCTAAGGAAAATGAAAGAGAAGAAGAAAATTATGAAACAGAATCTAAGGCAGATAATGCACAAACAATTCCAGTTTAATCAAAGTGGTGGTATATACTATGATATGAGATATAGCAAGAGTTGAAGCTTAGCTTTGTACTTGTTTGTATCTTATGAGGAAATAATTATCTATTCATTTTGTTTTGTGGTTCTTTTTCTTGTGTATTTCTTATAGATGTAATACAAGATGGTGGCTAGCTTCTGCCAATCCTTTGATTTTTATTTTTATGTTATTTTGTTTATTGTGAATTTTGGCCACTGTTTGTTTTGTAGAATGGTCCATGGAAAACTGCTGTAATGAGAGATTATCTCTTTTCTGTGTGACTAAAATTTGAATTGTCACCTCTTTACTTTCTTGTTACGATGTTGGTTTGTTAATACCGTCATGAACTAATAAGACAGGTTTTCGGGTTCAATTTTAACTGAGGATAAGACCGCGAGAATAACCTAACACAACATTTTCCTGTTCTCAATCCCCCCATGAAAGGGATATATAGTTTAAGAAAAAAACTACTTTAGAATCATATATAAAAAATGTCACAATTTTTTTTTTTGTCTTAAACTTGTGAAACTGAGCTTTGTTGAGTATTGAGGTTTTGATGATTAACAAAGTATGTCTAAATGCAATAATTCAAAGAACTAGGTGCTCAATGTAGCTGCTTAATTGTTCTAAAGAACCAGTTCCTCAAGATAAAGGACCAGCTCCTCGGGTTGATGATTGTACGCCTGTACAAGACACTAACTTTATCTCAAAGTTACCCAGGTCCGAGTTTGGTGGAAGAAGACTGCTACATGTGATAAAGGTTATTACTCAAGAAGATACGGATAATTCAGTCAGAGACAAGAGTCTCAAAGTTTGTGGAATCCTTAGAACAATAGGAATCTTATCAAAGGAGAAGCTCACTATGAATAGGACTCCTAGAAGAGCTCAATTTGATGCGTTTAAATAGTAGTATCTACTTTGGACTTCTGTAATTATCTTTTTACTCATCAACTGAAGAGTCATAAGTGTTTACTCTAGTCGAGTACTTGCAGTGTATTCTTCTTGAGTCAGTCTAGTGAAAGTGTTTTAGGAAATTGAGTTGTAATCAAGTGTCATAAACAATACGTGAGTTGGAATGAGTGTTTGCTTTACAAGTTAGAGTAACTTGTAAATCAAATAGTCGTAATAGGAGTACTAGAGAGTATTAAATTATAGTCGTGTAATTGATACATTTTTGGCTCATTGTTCTAGTGGAGTTGAAGTTGAAAATCCTATGTAGTAGATCGTGATTTTTGCACCTTTTGTGCCTGAGTGATTTTTCACGTAAAAATCGTTGTGTTTATTTTACCGCTTATTTACTTCACATTTAAGGAACACGGTAAAGAACCAAATTCTTTAGTAATTCATACGGGCACTCAAACTAACAATTAGTATCATAGTAGGTTCTCTAACACACACGGCTAACACCTAGAGAGATCTTGGAAGCAAGATGAGTGCTCCACCCGGAATTAATGAAGGACAATCTACTACCAGGCCACCCCTGTTCAATGAAAAATATTACAGTTGGTGGAAAGCAAGAATGGAAGACTTCATGACAGTTGAAGGCTATGAACTATGTACCATAGTGAACCAAGGTCCATTGGCTCCTACTAAATAAAATGCACAAAATAAAACAGTTCCTAAGGATCCCTCTGAATTTGTGGCCGTAGATTTCAGAATGATGGAGAAGAATACAAAGGATAAAAAAATCTTTATTTGTGGACTTGATCCTGATGAGTACAATAGAATTTCTGCGTGCTCTAATGCAAAGCAGATATGGAATGTACTCCAAACTGCCCATGAAGGAACAAACCAAGTGAAGAGATCAATGATAGAGCTACTTATGAGAAACTATGAACTCTTCTTCATGAAGAAGTTTGAACCCATCCAGGATATGATGACTAGGTTTACTATAATAACTAATGAACTGAAATCACTTGGAAAGGTGTTTACCTCAAAAGAGTTGGTTAGTAAAGTTCTAAGGATCTTTCCAGTTTCATGGGAATCAAAAGTTACTGCAATCCAGGAAGCCAAAGAGTTGGACAAAATCTCACTTGATGAGTTGATTGGAAACTTAAAGACTCATGAAATGAGAAAGATAGAACTACGCAAAGAACCAAAGAGGGATAAGACCTTGGTTCTTAAAGCGTCTGACGATGATGAATCTCACAATGATGATCCTGATCTAGCAATGTTTGCCAAGTTCAAGAGGTTAATGAAGAACTCCAAAAGTGCATCCAAGAGAGACACCAGCAGTAAGCCTAAGTAGATTGACAAAGGTAACTATGATGGGTGCTACAAGTGTAGCAATCTAGATCACATGGTCATGGACTTCCCAATATGGGAAATTGAGTGAAGGAAAGAACGAGCTGAAAAAGAGAAACATGAGAAGATGAGAGAAAAGGGTTCCAACAAAGGAAAAATCCTAGGAAAAGGATTTACTGAAGCAATGAAGCGGGCTTTCTTGGCAGCATATAAGGATAGTGGAAGTGATAAAGAGGAAGAAAAGGAGGATGGGGCTATAAGTCTTTATGTTGTAATTGATGAATACCGGGTTGTGGAGATAGAGCCCCCAGTACAGCTTGGAATGCACATTGGAAGACCTTCTTTGTTTGATGAGCACCATGATGATGAATGGAAGCTACGTATGGAAACATTTCTTCAGGCTACTAACTTTGACCTATGGGTAATTATCAGTCATGGACTAATTCTTCCAATCAAAATGGATAGTGAAGGTAACAAGTGCAACAAAAGAGAAGAGGAATACGATGAGGAAGATCGTCAGCTAGTTCAGAAAAATGCTAAAGCAAAGGACCTGCTTTACAGAAGCTTGTCCAGAATCAGAGTGTCCTCTTGCATCTCTGCTCATGATATATGGAGGACCTTAGAAGCTGACTTTGGAGATGAAAACATCTAAATGACATTGATGGCGATTGAAGAATCCGAAATAAAGGAAGAAGTGATCGGAATGATGGCTACAGAAAACATGTTCCTAAGTTTGACCCAAAATATGTAGGAATTTCCGATAATAACATGTGCACTCATTTTGGAAAGGTAGGACACTTTAGAGACACTTGTCCTGCCTTAATTCATGCTCAGTTTAGAAGCACCTTTGGTATTGCTAAAAGGGTGAATAAGGAAGAGGAGCCAAAGGTCAATCCTCTTGTCCATACTAAGTGGTTAAGGTTAATAAGAAAATAGCTTCTAATCCTCCCTTTTGGGCAAAAAGAGATTTGATTCATCCCTAGTGGAGTGTCTAAGAGTTTCTGGGATGAGGCAGTCAATACTACCTGTTACCTGCTAAATATATTCATGGTCAGACCCATTCTTGAGAAAACACTCTATGAGTTACTTCGAGGAAGAAAACCCAACATCACTCACTTGACAGCCTTTGGGTGCAAATATTTTGTGCATAATAATGGAAAAGAAGCTCTAGGTAAGTTTGATGACAGAAGTGATGAGGGAATTTACTTGGGTTACTCTCCACATAGTAAGACCTATAAAGTCTTTAATAAAAAACTATGTGTATGGAAGAAAATATTCATGTTATCTTTATTGAATCTAATAATTTGGCTGAGAAAGGTCTGCAGGATGAAGATTATGACATAGGACTCATCGGTGATGAAGTTACAAAGGAATCTGAACCTCAGTATAAAAATGGATCCGAAGACCATAAGGAAATTGACAGTGATCATGAGGAATAAGAAGAAGAAAGAACTACTCTAACTACTAACCAGACTGATGAAGCCACATCCACTGAACATGTTCCTTTGGGTCACTCCTCGGGTGAATCTTCTCTGGGTATACAGATAAGATCATGGAAGCATCAAAGTTCATATCCTCTTGAGAATATCATCCCTGATCAAGATGCATGAGTGCAAACCAGGTCTTCTCTAAGAAATCTATGTGCACTCATAGCATTCCTCTCACAGGTTGAATCTAAGACCATCAAAGAAGCTCTAAAGTATCTAGGCTGGATCATGGCCATGCAAGAGGAGATGAATCAGTTTGAGAGAAGCAATGTCTGGCACTTGGTATAGAGATCCAAGAACAGAACTATCATAGGTACCATATGGGTGTTCAGAAACAAGCTGGATGAACAAGAAAATATCACAAGGAACAAGGCTAAACTGGTGGTTCAGGGATACAATCAAGATGAGGGCATTGACTATGATGAGACATTTACACATGTACCTAGAATGGAAGTTATAAGAATGCTGATAGACTTTGCTGCCCACATGGAGTTCACCTTATATCAGATGGATGTAAAGAGTACCTTCTTGAATGGTTATATGAAGGAGGAAGTGTTTGTCAAACAACCTCTTGGATTTGAAAGTGAAGAATTTCATGACTATGTGTTCAAGTTGGATAAAGCTCTATATGGACTGAAATAGGCTCCAAGAGCTTGGTATGAAAGATTCTCAAGGTTCCTCTTACCTAACAACTTTGTAAGAGGAAAGGTGGACAACACTCTATTTCTAAGGAGCAGAGGGAAGAATATTCTGATTATGCAAGTGTATATGGATGACATTATCTTTGGGGCTACTAATGAAGCAATGTGCAAGGAATTTGCTGAGATGATGGAAAATGAGTTTGAAATGAGCATGATGGGTGAATTGAACTTCTTTCTGGGGTTGCAAATCAAGCAAACACCTACTGGAACCATGATACATCAGCAGAAATATATCAAGGAACTACTAAAGAAGTTTAACATGGACTCCTCTAAGTCCATTGACAGTCCCATTGCAACTGCATCAAAGTTGGACCTTGATGAAGAAAGAAAAAGTGTTGAACAAAAATTATATAGAGGAATGATTGAGTCACTATTGTACCTCACAGCAAGCAGGCCTAATATTGTATTCAGTGTGGGATTGTGTGCAAGATTTCAGGAAAATCCCAAGGAATCTCACCTGAAGGTTGTCAAAAGGATACCAAGTTATCTCAAGGGAACCCCTGACCTCTGCCTATGATATCCCAGAGGATATAGCTTTGATCTAGTTAGTTATGTTGATGCCGACTATGCAGGTTTTCATGTTGACAGGAAAAGCACTTCACGAACAACTCACTTTCTAGGTTCTTGTTTGGTGTCTTGAATAACCAAGAAGCAAAACTTAGTGGCCTTATCTACAACTGAGGCTGAATATCGGCAGCAGCATCTTGTTGTGCTCAGTTGCTATGGATAAGATAACAACTAAGGGACAATGGTATATTTGTTGATTGTGTTCCCATTTTTTGTGATAATACCAGTGCCATAAACATTGCTAAAAATCCATGTCAGCATAAAAGAACCAAGCACATTTACATTAGACATAACTTTCTCAGAGACAATATTGAAAAAGGGAAATATCTCAATTAATTTTTGTAAAACTGAAGATCAAATTGCTGATATTTTTACTAAAGCTCTGAGTAGGGATCACTTTGAAAGGAACAAACTAGAACTAGGTCTAATCAATTCTTCCAACTAAGTTGAACCCCAGTGATTGGCTAGAAAAGGTATAATTAGATGAAGATAAGTAAGTACAATGTGTTTAATTCAGCTTCGTGCTTGTATTAAGCTCACACACTTGCTTGAAAAATCTGGCTGATAATTATATTGTATGATACTAATATGTAGGGGTGTACAAGCTAAACCGAACCGACGAACCAAGTCAAACCGAAGAAAAAAATCGACTTGTGGTTTCGTTTGTTTGGTTTGATGTTGGAAAATAAAAAACCGATCACTCTTGGTTTGGTTTGGTATTAACAAAAAAAAAGTCAAACCGAATCTAAACCAAACCGACATAATATATATATATATATATATATATATATATATATATATATATATATATATATATTTAAAGTTTGTAATTAAAGTCAAACTGCTCAAGTTTGTAATTAAAGTCAAAGAACCCCAAGTAGATATTTTGGTTTATCACACGTGTGTTGTCATTTTCTATTATGGAAGGTATTGAAATTATGATTCATACGAACAATTGCTATTCGTCATATATTATTTTAATGAATAGTAATCATGCGGACAATTGGTGATTATTTTATCTCTTTTTCAAGCATAATATAACTAAAAAGAAAAACCGAAAAACCGAGTAAACCAAAAAAACTGACAAAAATCGAAACCGAAAAAATCGAGTTTATGTTGGCTTGATTTGATTATAAATTTAGTAAACCGATATAGTTGGTTTGATTTTGGTTTAATAAAAAACCGAATCAAACCGCCTCATGTACACCCCTACTAATATAAAGGGCTGAAGCTTTATTGTAGAAACAAGTAAGGAGCTGCTAAGGAGTTGGTTCTTCGACTCAGGTACGTGCCATATTGTATTAATTTATTGGGACTTAATATCCTAAAATTATTGTTATTCTCAGACTTATTATTATGTTGTCAACACTTCCAGTCGTCTTTTTGTCAAAGAGTAAGGGGGATTCCTAGTGCAATTAGAGTTCAATTACTCCTGAAATTCTAACTGTCAAAGTAACCCTTATAAGAGTCCCGTTAGAACTCAAATTTGGTCACCTTCTCTCTTCCAACCAAATCAGGAGTAACGTCTTTAAAAGGCCCTTATGATCAGCTTCTCAGACCTTACTGTTTCTCTCAAACCCTAAGCAAAAATCAAAAGCAAATATCAAGAACCAATTCCCCCCTTCTCTTCATCGAGTCTCTTATCTGATCACCATGCCTAAATCCAGTCAAACCCCCTCTAAAACCAAATCATCATCCAAGGCTGAAGCAAAATCCAAAATCATGAAGCCCAAATCAAAGAAAAGTGCCAAGCCATCAAGTGAACCCATACCCATACCTGCTCCTTCTCCTTCGATATCCTTCACTGTACCTATATCATCATTCCATGTTCATGCTGCTCTCACCATCCCCACCTCCACTGTACCCCCACTTCCAAAACCAACCACCCATTCACTTGAGCCTACTGCGAAAAATACCTCTAAGTCAACAAAGGTCAAGGCTACTCAAAGAAAATCTGTCAAGAAAGTGCCCGATACTGCTACTCAGGTAGGCATAGTGGTCAAGGAATCTGTGATTCAGGGGGAATCAGTGCCAGTCAATGCTAATCAGGTACAACATACCCCTTTGAAATTAGATATTTTGGTATCTGCTATAGATGTTGCACCCTTAGATACTCTCCCACCCACGAGTGAGAAACCACAAGTAGAGGAATTAACTATAGAAAAGGGTGTAGGTGATCCGAGAAAAGAGGTAGATACTACTACTGTTGGGGTTGTGGTTGAGGAGGAAGGAAGTAAATAACTTGAACAAAAGGAGGTATCTGACGGTCTTTCATTTAGTTAGACTGAGGATGAGGAAGATGATGGGGGTGAAAAAGAAGAAGAAGATGTGGACAGTCAGGAGGAGCATAATGCTGAAGACATTGCCAATGAAGAAGAAAAGAGTGAGAATGAGGGAGCATCTGGAAATAAGAAGGAAAGTGATACGGATGATAAGATAGGTGAACAAGTAAATGATTCTGCAGAAGAAGAAAATCATAGTAAAGAAGAGGACAACTCTGAGAGTGAGGGTAGGGATCAGGAAAAAGTAAGTGAGAGTGAAGGAGTGGATGAAGAGAGTGAGAAAGAGAATCAGAATTTGAGTGAGGAATATGAAGGCTCTATGACCATTGGGAACACTGTCATAGCCCATTCAGAAGCAACTGGTGAAGAGACAAGGGCTCAAGAACCTGGGTCTCTGTTAACTCCTTTCACTGGGGATGAAGAAGTTAGCAGTGATGAAGATAACTTGCCATTGTCTGAGGTAGGGAAAAAACCCAGGAAGACTTCTGTGAAAGCAACAAAGTTAGCAGTCCCAACGAGGAAAGGAGTGGCTCCTCCTGCCAGGACTCCTCTTATAAGGAGTAAAAGAAATGTTGTTGATGAACAGGTCATTATCTAGAAGTGCCAAGAACCCAAGGAAGAAGGTCTCAATTATGGAACTTGTCGTTGAGCTTGATGGAGAAGATGAGTCTGGATCTACTTTGCCAGCTAAATCCTCTACACCAAAGAGAAAGGCTGCCAAAGTTACAAGAACGGCTACCCCTTCTGCAAGGGCCAGTAAGGGAAAGACAAGAAAGAATATGCCAACTGCAGTTGATCGACTCACAAAGTTCAGCAACAGAAACGTGCTAAATGGGAAGATTCTTGCCAACAATGATGAGAAGGGGATGACTCAACTAGTGGAAAAACTTGAGCTACAAGGGTGGAAGCACATGTTTGTCAAAGCTTTCCCTCCTGTATATGTTCCTGATGTGGTGGAGTTCTATGCAAATTTTAAATTTGATGGGAAGGTAGTCAAGAGTAATGTAGGGGGATTTGAAATGAAGTTTGATGCTGAGTAGCTGGGGATGATTCTGAATATCTCGTCTTTGGAATTTGACAATTACTTGAATAAAAAGTGACCAGCCATAGACAATAATGTTGACACTATCATTGTGGTCACAAGAAAAGTTTCTCAAAAGTTTGAATTGGATGCTCCCTAGAAGGTGTACAAGACTGATATGACTCCCTTCCACAAGCTATTGTTTCACTTTGTCAATTCCTGCATTTTGCATAGGTCTGAGAGACGACACGAGGCTACTATGCTAGACATGGTTGTAATGAAACTGCTTGACACTGGTCGACCTATAAATCTCCCTAGCCTGATGATTCATCATATGGCAAGAGCTATAGATAATTCCAAGCCTAAGCATGCTATGCGTTATGGTTTCATGTTGACTGAGTTGTTTGACAAGCTCAACATTGCCTTACCTGAGCTTAAGTATAGAAACCACAATGATGTTTTGGATGTTGTTATCCTCAAGAAGTGTGTCTATGAGGAGATCAAGGCTAGAGGACCCACAAGATCTGCTATTCTTCCTGGGAGCAGTAGGGCTGCAGAGCTCAATAAGAGGTTGGAGTTAGCTGTTGAAGAGAATGCCAAACTTCGTGAAGATAATGATGAGCTGAAAAAGGAAAACGGGCAACTTAGGAAAGAGCTCAGAAGAGATAGGGAAGCTCATGCCCAACAAATTGCCACCCTTGTGAAAGCATTGACCCCCTCTATCTCTCACCCTTGAACATGTTCCTTCCCAGTGTTTGTAGTTTGCTTTGCCATTCCAGTGATGCCTTACTTTCTTTTTTCTCTTTTGGTCTTAGTCTAAGTAGTTTGCAGTATGCTTAGTTTATTTTGTTCTAATGGTTAAGACGAGGTCCTAGACTTATTTAGGCATTACTTAATGTCTCATCTTGTTCTGCTTTACTGCTTTATATAATATTTGATCTTCAGCCTAGTCTGTTTGCCTTGATATTTCTTAAGCTTGTGTTGTAGCCTGGTTGGCCTTGAATCTTATGTTATATGTGCTTCATCTGTCTAACATCTTCTTCTTCTTTTTTCCGATGATGCCAAAAAGGGAAAGATAAGGTTAGGAGGTTGTGGGTTGTGAACATACATGTCTGTCAATAGTACTTGTTGTGATTATCTGGTTCTTTGGTGTGATTACCTGGTTCTACTATGTACAAACATTACTAAAAATCCGGTAAAAATCGACCAAAAAAACCGATCAACTTTGGTCGGTAAAGGCTAATAACCGATCAAACCGTGACCTTTTACATGTGGGCGATATTTTAGGGGTCGGAAAGGCATACCGACCAAAGTTGATCGGAAATTACCGACCAACTGTGGTCGGTCAATTAAATTTAAAAACAAAATATTGCAAAAAAATGGACCAAAGTTGGTCGGTTTTTTCCGACCAAAGTTGGTTGGTATTTTAATTATGTAATCAAAAGATTCACCATCTGGGAATCGAACCAGGGTCTGTACTGTGGCAGAATACTATTCTACCACTAGACTGTTGGTGCATTTTATTTTAAGACTGTCTTTTATTTGATTTATACTCTTTAATTATATTTTCGCACAAAAATAACCGACCAAAGTTGGTTGGTTTTATTAAAAAATAAAAATACCGACCAAAGTTGGTCAGTTTTTTAAAATAATCGGACGAATTAACCGACCAATTTTGGTCTGTTTTTTAATATTAATTTTTATTTATTTTGATTGAAAAACCGACCAAAGTTGGTCGGTTTCTTAGAAAGTAAATTTTGCGGGACTCAAAAATAGTTTACCGCATTTTTGCGCCAAAGAAAACCGACCAAAGTTGGTCGGTTTCATAAAACAAAATTAAAAAATAAAATATTTTAAAAAACCGACCAACTTTGGTCAGTTGTTTGGTCGGTTTTTTGACCGATCAAAGTTTGCCATCATCAAAAAGGGGGAATTTGTTGATGTTTTAATGATTAACAAAGTATGTCTAAATACAATAATTCAAAGAACTAGGTCCACAATGTAGCTGCTTAACTGTTCTAAAGAACCAGCTCCTCAGGATAAATGACCAGCTCCTCAAGTTGATGATTGTACGTCTATACAAGATAATAACTTTATCTCAAAGTTACCCAGGTCCGAGTTTGGTGGAAGAAGGCTGTTACATGTGATAATGGTTGTTTCTCAAGAAGATACGGATAATTCAGTCAGAGACAAGAGTCCCAAAGTTTGTAGAATCCTTGGAATAATAGGAGTCTTATAAAAGGAGAAACTGACTATGAATAGGACTCCTAGAAGATCTCAAGTTGATGCGCTTAGATACTATCTACTTTGGATTTATGTAATTATCTTTTTACACATCAACTGAAGAGTCATATGTGTTTACTCTAGTCGAGTACTTGCAGTGTATTCTTCTTGAGTGAGTCTAGTTAATGTGTTTTACGAAATTGAGTTGTAATCAACTGTCATAAATAATTAGTGAGTTGGAGTGATTGTTTGCTTTACAAGTTAGAGTAACTTGTAAATCAAATAGTTGTAGTAGGAGTACCGAAGAGTATTGAATTACAGTCGTGTAATTGATACATTTTTGGCTCATTGTTCTAGTGGAGTTGAAGTTGAAAATCCTACGTAGTAGATCGTGATTTTTGCACCTTTTGAGCCGGGTGATTTTCCACGTAAAAATCGTTGTGTTTACTTTTATTGCTTAGTTACTTCACGTATAAGGAAACACGTTTTTTTGTGGGGAGTTATTTTTTTTTGTTTGGGGGGGGGGGGGGGTTTAGCTCTCCAACACTTCTTTTTTAAAATTAAAGTTCTTAGTTTGGAGCTTACTTTATTCCTTTTATGTATTTCATTCTCTAATATGCATATCATGAAGAAATGATAATGTCGAGTTTTTATAAAACGTACGTGAATAAGAAAGATGGTCGAAATTCTCTTCTTTCTTTTTTCTATCAACTTGTTTTTTAATTTCACTTTTTGCACAATGGACTATCCTACTAAAAATTTGAAATTAGTTACTACTCGTTGCTAATCTGTCGCTAAATCGCTTGTAATTAATAGAATTTTTTGATAATCTACTGCTACTCATCGCTAAGTCGCTAAATAGGATTAGTGACAGATCTTACTATTTAGCTACAGAATTTGTCTGTCGCTAATTTATATATTTTTAGTAGTGAGGGTGAGAAAGAAGGAAGCTGAACTCAAATGAACCTAGACTGGTAAATAATTCTCGGCATTGAGAGCTCCTTCCAAAAAGTGAATAAGACTTTTCAACTAGAGAAAGATTGATTTCAACTTCCCCTAAACGTAAACCAAAAAGTCGTCTACTTTTAAGTCTTGGCCAACGTAAATTCCACGATTAGTTTGTTTATTGAAAAAAAAAAAAGAAAGGGAAAAAGATATTCTCTTCAAATTAGATTAGACTATATATGTTTGGGCCCGCCCTTTGGAAAAACATACCAAGTTTGTTGTCTTGGCTTTGTTGTCTTGGGTGAAATTATTGTTGCTTTCTTTGTTTGGTTTGGATGTAATAAAAAATGTAAATAGAATTTGTTTTACTTTGCTGTCTTAATGAAGTGAATTCGTGAGACCAAAAGAAAATAATTCTCTCTAGTTTTATTACTTTCCTCATCCTCTTGACAACTCAAGCAAGAGAAGAAAATTATGAAACTATCAAATTATAGAGAGTGGCCTTTAATTAATTACGATTCAAATTATAGCTTTTTAACTACTGAATTGTTCTCGGAGTTATTTTCATGAGTTCTCGGAGTTAATGACTAGTATTATGTTAATACCTTCGGTGTTGCTGGGGAAAAATCACAAATAGCCACTTTCAGTCAGTATATCAACAACAATCCTAGTATATTCTCACAAGTGGGCTTTGGAAAGGTTAGTATGCACACAGGCCTTATCCCTACATAGTGACGGTAGAGAAGTCGGCTTAGAAAGGGCGCCACTTCAGTCCCTGCAATCGAAAAATAGCCAATCCAAGATGGTGGTTATTTTGTAAAGACACGATTGAAATGCGGCAATTGGATGCTATTTCTACTGTTGCTGGAGTGGCAGTCCAACCCATAATATTCGGGGGCTGAGGAAATGCATACCTAACTTGGTAATGGAAAAATGGCGTCGAATGGCCAGTTTTTGGTCTTCGTTAATATTTCGCCACAATTTGAAATGTAATTGAGAAATTGCCTCTTCTTAATACGAAAATAAAACTTGAACAAAATATCCCTAGCTAAATTACGGAAAACTTCTGCAAAGTGTGTTGGAGTTTGAAACTGCTACAAGTGAAACTCCAATACACTTGAAAAATTCCTAGAGTTTCAAATATGAAGTTCAAACTCCAGAAAATATTTATGGAGTTTGAAGCTTTATCTATTATTCTCTATCTCTTCTTGCCATCAGTTGTTGATGCCATCTAAACAGTTTCCATATTAGAGGGAAGAGTTAGAAATTGTGATATCCCAAAATAACATCTTTAATTTAAACATTCATTTCTGTATTCTATGACCTCGAAAAGTACTATTCATCATTTCTTGACTTGCGTGCGCAGTCCGAATAATTTTCCGAAAAGTTTTTATATGAAAAAATTGATTAAAATGTGAAATAGAGCTTTAAAACTCAATTAAGTTGACTTTGGTCAATATTTTTAGCAAACAGACCCAGATCAGTATTTTGACAGTTCTGGTAGGTCTGTATCGTGATTTGGGACTTGAGCGTATGCCCAAAATTTAATTTAGAGGTCCCTAGCTCAAGTTATGGCCATTTAACGGAAACTAGAAATCTAAAGGCTAAAGGTTTCCAAAGTTTGACCACAAATTTGACTTTATTGATATCGGACTCGGATTGAGATTCCGAAAATTAGAATAGCTTTGTTATGTCATTTATGACTTGTGTGCCAAATTTGAAGTAATTCCGGATTCGTTTAATAAGTTTTGGCACGAGTTTTGCAAAGTGAAAAGTTTAGAAAAATCAAAAGCTCGAATCGAGATGTGAATTGTAATTTCGATGTTATTCGATGTGATTTGAGATCCTGAGTAAGTATGTATTATATTACAGGACTGGTTGGTATAATTGGACGAGGTCCCGAATGGCTCGGGTGAGTTTCGGACGTGTTTCAGATCATTTTTGTAAAAATCTGCAGGTCTAGTTTTGGTGTTTCGCACCTGCGACTTTTGAAGCGCAGGTGCGGCCCCGCTTCTGCAGAAAGCCCCATTTCTTCTGCGATTTGGAGCCTGGGCAGCCTACTCGCTTCTGCGAGAAAATGATTGCAGATGCAACCACCGCTTCTGCGGCTCGGCGATCGCAAACGTGGAAGGTACCGCTTATGCGACTCCTTCATGCGCTTCTGCGCTGCCGCAAATGCGGCTAAATTTTCGCTGATGCGGACACACGCTGGGCAAGCCCATTTTGCAGATGCGAGATTTTTATCACAATGCGAGCTCGCAGATGCGGAAATTCGTTCGTAGATGCGAAAATGCTAGACAGAATACATAAAATCGGGAGTTAGCTATTTTTACTCTTTTTTTAGTTTTGAGTCTCAGATTTGGGCGATTTCAAAGGGTTTTTTTTACGATTTCGAACTGGGTAAGTATTCTTTATCATATAATGATTATATTTCATGAACCCATGGCTATATTCATCATTTATTTCGGATTTAGATAGAAGAAAATTGGAATATTTGTAAAACTTTCCAAAAAACGAAATTTAAGATTTGAAGGTTCACTTGACATCGGAATTTGATAATTTTTATATGGTTGGACTTATGTCGGAACGAGTGTTCGGATTTCGTGAGTTTTTCTGAGATTCGAGACATGGGCCCTACTATGGAATTTTTAGATGAATTTCGAATTTAATTTGAAAAATTAGTAATTTCATATGGAATTAATTCCTACGATTCGTGTTGAGTATATTGAATTGTTTGTGACTAGATTTGAAGCTTGCGGACACTAATTCGCAAGGAGGAAATGGTTTAATGGAATCTTGAAATTGGTTGCGATGCGAGGTAAGTGTCGTGGTTAACCTTGACTTGAGGGAGTAGGATTTATTTATCTATTTGCTACGTGATATAATGTGCGGGTACAACATATATGTGAGGTGTCAAGTACTTATGTGTTGTGGTTGAGTCAAAGCATGTTGGAGGAATTTATTTTATTTTGAATAATTGCTTAATTAATTAAGATATTCCTTCTTAAGTTTATTATAGATTATTTGATCATTATTCATGAAATTTTTATTGATTTAATTATTGTTGAATATGGTGAGAAAGAGTGTAAAAACACAAAGGGTGATGCCATGCCATTTTTATTATTTATACTATCATTGTCATGGTGAGAAAGAGTGTAAAAGCACGAAGGGTGTTGCCATGTCATTTTTGAGTGTAAAAGCACGAAGGATGATGTCATGCCATTTTCATAGAGTGCAAAAGCACGAAGGGTGATGCCGTACCAAAAAAGAGTTAAATCACGAAGGGTGATGCCGCGCCAATTATTATTATTTATTTATCAAATTATGGGAGGAATGAGAGTAAAAGCACGAAGGGTGGTACCATGCCATTTTTATATTATTAGTTGCTTATTTTATTGTTGATGAATTAATTGGCTTCTAAGTGATACTTCTCCTGCTGAAATTATTATATCATTCTCCTTCGCATGTCCTCTCCCAATTTATTAATAGTTATTTATTGTATTATTGTTGCTTCGTATTTGCATATACTTGTACACGTTGTTTACGTAACTCGTCACTACTTCGTTGAGGTTAGGCTCGACACTTACAGAGTACATGAGATCGGTTGTACTCATACTACACTCTGCACTTCTTGTGTAGATTTTGGAGTTGGTCCCAGCGGCGTGCCATAGACGTGCTCGAATTCAACTACTCAGAGGAGACTTGAGGTATAATTTCACAACATTCGCAGTTCTGAAGTCCCCTTCTATCTTACCTTTGCTGTGTATTATCTTTCGAACAACTTGAATTTTATTTAAACCTTTATTTGTATCATTCTAGTGACTCGTGTACTTGTGACACCAGATTCGGGGATGTATTGTGATGATTCGGTAGTTATGGTCTTCCGCACTCTATTTCAGTAATTGACTTCTATTTAATTTAATTTGCTTAAAAATGGTTAATATTATTTTAACATTGGCTTGCCTAGAAAGTAAAATATTAGGCGCCATCACGGTCCTGAAGGTGAGAATTTCGGGTCGTGATAAGTTGGTATCAGAGTACTAGGTTACTTAGGTCTCACGAGTCACGATCAAGCTTTGTAGAGTTTGAAAGATCGGTACGGGGACGTCTGTACTTATCTTTCAGAGGCTATGGAGTTTAGGAACAATATCATTTCTTTCTTATTCGGTCGTGCGATCTTATTCTATCATTGATGATTTAACCATTCTATTCTTATTCTCTTGCAGATGGTGAGAACATGTAATACATCTACCGATGGACAGGGAAGAGAGCCCTCGGTGGCAACTATGACCAGGGGTAGAGATCGGGTCCGAGGTCGTGCTAGAGGCCGAGGCAGAGGTAGAGCTTAGTCTAGAGCTCAAGCAGCAGCACCTATTGTAGAACCTCAGGAGGAGGTTCCAGTTCAGACTGTACCAGTTGGACCAGTTCAGGTCCCGGAATGATTCATAGTTACTCTAGTGCTTCAGGACGTTCTAGTCCGTTTGGTGAGTCTTATTGAGGGCGTGGCCCAGAATGGTACATTTCCAGTGGCACCACCCATCTTATAGGCTGGGGGAGGAGCACAAACTCCCACTTCTCCCACTCCGGAGTAGATGGCTCCCCAGTTTCAGGCTCCAGCAGCTCCGCCAGTTAGGGTAGTTTAGCCAGTTATTGCGGCACAGGCCGGTGATTGGCCAACCATGTCTTCTGAGGCCTTATTGAGACTGGATCAATTTACAAAGCTCTTTCCAGTTCACTTCATTGGTACACTTTCTGAGGACCCACATGATTACCTTGACTGCTGCCGTGAGGTGTTGCGGAACATGGGTATAGTTGAGACCAGTGGGGTCGGTTTTGCTGTATTTCAGATGACGGGTTCCGCCAAGAGTTAGTGGAGAGATTATACATTAACAAGACCAGTTGGATCGCCTACATTGACCTGGGAGTAGTTCTCACGGCTATTTCTAGAGAAGTTCCTCCCTATCATATTGAGAGAGGATTACCGCAGGCAATTTGAGCGTCTATAGCAGGGCGGTATGACTGTTACCCAGTATGAGACCCATTTTATGGATTTGGCCCGTCATGCTCTCCTTTTACTACCTACTGAGGGAGAGAGTGAGTGAGGATGTTTATTGAGGGACTCATTCACCCTATCAGGCTTCAGATGGCCAAGGAGACCAGAAGTGAGTTTTCCTTTCAGGCGGTTGCTAAAATTACGAAGAGGATCGAGATGGTTCTTGCACAGGAGAGAGGGCAGGGGTCTGATAAGAGGACTCGTCAGTTCGGTGGGTTCAGTGGTGCCTCTTCTGGAGGCAGGGGTAATTTTCATAGAGGCCAACCTCCTAGGCCGTTTCATTCAGTGCTCCAGGTATCCCACCGTGCTTCAGGTGGTCACGGCCCTCATGTGTCTCATTCCGACCAGCTAGCTTACAATGCACCACCAGCTCCTATTTATACACCTCCGATCCGGAGTCATCAGAGTGGTTATCCAGGTCGGCATGGCCATTTCCAGGGTCAGCAGTCACAATAGCCGAGGACCTGTTATACTTGTGGTGATCCGAGACACATTGTTAGATTTTGCCCTCAAGCATCAGGAAATTCACAACAACAGGGTTCTCGTGCTATGATTCCAGCACCAGCTGTTCCGCCACCCGCGCAACCAGCTAGGGGCGCGGGTTAGACAGCTAGAGGTGGAGGTTAGGCCGTTAGAGGTGGAGGCCAGCTAGTTAGAGGTCGTCCTAGGACGCGATTCAGAGTGATGGGCCCAGCCCCGATTTTATGCTTTTCCAGCTAGGCCTCAGGTCGAGTCATCTGATGCGATGATCACATGTATTGTTGCAGTTTGCCATAAAGATGCTTCAGTTCTATTTGATCCAGGATCTACTTATTTGTATGTGTCCTCCTATTTTGCTTTATATCTGGTTGTGCCTCGTGATTCTGTGCGTGTTTCCACATCGATGGGAGAGTCTGTTGTGGTAGATCATTTCTATCGTTCGTGTGTGGTTACTATTGGGAGTTTTGAGACTAGTGTGGATCTTCTACTTCTTGATATGGTAGATTTTGATGTAATCTTGGGTATGGATTGGTTGTCACCTTATCATGCTATATTGGATTGTCATGCCAAAACGGTGACCTTAGCCATGCCGGGGTTACTTCGACTAGAGTAGAAATGGATTCTTGGCCATTCTACCAGCAAGGTTATCTCTTATGTGAAAGCTCGACATTTGGACGAGAAGGGGTGTCTAGCTTATTTGGTTTATACTCGCGATCCCAGAGCGAAAGTTCCTTCTATGGATTCGGTTCCAGTTGTTCGTGAATTTCTAGTTGCATTTCCTGCGAATCTGTCGGGAATGTCACCCAATAGAGATATTGACTTCTGTATTGATTTAGCTCCAGACACTCAGCCCATTTCTATTCCACCATACCGTATGGCCCTGCCGGCGTTGAAAGAATTGAAGGAGCATTTACAAGAATTTCTTGATCATGGATTCATTAGACCCAGTGTCTCGCCCTGGGGTGCACCAGTACTATTTGGAAAGAAGAAAGATGGCTCTATGCGGATGAGTATAGATTATCGCTAGTTGAACAAGGCCACTATAAAAACAAGTATCTGTTGCCAAGAATTGATGACTTATTCGATCAGCTTCAGGGTGCCAAGGTATTTTCGAAGATCGATTTAAGGTCTGGTTACCATCAGTTGAAGATTAGAGCATCTGATGTCCCTAAGACAGCTTTGCGAACTCGGTATGGGCATTACGAATTCCTAGTGATGTGATTTGGGCTGACAAATGCCCCAGCAACATTTATGGATTTGATGAAGTGGGTGTTCAAGCCTTATTTTGATTCCTTTGTGGTTGTATTCATTGATGATATCTTGATATACTCCAGCAATGGAGGGGAGCATGAGCAGCATCTTCAGATTGTGCTTCAAACTTTGAAAAATAATCAATTATATGCAAAATTTTCAAAATGTTAATTTTGGTTAGACTCAGTTGCCTTTTTGGGGCATGTGGTATCGGCTAAAGGGATAAAAGTAGATCTTAAGAAGATTGAGGCAGTTCAAAATGGGCCTAGACCTACTTCAGCTACAGAGATCCGGAGTTTTCTGGGTTTGGCATGTTATTGGAGGGGTTTGTGGAGGGGTTTTCATCCATAGCATCCCCACTGACCAAATTGACCCAGAAAGGTGCCCCATTCAGATAGTCAGACGAGTGTGAGTTGAGCTTTCAGAAGCTCAAGACCGCTTTGACTACGGCGCCAATGTTGGTATTACCCACAGGTTCAGGATCTTATACGGTGTATTATGATGCATCTCGGGTTAGGCTTGGTGCAGTATTGATGCAAGATGGCTGGGTGATTGCATATGCGTCGCGGCAATTGAAAGTTCACGAGAAGAATTATCTTGCCCGTGACTTAGAATTGGCAGCCATTGTCCATGCACTGAAGATTTGGAGACATTACCTTTACGGTGTCTCATGTGAGGTATTCAGTGATCATCGTAGCCTACAGTATCTGTTCAGGCAAAAAGATCTCAATTTGAGGCAGAGAAGATGGTTGGAGTTGTTGAAAGATTATGATATCACCATTTTGTATCACCCCGGAAAGGCCAATGTGGTGGCCGATGCTTTGAGTAGAAAGGCTGTGAGTATAGGCAGTCTTGCATATATTTCGGTTGGTGGGAGACCATTAGCTGCAGATGTTCATACTTTGGCTAATCAGTTCGTGAAGTTAGATATTTCAAAGCCCAATCGGGTTCTAGCTAGCACTGCTTCTCGGTCTTCTTTATATGAGTGCATCAGAGAGCGACAATATGATGATCCTCATTTGCTTGTCCTTAAGGACATGGTACGATACGGTGGTGCCACAAAGGTTGTTGTGGGGGAAGATAGAGATTTGGGATGCAGGATCATATTTGTGTGCCTAATGTGGATGGGATTCGTGAATTAATTCTTGAAGAGGCCCACAGTTTCCGGTATTCTATTCATCCGGGTGCCGCCAAAATGTATCAAGATTTGCGGCAACATTATTGGTAGAGGATAATGAAGAAGGATATTTTTGCATATGTAACTCGGTGTCTAAATTGTCAGCAAGTCAAGTACGAGCATCAGAAACCTAGTAGAAGTTAGAAATTCCTGAGTGGAAGTGGGAGTGTATCACTATGGATTTTGTTGTTGGGCTTCCATGGACTCAAGGAAAGTTCGACGTAGTATGGGTCATTGTGGACAAGTTGACCAAGTTAGCATATTTCATTCCAGTAGCAATTACCTACTCTTCAGAGCGGTTAGCGGAGATTTACATCCACGAGATTGTCCGCCTTCACGGTGTGCCCATGTATATCATTTCTGATCGAGGTACGCAGTTCACTTTGCACTTCTAGAGGGCTGTACAGTGTGAGTTATGCACGCGGGTTGAGTTGAGTACAACATTTCATCCACAGACAAACGGACAGTCAGAGAGCACTATTCAGATATTGGAAGATATGCTTCGCGCTTGTGTCATAGACTTTGGAGGTTCTTGGGATCAGTTCTTGCCACTTGTAGAGTTTACCTATAATAACAGCTACCAGTCAAGCATTCAGATGGCTCCATATGAGGCATTATACGGAAGACGGTGTCGATCGCCAGTTGGCTAGTTTGAACCGGGAGAGGCTCGGTTGTTGGGTACCGATTTGGTACATGATGCCTTGGATAAAGTCAAGATTATTCAGGATCGACTTCGCACAGATCAATCTAGGCAAAAACGTTATGCTGACCGTAAAGTTCGTGATGTTGCCTTCATGGTTGGAGAAAGAGTATTGCTCCGGGATTCACCTATGAAAGGTGTAATAAGTTTTGTAAAGAAGGGCAAGTTGAGCCTTAGGTATATTGGACCCTTTGAAATTCTCAAAAGGGTGGGTGAAATAGCCTACATGCTTGCATTACCACCTAGTTTATCAGTAATTCATCCAGTGTTCCATGTGTCTATGCTCCGGAAATATCAGGGTGATCCATCCTATGTGTTAGGTTTCAGGTCAGTCCAATTGGACATGGATTTGACTTTTGAGGAAGAGCCGGTGGTTGTTCTAGCTCGACATGTCCGACAGTTGAGGTCTAAGAGTTATCCTTCAATTCGGGTGCAATGAAGACATCAATCAATTGAGGAAGCTACCTGAGAGTCCGAGTTGGACATGCGGAATAAATATCCACACCTTTTCACCAGCTCAGGTACTTTTCTAATTTCGTTCGAGGACGAACAGTTGTTTTAGAGATGGAGAATATGATGACCCAAAATGACATATTTAATTTAAACATTCATTTATGTGTTCTATGACCTTGAAAAGCACCCTTCATTATTCCTCGACTTACGTGCATAGTCCGAATAATGTTTTGGAAAGTTTTTATTTGAAAATATTTATTAAAATGTGAAATAGAGCTTTAAAACTCAATTCAGTTGACTATGGTCAAAATTTTTAGCAAACGGACCCGGATCAATATTTTGACAGTTCTTATAGGTCTGTATCGTGATTTGGGACTTAGGCGTATGCCCGAAATTTAATTTGGAGATCTTTAGCTTAAGTTATGGCCATTTAACGGAAACTAAAATCTAAAGGCTAAAAGTTTCCAAAGTTTGACCACATATTTGACTTTATTGATATCGGACTCGGATTGAGATTCCAAAAATTTGAATAGCTCACTTATATCATTTATGACTTGTGTGCCAAATTTGAAGTCATTCCGGGTTCGTTTAATATGTTTTGGCACGTGTTTTGCAAAGTAAAAAGTTTGAAAAATCAAAAGTTCGAATCGAGGAGTGAATTTAGTTTCGAAGTTATTCGATATGATTTGAGACCCCAAGTAAGTCCGTATTATGTTACAGGACTGGTTGGTATAATTGGACGAGGTCCCGAATGGCTCGGGTGAGTTTCGGACGTGTTTCAGATCATTTTTGTAAAAATGCAGGTCTGGTTCTGGTGTTTCGCACTTGCGACTTTTGGAGTGCAGGTGCGGCCCTGCTTCTACGGAGAGTCTCGTCGCTTCTACAATTTGGATCCTAGGCAGCCTACTCGCTTCTGCGAGAAAATGGTCGCAGATGCGACCACCGCTTCTGCGGCTCGGTGATCGCAAATGCGGAAGGTACCGTTTAGTAATTAGTAATTTCATATGAAATTAATTCACACGATTACTGTTGAGTATATTGAATTGTTTGTGACTATATTTGAAGCTTGCGGACACTAATTCACGAGGCAAAGGTTTATTGAAATCTTGAATTTGGTTGCGAAGCGAGGTAAGTGTCATGGTTAACCTTGACTTGAGGGAGTAGGATTTATTTGTCTATTTGCTACTTGATATAATGTGCGGTTACAACGTATATGTGAGGTGAGGAGTACTTATGCGTTGTGGTTGAGTCAAAGCATGCTGGAGGAATTTATATCATTTTGAATAATTGCTTAATTAATTTAGATATTCCTGATTAAGTTTATTATTGATTATTTGATCATTAATCATGAAATTTTTATTGATTTAATTATTGCTGAATATGGTGAGAAAAAGTATAAAAGCACGAAGGGTGGTACCGTGTAATTTTTATTATTTATACTATCATTGTCATGGGGAGAAACAGTGTAAAAGCACGAAGGGTGTTGCCGTTGTCATTTTTGCGTGTAAAAGCACGAAGGGTGATGTCATGCCATTTTCAGAGAGTGTAAAAGCACGAAGGATGATGCCGTGCCAAAAGAGAGTTAAAGCACGAATGGTGATGTCGTGCCAATTATTATTATTTATTTATCAAATTATGGAAAAAATGAGAGTAAAAGTATGAAGGATGGTGCCGTGCAATTTTCATATTATTAGTTGCTCATTTTATTATTGATGAATTAATTGGCTGTTAAGTGATACTTCTTCTGCGGAAATTATTATATCATTCCCCTTCGCATACCCCCTCCCAATTTATAAATTTCTATTTATTGTATTATTGTTGCTTCGTATTTGTATATACTTGTATAGGTTGTTTGCGTACGTATCTTGTTATAGCCTCGTCACTACTTCGTCGAGGTTAGGCTCGACACTTACGAATTATATGGGGTCGGTTGTACTCATACTACACTCTGCACTTCTTTTGCAGATTTTGGAGTTGGTCTCAGCAGCACACCATAGACGTGCTCGGATTCAACTACTCAGAGGAGACTTGAGGTATAGCTGCATAGCGTTCGCAGTTCTGAAGTCCCCTTCTATCTTACCTTAGTTGTGTATTATCATTCGAACAGCTTGAATTTTATTTAGACCTTTATTTGTATAATTCGAGTGGCTCGTGCACTTGTGACAACAGATTCGGAGATGTATTGTGATGATTCGGTAGTTATGGTCTTCCGCACTTTATTTCAGTAATTGACTTCTATTTAATTTAATTTGCTTAAAAATGGTTAAGATTATTTTAACGTTGACTTGCCTAGCATATGAAATGTTAGGTGCCATCACGGTCCTGAAGATGGGAATTTTGGGTCGTGACCGAAACTTAGGGAACATTTGGTTTAGCATATTAGAAGAAATAATCATGGTATAGAAATTTTTATTAGTTAGATTCATGTTGATTTTATAAGGAAATTATATCTCCTAAAACCTCTTCCAAAGGACCCCTTAGTATTCTAGAAACGACACGAGGGAATCCGAGTGTTGTGAACGAAATTGACTCCATAAGGGCCTATAGACTAAGAGAGATAAATGAGATTGGGTCAATTGAGATTAGTGGGGCGAGTAAAATATTAGAGAATTATATTTGGGATCCAGGTCCAGTTAGCAAGTGGATAAAAAGTCCTACGAGGTTAGAAAGAACTATTATCCGAATTATGTTGAAGCCTCGCTCAATTTGTTCTTCTCATCTCCTCTGATATATCTGTCTCTCATCCCCTTTCTTCTTAGCTTTATGTTGCAATTTCTCTTCTCACCTACTCCCTATTTCCCTTAGTGTTGCTTTCTACTGTTCTATTGATATTTGGTTATTGTAATTTTATTTAGTGAGTTAATATAATCAGTTGGTTCAGGTGTAATATTCAGTTTGCTACATAAAAACTCAAAGACTCTCATTGATACATCTGTGAAGGAAAATTGTCACGACCCGAAATTTTCCACCGACGGGACCGTAATGGCGCCTAACATTTCACTTGCTAGGCAAGCCAACGTTAGAGAATCATTAAACCAATTCCTTATTCCCATTCAGTAATTAACAATAATTAACTAAGATAAAATATAATAAGTACGAAAATCATAAAACTGTATTAATTATTACCACCCGGATCTGGAGTTGCAATTCACGAGCATTCTAGAATTTACTACAAGTAATAGACTGAAAGAAATACAATTATCTGAATGAAAGAAAACTGTAGGACATAAAAGATAGACGGGGACTTCAAGGTCTATGAACGCCAACAGATCTAGCTTGAGTCTTCGGACAGCGGACCAATAGCAAAATCTCGATCAACCTGAGAGGGTATCAAAATTTGCACAGAAAGTGCAGAGTGCAGCATCAGTACAACCGACCCCATGTACTGGTAAGTATCGAGGCTAACCTCGGCGAAGTAGTGACGAGGCTAGTACAAGACACCACATATAACCTGAACAATATAATTATGCTAGTGGCAATAATAGTAAATAAAGAAATAACGCAAAAATAATAGAAAGGAGACATACAGTAAGGGAATACAATATAAAGAGTGAGAATAATGAAAAGACAGAATTAAACCAAAAATCCTTAAACGAATTGAGCAATTAAAACCGCAAAGGAAAACTGCACGGCATCACCCTTCGTGCTTTTACTCTCAACCTCACCAAATAAATAAATAGAACGGTACGACATCACCCTTTGAGCTTTTACTCTCATAATATATACGACATCACCCTTCGTGCTTTTATACTCTTCCTCACAATATAAATAATACGTGCACGGCATCACCCTTCGTGCTTTTACACCCTTCCTCACAATATAAATAATGCATGCACGGTATCACCATTCGTGCTTTACACTCCTCCTCACAAATCACAGAATCAATAACAACGGGTAGATAGAAGTATCACAAAGAAACCAGTATTTTATCCATAATTAATAGCACAATGTAACCTCAACCTTGAATCAATATTCGAAAGTTGCGAAAACTCAGTGAAACCATATATAAGTCACCCAACATTTTAAATAACCCGCTAAGCATGGATAGTAGAATTTAAGGCAACAAAATAGACAAGAATAGAATATCACTCGCATGCTATGACTCGACAATGACGCATAGATGATCGTGACCTTACCTATACATTGTATTTAACAACCAAACACGTAGCAAATAAACACATAATACCTATTCCCTCAAGTCAAAGTTAGACACAACAGTTACCTCGCTCCGAAGGCCACTTAATTCTCAATCACAACTTTTCCTTTGGAATTCACCTCCAAACCACTCGTATCTATTCAAAAATGACTCAATAATATCAAATATTGCTAAAGGAATCAATTATATTGCATAAATTAAATTTCCCAAATTTTCCTCCAAAAAGTTGAAAAATCGACCCCAGGCCCGCTTGGTCAAAACCTGAAGTTCGGACCAAAATCCATTTATCCATTTACCACTAGCCCGAATATATAATTGGTTTTGGAATCCGACCTCAAATTGAGGTCTAAATCCATAAATTTCCAAAATTTCTAGTTTCTACCCTAACCCCTAATTCTATCATGAAAACTCTAGATTTTTGATTGATAATTCAAGAAATGTAATGGGTAATTGAAAGAAAATAGTTTAGAATCACTTACCAACACTTTGGGGAAGGAAATGACACTTGAAAATCGCCTCTGTCCATTTGGTTCTTAAAAAATGTTGAAGAAATGGCTTAAGCTTGTGTTTGATTTTGTTTTATGCACTGGGCGACAGTGTGTATCGCATTCGCGAGGCCACTGTCACATTCGCGAAGTGTACTAGATGCCAAGCCTTTGCGTTCGCGAGACCCTGCTCACGTTCGCGATGAAAGAGCGACCAACCCTCCCCCAGGTCCCCAAGTGCTTTGCGGTCGCGGTCGCGGTCGCGAAGGGTAAATCCCCCCATCACTTCACGTTCGTGACCAGGCCTTTGCGTTCGCGAAGAAGAATTCTCAGCCTCACCAGTTTACTCTTTGCGTTCGCGAGAGGACCTTAGCGAACGCGAAGAAGGATATACCAGACACCAGAATCTGCAGAAAACCAGATTTTTCCCAAGTCCAAAACATCCCGTGGCCTATCCGAAACTCACCCGAGCCCTCGGGGCTCCAAACTATACATGCACACAAGTCTAAAAATATCATATACACCTGCTCGCGTGATCAAATCGCCAAAATAACACCTCGAACTCCGAACTTTGTGCCAAATCAAATGAAATTCTCAAGAACACTTTAAAATTTCTATTTTCTCAACTGGACGTCCGAATCACGTCGAATCAACTCCGTTTCTCACCAAATTTCCCAGACAAGTCTTAAATATCATAATGCACCTGTACCGGGCTCCGGAACCAAAATACGGACCCAGTACTCACAATGCCAAATATTAATCAATTCTTAAATATAATTAATTTTCATCAAAAATTCATAACTCAAGCTAGGGAACTCTAAATTCGATTCCAGGCATACGCCCAGGTCCCATAATTTGATACGGACCCACTGAGACCGTCAAAGCACGGATCCGGGCCCGTTTACCAAAAATGTTGACCGAAGTCAATTAAAATCAACTTTTAAGGCAAATATTCTTATTTTCATTAGTTTTCTACATAAAAGCTTTCCAGAAACATGCCCGGACTGCGCACGCAAATCAAGGAGGGTAAAAATGAGATTTTTAAGGCTTAAGAGCGCTGATTCGAGTTCTAAAATATAAGATGACCTTTTGGGTCATCACATTCTCCACTTTTAAAACAATCGTTCGTCCTCAAACGGACATAGAAAAGTACCTGGGCTGGTGAAAAGGTGGGGATATCAACTCCGCATATCGGACTCGGACTCCCAAGTAGCTGCCTCAATAGGCTGACCTCTCCATTGCACTCGAACTGAAGGGTAACTCTTTGATATCAACTGGCGAACTTGGCGGGCTATAATTTCCACCCGCTCCTCCTCGTAAGTCAAATCCTTGTCCAACTGGACAAAGATGAAATCTAACACATGGGATGGATCACCGTGATACTTTCGAAGCATGGACATATGGTATACCAGATGAACAGCTACTAAACTAGGTGACAACGCAATCCTGTAAGCGACCTCTCCCACTCTCTCCAGAATCTCAAAAGGTCCGATATACCTAGGGATCAACTTGCCCTTCTTTCCGAACCTCATTACACACTTCATGGGTGATACTCGAAGTAACGCTCTCTCTCCGACCATGAATGCAACATCACGAACTCTATGGTCGGCATAACTCTTCTGTCTGGACTGAGCTGTGCGGAGTCGATCCTGAATAATCTTGACCTTATCCAAGGCATCTTGTACTAAGTCTCTGCCCTAAAACCGAGCCTCTCCTGGCTCGAACCACCCAACTAGCGACCGACACCGCCTACCATATAATGCCTCATAGGGATCTATCTGAATGCTCGACTGGTAGTTGTTGTTGTAGGCGAACTCTGCAAGGGGAAATAACTGATTCCACGATCCTCCGAAGTCTATAACACAAGTGCGGAGCATATTCTCCAAGATGTGAATAGTACACTCGGACTGCCCATCCGTCTGAGGATGAAATATTGTGCTCAACTCAACCCGCGTAACCAACTCACGCTGAACTGCTCTCCAAAAGTGCGAGGTAAACTGTGTACCTCGATAAGAAATGATAGACACAGGCACACCGTGAAGACAAACGATCTCACGAATGTAAATCTCTGCCAACCGCTCTGAGTAATAGGTAACTGCCACTGGAATGAAATGCACTGACTTAGTCAGCCTGTCCACAATAATCCACACTGCGTCGAACTTTCTCTGAGTAAGTCCATAGTGATACGCTCCCACTTCCACTCAGGAATCTCCATCTGCTGAAGCAAACCACCGGGTCTCTGATGCTCATATTTCACCTGCTGACAATTCAAGCACCGAGCCACGTAAGCAACTATAGCTTTCTTCATCCTTCTCCACCAATAATGCTGCCGCAGGTCCTGGTACATCTTGGCAGCACCCGGGTGAATAGAATACCGAGAACTGTGAGCCTCCTCAAGGATCAACTCATGAAGCCCATCCATATTAGGCACACAAATACGACCCTACATCCTTAAAACTCTGTCATCTCCAACAGTAACCTGCTTGACACCACCGTGCCGCACTGTGTCTCTAAGGATAAGTAAATGAGGATCGTCATCTTGTTGATCTCTGATGCGCTCAAACAAAGAAGACCGAGTAACTGTACAAGCTAAAACATGGCTGGGCTCAGAAACATCTAACCTCACGAACTGGTTTGCCAGGATATGAACCTCCAATGCTAGTGGTCTCGCATTAACTGGAATATAAGAAAGGCTGCCCATACTCACTGCTTTTCTACTGAATGCATCGGCCACCACATTGGCCTTTCCCGGATGGTATGGTACAATATAGTGCTATCATAGTCTTTCAATAGCTCCAGCTACCTCCTCTGCCTCAAATTGAGTTCCTTCCGCTTGAGCAAATACTGCAAGCTTCGATGATCGGTGAATACCTCACATGGCACGCCATAAAGATAGTGCCTCCAAATCTTCAGTGCGTGAACAATGGCTGCCAGCTCTAGATCATGAACAGGGTAATTCTTCTCATGAACCTTCAGCTGCCGCAAAGCATATGCAATAACCTTACCACCCTGCATCAATACCGCACCCAGACTAATACGATATGCGTCATAATATACTGTATAAGATCCTGAACCTGTGGGTAACACCAATACCGTGCCGAAGTCAAAGCTGTCTTGAGCTTCTGGAAAGCTCGCTTCACACTCGTCTGACCACCTAAACGGGGCACCCTTCTGGGACAATCTGGTCAACTGGGCTGCTATGGATGAAAACCCCTCCACAAATCGACGGTAATAGCCCGCCATACCCAGGAAACTACGGATCTCTAAAGCTTATGTGGTTCTAGGCCAGTTCTGAACTGCCTCAATCTTCTTAGGATCCACCTGAATACCCTCTATTGATACAACGTGACCCAAGAAAGCAACAGAACTCAACCAAAACTCACATTTTGAGAACTTAGCATATAACTGGCTGTCTTTCAGAGTCTGAAGAATGATCCGAAGGTGCTGCTCATGCTCCTCTCGACTGTGGGAGTAGATCAAGATATCATCAATAAAAACAACAACAAAGGAATCCAAGTAGGGTTTGAACACCTGGTTCTTAAAATTCATGAATGCTGCTGGGGCATTTGTCATCCCAAATGACATCACTAGAAACTCATAATGCCCATGCCGAGTCCGAAAAGTTGTCTTAGGAACATCGGATGCCCTAATCCTCAACTGATGGTAGTCAGATCTCAAATCAATCTTTGAAAATACATTGGCACCCTAGAGCTGATCAAATAAATCATCAATCCTCGGCAATGGATACTTGTTCTTGATGGTGACTTTGTTCAACTGCCGATAATCTATACACATCCTCATTGATCCATATTCCTTCTTAACAAACAACACGGGTGCACCCTAGGGTGAGACACTAGGTCTAATGAAGACTTTATCAAGCAAATCTTGTAACTTCTCCTTCAATTCTTTCAACTCTGGAGAGGCCATGCGATATGGCGAAATGGAAATAGGCTGAGTGCCCAGAGCCAAATCAATGCAGAAATCAATATCCATGTCGGGTGGCATCCCTGGTAGGTCTGCAGGAAACACCTCTAGAAACTCACGAACAATCGACACCGAATCCATGGAAGGAACCTCCGCACTAGAATCGCGGACATAAGCCAAATAAGCTAGACACCCCTTCTCGACCATATGCCGAGCCTTCATAAAAGAGATAACCCTACTGGCAGAATGGCCAAGATTCCCTCTCCACTGTAATCGAGGCAACCCCTACAAGGCTAAAGTCACTGTCTTGGCGTGACAATCTAATATAGCATGATAAGGTGATAGTCAATCCATACCCAGTATGACATCAAAATCAACCATGTGGAGAAGTAAAAGATCTACACGTGTCTCAAGACTCCCAATGGTACCACACATGAACGATAAACACAATCTACAACAATAGAATCTTCCACTGGTGTGGACACATACACATGGGCACTCAAAGAAACACAGGGAACAACCAAATAGGAAGCAAAATAGGATGACGCATAGAAGTAAGTAGATCCCGAATCAAATAGAACTGAAGCATCTCTACTGCAAAGTGAAACATTACATGTGATAACAGCGTCAGATGACTCAGCCTCAGGCATGACCGGGAAAGTATAACACTGGGGCTGGGCCCCACCACCCTAAACTACGTCCCTGGGACGGCCGCTAACTGGCTGGTCTCCACCTCTAATGGCCAGACCTCCACCTCTAACAGTATGGCCTCTACCTCTGGTTGCCTGACCCCTGCCTCTAGCTGGCTGAGAAGGTAGTGCAGCAACTTATGCCGGAATCATGGCACGAGAACTCTGATGTTGTGAGTTACCCGTTGCTCGAGGGAAAAATCCGGCAATGTGCCTCGGATCACCACAAGTATAACATAACCTCGACTGCTGTGATTACTGTCCCTGAAACTAACCCTGTCGACCTAAATAACCATCCTGATAACTCTGGAGTGGAGGTGCACTAATAGGAGCTGGTGGTGCACTGTAGGCTAGCTGGTCGGAACAATGCATCTGAGGGCCACGACCACCTGAGGCACAGTGGGATGCCTGGAGCACTGATTGAAACAGCCTAGGAGGATGGCCTCTACCAAAAGTACTCCTGACTCTAGATGAGGCACCGCTGAACTCACTGGAATGACGAGGTCTCTTGTCAGACCCCTGACCTCCCTGAGTAAGAACCATTTTGACTCGTTTGGTGACATTAGCAGCCACCTGAAAAGAAATGTCACACCCAGTCTACTTAGCCCTCTGCAATCTTATAGGCTGAGAAAGTCCATCAATAAACCTCCCCACCCTCTCTCTCTCTCTCTCTCTCTCTCTCTCTCTCTCTCTCTCGGTGGGAAGCAAAATAATAGCATGACGGGCCAAATTCACAAAATGGGTCTCATACTGAGTAACAATCATACTGCACACTCAAACTGAATGCCTTCCTCTCTCAATATGATAGGCAGAAACCTCTCTTTGAAGAGCTGGGAGAACTGGTCCCAAGTAAGAGCAGGCGACCTAGCTGGTCTAGTCAACAAGTAATCTCTCCACCATTTCTTGGCGGAACCAGTCATTTGAAATGCAGCAAAATCGACCCCATTGGTCTCCACTATACCCATGTTTCATAGAACCTCGTGACAGTTGTCAAGATACTCCTGGGGATCCTCTGAAGGAGCACCACTGAAGTGAACATAAAAGAGCTTGATAAACCTGTCCAATCTCCATAAAGACTCAGAAGACATAGCTGGCCCATCTCCGACCTGTGCCGCAATAACCGACTGAACTAATCCGACTGGCTGAGCTACTGGAGCCTAATACTGGGGAGTTATCTTACCTAGAGTGAGAGTGGTAGGAGTCTAGGCTCCTACTCCAGCCTGAGAGACTGCTGGTGCCATGAGAAATGCGCCAGTCTAGGCGACACTCTCCATAAGGCCCACCAAATGGACCAAAGCGTCCTGAAGTATTGGGGTAGCAATGAACCCCTCCGGAACCTGAACTGGTCCAGCAGGAACAGTCTGGGCTGGAACCTCCTCATCAAGATCTTTCTAAGGCTCCACTGTTGGGGCTCTAGGCTGAGCCCTACCCCTGCCTCGGCCTCTGGCACGGCCTCAGCCTCGACCTCTGCCCCGCATAAGAACTGCCACTGGAGGCTCTAGCTGCTGCTCAACTGAGGAAGCAGTACGTGTTCTCGCCATCTGCGAGAGAATAAGAGTAGAAGAGTTCAATCAGTATTGAGAAAGAAAAATCACACGACAGAGAAGAATAAAAGTGAAACTTGTCCCTAAACTTCATAGCCTCTAGAAGATAAGCACAAACGTCTCTGTACCTATCCTCCAGACTCTACTAAGCTTGCTTGTGAATCGTGAGACCTAGGCAACCTAGTGCTCTGATACCAACTGTCACGACCCGAAACTTCCCACAGACGGGACCGTGATGGCGCCTAACATTTCACTTGCTAGGCAAGCAAACGTTAGAGAATCATTAAACCAATTCCTTATTCTTATTCAGTAATTAACAATAATTAACTAAGATGAAATATAATAAGTGCGGAATATCATAAAACTGTATTAATTACTACCACCCGGATCTGGAGTTGCAATTCACGAGCATTCTAGAATTTACTCAAGTAATAGTCTGAAAGAAATACAATTGTCTGAATGAAAGAAAACAATAGGACATAAAAGATAGACGGGGACTTCAAGGTCTGTGAACACCGACAGATCTACCTTGAGTCTTCGGACAACGGACCAATAGCAAAATCTCGATCAACCAGAGCCGGCATCAAAATCTGCACAGAAAGTGTAGAGTGCAACATCAGTACAATCGACCCCATGTACTGGTAAGTGTCGAGCCTAACCTCGGCGAAGTAGTGACGAGGCTAAGACAAGACACCACATATAACCTGAACAATATAATCATGCTAGTGGCAACAACAGTAAATACAGAAATAACGCATAAATAATGGAAATGGGACATACAGTAAGGGAATACAACATAAAGAGTGAGAATAATGAAAAGACAGATTTAAACTGAAAATCCTTAAACGAATTGAGCAATTAAAACAGTAAAGGAAAACTACACGGCATCACCTTTCGTGCTTTTACTCTCAACCTCACCAAATAAATAAATAAATAAAATGACACGACATCACTCTTCATGCTTTTACACTCTTCCTCACAATATAAATAATGCGTGCACGGCATCACCATTCGTTCTTTTAAACTCTTCCTCACAATATAAATAATACATGCACGACATCACCCTTCGTTCTTTACACTCCTCCTCACAAATCACAGAATCAATAACAACGGGTAGATAGGAGTATCACAAAGAAATCAGTATTTTACCCATAATCAATAGCAAAATGTAACCTCAATCTTGAATCAATATTCGAAAGTTGCCAAAACTTAGCGAAACCAGATATAAGTCACCCAACATTTCAAATAACCCACTAAGCATGAATAATAGAACTTAAGGTTACAAAATAGACTAGAATAGAATTTCACTCACATGCTATGACTCGACAATGACGCATTGATGCTCGTCACCTCACCTATACTTAGTATTTAACAACCAAACGCGTAGCAAATAAACACATAATATCTATTCCCTCAAGCCAAAGTTAGACACAATACTTACCTTGCTCTGAAGGCCACTTAATTCTCAATCACAACTTTTCCTTTGGAATTCACCACCAAACCACTCGTATCTATTCAAATATGACTCAATATTATCAAATACTGCTAAAGGAATCAATTATATTGCATAAATTAAATTTCCCAAATTTTTCTCCAAAAAGTCAAAAAATCGACCCCGGGCCCGCTTGGTCAAAACCCGAGGTTCGGACCAAAATCTATTTACCCATTCACCCCCGAGCCCGAATATATATATTTGGCTTTGGAATTCGAACTCAAATTAAGGTCTAAATCTCCAAATTTCCGAAATTCCTAGTTTCACCCTAACCCCTAATTCTACCATGAAAACTCGAGATTTTTTGTTGATAATTCAAGAAATATAATGGGTAATTGAAAAAAAATGGTTTAGAATCACTCGAGGCCACTGTCACGCTCGCGAAGGGTACTGGCTGCCAAGCCTTCGCGTTCGTGAGACCCTGCTCGCATTTGCAATGGTTACTCCCCCTGGCCATCGCGTTCGCGAGGCATTGCTCGCGTTCTTGATGAAAGAATGACCCCCCCTCCCCCAGGTCCCCAAGTGCTTCACGGTCGCGATGAGCCTGTCACGTTCGCTAAGTTTAAATCCTCCGTCACTTCGCATTCGCGAAGAAAAATTTTCAGCCTCACCAGTTTACTCTTCGCGTTCGCGAGAGGACCTTTGCGAACGCAAAGAAGGATCCAGACACTAGAATCTACAGAAAACCTGATTTTTTCCAAGTTTAAAATATCCTGTGGCCTATCCAAAATTCACCTGAGCCTTCAGGGCTCCAAACCAAACATGCACACAAGTCTAATAACATCATGCAGACCTGCTCGCGTGATCAAATCACCAAAATAACGCCTAGAACTCTGAACATCATGAAATTCTCAAGAACACTTTAAAATTTCTATTTTCTCAACTAGACATCTGAATCACGACGAATCAACTCCGTTTCTCACCAAATTTCACAGACAAGTCTTAAATATCATAATGAACTTGTACCGGGCTCCAGGACCAAAATACGGACCCGGTACTTACAATGCCAAACATCAATCAATTCTTAAAAATAATTAATTTTCAGACTTTTAATTTTCATCAAAAATTCTTAACTCAAGCTAGGGACTACCGAATTCGATTCTGGGCATACTCCCAGGTCCCATAATTCGATACGGACCCACTGGGATAGTCAAAGTATGGAACCGGGTGCGTTTACCAAAAATATTGACCGAAGTCAACTAAAATCAACTTTTAAGAAAAATATTCTTATTTTCATTAGTTTTCAACATAAAATATTTTCGAAAATATGCCCGGACTGTGCACGCAAATTGAGGAGGGTTAAAATAATATTTTTAAGGCTTAAGAGAGCTGATTCGAGTTCTAAAACATAAGATGACCTTTTAGGTCATCACAAAAATGTGGTGGGGAAAATGGCTCCAAGCACTTATCAGTCTCGCTTCGGATTGCGTTCGTCCATGGAAGCTCTGTCGATGAAAATACGCAGATTCAGCAGAGAAGATGAGAAGAACAGACTGAGCCGAGGGTTCAATATAATTCAGATAATGCTTCTTTCTAACCTCGTAGTCATTTTTATCCACTTGCTAACTGGGCCTGGATCCCATATATAATTCTCCAATATTTTACTCGGCTCAATAATCTCAAATTACCCAATCTCATTTATGTCTTCCAACCTATAGGACCTTATGGAGTCAATTTGGTTCACAACACTGAGCCATCACACAATACTATAGCATTCCTCAACTATGAGTGAGAGATCTTTGAAACTGTCTTATATTTTAAAAGGCAAAAAAAGGATAACTATTTTGGATGCAATGCGTAATTTAATTTCGATATTACTACAACAACTTTCTATGATCCCTTCTTCGTTTGGAAATATATCATGACTTTAATAGAACTAATTGATTTTTTTTATTTTTAGCTGGTCTAATGAATACTATGCTGCCATAACAACATGATAATGGATAATTTCGATTTTTGTGAGAAATATATGATAAAGGATGAAAAGTGCATATTTTGAGTGTATTTGTAGGTTAATTCTTATGTGAGTTGCAGGAGTTCACACCACTTTTGAAGTAAAAATATACCCATTACGTGTTTCTTATGTGTAGGAAAAAACTTATGCGATAAATGATCAAATAGGAGAAAAAATTGAGAAAAATTAGTTGAAGAGAAAAGTCCCGGACAGCGAAGCGAGGTTCACTTCGCCAGACCGGGATCAGAGCTGAAGAAACTAGGAAAGTCCTGGACAGCGAAATGAGGTTCACTTCGCCAGACCGGGACCGGAGCAGAAAATATCAGTTTTTCCAATCCAAATTAGGAAAAGGAAAATTCGCCCCATACAAACCCTAGTCACTATAAATACACCCTAAAGCGTGCTTTTAAAGGGGGAGACACAACTTTGGAAGGAAAGAAGACTTTGGGGAGGCAAGAACACTCTAGGAGCAAGAAGGAGAAGGATTCAACTTCACGTTTTTTCTCTTTCTTCTTCCTATTTCCACTATTGGTTATGAATTATAGTATTGTAGTTTTGCATACTATTATGAATAGCTAATGTGTTATCTAGGTCTCTGATGGAACCTTTTGAAGGATGAATTCTTGTTATGTTTTTATATAATTGAGTCGTTGGATTTCTCTACTTGTTCAACTACGTGTTTGTTGCTATTAATTGAATGACCATCAATTGACTATGCCTATTTAGTTTGGACTGCTCAAGAGAGAGAGTACGTATTTAGGTAGTTGTAGAACAACATCACTCCTAACGTATGTGAGAGATCAATACGAAGGGTTTAAAGGCGGGATTAAATATAATGAAGCCTTGGTGTGATCGTAGTGAACGGTGAATTAGTGCCAGCTAATGTAGTTCGAGAGAATATCTAGTAAATTATGGTAGTTACTCGAGAGAGAATTACGACAACCAAAGTACTCACTATTGGTAGAGAATAATTAGGCGAAATTATAGAAGACATAGCGGTAAGGATACCGATAATTGGGGAAATCATAACTCTAGACCTCCTCAATCTTGTCTCCATCCCTTAGTATCTTTAGTTATTTATTCACTTGTTTAATTTGTTAGTTAATAAGTTAGACATAAGAATCTTTATATTTATGACTTAGGATTTGTTTGAGCTTGTCTTCTTAGTGATAGTGAACAGGTGTAGCTAAGCCTTAGTTCTCTGAGGGATTCGACTCCGGACTTTTAGACCGAATTATATTTGCAGGTACTGTTTATCCTTTTTAGTACTAGAGTTGGCCGTGATCATATTTTGGCATTGTTGCCTGGGAACTAACGGTGTAGTTGTAGCTGTAAATATTGCTTAGTGTCAAGTTTGAACTTTTATTTTATTTTATTTTTATTTTTGATTTGAGAGACATGGCATCTTGGAATTATGAGAATTTTGATGTTGGTAATTCTACTTTTGATCCTCCTTATGCATATTGTTGAGGAAACCACCCACGGAAAAACAATCAAAATATTTTTGAGAGCGAGTTATGTGCACCAACTCAATCTTGTGTGTGGAATGTGTGTGATATGTGTGGTGGTCAAGATGGTTACTTTCGTGGTTATACTTATATTACGTCGTGTCGTGATGTTACATCAAACGTTTATAGGGAGGCAACCTAGTTTTACTGCATTCTTTTATTTTTTTGTTATTGTAATATTCTTGTAGTGTCGTTTGTTTTTATGTCCCTAGGAGTATGGGAAGTAAAACCATTGGGAGAAAGCGAAAGCAAGTGAGATGGTCAGAACTAAGTGTGGGGTGCCCGTGCAAAGAACCAAGTATGGGAGAAATCTGAGTACCCATGAGCTGCCAATGCCTCGGTCTTTGGCCTACCAGGGAGTTTGTTTTATCCTCTTGTACTTATGGTTGTATATTGGGGACAATGCATAATTTTAAGTGTGGGGTGAAGAGACTGTTTGGATGATTTTCTATACTATTTTAGTTGTATTATTTTATGTGTGTTGAATTAAAAAACATTAGGTAGAAATAATCTCTCTTGGTTTTTCTTATGGCCATGGTTCTTTTTCAAGGGATGACTCTTTGAATCGGGTAGTAGTTTTGTTTTTAGTAGTTAGAATGTTCAAAAGGATTTGGACTTTTTCTGACGATGGACTTCCTAAACAGTTTTTTTGAGGGTTTAAAGTCCCCAAAAAAATACAAAAAGAATTTTATTTTTTCTTTCTTTTGAACTGATAATAGAATGTGGAGAACTTTAGTGTCTATGTATTTTGACATGTTTTATATCGGGGATTAGGTCTGGAGCATTTGAACTAAGTACTTTCTTCATGGTCTTTGCAATTACAGGTCTTGAAAATATGTGTGGCTTTCTTTTGACACCGAGGCTCATCTTTTGACTCTTGTGATTAATTCCATTGTGCTTAAATTTTATGATGATAATGCTAGTTGCTTTAACTCGAGAGTCTGGTCCGAGCCGTCCTGAGTGAGCCATGTGCATTGTGTGAGGTGAGATATTAGTGTACACTATGCCACCCTTGCTAGTCTAAAACTTTCCTGTGTGTGCGTCAAGGCGAAATGATTAAGTCTTGTAAGTTTGGGAAGTGATATAGGCTTTCTTTTAGTGACCATTTAGCCTATTTGCCTACCATTGCTAATATTATCCGTAGTCACCCCTTTTGAGGCTATAGACCTTTTCTTTGGCAACCACATTACAAGCCGAATCACCTTTGTTCTTAATCAAAACTTGTTGAACCTTTACCTTGGATGCACTTAAGTAGCCAGAAGAGTAAAGAAAGAAATTGTGTAGCTTTTAGGTGGAACCATAGAAAGGTCGTCGAGGTACATTGTAACGACCCGACCGGTCGTTTTGAGCATTTACGCTCCTTTCAATTATTTGAAGTCTTGAATAATTTCCTACGAGGTATTATGACTTGTGTAAATTGTCGGTTTTGGTTTTAAGGTATTTCGGAGCGAGCTTGGAAGGACGAATTTTCATGTTGGAAGCTTAAGTTGAAATAGTTGACCGGATATTGACTTATGAGTAAATGACCTCGGAATTAATTTTGATGATTCCAATAGCTCCGTATGGTGATTCGGACTTAGGAGCATATCCGGAAAATTATTTGGAGGTCCGTAGTGGAATTGGGCTTGAAATGTCGAAAATTTAATTTTGGGAAGTATGATCGGGGGGTTGACTTTTTGATATCGAGGTCAAAATCCGATTCTGGAAATTGGAATAGGTCCTAATTGTGAAATGTGACTTGTGTGCAAAATTTGAGGTAAATCGTACGTGATTTGATAGGTTCCGGAGTCGTTTGTAGAAATTAGAAATTTCAAAGTTCATTAGGCTTGAATTGGGGCGTAATTCATGGTTTTAATATTGTTTTAGGTGATTTGATGGTTCGACTAAGTTTGTATGATATTTTAGGACTTGTTGGTATAATTGGTTGAGGTCTCGAGGGGCTCGGGGTGAGTTTCGGATGGTTAACGAGTTGGATTATGGACTTGGAACTCTACTGGAATTTTTCTGATGCACCATTTGGCTTCCTTCATCGAGTTCGCAAGTGGAGCCTCACATCTGTGAAGAGGAACTGAGAGGCTGGCAATATTTGCTCTTCGCGTTCGCGAAGAGAAGAACACGTTTGCGAAGGGTGGACTGGGTGTGCATCGCGAACGCGAGAGGTGTTACGCATTCGCAAAGAAGAAAGGAAGCAGCTGAGGACCCCCCAGGCAATTGGTCTATCCTTTCGTGTAGGGGGTGTCGCGTTCGCGTAGAGAGGGGGAATGAAGCATCGCGTTCGCGATGGGTTGAATGCGTTCGCGTAGAAGGCATTGAGGCAGAGGCATTTTGTACTTCGCTAACGCGAGGGTGATGTCGCATTCGCGAAGGAGGAAGTCAGATTGAGGGTCGAGTTGGAGTTTGATTTTGGTAAAATTGGTATGGTTAGACTCGTGATTGAATGTGCTTCCGGATTTTGCAACTTTTGTTGAGTTCCGAGACGTGGGCCTCACGGGCGATTTTTGAGTTAATTTTTATATTTTTATGAAATATTATTAATTTCTTATGGAATTAATTCCAATGAATTTTATTGACTGAAACGAATTATTTATAGCCAGATTCGAGGCGTTTGGAGACCAATTCACGAGGAAAGGACATTGCAAAATAAGAATTTCACGGCTTGATATAAGTAACACTTCTAAACTTGGTTCTGCGGGTATGAATTCCTGAATTTGGTATAATATGAATTGTTTGGAGGTGACACACACGATAGATGACGAACATGTAGACGTGCACCACAGAAAATGTGTTTTGAATAGATCCTGTGAAGTAGTAAAATTAAAGAATCATTTGATTATTTGAACATGTGGCACGTGTTAGAGGAATTAAGTTGAGGCTAGTAATAAAGATCATGATTAGGCTATGTACCGATATTTTAGGACCCATAGGGTCGTGATGCTGTTGAATTAATTGTTCAAAAATATACATTTCACACTCAATAATAATTGCCCATTATAAGGATATTTATGGGATTGAGGTGCGCAGCGTAGTAGGCCATTTGGCTTTATATATGTTGTTATTATACGAATCGGGACTGCCCGCCTGCATCATGCCAGAATGCCATTGTGAGAATATTTATGGGATTGAGCTGCGTAACGTAGCATGCCATTTGGCTTTATATATGTTATTATTAAATGGATTGGGGCTGCCCGCCTGCAGCAGGCCAGAATGGCTTTATACATTATTATTGTTCTGGATCGAGGCTGCCCACCTGCAGTAGGCCTTATTGGCTTGGTATTACGCTTGGGCTGAAGGAGCCCCTCCAGAGTCTGTACACACCCCCAGTGAGCGCAGATGATCATCGATATTCAGGATGGACTTCCCAGGGCATGGACTTGCCTTACTTACTGCTTATATATATATTTGGGATGGATTTTTCCAGGGCATGGATTTGCCTTACTTATTTATATTGTAATGAATTTACCTGGACTTGGATCTTGTCCGTATCATTTGCATTTGGGGATAAATTATCCCAGGGCTGGATTGTCCTTATACGGTACTGGGTGACTGATTTCAGTCGATGTGCATATATATACGGGTCGGAACACCCTTGGGCTGGATTGGCCATAAACAATACCAAGTGACCGGATAATTTGTGACAAGTATTTACTTGAGGTCTTTCTATTGAGATGTCATGCCTCATATCATGCAGTATTGATCTATTCACTTGTACTGAGTTTACTATTGAACTTGAAAGCATGCCTATATTTCTGTACCATTATTTTTACTGGACTGTACCTGCGGAGCTCATCATTTCTTTAAGCCCAGAGGTTAGTCTTGTTACTTATTGAGTTAGTTGTACTCAAACTACACTCTGCACCTCGTGTGCAGATCTAGGTGCTTTCAGACACGAAGATTGTTAGATTTCAGAGTACTATCAGTTGGAGACTATCAAGGTAGTTGTTTGGCATCCGCTGACCTTGTCTCTCTTTCCTTCAGTTATTATATTGTTCTATACTTTCAGACTATGGCTTTTTATCAGTCAGACATTGTATTCATATTAGATGTTCATGCACTCAGTGACATCGGGTTTTGGGAGTGATATATTTGAAATTTTGAGATTTCTTCCGCTGAATTAATTATTTCGTTTTCAAATTTAAAAGAAATGGTGGTTTATTGGGATTTTTGTCTTGCCTAGTATTGAGATAGGCGCCATTACGATAGGTGAGATTTTGGGTCGTGTCAAGTTGGTATCAGAGCTCTAGGTAACATAGGTCTCACGAGTCATGACCAGGTTTAGTAGAGTCTTGCGGATCGGTACGGAGACGTCTGTACTTATCTTCGAGAGGCTGCCGAAACCTTAGGAAATTTCACTTTCTTGTATTCTTTCGTGCAGAATTGACTCGGCTTGAAACATAACTCTTTAAATTCCTTCCACGCATTTCGTATGCGCATATAAGTGCTCGGTATCAACTGTGCATCGATGGCTTGTGATTCTATGAATGAGGTTCAAGATGTGTGTCCTGTGTTTTGGTGACGGGCTTGTCTGGAGGACTTAAGGCCAGGTTTAGACCGCAGCTTAGGCTCGGTAGCTTCAGTTGTAACTTGTACATTTAGACTCATATGTACGGTAATGTCCCTATGGATGGAATTTGTGGCTCGATGAACGATGGAATGGCTTGGTGATGAATATGATGTAACTGCGGGATGTGTTAAGGCAATTTGAATGTGACGAGAAGTGTTTCCTTGAAATGTAAAGGAAGGCCATTGGGTGCTTTATTTTCATTTTGATGTGACGTACAATCTCGAGTGTGAATGTTTTGAAAGATCTTTCACGTCGTTAAATTTTGGGACAAATTAAATTTTCGTGTGTGATTAATGAGTTTGGAATCGAAAAGATTAAGTAATTTCATAGTAATTGTGGCTTCAAAAGGGTATAACAATATGCTAATTTGAGACTAAGCAGGTGGATTATCCCATGCGCAGTAATTTATGTAAGTGTGTTTCTTATGATTTGAATAGAGAGTTTCTTTTCTGCGAGCAGTGTGTATGTGTTGAGACTTGAATTTGAATCTGGTTGAGAAAGTTGACTTGGGTGTTAAGAGAATGAATGCAAAATTAGCGGATGATTGAGGTATTTTATGGTTAGTGTGTCTTGATCTTGAGAAGAATTTTCATTGAACTGACTGCAGTATTAAGGCAGTAATAAAGTATGGGTATTATGAATTATCGAGTGTTTTGTTCTATGGCTTTGAGCCAAGTGGGGGAGCCTGTTATTGATAATTCAATTCATGGTTATATGTTAAAATGTTAGTTGGTCTGAAGTATACTTGGGGATTAGTGATGACTTGCAGAGGTGGAGTTCGAGAATGACCCGAGTAAGGAAATTTCCTGAATACAGGATATAATGCACTTATGAAAATATGAAAATTTTGGAATGATTAAGTTGTTATTTTGAAGGATGTAGTGCACACGAAGTATGAATTTGATTGGCCGTGTTAAGACAGGGTTACTTCTTTGGGTGTTGTGCTAATGGGGCATGTGTCTTTCGGCTCGTTTGGGCGGTGTAATTGATATTTGAGCAGAGTGAATGACTCTTGAGAAAGTTCCAATGGATTCAAGATTAATATGTAACAATTGAGAATTTTTGGCGGATTTGTTTATGGATAAAATATGAGATTTAAGTTGGATGGTGTCGAGACTTATGCCATTTTTGTATATCATTATGGATTTTATATTTCAGTATCAGGAAGGTGAACGAAACGGCCTTAGACTCAAATAAGGTATTTTCAGAGTGGGTGTTCCGGTTGTGGTATTTATAAGGGTAATTATGATGTGGAGAGACTCTACAGATGTTTTGGTGGCAATTTTCTTGGGTTTTGGTGACCTACGTGGTTTGGTCGAGTTAGAGGAAAATCAGTTTTGATAGTTTAGTTATGTGAATGGATTTCAAAGTGTTCTGGATAGTTTCTACCATGGTTTGAGCCGGATATTTTCTACCGGTGTGGGGAACGTATTGTGTATTGTGGATTCCTCTTGGAAATAAGCAAGAGAAAGATTTCTAACTAATAGGGTATGTAAATTGTTGGTGACTCAAAGTTGATAATGAGATTCCTGTATTTTTCACATGATGGCATGATAGATATGGTATGTTGTGCGGGATTTAGATTTATATGTACGAGGTGGCAGTTCGTTCTTGAAAGGAAGATCATGAATTTTGGACAGAATGGTCAGTTTCAGATATTTAGATGAATGTTATAACTGCCCGAGGATCCCTGAGAAGGGTGCGTATTTCAAAAGACGCGTTGTGTTTTGACTTACAGATGTTCTACTAATATTCAAATTATTTCTATGTGGCACGAAAGAATTATGAAAGTATTCCTCATGGAAAATCGTGAAAGGAAGACGTGTTAGTTATTCTAGTGCTGGAGTTGGGATCAGTTACGGTGATTCATGTTTTTGATGAATTTGGAGACTGGGAGTTCTCAGAATTATATTATTTTAGGTTGCGGCTTGTTTGAAGTGAGTATTTTATTTTTACTCAGTGGAGGCACTAGTTGCGTTAATTATTTTTGATAGCTACGCGCTATAAGTGTGCATATATGTGAGGTTTGAGCTAATGAGCGGGCATCAGGGCAAGTACTCATACTCGAAAGAATGCTTAGGCTATGATATGCCTAGAGTTGACTGTTAAGCGTAAAGTTATAACGTTTCTCGTGTTCGTACCTTTGTTGAGAACTATCTGGGCTACATTTGAGGTTTCAAAGAGGTTAATTTCCCTGAATAAATTGGGTAGTTACTATTTTTGCGTTAACTTACCAATTTGTAGTGTGACACCACACTTTGCACATGCTTACGCTATGACGTGTTATTTATACCTGTCCAGGAGCATGTGAATCTTATTTTATTTATCACATACATGTGTACATATTTGATTGCTCATTTATGATATGCTTGGACTGGAGGCCTGTGACCATGCCTGGCGGATTACATTATTGGCACGTGAGTTGTCCGTGTGGATCCATATGCTGATATTTTTGGCATGTGAGTTGTCCATGCGGGTTCAGATATATATACGATAGCACATGAGTTGTTCGTGCGAGTGATGTTAATGTGAGCTCTAAAAGAGCTGGTTACTATTATTAAACTTATGTGTATTAGTTGTACAATATAAAATGAGATTATAGCATTACAGTTGTGGTTGTGCTTGTTGAACTTACAATACGGTTCTCTACTTTGAGACATTTTCCCTTTTTGGGTACAAAGTTGAGCAGTTGTGGATTGAGTTGTATTGGTGTGGCATGTCAATAGGATAGTTGTATTTAATAATATAAGGTCATTGGACCTAGAATGGATACTATCAGGTTGGATTCCGGTATATTGGGAGGATAATATTGAAGGTAGGCATAGAAAGTGATTATATCTGGGACTATGGTTATGGATGGATATAGCTTGTTCATACTTATACAATGTGTAGATGTGAGATTTGGGTATTGAAAAGAATTCTGGATGCTATAAATTTAGCTCCATGGTTTTTGGGCTAAGGTTAAATTAATGATTTTCAGTTATGTTGTGTGGTCAGGCCTATATAGAATAGGGTGACGTGAGGACGAACGTATGTTTAAGTGGGGGAGATTGTAACGACCCGACCGGTCATTTTGAGCATTTACGCTCCTTTCAACTATTTGAAGTCTTGAATAATTTCGTACGAAGTATTATGACCTGTGTGAATTATCGATTTTGATTTTAAGGTATTTCAGAGTTAGCTTGGAAGGACGAATTTTCATGTTGGAAGCTTAAGTTGAAATAGTTAACTGGATATTGACTTATGAGTAAACGACCTCGGAATTTAATTTTGATGATTCCAATAGCTCTGTATGGTGATTTCGGACGTAGGAGCATGTTCGAAAAATTATTTGGAGGTCCGTAGTGGAATTAGGCTTGAAATGCCGAAAATTTAATTTTGGGAAGTTTGACCGGGGGGTTGACTTTTTGATATCGAGGTCGGAATCCGATTTTGGAAATTGGAATAGGTCCATAATGTGAAATATGACTTGTGTGCAAAATATGAGGTCAATCGAACGTGATTTGGTAGGTTCCGGATTCATTTGTAGAAATTAGAAATTTCAAAGTTCATTAGGCTTGAATTGGGGTGGGTAATTCATGATTTTAGCGTTGTTTTAGGTGATTTGAGGGTTCGACTAAGTTCGTATGATATTTTAGGACTTGTTAATATAATTGGTTGAGGTCCCGAGGGGCTCAGGTGAGTTTCAGATGGTTAACGGGTTAGATTATGGACTTGGAACTCCGCCGAAATTTTTCTAATGCACCATCTAATTTCCTTCATCGCATTCGCGAGTGGAGCCTCGCGTTCACGAAGAGGAACTGAGAGGCTAGCAATATTTTGTCTTCGCGTTCGCGAAGAGAAGAACGCGTTTGCAAAGGGTGGACTGGGTGTGCATCGCGAACGAGAGAGGTGTTACGCGTTCGTGAAGAAGAGAGGAAGCAGCTGAGGACCCCACGCAATCCCCCCGCAGGAAATTGGTCTACTCGTTCGCGTAGGGGGTGTCACGTTCACGTAGTGAGGGGGAACGTAGCATCGCGTTCACGATGGGTTGAACATGTTCGCGTAGAAAGCATTGAGGCAGAGGCATTTTGTGCTTCGCGAACGCAAGGGTGATATCGCATTCGCGAAGGAGGAATTTGGACGAGGACTATTTTGTGCTTCACGAATGCGAGGCACTGACCGCGTTTGCGAAGAAGAAAAGCATGGGCAGTGGGTTTAAGTTCTGAAAATTTTTGACGGATTGGAGCTCGGGAAGAGGCGATTTTCAGGAGTTTTTCGAGGAAAACAACGGGGTAAGTGTTCTGAACTCAATATTGGTTAAATTACCCGAATCCATGGTTGTTTTTAACATTTAATTGGTGAATTGAGTTGGGAAAGTTTGAAAACCCTCTTCGTTTATATCGAAAATTTGAGGGTCGAGTTGGAGTCGGATTTTGGTAAAATTGGTATGGTTAGACTCGTGGTTGAATGGGATTCCGAATTTTGTAACTTTTGTCGAGTTCCGAGATATGGACCCCACGAACGATTTTTGAGTTAATTTTCAGATTTTTATGGAAAATTATTATTTTCTTATGGAATTAATTCCAATGAATTTTATTGACTGAAACAAATTATTTATTGCCAGATTCAAGGCGTTTGTAGACCAATTCACGAGGAAAGGACATTGCAGAATAAGAATTTCATAGCTTGATATAAGTAACACTTCTAAACTTGGTTCTGCGGGTATGAATCCCCGAATTTGATATGATATTAAGTGTTTGGAGGTGATACACACGATAACTGACGAACATGTAGACGTGCACCATAGAAAGTGTGTCTTGAATAGATCCTGTGAAGTAGTAAAATTAAAGAATCATGTGATTATTTGAACATGTGGCTCGTGTTAGAGAAATTAAGTTGAGGCTAGTAATAATGATCATGTTTAGGCTATGTGCCGATATTTTAGGACCCATGGGGTCGTGATGCTATTGAATTAATTGTTCAAAAATATACATTTCACACTCAGTAATAATTGTCCATTGTAAGGATATTTAAGTGATTGAGCTGCGCAACACAGCAGGCTATTTGGCTTTATATATGTTGTTATTATACGGATCAGGCTTGCCTGCCTACAGCAGGACAGAATAGCTTTATACATTATTATTGTTCTGGATCGGGGATGCCCGCCTACAACATGCCTTATTGGATTTACTATTTTATGGATCGGGGTTGCCCACCTGCAGCAGGCGTTAAAGGTTTTGTTATTATACGGATCGGGACTGCCCGCCTGCAGTAGGCCACATTGGCTTTGTATTACGCTTGGGCTGAAGGAGCCCCTCCGGAGTCTGTACACACCCCCAGTGAGCGTAGATGATCATCGATATTCGGGATGGACTTCCCAGGGCATGGACTTGCCTTACTTACTGCTTATATATATATTTGGGATGGATTTTCCCAGGGCATGGACTTGCCTTACTTATTTATATTGTAATGAATTTACCTGGACATGGATCTTGTCCGTATCATTTGCATTGTAATGAGTTATGTGGACATGGATCTTATCAGTATCATTTATATTTAGGGATAAATTATCCCAGGGCTGGATTGGACTTATACAGTACTGGGTGACTGATTGCCGGTCGATGTGCATATATATACGGGTTGGAACACCCCTAGGCTGGATTGGCCATAAACAGTATCAAGTGACCGGATAATTTGTGACAAGTATTTACTTGAGGTCTTTCTATTGAGATGTCATATGCCTCATATCATATAATATTAATCTATTTCACTTTAGTTTACTGTTGAAATTGAAAGCATGCCTATATTTCTGTACCATTATTTTTACTGGACTGCACCTGCAGAGCTCATCATTTCGTTCAGTCTAGAGGTTAGTCTTGTTACTTATTGAGTTAGTTGTACTCGTACTACACTCTGCACCTCGTGTGCAGATCCAGGTGCTTTCGGACATAGAGATTGTTAGATTTCAGAGTACTATATATTGGAGACTATCAAGGTAGTTGTTTGGCGTCTGCTGACCTTGTCTCTCTTTTCTTCGGTTATTGTACTGTTCTATACTTTCAGACAGTGACTTTTTATCAGTCAGATATTGTATTCATATTAGATGCTTATGCACTCAGTGACACCGGGTTTTGGAGTGATATATTTGAAATTTTTGAGATTTCTTCCGCTGAATTAATTATTTCGTTTTCAAATTTAAAAGAAATGGTGGTTTATTGGGATTTTTGACTTGCCTAGTATTAAGATAGGTGCCATCACGACATGTGAGATTTTGGGTCGTGAAAACTTGTGTATTAAAAAAAGTTACTAGCCAAAAATAACAAACTAAGGAGAGTGAAAAAAAAAGGAGAAGAAGAAAACACACAAAAAAATGAATAACACCTCTCATATCTTTGTGTGGGCTAGTAAATATCTATATGTTATTGTGCTTAATGAAGAAGGGCTTAAATGTGTATGGTTTCATGGCAAGACAATGAAGTGGTCATGGCAAGAAGGTGCTTAGAAGCAAAGTGTTGTGTATTAAAGTGGTTAAGAGGGTTAGTCACTATTTTCTTAAATATATCCTACCCTTCCTTTAGCATACATTACAACCTATAAAGTCCTACTTGATCCTAAACTTTGCGAGCTTAAATTAGTAGAGACTTACACTATGGGCAAGTCTATGGTACGAGCTTTGGTTGTATAAGAGTTTATTTGAGAGAGTGAGCAAATTCTTTCAATGTTTGAGTCCTTAGACTATACTTGAACTTATATTTGAGTGTGTGGGATATTATCTATGTGGTTTGTTGGTGAGGGAACATGATTTTCAAAGGATTGGTAGTGATTTTTAAGTTGGCACAAGGAGCAGGTTATTGTGTGGAATGTATTAGAGTCAAGTTTTGAGGCGAGAATATTAGAAAGAGCCACACGAATATTTTAAATAATCTTGGCATGAGTTTAAAACTTGAGGAAAGGTATGAAAAGTGCAAGGCTGGGTTATAAGTGTTAATATAAACCATTGTCGTTGGTGTGATGCTTGAGTATGTTTTGAAAGGTATTTCTTGCCTATGCGCTTAATTTTAAGTTGCTTGAGGACGAGCAAGAGTTAAAGTGTGGGTGGTGATAAAGGATGAAAAATGCATGTTTTGAGTATATTTGTATGTTAATTCTTGTGTGAGTTGCGGGAGTTACACCGCTTTTGAAGTGAAAATATTCTAATTATATATTTCTTTTGTGTAGGAACTAACTTATGCGGAAAAGGATTAAATAGGAGAAAAATTGGTGAAAAAGGAGTAGAAGAGAAAAGTCCCGGACAGCAAAGCGAAGTTCACTTCACCAGACCGAGACCGAAGTAGAAAAAGCAGGAAAGTCCCGGACAGCGAAGCGAGGTTCACTTCGCCAGACCGGGACCGCAGCAGAAAAATTAGTTTTTCCAATCCGAATTAGGAGAAGGAAAATTCGCCCCATACAAACCCTAGTCACTATAAATACATCCTAAAACGTGCTTTTAAAGGGGGAGACACTACTTTGGAAGGAAAGAAAACTTTGCGGAGGCAAGAACACGCTAGGAGCAAGAAGGAGAAGGATTCAACTTCACGTTTTTCCTCTTTCTTCTTCCTATTTGCACTATTAGTTATGAATTCTAGTATTGTAGTTTTGCATACTATTATGAATAGCTAATGTGTTATCTAGGATTTTGATGGAATCTTTTGAAGGATGAATTCTTGTTATGCTTTTATATAATTGAGTCGTTGGATTTCTCTACTTGTTCAACTACATGTTTGTTGTTATTGATTGAATGACCATCAATTGATTGTGCCTATTTAGTGTAGACTGCTCGAGAGATAGTATGCATTTAGGTAGTTGTTGAAAAACATCACTCCTAATGTATGTGAGAGATCAATATGAAGGGTTTAAAGGTAGGATTAGAGATAACAAAACCTTGGTGCGATCGTAGAGAGCAGTGAATTAGTGCCAGCTAGCGTAGTTCGAAAGATTGTCTAGTAAATTGTGGTAGTTGCTCGAGAGAGAGAATTACGTCAACCAAAGTACTCACAATTTGTAGAGAATAATTAGGCGAAATTATAGAAGACATAGCGGGAAGGATTACGACAATAGGGAAAATCGTAACTCTAGACCTCCTTAATCTTGTGTTCATCCCTTAGTATCTTTAGTCGTTAATTCACTTGTTTAATTTGTTAGTTAACTAGATAGACATAAGAATCTTTATATTTATAACTTAGGAATTGTTTGAACTTGTCTTTTTAGTGATATTAAATAGATATAGCTAAGTCTTAGTTCTTTGAGGGATTCGACTCCGGACTTTTAGACCAAATTATATTTGCAGCGACCGCTTATCCTTTTTAGGACTAGAGTTGGGCGTGATCAAATTTGGTGCCGTTGCTGGGGAACTAATGGTGTAGGTTTAACAAAAGTAGGGATATCAATGGATATTTAAAAACTGCCCTGAACGAATTGTACCGTGCCAAACTGATTTTCAGGTTTCTTTTAATAAAACCACAGGTTTTAATATAAATCCATGACCGTATCAATAATTAGGGTAGATTTTTTATTTTTTGAAAATAAAATGAAAAAAATACCGAATCGTACCGAATAAATTTATATGTGAAAAATATATTTATATATTACGTTTAAAAATAACAAAGCATTAAATTCTTCATTGGGCCGTCACGACCCAATTTCACCTATAGGTCGTGATGGCGCCCAACACTACAGCTAGACAAGCCAACTTAATAAATTAAGCATATATTGACAAACTTTAAAACCAAGAAAATAATAAAACACCAAATTCTACCAATGTGTGTGCCAAGACCTGGTGTCACAAATGTATGAGCATCTAGTAGATTATACAAAACCTCAAATATTGTCTGAAATAAAAATAGACAGAATGAAAAATACAAGGAGAGATACTAGTAGTTGCAGAACGGCTCAGAAAGTGCAGCTCACCACTATGCCCCTGGATAATATGGGTATAAGATGATAGGTCCCCCACTAGTACTTGCCTCAGGTCCTGCACAAAAAGTGCAGCAAGTATAGTATGAGTACGTAAACAACGTGTACCCAGTAAGTATCAAGCCTAATCTCAAAGTGGTAGAGACGAGATGGCCGACTTTGACACTCACTATGGGTCAATAATAATAATTGAAATACAACTAGGATATTTAAATCAGCATGAGTTACAAAATTTATAATAATTTATTTAATCAGCGAAAATAATCAAATTCCTTCAAATGCAACAATTCTCAATATATTAATTAAATTCCTTAATTCAAATAATTTCAAATTTATCAATTAATCTCATTTACAGGAATAACAATTAATTCCTTAACAAGCAGGAATAATAATTCACTAAATTTCAAGGATTCTCCAATTTATCAATTAGCTTCGCAAGCTGAAATAACTATTAAAGTATCGTGTAATTATTATTTTAAGCACGATTTCTACCGAGGACGTACGGCCCGATCCAGAGTGTCGTGTACACTGCCGGGGGGACGTGCGGTACGATCCATAGATGCATCTATCCTGCCGAGACGTTCGGCCCGCTCCACAAGAAAGGAGGACATTTTCTTATGTACCTCCAAGAAGAGAGTATATTTATTAAAGATAAACTCGGGAGGAAGAACCATTTCTTTTAACAATTAATTAATTTAAACAGAAAATCAATCATATGAGATTTTCATCCTTTAATATCTTTATCTAACAATTCACAATATATTTATATATATCAATATAAAATTAAACGAAGAATACAATTTACACAAGTAATTCATGCTTTGAGTCCTAAACTACCCGGACTTTAGCATTAATAGTAGTTACGTACGGACTTTGGTCACCTCGTGCGTACGTATCCCCTGCAATTAGCAACAATTATTCAATTTAATTCCTATGGGGTAATTTCCCTCTCACAAGATTATACAAGAGACTTACCTCGTCTCAAAGTTCACTTTCCGATTATCGCGTCGCGTAAAATTCTCGATTCGATGCCAAAAAATCCAAAAATATCCAAAAGTTATATCAGATAATTAATATATGTTCAATAATTCAAAATTCATCTATTAAATAAATTACCCTATCCAAAATAGTAAAAAAAATTAAAATTCAACCCGGGCCCACGTGCCCGAATTTCGAAAATATTCGGATGGAAACGTTACTTATAATCTCAAGAACTCAAATATATAATTTCTATCCAATTCCATAACTATTTTCGTGGTTAAAATCTCACTTTTATAAATAAAAAAAATCTAGGTTTTTAACCTAGACCCTTGATTTCTAAGATTTACTAGTTATAATCTACCTATAATCTATGTATGTAACTCAAGTAGTGTGGAATCAACTTACCTCCAAGTTGTTAGTTGAAAACGCCTCTCAAAAAGCTCCAAAATCGCCCAAGAATGGAAGAAAATGGGAAAAATGGTGAATTCCCGTTCTTTTAAGCTTTTTGCCAAACAGGTCTTTCGCACCTGCGGAGGTTGGAACGCACCTGCGGAAAATCCTCGCAGGTGCGAGTTCCACGTGGCTGGCCAATTCTCGCATTTGCGCACATAGCTTCGCACCTGCGCGTTCGCAGGTGCGCAAAACATCTGCATCTTCGGTCGATTGCCCCCTTCCATTTTCCGCTTCTGCGCAAAAAAACTCGCATCTGTGAGATTCGCTCCTATGAGTGTCGTACCTGCGGCTGGCCAAGCGCAGGTGCGATTCTGACAGTAGCTGGGAGCTTCAGTTTCGGTTCCCAACTTCCAACTTGGTCCGAGCCTTATCCGGTTGACACTCGGGGCTCCCGGGACCCCGCCCGAACATAACAACAAGTTTGAAATCATAAAACGGACTCGCTCGAACTCACGAAACATGTAAAACAATATCCAATCTATGAATCATACCCTAAACCAAATTGATTTAAACTTAAGAATTTCAAGTTCTTCAATTTACTTCCAATGCGTCGAAATATACTTAAACTACTCGGAATGACCCGAAATTTTGCGTGCAAGTCTTAAATCACTATACGGAACAATTCCCAAACTCAGAATTCCAAACTAACTTCAATTACTCAAAATCCTACTCCAAACCAAATTTAAAGAATTTTAAATCTTCAAATAGTTGATTTTTACTATTAAGCGTCAAAACGTTCCCGGGTTATCCAAAACCCGATTCGGACATGTGCCCAAGTCCAAAAATTATCATACGAACCTATTGGAACCTTCAAATCCCGATTTTGGGGGGTCGTTTTCTCAAAATATTGACCGAAGTCAAACCTGTCCATTTAAAGCTAACTTAAGGAACCAAGTATTCTGATTTTAACTCACACACTTCCAAATCCCGAACAAACCATCCCCATGAATCATAAATTAATAAAAGTATGTTCGGGGAGTTTTATTTTAGGGAACGGGTTTTTAAAAGTTAAAATGACTGGTTGGATCATTACATGGGCCGTGGAATTATGAAAATGGTTGCAAGCCAACAAGTAAACTCAAAATCCTAATTAACAAACCTACTATGCTACTCCTATTGAAATTAAATTATTTCCAACATATTCACTAGCAAGACACAATGTATTTTAGCAATTATGAGTATTAAACTACAATGTATTGAATATGTTTCCTTTCGTATGATTTAGATTTATCTTTTTGAATATTTAATCTTCTATAGACTTTATTCTTGAGTCTTAGCTTGGCTCATATCTTTCTACTCGTGTGATTTATATATTTTTTGTCTTTGCTTAGTTTCTTTTACACTACTATAGAATAATTGATGGATCTATATTCTGGTCATCTTTCATGTTTTCTTAATTCATCACCCTTTAAACAAATAAAAATATCCAAAGAGTTTTGTGAAATCCTATAAAAGTACGCAGGTTATTGCATTCTACTTCTACTAGTGACTTTTATATGACACTAACAAAATAACCGAAAATTAACCAAACTGTACCGATACCGAATAGAAACTGATATGATTGGGATGATTTTAGAAAGTCTAATTTTGGTTATACATAATAGAATAACCAAAAATATGATATGATACAAATTTTATAAAATAACCAACCGAACCGAACCATTGACACCCCTAAACAAAAGTAAGACCACCATACTTGCTAAAGTTCTTGAAAATCATGCATGGGACTTTATCTGAATCTCTTTCTAGTTGCTCTGGACCAATTAGGAGATTCTCTAGAAGAAATACGGGGTTCTGCTTCTGGCGGTAACATGCTTGGTCCCGCTTATGGGGTCAAATCAATACGTTCTAAGAAGAAAGATTAGAATATCAATCTCATCGAGATCATACCAAATCCCATCAATCGAATCACTTTTTCGAGAAATACGAGACATCTAAGTCATACAAGTCAACAATATAGTTAAAAAGTTGTCAGTTTGTCACCTTGTGGTTCGTGGTAAAAGAGAACTTCATCGTGATCTATTTACTGCTCGCAATTTCGGTTTGGAAAAGAAATTATCACAAGGAAAAGATGTCAGTTTGAAAAGATTATGGAAAATCAAATCATGATTAATTCAGTTCTTTATCCTCAATCATAAAAGGATCTTTTTGATAAAAATTATAGGAAATTAATGGTATACGAACCTTTGAGATACTGGATATCATAGGCATATTTAGGATTTAAACTTTATGAGTTCGGCTTTTAAGATTGTTAGTATTGAACCGCTTATATTTTTAAGTTATGAGTTCATGTCTACTATTTATTATAATTTCAGTGAAATTTTACACATAAATTTATGATCAACGCTAAAAATTATGGGTTCAGTTAAACCCGTACCTACTATGGTACATCCGCCTTTGCTGGATATATCTCGTGGATTAGAACTATAGTGAACCTTCTCTATAACAACCTCATTTGTTCCGATATTGTTTGACTTTTATAGTGAATGGATGTTATACATCTATAACAACATTTGATGTTTAAATATTTTGTGGTTGTTATAAATAAAAATTATCCAAAAAATAATTATTTATCCTTTTTATTGTTACATATAAAAGATAAAAAAAATTATTCAAATTTTAAATCTCAAAAGATATTCATATTTCACTAGTTAAAGATTGAAGAAAGCTAATACTTTATTAATAAATCCATAATTAAATGTATAAAGATTAAACTCTAAGGAACACATTTTAAAGCTACCTAGAAAAATAAATTTCTTCAAGATTGATGGAAGAACCTTGCAATTGTAGCTCGTTTTGTAGATTTCATTCTCTTATTAGCGACATGACGCTTGAAATGGCAAAGATTGGTGTCCAAATTTTCAGCAAAAATGTATCCAATAGCTTTCCCTTGAAGACAATCTAAGAATTTAATAGTTAAATTTTTTGCCTAAATATTTTTTGAAATTTGTTCAATAGAAAAGATGTGCAAATCTTCAAATCTTATGTCTTATGCAAGATAGAAATTTTATTCAAATGAAAAGACCGTGTGCATATATTTAGAGTTATTATTAGTAATCTTAAAGATTATATGTAGTTGTTATAAGTGGGTAATTTTACAAAGAGCGTTCTACTATAAATATGATTGTTGTTGTTATAGATAAAAAAATATTATAGGTAAAATATAACTTTAAAAATCGGTTCTGAGGAAAATTTGGCTTTTATAGTGCATGGTTGTTATATAAGGATGTTGTTATAAAAAGGTCTAACTTTAAATTGCTAAGTTTGATATCTTCCAAGTTAAATTAGTTATAAATTTGTCAAGCAAGATAAAAATATACAGCCAAATCTCTCTATAACAACCTCGTTTGTTTCGAATATTTAGCGAAATGTTGTTATAGAGAATATATATTATAACATAACATAAAAATTGGTTCCGAAAAAACTTGGCTTTTATAGAGATGTTGTAACGACCCGACTTATCGTTTTAAGAATTTACGTTCCGTTCCATGGTTTAAGGTCTCGAGCAGCTTTGAAATGTGTATGATGACTTGCGAAGAAGGTCAAATTTGGTTTTCGGATGATTCGGGATTAAATTGAAAGAACAATTCTTGTTTTGGAAGCTTAAGTTGAAATAATTGACCGGATGGTGAATTATGTTTAAATGACCCCGAAATAGAGTTTTGATGATTCCAATAGTTCCTTATGGTGATTTTGGACTTAGGAGCGTGTCCGGAAAATATTTTGGAAGTCCGTAGTGAAATTTTGCTTGAAATGGCGAAACTTGAATTTTTGGGAAGTTTGACATGGCAGTTGAATTTTTGATATCGGAGTTGAAATTCAGTTTTGAAATTATTTTTAAATTTGTTATGCCATTTATGACCTGTGTGCAAAATTTGAGGTCAATCGGAATTGATTTGAAATATTTCGGTGCAAAATATAGAAGTTAGAAGATTTGAAAACTCATAATTCGATTCAATGCGCGATTCGTAATTTCGGCGTTATTTGGCATGGTTTGAAGCCTCAACTAAGTTCGTATTGTATTTTGGGACATGTTGGTATATTTGGTTAAGGTCCCGAGGGCCTCAAGTGAATTTCGGAAGGTTAACAGAATGGATTTCGGACAAAAGGAATTGCTGTAATTTTTCTGCTATAGAAGCTGTTTTTGGACAGCAACTGGTACAAACGCAGAGCCAATTTTGGAAGCTTATATCTCAAAATTTATAAAGAATCTTAAAATTTTCAAAACATAAAAGTTGTAGTCCTTTGATTCTAATTTCCATAAAGTTAAACCATTCATTATGCGGACATTTATACAGAAAGTTATGGTCGATTGAATGAAGGATGGTAAAGCAGTTTCGCCAGAAATTTCTGATACGTGGGGCCTACTTTGAAAACTTATACCTCGAAATCTATAAGGAATCTGGAAATTATAAAAATATAAATGTTGTATACCTTTGATTTTAGTTTCCAAAATGATAAACCATTTATCATTCGGATATTTATACAAAAAGTTATGATCAATTGACTGAAGTTGGTATTGCAGTTTTTGGCTATAACAGTGTGCATCGCCAGAAATTTCTGTTGCACAGGGCTGATTTTGGGAGCTTATATCTCACAATCTATAAGGAGATGGGCAATGAACAAAACTTAAAAGTTGTATCCCTTTGTATCTAGTTTGTATAAATTTAAGTCGTTTGGAAGTTGGAGTTGAGTACAAGAAGTTATGGTTGATATACTACAGGCTATCGGGAAGCGTTTTGGAAGAGCTTGATGTTTTCAGCATAAGCATGTAATGATCCAAAGGTCCATTTTTAGTTTTAGAGATCGAAATTTGATTTCGAAACTTACAAAATTTTGATAATGAATTATAGGAATGATCTGGAAAGTTTGGTCTAATTTCATCAAGTCGCGATTGGGTTTTTAGCGCAAAACATGAGTTAATTGTTTAGCGAGCAAAATTGATATCGCATTGAGCAAATAAGCTCCGAATTGAGTTTCGATTAAATGACTATATTATTATTTGTGACTCATAGGAACAAGAATCGTCGAATTCCGAGTTCGGATGATGGAGTTGGAGCATTTTTAGTGAAAACAATAAATGTTGGTGCAAGCAACTTCTAGTGTGGACTTTTAGTGACGAAAAATGGACTTTTAGTGACGGATGGGCAGAAAATTAAGGACCAAAAATGGTCATTTCCTTCATTTCGCTTTTGGATTTTTGGAGCATGGTTTTTGGGCGATTTGAGGATTGCTTCACGACTTCGACTTGGGTAAGTGTCCTATATCCAAAAGTGATTATATTTCATAAATCCATGGTTATATTCATTATTTATTTCGGATTTAAATGGAAGAAATCAAGATTTTTGCAAAACTTTTCAAGAACGAAAATTTTAGATTTGGAGGTCGAGCTGTTATCGAAATTTGAAAAAAATGGTATGGGTAAACTCGTAATTGAATGAGTTTATCGAATTTTGTGAGTTTTGTCGGATTCCGAGATGTGGGCCCCACGGGCGATTTTTGAGTTAAATTTCGAATTATTTTAGAAAATTAGTATTTTCATATGGAATTAATTCCTATAATTATTATTCACTGAATTGAATTAATTTGGTTAGATTTGAGCTGTTCGGAGGTTAATTCAAGCAAGAAGGCGATTTTGGAATATCGGCCTAACTTCAAAAAGGTAAGTATCTTGCCTAACCTTGAGTGGGGGAAATTCCCCTTAGGCATTGAGTCTTATGTGTAATTTGTGTAATTGAAAACCATGTACATGAGGTGACGAGTACGTACTTGGTTTATATGTGCAAATTACATTGGTTAAAATCCTTAGACGCCTTTATGTATTAAATTGAAAATTATTGACACTTATTAAATCCTTTAATTATCTTACCTAAATCCTTGTTTTGTTGGATTTGTTTTTATATGATGATTTGGTGTGATTGCCACCTTGATTTTTTATGAAATATTATTTTGTTGAGTTGTTCACTCCCGGATATATTTGTTAAGATTTTGTGCATATTATGGTCGAGCCATGGGATCCTTATTGTGGAAAAATAATGTATTGTTGATTTCTGGGAAAAGTTATAATATTTGAGCATTTTATATGCAATTTGTGATATGTTGTAATATTTGAGCACTTGATGTGCAATTTGTGATATGTTGTAATATTTGAGCACTTGACACAATTTGTGGTATGTTGTAATATTTGAGCACTTGATGTGCAATTTGTGATATGTTGTGATATGTGAGCACTTGAGGTGCAAGTTGTATTATGCTGTGATATTTGGGCACTTGAGGTGCGATTTGTGAAATATTGTGATATTGATACGCATGCGGTGATATAAGGTCAGGGTGTTGAAACGCATGCGGTGAGATATGGGTTGCTTGAAATGCGTGGCTAGTAGGGGAACTACTAGAAGTCATGCGGTGTGATAAGGGTGTCTAAAATAAAGGATGCTATTTCGGAAAAAATAATTTCTTAAAAATTAAATGTGAAGGCTCCCGCGGTGATATAAGAAAATGAGATATTGTCGATTTATTTATGATTTGGGACTATGAGACGGTACCTCAGGAGTGCCATGTTGATACTTCTTTATTTATGTTCTTGTCTTGGGTGATTTTGTTTCATTTAATATGTAAATTCTTGTCTTCTTCCATGATGTACTAGTTGACTTTATTATTATGTATTTTGTGCTCCTAGTTGTATTGTGTTGGCTTTGGTTTTTTAGCACGAGACTCTGAAGAAGTATATTTCTGGGTTTTCTTACTGATTTTCGATGATTGAGTTGATTTAAATAAAAGAAATTATTATTATGTTTTAAATTAAATAGTTTTACATCCAAATTATTAGTTTATCTGATGCTTTAATTTAAGTGCAATGTTATTTTCTTCACCCAAATAATTTCTAAAATAAATTCATTTCTTTGTTGATTTCTTACTTGATTTAAAAATTATAAATTCACTTTAGTGGAAATAAATTGATAATGTGGATCTTATATACATTGATATTATTGGTACGTGAGTTGTCTGTGCAGTTGTGATAGAAAGATGGGCACGAGGTGCCGTGAAAATATGAAAGTGGTTAAACCCATATTTTTATGATTATGAAATGAGGTGTCACAAGGTGACTTTTATTTGAAGGAATTATATTCCAAAAAAATTATTTGAAAGTATTATAGTTGAAAGGAATTTATTTGAAGGGAGTATATTTGAAATATATATTTATTTGACAAGGTTATATTCTAAGGATTTTTATTGAAAAACTTATATTTGAAAGATTTATACTTGAAGTACTTACATTGGAAAGACGTATATTTGAGGAACTTGATTAATTGGTTGTATTTGTGTTTCTTATTCGTTTGAGCAATATTTATGGTGTTCTTCTTGCCTTGTTGTTTACATCATTTATTTATACTTGTAGCCATCATTGCCATTTGTTTCTATTAATATTATTATTATATACTGCACAAGTTAATTGATTAGTGAGTGTCTTGATTGTACCTCGTCACTACTCCACCGAGGTTAGTCTTGATACTTACTGGGTACCGACCGTGGTGTACTCATTCTACATTTCTGTACATTTTTGTGCAGAGTCAGGTATTGGAGATATCGAACTCAGGGCAAAGTTAGTGTGATGACCCAAAAGGTCATCTTATATTTTAGAACTTGAATCTATACTTATAAGCCTTAAAATACTATTTTTACCCTCCTCGATTTGCGTGTGTAGTCCGGACAGGTTTTCGGAAAACTTTTATGTTGAAAATTGATGAAAATAAGAATTTATGTCTTAAAAGTTGATTTTAGTTGATTTCGGTCAATATTTTTTGTAAACGGGCCTGGATCCATATTTTGACAGTCCCGGTGGGTCCGTATCGCATTATGGGACCTGATCGTATGCCCGGAATCGAATTCGGAGGTCCCTAGCTCAAGTTATGAATTTTTGATAAAAATTAAAAGTCTGAAAATTTATTTCTTTTTAAGAATTGATTGATATTTGACATTGTTAGTGTTGGATCCGTATTCTGGTTCTGGATCCCAGTACAGGTTCATTATGATATTTAAGACTTGTCTGTGAAATTTGGTGAGAAACGGAGTTGATTTGACGTGATTCGGATGTTCAGTTGAGAAGATATAAATTGTAAAGTGTTCTTGAGAATTTCATTTAATTTGGTGCTAAATTTGTAGTTCTAAGTGTTAATTTGGCGATTTGATCGCGCGAGCAAGTCCGTATGATATTTTTAGACTTGTGGGCATGTTTGGTTTGGAGCCCCGAGGGCTCGAGTGAGTTTCGGATAGGCCACGGGATGTTTTGAACTTAGAAAATTTTGCTGGTATAACTGAACCTGTTGTAGGACTCTGATATCAGGCATCGCAAATGCGAACATAATAGGGTCCGCAATTGCGAGGCTTTCTTCGCAATTGCGATCAGAAGCCTGGGCTAGCAGTTCTCGCATTTGCGAGGTTACCTTCGCAATTGGGAAGGGCAGGTTCGCAAATGCGAACATCTACTTGCATTTGCGAGGTTCAGTGGTCGCAAATGCAACACTTTTCTCGCATTTGCGAAGGGAGCAGGATTGTGAAGGGCATCGCAATTGCGATTGTTCCTTCGCATTTGCAGTTGTGTAAAAGGGACTTAGATGGGATTTTTCATTCATTCTTCAAATTTTCAAAACCTAAACCTTAAAGGGAGATTTTCCAAAGATCAATTCTTTCCCAAATCATAGGTAAGTGATTCCTAACTCTTTTCTTTCAATCTTTTACATCTTATAACAAGATTTCAACCTAGAATCTAGAATTTTTATGGTGAAATTAGGATTTTTAGGTAGAACTTTGAAATTTTGAAATTTGGGGATTTAGGCCTCGAATTGAGGTCAGATTCCAAAACCAATTGTATATCCGGGCTCGGGGAAAATGGGTAAAAGAATTTTGGTCCAAACCTCAAGTTTTGACCAAGCGGGCCCGGGAGTAAATTTTTCGACTTTTTGGAGAAAAAATTGGGAAATTTAATTTATGAAATATAATTGATTCTTTTAGCAATATTTGATGTTATTGAGTCATTTTTGAATAGATACGAGTGGTTTGGAGGTGAATTCCAAAGAAAAAGTTGTAATTGAGAATTAAGTGGTCTTCGGAGCAAGGTAAGTGTCGTGTCTAACGTTGGCTTGGGGGAATATATATTATGTGTTTATTTGCTATGTGTTTGGTTATTAAATACGATGTATAGGTGAGGTGACGAGCACCTATGTGTCGTTGTCGAGTCATAGCATGCGAGTGAAATTCTATTCTTGTCTATTTTATAGCCTTAAATTCTACTATCCATGCTTAGAGGGTTATTTGAAATGTCGGGTGACTTATATCTGGCTTCACTGAGATTTGGTAACTTTCAAATATTGATTCAAGGTTGAGGTTACATTGTGCTATTGATTATGGGTAAAATACTGGTTTCTCTGTGATACTTCTATCTATCCGTTGTTATTGATTCTGTGATTTGTGAGGAGGAGTGTAAAGCACGAAGGGTGATACCGTGCATACATTATTTATATTGTGAGAAAGAGTGTAAATCACGAAGGGTGATGCCGTATATATTATGAGAGGTTTAAAAGCACGAAGGGTGATGCTGTGTCGTTCTATTTATTTATTTGTTGAGGTTGAGAGTAAAAGCACGAAGGGTGATGCCGTGTCATTCTATTTATTTATTTGTTGAGGTTGAGAGTAAAAGCACGAAGGGTGATGCCGTGTTGTTCTATTTATTTATTTGGTGAGGTTGAGAGTAAAAGCACGAAGGGTGATGCCGTGCAGTTTTCCCTTGCTGTTTTATTCACTCAATTCATTTAAGGATTTTCAGTTTAATTCTGTCTTTTCATTATTCTCACTCTTTATATTGCATTCCCCCACTGTATGTCCCTTCCCATTATTTCTGCGCTATTTTCTTTATTTACTGTTGTTGCCACTGACATGATTATACTGTTCAGGTTATATGTGGGTGTCTTGTCCTAGCCCCGTCACTACTTCGCCGAGGTTAGGCTCGGCACTTACCAGTACATGGGATCGGTTGTACTGATGCTGCACTCTGCACTTTCTGTGCAGATTTTGGTACCGGCTTAGGTTGACAAAAATTTTGCTATTGGTCCGTTGTCCGGAGACTCAAGGTAGATATGTCGGTGTTCACAGACCTTGAAGTCCCGGTCTATCTTTTATGTCCTACTATTTTCTTTCATTCAAACAGTTATATTTCTTTCAGACTATCACTTGTAGTAAATTCTAGAATGCTCGTGAATTATGACTCCAGATCCAGATGGTAGTAATTAATACAGTTTTATAATATTCCGCACTTATTATATTTCATCTTAGTTAATTATTGTTATTTACTTAGTGGAAATAAGGAATTGGTTTAATGATTCTCTAACGTCGGCTTGCCTAGAAAGTAAAATATTAGGCGCCATCACGGTCCCGTTAGTGGGAATTTCGGGTCGTGACATTTAGTGTGTTGATCGCAAGGATTCAAGGTAGAGCTGCTTGGTTGTCGCAGTCCCTTGGAGTCTTTCCATTTTATTGTACTGTTAATTATTATTCGAACAGTATTGTATATTCGATCCTTGAGATCATTTCATAAATTCAGTTAGAGTTCGTGACTCAGTATTACCAGTCTTGGGAGGTTTTTAAAATTATTTCCGCTATTGGTTTCGACACGTGTATTAAATTATATCTTTATCAAAAAAAAAAAGGCTTGAATTGTAATTGTAATCGGTTTACCTAGTTTTAGAGACTAGGCATGTGGTGAGATAAGGGTGGCTTGATACACGTGAATAGTAGGGGAACTACTAGAAGTAATGCGATGTGATAAGGGTGGCTAAAACGCGGGATGCTATTTCGGGGAAAAATGCTTTCTATAAAATTTAATGTGAACGCTTCCGCGATGATATATGGAAATGAGTTATTGTAAATTTATTTATGATTTGGGACTACGAGGCAGTACCTCGGGAGTTCCCTTGTTGATATTTATTTATGGCCGCAGTTGCCTTTGATTATTGTCGTGATTTTTCTTAAAGTTGTAAATTTCTGTTTTCATTCTACTAGATATTATTTGCCCTTATTCTGTGAATTTTAATGGTGACATACTACTTACTTGATTCACTCCCATTGTCATTTATTGTTATTATATTGTTAAATATGTCACCATATTTTTTTATTATTATTCCAGTAGGGCCTGACCTGACCTCGTCACTACTCTACCGAGGTTAGGCTTGGCACTTACTGGGTACCGCTGTGGTGTACTCATACTACGCTTCTGCACATCTTTTTGTGCAGATCCAGGTACATCCTACCAGTCCATACATCAGTGAGCTACCCGTGTACGGAGACTTTGAGGTATAGCTGCCAGTGTCCGCAGACTCCGGAGTCCCCTTCTATCATTATTATGTCGCTTCCTTATTTTTCTTAGACCCTAATATATAGATACATTGAGAATAAATTTTTAGAAGCTTGTGACTTATTTCTATCGAGTTTTGGGAGTTGTAATCATTTGAATTGCAGTTTTATTTATTTTAGATTTCTATTGTTATTTCTGCATTGATAGGCTTACCTAGTCTTAGAGACTAGGTGCCATCACGACATCCAACGGAGGGAATTTGGGGTCGTGACAAGTCCACTCCTTGAATCGGTGTAATGTTACCTACAACTTATCCAGGTATATTTGCATTCGTTCTTCTCTGACCTCGAACGTCCAATTAACTTGGTTCACCATAAGGAGGGAGTCGTACTTAGCTTCGATCACCTCCGCCCCCAAGCTTTTACCTAGTTCGAGACCTGCAATCATGGCCTCATATTCGGCCTCATTTTTAGTCAATTTTACAGTCCTAATAGATTTTCTAACTATATTGCATGTTGGTGGCTTCAATACGATGCCAAGTCCGGACCCTTTTTATGTTCGAGGCACCGTCCGTAAAGAGGGTTCAGATCCCTGAAGAAGTCCCCGAGTTCAACAATAACTCTCTTTTGACCTTGGGTATTAGGGCCGACATAAAGTCGGCCACAAAATCTGACAAAATTTGAGATTTAATGGCGGTCAAAGAGATATTCAATATCGTACCCGCTGATATCAACGGCCCATTTGGCCAACCGTCCCGAGAGCTCGGGTTTATGTATTACATTCCTCAATGGGTAAGTAGTCATAACACATATGGGGTGAGATTGAAAGTATGGTTTCAGCTTCCTAGAGGCACTTAGCAAAGCGAGCGCCAAATTTTCTAGGTTGAGGGTATCTAGTTTCGGCCTCGCCTAAAGTCCTGCTAACATAGTAAATTGGAAATTGCGTACCTTTCTCTTCCCGAACTAGGACTCCACTTACCGCTATCTCCGATACTGTCAGGTACAGGTATAGTTTCTCGTCTATCTTCAGTGTGTGGATCAGCGGTAGGCTCGATCGATATCGCTTGAGCTCCTTCAAGGCTCGTTGGCACTCCAGGGTCCACGAGAAGTTATTCTTCTTTTTCAACAATGAGAAAAAACGGTGGATTTTGTCGGAAGACCTTGAGATGAATCGCTCTAGGATGGCTATGCGTCCGGTTAATCTTTGTACGGCCTTCATGTTGTCCACTACAGTGATATCTTCGATAGATTTGATCTTATAGGGGTTGATCTCGACTCCCCAGTTGGATACCATGAATGCAAGGAATTTACCATAACCGACTCCAAACGCACACTTCTCCAGATTCAGCTTCATATTTTATTTCTTCAATATGCTGAAGTTTTCCTGCAAATGTTTCAAATGGTCCTTTGCTCCGAGGGACTTAACCAGCATATGGTCAATGTAAACCTCCATTGATTTTCCGATTTTTTCCTCGAACATCTAGTTTACTAGGCGTTGGTAGGTGGCACCGGCATTTTTTTAGTCTGATCACCCGGGTTCATCCGTATTTGGTTGTACCCAGAATAGGCGTCGAGAAAACTGAGGATCTCGTGGCCGGCCGTTGCATCGATCATGCGATCGATGTTGGGAAAAGGGAAGGAGTCCTTGGGACATGCCTTATTCAAGTCTTTATAGTCTATACATATTCTTAATTTATTCTCTTTTTAGGGACTACCACTACATTTGCTAACCAATCCGGGTATTTAACCTCCCGGATGGACCCTATTTTAAGGAGTTTAGACACCTCATCCTTGATGAAAGCATGTTTGACCTTGGACTTGGGTCTCCTCTTCTGCTTGACCGAGTGGAACTTTGGATCCAGGTTTAGCTTGTGAGTGGTTATTTCCGGCGGGATCCCTGCCATATCAAGGTGAGACCAAACGAAACAATCTTCATTAGCTATAAGAAATTGAATTAGTTTTTCCCTGAGCTCGGGGCTTAACCCCGTGCCAGGTATACCTTTTGATTGAGCAAGTGTTCGGTTAGTGCGACTTGCTCCAGTTCCTCGACCGTTGATTTGGTAGTGTCGGAATGGTCGGGGGCTATGAAAGATCTGGGAACTCTGTTGTTGTTGTCCTCGTCTACCCCCTTATTTCTCCAGTTCTGTCGAGGCTAGTACCGGTAATTGCTATGTGGCCTCATCTTTGGCCATTTGATTCGGACCTTTTGATGTCGAGAGTATGGATGCCGGGATCACCTCATCGACCGCGTACATTTCCTTGGCGGCTGGTTGTTCCCCGTAAACTATTTTGATTCCTCCGGGTGTTGGGAATTTCAGCACCTGGTGCAGTGTTGAGGGTACTGCACTCATGTTGTGAATCCATGGCCTCCCGAACAAAGTATTGTATCTCATATCTCCTTCGATTACATAGAACTTGGCTTCCTGAATGGTTTCAGCGACGTTCACCGGTAATTTTATCTCTCATTTAGTGATCTCACATGCCATGTTGAACCCGTTCAGGACTCGGACCACATGTACGATCTGATCTTGTAGGCCGAGTTATTCCACGACCCTCGATCTGATGATGTTGGCTGAGCTACCCGGATCAATTAACACACGCTTAACTCGAGATTTATTTATGAGTACCGATATTACAAGTGCATCGTTGTGGGGTTGTACAATCTCCTCGGCATCTTCGTCATTGAAAGACAAGGTTCTTTACGGTACGTAATCCCGAGTCCATTTTTCTCTTGTGATAGATACTTTTGTGTGCTTCAGCATTGACCCCTGGGAATGTCAACCCCATCGATGATCATGTTAATGACGTGCTGAGTTTTCTCTTGTTCGGTTTGCTTATTAGAATCCATGTTCCTGAAGTGGTTCTTGGCCCGATCACTCAGGAACTCTCGGAGATGTCCGTTGTTGAACAGCCGGGACACCTCCTCTCTTAATTGTCGGTAGTCTTCTGTTTTGTGGCTATGAGTGACGTGATATTTGCACATTAGGTTAGGATCTCTTTGGGCTGGATCAGACTGTAAAGGTCGAGGCCATTTAGTATCTTTGATGCGTCCGATGGCAGATACGATAGCGGCGGCATCGACATTGAAGTTGTATTCTGATAATCTTGGTGCTTCTTTAGGCCCGACGGGCCTGTCGAAGCTATTTTTGCTCATGAGTCCCCGGTTTCTTTCACTCAGTCATTTCTTCTTTCATTTCTGATAGGGTTCCGTCCGGACTCACTGCTTCTTCGGTCTCCATTGTACGGGTGATACCGATCCCTATTTGACCTTGGTTCACGATCGATATCTCTCTTGACTCTGTCAATGGTTCTGGTAGGATACACGGACCCGGAAGGGGCCCCAAGCTGATCATCGTTGACCCTGATTTTTGATTGATACTGGTTATGGACATCGGCCTAAGTGACGGACGGATATTCAACCAACTTTTTTTTCAACTGTTGTGAAGCCAACGAGCTTCGAATGTTGAGTCATTGGGTGAAAGCCTGAACGGCCTAATCATCCACAATCGGAGGCATGTCCATCTGTTGCATTTGAAACCGGGACACGAATTCCCTAAGCATCTCGTTATCCCTCTACTTTATTTTGAAAAGGTCTAACTTCCTGGTCTCGACTTTAATAGCCCCGGCATCTGCTTTTACGAAGGAATCTACAAGCATAGCAAATGAGTTAATAGAATTAGGAGTAATGGTGATACCATATCATAGCACCTTTTCAACAAAACAGACTCGATCACATCATCCTTCAATTTATTCCCTTTGATGGCACATGTATAGGAGGTCACATGCTTATTTGGGTCGTTCGTTCCGTTGTACTTAGGAATTTCGGGCATGCGGAACTTCTTAGGGATCGGCTTTGGATCCGCGCTCGGAGAAAAAGGTTTTTGAATGAACTTCTTAGAATCCAGGCCTTTTAATATCGGCGGTGCCCTTGGGATTTGGTCGACCCTGGAATTGTAGGTGTCTACCTTTTTGTCATTAGCTTTGATTTTCTTCTCTTCTGATTCTACCCGTTTCATTAGTTCCTCGAGCATCTTTATGATCTCAGGGTTGGTCCCCGAGTCATTTTCATTCAGCCTCTCTGCGACCTATTCGTTTCTGCGAGTAACTTCTCGAGATGGATTGGGTTCAATTCTGCTCGGCGCGCGACTTTGGTTCTGTAACTGGGCTATCGCCGCCTGTTGAGCCTGCAATATTTTAAAAATTACCCGTAAATTGATCCACTCTCCTCCATCGTCTTGTGTATTTTAGGCTGCTGATCGGGCTTCACCACAGACGCTATTCTCGGGGTCGTTAGGCAGATAATTTGTGTTGATGGTCATATGCGAGTTGGCGTCAATCGGGTCAACAACCGAAATTTCGACGGGATCAACAAATGGTATCTCGCCACTGGGCACTATGTTATTATTTTCGTCATGATGACCGGATTCATCGTCAACATGTAGAGGTGCTGATTGGGAGTTTGACATTTTGAGCTTTAACCTGAAATTAGAGACACTCTAAAGAACAAGTGTAAAGTAGTATGTGTTATAGAAAATTGTATCAAATAGCCACTATTATCCTCAGCCCCACGGTGGGCGCCAAACTATTTATCCTCAAAATCCGATAACAATTAAATCTGTAAGTGATTTTAAGGATACGCAGATTTATTTGATACAAAGCAGTAAATAAAGATAAATTAAATAAATAAGAATAAAGTAAGTTCAAACCATTAAGGAAGACGATTTAAGTTTTAGTGAAATATTTGCCCTCGATTTGGGCTCGTAACAACAAGCATTGATGAAGGCAAGCAGAAGAACTATTAAAAGAAAAAATAATGATATATTGCTTTGGAATGCGTGTTTCAACGTACTTTATGAATTATCAGACCCCATTTATATAGTAGAGGAGTCCTACTTTAGGTACAATTCTATAAAAGGTAAAAAATCTTTTGATTTACTGATTGTCGGTTCTTTATCCGTACGTGCCGAGATTCCCACCGTAATATCCGGCCGATCACGGATATTTCGGTCTTCCATTGGCTATGCTGACAATGTTTCTTCAAAACTGTTTGAGGCTAGGACCGATGCCGGGATCATGGCCCCGATATTCTCGAAGACAAGCGTCCTGTCTCCGGGTTCTAGCCCGGTGGGACTCGGGGTCGATCTTCAGTCCTCTATTGTCATGTCTCGAGCCTGGCTTGCCATGTTGGAGGTTAGGATGCACCAAAGGCTCGATTTCGACCGTATACACTTATATCATTAGTTCATACTTTAATTTTATACAATGAAGCATAAGTATATACATAGATGTTTCCCATATTTGACTGTATTTCTATTATTAGCCTCATACTCTCTTAGTTACTTTTCAAAAACTATTTGTTGGATTTGTAAAAAAAGATAGAGCTCGACTCTCATTCTAATTTTATTAATCAAAGTGGGCTTTAAATAGTCAATTTGAAAATAGAATCTAGAGAAAATCTACATAATAAATATTCAAAATTCAAAAACCTAAAATATTTCAACTAACTTATACAACTAAACTTAAATTTAAATAAATACCCATCCTATGACTAAACTACTTATTATTCTAGTAGATCATAAATCATCTTTAACAGAAACAAATATTCAACAAAATCGTCCTAACTTATAAGTGAAAACACCACCAATTCCGCTATTTAAACCATATATATGGTTTTGAGTTATCTAGGAATGAGGATAAATTAAAGATAAAAAGGATAATCATCACCAAATAGAATACATGCTTCTCCCCGTGAATCTCCAATTTTCCAAGGAAAAGAGGTAACAAAAGAAGGAATACATTCACATGTATTCGAATAAAAAGAAAATGAAAAAAACAAGAAATTAAAGTTTACGTTCAAGAGATGGTTAAGAATTTCTAATATAGACAAATCCTTGAAATTAACTTGCTGAATTTCTAATGATCACTTGTAGAAGATGCCCCTTCAATTGACATTTTTGTTTTAAATCTTAATAACGCGTCCGCGTGAAATTGACATACTAGAAAGGGAAATGTGGTCCGCGTATATTCTAAATCAATCACATCACGAGTGACAAAAATTACAATTACCTAGTCTTCAAGTTAGTCCGAGGTCGTTTAGCACGTGAGACAAGAGATAATAATTTTGAGATTAGATCTTGATGATTTTATCAGGCATTTGGTTGAATTTTTGAATTCGAGATTAGCAATTCAGGGATTAATTACAACAATAACAACACAATTCAGTATAATTTCACAAGTGAGATTTATGGAGGGTAGTGTGTACGCAGACCTTACCCTACCTTGAGGATAGAAATACTATTTCCGATAGGCCCCCAATCCCAGAATTAATTAATTCCATAATTAGGTATTATTCTATCCCACATCGAGGGTGGAATACTACTCCCGGGATTAATTAATCCTTGGATAAATACTAAAATAATAAAGATACCCTTCTTCAAGGCTCTTCCCCAAAGTCTTTTAATCAATTCAAGGTTAAAATTGGAAATAAAAGTTTATCCCAACTTATCTAGTATACACCAAATGCATATTTATATTATATCCGGTATATCTCATTTCTAGTCCAATGAACCAAACAACTTCCAATAAAAAATATATTTACTAAATATATTTCGTCATTATTTAATCCTCGTATTATAATCTCAGTTGTTGGAAAAATAGCCTTTTGGACCTAGTACAGCTATAAGGAGCGCTAGCTAATTAGCGCCCATTAGGTAGTCTAATAGCATGTTTGGTCAAGTTTTTCAAGAGGCCAAAAGTGTTTTTTTCCTAAAAGTATTTTTCTTTCCTAACTTGAGGTGTTTGGCCAAGCTTTTTTTGGGGGGAAAAAACGCTTTTGGGAAGAAGCAGAAGCAGAAGCAGAAAAAAGTAATTTCTTCCCAAAAGCAAAAGCAGAAGCAGTTTTGACTTTTCTTCTTACGAAAAATACCCTTAACAAAATATAGTATATACCAAAATAACCGTTAAACCTAATACTTAGGATATTAATGTATAAATATTTCTTATTATTTTTAGAATAGCTTTCTAATATATAGTAACTTTAGTGGTGAATACTTTTATATTTGTTGAATGATTTTTAATATATTTAACTTATATTAAAAGAATTAAGTATTTTTAAATTTTATTTTCATATTTTACTTAAATAAAATGAAAAGACTTAATTATTGCCTGTAGTAACAATTATTTTAGATTATTTATTTACTTATAATATATTAACTATTAAGCAAATCTATTCATGTCCTTATTCGTAATTTGATACTGAAAAGTACTTTCCGAAAAGTTTGGTCAAACACAAATTATTGATCAAAATTATTTTTTATAGTGATTAGTCAAACACAAACAGCTTCTCTCCACAAGTACTTTTAAAAAAAATACTTCTCAAAATAAGCTGATTTTTTCGGCCCACCAAACATGCTACGACTCTAATCAAGTGTACAGTCTATATAAACACCGTTGTATTTGCAGAGAGTATGGCTAGGTTTAGCTCTCTGCATAAAAAATCTAGGAATATTTAGGCTTTCCTGAACAGCCAGTGATTCGAGCTGAGTTACTGCATGCACATGATTCGCTTTCGCTTTGGAAAGATGTACCAAGTTTCTTTATTGGAGTAGCATTTATTATAATAAGGGATAATTTGTTCCCCGCCAAACGACCCCTTAACGTACATCTTATGTGCAAGGCTCTTATAGAATGTATGGGTAACTTTCCAAGTCATAAATAAATAAATAAATAAATAAATAAATGAGAAGAGAAAGAGCAGTTCCTTGGTATTTAATTATTGTGGAAGATATAATTGACAATGAAAATCAAGCAAGAGAATAAGAAAAATGCATTTCGTTTTCCTTTGGGATGCCTGTAAGTCAATACGAGTCTAATTCTTGAAAATTTCCCTACATTATTTTAGTTTCCACTTCTGATTACTGATTAGCTAGGCAAACCTATCAATTGTTCCTTCCTTTGGCGAAGAAACCGTGGATTTTGTTGTATACTCCATCCGTATTAATTTATGTGTCTTATCTTTTTTAGCATATTTTAAAAAGATAATATCTTTCTATATACAGTAACTCTTTAATTTTTTTATCTTAATGACAATCTCTTAGATCACAACATTCAAACAGTATTTTCGGTATGTTTAAGATCATAAAATTCAAAACATCTTTTTTTATATTCAAAATCTTGCCTAAGTCATAACTGTTCACATTCAAAATCTTGCCTTCATGGTTAGATCCGGTAATTTTTACTTTCTATTTGAAAGGTTTTCATATTAAAATTTGGTATTATTTATCTTTCACATTTAATCAATTAGGTTTTTCAAATACGTCACCTGAAAGCAACACGAGAGCTACATTTTACCCAGGGAAAGAATAATCAACGAAACATCGATCGAGGAGAAAATAAAAAAGATGAAAATTTCTAATGTTGAGTTAACAATTACATAATGAATTTGTACAATCTAATAACAAGTAATAAATTCGCATTTGCCTTTGTACTATCTAAAATTGCACAATTTTGCTTTCCATTACACTTTTGGTCTATTCATACACTTCCTATTAGCAAATTGTCTCGTATTAATCCAAACGGGCACTTAATTTCACAAGTTTGATTCATACTTTAGATACGTGCAGAAAATCTCTCTTTTTCTTGGGCTCCGTCAATTCCGAAACTGTCTACACGTTTATTCCCAATCAATCGCATAAGGAATGGAATAAATTATTGAAAATTGTCTTCAAGATAGTTAACTTTTTTAATGTAAGGCTCCTATAGAACGTAAGAATAGGTTCTTAAGTTAAAAATGAATAAATGAATAAACAAAGAAATAATGACAAGAACAGGAACAACGAACACGGCAAAGGCTTTTTGGCTGATATCATTGGTTAAGAAAATCAAGCAAAAGAGAAAGGAATTTGTGCAAGGAATTGGTCAAAACCGATTAAGTCAGTCGTACGAAATGGTCGAGACGATAATACTTCGATCAAAGGGTATCTGTGTGACGACAGGTCGAGGTCCGAAGTAAGGGCGTCGAGCTTCGAGCTCTAAGACCGATCAATGACAAGCTCGGTATCATTATCGAGCTCATATTCAAATCGAACTACGAGGCAAAGCGGAGATTATCGAAGATGCATAGACCGGCCAACACTCACCCCGAATATCTAGACTCTAAGTTAGAATCGAGGTCGATCTAATACCGAGCTCGAGCCAGTATCAAGCTCACGGACAAGAGCCGTTGCAACCGCATTAGAGAAGAGAATCATGGCAGGAATCGAGAAAAAGACAATTTATCATGAATTTTTCACTATATATTTTTTATTATAGATAAAGTAGGATCCCTCTACTAAAAAGAGGGGAATCCTTATAAGCATAAAGGGGCATGGTAACAAAGACAACTTGAGAGAGATTAACATTTTTCAGCTCATTTACTTTGCCTTGTTCATCAACATTTCCTTTTTCTCTACCTCATATTTCATTCCATTTGTCAAAGAATATATATATATATTTCTGTTTCACTCTGCAATTTGTACCAAGTTATACCACGTATCCTTAGAACTATATACAAATTTCAACTCTATCCATTTTTCGGGTAAACAGTTTGGCGCTCACCGTAGGGCTAAGGATAACAGTGGTTATTTGATACGAATCTGCAAAAACACACTGTTGTGTTTTGCGCTTGTTTCCGAAAATATCTTGGATTTCAGATTAACAACGACTAACTACCTATCAAATGGCCTCATCGATCGACAATGAAGCCGGTCTTCAAGATGAGAACAATAATTTGACATCCAGTATCGAGAGACAACTTGTCAACGCCGTTGGAGCACGAATCGGAGCGCCGATAGATATCAATTCGCATGCAGCCATTGAGGCGAACCTACATTCTGAACCCGAAAATAGCATTCATGGTGGCACTCGGTCTGCAGCTCGAGATACCCATAATATCGAGAAAAACGGCATCAGTTTGCGTATGATTTTTGAAATGTTGCAAGCTCAACAGGCAGCAATAGCTCATTTGCAGAGCCAAACCCAGCTACAAAGCAGGCCGGAGCCCAATCCACCTCGAGAAATGACCCACAGAACGGAGCCAGCCATAGTGAAGTCAAATGAGCAAGAATCGGGGACTACTCCCGAAATTGCTAAATTACTCGTGGAACTCACAAAGCGAGTCGAAGCCAACGATAAAAAAGTAGAAACATATAACTCTAGGGTCGATCAGATCCCGGGAGCTCCACCAATGATAAAAGGGTTGGATTCCAAAAAAATCGTGCAAAAACCTTTTCTCTCGAGCGCGGCCCCAAAACCAATCCCCAAGAAATTCCGTATGCCCGAAATTCCCAAATATAATGGAACGACCGACCCCAACGAGCATATCACTTCTTACACGTGTGCCATCAAGGGCAATGATTTGGAAGATGATGAGATCGAATCCGTATTATTAAAAAACTTCGGTGAAACCCTATCAAAGGAGGCAATGGTATGGTATCATAATTTACCATCTAACTCTATTGATTTTTTTGCTATGCTTGCAGGTTGTTTCGTAAAAGCACATGCCGGAGCCATAAAGGTGGAGACCAGAAAGTCGGACCTGTTTAAGGTAATACAAAAGGATAACGAGATGCTAAGGGAGTTCGTATCTCATTTTCAAATGAAACGAATGGATCTGCCACCAGTCACAGATGATTGGACTGTTCAAGCTTTCACTCAAGGTCTAAACGAGCGAAGCTCGATGGCTTCACGGCGGCTGAAGCATAATCTGATCGAGTACCCAGCTATTACTTGGACCGATGTGCACAATCGATATCAATCCAAACTAAGAGTCGAAGATGACCAGTTAATTTCTAGGTCCGTTACTAAAAGAACTACCAAGCAAAGGTCGACCAGAGATCGATACCTGCCATATAGAGGAAATCCCCCAAGCCCGGTCTGATAAAATGGCAATCAACTACCAAGCAATTGGAACGTGTAATGCCTAAAACGATACTACTACTGAGTATTTGAGGCCTCTTTACAATCAACCTCGAATACTCGGGGGGCTTTATCATGGAACGCATCTGTGATGATTATCAAGTTCGGTGCAAAGGAAGTTACTTCGTTATTTCATGACAAATAGTGTCTCGACAGGAAACGTTATAAGAGCCAAATGGTCAAAACGAATCATGCTCATGTAGTTGGCCTGAGCCCTGACGCAAAACATGAACGCATGTATAATGACTTGCAAAGAAAGCTCTCTTCTTTATCGATATCTTATATCCAAGATTCATTATGCAAACAGGATCGAGTTCGAGCAAGCACTCACTCGATCAGTAAGCCTACGGGCTACTTTTATTTCGAGTTCGAGCAAGCACTCACTCGACCATTACGCCTACGGGCTACATTACTTCGAGTTTGAATCATTCACTCAACTACTAAGCCTACGGGCTACTTTTATTTTGAGTTCGAGCAAGCACTCACTCGACCATTACGCCTACAAGCCACATTATTCGAGTTCGAATCATTCACTCGACTACTAAGCCTATGGGCTACTTTTATTTTGAGTTCGAGCAAGCACTCACTCGACCATTATGCCTACGGGCTACATTACTTCGAGTTCCAATCATTCACTCGACTACTAAGCCTACATGCTACTTTTATCTCGAGTTCGAGCAAGCACTCACTCGACCATTACGCCTAAAGGCTACATTACTTCGAGTTCGAATCATTCACTCGACTACTAAGCCTACGGACTACTTTTATTTTGAGTTCGAGCAAGCACTCACTTGACTACTTAGCCCATAGCCTACGGGCTACATTACTTCGAGTTCGAATCATTCACTTGACTATTAAGCCTATGGGCTACTTTATTTCGAGTTTGAGCAAGCACTCACTCGACCATTACGCCTACGGGCTACATTACTTCGAGTTCGAATCATTCACTCGACTACTAAGCCTACGGGCTACTTTATTTCGAGTTCGAGCAAGCACTCACTCGACCATTATGCCTACGGGCTACATTACTTCGAGTTCGAATCATTCACTCGAATACTAAGCCTACGGGCTACTTTATTTCAAGTTCGAGCAAGCACTCACTCGACCATTACTCCTAGGGGCTACATTACTTCCGAGTTCAAATCATTCACTCGACTACTAAGCCTACGGGCTACTTTTATTTCGAGTTCGAGCAAGCACTCACTCGACCATTACGCCTACGGGCTACATTACTTCGAGTAAAATTACTCATTACTTCGAATTCAAACGAACACTTGACTATTTAAGGATGAAGGATGTTCAAGCCCGATAAAGCAAAGGGGACTACCCACAAGGCCCGAAGGCAACATAGATTAAAATTCAAACTATCTATTTAGCTTAAAAGGCTATCTTTCTTCAAACGGAAGATAGATTTATATTTACAAATTTTTGTACAAAGGCGGCATCTCAGCCAAAAGAAAGTTCTTTATACAAAAACTGAAAGTGGTATCAAAAGAACGCAGCAAACGACCTAAGGCCCTAAATAATTCAATCTTCATCGGAGGCCGTGTTCTCGGCATCTTCCTCATCTTCAGACTCCCCCGAGTCATCGGAGTCCTCCTTAGGAAAGGCCAACCTTCGAGCTAGGGCTGCTTATCGGGCGGATTGGGCGGTTAATTACTCTTAGCGGTTTGACTTAACGGTTATCGGTTTTTAAATGTATTAATCCGCTAGCCATCTGATAAGATATCAGGCGGATTGGTATCGGTTTAGCTATTATCGGGCGGTCATCGGGCAGTTTATCGGCCTAATTCAATCTATATTGCGTGCATTAATTATTTGCTGACCTCCTAGCATACAAATTTAGAATAGAAAATTACACATTGAGTCCAGATAGACATGTTTGTTAACGCCTACATAAGAATGATGTTGTGTGTCATGTGTTGTAAAGTGAAAAAAGCAGAACACATTGTAGGATAGTTCTAATGGATATGCCACTGTAACTCTTGCTATCTATAACATAGATTATAAAGGATATCAAATTTCATTGAGATGACTATGTGATTGCCTGGGTTTAGATGCAAAGGAACAATTTCAGTAGTTTAGCTCATTAAATATAATGGTATCTAAGCTTTTACTAATTTATTCATAGCACAAACGAAGTAAAATTACAATAAACGTGTGGTCCTTCCCTTTGTTTCATGTTCATTTCTCTTAGAAAGGTAACAATATATTAATAATCAACACAAAGGATGTGCTGGAGCCATATTTACAATTTTAAAAAGCAAAAATATGAGCTTGCTCTTCATACTAGGGCACTAAGATAGAGTGCTTGAAGCCTGGAAGTCGACAAGATTGAGTACTGGGGGTGGCTAGTGGTTGAATTTCTACTGAAGCTGGTTGAATTATGGTCGAATCAAGAGAACCATAAATCTGCTGGTGGCTGCTGGTTGAAGTTTAGGCGTTAGGGTTCTGATTATTTAGGAATTAGGCGTTAGAACTTAGAGATAGAGTACTGGAAGAAGTGAAAGGGTTTTTGATATTTAATATATATATATGTATAAAAAAAATTATATATATAAATATTATTAACGGGTTAACGGATTATCCGTTAAGAAAATTGAATAATCCGCTCCCAAACCGATAAGCCGTTAATAAAAAAAATTTAATCCGTTCCCCGTCCGTTAAACCGTTAACCCGATACCAATAAGCCATTAAGTTTCGGTTTCGGTTCGGTTTTCGGTTTCGGTTCGGTTTTGAACACCCCTACTTCGAGCTTTGTTCTCCTCCGCTCTAGCTACTTTAATCTCGGCCCCAATATCGAAGCCCTGAGCTCTGACCTCCTCGAAAGCTTCTCTCCGAGCTTTCCATTTTGCATGTTCGACCATGCTCTTAGCTTTCGCTTGGTTAACCTCAACATCGATCCTGAACTGAGCCACTTTGGCATCTGCTCTTTTATTGGCCTTGATCACCTCAGATCTGGCCACTTCAAGTTCTTTAGCCAAATCTGCTTTATCTGAAGTGGCCAAATCCAACCGATGCTGAAGCTCTTTCATCTTTTCGATCAGCCCCGAAGCATTTTCTTTCGCAGATCGAAGTTGGGCATCATACAGCTCCAACTGATCTTGAACGACTTCCTTTTTCGAGGCAAGGATATCCATACACTTTTTAAATTCTTCTGCCTCGGCCAGTAGCGCATCTACCTGTGAGTTAAGCTGTCCAATCTGCTCGGTCCTCCACCGAACCTGCAGAATCAGATCGTTAGTGGTTATCTCTTTTTCATCTTCACTATCATGGAACATTCGGAATACCTGCTCAACCATTTCCTCGTGCTCTTCCCGAGCCGCTGTCAAATCTGCTCGAAGTTTTTTACTAAGGAGCTTGTACGAGTCACTCTTCTCAATGAGGCTTCGAACCTCGGCATCATGCTCCTTCCGGATTCGAAGAAAGGCCTCGTGATGCAACACCGAAGCCTTTAAACAGAAGGAGAAACATTAGAATTACCTACAACTCTAAGCATCAAAGAAGAGGCAAAAACGCCATTAGAGTTACCCGATTTAAAGCATATTGGGCCTCGTTGAAGAGACAGGCAGGCCCCACCGCATTCATCACTGATTGATCTTCTTCGGTCACCAAGGACCGAAGTTAACTGGCAATCCCCACAGGGGGAGAAATAATTCGGGTATCCTCGGGTACGGAGAGCACTATCTTCCGCCTTCGGTCGGGATCGATACTTGGGGCTGGGAATCGGTCCACCAGTTTGTGAATCGATGAAAACTCGGTAAAACCCGACCACGATAATTTTTTAGGTACCGGCATTCCACCAAAATCGGTAACCTCCTCCGAGGCACCTGACTCAAGCTCTTCCAGAAAACCGTGGATATCGGCGGACTCCTGAATACCCTCATAGGACCGATCCTCCAACATGCTGGCCTCTCGAATCATGGCATCCGAAATCTGAGGGGATCCACTAATGTCAACTATCCCGAAATCATCCCTTGAAATATCTTCTACTGCCCGAGAAGACCCACCCTCGGTATCCCTTTCAATCATCTTAGCTCGAGAAGGGGTAATCTCAGCTTCTTCTTGTTCTGGGATTATGGCCAGGGTTCCCTGATTTGCTTTCACCAAATTGGAAGACTGTTGAATCACAACATTAGCCCGTATGCTAGGTAAATTCTCCTCTCCTTCTTCGGGCTCAACCCTTAAATGGCGGGCGGCTTCCGAAGACATAATACCAGAGCCCTTATTCGGCTTTCGAGATCTCTTAGTCAGTTTCTTCTTTTCCAAGCTCCGGGAGCCCGATACGTCTTTTCTCTTCCTTTCTTTTACCTGCTTCAGGGCAAAAACTTCTTCACCACCAGATGTAGGCCTCATGACTACATCTTTTCCGAGTCCTACAAAGGGGGAAAAGGGAGATTTACCATACAAGCCAATAAAGAGACAAATCGATAAAAAGATTTACCATGACTGCGGGCCTCCCATCGACCCTTTGATAATTCAACCCAAGCACGCTCGGAGTACGGTCTCTGCAACACCAGACCTTCGACCCATTGTTTAAGATCCGGGATCGGTTCCGGCATCCGAGCTACGGCTATGATAAGAAAAGAAAAATGGATCAACAAAATGAAAGGCAATCACAAAATCAAAACGGGCAAAGAGAAATGTTTGCTCACGGCTCATATTCCATTTCTCGGGAAATGGTAAGTCATCGGCAGGGATCAGGTCCGAGGTTTTGATTCGAACAAAACGGCCCATCCAACCTCGATCCCGAGTCTCGTCTATGCTCGAGAATGGCGCTTTGGTTGCTCGACGAGCAAGCTTGATCAACCCTCCTCAATAAAGTCGGGGACTGTAAAGACACATAAGATGATCGAGGGTGAAGATACGCCCATCGGCCTTGCTCGAGAAAAATCGTAGAAGAATCACTATCCTCCAAAAGGAAGGGTGGATCTGGCCGAGGGTCACATCGTACCTTTTACAGAAGGCAACGATGACAGGGTATAGAGGGCCCAACGTGAAAGGATATGTGTAAATACTTAAGAACCCTTCGACGTGGGTAGTAATTGATTCATCAAGCGATGGGATTACTACGAGTTTATTATCCCAGTTGCATTCTTGTATGACTTTATCGAGAACTTTCTCGGTAATTGAACATTGATACCTCGACATCGGCTCACACCGACCCGGTATCGGAGAAGGCCTTTCAATTTTAAAATCACCTACAGTCGAGCACCCTACCGGAACGAATTCCTCAGGGCGGGGCTCTTCTACATCCTCGCCACCAGCAGGTCGAGATGAAGAAGCGGTCTCTTTTTGCGGAATAGTTTTAGACATTTTTGCCATTTAAAATTCTGTGAACAAAGAACGGGAGTATTTGGTGTTTAAAGAAAGAATTTGCAGTAAAACTCACGGATTTGCAGATAGAAAACTTAGAAAAGACGAAAAGGAACTTACAAAATTTGGAAGATTGAAGACGTAAAAGTGATGAATGGTGGAAGGAAGGATTATTTATAGATTGAAGCAATGACGGTTCAATATCAGCGGTAGCCGACCACCGTCTGACACACATTAAATGCCTTGGTAAAACTAAACCGATGGGACAGTTATCACGTACGTCATGGTCGGGATCGATGCAAACGTCATCATATATCTGATCGAGCTGTTGGGAAATCATATCGTTTCTCGCCACATCCTTTTCCGAGAAACGAGGGGACTATCTGTGAACGGTTAAAACCGATTAAGTCAGTCGTACAGACTGGTCGAGATGATAATACTTCGATCAAAGGGTATCTATGTGACGACAGGTCGAGGTCCGAAGTAAGGGCATCGAGCTTCAAGCTCTAAGACCGATCAATGACAAGCTCGATATCATTATCGAGCTCATATCCAAATCGAACTACGAGGCAAAGAGGAGATTATCGAAGATGCATAGATCGACCAACACTCACCCCGAATATCTAGACTCCAAGTAAGAATCGAGCTCGATCCAATACCGAGCTCGAGCCAGTATCAAGCTCACGGACAAGAGCCATTGCAACCGCACTAGGGGAGAGAATCTTGGCGGGAATCGAGGAAAAGACAATTCATCATGGGTTCTCCACTATATATTTTTTATTATAGATAAAGTAGGATCTCTCTACTATAAAGAGGAGAATCCTTGTAAGCATAAAGGGGCATGGTAACAAAGACAACTTGAGAGAGATTAACATTTTTTGGCTCATTTACTCTGCCTTGTTCATCAATATTTCCTTTTTCTCTGCCTCATATTTCATTCCATTTGTCAAAGAATATATATATTTTTATTTCATTCTGCAATTTGTACCAAGTTATACCACGTATCCTTAGAACCATATACAAATTTAACTCTATCCAATTTTTCGAGTAAACAGAACTTCCTGTTTCTTTTTTGGTATGCTGCAAATCTGAAAGTGTTCCAAGTTCTAACGAATTTATTATTATAAAAGATTTATTATATTTAGATTATTTTAATATTGATCAAGAACTTCTTGTAATCTATTATGATCTTTGACCGGCTATGTTTTGCAGAGTCAAAGAGCAATGGCATAGGCGAGAGTCTATTTTTTCAAAATTATTTGTAGCATATTTTAATTATCTCCAGTGCAATCAATACTGATAAGGCAAACAATAAATGGCTTCTTCCATTTTTAATTACACGAACATAATTGGAACTTGTCCTTTGGTCCAATAGTTACCAAGTCCACTTGATTTATTCAAAAATAACAAAAAGGAAAGAATGGAGCCAGGGTTTTAGAGGAGAAGATTTAATGTCAGCTAGGTGTTGAAGATATAATTAATTAAATATAAGTATACTTTCTCTAATAGCGTAAATTTTCAGATGATATAATCATTCACTTCAACGTGACATCAAAGTATGTAGAGATTATGTTCGAATCTCAGTGTTATCCCTTCCTTCTCACGTTTTAACAACTTAAGTTTTTATTCATAAGACGATCACACACCATAACATAAACTCAGTTTCTTATTTTCGTCCTTCCTATTCACTCCCATTGCTCATCAGTGTGCTAAAGAACAAAGCTGAAAGAAAGTTTAAAAGAGTAGTTAACTTTTTCTTTGACTTCCAATGCGCGATAATATTTAAGGTTTTTTTGAACATTTTTTGTTTGGAAGAAAGAAAGCTTGTCAAAGTGAAGAAGTCTTTAGATAGTTGTAATTCTATTTTTCTTTTTTTGAAGATCTGTGAGCATTTATGAAGTGAAATAGAGTTTTTGCGTGAAAATTAGTTCTTCGCAACTTCTTCAACTTCAGAAAAATGTTCACTTTTCGCAACAACAAAAAACTCAAAATTTTAAAATAAAACCTTTTTTTCCCCTAAAAATAGCTCCTGATTATAACTTCACCTGACCGTCAAGTGTTGTAATGGAATAAGTATGATCCCTCCACCCTTAATTAGAGTTTTTGGATTTACTCTGGAAATGAAAAAAGAGAGCATTCGTGCTTTATAAGCCTTATACGACACGAATTCGATTGACTGAAATCCTAATACGATATCGGATACAGGGAGGAAAATCAAAAATATAATAAGAACTCCACATGAAATTGACATGACAGCTAACCTTACTAGGGAAGAATATTCAACAAAATTACGAGGAGGAAAAGAGGGAAATTTCTAGTCTTGAAGTAACAATTAAGAGAAGGAAACAAAATAATATGAATGTCGTTATAATCCAACTTATTCCATTCACTCAATATCCATGTTCGCTTCATCTACACTTTGTCTTACGTGTATAAAAGTTCTAGTTCTACGTTAAAGCAACGCTATCTCTCCCCCACATTTAAAAGTAGGAGAAACTACTTGTATATAGTATGGTCGCTCTAAAAAATAATAGTAGACAAAAAATATATGATTTGTGTATTTATATATAATATAAATTAAATATACATATTTTATATATAATAAATATATATATTTTATATATTTGAGTAGCAAATGTAATTATTTTTACCGCCGGGTAACTTGTCAATAAAAGTAGGCCCAATACAAAACCCTTGTGACTACTAAGTTAATGGTCCAAAACCCTAGAGTTACATGGTACTAATAACTAAAATCATTCTGCAGTCGGAACGGAAAAAAAGAAATTACTTATTAGCTTTTAAATGAAACGATTCACGCAATTTAATAAAATACTTAAGCAAGTAATGATTTCAATATCTATATATCACCACCTGATGTCAATTTCTCCTTATTCTAGATTTTCTTTGCGCTCCTTATAGTGTAATCCTTAGTCGCTGAAAGAAGGGGAATCACATCAAAAATTTAAACCTATGCCTAATTTCATCGATGAATCATTAAAGAACATGAATTTAACGAGATTAATATAATCTTTTTCAACCTTAGATGAGAATTAAAGCAAAGCCTAAAGCTTTAAAAATTCAAATATCTCAAAGAGATGAATTTTCTCAACCTACCATTGAATTTGAACCATGACCCTTGCCGTATGAAAGTAGTATTCTAACAGCTAAGTTAAGTAGGTCATTTATCGTTAAAAAAAACCAAATGAAACACATCCAAAATATTTCCACTTGAGAGCTCTATAAAAAGTTCTGATTTGTACTACTTGGAGGCTTTTCTCTCGTTATACATGTGAAGATAGAAGATAAAAATGGAAGACAGGAATAAAATAAAGCAAACAAGAACATCTCTAATTGAAAACATTTTCTTCATTCTTATAATGTTAATTTTTTTTTCAAAAGATAGAAATAGACAACAAAAAGACCTCATTTCTCTTCCCACTGTCCCATATAATTACCACCACAAACAAGCAAAAAGTAGAGAGCATGTATAGCAGAAAAACTCCTTTCTATCTCAAGATGTTTTGCTCCAAAAAACACAAATTCACAAACATGCATCATATATATAATATATGTTAAATAAAGGTCCAAAATTAAACAGGAACTGTCCTTCCACTATTCTTCATTTCTGTTCCACTTTCCTCTTCCCCTTCATTTTCCCTTGACATTTCTTCCAATGATTTTCCTTTAGATTCTGGCACCAAAAATGTGAACACCATTCCCAAGAAGTTAACACAACCTAAGACAATCAGTGAATTTCTCACACCAATTCCAGCAGGGTAACCGGCATCAACCTTTTTTGGATCTGTTGGTTGAGCAGCATACAAGAATCCGAATGCACCAATCATCGCTCCTGCTTTTCCAGCTGCTGCTGATATTCCATGGCATGTTGACCTAAGCCTGGCTGGGAAAATCTCCGCGGGGACAACAAATGTTGTCGCATTTGGACCAAAATTCGCGAAGAAAAAGGTGAGTGAGTACATGATCACGAACCCTATTCTGTTATCCTTGAGAGTCCAATGATGATAAGGAATGGCTAAGGCAAACATGAAGACTGTCATGAAGAAGAATCCCATTAACTGAATTGCAAATCGACCTATTCTGTCGATGAAGAATACTGTGAACCAGTAACCAGGAACAGTACTGCAAAGGGCGATAAGAGTTTGCGCCCTTGCAATTCTGTAAACTTCCTCCAACGCATTCATGGTTTCCGCTGGAGGAATCCAACCAATGGCGCTGAAAATGTCCTTTTGGAAAAGGTTTTGACTATAGAAAGCAATGTCCAACAAGAACCATGTGCTAGCAGTTCCGAGCAAGTGAAGTCCGTGGCGTCGGAGGAACTCCTTAGAAAACAAACCAAACTCATTCCCAGTGTTTTGAGAAACATTCTCAACTTTCTCTTGCTCTTCTTCAATTTCGACTTGTAACACTTTAGACATGTCGTTAGCTGCCTGTTTTAAGTTCTTGGCCACCAATGCAGTGTAACGGGCAGTTTCAGGCATCTTCATACGCCAGTAATAAGTCATTGCAGCTGGGATTGCACCAAACATAAGAATTATACGCCACACGAAATCAGCCTGAGAGACAGTTGAAGCAAGAGCGTCGGCATGATATGTTGGTGCAGGAAACGCGCCCTTAAATGCAGCAGAAACAATGATTGCTACCATTCCACCAGCCAGAATTCCAAAACCTTGCATTGCAAAAACAGCAGCAATGAACGCTCCACGCGTCTTTTTATTAGCATACTCGGACATAATAGTAGCAGAAAGAGGATAATCACCACCAATGCCAAATCCTAACCAAAACCTGAAGAAACAAAGTGTAGTCATAACACCTTTTGGTGTATGACCAAAAGAAAGCCCTGAGGCTATTGAACAAATAACCATCATCATAAGAGTCATTCCATAAACCTTTTTTCTTCCCATTTTATCTCCGAGCCACCCGAAAAACAGTTGTCCAGCAAGGGTCCCACAGAAGGCGACTCCATTAACAGCAGCCGAGACGTTAGGAGGCAGAGATCCAGGTTTCAATGCCCCGTCGCGGTGGTAGTAAATGCGGCCAAGCAATTTTGTGACTAAAGAAATGCAGAAAAGATCATAAGCATCAGTAAAGAAGCCCATACCAGCAATCACAATTGCTGTAAAGTGATACAATTGTGTTTTTGCTACATCTAGTGCATTTAGCACTTGCAAATCTTTAGCCATGACTATACTTTCTCAACCCTTAAATTCCTGCAACAATAAAACAAGAGGGGGTAAATTATAAGGATTTCACTTACACATATGAGTTTCTTTTTCTTTACACTATAGTGTATTTTGACATGTTATATGTATATAACACAGTTTTATATTGAGGTGACTAATGATCCCTATTTATGAATGGATTACATTGCCAGTGTACTGAAGTTAAACGCAAACTATACACTACTAAAAAAATAGGAATTGGCGATGTACAAATTTTGTAGCTAAACAACAAAATTCGTTGTTAATCCTACTTAGCGACTGATTATGAAAGATTATGTTAGCTATGAGCGATTTAGCAACATATTAGTGACGAAGTTCGTAGCTAATTACAATTTTTTTTAGTAGTGGTAGAACCAAACAAGAAGATAATTTTGGATGGAATTAATCAAAGCTATTATCTGAATAATTAAGTTAAGTAGTTAGTTAAGTAGGGGGAGAACTAAACAAGATATTTATGATGGAATTAATCAAAGCTAGTCTGAATAATTAAGTTTGTAATTTGTACAGTAGGGGTAGATTTGACTTCTTGGTAAAATACAAAAGTAGGGGACCCCAAAGTCATTTTCCTGCCTACTTTTCAAAGTTTATGACTTAAGCTGTACCCTTTTATGGCTATTTATGTGAAAGCAATTAGTACTACTATGTGAACGCAATAAAGAAGCGTTTAATAGTCAAAATTGAAAAAATAGGTTAGAAATTACATCAGCTATAGTACTACTGTAACAGCTATTTCCATGAAGGGACCCATAGATTCCTTTAGATTCTGGCTGATGTTATCATCACAAATAATTGGTGAAAAAATAAACTTCAATCAAAATTTACGCAATTTATTTATTAAAGTACCTAGAGTATAACAAGTTAAAATATTTTTACATATGGAGTGGTTGATATGTAGTCAAATTAAGCTTAAAGTTCCTGTCAAAGAGCAATAATTGAGAAAATAAGTAGTCCATAGTATGAAGTCAAGCACCTCATGCAAAAAACAAAAACAAATCAAAGGGATATTTTTTTTCTGTTTTAAAAAGGGAAAAGACTTTTCAAAAACATAGGACTAAGATGCATATGAACCACAAATCTAGAAGACAAGTTAGTACTTTTCATGAAGAGAGATACTAAACAGACATAAATAATGGACCAGAAAAATTGTCTTTTTTGGTACATCAAATTAAAAAGCCATGTTACATCAAGATTTTTTGTACAATGGTTTTTGAATAGCTCCGTAAACAAACAAAAACATTATGACATAAATTTTTTTTACTTTCCAAAACAAAAAGTATTGAAAATATTGTTTTTCATGGAATTTGATCAGTTTTTGAAAACAGTATGAAGTAAAATTATCAAGTTCCAAAAAACTGGCCGAAATATTTTCTTCTACTCAGCAAAATTATAATTTTTTTAAAGTAAAATACATTGTCCAAAAATAACTTCAATTATATCCAAACTAAAATACATGTCCAAAAATAACTTTAATTATGTCAAAACGTCTACTAAATATCCATCTCTGAACAATTTTTTTTTTTGGGGGGGGGGGGGGGAGGGAGAATTTTATTTTTTCTTTTGGATTCATGAAAGGGAAAAATGAAGAGGGAGAGAGACACTACAATCTCTATGATCCATAAAATCCATCATTAATTTAACCAAAAAACTGATTCACATTTACCAAAAAAAGGAAACAAATCGTCAATATAAAATTGAAAAAATGAAGGAGAAAAGGCATTAGAATTCTAAAATCCTTCAAGATTTCATTTAGCTTGATTTCCTACATCGTTAATCTGCTAAATTCCTTCTTACAAAATGAAAACAAAAGAAAGCTATATCAGTATATGGACATGAATATTTAAACTATAGCAGACACCCATTGATCAATTCCTCTTATTCTTTCCCATAAAACAACAACCAAGAACTCAGAATTTTCACTCCCTCCATTAAAACACACATGCATGGGAGTATGAACACACACACACACACACACACACACACACACACACACACACACACACACACACACACAAAAAAGGTGTTAAAGGGAAGATTTCTACACTGACCTTATATGGTTTTTCTCCACGAAATTTTCACTTTCCAGCTAGTGAAACAGAATCAAGAAACAGTAGAGAAGCAGAAAGCTAAAATCTTGGAAATTTCAATGAAGAAAATTTCCTATAAAACTTTACGTTCAAAGGCTTAACAAAAAGCCAAAAAATAAAACTCTGATTTTTGCATTTATTAGCTTCTCTGAATCTGAACTCTCTGAGTAATGAAGAGAAGATGGAGAATTAGTGCCGTATTTAAAGGGCTTTTTGATGCTGGCATCTTCTTAAGGTATATTCCTTCTATTCGCATTAGGGTTGTACACCATTATGATCTTGCCACGTAAGAACTGGGTCCCACAGAATGGTCTTATTTCCTTACGTGGCATCATCAGAGGCATTTTGAGTTCTGTTCTTACATGTAAGTCAACAGAGAAACGTACATCACCCCCACTTAACAGAGTGTTGACCACCCTAGTTAGTTCTATCTATTCCCTTAAAAAATGATTAATAAATTTTTAATATTAATCTGGATTTTCAATATTTGCAAGAAAAACAAAAGACGGTACTAAATTCTAAACTACTGGTCCTATAATATTTTTTGCGGTCACAAATATTAGTCGCTTTTGCAAATTGAATTTGTTCTAAGATTTGACGTTTTATAAAAATTTATTGGTATTACTTTGAGTATTAATTAAATGAGATATTTAAGAGAATGATATAATAATTATTTTAAGTTATTGAATATCTTTTTGATGTAAGAGAAACTTGAAAGATTACAAGATTATATTGGAGCTAAGGTAGTATTAAAAGAGATACTTGTTTCAAAAGTTATAACTGACAGGTTGATGCATATGACTAACAACTTAAAGATTTCATTTTATAATTATGTGAAAATATTCAATGTAAGTTCATCTATTTTATTTTATTTTATTTTTTAATCTAGTTCATGGCTAACACACCCTTGTTAAGTGTTTCCATCTATTTTATTTTTGATGGATAAGTTTTTTAATAATTGGGCTTGTCGATTATAACAGGTTATCCGACATATTAATCAAGGTGCATGCGAGTTATTTTGGAATCCTACCATCATAAAAGGGAGATAATCGACATTGAGTAAGGGTGTGCGTGGATCGGATTGGTTCGATTTTTAGCAAAATCAACTATATCGGTTTGGATTGGTTCGGTTTTGTCGGATTTTTCGGGGTTTTCGGGTTTTTTGTTACTTAAATATTATTTCAATCTTACTTTGTTAAATTTTTGATAAGTAAATATATGTTTAGTAAAAATTTAAAAACTCGGTAGATATATTATCTATTAAAATATTCTTATGGGATAATTTTCTTTGTAACACATGATAGTTCTTTTTTAATCGCCTGACAATAATTTTCCGTTGATGTACACTTTTAAGGTTAACCGAATTTAGTAATTAAACATAAAAATCAAGATGATACCTAAATAATATATAATAACCACTTCAAATTCGAAAAAGATATAAGAATTTAATAGATATTGACATATGAATATGGAAGAACAAAGAGATTGACGCATTTCAGTAATACTTGATAAGAAAGTGATCATACAACCCATTATTTAAGGTTAATAAATATGGATCACTTCATATTCTCTTAAATACTATATCTCGTAAGAGAATCCCAAATATTTTAGACATTTTATAAAGAAAATTTTATATAAATTCTTAAAAGTATATATAAAAATTATATATTTATATGTCGATTTGGTTCGGGTTTTTTTACTCAATACTAAACCAAATCAAAACAAACCTAATCGAATTTTTTAATCGATTTGGTTTGACTTTTTGGTTTTGTGCGATTTTTCGGTTCGGTTTGTACACCCCTAACCGCAACTATATTCAAATGCATGACCCCTCAACAACTTCCAAAGGCTTTAATTTCAAAACCACATAAGTACCATGCAACTCTTCTGCTATTGTCTTAAGTCAAAATATAATTGATGCAATTATATAGTTAGTGGGAGTTATGTCGAGATACTTTGCAGGCGTAATCAAATCATTAACGTAAAAAAGTTATAATAGAATGAACTATAGGATAAAATAAAATTCAATGTACGGCCTTTTAATAAAAACATAATCATATATTGTGTGAAAGGTTATTGGACAAGAATTGAAAATGAAAATATGTAGGCGTTTCACTTACTTTGTTTGGGAATAATTGCAGATTATATTATATGGTGTGAAAAGGTGCTTAAATTGGGGGAAGATAATAAGAGCAACAAATATACGTATGATTTTGGACTTTGAAGAATAAAATGTGGGCAATTAATTTGAGACGTCACGAAGCTGAGGAAAATTAGTAGTACTAATTCGTGTACTGATTACCACAAGGAAATAGGAAAACAAATATATAGGAGTATAATTTTGGTGAAGTGCACCAATAGTCACTTTTAAGCCCGCTATTTAAAATATATTCACAACTTACAATATATTTAAAGATTAGTTAATTCTCCCAAACTTCAGGGCCAAGTATTCTGAATTTGAAAATTCAGGGCTTAGACACTTTTAGTGTCCTGAATTTTTGAGCTGCTAATTTGAAATTCAGGACTAAGTGTCCTGAATTTCTAAACCACTAATTTAAAATTCAAAACATAAGCTTCGAACTTTTGGACATAATTTTCGAATTTAGGACACGATGTCCTGAAGTTTGAACTTTGACGTTTAACTTCTAGGACGTCGTGTCCTGAAGTTTGAGCAAAATTTGTTGATCTTTATATACATTGTAAACCGTGAATATATTTTAAACAACATACTTAAAAGTGGCTACATTTTCACTTATAATTTCCACTATAATAGCACAAATTTGAATACGATGACCTCCTATACAATCCTTGTCGAACTCATTTGAGACTTCTCTATTGTGTTGTTTACAGAGGCGGATTCTGGATTTGATGGTCGTGGGAGTACTTTTGTACTCAACTAAAATCTACTTTGTATATAAGGTGCCACTATTATACATAGGCGAATTCAGGATTTGAAGGAGGCGGGCTACATGAGCGGACTGCTCAACCAGTTCCTCCATCAGATTTTTTATTACGGTTCCCAGCAATATATGATCGTTTTCAATATATAAACATATATATTCGAAATTTTTGCCCGAGGTTAACAGGATTCGTGTGACCTCTATAATTTAAACATAGGTCCGCTATATATATATATTGCCGAATTCTTCGGGTACCGGTGACCGCTCTCTTTACCATATGGGTCCGCCTCTGATTGTTTACTATCTAAGAAGAATTATTGATGTGAATTAATTAATTTTCATATAGGTCCATGTAAATAATGTGTTACTAAATACAATAGTCAAGTGCATGCAATATGTTTGGCACAAGATAACAACTTTTTAAATGTAATCTAGATATAACATGATATTTCCCTTGTTTTGGATCATAGTATCAGAAACTACCTGTTATAGATGAACATATACTTCCAAAATAAGGATAAGGTTTTAATGTGAACACAAGACTTAGCGTAAACTCGACCCAAATCTCAATATTTATTTATCAGCTTAATTAAATAAGTTAATCCTTAATCGCACATTCACACTCAATCTTGGTAAAATTACTGTTTTCCCCTTAAATTAAGCCCATCATTCGCCGTTAATCCATTCTTCCATTTGCATACGGAATCTGAAGCAATAATTGACAAATATATATTTGTTGTTTGATCTTTTGGAAGTGAGCAAAGATTAAGGGTGAAGGAAATAAAAGGAGATAAGATCAATATATTCAATTTTTACAACTAATAAGTAGTTGACAAATAATCGTCGACTTTATACATTTTTCTAAATTTATTTTAAAAATTAACATTTTCATGTCGCCAAATAGCAAGCTGACTTTTTATATCCAAATTCCTTGTAAATTATTAGTTATTTAGAAAAACAAGATATTCTTTTTATATCAGAAAGGGCTTGAACAATGGATCTTGCACACCTAAGATATTAATTAATTATGTAAGTTTATAAGTTTAGTAACATTCCATTACGTGTTATCGTTCGAATTTAGAAAATCAATCTTTTTAAGTTTTGATCATAAATTAAGACGTAAATTTTTTAAATTATTCAAAATAAAGTTTTTATATATTTGAAAAAATATAAAAAGTATAATTAATCATAATAATTATTATTCAAAACATTAAAAGACACATGAAAACTTACGTTTAATAAAAATTTGTTTGATTCTCGAAAATTCAAATACTGCAAATTACGACGTAAGGAGTATATTAAGTGGGCCAACTGGTGGGTGGGGACTCTATTATTGTGAAAATATTAATTAAGTCTCAACTCTCAAGTCAACGGGTGCAAGTTATTACAAGTAGGTAGACTGCAAGAATTCTATAGTCTGTCCTTTTCCAAAGTAGGAGTTTTCATGTTACTTTCAATTATTAAAAGTAGTTTTTCTTTTTTATATTTTACATTTGTCATGTGACAGTTGTATATTTGCCTTTTAAGTCAACTCTAATAGAATATAAATTTTACAAAAACTTTATACGGCTCTCATTTGAATTGCGTCCGATATTTTCTTAAAAGCTTGTTCACATTTATCAATTAAACTTGTTCACTTTAATCTAAATCATATATTAGTTTTAAAAAATTTATTGAATATGTTCTAATTATTAATTTAGAATTCAGTGAATTAAACGAACTAGAATTCCGAAATTAAAAATTTTAAATTTTGGCTCCGCCTTTATATATATATATATATATATATATATATATATATATATATATATAGGATTTACAAAGGTTGTCATGCCATTTATACAACCGGAAGCAATTAGTTTTATGTCATTCCTTTTTTGGACTTCGCGAACAAAAATTTGAAGGGAAAAAAAAAAAACAATATTCCAATGTTTTTCTCCATGGACTTTATTATCCATTTAATAAGGTTTGAGTTAACTTCAATTATTTTTCGAATGTTTTAAATATTTATTATATGTTTATAAATTGATGATCGCAGCAAAACAGATTCCACTATCCTCTTCTTCTTCCTTTTTTGGTGGGTATTAGACTTTAATTAATTGTATATATTTGATGCCGTGCTATAATTTCATATATTTTGATGTTATTTAACCTACTTGTTTGTAGGGGTATTCGTCGGTCGGTACGGTACAGTATTTAGACATTTCGGTTTGGTATTTTCGGTATTCGATTTCATAAAATAATATACCAATACCGTACATAATTAAATTCGGTATGGTTCGATTTTTTTCCTTTCGGTTTCGGGTTATTCGGTTCGGTAACTTCAGTTTATTCGGTTTGAATACTTGTAACGACTCAGCCGGTCATTTTGAGTATTATAATCCCGTTCCCCCATTTACTACTCAATTTATGCTTTACAACTATTTTATGACTTACCGGGTTAGTTGGTTCGGGTCCAGAAGAAATTCGAAGTGAAATGAGATACTTAGTCTTATAAGTGAAAATTTTAAGATAGAAAAGTTGCCCGGATATGGACTTAGATGTAAACGACCTCGGATCTGAAATTTTATGATTCCAATTGCTCTGTATGGTAATTTGGGCTTAGGAGCGTGTCCGAAAAAATTTTTGGAGGTCCGTAGAGGAGTTAGGCTTGAAATGCCGAAAGTTAAATTTTTGGGAAGTTTGACCGGGGGATTGACTTTTTTATATCGGGGTCGAAATCCGATTCTGAAAACCTTAATAGGTCTGTTATGTCATTTATGACTTGTGTGCAAAATTTGAAGTCAATCGGACGTGATTTGATAGGTTTCAGCGTTGTTTGTAGAAATGAAAAGCTTCAAAGTTTATTAGGCTTGAATCTATGTGTGATTCGTATTTTTAGTGTTGTTGGATGTGATTTGAATACTCGACTAAGTTTATATGATGTTTTAGGACTTGTTGGTGTATTTGGTTGAAGTCCCGAGGGCCTTGGGTGAGTTTCAGAGGGTTAACGGATCAAAAATTGAACTACAATAGCTACTGCAATTTTCTTTTGCTGGAATTTCCTTCTGTCAGAAATCGAGCTCAAAATCGAGCTAAAAAATCGAGCCCAGAATCAAGCCACGATCGAGCCCAGGGTCGAGGATCATGATCGAAGGCAGGGCAGAGGACCAGGATCGAAGCCATGATCGAAGGCCAGGGTCGAGGGCCATGATTGAGGGCCAGGATCGAGGGTCAGAATCGAGGCCCAGGATCGAGACCCAGGATCGAGGACCACGATCGAAGGCCAAGATCGAGGGAGGACCGACGCTTTCTGGGCAGAATTATAAAGTAGGGGACTTCGTCCCATTCGCCATTTTTGGCAAATTGGAGCTTGAGGAGAAGTGATTTTTGATAGATTTTCAAGAAAAACTTGAAGTAAGTCCCTTATGATCATTTATACTCCATAATATTGAATTATCATCGAATAATCCGACTAGATTACATATTTTTGAGGTATAAATCGGAGATTTGAATTAGAAATTTGGAAATATGATTTGTAGATTTGAGGGTCGAGTTGAGGTCAGATTTTGGTAAAATTGGTATGGGTAGACTCGTGGTTCAATGGGCTTTCGGGTTTTATAACTTTTGTCGGGTTCCGAGACGTGAGCCCCAAGGGCGATTTTTGAGCTAAATTTCATATTTTTATGGAAAATTAGTATTTTCTTATGGAATTAATTCCAATAAATATTATTCACTGAAACGAATTATTTGTAACTAGATTCGAGGCTTTCGGAGACCAATTCTCGTGGCAATGCCATAGCAGAATAAAGAATTACGCGGTTTGAGATAAGTAACTATTTTAAATCTGATCCCGAGAGTATGAAACCCAAAATTATTGTATTATGTGAGTATTTTGAAGGTGACGGGCGTGTGGTCGTGTACCGTGAGAATTGGGATTTGGTCCATTCCGTGAAACTGAAAAGTTGAATAAGCTTGTCGTTAGCTATGTGCCCTTTCTATACTATAAAAATTTGACAGTGAAGCATACTTAGGCTATGTGTTGGTACTGTAAAGACCACATAGGTCTTGTACATATTGAATTATCGGCTAAATTATTATTTTGTACTCAGTCACAGTTTACTTGTTTATTTTATCTCAGTCTTTATTGTTCATTATTGATGCGTCATATTATTATTATTTGGACTGAGTATCTTGACTATTGAGAGCCCGAGAGACTGGAGAGATTTATGACTGAGCGAGGCCGAGGGCCTGATTGTGAGATATTATACTATAACACGTGAGTTGTCCGTGCAACACATGAGTTGTCCGTGCGGATCCTTTTATTATACTATAGCACGTGAGTTATCCGTGCAACACGTGAGTTGTCCGTGCGGATCCAGATATTTATACTATGGCACGTGAGTTGTCCGTGCAGCACGTGAGTTGTCCGTGCAGATTATAGCACTTGGACTGTTGGAGCCCCTACGGAGTTTGTACACCCCCCAGTGAGCGCGGGTACCCATTGAGTATGAGTGTTGAGGGCTGAGAATCGAGTGGTTGAGTTGTTGTGTAAGTTGAGTATCGGTTGCCTAAGAGGCTGTACTTGCTTTTCATTTGTTGTTGAACTTAGTTGCTATCTGTCATTGTTGCGAAATTATCTGAAAGATTTTATATCCGGATTACATGAACTTGAACAGTATAAAATTGATTTGACTTAAACTTCCGGACTTGAAAGCATATCTATTCTTTGCTGGAATTACTAGAAATGAGTTGTAATTATGTAGCTCGTCATTATCTTCAGTTCCTTATTTATTATTATTACTTGCTGAGTTGGTTGTACTCATACTACGCCCTACACTTCCCGTACAGACCCAGGTATTCCTGGACATAGCGGGTATTGATTCTTCCGCACAGCTGATTTTTCGGAGATCCTGAGGTAGCTGCCGTGTTTCGCAGACCTTGCCTTTCCTTCCCTATCTCCTTATTTAATGTATTTGGTCTCAGGCTTGTATTTATAATTAGATGCTCATGTACTCAGTGACACCAGATTTTGGGAGTGGTTGTATCGGTATTTGTAAGATTTGTGAATTTTATTTAAATATTATATTTTCAAACTTAAAAGAATTGTTATTTACTAAAAATTTTGGCTTGCCTAGTTTCGAGATAGGCGCCATCACGATAGGTTAAAATTTAGGCCGTGACAAGTTGGTATCATAGCCTAGGTTACATAGGTCTTACTAGTCATGAGCAGGTTTAGTAGAGTCTTGTGGATCGGTACGGAGACATCTGTACTTATCTTCGAGAGGCTGCATAACCCTTAGGAAACTTTTACTTTCTTGTACTCTGTCGTGCGAATTTGTTGATGCTGGAAACTAAATTTCTGTTGTTTTATTCTCTCACAGATTGTGAGTACACGTACTACCAGATCGGATGGTCAGCCACCAGTGCCACAAGTTAGGGACGCGAGAGGCCGGGGCCGTGGTAGAGGCCGGGGCCAAGGGAAAGGTCGAGGTATAGCTCGTGTAGCAGTTGGAGCAGCACCTGTAGTACCACCAGTTGCTCCAGCCCAGGAGCAGATTTCGGACATGGTTGAGCCGATGGGACTAGCTCAGGCACCAGCTGCACTTATTGTGATTCCAAACCTTCAGGAGGCTCTGGCCCATATATTGACAGTTTGTACTGGTCTTGCTCAGGTGGTTTCAGCTCAGGCCACACCTGCCACTTCTCAATCCAGGGGAGGTACTCATACCCTAGTTGCCCGTACTCCAGACCAGATAGTACAGGGACTTCAGATACCGGGGGGACTACCAGCCCAGCCGGCTGCAGCTGCTCAGGTCCTGGTAGTTCTTGTTATGGCAGAGGATGAACAAAGGAGACTTGAGAGATTTGAGAGGCTTCGACCTCCACCATTTAGCGGTACTGAGTCAGAGGATGCTCAGGGTTTTCTGGATAAGTGTCAACGGATGCTTCGGACAATGGGTATTCTAGAGACCAGTGGGGTCTCATTCACTACTTTTCAGTTTTTTGGGACTGCCTTCAGATGGTGGGAGGCTTATGAGAGGCGCAGACCAATTGGTGCAGTACCACTTACATGGCAGTAGTTCTCCGTTCTCTTTTTGGAGAAGTTTGTGTCGCAGTCTCGTAGAGATGAACTGCGCAGACAGTTTGAGCAGTTACGTCAAGATGGTATGTCTGTGACGCAATACGAGATGAGATTTTTTGAGTTGGCTCGTCACGCAGTCTAGTTGGTTCCCACTGATAGGGAGAGGATTAGGAGGTTCATTGATGGCCTCTTATATCAGCTACGGTTACTTATGACTAGGGATAGGGTATTTGGTGCTACTTTTGATGAGGTAGTTGACATTGCTCGGCAGATATAGATAGTTCGTAGCCAGGAACGTAGAGAGAGGGAGGCTAAGAGGCCTCGTGGTCCAGGTGATTACAACGGTGCTCATTCAGGGGTCAGTTTTACCGTGGTAGGGGTCGTTCTTACAGACACGCTCAGGCGGGTCATCCAACTTATCGTGGCGCATCAGCTAGCCACAGTTCTTACAGTGTTCACTCAGGCCAGTCTTCATTCAGTGCACTACCAGCATAGAATTATCATCATGCCTCGTCCGCTCAGGCTTCTATAGGTAATTCCTTGGGATATCAGGAGCGGCAGTTCCGTCAGATGAGGGGTTATTTTGAGTGCGGAGAATTTGGTCATTTCAAGAGAGAGTGTCCTAGGCTTTTGAATGGGGCTCCACAGCAAAGTCCTCGGCTGACGGCACCAGCACCAGCAGTTCCACCACCCGCCCAGCCAGATCGGGGTGGGGGTCAGGTAGCTAAGGGTCGCTCAAAAGGGGGAGGCCGATCAGGTGGTGGCTAGACCCGATTCTATGCTTTTTCTGCCAGGCCGGATGATGTTACTTCAGATGCAGTGATCACAAGTATTGTTTCAGTGTGCCACAGGGAGGCTTCTATATTATTTGACCCTGGTTCCAGTTATTCATATGTGTCATCGTATTTTGCTCATTATCTGGATATGCCCTGTGAGTCCTTAGTTTCACATGTTTGTGTATCTACACCAGTGGGCGATATTATTACTGTGGACCGTGTGTATCGGTTGTGTGTGGTATCTATTGGGGAACTGGAGACTAGTGTTGATCTCTTATTACTCGGTATGGTTGATTTCGATGTAATCCTGGGTATGGATTGGTTGTCTCCATGTCATGCTATTCTGGACTGTCATGCAAAAACTGTCACATTGACGATGCCAGGGTTGCCGAAGGTTGAATGGAGGGGTTCTCTAGAGTTTGTTCCTAGCAGGGTAATTTCTTATTTGAAGGCCCAATGTATGGTTGGAAAGGGATGTTTGTCATATTTGGCCTTTGTGAGAGATGTTGATGCAGATACTCCTATTATTGATTCAGTACCGGTCGTGTGAGACTTTTCAGATATATTTCCTGCAGACCTGCCGGGTATGCCACCCAACAGGGATATTGATTTCGGTATTGACTTGGTGCAGGACACTTAGCCCATTTCTATTCCTCTGTATCGTATGGAACCAGCTGAGTTAAAAGAATTGAAAGAGCAACTACAGGAACTCCTTGAAAAGGGGTTTATTAGGCCTAGTGTGTCACCTTGGGGTGCACCGGTTCTGTTTGTGAAGAAGAATGATGGTACTATGCGGATATGCATTGATTATAGGCAGTTGAACAAGGTTACATTCAAGAATAAATATCCTTTGCTGTGTATTGATGACTTATTTGACCAGCTTCAGGGAGCGAGGGTGTTTTCCAAAATTGATTTGAGATCGTGGTATCATCAGTTGAAAAGTAGAGATTCGGATATTCTAAATACGGTATTCAGAACTCGCTATGATCACTATGAATTTCTTGTGATGTCATTTGGGCTAACCAATGCCCCAACAATATTTATGCATTTGATGAATAGTGTATTCCGGCCATATCTTGATTTATTTATCGTAGTATTTATTGATGATATTCTGGTGTACTCACGTAGGTAAAAGGAGCATGCACAACACTTGGGTATTGTATTACAGAGGCTGAGAGAGGAGAGACTTTATGCCAAATTTTTTAAGTGTGAGTTCTGGCTTAATTCAGTGGCATTCTTGGGACATATAGTGTCCAGTGAAGGAATTAAGGTGGATTCGAAGAAAATAGAGGCAGTTCAGAGTTGGCCTAGGCCATCTTCAGTTAATGAGATTCAGAGTTTTCTCGGCTTGGCCGGTTATTATCATCGCTTCGTGGAGGGTTTCTCGTCTATTGCATTGCCTATGAGCAAATTGACCGAGAAAGGTGCTCCGTTCAGGTGGTCGGATGAGTGTGAAGAGAGCTTTCAGAAGCTCAAAATAGCTTTGACTACAACTCCAGTATTAGTGTTGCCTACAGGTTCAGAGTCTTATACTGTGTATTGTGACGCGTCGCGTATTGGTCTCGGTGCAAAACTGATGCAAGACGGTAGGGTGATTGCCTATGCGTCCAGACAGTTAAAGGTACATGAGAAAAATTATCCAGTCCATGATCTTGAGTTAACAGCTGTTGTTCATGCCTTAAAGATTTGGCGGCACTACTTGTACGGTGTCCAGTGTGAGGTATATACCGATCATCAGAGTCTACAACATTTGTTTAAATAGAAGGATCTTAATTTGCGGCAGTGGAGGTGGTTAGAGTTGCTTAAAGATTATGACATTACCATTCTCTATCATCCCGGAAAGGCCAATGTAGTGGCTGATGCCTTGAGTCATAAGGCGGAGAGTTTGGAAAACTTAGCATACTTACCGGTAGTAGAGAGGCCTTTAGCATTGGATGTTTAGCCCTCGGCCAACTAGTTTGTTAGATTGGATATTTTCGAGCCGAATCGAGTTTTGGCTTGTGTGGTGCCTCGGTCTTCTTTATATGATCGCATCAGAGAGCGCAAGTATGATGATCCACATCTGCTTTTCCTTAAGGACACGGTTCAGCACGGTGATGCCAAAGAAGTCACTATTGGAGATGACGATGTGTTATGGATGCAGGGCAGGCTATATGTGCCTAATGTAGATGGTTTGCGTGAGTTGATTCTCCAGGAAGCTCACAGTTCACGGTACTCCATTCATCCAGGTACCGCGAAGATGTATCGGGATTTGAGGCAGCACTATTGGTGGAGTATGAAGAGAGATATAATTGGGTTTGTAGCTCGGTGTCTAAATTATCAACAGGTAAAGTACGAGCATCATAGACCTGGCGGATTACTACAGAGACTTAAAATTCTGGAGTGGAAGTGGGAGCGTATTACCATGGACTTCGTAGTTGGGCTCCCACGTACTTTGAGAAAGTTTGATGTTGTTTGGGTGATAGTAGATCGGTTGACTAAATCTGGGCATTTTATTCCAGTTGGTACTAATTATTTTTCGGAGCAGTTGGTTGGGATCTATATTCGAGAGATTATTCGCCTACACGTTGTGCCAATGTCCATCATTTCAGATCGGAGCACGCAGTTTACATTATAGTTTTGGAGAGCAGTGCAATGAGAATTAGGCACACAGGTTCACTTGAGTACAACATTTCACCCTCAGATGGACGGACAGTCCGAGCACACTATTCAGATATTGGAGGATATGCTACACGCTTGTGTCATTGATTTTGGGGGCTCTTGGGATCAATTTCTGCCACTCGTGGAGTTTGCTTACAATATAGCTACCAGTCAAGCATTCAGATGGCTCTGTATGAAGCTTTATATGGGAGACGGTGTCGGTCCCCGGTGGGTTGGTCTGAGCCGAGTGAGGCTAGGCTATTGGGTACTGACTTGGTTCAGGATGCTTTAGAGAATATCAAAGTTATTCAGGAACGGCTTCGTACGACATAGTCTAGACAAAAGAGTTATGCCAACAGGATGGTTCGTGATGTTGTACACATGGTTGGGAGAAGGTTCTGCTCAAGATTTCACCCATGAAGGGTGTGTTAAGGTTCGGGAGGAAGGGCAAGTTGAGCCCTCGGTATATTGGGACTTTTGAAATACTTAAGAAGATTGGAGAGGTGGCTCATGACTTGCTTTGCCACCTAGTTTATCAGGTGTCCATCCAGTGTTCCATGTATTCATGCTCCGAAAGTATGTTAGGGATCCGTCTCATATTCTGGATTTCAGTACAGTACAGTTGGACGGTAATTTGACTTATGATGTAGAGCCGATGGTTATTTTAGACCGATAGGTTCGAAAGCTAAGGTCAAAGAACATAGCATCAGTGAAAGTACAATAGAGAGGCCACCCAGTCGGAGAAGCTACTTGGGAGATTGAGCAGGATATGCAGAGTAAATACCCACACTTATTTGAGAATCCAGGTATTATTCTAAACCCGTTCGAGGACGAGCGTTTGTTTAAGAGGGGGAGAATGTAACGACCCGGCCGGTCGTTTTGAGTATTATAACCTCGTTCCCCCATTTACTGCTCAATTTATACTTTACAGTTGTTTTATGACTTACCGGGTTAGTTGGTTCGGGTCCGGAAGAAATTCGGAGTGAAATGAGATACTTAGTCTCATAATTAAAAATTTTAAGATATAAAAGTTGTCCGGATGTGGACTTAAGTGTAAACGACCTCGGATCTGAAATTTTATGATTCCAATAGCTCTATATGATGATTTTGGGCTTAAGAGCGTGTCCGGAAAACTTTTTGGAGGTCCATAAAGGAATTAGGCTTGAAATGCCGAAAGTTGAATTTTTGGAAAGTTTAACCGGGGGTTGACTTTTTGATATTGGGGTCGAAATCCGATTCTGAAAATCATAATAGGTCGGTTATGTCATTATGACTTGTGTGCAAAATTTGAACTCAATCGGACATGATTTGATAGGTTTCGGTGTTGTTTGTATAAATGGAAAGTTTCAAAGTTCATTAGGCTTGAATCTATGTGTGATTCGTGTATTTAGTGTTGTTGAATGTGATTTGAAGACTCTACTAAATTTGTATGATGTTTTAGGACTTGTTGGTGTATTTGGTTGAGGTCCCGAGGGCCTTGGGTGAGTTTCGGATGGTTAACGGATCAAATATCAAACTACAACAGCTGCTGCAATTTCCTCTTGCTGGAAATTCCTTCTGCCAGAAATCGAGCCCAGAATCAAGCCACGATCGAGCCCAAGGTCGAGGGCCATGATCGAAGGCAGGGTCGAGGACCAGGATCGAAGCCAAGATCGAAGGCCAGGGTCGAGGGCCATGATCGAGGGCCAGGATCGAGACCCAAGATCGAGACCCAGGATTGAGGACCACGATCGAAGGCCAAGATCAAGGGAGGACCGAGGCTGTCTGGGCAGAATTATAAAGCAGGGGACTTCGTCTCATTCGCCATTTTTGGCAAATTGGAGCTTGAGGAGAGGTGATTTTTGATAGATTTTCAAGAAAAACTTGAGGTAAGTCCCTTGTGATCATTTCTACTCCATAATATTGAATTATCATCGAATAATCCGACTAGATTACTTGTTTTTGAGGTATAAATCGGAGATTTGAACTTAGAAATTTGGAAATAAGATTTGTAGATTTGAGGGTCGAGTTGAGGTCGAATTTTGGAAAAATTGGTATGGGTAGACTCATGGTTGAATAGGCTTTCGGATTTTGTAACTTTTGTCGGGTTCCGAGACGTGGGCCCCAAGGGCGATTTTTGAGCTAAATTTCGGGTTTTTATGAAAAATTAGTATTTTCTTATGGAATTAATTCTAATAAATTTTATTAACTGAAACAAATTATTTGTAACTAGATTCGAGGCTTTCGGAGACCAATTCTCGTGGCAATGGCATAGCGGAATAAAGAATTACGCGGTTTGAGGTAAGTAACAGTTTTAAATCTGGTCCTGGGGGTATGAAATCCCAGATTATTTTATTATGTGAGTATTTTGGAGGTGACGCACATGCTAGGTGATGGGTGTGTGGGCGTGCACCGTGGGAATTGGGACTTGGTCCATTCCGTGAAACTGAAAAGTTGAATAAGCTTGTCGTTAGCTATGTGCCCTTTCTGTACTATAAAAATTTGACAGTGAAGCATGCTTAGGCTATGTGTTGGTGTTGTAAAGACCACCGAGGTCTTGTACATGTTGAATTATCTGCTAAATTATTGTTTTGTACTCAGTCATAGTTTACTTGTTTATTTTATCTCAGTCTCTATTGTTTATTATTGATGCATCATATTATTGTTATTTGGGCTGAGTATCTTGACTATTGAGAGTCTGAGAGGCTGGAGAAATTTATGACTGAGTGAGGTCGAGGGCCTGATTGTGAGATATTATACAATAGCACGTGAGTTGTCCGTGCAGTACGAGTTGTCCATGCGGATCCGGATATTTATACTATAGCACGTGAGTTGTCCGTGCAGATTATGGCACTTGGGCTGTAGGAGCTCATCCGGAGTCTGTACACCCCCAGTGAGCACGGGTACCCATTGAGTGTGAGTGCTGAGGGCTGAGAGCCGAGTGGTTGAGTTGTTGTGACAAGTTGAGTATCTGTTGCCTAAGAGGATGTACTTGCTTTTCATTTGTTGTTGTACTTAGTTGCTGTCTGTCATTATTGTGAAATTATCTGAAAGATTTTATATTCGGATTACATGAACTTGAACAATATAAAATTGATCTGACTTAAACTGCTGGATTTGAAAGCATGTCTATTCTTTGCTGGAATTACTGGAAATGAACTATAACTATGTAGCTCATCATTATCTCCAGTTCCTTATTTTATTGTTACTTGCTGAGTTGATTGTACTGATACTACACCTTGCACTTCCTGTGCAGACCCAGGTGTTCCTGGACATAGCGGGTGTTGATTCTTCCGCACAGTTGATTTTCCGGAGATCCTGAGATAGCTGCCGTGTTTCGCAGACCTTGCCTTTCCTTCCCTATCTCCTTATTTAATGTATTTGGTCTCAGGCTTGTATTCATAATTAGATGCTCATGTACTTAGTGACACCAGATTTTGGGAGTGGTTGTATCGGTATTTGTAAGATTTGTGGATTTTATTTAAATATTATATTTTTAAACTTAAAAGATATTGTGGTTTATTAATATTTTTGGCTTGCCTAATTTCGAGATAGGCGCCATCACGACAGGTTAAAATTGGGGTCGTGACAATACTAACTAGTGTATAGAATCATAGATGGTAAACATTCTTAATTAAAGTACTCAAAAGTACAAACTAAAACCGTTTGTTGACAAAAGTTTTGTCCAAAACCAGCAAATACTAACCAAGAGAGAGTTTACTTAGAGAAATATCTTGTTACTTGCTTAAAGTTAATTGATGAACTTAGAGAATAAAGGAAAGTAAAATTTTAGATTTCTTATATTTATGTTATTATTAATAAAATGTGTATTGTGTAATATAATATATATTTCGGTACGTTGTGTAATATAATATATATTTCGGTATGATATCGGTATTTCGGTATTTCATTTTAAAATACCAAATATCATACCTAATACCATTTTTTTTTAAAACTTAAACCAAATACCATACCGAATATCAAAATATCGAATGCCAAATACCAAAATATTTTGTAAATTATACACAATCCTACTTGCGTGTTGTTTGGATGCTAATTTGTGCGACAATTGAGCTTAATAGAGCTTATTTCACGTGTAGGAATGCTTGGACATGAATTTGAGAAACGTTGCACGAAATGGTACCTCAAAGCCTCAAAATGGAGCAATAAAAGAAGACGTGCAAGGAAATGAAAAGTCATGGCCATAGACAGTGCAAGGCATTGTTCAGGGCACTGTCATTAGTGCCCTAGATAGTGCCTCGCTCAGAAACATTGGTGCCCCAGACAGTGCCTCGCGTAAAAATATTGGTGCCTTTGACAGTGCCTCGCGCCGACGCTGCTATCCGAGCTAATTTTATTTCCTCACTATTTTTGGACATGTAAGCTTCGGCCCCAACCCTATAAATACCTCTTGAAGTTAGTTTTTCTAGGGGAAGACATTATTGGAGAGGCAAAAGGCTACCACTACTAAAGAACAACAAATTTGCGACCGTCAAATCAATCGAAAATCGGTTGTAAATCGTGTTTTTTCGACGGATTTCCGACTGAACAGTGTCAGTCACAAAATTAGCGACGGATTCAGTCGCAAATTGAATAATACGGGACATTTGAATTAAAGTAATTTGCGGCCGAATCAGTCGCTAATTTTGCAACTGATCCAGTCGCTGACCAGAAATTAAAAACAAATACAAATTTAATGTTTCGACCGATTTCGTCGGAAAATTTTAAAATAAAATTAATATATATATATATATATATATATATATATATATATATATATATATATATATATATATATATGGTATTTGTATTTCAGTATTTTATTTTAAAATACCAAATATCATACCTAATACTATTTTTTTAAAACTTCAACCAAATACCATACCGAATACCAAAACTTTCGGTTTCGGTACGGTAATTCGGTATTTACCAAATTATGCACAATCCTACTTGCGTGTTGTTTGGATGCTAATTTGTGCGACAATTGAGCTTAATAGAGCTTATTTCACGTGTAGGAATGCTTGGACATGAATTTGAGAAACGTTGCACGAAATGGTACCTCAAAGCCTCAAAATGGAGCAATAAAAGAAGACGTGCAAGGAAATGAAAAGTCATGGCCATAGACAGTGCAAGGCATTGTTCAGGGCACTGTCATTAGTGCCCTAGATAGTGCCTCGCTCAGAAACATTGGTGCCCCAGACAGTGCCTCGCGTAAAAATATTGGTACCTTTGACAGTGCCTCGCGACTGAACAGTGTCAGTCGCAAAATTAGCGATGGATTCAGTCGCAAATTGAATAATACGGGACATTTGAATTAAAGTAATTTGCGGCCGAATCAGTCGCTAATTTTGCAACGGATTCAGTCGTTGACCAGAAATTAAAAACAAATACAAATTTAATGTTTCGACCAATTTCGTCGGAAAATTTTAAAATAAAATTAATTTTTAATTAATTATTCCGACTGAAACAGTCGCAAATCTTGAATTATTAATTAATTAAAAATTTCAAAAATTCTACATGTGCGACTGATTCAGTCGCAAATCTTAGTTAAATATTGTTAGAAATTTTCAATTTGCGACTGAATCAGTCGTAAATCTGGGTAATTCCTGGTGAAATTTGCAACTGATTCAGTCGCAAATCTGTGCATGTTTAAGCAGAATCATGTTGTATTTCTAATTACACCACCTGCCAAAGAAAACAGCCAACCAAACACTTAATAATTAACCAAAAACCTAATATAACAATCCAAAAACCTAATATAATAATCCAAAAACCTAATATAACAATCCAACTATCAAACTTGTCTCTAACTTCAACTGTAAAGCATTCAAATAGCCTATTCAGAATCAGTCTCCTCCTCAGACTTAGAGTACTCCATTGCAGCTCCTTTCTTGCTTTTATTTTTTAACAATTTTTGGATCAAAGCCTGAGTTGCTTGAAATTCTTAAGACATTTGATCCACTTTTTGACGCATAGCTTCCATGTCTTCTTGGAAAATCGATGCCCCACTGAATAATGCTGCTGGTGGACGACTGGAGGATGGCTGTACTCCAATACCGTAGACTCGACCTTTATTTATTATTTTCAAGAGAAATATAAGAAAAGATAGTAAAAGAAGTAAGAAAACAAACAAGCAACTTTCAAATTAATTCCAAAATAGATAATTATATAATATTTATACCTTTATTCACGCCACCAGCCGCCTGTGTCCAAATTGTATTCATATCCTCGGGGGCGGCTAAGTTCCTTCAGGCTAAGTTTGTCGCCATGCATCAAGATCAATATGATACTTGTCCTAAAATAAAAATAATACACGTTATATAAATTAAATAAACCAAGAAGGAAAAATAATATAGTTTTGGTGTTGGGATCATACAAATGTCTCTGAAGCATGCGGTTCGATTCATCCTTCTCTTGTCCCGTCCTTTTTCTTCTTCTTGTGGGTCTCCGCAAAGACCTCAGCATAATTCACATCTCCCCCACGTTCCTTTTCCTAAAAATTAAGAAGTAATTAGAGATATGTGTGTGTGTGTGTGTGTGTGTGTGTGTGTGTGTGTGTGTGTGTGTGTTCAATTTGCAAACTTGTAAAACTAAGAATATTTTATAATGAAATTACCATTCTCAAACGATGTGCTGCAAAACTAATAGAACCTCGAGTATACAATGATCCACCCTTAGTAGAAGCTCTGTTTAACTTTGCATGTTCATTCTTCTTCTTTCACTTAGAAGTGTTCCACTTCGCCAAAAGTTGATTCCAGACATCTTCACGTATCCAATCAGGCATGTTGCCACCTTTGCTAGCAACATGATGTGAATATGATATCCGCTTCCGTGCTCTCTTCTCGAAGTTCTCATTCACCATATTTTCAAGTGTTGGCTGCCATACGCACTTAACCTGCAAAATTAAATAAATAATATTAGACGAATGAGGATAAGTATTAATAAAAATTAATTTATTCTTACCTGCATATTAGCATTATTTTTAGATGGATTAATGTTAAAATGAAACACATAAGGATTAATGACTAATAGTCATTCATTACCTCTCAAATGGATACATACATCTGCATTGAACTGGCCCTCCAATTATTTGAGGGAATAGAAGTCTTAAATTATTTGTTATGTGAAATGTATGTGGACGACGTATAGGCGAGGTGAGGAGTGTCTATACGTCGTCAAATTAATTGTTTGCATAATTATTTGAAAATCCTAAATTTGTTTTAATATACTAATTAATTGTTATGATAATTATTTTTCTCCTATTCTTTGTCAAATATTAATTCTTGAATTCCTGCAATAATTACTACATGCTGATTCGATTTATGTGCATTAATTGCTACTTGACATTTAGCATATTAAATAGTAAACTGCCTATTTTTCTCCCTGATTTTCATAATAAATTATTATTTGTCATTGTTTGTTTCATAATTAAATCATAATTATTGTATGCTTGTTGTCTTAAAAAAAAATTATATTAATTATTGTATTTATTGGGGCAATTTCTTCTATAAGATTTGGTAAATGGATATATTGAAGGAGCGGGTTGCACGCCGTAACAGAATTGATTGAAATGAATATATTGGGGGATCCGGTTGCACACCGCAACAGACTTATTAAAAGTTCATATTGGGGGATTGGGTTGCATGCCGCAACAGACTTGTTAAAAGTCCATATTGGGGGATCGGGTTGCACGTCACAACAGATTTATTAAAAGTCCATATTGGGGGATCGGGTTGCACGCTGTAATAGACTTATTAAAAGTCCATATTGGGGGATCGGGTTGTTCGCCGCAACAGACTTATTTAAAAGTCTATATATACTTGATTAATATAAATATATGGGAGGATTGAAAATGAATATATTGGAGGAGCGGGTTGCACGCTGCAACAGAATTGAATATGAATATATTGTGGGAGGGGGTTGCACGCTGCAACAAAAATTAATAAAAATAATAATTGGTTATGACTGCTAAGTTGGCTTCAACTATAACAAAATGAGTTATCTGATTTAATTCTATTATTGTTGATTTTACTAATATTGCGTACAGGTTAATATAAGTGACCTGCCTTAGCCTCGTCACTACTTCGTCGAGGTTAGGCTCAGCACTTACCAGTATATGGGGTCGGTTGTACTGATACTACACTCTGCACTTCTTGTGCAGATTTTGGAGTTGGTCCCAGCGGCGTACCATAGACTTGCTCGGATTTCAGCTACTAGAGGAGACTTGAGGTATAATTGCACGGCGTCCGTAATTCTGAAGTCCCCGTCTACCTTATTTTAGTTGTGCGTTTGCTTTCAGACAGCTTTATTTTATTCAAACCTTTATTTGTATTATTCTAGAAGCTCGTGCACTTGTGACACCAATTCTGGGATGGTATTTAGACTCCGTTATATTTTTTTTATATGGATTATTCACTACATTTCAAACTTTACTTCCGCATTTGTTTCTCTGTTATTAATAAATTTAAAAATTATTTTAAAATGGCTAATATTATTCTAACGTTGGTTTGCCTAGTAAGTGAAATGTTAGGCGCTATCACGGTCCGAAGGTGGAAATTTCGGGTAGTGACAGGAAAATATTGGGGTCTGTATTCCTTATCCTATATTGATTATATTTCATAATTTCATACTCATTTACATCATGAATCCGTGAATTTATGGAAGAAAAATCAGATTTTTATAAAATCTTCCACAAATGTAAAATGAAGAATTGAAAGCCAATCTGATGTCGGAATTCGATAATTTTTGTATGGTTGAACTCGTATCGGAACGGGTGTTCAGATTTCGTGAGTTTTTCCAAGATTTGAGATGTGGGTTCCACTGTCAATTTTTAAAATGAATTTCAGGTTTTAATCCGAAAAATTAATAAATTCATATGGAACTAATTCCTACGATTTGTATTGAGTATATTGAATTGTTTATGACTAGATTTGAGGATTTCAGACACGAATTTGCGAGGTAAAAGTTTATTGGATTCTTGAATTTTGTTGCAAAGTGAGGTAAGTGTCGTGGTTAACCTTGACTTGAGGGAATAGAACCCTTAAATTAATTGTTATGTGAAATGCATGTGAATGACGTATAGGTGAGGTGACGAGTGTCTATACATCGTCAAATTAATTGTTTGCATAATTACTTGAAAAATCATAAATCATTTTACATCATGAATTAATTATTATATTAATTATTTCTCTCGAGTTCTTTGCTCAATATCATGCTTTGAATTCATGCTATAATTGCTACATGCTTATTTGATTTATGTGACTTGATTGCCACTTGATGTTTAGCATACCAATTATTAAAATGCCTATTACATCCTTAATTTCCATAATTAATTGTTACTTGTCATCATTTATTTCTAATAAATTATTATTATTATATGCTTGTTGTCTTATAACTTCATATTAATTGTTGCATTTGTTGGAATAATTTCTTTATAAGAATTGGTAAATGAAAGTGAATATATTGGAGGAACAGGTTGCACGCCGCAATAGAATTGATTAAAGTGAATATATTGGAGGAACGGGTTGCACACCGCAACAGAATTGATTAAAGTGAATATATTGAAGGAATGGGTTGCACGCCACAATAGAATTGATTGAAGTGAATATATTGGAGGAACGGGTTGCACGTCACAACATAATTGATTGAAGTGAATATATTGGAGGAGCGGGTTGCATGCCACAACAGAATTGATTGAAAAGATATATTGGGATCAGGTTGCACGCCGCAACAGAATATAGGAATATATTTTGGGATCGGGTTGCACGCCGCAATGGAAATTGATTGAAATAATAATTGATTATGACTGCTGAGTTGGCTTCAACTGTTAAAATGAGCTACCTGATTTATTTCTATTATTGTTGTTATTACTATTATTGCGTACAGGTTAATATAAGTGACATGCCTTAACCTCGTCACTACTTCGTCGAAGTTAGGCTCGACACTTACCAGTACATGGGGTCGGTTGTACTGATACTACACTCTGCACTTCTTGTGCAGATTTCGGAGTTGGTCCGAGCGACGTACTATAGACTTGCTCGGATTTCAGCTGCCCAGAGGTGACTTGAGGTATAACTGCACAGCGTCCGCTGTTCTAAAGTCCCCGTCTAATTTATTTTAGCTGTGTGTTTTCTTTCACACAGCTTTATTTTATTCAGACCCTTATTTGTATCATTCTAAAAGCTCGTTCACTTGTAACTCCAAATTCTGTGATGGTATTTAGATATCGCGTCTATTATGGATTATTCACTTTGTTTCAGACTTTATTTCTGCATTTATTTTCTTTGTTATTAATTAATTTAAAATTGTGTTAAAATGGCTAATTATATTCTAACGTTGGCTTGCCTAGCAAGTGAAATGTTAGGTGCCATCACGGTCCCGAAGGTGGAAATTTCGGGTCGTGGCAAGTTGGTATCAGAGCACTAGGTTACATAGGTCTCACGAGTCACGAGAAAACTTAGTAGAGTCTGAAGGATCGGTACAGAGACGTCTGTACTTATCTTTCAGAGGCTATGAAGTTTAGGAACAATATCACTTCTTTCTTATCTTGTCGTGCGATTTTATTCTATCATCGATAATTGAACCATTCTATTCTTATTCTCTCGCAGATGGCGAGAACACGTAATACATCTATCGACGGACGGGGACCAGAGCCCCCGGTGGTAACTATGGGCAGGGGTAGAGGCCGAGGTCGTGCCAGAGGCCGAGGCAGAGGCAGAGCTCAGTCTAGAGCTCGAGCAACCACACCTGTTGTAGAACCTCAAGTGGATCTTCAGGAGGAGGTTCCAGTTCAGGCTATACCAGTTGGACCAGTTCAGGTCCCGGAAGGATTCATAGCTACTCCAGTACTTTAGCCATCTCACATGCTGGGGGAGGAGCACAAACTCCCACTACTCCTGCTCCTAAGCAGATGGCTCCCCAGAATCAGGCTCCAACAGCCCCCGCCAGTTGGGGTAGTTCAGCCAGTTGTTGCGGGACAGGCCAGTGATAGGCCTGCCATGTCTTCTGAGGCCTTATTAAGATTGGATAAGCTTACTAAGCTCTTTCCAATTCACTTCAGTGGTACACCTTCTGAGGACCCACAGGATTATCTTGACTGCTGCCATGAGGTGCTGCGAAATATGGGTATAGTTGAGACCAATGGGGTCGATTTTGCTGTATTTCAGATGACGGGTTCCGCCAAGAGGTGGTGGAGAGATTATACATTGACCAGACCAGTTGGATCGCTTGCATTGACCTGGGAGCAATTTTCACGGCTATTTCTAGAGAAGTTCCTCCCTATCACATTGAGAGAAGATTACCGCAGGCAATTTGAGCGTCTACAGCAGGGCAGTATGACTGTTACTCAGTATGAGTCCTATTTTGTGGATTTAGCCCGTCATGCTCTCCTTTTACTACCCACTGACGGAGAGAGAGTGAGGAGGTTTATTGAGGGTAGGGGTGGCAAAATAGTTAAAGGAAAACAGTTAACCATACATATTATCCACTAAAAATGGGTTGGATAATGAACTTTTTAAAAATGGGTCAATTATGGATAAGAACCATATTATCCATTTAGAAAATGGATAACCAATGGGTAACCAATGGATAACTAGTGGGTTTAACTTTTACATTTGTAAAGCCTCAAATTGGGGGTTCCCTCAAGTTTGGGAGACTAGGAATTCTCTTAAAAGTGATCATATTCATAAATCCATGGATAATATGGTTACCCATATTATCTGTTGGTTAACCCATTTTTTATCCGTATTAAATATGGGTCGGGTCGGGTCGGATAATTTATCCATTTTTTTATTACCCGTTTTCGATCCGAACCATATCCAACCCGACCCGCCCGTTTGCCTCTCCTAATTGAGGGACTCACTCACCCTATCAAGCTTTAGATGGCCAAGGAGACCGGAAGTGAGATTTTCTTTCAGGTGGCTGCTAATGTTGCGAGGAGGATCGAGATGGTTCTTGCACAAGAGATAGGGTAGAGGTCTGAAAAGAGGCCTCGTCAGTTTGGTGGTTTTAGTGATGCCTCATCTGGAGGCAGGGGTAATTTTGGTAGAGGTCATCCTCCTAGACCGTTTCATTGAGCACTTCAGGCATCTTCCGGTGATTTAGGGAGTCATGGTCCTATTATGCCTTACTCTGGACAGCCAACATTTAGTGCACATTCAGCTCCTATCAGTGCACCACCACTCCAGAGTCACTACAATGGTTATCCGGCCCGTTCGGGTCAGCTTCAGCTTCAGCAGCTACGACAACATGACAGGTGTTATGAGTGTGGGAACACTGGTCACATCAGGAGGTATTGCCCTTGATTGGCGAGTAACAGATCTCGGCAAGATTCTCGTGCCATCATACTAGCACCGGTTGCTTCACCGCCTGCTCAGCCAGCTAGAGGTAGGGGTCAAGAAGCTAGAGGTGGAGGTCAGGCTATTAGAAGTGGAGTTCAGGCCATTAGAGGTGGAGGTCAGGCCGTTAGAGGTCGTCCTAGAGACGCAGTTTAGAGTGGTGGGGCCCAGCCTCGATTTTATGGTTTTCCAACTAGGACTGAGGTCGAGTCATCCGATGATGTGATCACAGGTATTATTTCAGTTTGCCATAGAGATGCTTCAGTTCTATTTGATCCAGGATCCACTTATTCCTATGTGTCCTCCTATTTTGCTTCATATTTGGTTGTGCCTTGTGATTCTCTGAGTGCTTCTGTGTGTGTATCTATACAGGTGGGAGATTCTGTTGTAGTACATCATGTCTATCGTTCGTGTGTGGTTACTATTGGTAGTCTTGAGACTAGTGTGGATCTTCTACTTCTTAATATGGTAGATTTTGATGTCATCTTGGGTATGGATTGGCTATCACCTTATCATGCTATATTGGATTGTCATGCCAAGACAGTGACCCTAGCCATACCGGGGTTACCTCGGTTAGAGTGGAAAGGAACTCCTGGTCATTCTACCAGCAGGGTCATTTCTTATATGAAGGCTCGGCGTATGGTCGAGAAAGGGTGTCTAGCCTATTTGGATTATATTCACGATCCTAGTGCGGATGTTCCTTCTATGGACTCAGTACCAGTTGTTTGTGAATTTCCTGAAGTATTTCCTACAGATTTTTTGGGGATGCCACCCGATAGAGATATTAACTTCTGTATTGATTTAGCTCCGGGCACTTAGCCCATTTCTGTCCCACCATACCGTATGGCCCCGCCGGAGTTGAAAGAATTTAAGGAAAAGTTACAAGACTTGCTTGATCATGGATTCATTAGACCCAATGTCTCGCCATGGGGTGTACCAGTATTATTTGTAAAGAAGAAAGACGATTCAATGCGAATGTGTATAGATTATCGGCAGTTGAACAAGGCTACTATCAAGAACAAGTATCCACTGCCAAGAATGGATGACTTATTCAATCAGCTTCAGGGTGCCAAGGTGTTTTCAAAGATCGACTTGAGGTCTGGTTACCATCAGTTGAAGATTAGGGCATCCGATGTCCCTAAGACAGCTTTTTGGACTCTGTACGGGCATTATGAATTCCTAATGATGTCATTTGGTCTGACAAATGCTCCAGCAACATTTATGGATTTGATGAATCGGGTGTTCAAGCCTTATTTGGATTTCATTGTGGTTGTGTTCATTGAAGATATCTTGATTTACTCCAGCAGTCGAGAGGAGCATGGGCAGCATCTTCGGAGTGTGCTCTAGACTTTGAAAGATAATCAGTTATACGCCAAATTTTCAACATGTAAATTTTGGTTAGACTCAGTTGCCTTTTTGGGGCATGTTGTATCGGCAGAAGGCATAAAGGTGGATCCTAAGAAGATTGAGGCTGTTCAGAATTGGCCTAGACCTACTTCAGTTACAGATATCTGGAGTTTCCTGGGTTTGGCAGGTTATTATCGTCGGTTCGTGGAAGGGTTTTCATCTATAGCAAGCTCATTGACCAGACTGACCCAGAAAGGTGCCCCATTCAGATAGTCAGACGAGTATGAGTTGAGCTTTCAGAAGCTCAAGACTGCTCTAACTACGGCGCCAGTATTGGTATTACCCACAGGTTCAGGATCTTATATGGTATATTGTGATGCATCTCACATTGGGCTTGGTGCAATATTAATGCAAGATGGCAGGGTGATTGCATACGCGTAGCGACAATTGAAAGTTCACGAGAATAATTATCATGTTCATGACTTAGAATTGGCAGCCATTGATTATGCGCTGAAGATTTGGAGGCATTACCTCTACGGTGTCTCATGTGAGGTATTTACTGATCATCGTAGCCTTCAATATCTGTTCAAACAAAAAGATCTTAATTTGAGGCAGAGAAGATGGTTGGAGTTGTTGAAAGACTATGATATCACCATTTTGTATCACCTCGAAAAGGCCAATGTGGTGGCCGATGCTTTGAGTAGAAAGGCTATGAGTATGGACAGTCTTGCATATATTCCGGTTGGTGAGAGGCCATTAGCTGCAGATGTTCAGACTTTGTCTAATCAGTTCGTGAGGTTAGATGTTTCAGAACCCAGTCAGGTTCTAGATTGCACAGTCGCTCGATCTTCTTTATATGAGCGCATCAAAGAACGACAATATGATGATCCTCATCTACTTGTCCTTAAAGGCATGGTGCGGCACGGTGATGCCAAACAGGGTGTTGTGGGGGGAGATGGAGTTCTGCGAATGCAGGGTCGTATTTGTGTGCCTAATGTTGATGGGCTTCGTGAATTAATTCTTGAAGAGGCACATAGTTCCAGGTATTCTGTTCATCCAGGTAGTACCAAAATGTATCAAGATTTGCGGTAACATTATTGGTGGAGGAGAATGAAGAAGGATATAGTTGTATATGTAGCTCGGTGTCTGAATTGTCAGCAAGTTAAGTACGAGCATCAGAGACCTAGTCGTTTGCTTCAGAAGTTAGAAATCCATGAGTGGAAGTGGGAGCGTATCACTATGGACTTTGTTGTTGGGCTTCCACGGACTCAGAGAAAATTCGACGCAGTTTCGGTCATGGTGGACAGGTTGACCAAGTCAACACATTTCATTCCAGTGGTAGTTACCTATTCTTCAAAGCGGTTAGCTGAAATTTATATTCGTGAGATTGTCCACCTTCACGGTGTGCTTGTGCCTATCATTTCTGATCAAGGTACGCAGTTCACTTCTCACTTCTTGAAGGTTGTACAATGTGAGTTAGGCATGCGGGTTGAGTTGAGTACATCATTTCATCCGCAGACAGATGGACTGTCAGAATGCACTATTCAGATATTGGAAAATATGCTCCGTGCTTGTGTTATAGATTTTGGAGGTTCTTGGGATCAATTCTTACCACTTGCGGAGTTTGCCTATAATAATAGCTACCAGTTGAGCATTCAGATGGATCAGTATGAAGCATTGTACGGGAGGCGATGTCATTCACTAGTTGGCTGGTTTGTACCGGGAGAGGCTCGGTTGTTGGGTGCCGATTTGGTGCAGGATGCCTTGGATAAGGTCAAAATTATTCAGGATCAACTTTTCACAACTCAGTCTAGGCAAAAGAATTATGCCGACCGTAAGGTTCGTGATATTGCATTCATGGTTGGAGAAAGAGTATCGCTCCCGGTTTCACCTATGAAAAGTGTAATGAGGTTCGGAAAGAAGGGCAAGTTGATCCCTAAGTATATAGGACCCTTCGAAATTCTTAAAAGGGTAGGTGAAGTAGCCTGCAGGCTTGCACTACCACCTAGTTTATCAGCAGTTCATCTGGTGTTTCATGTGTCTATACTCCAGAAATATCATGGTGATCCGTCCCATTTACTAGATTTCAGCTCAGTCTAGTTGGACAAAGATTTGACTTATAAAGAGGAACCGGTAGCTATTCTAGCCCGGCAGGTCCGACAGTTGAGGTCTAAGAGTTATCCTTCAATTCTTGTACAATAGAGAGGTCAGCCGGTAGAAGCATCTGCCTGGGAGTCTGAGTCGGACATGAGCAGTAAATATCCACACCTTTTCACCAGCTCAGGTACTTTTGTTTTTCCTAATTCCGTTCGAGCACGAATGTTTGTTTTAGAGGTGGAGAATGTGATGATCCAAAAGGTCATCTTTAAATTTAATAATTATTTATGTGTTCTAAGATCTCGAAAAGTGCTATTCATCATTTCTGAACTTGCGTGCGCAATCCGTATAATTTTCTGAAAAGTTCTTATATGAAAAATTGATTAAAATGTGAAATAGAACCTTAAAACTCAACTGAGTTGACTTTGGCCAACATTTTAAGCAAATGGACTCAGATCAGTATTTTGACAGTTCCGCTAGGTCCGTATCGTGATTTCAGACTTGGGCGTATGCCCGGAATTTAATTTGAAGGTCCCTAGTTTGAATTATCGCCAGTTGGCGAAAACTAGAAGCCTAAAAGCTTAAAGATTTCAAAGTTTGACCACAAATTGACTTTTATTGATATTTGGGTCGGATTCGTGTTCTGAAAATTTTTATAGGTTTGTTATGTCATTTATGACCTGTCTGTCGGATTTGGTTAGAAACGGAGTTGATTTGACGTGATTCGGACGATCGGTTGTGAAAATAGAAGTTTTAAAGTTTTTTTAAAAATTTCATTTGATTTGGTGTCCGATTCATAATTCTAGGTGTTAAATTGGTGTTTTGATCGCGCGAGTGAGTTCGTATGAGGTTTTTGGACTTGTGTGCATATTTGGTTTGGAGCCCCGAGGGCTCGGGTGAGTTTCGGATGGCCTAGGGACCATTTGAACTTTGAAAAAAAAACTGGTTTTTAGCTACAGCTGTCATCTGGTGCATTGTGCTTCGCGATCGCGAAGCCATTCCCGCGATTACGAAGAGGAAATTGTGAGCCGTGAGTTTTACCCTTCGCGTTCGCGAAAATAAGCACGGGATCTCTGAAGGTTAGCTCCTAGTGCACTGCGAACGCGAGGGCCAAGCTGCGTTCGCATAGAAGGAATGAAGGAAGAAGCTGGGCACGCCATTTGTGCTACGCGATCGCACAAGTCAGTACGTGATCGCGTAAGGCTGAGAAAATGTTCTCCGCGATCGCATGACCATTTACGCGATCGCGTAGAGTTAATAATTTGGGCAGCCAAATTATGCTTCGCGATCGCAAAGAGTTATCCGCGACCACGAAGAGTAAAATGGACCTAGGCAGAAATTGTTCTACGTGATCGCGAACGAATTCCCGCGATCGCGATGAGTAAAAATCTAGGCAACAGAACTTAAGTTCTGGAAATTGAATTTCGTCTCATTTTCCACCATTTTCGATTTTGAGCTCGGGTAAGAAGTGTTTTGGGCGATTTTTACAGGAAAACATTAGGGTAAGTGTTCCTTATCCTATATTGAATATATTTCATAATTTCATACTCATTTACATCATGAATCCGTGAATTTATGGAAGAAAAATCAGATTTTTATAAAATCTTCCAAAAATATAAAATGAAGATTTGAAAGCCAAACCGATGTTGGAATTCGATAATTTTGTATGATTGAACTCGTATCGGAACGGGTGTTCGGATTTCGTGAGTTTTTCCGGGATTCGAGACGTGGGTTCCACTATCGATTTCTAAAATGAATTTCGGATTTTAATCCGAAATATTAGTAAATTCATAAGAAATTAATTCCTACGATTTGTATTGAGTATATTGAATTGTTTATGACTAGATTTGAGGATTTCGTACACAAATTCACGAGGCAAAGGTTTATTGGATTCTTGAATTTGGTTGCAAAGCGAGGTAAGTGTTGTGGTTAACCTTGACTTGAGGGAATAGAACCCTTAAATTAATTGTTATGTGAAATACATGTGAATGACATATAGGCGAGGTGACGAGTGTCTATATGTCGTCAAATTAATTGTTTGCATAATTACTTGAAAAATCATAAATCGTTTTAAATCATGAATTAATTATTATATTAATTATTTCTCTCGTGTTCTTTGCTCAATATCATGCCTTGAATCCATGCTATAATTACTACATACTTATTTGATTTATGTGAATATATATATATAAATCCAAAAAGTTTGTACATGCTTATTTGATTTATGTGACTTGATTTCCACTTGACATTCAACATACTAATTATTAAAATGCCTATTATATCCTTAATTTCCAATATAACTACTACTTGTCATCACTTATTTGTAATAAATCATAATTATTGTATGCTTGTTGTCTTATAATTTCATATTAATTGTTGCATTTATTGGAGTAATTTCTTTATAAGAATTGGTAAATGAATGTGAATATATTGGAGGAATGATTGCACGCCGCAACGGAATTGATTAAAGTGAATATATTGGAGGAACGAGTTACATGCCGCAACAGAAATGATTAAAGTGAATATATTGGAGGAACGGGTTGCACGCCGCAACAGAATTGATTGAAGTGAATATATTGGAGGAACGAGTTGCACGCTGTAACAGAATTTATTGAAATGAATATATTGGAAGAGCGAGTTGCACGCCGCAACAGAATTGATTGAAATGATATATTGGGATCGGGTTGCATGCCGCAACAGAATTGAATAAGAGTATATTGTGTGATCGGGTTGCACGCCACAACGAAAATTGATTGAAATAATAATTGGTTATGACTGCTGAGTTGGCTTCAACTGTTAAAATGAGCTACCTGATTTATTTCTATTATTGTTGTTATTACTATTATTGCGTACAAGTTAATGTAAGTGACATGCCTTAGCCTCGTCACTACTTCGTCGAAGTTAGGCTCGGCATTTACCAGTACATGGGGTCGGTTGTACTGATACTATACTCTGAACTTCTTGTGCAGATTTCGGAGTTGGTCCCAGCGGCGTACTATAGACTTGCTCGGATTTCAGCTGCCCAGAGGTGACTTGAGGTATAACTGCACAGCGTCCGCTGTTCTAAAGTCCCCGTCTAATTTATTTTAGCTGTGTGTTTTCTTTCACACAGCTTTATTTTATTCAGACCCTTATTTGTATCATTCTAAAAGCTCGTGCACTTGTGACTCCAAATTTTGGGATGGTATTTAGATATCGCGTCTATTATGGATTATTCACTTTGTTTCAGACTTTATTTTCACATTTTTTTTTTGTTATTAATTAATTTAAAATTGTGTTAAAATGGCTAATTATATTCTAACGTTGGCTTGCCTAGCAAGTAAAATGTTAGGCGTCATCACGGTCCGGAAGGTGAGAATTTTGGGTCGTGACATGTTGACATCCATCACAGTATTAAACAAGTTGTCAAAAAATTTCTTCTCGATATGCATGACATCAAGATTATGTGTGCTTCCAATAAGGTAACTCCCAGAATATGCTCTGTTTAGTCCAGTTATGTGTACCATCATAACCAGGTATCTTATTAGACAGGGGATACTCTGTTACCTTAGGCAGATCCCTAACTCTGTCCCAAATCTCTTCTATGCTCATAATGTCATCTCATATGAGGAGTAGAGCTCATTGATGCATACGACCACTTTAACCTTAGTATAAAGGGTAAGTAGTACATCGCCTTCATCGGGGTCTTCTTCTTTTTATCATTTGTGGCATCCTTGTAACGATGCTTGTTACAAAATTTGTAGTTCTCTAGAGATGCATCATCCTTATAGAATAACATGCAACTATTCTCACAGCAATGAATCCTCTCTAATGAAAGTTCCAACTTGGAAACAATTTTTTTTGTCGTGTAGAAATCTTTGGGTAGGTCAATATTTTACTGATTAAGTTCATTCATAAGCCCAATGATAAAATTCATGCCCGATTGAGAAATAGAACTATCCAACTTAATCTGAAGTAATCGAACAACAACAGAAAACTTGGAATGCATTGAGCCTTCATACAACGGACAACTAGCTTCCTCTAACTCTTTGAAAAACTTCTTAGCCTCATCATTTGGTTCAGATTGAGCTCCCGGAAACATCTCAAAGGCATCCCTCATCATGTCATTGAATCTAGAATTTTCAACATTATTATTCACTACGGGACTACCCTCCTCACCACCAAAAGAATTATAAAAATTACCATCATTTAAGCTATCAAGATTTTCCCCATGAGCAGTCTAGAAATAATAATTTTTCATAAATCCCTTTTTAAAAAGATGGCATGTAACAACATCTTCTCCCAATAATTAACACAGTTGCATTTCACACAAGGGCATCTAATCGTTCCTTCAATACGAAAATCATCAAGTGTCCTTGCCTTAGCAATAAATCCAGCAACCCCTTCTTTAAATTCATCCCTTAAACCCCATACGATTAGGATGTTTCCTATTATACATCCACCAACGATGCGCAAATGCCATCTACACAAACAAAAAAAACTAGAAGTTGACATATTTATTTTATTTATACTACTTACTAAGTTATATTCTCCCAAATGTTATCTAAATAGTTTAATTATATATTTTACTATAATACTTGTGTGGTTTCAATATTAATATGTACATTAAAAAATTGTAAGACAAAAAAGTCCTAAAACATAAAAATTAATCTAATTTCACTACTGGAGAATGGCAGAATTCTGACCGCCAAAACGGTCGGAAATCGGTAGGAAATCACGAATTTCAGACTACTTTCTGACCAAAATTGGTCGGTCGAAAAACAGTTGGTCGGAAAACTATTTCCGACTGAATCCGACGGCGATTTTCGACCAAATTAGTCGGAGCATTCAAAAGGGCAGACGACCAAATATTTTCAAATTTCCGACCAAAGTGGTCGGAATTTACCGACCGAATCCGTCATAATAATATTAATAAAAATAATTATTTATGTAAAATTAAATAATATAAATATATAATTTCCGACCAAATCGGTCGGAAACTATTAATTAAAAATAAATCCTAAGCATGATTTCTAACATGAAAGACAGTCAAGTTCTAGTAGACTGGAATGCATATAAACACAAATAAAGGCTATTAGACTCCACAGTCTCCCGGGACAGACCAAGTCTCAATCTCTTGCGGGTACACCCACACACTCGTCACCTCGCATGGGTGCCACCTTCAAACAGTCACATTATACCAAACTCCGGATTTTATACCCTCAAGACCAGATTTAAAACTGTTACTTACCTCAACAGTGTAGAACTCCTACTCCGAAATGCTTTTTCCTCTCGAACCGGCCTCCAAATGACCCGAATCTAGTCACAAGCAATAAAATACGATCAATATGAGCTAAATGAATGAATCCCACAAGGAAAATACCAAATTATAGACCAAATCCCGAAATTCACTCAAACCCGGCTCCCAGGCCCACGTCTCGAAATCCGACAAAAGTTACAAAACCCGAAAGCCCATTCACTCACGAGTCTACCCATACTAAATTTATCAAAATCCGACATCTTTTGATCCCTTAAATCCTCCAATTACACTCTCCAAAATCCCAAGCCCTAACCCTTTATTTCACTTCAAAAATCCTACTAATTAGGTGGAAAAACAACAGGAAAACACCATAGCTAGGAGTATTAGAGATCAAGCAACTTACCTCTGTGAAAACCCTTGAATCCCCTTCAAAAGTTCACTCCAAAAGCTCCAAGGTCCGAATTGAAAATGGTGGAAATGGGCAAAAATCACGAAGTCCCCTTTTTATACCTTCTGCCCAGCGAAACCGCACCTACGGTCCCTTTTATGCTTCTGCAATACTATACCTGCGAAATTTCCATCGCAGGTGCGGAACTCACTTAAAATTCCAGGTTCCCCATCTGAGGCGAAATCTCGCACCTGCGATTGCTCACCTGTGCATCCCTCTCCGCTTATGCGGAAATCGACCAACTCCTTACTTCCACATCTACGACTCAGCCTCGCATCTGCGGGCTTGCAGGTGCGACCACTCTTACGCACCTGCGGTTCCAGCCCAGGTCCTCTATGTCCGCATATGCGGCTCCCCAAGCGCACCTGCGACCTCGCACCTGCGGCTCCCCCTCCGCAGGTGCGGAAAACACCAACTGCAGCAGTTCAGTTGCATTCCCAAATTCCAAACCTCCCGTTAGCCATCTGGAATCACCCCGAGCCCCTCGGGACCTCAACCAAACATACCAACAAGTCATATATCAACATACAACTTAGTCGAGCCTTCGAATCACTCAAAATAACATCAAAATATCAAATTACCTTCGGATTCAAGCCTAAGAACTTCTAAACTTCCAAATCGACAACTGATGATGAAACCATCCAAACCACGTCCAAATGACCTCACATTTTACACATACGTCACAAATGACACCAAGAACCTACTCCAACTTCCGGAAATTCATTCCGACTCCGATATCAAATTTTTCACTGCCGACCGAAATTGCCAGATTTCTAATTTTTGCCAAATGAAGCCTAATTCCACTACGGACCTCCAAATCACATTTCGGACACTCTCCTAAGTCCAAAATTACCTAACGAAGCTAATGGAACCATCAGAATTCAAACCCGAGACCATTTATACATAAGTCAATATCTAGTCAACTATTTCAACTTAAGCTTCTAACATGAAATTCATTCTTCCAAGCTAACTCCGAAATACCTTAAAACCAAAACCAACAATTCACACAAGTCATAATACCTTGTAAGATGTTATTGAAGACTTCAAATAGTTGAAAGGAGCGTAAATGCTCAAAACGACTGGTTGGGTCGTTACAATATGTGTCTGACGCACGCGTCTCCTCCCAGTGTTCTCTTGTACCATCCTTCTTCTTTTTTCTTATGCATATCCTCGAAGACCTTAGCGTGACTCATATCTCTCCCTCTTTCCTTTTCCTTCATAACAAAAAGTATGAGTTAGACATTGCAAACGTAAAATTTTATATGTAAAACTAAGAAAACTTTTATAAGTAATTACCAATCTTAGTTTATGGGCCACAAAACTAATCGAACCTCCTGTGTGCAACGAGCCACCTTTACTGGAGGCAGGGTTTGCCTTTGCTTGTTCACTCTTTGCCTTCAATATCCAACCTAGATATGCTGAGAATAGATGATGATGATGAACTGGAAGATGATGGAGCAACAAAAGACGAACCATCATGCTGACTACCATGAAAGCCGGGTGATGCAGCAGCTGGTGAGCCATCATGCTGACAACCACGAAAGCTAGGGGATGCAGCAGCTGGTGAGCCAACATGCTGACTACCATTAAAGCTCGGGGGTGAAGCAGTTGCTGGCGAGCCACCATACTAACTACCATGAAAGCCCGGTGAAGATGATCGCATTTGTAATAATTTTCTACAAACCCTTTCTTGTATAATCAAATGCGATGAATTGCTATATATGTAACAACTCTACAAATTAGTTAGCAAAATTATTTAGTAAAATTATCCCCAACTTGGTAATGTTATCCCCAAATTAGTATGTAATTTACCAATATATAACTTTAACATTATAAATTTAATTTAGCAACATATAACTCTAAATTACCAATATATAACTTGAACATATAAGTTTAATGTCACGACCCAGTTCCACCTATAGGTCGTGATGGCGCTCAACACTATAGCTAGGCAAGCCAACTAATAAATTAAACATATATCGATAAAATTTAAATCCAAAAAAATTATAAATATCAAATTCTACCAATTTGTATGCCAAGACCTGGTATCACAAGTGTATGAGCATCTAGTAGATTATACAAAACTTCTAATACTGTCTGAAACAAAAATAGACAGAATGAAAAGTACAAGGAGAGACACTAGTAGCTGCAGAACGGCTTAGAAAGATAGCTCGCCACTATGCCCCTGGATAACGTGAGTGTAAGACGATAGGTCCCCCACTAGTACTTGCCTCATGTCCTCTACAAAAAGTGCAGCAAGTGTAGTATGAGTACGTAAGCAACGTGTACCCAGTAAGTATCAATCCTAATCTCGAAGTGGTAGAGACGAGATGGCCGACTTTGACACTCACTATGGGTCAATAATAATAATTGAAATACAACTAGAATATCTAAATCAGTATGATTCACAAAATTTACAATAATTTATTTAACCAGCAGAAATAATCAAATTCTTTCAAATGCAACAATTCTCAATATATTAATTAAATTTCTTCAATTCAAATAATTTCTAATTTATCAATTAATCTCATTTACAAGAATAACAATTAATTCCTTAATAAGAAGGCATAATAATTCATTAAATTTCAAGGATTCTCCAATTTATCAATTAGCTTCACAAGCTGAAATAAGCTATTAAGGTATCGTGTGATTATTATTATTAAGCACGATTTATATCGAGGACGTACGGCCCAATCCAGAGTATCGTGTATACTGTCAAAGGACGTGCGACACGATCCATAGATGCATCTATCCTGCCGAGGCGTTCGGCCCGCTCCATAAGAAAGGAGGACATTATCTTATGTACCTCCGGAATGAGAGTATATTTATTATAAGATAAATTCATGAGGAAGAACAATTTCTCTTAACAATTAATTAACTTAAACAGAAAATCAAGTATATGAGATTTCCGTCATTTAATATTTTTATCTAACAATTCACAATATATATATATACCAAATAATATTAATTAAAAAAGAATACAATTTACACAAGTAATTCATGCTTCGAGTCCTAAACTATCCGAATTTTAGCATTAATAGTAGCTACGCACGGACTCTCGTCACCTCGTGCGTACGTAGCCCCCACAATTAGCAACAATTATTTAATTTTTAATCACCTATGAGTAAATTTTTCCCTCACAAGATTAAACAAGAGACTTACCTCGTCTTACTCCAATTTAATCCACTAGAAGGCCTTTTCTACGATTATCCAACTATGTCTGGCTCGAATCTAACCAAAATAATTCGATACAATCACTAAAAATTATTGGAATCAATTCTATAAGAAAATACTACATTTTCAATAAAAATTCCGATATTAATTAAAAATTCGTCTGTGGGGCTCCACATCTCGGAATCTGGCGAAAGTTATGAAATATGAATGCCCGCTCAACTACGAGTCTACCCATACCAAAATTACTAAATTTAGATAATAATTCGGCCCTCAAATCCTTAAATCTATCCAAAAGGGTATTCAAACTTTTCCAACTCAATTCACTAATTAAATGATAAAAATAGTGATGGATTCGGGTAATTTAACCAATATTGAGATAAGAACACTTACCCCGTTATTTTCTCTAAAAATCTCCCCAAAATCGCCTAAATTCGAGCTCCAAATAATTAAAAATGGAAGAACTTAAACTCTATGCCCAGTAATTTCTTCTACGCGATCGCGAACTTCCTCACGCGATCGCGTAGCATAAATTTTTCTGCCCAGAAAATAACTCTACGTGATCGCAAAGCACAGTCTTTGCAAGCCTACGCGGTCGCGAGCCTCCTCACGCGATCGCGAAGCATTAAGCGCGTAGTCAGCTGCTGCTTCGTTTCCTCTTCGTGAACGCGGCCTTAGCCACGCGTTCGCATAGCACAATTGAATCCAACCTACGCGATCGCGGACTTGCCCACGCAATCGCATAGAACAAATTCTCAGCTGCTCAATTAAGCCTACGTGATCGCAACCCAATCCACGCGATCGCGTATAAGGAAATCAGAAGAAAATTTCCAACAGCTATCACCAATGTTCCAAAAGCCAAAAATGATCCGTTAGCCGTCCGAAACTCACCCGAGCACCTCGGGACCTCACCTAATTATACCAACAAGTCCTAAAACATTATACGAACTTAGTCAGAACCTTAAATCATACCAAATAACGCTAAAATCACGAATCATTCTCCAATTCAAGCTTAATAAAACTTAAGATTTTCAACTTCTACATTATGTACCGAAACCTATCAATTCAAGACCGATTGACCTCAAATTTTGCACACAAGTCATAAATGATATAACAGAGCTATGTAAATTTTCCGAACTGGATTTTGATCCCGATATCAAAAAGTCAACTCTCCGGTCAAACTTCCAAACTTAAATTTCTATTTTAGCCATTTCAAGCCTAATTTAACTACGGACTTCTAAATAAAATTCTGAACACGCTCCTAAGTCCAAAATTATCATATGGAGCTGTTGGAATCGTTAAAATTCTATTCAGGGGTTGTTTTTTCAAAAATATTGACCGAAGTCAAACTTGGCCTCTTAAAGCCAACTTAAGGAACCAAGTGTTCCGATTTCAACGCAAATACTTCCAAATCCCGAACCAACCATCCCCGCAAGTCATAAATCATTAAAAGCACATACGAGAAGTTTTGTTTTAAGGAACGGGGTTCTAAAAATTAAAATGACCGGTTAGGTCATTACATTTATAAGTTGTTTCTTAACTAACATAACTTGAATGTATAAAAATTCTAACTCTTTAAAATATTTTTCAACTCTAACTATTATAACCTAAATTATACGAAGTATTAGCACTTAAGTTATTTCTTTAGTTATTTTTTATATAAACAAGAATTATTATATTGCAAAAAGTTTAAACAAGAATTTATATAAACAAGTATTAAACAAGAACTTATATAAAATGACCGGTTGAATCAGTCGCAATTTTGAGCCAAAAAATTAAAAAAAAAATAAACATGTATTTTTAATAAAGTTTCCAACCGAATCAGTCGAAAATTACGACTGAATTAAATCGGTCGGAATTATTCAGTCGCAAATTTGCTTTTTTTAGTAGTGTACGGAATACTTGGAAGCAACGAATCACACGAGTTTTCTCTTCCGTTCTTCCTTAATCTATATTTGAATGCTTTCAATTATTATCATGATTGTTAGTATGGTTATGAGTAGCTAAATTTTCTCATATAGGGTTTGATGGAACCTTTTGAAGGATAATTTCCTGTTACATTTAATATAATTTAACCTTTGAATTTATCTACTTGTTCAACTACATGCTTATTATGTGTTGCTTGAGAAAGGATACATATTTAGGTGGTTGTTGAACAAAGTCACTCCCAAGGTATATGAGAGATCAATATGACGGGTTTAAAAGCGGGGTTAGAGATAACGAAACTTTAACGTGATCATAGTGAGCGGTGAAAAAGTGTGAGCTAGCGTAATTTACGAGAATATGACTAGTACATTATTGTAATTGCTCGAGAGAGAATTACGATAAGATGAGTGCTCATGATCAGTAGATAATACTTAGGCGAACATGTAGGAGACGTAGCGGGAAGGATTCCGACAATTAGGAAAATCATAACTTTAGGCTTTTCCAATCTTGTCTCCAACCCTTAGTATCCTATTTATTAATTCACTACTTTAATTTGTAAGTTAATTAGTTAGACATAAGAATCTTAATATTTATAAGGAATTGTTCGAGCTTGCCTTCTTAGTGATAGTAAATAATTGTAGTTAAACCTTAGTTCCCTGTGGGATTCGACTCCGAACTTTTAGACCGGATTATATTTGCAGCGACCACTTATCCTTTTTAGGATTAGAGTTGGGCGTGATCAATATTTACTGTCATAAATTGAATTTCCAGTTGTGATAATCAATACAAAATTTGATTAACTTTTAGAGTTTGATTATAGTAGATGATCAATTATGTTTCTAAAGAACATTCACCAAAATTTGAAAATCTTTTTAAAAATACAAAATGATGCAGGCAACTTTTTGTATATCAGAAATACTAACATAGATATTAAAGAAGTTTTATTGTAGACTGTAATAATGGAAGTTCTATTGTTATTTTAATTTGTAAGCGATTAGTGAAAGAAATCAAAATAATAGTACGATTTAAATTTAAGAAAATATCTCATAAACTTAAATATAGTTTTACAATCTTGAATAAGAAAAGTAATTTATTGGGACAGCCTCTCTATCTCCACAACAGTAGGGATAAGGTCTACGTACACATTGTATCCTTCCCAAACCTACTATGTGGAATTATACTGGATATATTGTTATTGTTGTTGAAGAAGAAAAGTAGAAAGAAGAAAGTCACTTCTAAAACATGCTAAGCATAGGTTAGAAGAAGGATGATGTTCTTAATTCGAAATGTTACTAATTTCATGCACATCAACTTCCCAACTACCTAAGCCCTAATTATTCTCTTTGCCTATATTCTTTGCCTATATGATGGATTCAAGTTGCCCCACCCCCCACCCCCCCTTTCAATTTTGGAAAAAGGGAAAAATGCATTAAACTAATTTTATTTGTATTCAATCTTCCTCTCTGCCAAGAGAGAAATAAGGCACAATTCGTGCAATTGTATAAGTTATTAATTGCGACAAAAAGATTGGTTTTGTTTCTTGTTTAATGTATTGCTTAGAGGAGTTGTTAAGATAGCTAGGTTAGCACTTAACCAATATTTAATTTGGACTTTTCTTATTTAGTTCAGTTCAATATATTTCTTTGTTTGTTTAGAATGGAAAGGAACGGGAATATGACTAAATAAAGGAATATATTGAACTGAACTAAATAAACAAAGTCCAAATTAGATATAACTACTTCGAGGTTTTGTTAAACTTATCTTTTGGGTAATTGTCATAATAAATGTATGTATCACAATTCCTCTTCTTGTAGGGTTGTTTAGTTACATAAGTAATGGATTCAACTGCTCTAAAAGATGTTGAATATTCAAAAGGTGACAAAGCAAAAAACTATAAGTGTAATCGATTTGGTAGTTATTATATTAGGTATCACACGTACGTAAGAATTGTCGAAAAGTTTAAAAAGTTACGAGAAAGAAACTATAGTTAGCATATATATCTTCAGCCATGCACATCGTGAACTTTAATCTTACAAATTACCAAAACCCCATCTTTATTAGTTATCATAAGAAGTGTATGTATCATTAAAGCTCCTTTCTTGTTGTTGGTTGTTTCAATACATAAGTAGTGAATTCAAATGCTCATAGGATGTTGAAAAATTCAAAAGGTGACACAAAGCAAAAACTATATGTAGTAATGGATGATTGTATAGTTGAAGTTACCGGTACGGCAAAACGTAGTAACTTTAATTAAGATTTTGTATTTATATTAAAAAAAATTATTTAATGCACATTTTTTTTTTGCTTTCTAGGAAACTGCTACAGATATTGCAAGGGTTATTGGATGGACCTTTTGGATGGACCTTTCTCTATGCATACATTTAAAAAAAAAAGATTATTGGAGTCGTGAAGAAAATGGTGTAACAACGTAAGAAGTGTTGGTGATTGAACTTTAGCTAGTTAGCTATAAAGTTTAGCAAGAGTTCAGTGTCATGCTAGGGCAATGGGGGAAATATCGAAAGAATAGGCTAGGGAATGAATTGAGCTTTAGCTGAAAATATTTTTAAAAAATGAAATACATGGAGAAAGATTCCTTGTGTTGAGCCGAGGGTCTTCCGGAAACAGTTTTTCTATCCTTCCGGGGTAGAGGTAAAGTTTACGTACACTCTATCCTCTCCAGACCTCACTAGTGATATTATAGTGGGTGTGATGTTGTCGTTGAAATAAATGGAGAAAGGGATGGGACATTTGATATGGAACCAATTAATGTCCCAAAAAGTCAAGATCAAAACCTTATTGCTATGTGGACACAAGACTACGTAGTATATAGGAGACAAATAAAAGTAGGAGGACATACTATAATTCAGCTGTTTCCTCTCCGCTGAGGTCTCTGTACTTTTTTTGGATATTCCCCTTTTCTGTCTTTTTATCTTATTTTCTTTTCTTTTCGTTTTTTTTTAAAAATGCAAATAGGAGCAGCTTGAGAGGGTCCTGAAAATTGTTCTGACTTAGCTAAGTTTTCGATTTTTCGGTACATAATTTTTATGATGTTCCCGGTTGGATTATAAATGATACGTTCCTTTGGACATATTATATTTTTAAATAAAGAATTAATAGATTACTACTTTTGTTAGAAAAACATATACAGAATCATTTCCCTTTCTTTTTTATTTCTGATTCAAGGTCAGCTAATAATTTCAAGGAATTTGAGAGGATAAACACGTACGTGGCTAGACAATATTTAAAGTGGTCACGCCTTTTCAACTTTCAACTTTTTTTTTAAAGATTATAATCTTTTGTTGTTCAAAATCTACATAAATTCCCATATTTTCCAAATAGGTTTAAGGGTGGACACAAATCTAAGAATGGAGCCAAAACGCAACCTAAATCCCACGGCAATTTTCCCCTTCCAATAAAAGAAGAAAGCTACAAATAGAGAATAAATGATTTAAAGGGAAAACCCCACTCTCTATTATGTAGAGTTATTGACTTAGTCAAGTCTTCAACACCAGTCCTCTACCATATTGTTGACAATTTGACACCTAGTATATTTGAAATTTGTAAAACTTAAGTCAGTGAATGTGGCGGGTAGTAGACTTTAAAGTCTAATCAAACACAGTTCAGTCAATAAAAGGCAGTAATAGCATAGGAGTGGAAATAATGGTTAAATCGCCATTAACCCACTCTGCTATTAGTTATGGAATGAGATAGTCCAAAATTTTGTCGAATTTAACATAGTGACGAAGCCACATTTATTGAAAGGGTTCTTCTTCGTTGAAAATTGTAATATGTATATACGTGAAGGATCTTTTTACGTGTATATAAAAAATATTGAATCTCTAAAACACAAGGAAGCACTATCTTAATCTCCTTAATAAAACTCATGCATGTCTTCGCCACTAATTTAAAATATTCTTTAGATGTCAGTAGAGTAATGTGTCAACAAGGAAATCTAAATAACCTAACCTAGGATACAATGGACTATATCTCTCGTTAGAGTGGGTATATCCAAATCTAATTTGGAGGGTCAAAGACTTAGCGGGAAGAATGAGATTAAAAAGACTTTTGAAGTCTTGTGTAGGAATATAGGACATATTTTTTTATTAACAAAAAATGTGTAATTAAAGGGGTTCGGGGTCAGATTAAAAATATAAAAAATTGTGGGTAAATATTAAAAATTTTAAAAATTTAAAAAACCATACGCATTCAAATTTTCATTTCTCTCTTCTTTCTCCTCTTTATTTCTTCTTCTCCTTCTTTCTTCTTTCTTCTTTCTCTTCCTCATTCTCTCATTCTTCTTCGTTACTTTCTTCTTTCTCTTCAACTTTCGTTGTTGTTGTTGCTGGTTCGTCCATGTCATCTTCTTCATTTTGTTCTTTCTCTCTTCATCTCATTTTCATCTTCTTCTTTTTTTTATTTTTTCTTTTCTTCTAGTGGTTTAAAATATACGAGAAAAAGAGAAAAATATGAAATTTTATAAAGTAAGTATTTTGCAAAATACCCTCGAGATATTTTGAGACATCCCTCATAAATGAGTATTCTGCTGAAACATCCACGGGATGTTTGAAACATCCCCGGGTTATCTGAAACATCCATCGGAATATTTCTTCTGCTTCTTTCTTTTTTTTAGTGTTGTTCTCATTGATCTTTTTTTCACAGATATTTGAAATATCTCATAGGATGTTTGAAACATCTCAATAGATGTTTGAAACATTTCTCTAGATATTTGAAACATCTTTCCTAAATGTTTGAGAATTAGGAGTGGCGGGGGATAGAAAGGAGCGTTGCGAGATGGAGGAACAAGGGGAGGAGGAGGAGGAGTGGGAGGAGTGGGAGGAGGAATATGGGTGGAGGAGGAAGAGGGGGACTTTTTTTGTAAATAAGAAAATTTTTGGAGTTTTAAAAATTATGTCATTAATCCTAATTACAAAAGTGTCCCTTCTACTCCATTCATAACACTTTTGTTTTAAAAATAATATAGTTTTGAAGTGTCTTAAAAATTTAATTCACGACTTAGTAGCAAGTTTATAGACAAAAGCGTTCCATAATTGGCCAAGGTTATATCCCCACTTTGGCATCATCAAGTAAATTAACCATAAGGTAAAGGCAAGTGAAAAGTGTCCTGGCCAATTTAAAAACTTTACCTTTTACTGCTCCCTTTTTCTCCCTTGTTCCTTTCCTTTTCTTTCCAAATTCTTAAAAGAAGTCGAAATATATATATGACAACTTCAAAGTTTGTTAAGCTTTTCATCTTCGTAGCTTTCATAAAAAGTGATCATTAATTGGAGCTCTCTTACCTTGTTTCACACAAATTAATGGATTCAACTGCTATTTAAGTTTTCATAATTCAAAATGCTTAGAAAACGCAGAATCAGATGCAGTGATCTATCTATTACTCCCTCCGTTCACTTTTACTTGTACTGACAAGTTTAAAAATAGATTTTCACTTTTACTTGTCCACTTTCGCATATCAAGAGAAAAATAATTTATTTTTCATGTTCTGCCTTTAGCTTTAATTACTTATTGCAAATTATTTTCAAAATCCATTAAGACTATACACCAAATAATATAGGTATCATGGTAAATTATGCATTTTATTTATTATTTATTAAGGGATGTGCAAAGTCAATAGTGGACAAGTAAAAGTGAACGGAGGGAATACTTATAACGAGTATATGTGATTATCAAAAAGTGTAACAACAATAACATATTAAGTGTAATCCCAAAAGTTAGATCTGCGGAGGATAGAGTGCACGCAGACCTTAACCCTATCTTGTGTAGATTGAGATGTCGTTTCTGATAGACCCTCGGCAATTTAAAAAGGAAATAAAGTAGCAAAGTAGTCATATAAAAAAATAGTAACAACGGCAAGATATTAAGAAAATCAAAAAAAAAATATCAAGAATTAATATAAATCAATTATTAAAAATTATAAAAGGTTGGAAAAAGAAAGCACATTTTCAACCACATTGCGAACTCATTTATAAAATAGTTTGCATTCAAGCAGGGCTTGAAAGAAGTCTCCAATCATAAGATAAAGAAGATATAGACCCAAAAAAAGTAGAGGTTAGCCAGTAATAAGATATGTATTTACTTTTAAGCCATTGTTTAAAATGTCTTTAGTTTTTAGTCACTGCTTTAATAAACTTTTACTCGCCCGGACCAAGTGTCCTTAACTTATGAGCTTGTTACTGTAAGTTTAGGACTAGCTATCCTTAATTTATAAGTCTAAGTTTAGGACTACCTGTCCTTAACTTTTGAACTTGTAACTCTAAGTTCAGAACTACATGTCCTTAACTTTTGAACTTGGAACTCGAAGTTCAGGACTACTTGTCCTTAATTTATGTGCTTGTAACTCTAAGTTAAGGACTACATGTCCTTAATTTCTGTGCTTGTAACTCTAAGTTAAGGACCAAGTGTCCTTAATTTTTGAACTTCTAACTCTAAGTTCAGGACCAAGTGTCCTTAACTTATGAGCTTGTTATTGTAAGTTCAGGACTAGTTGTCCTTAATTTATAAGTTTGTAAGTCTAAGTTAAGGACTACATGTCCTTAACTATTCTGATAACCAAGGACACAGTTTCTTTCATTTATTTATTTTCTCATCCTGAAAAATGAATCTTATAGAAGTACTTGCCCCAAATGAAAGCGATTGTTAATAAACATTTGTGCCAAGCTCAAGAAAAAGATAAAAGAATCATATTGAGTATAGCCTAGTCTCGAACATGAATCATTTTAACATTAGAACTTCCAACTGAATCCACTTGAGAATGAGAAGAAACGCAGTCACCGGTATAAACACTGCATTTCCGTTTGGGAAGGAAAAGAGATAGAAGAAAGGGTAACACCGTCTTTTCATATTAATTTTAATAGACTAGTGGCTACTTTTGCGCAGTATTAAAAATGTTAGATAAAAAGTAAATACCACTTTAAAAATTGGTTACCCCACGCAATTTTTACCCAATTAAAAGAGTAATAGGCCATTAGAATATGATATGCAGACAACAAAATAACGAGCGAAAGATTCTTTTTAAATACCAACAAACAAACATCATATTGTTTTGGAAAACTTTAAGAAATGTTCCAAATAAGTCTCAACTTACCAACCTCTAGCCATTAAGCATAAACTTACCAAAACTAATCAAGCACATATAAAAATTGAAAAACCAAATAAATAAGGTTCTTTCTCTCAAAGAATCACATGCAAAAATCACATTTTATATTTTTTAATGTGATTAGAAATATTTGATGCAAGACGGAAAGAAAATTTTATGGATGAGGTAGCAAATAAGGTGATGAAATACAAAAAAATAAATAAAAATATAATATTCCAAATGATAAAATACAAAAAAATATATACAATATTCCAAAAATATAAGCAAAAAGGAACTTTTTCAATGGGTATAGTTGAAATTCATTGAAAACATATAGATAAGTCAATATACAAAATTTGAGGAAGATCGGAGGTGATTTGGTCTCATTTAGTATCAAATTCGTAATTAAATCGAATTCAAAAAATCCTTCTGTGACACATGTATCACGCATGTAGCTCACGCACAGGTATACATGGATATATATGTGATACACAATTGATACAAATACGATACATATGTGATACACAAATGATACACATTTTATTTTTTTCATGTTCATTTTTTATTTCGAATTTTCAATTCAAACCAGCTCAAAACTCCACCAAATCATTCCAAAACTGAGATTCAAAATCCTAACCTATCGTGATGGCGCCTAACGTAGTACTAGGCAAGCCGATTTCTCCCAAATATTTCCAATACTTTTAGCAAGAATGAATTTTAAGCAGTTTTAGTAGTAAAAATTCGCATAACCGAGATAGAAAACCCAAAATATAATGTGAAATTCCCAACTATCGGGGTATCACAGAGTACATGAACATCTACACATTACAAGTCTAGAAAATACGGCCTATAATAGTTTGAGACCAAACACAATAATCAATAAGATAAGGAAGGAGAGACAAGGTCTGCGAAACACTGACAGCTACCTCAAAATCTCCGGATAATCAAATGTACGAAGAAATCAACACCTACGGTGTCCGGAAATACCTGGATCTGTACACGAAGTGCAGAGTGTAGTATGAGTACAACCAACTCAGCAAGTAACAATATTAAATAAAGAACTGAAAGTAGTGACGAGCTTCACAGCTGAGTCCAATTACAGAAATTTCCAACACAACAAGGTAGGCATATTTCATGTCAAGTTCAACTGAATTATAAGATAATATCTCTCAGAAATTTTCAAAACAGTGGTATAAGACAGCTGAAGTGCAACAATAATGAGAATAAAATGCATCCTCTCAGGACCACAGTCACTAAGCCATTCCATTCACTCAGCACTCAGCACTCAGCACTCGCACTCAGTAGGTATCTGCGCTCACTGGGGGTGTGTACAGACTCCGGAGGGGCTCCTTCAGCCAAAGTGCTATAATTTGCACAGACAACTCACGTACAATAGTATCAATATCTGGATCCACGCGGACAACTCACGTGCTATAATATCAATATCTGGATCCGCACGGACAACTCACGTGCTATAGTATAATATATGGATCCGCACGGACAACTCACGTGCTATAGTATAATATCTCACAATCAGGCTCTCGGCCTCACTCAATCATAAATCTCTCCAGTATCTCGGGCTCTCAATAATCATAAAAATTAGCCCAAACAACAATGATATGATGCATCAATAATGAACAATAGAGACTGAGATAAAATAAACAAGTAAACTGTGACTGAGTACAAATAATAATTTAGCAGATAATTCAACATGTACCCGACCTTTGTTGGTCCCTACAGTGCCAACATATAATCTAAACATGATTTGTGGTTCAATTTCTCTACTACATGGAGAATGTACAGATAACAACAGATTATTCAACTGTACAGTTCCATAAAATTTGACCAAGTCACAATTTTTACGGTGCACGCCCATACGCCCGTCACCTAGGATGTGTGTCACCTCAAAATCGATCACAAAACATATAATTCGGGGTTTCATACACTCATGACCAAATTTAGAATTGTTACTTACCTTAAACCGCGTAATTCTTTATTCTGCTATGCCTTTGCCTCGCGAATCGGTCTCCAAACGCATCGAATCTAGTCACAAATAATTCGATTCAGTAAATACAAATTATAGGAATTGATTCCATACGAAAATATTAATTTTTCAACAAAATCTGAAATTGCACCCAAAAATCACTCGTGGGGCCCATGTCTCGGAACCCGACAGAAGTTACAAAATATGAATGCCTATTCAACACGAGTCCAACCATACCAATTTTACCACATTCTGACATTAACTCGACCTCCAAATCTTAAATCCTTATTTTGAAGTCCATAAGCCCAAATCCTCTAATTTTACCTCCAAAACATGTAATCTAGTCGAAATACTCAATGATTATCCAATATTATTGACTAACAATGATCGCAAGTGACTTACCTCAAGTTTTTCCGTGAATTCTCTCTGAAAAATTGCCCAAAACCGTGTTGAAAATGTCCAAAATGTCGGAACCCTCGGTTTTTGTACACTACCTAGAGGTTCCGCTTCTGCGGAATTTTAATCGCATCTGCGGTTCAGCTTTTGCAGTGAAGCAACCGCTTCTGCGACTGCCTTCGCTTCTGCGGACTCGCTTCTGCGAAGAAGCGTCCGCTTCTGTGGTACCAGCCCCCCTTAGCCCAGGCCGCATCTGCGACCATTTTGTCGCTTCTGCGGGCTCACACCTGCGAGCCAATTTCTGCTGGTGCGATTGCATCAGTAGGCAACAGCAAGTTTCAATTGTTCTAAGTCCAAATTTGATCAGTTAACCTTCTGAAACTCATCCGAAGCCCCCGGGACCTCAACTAAATATACCAACAAGTCCTAAAGCATTATACGAACTTAGTCAAAGTCTCAAATCACATCAAACAATGCTAAAACCACGAATCATACCCCAATTCAAGCTTAATGAAACTAAGAACTTCCAACTTCTACATTCGATGCCGAAAACTATCAAATCAAAGCCGATTGACCTCAAATTTTTCACATAAGCCATAAATGACATAACGGACCTGTGAAAATTTTCAGAATTGGATTCTGACCCCGATATCAAAAAGTCAACTCCTTGGTCAAACTTTCAAACTTAATTTTCTAATTTCGCCATTACAAGTCTAATTTAGCTATGGGCTTCCAAATAATTTTTCGGACACGCTCCTAAGTTCAAAATCACCATACGGAACTATTTGAATCATCAAAACTTTATTCGGAGGTCGTTTACACATAGGTCGAAATCCTGCCAACCTTTTCAACTTAAGTTTTAAACTTTGGAACTAAGTGTTCCAATTCATTCCAAGACCTTACCGGACCCAAACCAGTTACCCCGGCAAGTCATATAATAACTGTAAGGCATATATTGAGCAGTAAATGGGGGAACGGGGTTGTAATATTCAAAACGACCGGCCGGGTCGTTATATTCTCCCCCACTTAAACAAACGTTCGTCCTCGAGAGGGTTAGAATTATACATGCAGTCTCAAATAGGTGTGGATATTTGCTCCGCATCTCCCGCTCAGTCTCCCAAGTAGCTTCTCCGACTGGCTGGCCTCTCCACTGCACTTTCACCGAAGTTATGTTCTTCGATCTCAACTTTCGAACCTGCCGGTCTAAAATGGCCACCGGATCCACATCATAAGTCAAATTACCATCCAACTGCACTGTGCTGAAATCCAAAACATGAGACGGATCCCCGACATACTTCCGGAGCATAGATACATAAAACACTTGATGAACACTCGATAGACTAGGCGGCAATGCAAGTTCATAAGCCACATCTACAATCTTCTTAAGTATTTCAAAAGGCCCAATATACCGAGGACTCAACTTGCCCTTCTTCCCGAACCTCAACACACCCTTCGTGGGTGAAACCTTGAGCAGAACCTTCTCCCCAACCATGTAAGCAGCATCACGGACCTTCCTGGCGGCATAACTCTTCTGTCTAGACTGTGCCGTATGAAGTCTCTCCTAAATCAATTTAACCTTTTCCAAAGCATCCTGAACTAAATCAGTACCTAATAGTCTAGCCTCACCCAGCTCAAACCAACCCACCGGAGACCGACACCGACACTGTCTCCTATATAAAGCCTCATACGGAGCCATCTGAATGCTCGATTGGTAGATATTATTATAGGCAAACTCTATCAGTGGCAGAAACTGATCCCAAGAACCCTCAATCTATAACACAAGCGTGTAGCATATCTTCCAATATCTGAATAATACGCTCGGACTGTTCGTCTGTCTGAGGGTGAAATGTTGTACTCAGCTGAACCTGTGTACCTAATTCTCGTTGTACTGCTCTCCAAAACTGTGATGTAAACTGCGTGCCCCGATCTGAAATGATAGACACTGGCACACCGTGTAGTCGAACAACCTCGCGGATATAAATCTCAGCCAACAGCTCCGAAGAATAGGTAGTACCAACTGGAATAAAATGCGCGGACTTGGTCAACCGATCTACAATCACCCAAACAGCATCAAGTTTTCTCAAAGTCTATGGGAGCCCAACTACGAAGCCCATGGTAATACGCTCTCACTTCCACTCCGAAATTTCAAGTCTCTGAAGCAATCCGCCCGGTCTCTGATGCTCGTACTTCACCTGTTGACAATTTAAACACCGAGCTACAAACCTAACTATATCTTTCTTCATTCGCCTCCACCAATAGTGTTGCCTCAAATCCTGATACATCTTCGCGACACCTGGATGAATGGAGTACCGCGAACTGTGAGCCTCCTAGAGAATCAACTCACACAAACCATCTACATTAGGCATACATAGCCTGCCATGTATTCGTAATACACCGTCATCCCCAATAGTGACTTCCTTGGCATCACCGTGTTGAACCGTGTCCTTAAGGACAAGCAGATAAGGGTCATCATACTGACTTTCTCTGATACGATCATAAAGAGAAGGCTGAGAAACCATACAAGCCAAAACTCGGCTTGGCTCGGAAATATCCAATCTGACAAACTAGTTTGCCAAGGCCTAAATATCCAAGGCTAAAGGCCTCTCTGCTACCGGTAAGTATGCTAAGCTGCCCAAACTCTCCGCCTTACGACTCAAGCTATCGGCAACACATTGGCCTTTCCAGGATGATAGAGAATGGTCATATCATAATCCTTAAGCAACTCCAACCACCTCCACTGCCGCAAATTAAGATCCTCTGTTTAAACAGATGTTGTAGACTCCGGTGATCGGTATAAACCTCACAATGGACATCGAACAAATAATGCCGCCAAATCTTCAAGGCATGAACTATAGCTGCTAACTCAAGGCCGTGGACCGGATAATTCTTCTCATGTAACTTTAATTGTCTGGACACATAGGCAATCACCCTACCGTCTTGCATCAGCACTGCACCGAGACCAATATGCGATGCATCACAATACCCATTATAAGACCCTAAACCTGTAGGCAATACCAATAATATGGTTGTAGTTAAAGTTGTCTTAAGCTTCCGAAAGCTCTCTTCACACTCATCCGACCACCTGACGAAGCACATTTCTGGGTCAATTTGGTCATAGGCGCCGCAATAGACGAGAAACCCTCCATGAAGTGATAATAATACCGGCCAAGCCGAGAAAACTCCGAATCGCAGTAGCTGAAGATGGCCTGGGCCAACTCTGAACTGACCTCTATCTTCTTCGGATCCACCTTAATTCCTTCACTGGACACTATGTGTCCCAAGAATGCCACCGAACTAAGCCAGAACTCACACTTGGAGAATTTGGCATAAAGTTTCTCATCCCTCAGTCTCTATAGTACAATACTCAGATGTTGTGCGTGTTCCTCCCGGCTACATGAGTACACCAGGATATCATCAATAAATACTACGACAAACAAATCAAGATGCGGCTGGAATACATTATTCATCAAGTGCATAAATATTGTTGGGGCGTTGGTCAGCCCAAAAGACATCACAAGAAATTCATAGTGACCATAACGAGTCCTGAATGTCGTCTTTAGAATATCCGAATCCCGAATTTTTATCTGGTGATACCCAGATCTCAGATCAATTTTGGAGAATACCTTCGCTCCTTAAAGCTGGTCAAATAAATCATCAATACGCGGTAAAGGATACTTATTCTTGATTGTAACTTTGTTCAACTGTCTGTAGTTGATACACATCCGCAAAGTACCATCTTTATTTTTCACAAACAGAACCGGTGCACCCCAAGGCGACACACTAGGCCTAATAAACCCCTTATCAAGAAGTTCTTAAAGTTTCTCTTTCAATTCTTTTAACTCAGCTGGTGCCATACGATATGGAGGAATAGAAATGGGCTAAATTCCTCACACCAAGTCAAAACTGAAATCAATATCCATGTCGGGTGGCATACCCGGCAGGTCTGCAGAAAATACATCTGGAAAGTCTCGCACTACCGGTACTGAATCAATTAGGAGTATCGGCATCAACATCTCTCGCAAAGGCCAAATATGAAAAATACCCCTTCCCAACCATACGTTGGGCCTTCAAATAAGAAATTACCTTACTGGGAACATAATCTAGAGAACCTCTCCATTCGACCTTCAGCAAACCCGGCATCGCCAACATTACAGTTTTTGCGTGACAGCCCAAAACCAGCATGACATGGAGACAACCAATCAATACCCAAGATTACATCGAAACCAACCATACAAAGCAATAAGATATCAACTCTAGTCTCCAGTCCCCCAATAGTTACAACACATGACTGATACACACGGTCCACAATAATAGTATCGCCCACCAGCGTAGATACACGAACATGTGAAACTAAGGACTCACGGGGCATATCCAGATAATGAGTAAAGTACGATGATACATACGAATAACTAGAACCAGGGTCAAAAAATATAAAAGCTTCCCTGTGGCACACTGAGACAATACCTGTGATCACTGCATCTGAAACAACGGCATCTGGTCTGGCAGGAAAAGCATAGAATCGGGCTTGACCGTCACCTGATCGGCCTCTCCCTCTTGGACGATCCCTAATTGGCTGAGCCCCACCCCGAGCTGGCTGGACGGGTGGTGTAACTGCTGGTGTTGGTGTCGTCGGTCGAGAACTCTATTATGGAGCCCCACTCAACAGTCTAGGACAATCTCTCTTGAAATGACTAAATTCCCCGCACTCGAAATAACCCCTCCTCTGACTGAACTATTGCTCCTAATAACCCGAGGAATTACCTATAGAATCCTGAGCGGACAAGGCATGGTGAGAACTCTGCTCTGGTAGTGCACTGAATGAAGATTGGCCTGAGTGAGCATTGTAAGAACCGTGGCTAGCTGATGCACCACGATGAGCTGGACGAGTTGTCTAAGCGGGCCTATAAGGACGACCCCTACTGTGGTAGGACTGTCCCCCAGAAGGTACCCCACCGAAACCGCCTTAACCTCGAGGTCTCTTGGCCTCCCTATCACCACCCTCCTAGCTGTGGACCACCTCTATCGGCTAAGCAATGTTAACCATCTCATCAAAAGTGGCACCAGATAACCTCTCCCTAGTCATAAGCAACCGCAACTGATACGTGAGGACATCAATGAACCTCCTAATCCTCTCCCTATCAGTAGGAACCAATCAAACTGCGTGATAAGCCAACTCAAAAAACCTCATCTAGTACTGGGTCACACACATGTCATCCTATCGAAGCTGCTCAAACTGTCTGCACAGCTCCTCCCTGCAAGACTGCGGCACGAACTTCTCCAAAAAGAGAACAGAGAACTCCTGTCATATAAGTGGCACTACACCGACCGTCCTGCGTCTCTCATAAGCCTCCCACCATCTGAAGACATCCCCAGAAAACTGAAAAGTAGTGAACGAGACCCCACTGGTCTCCAAAATACCCGTTGTGTGAAGCATCCGCTGGCACTTATCCAGAAAGCCCTGAGCATCTTCTGACTCAGCACCGCTAAATGATGGAGTTCGAAGCCTCCCAAATCTCTCAAGTCTCCTCTGCTCATCATCTGCCATAACCGGGACCACCGGGGCCTGAGCAGCTGCAACCGGTTAGGCTGGTAGTGCTCCCGGTATCTGAAGTCCCTGCCCTACCTGCTCTGGAGTACGGGCAACAGGGGTATGAGTACCTCCCAGGCCTAAGACGTGGCTGGTGCGGCCTGAGCCGAAACCACCTGAGCAAGGCCAGTGCAAACTGTCAATATCTAGGCCAAAGCTTCCTGAATACCTCGAATCACAATAGGCACAACTGGTGCTTGAGTTTGGTCCCGCCGGCTATACGAGCTACACCTCGACCTCTAACTCGGCCCCGGCCTCTAGCGGCCCTAACTGGTGGCACTGGTGGTTGACTGTACAATCCGGTAATACGTGTCCTCACCATCTTTGAGAGAATAGAATAATAGACATTTAGTTTTCGGAATCAACAAATTTGCACGACAAAAAACAAGAAAGTAAAATTTTTCCTAATTGTTCGGCAGTCTCTCGAAGATAAGTACACATGTCTCTGTACTTATCCGCAAGACTCTACTAAACCTGCTCATACTTGTGAGACCTATGTAACCTAGAGCTCTGATACTAACTTGTCATGACACAAAATCCTAATATGTCGTGATGGCGCCTAACGTGGTACTAGGCAAGCCGATTTTTCCCAAATATTTCAGACAATTTTAGCAAGAATGAATTTTAAGCAGTTTTAGTAGTAAAAGTTTGCATAACCAGGATAGAAAACACAAAATATAATGCGAAATTCCCAACTATCAGGGTGTCACAGAGTACATGAGCATCTATACATCACAAATCTGGAAAATACGGCTTATAATAGTTTGAGACCAAATACAATAATCAATAAGATAAGGAAGGAGAGACAAGGTATGCGAAACACCGACAGCTACCTCAAAATCACCAGATAATCAATTATGCGAAGAAATCAACACTCACAGTGTCCGGGAATACCTGGATCTGCACACGAAGTGCAGGGTGTTGTATGAGTACAACCAACTCAGCAAATAATAATATTAAATAAAGAACTGAAAGTAGTGACGAGCTTCACAACTGAGTCCAATTACAGTAATTTCCAACATAACAAGGTAGGCATGCTTTAAAGTTCAATATTTAATGCCAAAACAGTAATTTCATGTCAAGTTCAACTGAAATATAAGATAATATCTCTCAGAAATTTTCAAAACAATGGTATAAGACAGCTAAAGTGCAACAATAATGAGAATCAAATGCATCATCTCAGGACCACAGTCACTTAGCCATTCCATTCACTCAGCACTCGCACTCAGTAGGTACATGCGCTCACTGGGGGTGTGTACAGACTCTGGAGGGGCTCCTTCAGCCAAAGCGCTATAATCCGCACGGACAACTCACGTGTTGCACGGACAACTCACGTGCTATAGTATCAATATCTGGATCCACACGGACAACTCACATATTGCACAGACAACTCACGTGCTATAGTATCAATATCTGAATTCGCACGGACAACTCACGTGCTGCACGGATAACTCACGTGCTATAATATAATATCTCACAGTCAGGCCCTCGACTTCACTCAGTCATAAATCACTCCAGTCTCTCGGGCTATCAATAATCATGAAAATCAGCCCAAACAACAATGATATGATGCATCAATAATGAACAATAGAGACTGAGATAAAATAAATAAGTAAACTGTGACTGAGTAAAAAATAATAATTTAGCAGATAATTCAACATGTACACGACCTTTGTTGGTCCCTAGAGAGCCAATATATATTCTAAACATGATTTGTGGTTAAATTTCTCTACTACATGGAGAATGTACAGATAACAACAGATTATTTAACTACACATTTCTATGAAATTTGACCAAGTCACAATTTCTACGGTGCACACCTACACGCCCGTCACCTAGCATGTGCATCACCTCAAAATCGATCACATAACACATAATTCAGGGTTTCATACCCTCATGACCAAATTTAGAACTATTACATACCTCAAACCGTGTAATTCTTTATTCTGCTATGCCTTTGCCTCGCGAATCGGTCTTCAAACGCCTCGAATCTTGTCACAAATAATTCGATTCAGTCAATACAAATTATAGTAATTGATTCCATATGAAAATATTAATTTTCCAACAAAATCCGAAATTGTACCCAAAAATCGCATGTGGGGCCCATATCTCGAAACCCGACAGAAGTTACAAAATATGAACGCCCATTCAACCGTGAATCCAACCATACCAATTTTACCAAATTCCGACATCAACTCGACCTCCAAATCTTAAATCCTTATTTTGAAATCCCTAAGCCCAAATCCTTTAATTTCACCTCAAAAATACGTAATCTAGTCGAAATACTCAATGATAATTCAATATTATTGACTAACAATGATCACAAGTGACTTACCTCAAGTTTTTCCGTGAATTCTCTCTGAAAAATCTCCCAAAACCGTATTGAAAATGTCCAAAATGTCGGAACCCTCTGTTTTTTGTACACTGCCCAGAGGTTCCGCTTCTGCAGAATTTTAACCGCATTTGCGGTTCCGCTTTTGCGGTGAAGCAATCGTTTATGCTACTACGTTCGCTTCTGCGAAGAAGCATCCGCTTCTACGGTGCCAGTCCCCCTTAGCCCAGGACGCATCTGCGATCATTTTGTCGCTTATGCGGGCTCGCACCTACGAGCCAATTTCCGCCTGTCCGATTGCATTAGTAGGCAGCAGTAAGTTTCAATTGTTCTAAGTCCAAATTTGATCCGTTAACCATCTGAAACTCATCCGAGACCCCCAGGACCTCAACCAAATATACCAACAAGTTCTAAAACATCATACGAACTTAGTCGAAGTCTCAAATCACATCAAACAATAATTAAACCACGAATCATACCATAATTCAAGTTTAATGAAACTAAGAACTTACAATTTCTACATTCGATGCCGAAACCTATCAAATCAAGTCCGATTGACCTCAAATTTTGCACACAAATCATAAATGACACAATGGACCTGTGAAAATTTTTCAGAACTGGATTACGACCCCGATATCAAAAAGTCAACTCCCCGGTCAAACTTTCAAACTTAAATTTCTAATTTCGTCATTACAAGCCTAATTTAGCTACGGGCTTCTAAATAATTTTTCGGACACGCTTCTAAATTCAAAATTACCATACGGAGCTATTGGAATCATCAAAATTTTATTCTGGGGTCGTGTACACATAGATTGACATCCAGCCAACCTTTTCAACTTAAGATTTAAACTTTGGAACTAAGTGTTCTAATTCATTCCAAGACCTCACCAGACCCAAATCAATTACCCCGACAAGTCATATAACAACTGTAAGTCACAAATTGAGCAGTAAATGGGAGAAACGGGGCTATAATACTCAAAACGACCGTCCGAGTCGTTACAATTTCTCTCAAATTAATTAATATATATCGGAAAGTCAATGGAAAAAGATAGTAATAATTAGACTCCTTTTTAATTACCCCAAAAAAAACTATAAATCACCTTAAATTTTGAGGTTATTATTTATGTAATTAAGCCAATATTTCTTATATATAGTTAGTTAAACAGTCATTGTACGGGTTTCAACTATCAAGAACAAAGAAAAAGATTATTAACTAGTAATAAGTAGTGTTATGGCAACTAAAAACAATGTTAAAAATCATATAAAAGGAAGTTAGTACGCAAGTATCATTAAGTCTTAGTTGACCCTCTTCCCCCTTCTACTTTTTAAAATGTCTAAGATATTTTGTTGAGAACATGAAATGCATATATTATAAGAGTCAGAAGTCAGTTTAGGCAAAGTTAGTCCATCCATATCTAAATCAAGTGGTCGTAAGTGCCTAAATTAATCACAACTCCTCAATTTCAATTTTTTTGTTGTTCAAATTTTCAGGACAAAAATGTTCTTAGTTATTTTGAAGTTAAGATTTTTAGTTTAAAATTTCATGACAAAATAAGTACTGATTAATCTCTAAATAGCATCCCTGAAATTGATTATATGTGCACTTGCCCCTTATTAATCGTCTGCATAAGGTATACATTATAGTTGTGAATTTTCATTGTTCTTTCCATTAATTTCAATTTTCACAAACCCTTAACTCGATGTTTATATTGAGAGTTATTACGTTCATATTGACAATCTCATTTCGTAAAGCAAACAAAGTTAATCTTGTTTGTAAAACATAGTCTTTTTTTAGTTGAACCATCGTGACGTACGCTTAACATTGGAATTTTGATGGATTTGATGCGTTAATACTGGTATAATCGCATCCTTGTAAAACTTAGTTGGAATGCAAGTTTTGCATTGAATTTGGGTCAATAATATTAATCAAATATGAGATATATTTTCATCATGGTATCTCCTTCCACTTTATTGATCCTATAACAACATTTAATATCTCAAGACTGTGAAAAAAGATAGCCCAACAACGTTATCTCACATAATTTAATTTGTTTCTGTTACTTTAGTATTTAAAGTCAATTTCTATAGCTTTTCACAGTCATCGGTTAATAATCAACAGCTTAGATGCCTTATCAAAAACTTGTGATTGAGGAAGAGAATCTCAAACGAATAAATTTTTTGGATCATTTTGTATCTTTAGCCTTGAAAAATTTCTAGTATGTTTCATAATCCGGATCCCCACTTAATTAAAGGGGAAATTAAGCACTCCCTACGAGAATTTTTCATTCTTAAAGCTCGAACTTGAGATTTCTGATTAAGAGTGGGAAATCCTATCTATCCAACCGTAACCTTAGTGATACCACATTATCATTTTATAATATAGTTGTTGAGATCATACTTTGTTAAGCTTTAGTCATATCTATGTCATGCTTTGATTGTGTCAAATGTTTCAATATGATAATATGTTGAACTTCTATGTCTTTTGTATGTTTAGGTTTTAGCTTGTGGTTCAAATTTTCTCCTTTTTCAAACTCTTGTATAGTACACTCAAATTTCCTATATAAAGAATTAATAGCTAACCGTAAGATTAACGTCAGATCAGGAGATGTTTTCATACTAAAGGGTCCCTTACGACAGAAAATACATAGGTATCTGCCAAAACAAATAAGTTAGGGGTTCGATGGATATTTAAAAATCGATTAAATCGATTGAACCGTACTGCATCGAATCGATATTTAAGTCTTTTTTAATAAAATCGTAGGTTATATAAATCTATAATTGTACCGATAATTAGGGTTGGTTTTTTATTTTATGAAAATAAACCGAAAAAATACCGAACCGTACAGAATAAATTTACATGTGAAAAACATATTTATATATTAAGTTTAAAATTAATAAAGCATTAAATTATTTCTTGACCTTCAAATTATGAAAACGGTTACAGGTCAACAAGTAATTAAACTAAAAATCCTAATTCTCAAACCTATTATGTTACTCCTACTGAAACTAAATTATTTCCAACATATGCACTAGCAAGACACAAAGTATTCTAGTGATTATGAGTAACAAACTATTATGTATTGAATATGTTTCATTTCGTATGATTTAGATTTATCTTTTTGAATATTTAATCTGTTATAGACTTTATTCTTGAGTCCTAACTTGATTAATAACTTTCTGCTAGTGTGATTTGTATTTCCTTTGTCTTTGCTTAGTATTTTTTTTTTTGCGTTGCTATAGAATAGTTGATTGATCTATACTCTAGTCATTTTTCATGTTTTCTTAACTCATCACCCTCTAAACAATAAAATTATTTAGAAAGTTTTGTTAAGTCCTATAAAAATACGTATGTTAGTGCATTCCACTTCTACTAGTGACTTTTACATGACATTTAAAAAAATACTGAAAATTAACCGATCTGTACTGATACTGAAGACAAACCGACATGATTGGGACGATTTCGAAAAGTCACATTTTGTTTATACATAATAGAATAACCGAAAAAATGGTATGGTACAAATTTTATAAAATAATCGGCTAAACCGACACCCCTACACGTAAAGACAAGTTAGATATTTGATTGATCGGCCAAAAATAATTACATCTGCTAGCCAAATATTAAAAAAAATGTATAAACTGTATATACTATATGCATAATATACTTTAACATACAAAAATATGTATTTTCTTGGCAATTATTTTTAAAAGCGGCTATAGTGCGCAGTTTCCCAACATAATGATAGTATCGATTTGATACATTTGTCTAAGTCTTGTTTCTATATTTTTAATGACAAAGTAATAATGTAGTAAATACTGTGCATGGTGTACACTAAAGGACAAAATCCACAATAAGGAATTTTTTTAATGAAACTATAGATACTTCATAAGTTCATATGTGTCCTTAGTAACTAATACTCAATATAATATTAATCAGCAAATACAGGATAAGCAATGAAGTTTCTCGGAGTTCCCAATGCATTACTAATAAATTCACCTCAAAAATCATTTTCACCTTCTTTTTCAAACATACATTAACAACAACAATAACAAAAAAAAAACCCAGTATAATTTCACAGGTGAGGTGTGGGAAGGATAGTGTGTACGCAGACCTTACCCCTACCTGGAGAGGTAGAGAGGCTGTTTCCAATAGACTCTCGGCTCAAGAAAAAGTGGCAAGGAAGAAAAAGGGTAGAGGGAGAGGAAAGAGGGGGAAGAAAGAAAGAAGAGGGAGACAAAAGACAATAAGAAAAAAGGGAAGAAAAAGTAACATCAAATAGTAACAAACATGGAGCAACAATTTTCAGTAAAAGGGGAGAAAAAGTAGCATCAAATAGTAACAATCAGGGAGCAACAATTTCCAATAGCAATTTCAAAAAAAATAATGGACGTGTTAGCTGAGTACCAGATATACTAACAAACTAGAAGAAAGTATCTCTCAACCAACAACAAGAATACTACTAGTACTACTGGTAAACTTAGGAGAAAGTCACAACTACTTGTCAACCCACCACCTTAATTCTCGACCGATATGTCCTGCCTAATCACCTCTCCCCAATATTTCTTTGGCCTATCCCTGCCTTTCCTCAAGCCCGCCATGGTCATCCTCTCACACCTTCTGGCCAGGACATCTATGTCTCTCCTCCTCACATGCCCAAATCATCGCAGTCTCAATCCCCGCTTCTTTTCCAAACATAATTTTCAACATTTCCAGTTTTCGTAGTAACCTTGACTGAAAACCTACCACTACTAAACGAATTGAAATAGTTGGTGAAGAATCAAACTTGGAATGTGTCTGCTGGGGCAAAAAAGAGATAGGATGGCAGGACTAGAATAAACAGCAAAGTTACCAAACTATTTTCGTATGGTTGGTGAATATCCTGAGATGAATTTAAATGGAGTAACATAATAAGTGAGAATTCTCATAACCGATCTCAACTTATTTTGAACTGAGGGATTGTAGTTAAACGTCTCCGGCTTGTTTTACAGTAGCAGGAGCAATTTTACTCTTCAACCTAGTTCAATATTTGGAGAGAAGAACATAGAGACACAGAGAGAGAGGGAGAGAGAGAGTGTGTGCGCGCGCCTGCATTTGGGCAGTATTCTTGAGCCAAGATAACGGCTGAAATCAGAGGATATTGCAAAACCCTCATTTTCAGGACTTTCAATAGACTAGCAATGACTCTACGAAGAATCGCAATGAAGACCATTTATTTAGCTATTAATGGACCTCATAGTTCACTTTCAATGTTGAGATCAGGCGAACAGATACATATTTTGCAATGTAAAGTGTTCATGAACAAACAAACAACCTGAGTTTCATAGTGAGCACAAAGCTCAGCTCAACTCGTTCAATAAACGAGCTTGAGCTGAACTTTTGTTCACAAACAGCGACTCATTTACACTCCTACACATAACCGGTATCATCCTTTCTGCTGTATCAGACTGCACAGGGAAGTTCCCTGAGAGTAAAAAGGTTAGTAAATCTTTTGCTGGTGAATAATAGAGGCCGCGTTCACCAGATTTTGGTTTATATTATACACATCAATCAGAATTGTCACAAATTTCTCGATTCCTATCATGCATAGGTATCTTCATCTTCTGAGTCTTCTTTGATGCTTACAACCCGAGCCTGATACCTGACGAGGCTGAGGCTGCATGCCACGGAGCTGACTGAGGTAATAATCATTATTGAGTGTCTGGTTCATCTCATCCTATTTTACCGAGAAATGACTGCAACAAATGTAGATCTTTGTGTTAAATTATCACTAATAAGAGGGCATCGAGAAATAATGCATGTGGATTTAAAGAACAATACTGTGGTCAAAAGAAGTATGAAATAGACTCCAGGACTCCGAGAAAAGGAAGAAAAGCATATGAATAAAAAGAAAAAACAGCACGACGAAATTGATGCAGTCTCTAGATAACTGCCTATACTGGATTAGAAATCTGAGATCACAAGATGTGCTATGTAGAAAAAGTTGAAACTTTTATTGGATCCTAAGACTACTGATGAATTCCAGAAGTAGCCTGCGTAGCGACGATTTACACAAAGTCATTGACCCAATGCCGCGAGGAATGCAAAATATTTCCTACTGAAAAAAAGGAAGTTATAATCGAGCTATGAACTTTTAAGGGATGATGGACCAGGAACACACTCTTCAAGGCTGATAAAATGTGACTTTGCTAAGAACATTAGAGCAACTTTCTGAACCGTGCATGATTTCGCGAGCACGGTTCAGAAAAAGTGAAATCGCGAGCTGAAAAAGTGAGTGCAGGCTAAACATTCAACATTGAAATCTCAACGTCCAAGTACCACCACCTTTTATATATCTTCATAAAGAAGATTAAAGAACTTAAGGGGTTATGCAAAGAATTTTTACTGGTTCAAATAGATCCAGTCATCAAAACTAATTAAATGACTATCAAGATCCAAATAGATCATCTTGTTGGAAAACACTCCCTTATGGGTATTCTTAATCTAAAGATGTAACCTAGGTAGCAGAAAAGGGGCCTAATACTTCAACTACATAAAGACCAATGAGTTAACCAAACCCCGATCCACCATCCCATATTTTACAGGTCCACGAACCAAGGATCAATAAACCAATGACACCCTACCTTTTTCAGTGTAACAAAAGGTATTCAGTGAAGAAAGATTTACCTTTGTTTTGGTTAGAGTTCCATTTTTATAAGCGGTGCTTCCAAATCCAAACTTAGGCTTCTTCTCTGCCGACTTTAATATCTGGAAAGAGCACATCAGTGTCTCATCCACACTCATCATAGCACCAGCATTGTCAAACTCTCCACAATAATTAGGGGCTGAGAAAATAGTCACTAGCTGTCTGTTAGCAAAAAACTCATATCCATCTTCCACAACCTACATTAAGTACAAATAAACTGTAAAATTTTAAGAAACAAAATTCTGAAAAGAAAAGGAAGGGAAAAGCAACAACTGGAAGCACTCAGTTTCTGAACCTGGTGGGCACGGCAAATGAGATCAAGATCTTGCTTCTGAAGAAATTCTGTCACCTTATCTGGGCCAAAGGTATAGGAAACGCCCCTATCGCTCATTCCCCACCCTTTAACATCTCTACTAGGATCTGACCATAAAAGATCACAAAGCAGTCCAGCTTCTGGAACATCAGTTGGTCGGTGCAGGTTCCTTATCTGATCCAGATGATAAAGCTCGGGGGAGAGTCCGCCATGCATGCACAAAATCTTTTCGTCAATGAGAGCTGCCACAGGCATGCAGTTAAAACAATCTGTGAATATCTTCCACAGTCGAACATTGAACCTTCGTTTACACTCATCATAGAATCCATATATACGATTCACAGAAGCACATTCATGATTTCCCCTCAAAAGGAAAAAGTTTTCACGATACTTTATTTTATATGCGAGCATAAGGCATATTGTCTCCAGACTCTGCTTCCCACGATCCACATAATCACCCAAGAATAGGTAATTGGATCTTGGAGGTAATCCACCATATTCGAATAGCCTCAGTAGATCAGAATACTGACCATGGATATCCCCTAGCCAAGTATGGCACCATGAAAAGAATTAGATAAGAAGTCATGTTTTCTTCCCCAGAAAAAAGAGAGAGAGAAATAGCAAGCAATGTTTTAACATATATTTTAATCTTTTATGGGGTTACAACCAAATATTGGTCCCTCAAAAATGACAATGAGAAGCAACAACATAAGGGGAAGTTGGAAAATAGAACTATACCAAAATTAAAAATAAAATTGAATAAAGGGGAACATATTGGCAATCAGGATACATGCACAACTCGAAGCAAAGAATACAGTCAGCTTAGATCTTCTGAGAGAGCACTTTCAGTCAGACGAAACGTACAAAAGTGCAGAGTGTCAGTGACTTGTGAGTGCTGAACCGATGCTTTTACAGCCAAATATAATTGGATATGGGGTGTAGATATGGATGATTCAACTTTCAAGAAAATTCTTGATGTTAGACTGCAAATGCATTGTTCTTGGTAGGAAGGATTTACAAAATTATACACTAGGAGGGAGATAATGAGAAAAAGTAGAGCGGATAATTAATACTCTAATAGTTTCTTTATGCCATGAAAACCCGCTTGGCCACCATCTGGATTAGTAAATTCACCAGTTTTTCAGTTTTAGCTAGCCTTGTCATAGCTACCGAAAAGGTATGACCTAAACCAGCAAGGTGGCTGGTTCTTGTATCAACAGGTCAAAGTTTGAATGTACTTCTACAGAACAGATTATATTTGGATAATATTTGGTTGATCTTAAGAATTCCTGCTGAGCAGGTATTAGAAATACTTAGTTGTGGAACCGGATGCAGTTAAACTCTCTTGTGGAAAGGGAGGAGAACTCGATCACCTCGATCACAGCAGCAGCAGAAGCAGCCGGATGCAGTTAAACTCTCTTGTGGAAAGGGAGGAGAACTCGATCACAACAACAACATGGAATCCCACAAGTGGGGTCTGGGAAGGGTAGTGTGTACGCAGACCTTAACCCTACCTATGAAGGTAGAGAGCCTGTTTCCGAAAGACCCTCGGCTCAAGAACGTAAAAAAAATGGAGCAATAGAGAAACAATAGCAACAACAATGTAATAAGACAGTGTAAGCAAATAATACAACGAATAATGACAGAGATCCAAGGAAATGAAACAACAAGAATAGTTAGTGCCAATCTCACTGCTAATATTGACATACCGTATATAAACACAAAGGACTAGGAATAGGAAGGTACCCGACTAGTACAACTACTACTAGTAACAAGGCAAACTCTAGACTGTCTATCAACCCACCACCCTAATTTTCGACCTTCACACCTTTCTATCGAGGGTCATGTCCTCGGTAAGCTAGAGGAGAGCCATGTCCTGCCTAATCACCTCACCCCAGTTCTTCTTAGGCCTCCCTCTACCCCTCCTCTGACTCGACGCGGGAAACCTCTCGCACCTCCTAACCGGGGCATCAACGTCTCTCCTCTTCACATGACCAAACCATCTCAGCCTCGATTCCCTCAACTTCTCTTCCACCGGGGCCACATCTAATTTGTCCCTAATATATTCATTCTTAATCTTATATTTTCTAGTATGCCCACACATCCATCGCAACATCCTTATTTCTTTCTACTTTCATCTTCTAGGCATGAGATTTTTTGACTGGCCAACACTCGGCTCCATACAACATGGTCGGTCTAACTACTGCTTTGTAGAACTTGCCCTTAAGTCTAGGTGGCACATTCCTGTCACACAAAACACCAGAATCAAGCCTCCATTTCAACCACCCTGCTCCTATACGGTGTATGACATCCTCGTTAATCTCCCCGTTACTCTGTATAATCGACCCAAGATATTTGAAACTATCTCTCTTGGGGATGACCTGGGTATCAAGCTTCACGTCCACTTCTGGTTCATGCGTCCCAATACTGAACTTACACTCCACATATTCTGTTTTTGTCATGCTCAACTTGAAACCTTTAAATTCCAGGGTCTGACGCCACACCTCCAGCTTAGCATTAACCCCGCCGCGCGTCTCGTCATTAAGAACTATATCATCTGCAAATAACATACATCATGGCACTTTCCCCTGTATATTATGCGTTAGCACGTGTATCGCTAGGGCAAATAAAAATGGGCTAAGAGTTGATCCCTGATGCAATCCCATCATCACTGGAAAATAATATGAATCCCCTCCCACGGTCCTCACCCGAGTCTTAGCACCATCGTACATGTCCCTAATCACCCTAACGAACGCTACCGGAACGCTGCTAACCTCCAAACATCTCCATAGAACCTCCCTAGGGACTTTGTCGTAAGCTTTTTCTAAGTCAATGAACACCATATGTAAGTCCTTCTTCCTCTCCCTATATTGCTCCATCAACCTCCTCACAAGATGGATGGCTTCTGTAGTCGACCGCCCCGACATGAATCCGAACTGATTTTCTGAAATAGACACACTCCTTCTCAAGAGAACTCGATCATAAGATGCTATTAATTTTAGATTTTCATGTCATTATCTACCCAAACTAGTTAAGACCCCCCAAGAGTTACTCCTTAACAGTTAACTAAAAATACACATTGATAGTTGAATTTCAAATCATTATTAGCAACCAACTTGCCAAATTTAATAACATCATTAGTCCGTTGATCAGCTCATCTCTGCACTTGTGTAACAAATATCATAATATCAAAACCAAAATGCTCTAAAAAATGTATGCCACACTAAATTTCACCAAAGGCCTAATGTAGGATTCAGTTTAATATTTTAAAACTGACCAAACACACCAAACCAAACGGAATCACATAAATCCTGCGCTCTTATGATATTACTTGATTTTGGTATTCAAAATTGGAAAGCGACAAGTCAGTTTGATATTGGTTTGGTAAGACCGTAATTAAGAAATTGTTAACATCGAAATATATTCTTAATGACTTGCCAATTGCCAAGTTTATTTCTTCCTTTTTTGTTTTCTAAAATCTTTTGCTTACTGTTCAGTTTCAAACAAGCCAGTTAAAAATGCTACTTTTTTTACAGTTTACATCCATTTTCACAACCGAAAAAGGGCAAAATATCAGTTGAATAAATGCACTTGGAATATAGAATCAACAAATAAATAAAGTTGCATTTTCTTTGTTGAATTTAGTTGTTTATTTCTTGCACAACAATAACATACCCAGTATAATCCCACGGGTGGGGTTTGGGGAGGGTAGTGAGTACGCAGACCTTACCCCTACCTGGAGAGGTAGAGAGGCTATTTCCGATAGACCCTCGGCTCAAGAAAAGGTGGAAAGGAAGAATAGGGGAGAAGAAGAGGAGGGAAGAGGGGGGAGAAAGGCGAACAACTGTTACTTATTTTCAACAGGAATAAAGACGTATAAGCTAATAATGGAAGACTTTCTTTTTTCCAAAAAAGGAGTAAGCAAACCTAGAAATGCTGTTCATTCCACAAACCTATAATTGAAACATGCAAGTTTAGTTCCAAAGAGTAGACATACCTTAAATAGATAGTATGAAAGCCATACAACACATCACTATAATAGGTGAAATTTCATGTTAACTAATAGAGTTTTTCGGTTTGCATGTTAGAATTTATGACAAACAACAAAACACTTTGATTATTTTATTAACTGATGACTGGCAAATTGGTAAATCTCAAGATGACCGACAGCATTTACAACTCGATAAAAGCTTAACCTAACAATGATTTAAGTTGGACTCCACATATTAATTGCATGCCCATATAGAGAGATTGCATGCATTAAAAAGAAAGCTAACTTTAATTACGTAAGAGAATGAACCAATTAAGGACCAAAACAGAGAGTATTTAGTTTGAACAATGAATTCCAGAATCGAGATTAAGACTAGGTTTGACCAGAGAGAAAAGGGGAGAGAGCTCAAGACTGTCTGGTGCAATATAGTTTATACGTGCCTGCGTCCTATGGGTAATATGGAAGGAAAGGAACAATCATAGTTTTGAAGGCTTTCACACACATTTCACAAATGTTTGAATTTCTTAGCTTTTTGGACTAACTTAATATATGTATACAATCTAGATAGAGTTTTTGAGTTCCTTCACACTCTATTAGGAACTGCCTTCATCATTTGTAATCAAACAATTTTGTACATATCAGCACTCACTTAGTGCTAATTCAACAATACCATGATTACTTGTCCAAAAAAAGGGGGAGAGCAAAACGAGCAGAAATAAAAAGAAGAGCGGTGCGTGTTAATTCTTGCTCTATTGGGAAAAAAAGAGGAGAATTGAAAGTCAAAGGGAACACGGCAGCCATAATAGCATTTGAAAACCTTCCGGTATTAGACTGCAAGGCAGAGGATGTATTCTTTACATAAGTGAAGTAAATCAAGCAGTCTCTTGGACCAAACATAGAAAGGATAGCCTTTTCACACTGGTTCAGTTAGATAACTAGAAGCAAGGACTATTCAATTTTCTCACTTAGGGAAAGGATCATAGAAAAATTGGAAGAAGAATTGTGTAAAAGAGAAACATGCCAAAGGCTAATTTCACAGTTTTATAATGGTAGCAAGAGTAAAACTAGCCAATTCATGATGTTAATTTGAAGGAAACTAATAGTTTGGTACGAGGGATAAGGGATAATTAATCCCAGGATTAAATTTGAGATGAGTTTATCCGACGTTTGGTTGGGATAAAATCGCGGTATAACTAATCCCGGGATAATTAATCTTGGAATAACTTGTTTCCCAACCGAACGACCCCTTAGCATATAGTGACACCCTTCAACCTAATCATGAATTAAAACAACAACATCAACTTCAAGCATTAAACCTCATGCTCTTAGAACCCAATTAAAGTCAACAACCAATATTACTTTTGAAAGAAAACAAAAAGAGAATCAAAGACTAAATCTTTATATAAAATAAAACTATAAAAGACACCAACTTTAAGAACTGCAACAACAAACTCAAACCCACTCCAGGGAACTCAAATTCCATTAAAAATTAAATTAAAGAAAAGAGATTACATGAAATTTTAAAAGAGTGCATGTACCACAGATCTTGATAGGTGCATCAAGCTCAAGAAGATTAGGCTGTTGCAAGAAAATTTCTTTAGATTTGAGACAAAGGTGCCTGATTTCGTATTCAGATAGCTGCACTTGTTTCCCTGGTCTATGTCGAACTTCAATTAAACGGTTTATTATATCATCCAAATCTACTGAACCCATATCCCTCTTCCTCTACTCTCTCTCTCTCTCTCTCTCTCTCTCTCTCTCTTTCTCTCTGTGTGTGTCAAGATTGATCAAGCAGAAGAAAGTTGACAGGTTTGAAACACCAATTTTGGTGAACACATTTACAAGACACGTGTACTTGTGACAGTTAAAAGAAAACTGGTAAAGTGTGTAGAACTGATTCGAAGATTATGGTGATGAAAAAGGAAGAAGAAGTAGAGAATAAAGTGGAGTGGAATAGTGGGAATAGTGGATTGGCATTTTATTATTAGAGAAAAGAAAAGAAAGATAGATAGAGAGAGGGAATTAAAATCAAAGACTTTCGGGGGGGGGGGGGGGGGGATTGGGAATTATGATTATGGGTGGAGTTTGAAAATGGCTTTTTATGTGAGAAAGAATAACGTATTTATCTGAGTGCTAATGGCCACGGAAGAGTGAATCGATGCCTGAATTAAGAGAGCGACAGCTATTTATGTTAGTGGCCAAGTCTTCATCTCTAAACAATGGATTATTTTGTCTTAGGTATTCTTATGTATGTGTTGCTAATAAATACGCCTTGTTATAAATATATTATACGGTGGATGTCTATTTAGTAATCTGTTATAAATAAGCTTGCTGAAAAAACTTATTCGTATTGGACTCTACCATTTTAAGCACTTACTTCGAATTTAATTTCTATTTCAGTGTTCATCTCCAATGTAAGGCTACGCTCTTACGTCCATAGTTAGATCTTGTTCATTACGAGTATCATAAGGCAGATTATATCCTTGAGGTGGTGAGCTTTTCTTCTTGGCAGCAGTGATGTGGATATCACTTACATCTGGAGTGGCTAAATTTGTGTAAAGTAATTTGAGCCTTTTGCTTATATTTGGTTTAATATCTGAAAGTGCAAGAGGGGGGTGAATTATGATATTTTTTTTCTTTTTCAAAGTAGTCGACTAATTTGAGTTCTACCTTTTCAGGAATCAAATGAAAAAAATAAATTGTAGAAAGTAAATGACACAATATGTTTTTATACTAGTTTGGATTCAGAGTGAACCCTACGTCCAGTCCCCTTGGGTTGCAAGGGTGATCTCTTTCAAGTAAGAAGTGGCTTAGTACATATGAGTTGATGTTGTTATACACCAATAACTTTTGTCACTCGTTCTTCTCTCTATAATTGATACAACGCCTCACTAGTATTTTTTTTCTCTCTCTCTTCTCTTCTTTGTTACACAAGAAATCTAAAGCAGGGGCTACAATATTTTGTTTGAAGTAGAACGAAGAAATTGAAGTTAGTTTGATCAAAGTATATCATTCCAAGGCCAGTGCAGTAGGTATTTATACTTCTCGATGCCTTCAAGTCTTGTACATCTTTTTGAGAGATTGCGAACCTAAGAGAGTTTGTATTCATACTAATTCGTAGATTGATTCTGACTTGTCTTGACTCGCAGGCTTGAGATTTCTTCCTTAATTGAGAGAATATTTCCATTGCCAGATCTCTTAATTGATGCCTTCGATTGACGTCATTATGTGGGAGAATCTTTTGCGGATGATTTCGTGCCAGTAATCTCCTTTGATTTAGATCCTTCCTATAATATCTCTTTTAATTGATTTTGTCATCTTCCTTGATTGATTCGTCCGCTTCTCTTTCCTTTTTCGTTTGATTTATGTGTGCCTCTATATTATTGCTCAGATCTTGTCCTGCACATAGGGAGTAATTGGTTATTTTGTATCATTGAAATTTACTAAGATCTAACAATATTCTTATCATTACTTGCTTGGTTATGTGTTTCGTGTACACTACGTACCTATTTTGGTATTTGTTTTCATCATTACAAAGTGGATAACATTGTTAGATTCACTTAAACTCTAGCAGAGTTTGCGAGAAATATACAACTATGCCTATGACCACCAGAAGTGATGATTTAGGCTTGCTATGGTTACAATGAAGATAAGTTAGAGAAAGTTTCTCTATATTACATGCACACCTCAATTTTCTCCTGAAGTAGCAAATATATTAAGAGAGGTTGAAGCATCACAATTTGATGCGATTAATGCGCGTTCAGATAATTATGTTCGATTTCCTGAAGGATGAGATTTTTTGATAAATATTAATCCATTCCCTGAAGTGAATGTGACAATATTAATAAAGTCGTAAATATGAACGCGCTCTTGATGTAAATATATTACGATTTATCTCCAGAAGAAGTAATATGATTGAGAGAATATGTACTCAATTTTTCGTATTTTTTTCTCCTGAAGAAGTAACACAATTAAAATTTCCTCCCTGAAGTAGGAAAATATTATGAAAATATGTTTTCATGTGCTTAAACAATTATTTTATATTGTTCATTTGATTATGATTTTCTCTCATGATACCAGAAGTGTCTGAGTAATATTTGATAGTACAAAATGTATAAAAAAAAACTCTTGAAGAGCTAATTGTTTGTCTAGAAGACACATGACACCATTAGTATCTGAATAATATTATGGTCAAAATATATGTTGTAGTAAACCCGAAATTTACTAATACAAATGACTTTCATATTGAGACTACAAATGATTGGAAGATTAAAAATCTTCATGTTTCTACAACCATAGGGGGTAAAATAATATGCATGTGAAAAGTTACCTGACTTATTCTTTAATTTGTACTACATCATGTATTATAGTAAATCAGAAGTTTACTAATGAAAAAGCAGTCACAGTAAATCAGAAGTTTTACTGAAGCAAAAGTAGCTACTACAATAAACCATGAATTTGATGATACGAAAGTAGCCATAGTAAATCAGAAGTTTACTAATGCAAAAGTTTATGCCATAGTTACTTTAGAAGTTTACTAAGAGATAGCACATACCATGATAAATTTGAAGTTTTCATTTGCCATTTTTAAATGAGCTATTTGAGAATTCATATAAGCATATACTCAAGAACTAGAAGATTTTTCAAGAATTCTCATGTGTTGCTTGTTCTCATAATAAATTGATTATACTGGCTAAAGTTGGACTAAGACCCCTGAATTTTGGAATATATAAAAGGTGAATATGAGCCCCTTCACCTATCATGTGAGCCACTTATAGATGCATATATGAGATGGTTACATGTGTGTTTATTGTCAACCTGCAGTTTAGCATTTGGAATTGTTTTTCTCAATTAAGAGCATAATTTTCAGATTATGAAATCAAGACAGTTTATCTTGATAATGCTGGTGTATATCCAAGTTGGTTTAGCAATGAATACCTCATATTAATAACTACACTATTGCTTTTGAGAACAAAGTTTCATGTGTTGGTCTAAGATTTTCTAAATTGCATACAACAATATTTGTATGCATCATACCAACAAGATATGATAAGTCCTCCCCTTACAATTGGTTCTGGATCAGAAACCAAATATTTTTACTATCTAATAACTATTGATGTGTGGTATATAATTAATTTCTCTACCACAATGCACCAAGATAAGTTCCCCAAAGAAAATTGGGGATATATGTTAGTTTTTCTATGTAACGACCCGGCCGGTCGTTTTGAGAGTAATAGCCCTGATCCCCTATTTATTATTTTCCCCGTACCTTTTTCTGCTTAGGTGACTTATCGGGAGGTTTTATTTTTGGTTTCGGAGTGTTTTGGGACACTTAGTCCCTAAATGAAGGTTTAAGCCTTAGGATTTGCACCGTAGTCAGAACAGGGTGCAGACGACTTCGGAATGGAATTATGTCGATTCTGTTAGCTCTATTAGGCGATTTTGGGTTTAGGGGCGTGTCCGGATTGTATTTTGGAGGTCCGTAACTTATTTAGGCTTGAAATGGTGAAAGTCAAATTTCTGGAGATTTTGACCGGTAGTGGACATTTTGATATCGGGGTCAAATTTCGATTCCGAAAGTTGAAGTAGGTCCGTAATGTTGAATATGACTTGTGTGCAAATTTTGGGGTCAATCGGACGTGGTTTGGTTGGTTTCGGCATCGGTTGTCGAATTTGGAAGTTTCAAGTTCTTTAAGTTTGAATTGGAGGATGATTTATGATTTTAGCATTGTTTGATATGGTTTGAGGGCTCGACTAAGTTCGTATGGTGTTTTAGGATTGGTTGGTATATTTGGTTGAGGTCCCAGGGGCCTCAGGTGAGTTTCGGGTGGTTAACGGACTTGGAATGGAAGATGAGAAATTTCTGAAGTTTGGTCTTTTGCTCGTATGATCGCACCTGTGAGGGTATTAGCCGCAGGTGCGAGGCCGCATGTGCGATAAGTTGAGCGCAGGGGCAGAAGGGGTGGAGATTAGTAGTGGTCGCATGTGCGATGGTTTCTTCGAACCGGCAATAGCGCAGATGCGGACTAGTGGTAGCAGAAGCGGAGGCATCCAAGGTTAGTCGTTTTCGCAGGTGCACCCACATTTTTCGCACAAGCGGGCGCGCAAGTGCGAGCCCAACCTCCGCAGATGCGAGCCCAGGCTCCGTAGGTACGGAAATGCCTGGATAGTGTTTAAAATCGAAGGGCTTTGTGATTTTTGTCATTTTGGACTTTGCAAACTCGATTTAGGGCAATTTTTGAGAGCATTTTCGAGGCATTTTTTGAGGTAAGTCCGTTGTACTTATTTTTTATCAATAATCTTGCTTCCCCATTTATTTTTTTACCTAGTTAGTGTATATTTAAGGTGGAATTTGGGAGTTTGAGGCTAGGGATTTGGAAAGTTTGATTTGTGGATTTGAAGGTCCATTTGGTGTCGGATTTTAGTAAATTTGATATGGTTAGACTCGTAAGTGAATGGGCTTTTAGATTTTATGACTTTTACATGATCCCGAGATGTGGGCCCGGGTCGACTTTTAAGGGCAAATTTCGGAATTTTTATTAAAGTATTGATTTCATTAATTGGATGAGTCTATTATGGTTGTATTTATGATATGTAATTACTTTTGGCTAGATTTAGGACATTCGGAACCGGATATTCGTGGGAAAGGCATTTTGACCGATTGATTGAGCTTGGTTCGAGTTAAGTGGCTTTCCTGGGGGGAACTCCCCGTAGGATTTGTACTGATTTGATATATGAGCATCGTGTACGTGAGGTGACGAGTACGTACACGGGCTAATTATGTAAAAACCCGATTTTTCTACTAAGTAATAACCTGATTTCTATTTTATTTGAGTTTCACCAGCATGTGTAGAATCCTGCTAGATTAGAATAACATGCTTACTTGCCTTAACTGTTTACTTGAACTACGTGCAGCATGTTTAGTGAATTTACATGTCTTTCCTTAACTCGTACTTAGGTTGAAATGTAGGATTTCGTGTCGTAACTATTGAATTCTATTGTTTCGTTGCATATTTACTTTAGGTCTACAGAACGGTATTTCGGGAGATCCCCATGTACTGCATATTTACTTTGGGACTACAAAACAGTATTTCGGGAGATCCCCTTGTACTACATATTTACTTTGGGACTACAGAACGGTATTCCGGGAGATCCCTCTGTCTTGTATATTTACTTTGGGACTACAGAACGGTATTCCAGGAGATCCCGTGCACATTTACGTTTGGGACTACGAGTTGGTATCTCGGGAGATCCCCTGTTGTATTTTGTGTACTGAGTTGTTACCTTCTATGAATTCTTTCTTGTTAAATTTCAGTCTTTATTTACTGCGATATTTCATTCTTGCCTTGCCTTATTATTAATTATACCAGTAGGGTCCTGACCTAACCTCGTTACTACTCGACCGAGGTTAGGCTTGGCACTTACTGAGTACCAATTGTGGTGTACTCATGCTACTCTTCTGCACATATTTTTTGTGTGTAGATCCATGTGCTCCTTATCAGCCACACTATCAGTGAGCCAGGACAACTTTGGAGACTTCAAGGTATATCTGCCGCGTCCGCAAACCTCGGAGTCCCTTTCTACTCTTCCCCATGTCGTTTATCTTCTGTATTTTCTTTTAATAGACTCTGATGTATAGAGACACTAGATTTTCCTTCTGTAAATTGTGATTCATGATGTTTTGGATTTTGGGATTGCTGTGTATTTTTGAACAGTTAGTTGTTAAAATTATGTTTTCATTTCATTATTTCACAAATGTTAGGCTTACCTAGTCGTAGAGACTAGGTGCCGTCACGACGTCATACAGAGGGGAAATTTGGGTCGTGACAAGTTGGTATCAGAGCTCTAGGTTCATAGGTGTCGTGAGTCACAAGCCAGTTTATTAGAGTCTCATGGATCGGTACGGAGACATCTGTACTTATCTTCGGGAGGCTATGGAACTGTTAGGAAAATTTCACTACTTTGATTCCTTATCGTGCGAAAATTGTTGACTTCAAAAATTCTAAACTTCTGTATTCTATTCTCTCACAGATGGTGAGGACACGTACAAGCGGATCTAATGACCAGGCACCCGCACCCCTTGCTAGAGCCGCGGGAGGTCGTGCCGGGGTAGAGGCCGAGGGACGTCTACGTAGTGTAGCCAGAGCACCCCTCACGAGTTGCTACAGAGGATCCCCTAGTAGCTCCAGTTGGAGGGCAAACACTTGAGGCACATGTTCCTACACCAGCCCTCCAGGAGACTCTAGCCCAGTTTCTGAGCATGTTCAGCACCTTAGCTCAGGCTGGATTATTCCACTTGCCCCTGCCACATCTTAGGCTGGGGGGAGGAGCACAGACTCCTATCGCCGGTACTCAGAGCGGCGGGTTCAGGTCGACCAGGTTCCAGAGATTGTACCAATGCAGCTGGTAGCTCCAGCTCAGCCCGAGGTTAGGGCAACAGCTTCTGAGGTGGAGCAACTCAGACTTGAGAGGTACAAGAAGTACCACCCACCTACCTTCAATGTATTGGCTATAGATGACGCTCAGGGTTTTCTGGTGGAGTGTCATCTTATTCTCCATACTATGGGCATAATGGAGACGAGCGGGGTTTCTTTTACTATATTCCAGTTTAGAGGAGCAGACTATCAGTGGTGGCATACTTATGAGTTAAGTAGTCCGACTGAGGTAGCTTCACTTACATGGACTCAGTTCTCGGATATGTTTTTGAGAGAGTATGTCCCTCAGAGCCCCAGGGATTCATGGCGTGTGGAGTTTGAACAGTTGCGCCAGGGTGCTATGACTGTGTGAGAGTATGCAGTTCGCTTCAGTGATTTGGCCCGACATGCATCGGCCTTGGTTGCCACAGTTCGAGAGTGAGTTCGACGGTTTATTGAGGGACTCTACCCCAGCATCCGGATTAGTATGGCCAGAGAGTTAGAGATGGATATTTCTTATTAGCAGGTTGTGAGTATTGCCAGGAGATTGGAGGGCATGCTTGCCCGGGATAGAGATGAGAGGGAGGCCAAGAGGTCTCGAGAGACTGGTTATTACTCTGGAGCTCGTGTCCTAGTAGCTCTTCATGGTAGGGGTTATGTGAGTCGCCCCGTTCATTCAGCTCTTCCAGCCGCCAATGGCGTTCCAGCTCCTTCTAGGCCCCAGGAGCCTTATTATGCACCACCAATATCTAGTGTGCCTCCTGTACGGGGTGTTCCTAGTGGCCAGTCCAGCAGACCTGGCCCGATCCAGTCACAACATCCACACCCTCCCAGAGCTTGTTTTGAGTGTGGAGACACTCGCCATATGGTGAGGGATTGCCCCATATTTAGGAGGGGTGCACCTCCACAGACTTCTTAGGCACAACGTGTTCCACCGGGTCCTCAGGCTATAATTACAGCACCAGCTACCACCCTACTTGCTCAGCCAGCCCGAGGTGGAGGTCGGAGAGGTAGAGGTCGTCCTAGAGGGGGAGGCCAGGCCAGATATTATGCCCTTCCTGCTCGTACAGAGGCAGTCGCTTATGATTCTATCATTACAAGTATTGTCCCGGTTTGTCATAGAGATGCGTCAGTATTATTTGACCCAAGCTCTACATATTGTTATGTGTCCTCTTATTTTGCCCCGTATTTGGGCGTATCTCAGGATTCTTTGAGTTCCCCTGTTTATGTGTCTACTCATGCAGGAGATTTTCTTATTGTGGACAGCGTGTATCGGTCATGTTTGATTGCTCTTAGTGGTTTTGAGACCAGAGCCAATTTATTATTGCTCAACATGGTGGACTGAGATATTATTTTGGGTATAGACTGGTTGTAGCCCCATTATGCTATTCTTGATTGTCATGCTAAAATCGTGGTGCTGGCTATGCCAGGTTTACCACAGTTTGAGTGGAGAGGTACCTTAGAGTATACTCCGAGCATAGTTATTTTATTTCTTAAAGCTCAATGAATGGTTGAGAAGGGGTATGGCACGTATCTAGCTTATGTGAGAGATGTCAGTATTGATACTCTTACAGTTGAGTCAGTTCAAGTAGTGAGGGACTTTCCAGATATGTTCCCAGTTGATCTTCGGGGCATGCCGCCCGACAGAGATATTGATTTTGGCATTGATTTGTTGCCGGGAACTCAGCCCATCTCTATTTCTCCATATCGTATGGCTCCTCCTGGGTTAAATGAGTTGAAGGAGCAGTTACAGGAATTGCTTGATAAGGGCTTCATTCGGCCCAGTATGTCACCTTCGGGTGCTCCTATCTTATTTGTGAAGAAGAAGGATGGTTCTATGCGGATGTGTATTGATTAACGCCAGTTGAACAAAGTCAGTGAAGAACAAGTATCCATTGCCTCTTATTGATGATTTATTTGATCAATTACAGGGTGCCAGAGTGTTTTCCAAGATTAACTTACATTCAGGATATCATCAGTTGAAGATTCGGGAGCCAGATATCCCGAAGACTGCTTTCAGGACCAGATATGGTCACTATGAGTTTCTTGTTATGTCTTTTGGGCTGACCAATGCCCCAACAGCTTTTATGCACTTGATGCACAGTGTGTTCCGGTCTTATCTTGACTCATTCGTCATTGTGTTTATTGACGACATTCTGATGTACTCTCGGACTCGGGAAGATCATGAGCAGCACCTGAGGACTGCACTTCAGACCCTGAGAGAAAAGAAGTTATATGCAAACTTTTCAAAAGTATATGATTTGGCTAGACTCAGTGGAATTCTTGGGTCATATAGTATCGAGTGAGGGGATCCAGGTGGATCCGAAGAAGATTGAAGCAGTGAAGAGTTGACCCAGACCGTCCTCAACTACAGAGATCCAGAGTTTTCTTGGTTTGACCGGGTATTACCGCCGCTTTGTAGAGGGATTCTCATCTATTGCAGCACATATGACCAAGCTGACCCAAAATGGTGCTCCGTTCAGGTGGACAGAGGAATGTGAGGAAATCTTTCAGAAGCTCAAGACAGCTTTGACTACAACCCCAGTATTGGTATTGCCTACAAGTTTGGGGTCTTATACTGCATATTATGATGCATCACGGATTGGTCTCGACGCGATGTTGATGCAGGACGGTAGGGTGAATGCCTACGCGTCCAGACAGCTAAAGGTACATGAAAAGAACTATCATGTGCACGACCTTGAGTTAGCAGCTATTATTCATGCTTTGAAGATTTGGCAGCATTATTTGTACGGTGTTCCTTGTGAGATTTACACCGATCATCGGAGTTTGCAGCATCTGTTCAAGCAGAAGGATCTTAATTTGCGTCAGATGAGGTGGTTAGAGATGCTTAAGGATTATGATATCACCATTTTATACCACCCTGGGAAGGCCAATGTGGTAGCTGATGCTTTGAGTCGCTGGGCAGAGAGTTTGGGGTGCTTAGCATATCTACCAGCAGCAGCAGAGGCCCATGGCGTTGGATGTTCAGGCCTTAGCCAGCTAGTTTATGAGATTGGATATTTTTGAGCCGAGTCGAGTATTGGCTTGTGTGGTCTCTCGGTATTCCTTTTATGATCGTATCAGGGAGTGGCAGTATAATGACCCCCATCTGCTTGTCCTTAGGGACACGGTCCAGCACGGTGATGCTAAGGAGGTCACTATTGGAAATGATGGTGCATTGAGGATGCAGGGCAGGCTATGTGTGCCCAATGTAGATGGTTTGCGTGAGTTGATTCTTCAGGAGGCTCACAGCTCGCGGTACTCCATTCATCCGGGTGTCGCGAAGATGTATCAGGACCTGAGGCAACATTATTGGTGGAGGAGGATGAAGAATGACATAGTAAAGTATGTGGCTAGATGTCTAAATTGCCAGCAGGTGAAGTATGAGCATCAACAACCGGGTGGGTTGCTTCAGAAGGTAGAGATTCTGGAGTGGAAATGGGAGCGGATCACTATGGACTTCGTTGTTGGTCTCCCACGGATTCAGCGAAAGTTTGATGCAGTTTGGGTGATTGTGGACAAGCTGACCAAGTCAGCTCATTTCATTCCTGTGATGACTACCTATTCTTCCAAGCAGTTGGCTCGAATTTATATCCGCGAGATCGTCAGGCTTCATGGCGTACCGGTATCTATCATCTCTGACCGGGGCACACAGTTTACATTACGATTCTGGAGAGCCGTACAACACGAGTTGGGTACTAGAGTGGAGCTGGGCATAACATTTCACCCTCAGACGGACGGACAGTCCAAGCGCACTATTGAGATATAGGAGGATATGTGTTGTGCTTGTGTTATAGACTTTGAAGGTTCGTGGGATCAGTTTTTGCCACTTGCAGAGTTTGCCTATAATAACAACTACCAGTCAAACATTAAGATGGCACTGTATGAGGCTCTATATGGTAGGCGATGTCGGTCCCTAGTGGGTTGGTTCGAGCCGGGCGAGGCTAGGTTATTGGGTACGGACTTGGTCAAGGATGCCTTGGAAAAGGTTAAGATGATTCAGGATAGACTTCGCATAACCCAGCCCATGATGACAGAAGAGTTACGCAGACCGAAAGGTTCACGATGTTGCATTCATGGTTGGAGAGCGGGTCTTGCTCTGGGTTTCGCCTATGAAGGGCGTTATGAGGTTCGGAAAGAAGGGCAAGCTGAGCCCAAGGTTCATTGGTCCTTTTGAGGTGTTGCGGCGTGTTGGGCAGGTTGCTTATGATCTTGCCTTACCTCCCAGCCTAGCAGGAGTTCATTCGGTATTTCATGTTTCGATGCTCCGGAAATATCACAGTAACCCGGCTCATGTATTGGATTTTAGCTCAGTCCAATTGGACAAGGATCTATCTTACGTTGAGGAGCCAGTGGCTATTTTAGACGAGCAGGTCAGAAAGCTAAGGTCTAAGAACATTGCTTTTGTGAAGGTTCAATGGAGGGGCAGCCGGTTTAAGAGGCGACTTGGGAGACTGAGCAGGATATGCGCATCCGTTATCCTCATATTTTCATCACTTCAGGTATGTCTCTATGCTCGTTCGATGACCAACGATTGTTTTAAGAGGGGAGGATATAACGACCCGGCCGGTCGTTTTGAGAGTAATAGCCCCGATCCCCCATTTACTGTTTCCCCCGTACCTTTTTCAGCTTAGGTGACTTGTCGGGAGGTTTTATTTTTGGTTTCAGAGTGTTTTGGGACACTTAGTCCCTAAATGGAGGTTTAAGCCTTAGGATTTGGACCGTAGTCAGAACTATGTGAAGACGACTTCGGAATGGAATTTCGTCGGTCCCGTTAGCTCTGTTAGGTGATTTTGGGTTTAGGGGCGTGTTCGGGTTGTGTTTTTGAGGTCCATAGCTTATTTAGTCTTGAAATGGTGAAAGTCAAAATTTTGGAGATTTTGACCGGTAGTGAAATTTTTTATATCAGGGTCGGATTCCGATTCCGGAAGTTGGAATATATTCGTAATGTTGAATATGACTTATGTGCAAAATTTGGGATTAATCGGACGTAATTTGGTTGGTTTCGGCATCAGTTGTCGATTTTGGAAATTTCAAGTTCTTTAAGTTTGAATCGGAGGATGATTTGTGATTTTAGCATTGTTTGATGTGGTTTGAGGGCTCTACTAAGTTCGTATGGTGTTTTAGGATTGGTTGGTATGTTTGGTTGAGGTCTCGATTGCCTCGGGTGAGTTTCGGGTGGTTAACGGACTTGGAATGGAAGTTGAGAAATTTCTGAAGTTTGATCTTTTGCTCGTATGATCGCACCTGCGAGGGTATTGAAGGACCATTTGGTGTCGGATTTTAGTAAATTTGATATTGTTAGACTCTTGAGTGAATGGGCTTTCAGATTTTGTGACTTTTACCCGATTCCGAGACTTGGGCCCGGATCGACTTTTTAGGGCGAATTTCAGAATTTTTATTAAAGTATTGATTTCATTAGTTAGATGAGTCTATTATAGTTGTATTTATGATATGTAATTACTTTTGGCTATATTTGGGCCATTCAGAACCGGATATTCGTGGAAAAGGTATTTTGACCGATTGATTGAGCTTGGTTCGAGTTAAGTGGATTGCCTAACCTTGTGGGGGGAATCTCCCCGTAGGATTTGTATGGATTTGATATATGAGCATCGTGTACGTGATGTGACGAGTTCGTACACGGGCTAATTGTGTAAAACCCCAATTTTTCTACTAAGTAATAACCTGATTTCTATCTTATTTGAGTTTTATCAGCATGTGTAGTATCCTGCAAGATTAGAATAACATGCTTACTTGCCTTAACTGTTTACTTGAACTACGTGCATCATGTTTAGTGAATTTACATGTCTTTCCTTAACTGGTACTTAGGTTGAAATGTAGGATTTCGTGTCGTAACTATTGAATTCTATTGTTTCGCTGCATATTTACTTTGGGACTACGGAACGGTATTCCGAGAGATCCCCCTGTACTGCATATTTACTTTGGGACTACGGAACGGTATTCTGGGAGATCACCCTGTACTGCATATTTACTTTGGGACTACGGAACGGTATTCCGGGAGATCCCCCACGTACTGCATATTTACTTTGGGACTATGAAACGGTATTTCGGTAGATCCCCCTGTCTTGCATACTTACTTTGGGACTACAGAACGGTATTCCGGGAGATTCCCCTGCACATTTACGTTTGGGACTACGAGACGGTATCTCGGGAGATTCCCTATTGTATTCTGTGTACTGAGTTGTTACCTTCTATGAATTCTTGTTAAATTTCAGTCTTTATTTAATGCGATATTTCATTCTTGCCTTGCCTTATTATTAATTATACCAGTAGAGTCCTGACCTGACCTCGTCACTACTCGATCGAGGTTAGGCTTGGCACTTATTGGGTACCGATTGTGGTGTACTCATGCTACTCTTATGCACATATTTTTCGTGTGCAGATCCAGGTGCTCTTTATCAGCCACACTATCAGTGAGCCAGGACAACTTTGGAGACTTCAAGGTATATCTGTCGCGTCCGCAAACCTCGGAGTCCCCTTCTACTCTTCCCCATGTCCATTATCTTCTATATTTTCTTTTAATAGACTCTGATGTATAGAGACACTAGATTTTTCTTCTGTAGTTTGTGATTCACGATGTTCCGGGTTTTGGTATTGCTGTGTATTTTTGAACAGTTAGTTGTTAAAATTATATTTTCATTTTATTATTCTGCAAATGTTAGGCTTACCTAGTCGTAGAGACTAGGTGCCGTCACAACGTCATACGGAAGGGAAATTTGGGTCGTGACATTCTAACATTTGGGGGATGGAATAAGCAGCTGGAAAATATGTAATATGAATCGAATTAGCATTAATATGATCCTCACCCATAAGATAATTCAAGTCAAATGCCAGAAGCATTTGCTGATCCAAAGTATTTCAGCTGCAAGTACTCTTATTAAAATTAAAGTCCCTGAAGGATAGAGTTTACCGCATGCATAAAGCATAGTAAACCGATCGGTTCCAATGGTAACAATCTTTGAAAAAGATAGGAGCAAAATAATCAATATGACCATAATGAGAAGGAAATGAGATTTAGAAGAGTCCATGACATAACATTTCATGAAACTCCAGAAGAAGTTCATGTACCTGAAAATAAAGAAAGTGATGAGATCTCAACAAGTTATGTCGCTTAGGAACCGATACAAAATGATCGTCGGCGATATATTTGATACAATATAGTGCACAATATTGCAAAAGATTGTGAGGATCGGACCTCTAGTCCAGACACCTGAAGATGTCATGCCATTTAAGTGCATGTCATAACCTATATGACTCATTTGATTAAATCTATATAAAGATCCCTAAAGGATTTAAAATATTCGAAACATATAATTCAAAGTCTCAAGAAATGTACTCGATCAAATTATAAAGATCTTTGTACGGTTTAAAGCAATCTGGGCGCATGTGGTATAATCGCATCAGTGAATATTTATTGAAAGAAGGTTACATAAATAATATTATTTGTCCATATATTTTTATAAAGAATATGTCATTAGAATTTGTTATACTTGTTGTTTATGTTGATAACATAAATCTTGTTGGAACTCCAGAAGAGCTCCAAAAGGCAATTGAATATCTTAAGAAAAAATTTGAGATGAAAGATCTTGGAAAAATAAAACATTGCCTTGGTCTGCAAATTGAATATTTAGCAGATGAGATCTTTATCTATCAATCTGCCTATACAGAAATGGTATTTAAACGCTTTTACATGGACAAAGCGCACATATTGAGTACATCAATTGTTGTTCGATCACTTGAAGCGAATAAGGATTTGTTCCGACCTCCAGAAAAGGATGAGGAATCCCTTGGTCCTGAAATACCCTATCTCGGTGTAATTGATGCACTTATGTATCTTGCTAATACTACATGACCCGATTTAGCATTTTCTGTTAATTAACTAGCAAGATACATATAGCTCTCCTCCTACACGAAAATATTATAACAGGATTAAGCATATATTGCGATTTTTAAAGGGAACTCTTGATATGAGTTTATTTTATGCTAACAAAGGTGGTACGGATCTTGTTGGTTATGCAGATGCAGATTATTTATCTGATCCTCATAAAGCTCGATCTAAAACTGGGTACGTGTTTACATGTGGAGGTACTGTCATATTATGTCACTCCACAAAGCAATCTATTATTTCTACTTCTTCAAATCATGCTGATATAATAGCTATTCATGAAGCAAGTAGAGAATACGTATCGTTGAGATCAGTGATTTATTTTATTTGAGAAAAATATGGGTTGGAATGTGATAAAAGACTCACAATTTTATACGAAGACAATGCGGCATGCATAGCCCAATTGAATGGAGAATTTATAAAAGAAAATAGAACGAAGCACATTTCACCAAAGTTATTCTTCACACATGATCTCCAGAAGAATGGTAATATCGATGTGCATCAAATCCGTTCAAGTGACAATCTGTCAGATTTATTCACTAAATCTTTACTAACTTCAACTTTTGAGAAGATGGTATACAAGATTGGAATGTGGAGACTCAAATATTTGAAATAAGGTTTTCATCAGGGGGAGAAAATATGCGTTGTACTTTTTTTCCTTACTAAGATTTTTCCCACAAGATATTTCTTATAAGGGTTTTAATGAGGCATCTAGCAATGCGTATTACTAAATATGTGTACTCTTTTTCCTTCACTAGGATTTTTTCCCACATGGTTTTTCCTAGTAAGGGTTTAACGAGGCACATTATCTTTTAATGAACATCCAAGGGGGAATGTTATAAATATATTATATTGTGGATGTCCATTTAGTACTCTGTTATAAATAAGCTTTCTGAAGAAGTTTACCCATATTGGACTCCACCGTAAATATGTTTATCTATTTAGTACTCTATTGGAAATAAGCCTCCTGAATAAGCTTATTATTTCGGTACTCTATTGTGGATAAATATTACTCCTGTAGAAGATTATCTATAGCTGGTACAATAACAACTTACAAGAAGCTTACACAACAGTTTGCAGTAGTAACTTACAAACAGCTTACACAACAACTTCCTTTCTTCTATAAATAGTAGTATTGGCACGCAATTTTGCTTTCTATTGGTAGTAGGTTTTTATGACTACCGTTGTTTTCTTTCATTGTTGATCACCTTACTATCTTGTTGTTTTTATTCTGCTTTTGTATGGATTTTTGGTACTGTCCATTCTTGTCTATATTTTCATTAATGTGGTACTTATGCTTTCCTGAACCGAGGGTCTATTGAAAACAACATCTCTATCCTCACAAGGTAGGAGTAAGGTCTGCGTACACACTACCCTCTCTAGACCCTATGGTGTGGGATAATACTAGGTATATTATTGTTGTTGTTGTTGTTGTTGTTGTTGTTATGTACATCAGTTTGAAGTTGAATAATATATCAATCTCTCTCTATACTTGTCTTTGGTTTATTTACTTTATAGTTTTTATTTTATAACACTCCTATATTTTTGTTTTTATATTTATCTCGTACAATACAGTGCATAAATCTCGTACAAGTTATACTATAATATTATGGGCGAAGTGCAACAATAGCTACTTTTAAGCCCGCAATTTAAAATATATTCACAATTTATAATATATTTAAAGATTAGCCAATTCCTCCGAACTTCAAGACTAAGTATCATGAATTTAGAAATTCAAGACTAAATGCCCTGAATTTCGGAACTACTAATTTAAAATTCAGGACATAAGATTTGAACTTCTGGACACAATTTTTGAACTTTAGAACACGATGTCCTGAAGTTTGAACTTTGAGGTTTAAAATTTTAGGACGCCGTGTCCTCAAATTTGAGCAAAATTGGTTAATCTTTAAATAAATTGTAATCTATGCATATATTTTAAACAACATACTTATAAACGGCTACCCAATGTCATTTTCACTAATATTACCATCAAGACTAATATTGTTAGTGAAAATCTCTCACAGTAAATATAAGTTCAATTCTCAGTCTCCTTTTTTTTTCTCTCCTATCCCTAATATCCCAACATAATAGATTTTTTTTTTTAAAGGGTTACTAGTATTAGTAGTAAAGCGTGTCTTTCGTTTTTCTCTCCTATCCCTAATATCCCAACATAATAGAATATTTTTGTAAAACGGTTACTAGTATTAGTATTAAAGTGTGTTAGTTATGTAGAGATTATATTAATAATTAATACATAGTTTTTATATCGGAAAATGAACAATTATGTAAGTAACACAAAGTTTTATACAAAGATTAAACTTTGAATTCTTTAAACCAAACAACCCTTAAATATATTACTATAAAAAAATACACTATTGAATTTAGCACGATTTAATTTAAAATTTTCGCCAATTGAGCAAATCTTAGCATATTCTATAACTACCTTCGTTGAAGTCAATAGTTACGCTTACTTGTTCAACACTATACTTCGATTTTCCCTTTCTAAAATTTCAATTTACTTATAACTACATATTGGGCTAAACCATTCTAGTGAATACTTTAAAAAAAAAAAAAAAAAACTAGTGAATACTTTAACATCTTGATTAAGTCTGGGCCGTTTGATTACGAATTTGTTGTAGAATATTTAGATATATTTTAATTTTTATATCTTTTAAGTCGAGGGTCTAAAGAAAAAAAATGATATTACTTATATATTGTAATTATTATAATTTTTCTCCTTTTCATATACTATAAAATTGTGAATATTTTCTTGTTCATGCTTTGCCGTCAGAAGAGCTTTGGGCTTGGGATTTTAGCGAGAAAAATTTCACAAAAGAGCCACTGCTCTTGGAATTTTAACAAAGGGCCAAATATACCTCTATACTTTCGAAAATGGTCTAAGAATAACCCTTGTTATACTATTGGGCTATATATACCTTTTCCGTCATACTTTGGAACAAATATACCCTTATTTTGGATGGAGTGCCACGTGTCAGCACCAGATGAAAACAACCATTTTTTTTACCCGATCCGTTTTAAAAAACCACCACCCGACCCGTTTTAAAATTTAGTTTTTTTAAAGCATATATTATGTAAAAACTGATTTTTTTTTTTGTAAAAACTGAAAAAAAAAAGAATTTGCAAAATATATATTTTTAAGTCTTTTCAATTTTTTTAACGTATTTTTTTTGTAAAAACTGAAAAAAAAAAAAATTTTAAAATTGAAAAAAAAACTCTCCTAAAACAGTGGACTACATATGCATTAGTTTAAAAAAATAAAAATATTTTGCAAAATCTTTCTTTTTTCAGTTTTTATAAAAAAAATACTTTAAAAACTGAAAAAATAAAAAAAAATATATTTTACAAATTCTTTTTTTTTTCAAGTTTTTACAGAATATATATTTTTCAGTTTTTAAAGTATTTTTAAAAAAAATATTTTTTTTTCAGTTTTTACAAAAACAATACTTTAAGAAAGCTGAAAAGACTTAAAAATATATATTTTGCAAATTCTTTTTTTTTTCAGTTTTTACAAAATATATGCTTTAAAAAAATTAAATTTTAAAACGGGTGGGGTGGTATGTTTTTTAAAACGGATCGGGTAAAAAAAAGAAATGAGTTGTTTTCATCTGGTGCTGACACGTGGCACTCCATCCAAAATAAGTGTATATTTATTCCAAAGTATAACGGGAAATGTATATATAACCTAATAGTATAACGAGAAATATTCTTAGACCATTTTCGAAAGTATAAATATATATTTGACCCTTTGCCCTTTTTTTTTCTAGAAAATTAAAGTTTCCAAGTCCTAGTTGACTAATTCATAGTACAACATCACTTATAAGTCGGTGCTTCACGTGCTGTCCGCATAGGAGGACCTAGGGCAAGAACACAAATAAGTAGGATACCCTTGTTCTTTCTCAAAAACTGATAATCAATTTTTTTTTGTCGTTTTTGGGATCAGAAGCAAAAGATTGAGATGGGAAGCAGGAACAGAGGTGATGTAAATTACCGAAATTCATGTTTGACAATGCATCAGCCATGGGCTTCTTTGCTTGTTTATGGTATCAAACGCATTGAAGGAAGATCTTGGCCTGCCCCTATTAGAGGTTACTTCCCTCTTCTTTATTCTTTTTAAAAAATTTTTGAGTTCAAGTTTATTCATTTATTGTTGTTTTTGAACGGGCAAGAGTGAGTTCTTGGTAGGCTTGGTAGGGAGGGAGTCGAGGTTAATCGGAAATAACCTCTTTACTCCAAGACAGGGATAAGATATGCGTACACATTACCCTCCCCAAACACCTCTAGTGGTAAGCACTCTCCACTTTCAACCAAGAGGTTGTGAGTTCGAGTTACCCCAAGAGCAAGGCGGAGAGTTCTTGGAGGGAGGGAGCCGATGGTCTATCGGAAACAACCTCTCTACCACCCCAGGTAGGAGTAAGGTCTGCGTACACACTACCCTCCCCAGACCCCACTAGTGAAATTATACTGGGTTGTTGTTGTTGTTGAACGGAATAAGATACCCTTTTGTTAATTCTTGAGTTTCCCTTTTTTTTTTAAATTTCTTTTTCACTAAGCAGAAGCCGGATGGGGTGGGGTGGGGGTGAGGGATTTATAAAATAAAGTTGTAAACTTTAGAGTTTTTTATAGCTGAGTTCAGATATGGTGATGTATAGGAACAGGGGTACTGTTGCTTGTTTGTTAGCATAAACTGGGAAAATTACCCTTTTTATTTGGTTAATCAATGATATAAGTAAAAGCTACAGTTAATATATATTTTTTTCCTAAATTTGGTAAAACATTTGTGATGTGGTGGGTAGGTAGGGGGAGTTTGAAGAAAGGGAGAGTGTGTCTAATTTTTCAATAAAGAATGTATATCATGTATAAAAATCCTTGCTTTGCTTGGCCAGAAATCTAATAGTCCCTCTGTTCCAATTTATGTGAACATGTTTGACTGAGCACGAAGTTTAAGAAAAAAATAAAAACTTTTGGAATTTGTGGTCCTAAACAAGTCAAAAAAGCCCCAGAGTATTTGTGTGGTTATAAAAGCTTCTCATTAAGTACAATTGTAAATTTAAGCTAAATTGTTTTCAAATTTAGAAATGGGTCATTCTGTTTGGAACGGACCAAGAAGTAAATAGGTTCACATAAACTGGAACATAGGGAGTATATCAGTGTACAGAGTATAACAGATTTTCCTTTTTGTGCTGTAAGCTACAGCTGTTTAGGGCACCCCGGTACAGGTATCCCATGTTCATGCATGGTCTCACCCAAAGGGGTGTGATGTAGACAGCCTAACCTAATACAAGCATTAGTTGCTACTTTCACTAATCGAACCCGTGACCTATAGGTTGCGTAAAAAGATGGGTTGTTTGATAAACCAAAAAAAGAAAAACAGAAAGTAGAGTAGGATGGCCATGAGTCAAACTAGAGGTTGTGGCCAGTCAATTTTTTGCTTCATTGTTCTCTTATATGGATCATGCTTAGGACTTAAAAGTACTTTTATTTAGGGTATCAATGTTGATTTTTGTGGCTACATTACCCTGAAAGTCGAGTTTACCAAAGGGATGAGACATTTATTTATTTAGGATGTCTTCAACTTATAGATTTTAGAATGGACTAATCGTTTAGAAGACCAGTAGGTCATCGACAACAACATCAACAATAAACCTAGTATAATCACACAAGTGGGGTCTGGCCGTCTGGGAAGGGTATGTGTACGCAGACCTTATCCTTACCTTGAGGGTAGAGAGACTGCTTTCGATAAATCCCTGACTCAATGAAAGATGAAAAGAAAGCAGTAACAACAACAAATTAATAAGAATTTAAAGTGAAAGGAACAACATGTAGTAATAGAGATCTAACAATAATAGTAGGTCTTCCCTTTGTATAATTTGGGTGATTTGGAATGGGAGAAACAATAGGTGGTTTGAGGATAGAAGAAAGATAGTTCACCGACTAAAAGTCTGATGTCTTCATCTTCCGTATTGTTGAGTAAACTAATGTTTTATGCAAAATGGATGAATGTTAGAACTTTTGAGCTACCTACATAGCTAAAGGATGCTATGTTTTCTCAATATATCCGTGTAATGTGCACTGTCGTGGTGATTTAATCTAAGTTGCCCCGACATGGCAAATTAGGTGCTGCACCCGTGTCTACATGACACTAGTATGGGTGTGGGTATGGGATCCGTACCGGATCTGGTCAAACAATTTTGGGTACTTTGACCATGACGGACGGAAAAATTCGAGACGAGATACAATTTTATTCCAGAAATCAGAACCAAAACTAGGGTAAATTTGAAGAAAATAGCATACCTTATCTATTAAATCAATCATTTACTTATCTACGACTTGAGAATAAAAAAGAAATCCACACTTTACAAGCTAACGTAAGTATTCCACAAATTTTCTCATAATTTAGAGATATTTTTATATTTTTGAATTATTTTTAGCCGGATCCCCGCACCCGTATCCGTACTAGGATCCGTATCCCCGAATCTTAGAATTTACATCTCGAAGGATCCGACCTCTAGATCCGCACCCGTGTCAGACGCCCGCACCCGTGTTCGAGCAACTAAGGATTTAATTGTTAAATAGCTCACAAGTAATTTGATCGATAACGTGTCTAGAAGCTAGTGGTGGTGTGGTGTATAGGTTGCAAAGCCATATCTGACCCTATTTGCTTCACATTGTCATATTCAAATGTATGTATTGCTCATGATGGCATATTCTTCGGAAACACGGCTTCTAAATGATTGGAAATATGGATTAAATTTTCACTAAGGCATCATATTAAACATAATGCCTAGACTGTTTATGATTTTTTCACACTAAAATATGTCCTCTAGATACTTATTTCTTCGAAAAGCCACCCATGATTCTCTCTCGTTTTCATCTTTGCCAAAGAAAAGGGAAGAAACGTCCAAGGAAAATCAAAAAGGTTTTGAATGATTTTAGGTTGTAAGAATGCTACATTGCGATCCAAGTACAGTGTTTATCTAAAATATTTGACATTGTTCTATGATATTGAAAATAGTAGGTAATTGAGCCATAATTATACTATTAAGAAGTGTGCAACAATTGTTCAGATTGAACAAAGGAACCATATTTCATGACCTACATTCAACTAAGTGTTCACCCGCAATTTTGGTCTCTGATTTGAGAATGTTTTAAAATTAGCCTTGTTCTTTTAGGTACCTATTCCATGACCTACATCCAAGTAATTCTTCACCAGCGATATGGTCTATTTGAATGTGTGAAAAGTAACCTCGTTCATTCAATTCCTTATGATCTAATTATAATGTTTGTTTTTTCCTTTCATGAAGGTCGACTTTGGATTCATGCTGCTAGTAAGATCCCAGAACCAGAGACTATAAAAGCGATGGAGGACTTCTACAGGGAAATCTATGCAGTGAATGGCGTAACAGATCTCAAGTTTCCCGAACATTATCCAGTCTCAAGACTTCTAGGTGACAAGTTCTTTGCCACATAATTTTGCTAGATATTTTTTTTTTAATTCTGGTTTTCAACTAAAATTTCTTTGAGTCGAATAAAGAGTTGGACCGGATTTCCTATATTATGATATCGTATTTGCTTGAATAGATTAACAAAGTGCGGGATCAATGTCCTATTTAGAATTCATGTTTTGAGGGGTACAAACTTATTGACAACATATTATGGCCTGAGCTTGATTGTGTCAACTAGTTCCAGTTTTTTTACTTACTCATCTTTGCGGTGTCGTTATTTACTCCTGCCTTAGAAGCTGCTCTTCGACATGTGCTAATTTCTGTAGGAGATTTGAGTGACGTATGCAATTTTCTTCCTCTTTACCTCAATTGATATTTATTAATCTATATGATATCTAGTCTCCATCATGAATTGCATGTGCATGGTTCTTTCTTGTATATGTCGTACTAAGTTCACCAATGATAACTGGATTAATCAGAAATTGACAGATATATTCGGTTGTTGGTTTCTCCTAAAAGATTTGTAACTCACTTTTTGAATCTTCATTTTGGCATAAACTATGATCGCTTGTGTCTTCAATATGTTATTATCCAATATGAACATTGCAAAACCTTTTTGAAACTTTTGCTTTGCATAGGTTGTGTTGAAGTAGTTGGGTGTGTCACATGTGAAGAGCTAGTCGGCTGGGATCAAATTCCAGAAGGGGTAAGCTTTAAAAATCTCTTAGTTCATATGCACTAATTCAGATCATTTCTCAAATATTTTGGTCTTGCTTTTGTTATCGTTTTTCTTTATTTAATATGTTTTGCTTACAGGTGAGGCTAGAGGGGCAAACAAAGTTTTGCTGGCTTTGTGAGCAGCCACAGGTACTTCAGCTTATTTTGGGAGGCTTTATTTGTTTCCTTCATATTATCTCCAGCAAAAGAATCATTTTTTTCCTTTTAATTCTTGCAGAAACTTATCGTTCCATTTGAGATGCGAGGGTTCCAAGGTGTTTATAACTTGGAAAGAAAGGTATTAAGAAATTGAGAAATTTTGATGTCTCATTTAAGCTCATTTTGCTGCTGCCTCTTTAATTTTTTATTTTTTTTTTCCGATTTTTTTCTTCAAGATATATGAAGCTGCAATCCGAGGTATTTCTCCCGCTGCGTCTCCACTCCCTGTGAAATTTCCCCTTCCAAATCCACTGGATCCTTTCTCTTTGAAACCAGGATCGCTTGCTTCTTTCCTTAATAGCTCCAGTACATCCGAGGTAAATCGATCTGAAAATCTTGCTGCTGCAATAGCTGGTGCTCGAGCGGCTGCCACACAGTTTTCTAAAAACAGTAGTTCGCAGTCCAGTACAGTCGAGCTAGGAAATGAACATGTTTCCTCTAATACAAGGAACAATTCTAGGAGGACATGATAATCGAGTTGCTAGCTTTGTTGCAGAAGCTTGGACACCTAACTTCATCGTAAGGTAGTGGCTAAGATATCTATTGAATATTTGATGAATAATTATGCCCTTTTTGGAGGTCTAGTTATTTAGTCAGGGTATGTCGTAGCGATTTTCTCACCTGTTTGAATTTATGATGTGTAAACTGCTAGTCAAATGCTCGTTTATATCATATTCTTTTCGCGTAAACTGCTAGCCAAATGCTCATGTACCATACGCGTTTCTGTTTCTGATCTCTTGTAAAGTCCAAAATTAGGAGTATCATGTACAATTATGAGATTGTGTAAGTGTAATTTAGAGAGCTCCACCTTCTTTAAATGGCAAGCAATTTCTCCTGTGCACTCATTTTAAAGTTTTCAATCGTATGTTTCCTTAGCTGGTTATTTCTGCCGCATATTTCCTTGACTTAGTGCATCATGATATTGTGGCAACAGAGGTTAGTTTCTTCCTTTGAGCTTTCTGTAGATTTCATTCAATCCTCTCATTTGGTCATTATGGTCTTGATATTGACTTCCCTGCACGGCACTAACAATCTAGTTTAGCGTAAAGTAATCGCACTGAAGTTAGTTGTCTTACCTTACTTTACCCTTCCAAGATATCTGTTAGGAAGGTGCCACGTAAGCTGTTGGGTGCTTTGATTTTCAAATTTAAGTGTCCGGTCAAGAATTTATTTACATATTCTTGTTTAAAATTTCTTTATATATTCATGTTTGAAATTTCGAGCAACGGTAAAGTTATTTACATAGTCTTGGAGCAACGGTAAAGTTGTCTATGAGTGACCTATAGGTCACGGGTTCGAGACGTGAATGCAACCACTAATGCTTTTCTTAGGGTAGGTTGTCTACATTACACCCCTTTCGATGCGGCCCTTTCCTGGACCCTGCGTGAACACGGGATGCCTTGTGCACCGGGCTTCCCTTTTTTAGTACATAAAGTATTAATGGCCTATACATTTTCTTAAGCTTTAGTCATTTTATCAATAACTGCTACTAAATATGAACTAGGATTGTCTTGTGTGGCCTTAAATAGAGATGCTTTCACATATCATGACTACTGAAAACAAAGAATATTTGAATGAGGCTATGAGCCAATCGTAATCGTAAGTTATTGTTGGTGCAATGTCATTATCATTTAGAGTTATTGTAATTATGATAATGCCAAAATGGTGATATTGATGTTTAATAATTAATTAAATTTACGCAAATGGTAATGTCCATCTGTGTATACTCATGCATAATTTTTTTTGTTTGTGTGGATTAAGAGTTATCCAAAAATAGATATAACACACAAGGTGAAAAGAGACTTGTGCCTTGTGATACTCACATCCATATAATATGCTCCCTAATATGAGGAAACAAAAAATCACAAAAATTTCATGCTTCTATCAAGGCAAGAAACTTATATAAAGAAGATACTGAACTTAGTTTTATTAATATAACATAACATTGCAAAGATGTCAATAACTTCCAAATGTTTGCTAGTTATGTCCCTTGGACTAATGGTTCTTACCACCTTTTCACTAGCTGATCAACACTACCAACCTACCAAACATGAGCTTGGACGTTCTGATACTAATCAGCTAAACTTAGCCATGGAACCAGCACCACCATACTTTGAGCAAGAAGGGTTGTGGCGCTTGAACGACGACTCGATCGCCATGGAGCCAGCACCAAGCTTTGAGCAGAAGCAACATGAGCATGAGTCACACATGAGGCTAGTAACTTAGAAAACATTAGCACCAGAATTAACTTGGGGGATGGTGGATTATTAATTGTATAGCCCCTTATTCTAAGTTGTGGATTAGTAGTAAAGCTCCATTGTCTTAAATTTCCATCTGAGTTATCACTTTATAAGTCATGTAACAGATAGGGGTTTAAATAAAAATAGTTTCTGATCCTAATAAAACATATTTCTATTATGAAAATAAAAGAAAATTTAGTCGGAAGTCTGACAGAAACTTGCCTTAAAACATTGCCATATTTTTTCTGTTGCATTAGAAATGATTCAAGATCTGAAGGTAAAAGTGTGCCAAACAAATTATCTACTGAATTTGCTTCTCGTAGTTTGCGGCTAACTCGACCAGTTATTCATGAGTTATTTTCATTTCTTAATTTATTCTTTCGGTCGTTGAAGGGGGCTTGCAACAACGGTAAAGTTGTCTTCGTGTGACCTATAGTTCACGGGTTCAAGCCATGAAATTAGCCAATGATGCTTGCATCAGGGTAGATTATATTATACGGGGGTACGGCCCTTCTGCGAACCCTACGTGAATGTATGATGCTGTGTGCACTGGACTGCCCAATCATCTACTGCAGCCACTAAAGCTGATTGATCAATTACTCTTTGGTTTAAACAACAAAACTCTTGCCGAAAGCCAAATCTACAACCAAAAGCCACCATTTTCACTTCAGATTTAATTTAAGTACACTGACAATATATATATATTTACACTATTAGTATAATTTGCATGTTTTAGCAGGTTGATAACAACTTCCACTTATAATAGACGATTACTTGTAGTTCTCTTTTAACTGATCAAGTAGTATAAAAATTTTCTTGCATTGGCAGTGCATAGAAGTTAAGACGTTTGCCCTTTATACCCTATATTTGGAACCAATTGTCCTTACCAAGCTTCGGTTAGATGTCCCAAAGTCAAGCATTTCACGTGATAAACATAAATTGCTGCATACAAATTATAAGCTTCCGATCTTAAATGATGGGAGCTTGTGGGGGCACCCTCACCTATAATTCTGTAACCACAAATCAATGTCATGACATTGACTGTTGTACGGCCGTATTACCTACTTTCAATACTCTAAAGGCTCGTTTGGTAGGAGGTATAATGATAATTAATCCCGAAATTAAATTTGAGATGAGTTTATCCCACAGTTGGTTGAGATAAAATTATGGTATAACTAATTTCAAGATTAGTTATCCCGGGATTGTAGTATTTTTTTTATCGCCATGGGAGGTTGGGATAACTAATCTCGGGATAACTAATCATGGGATAACTAAGGGGTTGTTTGGTAGGGTGTATAAGAATAATGTTGAATAAAGTGTATTAGTAATGTATGGATTAGTAATAAAAATATTAGTTATGTAGAGATTATTTTTTATCTACTGTTTGATGTGTTGTATTAAAATTTAAAATGCATTGCATAATTTTTAAGAAAATTAGTTATTTACAAAAATGCCCTCCAAATTCTTTAGATTTAAAGTACTTTAAGGACAATTTTGTCTTTAACCTTGTTAATGCATGCATTAATAGCCTTGGTATTGCTAATACCATGATTTGCTATGTATTAGTTATACATAGGATAATACCAAATAGGTTGTATAACTAATACTTGCATTAGTAATATATATAAGTTAAAAAATTGTACCAAATAAGGGATTAGTAATACCTAAAGTTAATGCATACATTATTTTCTCTAATGCATCCTACCAAACGATCCCTAATTCAAATAGCTCCGTCTGTTATTTATAGAGGACAAGCAACTGAAAATCCAATTAGAAAATTATAACTTCTAAAGGCCAAAGATTATGTGTTTAATTACTTTGTTATACATACTGATTATGGCAATTAAAGCATATTACTATCTTGGTTGTTGGATATTATTGGAAAAATGACATTATATAGCCGCTGTAAAAATAATAATCGAAAAAATATATATATTATATATATTTTTTTATATATATACATTCTTGATGTTATACACAAAAATTATATAAATTTTATATACTTTTTCGATTATTAGATATAAATAATTTTTGACGCGGGCTAAAAGTAATAATACCTCGATATTATTCCATAACATGGTGGGATTTACATTAGATATTTCAATAGAAGATGAAATATATTTGACAATTTTATCCTTATCATGTTGGACCCGATTCTACAAAACAAACTTTTGGGGAAGTGATAACGTGTATTGATTCCAGACAGATAGACAATCTGATAAGGACATTGAGCTAATTCCTTCCTTTCAACAAAAGACTTTTATGCTTTTTAAAGTCATTCTACCACACCGCCCATTCCTTCATTCTTTCCAAGCGACTATTTGATTCTGTACAAAGCCACACATAAAGTATAAAAGAAAAAGATTTTATTTACAAGGTGTTAAACACTATTAATAATATAAGACCTTTTAAGAGAAATTGTGTGGGTCTGATCTAGAACAATTAATATTACACTATATTAGGAGTATTTTTACGCTATTTTAATTCAATAACCGGTATCAGCAAGACAAGTACCGAAATAACAGAGTGATAGGGTAGAGCCCAACTTAGTATTTTTGTCCGTCTATGAACAGGTTATCTTTACTTATAACTTCAAAGATGCATGCACAAAAGAAGCCAATGGGTTTGGACTTTGGTGGCCATAAATAACTCTAAATTAGCCAATGAATGTGATCATATAAAATTTAATTTAAAAAAAAATTATTGAGTATATGTGAATAAAGTCTTCTATAAAAAATTTTAAAAACAAAAAATTCTACTTATAATATGTTGAATATTCAAGTGAGGACTTTTTAAAAAAATTGTGTTGGCTTAGCTGAAAACTGACGGTATCACCCCAAACAACGACAACGTACATGATGAAAAGATATTTATCGTGCGACAAAGACATGTTGACGTTGACCACTTTCTTGGGAAACTCTATAGCAAAAGCAAAAGCAAAAGCATAGGATTCTTCTTGAAATTAATATTGGTTGCTTTTTGATGTACCACAATAAATTTATGAAACATACAACTACATAAGATTAGATTTCTTGGGCTACTCTAAAAATCCAAGCACTCTTGAGTGGTTAGGATTAGCAGCTAAATTATCATAACAATGACAATGGCCTTCTTGGTAATTACTATAATCATTACTGCTTACTTTTCTTCCTTAGTTTCAGCCTATGATCTTGACTCTCTCCAGGATCTCTGTGTTGCAGCTGAAGATTCCAACACTTCTGGTAACTCATTCATCTATCTTTATTTTCTTTTCCATCCTCCTGATAATTGGTTATATATACTGACAGTATAAAAAAATTTTACGCTAAAAATGTAATTTCATACATGATGGTGGTTAGTCATCCTTTTAAATGTTATCAATTAATTAATATGTATTTATGGGTTCCGGCCGAAGAAAATACAGAATGTATATATTTTAAATCTTGGCTACGTCTATGTTATCAAGGACATGATTGTATTAAATGTCAGAGGATAGAGCTTAGATTCCTTTAAATTGTTTGCTTAAAGGCTAAATCTATGTCTAACTTATGTTCCTAATATTGTTCTATTCATTTTAAGTGCAGTTTTAGTGAATGGAAAAGCTTGCAAAGACCCAAAGCTAGCCACTGCAAATGATTTCTTTGCTTCAGGTTTTAATGAAAGTGGACCGCCAATACCAAATTATCTTGGTTTTGCAGTGAATATTTTGAATGTAAATCGAATGCCAGGACTCAACTCTCTTGGTGTTTCAATTGTTCGTGCTGATCTTGAACCATTTGGATTAATCTCACCTCATATTCATCCTCGAGCAAGTGAGTTAATACTTGTATTAGAGGGTACTTTATATGTTGGATTTACTATTCCTGATCCAGGAAATCCTTTCAAATCAAGATTATTTGAGAAAATCTTGAATCCAGGGGATGTTTTTGTGATTCCACAAAGTCTTATTCATGTCCAATATAATTTGGGAACTACTAATACGACAGCATTAAGTTGTTTCAACAGCCAAAATCCTGGAGTTCATATGATTCCTTTTCAACTCTTTGGATCAAATCCACCAATTCTTGATGATGTTCTTGTCAAAGGTTTTCGATTGGATAAGAAAGTGGTTGAACATCTTCGAGCTCAGTTCTCGAGCAAATAGTGAACATGTTTGTGCTGTTGCAACCTTAGAACCTTAAAGTCATCTTTCTTGTTCAAGTTGCTGAGAAACTCTCTGGAAATGTAAGAAGACAAGTTCTGGTTAGCTGTGATTTTAATTTTCCTGTAATTTGGTAGTGTTATTGAAAATGAAACAAAACTTGGTGATGTTCTTTTAAAAGTTCTGTTTTGTAATGCAATGTTGTCACATGAAAAGGGTAAATTTGACGAATGGTCATGTAATTAGGAATACTTTTTTTAACCAAAATCATATAACTGTGTTTTCTCGCACAAAAATCATAAATCTTTCATTAACTTACAAAAAAATCATAGCAATAGGATTACAGAAAAATCATAGCGATAGTATTATATATATGTAATATATATAATAAATATTGCAGAAAAATTGTGTTTTTCGTTTGTTATGATTTATGTGTGAGTTAGTGAGAAAATTTGTATGATTTTTGTGTGAGAAAATATGATTATATGACTTTGGTGGAAAAAATTATAGTTATATAACAATTTGTGAAATTTACCAAAAAAAAAAAAAAAAGTGGATTGAATGTGCAACCTAAAAAGGAATTAGGAGGTTAAAACCAAAGAAAAAAAGAATTTTTACCTTCCTATACACTATTTGAAATTTTATTACCCTCCATACTCAAGTTTCAATTTAATTACATAGGCATATACAATTTATCAATTATATACATTTTAGGAATTAAATGAGTATCCCTCTATATTATGAATTGAATAAGGAATTAATTATTTTTCATTCTCATTCTCTCTCCCTCTTCCGTTCTCTCTCTCCGTCTCTCTCTCTCCTGCGCTCTCTCTATCTCCGTTCCTCTCTGTTCTCTGTTCTATCAAAATTAATTTCCTAAACTCGTTAGCCCCTTTTGAGTTCAAATCTCATTCTCAATCTTAAAATTCTTGGCCAACATTTCATACAGACACATTACCAAATAAACTCTCAGCAAAAGCAATACCAAAATCCATGAAAAATAACAGATGGCATGTAAATCATGAACACAAACTCAAGGCATCAATTATTCATCTGATAGACTCATTTTCACTAGCCAAATTTAGCAAAGCATTCACCAAGCAATTAGACTAATTCCCAGGAACGTTAAACAAATTACACCACATAACTATCACATATTAAATCTAAAGTAAATAATAGAGAAAAAGTTAGAAACAAAACTTCGATTGCTTGTATCTAAAAAGCTCGAACTCAAATAAAATTATTTGAATTCGAATTTGGGTTTTCAAAAACCATTATTTGTATGGATTGAGTGTTGTTGCAAATAATTGGGATTATTGTTTGGAGTTTATATCTCAATTTTGAGGGTATTTGGTGAAAATTAAACTTGATTTTGTCTGAATTTCAGAAGAAGAAGAAGAAGAAGAACACATGACATACAATATACTTAAGAAATTGTAGTAAAGTTGTATTATAATTGTATGTAAATTATATTATGTTGTAGTTATATATATTTTTTTATTTGAATGTTCTATGAAACTTGAAAAATAGTTGTATAATGTATTAATCATTGTATAAAAATTATATTTAAGTTATCAATATTATCTTTTTATATAAAGTTGTTTGTATCAAAATTGTATTAGGAGAGTAAGTTTTGATTGGAGTTTTAGAGAGGAAGAAGCACACACCACATACAAAATATATACAAATCAGATACAAAATATATACAAAAGACATATTGTATAATATTTGTATGAAAATTGTATTTAAGTTGTATGATATTGCAGTTGTATAAAATTGGGTAAGAATAATGTATGACAATTGTAGATAAGTTGTAAATCAGTTGTATAATATATACTTAGTTATATAAAATTTATTTTTACTATGTATAAATTAGATACAAAATATACAAAAGACATATTGTATAAAATTTGTATAAAAATTACATTTAAGTTGTATGATATTGTAGTTGTATTTAACTGGGTAGAAATAATGTATGAAAGTCGTAGATAAGTTATAAACAAGTTGTATAATATATAATTAGTTGTATAAAATTTGTTATTACTATGTATCTATGTTGTAGATATTCAAATTTACATTAAATTTGTACGAATTTTGTTTTTAATTTGTAAGTTGATGTACCATGTGTTGTTCTTAGAGATAGAGATTTTATGTGTTTAGTTTGAATATAAATATGCAATGAAATTTAGATTCAGTAGAAGTTCTCTTTTAGATTGTGCTGGTGAATAATTGTTGGTTCCTTGGAAAACATTATTGTTGTGATTTAGTAGTGTAAGTATTCTGTAAAATGCCAAGCTTAAAGTAATCCAACATGTCACTCATACAACACAAGTATCATTAACATGAAGTCCTATAAACAGAACCATGAGTATTGGACTATCATCCATTTTAATTGGTTGCATATCTTGCTGTCGAGGTTTGGGATCCTCTTGTGGTTGTCGCTTCATCGACATTATCGAAGTCTATAAAAGGGAAAGAGAGCAATAATTCCACGCTTATTGAAATTCCAAAAGATGAAGCTACGTGGCGGCGGCGGATGTCACTTGTTCCAGCACCACCTAAAATAATTAAATTGCCAGTTTCATATTCTTGTGTACTAATCTGGTCATTACTCTTTTAGAGTTTTCCCCAACTGAAAAAACTGTTTGGCCAAAATGGTAATCTAGCTAAGGAGTTTCATTACGATTGATTAATGTTGAAAATAATATATTACAACGAAAAGAGAAAAAAAAGGACTGACGGGTATTTGTGACACTAAGGAACCGAAACAAAAGATGATAATCATGGAGTATTTGTATTGGTATTGGTAATGGTGGATGAGGAGATAAAAAGACCAACATGCGTGAATATTATGGAGACAAGAGGGGAGAGAGGGGCGAAAAAAGGAAAATGGTGTAACTAAATCCCTTGATTGAAGACACTAATAATGGTTTGAGAGCCTTTTAAGGTAAAATATATATAATTTGTAAGTAATCCTTGTTTAGGGCGGGTAATATATAAAATTAGAATAATTTTGGTAAATAAGTTTCAAATATTATATAGGATTGTACAATTCGGCCAATACAAAAGCAACATAGCCCATGGGCTTCAAATTAGCACCTCTTTCGGGTCAAATCTGCCCATCTTCTTTAACTCATTCCTGTGTAAGGAAACATAAACCCAACAATTCCCCCTGCTAAAACCCTAGCAGTAAGTCCCAAACTTTCAGTAGCGGCAAATTTGAGAAAATTGCAGCACACAACAATGGAGAAAACCTCCCAATCTCCACACCCATTATTAAAAATAGCAGAAATACAAGGAAGAGGAAGAGGACTTATTTCAACTCAACCCTTAAAACCTGGCGAAGTAATCCTCAAAGATTCCCCTCTCCTTCTTTACTCTGCATCTCCTTTGATCCCCTCAAACAATACTTTTTGCTCAAATTGCTTCAAAATAATACTCCAATCTCCTATCCCGTGCCCAATGTGCACATTTTCAGCTTTTTGTACCTCTAATTGTCAATCCATAGCTTTATCCTCTTCTCACACTCCTTGGGTTTGTCAATCTTTGACCCAACTTCGTAATATCTTATCTTCTCATAACCTACTAATAGACCAACAAATTCAAGCTCGTTTTTTAATCTCTGCTTACAACTTAGCACTCATTTCTCCTTCCTCTTTTCGTGTTTTATTATCCCTTCAAGGCCCGTCTTTTATTTCTGAAAATGATGCTCTATTGTTTCACTCCCTCGTTGCTACGCTCAACCCGCCTACGAGTGAATTTGGGTTCTCAAAAGAGCTTACTTCTGTCCTTTTGGCTAAGGATAAGGTAAATGCATTTGGGTTGATGGAACCTTTTGATTCTAATAAAGAAAGAGGTGTTAGGGCTTATGGTATTTATCCTATGGCTTCGTTTTTTAATCATGATTGCCTTCCGAATGCTTGTAGGTTCGAGTATGTGGATAGTGATGTTAATAATAGGAGTAATACTGATATGATTGTTAGGGTTATTCATGATGTACCCGAAGGAAGAGAGATTTGTTTGAGTTATTTCCCTGTGAATTTTAAGTATTCCGATAGGCAGAAAAGGTTGAAGGAGGATTATGGTTTTGCGTGTAATTGTGATCGGTGTGTGGTCGAGGCTAACTGGTCTGATCATGAGGATGATGATGCTATGGATAACGAGGGCGAGGAAAATGAGGAGGAAGAGGATGAAGCAATGGAGGAGGATGTGGATGATGAAGTAAATGGAAATGATGAGGTGGAGGAGGGTGATCAAGATTTTCCTCACGCGTATTTCTTCATGCGGTACATGTGTAATCGAGAGAATTGTGGGGGTACATTGGCTCCGTTGCCTCCTTCCGATGCATCTCTGTCGACAGTTATGGAATGCAATGTTTGTGGTAATTTGAGTAAATGTGATGAGCTTATGGCTTAGTGCCGTGGACCATCGATTCCTATCAAGTATGTTACATTTTCCATATTAGTTAGGTTTGTTTTTTCTTAGAAATTTGAGCCTCCACGTGATGTTTTTCGCGCTTATGTTGATTTGATAAACACCTATTTGATGAGCTTTAGTTGTAGCTAAAACTTCTTGACCCTTTGTCTTTGGTAGCTCGTCTTGGTTTTCCTTTTGTTAGTCTCAAGCAAATGCCAAAATGTTGGCTTGTGATCTCCATAATTTTCATATATATGTGGTATACTTTTGTTTCCATAATTTTCAAATGTAGACGGTATACCTTTGTTTGAGTAACATGTACTTCTCTTATGAGCATTTTAACAGTCAGTTTATCAACCAGTCACCTTAGAATTGGGCGCGTCTATATGAGTCATCTATACCATTTTGCTCTATTCTTCTAAGTATTTTACATGGATAATAAGCTGCCAGGGAATTTCAACATACCCAAGGCCTCAAGTTTTGAATATCAAGCACTGGAGTGTTGTGACAGAGTTGGTGATACTAATTGGATTGTGGTGTATAAGGCTTGAATGAAGAGTTTAATCATCATTGAACCATCCCCAATAAACAAGAATTCACTCATATATTTCATTGCTCTATAGACAATTCAAGCAGTTCAGGTTATGATACCAGTTTGCCTAGAATTAAATCTTCTGATCTTCAGCAATAAAAGGTAACATCAGTGTTTCATCTGAGTATTGAGCTAAGTAATGTTAGTTGGATATGAAAATGAACCTTGTTTCTTTTGTTGATACTTAGTGAAAGATTTAGAAATTTGCTATTTATTGATTTACGACATTGAGCAACTGCCATTTTGTTTTGCTTCTTTTTCATTCATTGCTCTCCATCACTTGAGTTTTTCTTTTTCCTTTCTAATGTGCCATAAGACAAGATAGGGCAATGATGAAGCACCTTACTAGGAAGTAGAAACCATGATTGACGAAATACTTAGACATGCTACACAAGAAAAAGCCTAGATTAATGGTCGTCATATATAGAGGGTGTTTGGATTGGCTTAAAAGCTGGTCAAACCAGCTTAAAAGCAAAGAATTAAACTGTGTCAATCATCACAAATATAGGTTGACATCTTTTCTCAAAAAAAGAAAAGAAAAGAAATAAACTGTGTCAATCATCACTTTTAAAGATATCCAAAATTCCTCAGTATACGTAGCACCTTCTCCTTCTAAAATTAGGCATGCCTGTGAGCTTGTCTACTCTTTCAGTTCTATTATTTATGGAATAGGTAAATGGGTGCCCAAAAGTCTATCTCTAACAACTTATTAGAACATTTTTGGACAAAGAGTATGATTTAAATCTAACACTGAAGATAGGTTGACATCTTATTTTCCACTAAATATGTATTGGTTTGTTGAGACATTTCTGTCACAGTACCTTTAGCACATTTATTTTGACTATTGATTATATTAGTGGTTACTTGTCTTGAACCTGCATTTAATAATGAGAAATTATCAGGACTATTCATCTGGACTGACAAAAACTAGGTTATTAAAATGATTAGATCAAACTATAAGTAGTCACACCTCTCTCGTTGTTTTGGAAAAAATCATAACGAGCCCAAAACACACAAACTTGTTTCCACAAAAAACTTGGGTTTTTGCCAAGAAACCTGACTTTGCTATAACAATGAGCATGTCCTGGTTAATAACAACTTTAGTTGCTGCTTCCTTTTCATCCCAATTAGCTTATGCTTATGATCTCGACCCTCTACAGGACATATGTGTTGCGGTTAACGACTCTAAGGCTTCTGGTAAAATCATCTTTCTACAATCCCGAAAGCTTTTTGACAGATTCATTTTTCTTTGAAAAAAAGCAAAGGAAAAGGGTCAAGTTTGCTTCTATATTATTAGTAATCGACCGATTTTGCCCTCCGTTAGATTTTTGGCCTAATATTACCCTATTTTAGGAAAAAGTCTCGTTTTTACCCTTGATTTCTAACAGATTGCTCCGACCTGAGGGTAATTTTAAACTATATTCTAAAGTTGGAGGGTAAATTTGGACATTTTTTCTTGACAGAATTTAGATACATGGAGTTCACCCATTTTAGGTTGGAGCTCCGCTAATGACAAAGGAAAATATGAGACGATTGCAATATTATGAATGAACCAAAAGTGAAACTGAGGGTAAAATTAAGCAAGTTCATATAATATATAGGGTTAAATTATTTACTTTTCCCCTTTAAACATTATGTTAAATAATTTCTGTTTGGGAATGAGGCCTATTTATGTTTTATATATAGTTTCTATCATCTGTTAACTCTTAATATCTGAACAATATGTTTAACTTCATTTTATCTCACTTGTGCAGTTTTTCTGAATGGAAAGGTTTGCAAAGACCCAAAGCTTGCAAAAGCAGACGATTTCTTCTTTTCAGGTCTTAATGTAAGTGGAAATGCAATGCCCAATTCTGGTTTTGCTGCAAATGTTGTGGATGTAAACACAATGCCTGGACTCAACACTCTAGGTATTTCTATAATTCGTGTTGACTTCGAGCCGGGGGTCCTTGTTCCACTTCACACACACCCTCGAGCTACTGAGCTCATAACAATATTGGATGGTACTTTCTATGCTGGGTTTCTTGCTCCTGATGCGGCAAATGTCTTTAAAAGTCGTCTCTTCTCTAAAATTTTGAATCCTGGCGATGTGTTTGTGATCCCACAGGGGCTTATACACTTCCAGTATAATGTGGGACACAAAAATGCTACTTTGCTGGCTTCTTTCAACAGTCAAAACCCTGGAGTCGTCACAATTCCTAATTCAATTTTTGCTTCAGATCCGCCTATTCTCGACGATGTTCTTGTCAAAGGTTTCCAGCTCGATAAGAAAGTGATTAAACAACTTCGAAAGAAATTCTCCTAGAATATGTCATTACAAATATTATTGTGTGTTGAAAGTTGTGTGCAGCTACTCACCAACGACGTGTGAAAGTATTCTTTTACTTTTCTCTAATTTTAACACTGTTGTATTTTCTTTTACCCGTTTTTCGTCCATCATGTACAATAACAACATTCCCATTATATTCTCACAAGCGGGTTTTGGGGAGGGCAGAGTGTACACATGCCTTGTTCCTAACTTGTGCAGGTAGGAAGGCTGTTGGCTCAAGTCAAGCATCAACACAACAGTAAGGAAAAGAAATACAACAGTGAAGTCATGGAAAAATAGTAGTAACAACAACTAGATAGTAACAACAACAGAAGCGAAGCAACAACGTAACAAGACAAAACTAGACTTAACACTAAAACAACTGGTAAGGAAAGGAATTTTCGTCCATCATGTAAGGTCTTTAATAGCTAAAATACTTTTAAGAAGCTTTATAGACCTGTAACCAGTCGATTCTTGCAAACATAATACACATAAGTAATATCCTGTGGTGTGTAGTATATCTTTTTTACTTAATCAGATACAAAATACATAGAGAGGGAAACTCATTTCCTTTATAGGACAAAGGGTAACAAATTCCTTTAGCAGATCGATTAGCAGATGAATACAGCACCAATAAACTAATATGTTGGCTTCTGAGCTCCGTAATTGTTATATATACTCTGTTTATCATGTACTTCTCTTGTGAGCAGTTTAACAACAAAATAATCGAACAATCTCGTCTGAAATGGTCTTGGCTATATGAAACATCTATACCATTTCGCTCCATTTTTCTAAGTATTTGATGATAAGCCCAAGCCCTCAATTTATGAATATTATGTGTTCAGTCTTGTGATCATAGGAGGTTCAGGTCCATGCCACAATTCTCTGTAGTCCATGTTTCTTTTGTGAAAAAAAAGTTTGGAAAATGGTAAAGTCATAAATGAAAAGTTTTATGATCATTGAGGCATCCTTAATAAACATGAATTCGCGCATATATTTCATGGCTTTATAGGCAATTGAAGCTAAAGACTCTACCTGCAGTTCAGGGCATGATACGATTTTGCCTGAAACAAAAGCCTATGATCTTCAGCAATAAAAGGTAACATCAGTTTCTCATCTGAGTATTGAGCTATGTAATTCTAGATGCAAATGAAAATGAACCTTGTTTCTTCTTTGATAATATGTAATACAATTATCAAATGTAATTCCTTGCGTTGGAATTTGATTTGTATTGCTAAATACAATGGGGATGTTACATCTTAACAACCTAGTACAGGTGTATTTATTGCTAAATAGAATAATTGGTTGCTACTAATTCAGTACAAACAAAAAGAAATAAATGTTGCCACTAATTTTTGACTGATTTCTTTTTATGTTCCTGTTTTGAACAATTTGCTGTATAATTTCTGTCATTTCTTAGTTCTTAATATATACTATTTGAATGATACTCTAGCTTCATTTCATTTATGCATTATTTGTGAATGGAAAGATTTGTAAAGACCCAAAGCTTGCAAAAGCAGATGATTTCTTTGCTTCAGGTCTTAATGTAAGTGGAAATGCGGTGGTTAAGTTTGGTTTTGCTATAAATGTTGTGGATATAAACACAATGCCTGGACTCAACACTCTTGCTATTTCTATAGTTCGTGTTAGACGTGGGTTGTTATGATGGTAAGCACCCTCCACTTCCAACAAAGAGGTTGTGAGTTCGAGTCACCCTAAAAGCAAGGTGGGGAGTTCTTGGAGGGAAGGATGCTGAAGGTCATTTGGAAACAGCCTCTCTACCCCAGGGTAGGGGTAAGGTCTGCGTACACACTACCCTCCCCAGACCCCACTAGTGAGATTATACTGGGTTGTTGTTGTTGTTGTTGTGTTGACATGGAACCACAGGGTTGCCTCGAGCTACTGAGCTCATAAGTCATAACTATGTTGTATGGTACTATTTATGCTGGATTTCTTCTCCCTAATGCTCAGAACATCTTTAAGAGTCGTCTCATCTCCAGTAGATTCTTGCAAATGTAATACAAATAAGTAATATCCCGTGGTTTCTGTCATACCTCCTTTTTCCCGAGGGGATAGAGATAAGAGAGTTTTTTTAATTAAAGTGACATTATTCGAAATGAGATTATTTATTTAATTCGAAATCGCCACTTGGAATAATTTATGGTGTCCCAAGTCACCGGTTTATTTTAAATCCCAAATCGAGGAAATTTGACTCTATTTATGGTCTGCGAACACAGAAGACCGGGTAAGAAATTCTGTTAACCCGAGAGAAGGTGTTAGGCATTCCCGGGTTCCGTGGTTTTAGCACGGTCACTCAACTATTAATAATTGGCTTAATTATCTAATTTATTACTTGTTTTAAGCCTATTGTGCATTTTTAACCGCCTTTAATATTTATGAAATTTTTGAACAAGTCACGATGTCGCGCACTCGTTGTTTTTGAACACATCGCAAATCGCGTCACATGAAATGCACCCGCGGTTTACAACATGTTTATTTTATTATTGGTTGAAGTTATGGTCGGGTCACATGAAATGTGCACCTGAATTGGGAATTATGTATCACGACTATGCCACAGGAACCGTACCCATAGCCGTGATAATTTAATTGCGCGCCTAAAGCAAACTCCGATGTTTGAAATTATTTAAACTAATTTGAGATGATTGTGAAAAGGCAGGGATTATGAAAATTATTTGTTGTGGAATGAGTGTAAGATTTGATAGTGAAAGTCTAATGATGCTTATATTTAATTAACTAAGATTGAATTGGGGCAAGAACACTCAAAAGAGGTATCTATTTGCCACCAAATTGCAAAATGACTAACCAATTCGTTATTAACAGGTATTAAAGATGACAGGTTATTGAACGCATGCCAACAATTAGGGAACCAACAAATTCAGAGTCCATTGGACTCTTTAAATTAGGATAACATGTTGGGCTATGGCCCAAATTGACTCAATTTGGTCTTTTACTTAGACTGTGCACGTTCAGATGCCTGGTCTCCTTTGGTTTCTGATTATTAAAGATGGAACGAAGCATTTGTTTAAACATTCATAATACTGAATCGAAACATATATAAAAGAAACAAATACTCAGGAATTAAAGAGAAACTGTTCATACAAAGAGAATCCCAAATTACAACTAAATGGCCTTTCAATTAAATTACAACTATAATAAGCATTTGTTCTCTTTGTTACTCTCCGATTTAGACTCGAAATCTATCCAACAATGGATTTGATCAACTGATGATCAAATCCAATGACAACCTCCACATGCCAATATCAAATCAAAATTACACCATTAATTTCGTGAGCCAACACTCAAATGAAGAAATAATATTGTTTCAATAGTAGTATTGAAACACTATTCACTATCAATTCAAATAAAGGTACTCTAGGCATAAAATTCTTCAACAGTGATAGACCATCTTTGATCACACGAATCCAAACTTGCACATCTTATTAGCATAAAAAGAAAGAGACTTAGATTTCAATAGTCCAATCTCAAATTGAGCAGTATATAACTATTAATACAACACATAAACTGAATTCTAATTGTAACAAGCGGATTTCCAGTATCTTTTAGTCATTAAATCTCCGAAATCAACATGTTTCTCATAGGCAAAATAACAGAACCTTCATGTAGTTACTATATTAAAGCTAAGCATTCAATTCATGTGCAAAAACCGAACAAACAATAAATTTAAACAAATGCAGCAGATAACTTCAGATAAAACAGCCCATACTTAAATACAAATCAAAGTAGAATACAAGTCTACATACCTAAAGACATCAACAATCTAACACAGCCAAATAAAGGCTTTGAGATGAATCAGTTAAGGAAGAAAAACGAAGTAGAGATGATGTCAAGTTCGGCAAGCAGAGGCAACCGATTCCAACCCAGCAAAAACATCAATCCTAATAGCATGAAAGTTCTTTGAGATCCCAGAAAATATCAATCAAACATGCTAGAATTCGAAAATAACTTTGTATCTCCTTCCCCCCCTTTCTTTTTGATTTTTTGAAGTTGAATACTAAGAACTTTTCTTTCAAATTTCAGCTTATATCAGTTTTCTTTTGAGTGAGTGAATATGCAGAAAATAATGCCTGTGTGTGAGGGAGTGTGAGGTCTCTTATATACGCAAATATTAGGGAATAATTATGGGGAATGCAATCCCTAAAAATAAGGAGAAAAGACATTTTTTAAAACTGAATTGGACAGCTGTTGGACAACTGTCCATTCCGATATTTTTTCAGCCCTTGTATCTTCTGAATTTACCCCTTTTTACCCCCAAATTTGATTTAATTCCTTTGTTCTTTTGCATTTTAATCCCTACTGCACTGTTCTAGAAATATCTCAACTACCTAACAGAATGATTCTCTTATAATTCTATTTCCTTTAGCCCCCTCAAATCCTAGCTAATGTCTTCTTTTGTTTACCAATTTCTTTTACCCTATTATTTACAATATTCATTCCAAAATTACTGCTCTTTATTTTTACTTTAACAAAAAAAAAAAAAATTAACACGCAGCAATTAACTAAACCAAATTATCAGCAAATAAACCAACACAAAACTAAACATGAATCCACCGAGTCAATCCTTGACTAAAGCATGCTAATTAAAATAATATTCAATTTATACTAATCAATTCAAGTAGAAACTGACTCTAAATATTTAGATTAAAACAAATCGGACATTCACGAAAAACCAAGAGGACTGAAAAATAGTAAAAGGACAAACGAAGAAAGAGAGAAATGAATTATACCTATTTGGGTTGAACTCGAAAAAACACTGACTCCGGTAAAGCAAACAGGACCGGATTCCAGCGTGCAAGAGGAATTGCTACACTAGCAATGCTAATTGCGAGCCGGATTTTTAAAAGAGACGAAATTTTAGGAAGAAAACTGGGCGGTGGTTTGAGTTTGATGAAATTCGGACAATGAAGGAGACGGAATAAAATCACCATCAATCAATAGCTCTCATTGAGAGTGATCGATTGAGGCCGGTTTCAACCTAAAATGGGCCGACCTTCATAGATAATCAACAAAGAACGAATAGGGTTTTTTCTAGGGCTTTTAGATTTGAAAATTGGGAAAATCTGGGGTGTTTTGAAGGAATCTAAAAAGAGATATGAGATGAGGGGAAGATAAGGGTTACAAGTTGAAAATTTGGGGAGGTTTGGAGTGGTGCCGCCGCCGTTAGGCGATTTTCGGTGGCGACGAAGCAGAGAGTGAAAGGGGGGAACTGTGAGGATGTCTCTAGGGTGGGGGGGGGGGAGGTTCCGACAGATTTAAGGGGTTTGGAATTCCAGTTCTCAGCCGTTGGATCAAGTTTAATGAAGGGCTGGGATTAGGACGGGTAAAACGGGGTCGTTTTGGGTCATTGAAGGGGTGGACCGGTTTTTTTTTTTTTTTTTTTTTTTTTTGTAAGGGTCTGGGCTGGAGGTGGATTTTGGACAGCATTGGGCTATTAATTTTGGCCCATTTTGCAGTCGACCCAACAAAACCTCTCTTTTCCTTGTTTTCTTTCATTTTAAATTCTACAAATTTGATTAAAAATCCTAATTAAATTCTAACTTAACTCTAATTTACAAAATTAATCTACTCACTTTTTCTAATATTTAAATAATTAATTAACCTAAGACTTATGAAAGAAAATAAATAATTTAAAACTAAAAGCTAAAAATATAAGAGCCTATGGTATTTTTGTGATATTTGTTTAATAATACAATTAATTTATGTAATTAGATTCTAAATGCAATTAAGATCTAAAATGCTATACAATGAAGAATTAAATATTTTTTTATAATTTTAAAATATTAAATGTGCAACTAAATGCAGACGGAAATTAACAAGAAATTCCTAAAATTCTATCAAAATTAAAATAATTAAAACAAATCTATTTTTTTGAATTTTGTAGGAGTATATTTTGTCGGGTAAAAATCACGTGCTCGCACCTGCTCCTCTTTGCTCGGAAACATGAAGAGTTTTCGGGCAAAGTTAAAGTGAGCAATTACGAGCGATTTTTGCCCGTTTGACAGTCCATTCGGAAGCATTTTGAAAAGTTTGACCGAACCTTGCTTCGGAGGTTGCCTACATATCCTTGGCTATAAAGGAATCAGGTCAGTATAGTTCTGGGAATTTTGGTAGCTGGGACTACCATGAAACTGTGATTTCACTGCTGTTGCTGGTGTTACTGTTTGCTACGCTCCTCATTACACCAAAATTAAAAATGAAAAAGACTAACTAAGCCTGCCAGCTACGAGTTTCAAGATTCCTATTTATAGGTCTTTTGAACTTTGATCTTGAGTCTTGGCTGGTTCTTCATGCAGATTCGGATCTGAATCTTGATGCTTGTTACCTGCAAGTGCTGGTTCATTCTTCTTCAACCTTTCGGATCAAGGCGGGACATGCAAAGCTTGTGAGTTCAATCATGTCTTGGGCATTCCACATCTTTTCTCCGCTCCTGCACTTTGAGTTCACTTCTTTCTCTTTCTTTTCTTTATTTTGGATTGAGGCTTCTTTTTGGTCATCTCGAACCATGTGCCTCGAGGTAAAAACCTGCTCAGACACCAAAAACAAACAAACGAATGAAATTTTCTGCCCCGGTTTTTACTAGGAAACTTTCGTGAGTTATTGGTAACAAAACTCTATACTACTTCATTGTTGAAAGCAATAAAAGGTTAGGATTGGTATACCCTGAGAAAACAGAGATTAGGGAGTGGATACCCTATATCAAAAATGAAAGCAACTAGGGAGTAGGGACCTTATGTTGGAAAAGCGACTAGGGAGTGGAGACCCTATGTCTAAAAATCATCAACTAGGGAGTGGAGACCCTATGTTGGAAAAGAGACTAAGGAGTGGAGATCCTATGTCTAAAAAGCATCAACTAGGGAGTGGAGACCCTATGTTGGAAAAACGACTAGGGAGTGGAGACCCTATGTCTAAAAATCATCAACTAGGGAGTGGAGACCCTATGTTGGAAAACCGACTAAGGAGTGGAGATCCTATGTCTAAAAAGTATCAACTAGGGAGTGGAGACCCTATGTTGGAAAAACGATTAGGGAGTGGAGACCTTATGTTGGAAAATTATCAACTAGGGAGTGAAGACCCTATATTAAAAAATTATCAACTAGAGAGTGGAGACCCTATGTTGGAAAAGAGACTAGGGAGTGGAGACCATATGTCTAAAATAAAATATCAACTAGGGAGTGGAGACCCTATGTTCGAAAATCATCAAATAGGGAATGAAGACCCTATGTTGGGAAAGAGACTAGGGAGTGAAGACCCTATATCTAAAATAAAATCAATTAGGGAGTGAAGACCCTATGTTGGAAAAACGCAGCTAGGGATTGGAGACCCTATACTACCATGATTTTGAACTCTTTTTTTTTTTTTTAAATCATTTTCATCTATCATTTTTTATTTATTATTTCTTTTATTTCAGAGAATGAGTAAATGCGGGAAAGAATTTTGGAGGAGACTTCCCTTTTTGGAGTTATTGCTGCAAATATGTTTCTAGCCCTTACACAGTTTCTTTTTGGTTGCACCTGCTTTTTGCAAGGTTGCTTTTGGATTGCACATGTTTTCTATTTTTTTTTCAAACAAAGAACAATTTGTTAGTTTGAAACGGTGGTTGGTTTTGTAGCCTTGATTTTTTCACTCACTTGGTCTCGGCCCTTTCAGCTGCAACCAGTTGTTTCCTGAATACCGATTCCATTTCTAATCTCGGAGAACCTCTGGCTTTTCTGAACTTTGCCATGATGGTTAGTCATGTGGGACTTAATCTTTTCAACTTTTATCTTGCCCTTGTGGGCATTTGACTTTGAATTTCCTCTTTCAACAATTTTTGATTTCGAAGCATCAGCCAACATGGCCTCCACTAGGGAATGGAGACTCTATATCTAAAATGTTAGAAAATTATCAACTAGGGAGTGGAGACCCTATGCTGGAAAAGAGACTAGGGAGTGGAGACTCTATATCTAAAATATCATCAACTAGGGAGTGGAGACCCTATATTGGAAAATCATCAACTAGGGAGTGGAGACCCTATGTTGGAAAATCATCAACTAGGGAGTGGAGACCCTATGTTGGAAAAGAGACTAGGGAGTGGAAACCTTATGTCTAAAAATCATCAACTAGGGAGTGGAGACCCTATGTTGTAAAATCATCAACTAGGGAGTGGAGACCCTATGTCTAAAATAACTTCAACTAGGGAGTGGAGACCCTATGTTGGAAAATCATCAACTAGGGAGTGAAGACCCTATGTTGGAAAAGAGACTAGGGAGTGGAGACCCTATATCTAAAATAAAATCAACTAGGGAGTGAAGACCCTATGTTGGAAAAACGCCGCTAGGTATTGGAGGCATATGTCTAAAGAATCATCAACTAGGGAGTAGAGACCCTATGTTGGAAAAACGATTAGGGAGTGGAGACCCTATGTCTAAAAATCATCGACTAGGGAGTGAAGACCATATGTTGAACAATCGACTAGGGAGTGGAGACCCTATGTCTAAAAATCATCAACTAGGGAGTGGAGACCCTATGTTGGAAAAGCGACTAAGGAGTGGAGATCCTATGTCTAAAAATCATCAACTAGGAAGTGGAGACCCTATGTCTAAAATAATCATCAACTAGGGAGTGGAGACCCTATGTTGCAAAAGTAGACTAGGGAGTGGAGGCCCTATGTCTAAAATATCATCAACTAGGGAGTGGAGACCCTATGTTGGAAAATCATCAACTAGGGAGTGGAGACCCTATGTTGGAAAAAAGACTAGGGAGTGGAGACCCTATGTCTAAAATATGATGCCAGGGAGTGGAGACCCTATGTTGGAAAATCATCAACTAGGGAGTGGAGACCCTATGTTGGAAAAACGACTAGGGAGTGGAGACCCTATGTCTAAAAATTATCAACTAGGGAGTGTAGACCCTATGTTGGAAAATCATCAACTAGGGAATGGAGACCCTATGTTGGAAAAGAGACTAGGGCGTGGAGACCCCATGTCTAAAATATCATCAACTAGGGAGTGGAGACCCTATGTTAGAAAAGCGACTAGGGAGTGGAGACCCTATGTTGGAAAATCATCAACTAGGGAGTAAAGGCCCTATATTGGAAAATCATCAACTAGAGAGTGGAGACCCTATGTTGGAAAAGAGACTAGGGAGTGGAGACCCTATATCTAAAATAAAACATCAACTAGGGAGTGGAGACCCTATTTCAAAAATCATCAACTAGAGAATGGAGACCCTATGTTGGTAAAGAGACTAGGGAGTGGAGACCCTATGTCTAAAATAAAATCAATTAGGGAGTGAAGAAACTATGTTGGAAAAACGCAGCTAGGGATTGGAGACCCTATACTACCATGATTTTGAACTCTTTTATTTTTATTTTTTTATAATCATTTTCATCATCATTTTTTTTTTATTTTTTTTATTTTCAGAGAATGAGTAAATGCGGGAATGAATTTTGGAGTTGACTTCCCTTTTTGGAGTTGTTGCTGCAAATATGTTTCTAGCCCTTACGCAGTTTCTTTTTGGTTGCACCTGCTTCTTGTAAGGTTGCTTTTGGATTGCACATGTTTTCTGTTTTTTTCAAACAAAGAACAATTTGTTAGTTTGAAACGGTGGTTGGTTTTTGTGGCCTTGATTTTTTCACTCACTTGGTCTCGGCCCTTTCAGCTGCAACCGGTTGTTTCCTGAATACCGATTGCATTTCTAACCTCGGAGAACCTCTGGCTTTTCCGGACTTTGCCATGATGGTTAGTCACGTGGGACTTAATCTTTTTAACTTTTATTTTGCCCTTGTGGGCATTTGACTTTGAATTTCCTCTTTCAACAGTTTTTGATTTCGAAACATCGGCCAACATGGCCAGTTGGAGTCGACTTGATGCCCCTGCTTTGATTGGGTGACTTTTCTTTTGCATACTGACTTTTCTTGGGTAAAAAGGATTTGGATTGAGTTACAACTTTGGAACCTTTCAGGCGAAACCATCGCTGAATCGTTATAACTTCTACCCCAGTTTCAACTTTGGGGAAATGTTGATTTTTGTTTTGGTGTGACAGAACCCCAGAGAGAGGCTGTCTACGTATCCTTTCGGAATCAAGTCAAACGTAGTTCAAAGAACTTCTATTTTTTGATTTTTTTTTTATGATAACTTTCAAGTTCCATAGAGGATAATCAAAGAAAGGGAACCGGCTCAAAGGTGTTTGCAAGGGTTGGTAGTGTTTGGGTAGCGAGAATGAAAGCTTTCGTCATCCCAATCGGAGCATGTTAGAATTGCGTGAAGGGTCAAATGTAATACCTTTTGACCGCATCTGAATTGACAGCTGCTTCTGGGTCATTTCCTCCGATATCTTCCAAATACAGCGCTTCCCTCGGCAAAACCTTTCTTATAATGTAAGGACCTTTCCAATTTGGAGCAAATTTTCCTTTTGATTCTTCATGATGCGGGAGAATACGTCTCAAAACGAGTTTTCCCACTTCAAATTTCCTGGGCCGCACTTTCTTGTTGTAGGAACAAGCCATTCTTTGTTGGTACAACTGCCCGTGGCAAACTGCGGCCATCCGCTTTTCATCAATCATAGTTAATTGTTCCAACCGGGTCTTGACCCATTCATTATCCTCAATCTCAGCTTCAACAATGATTCGAAAAGAGGGAATCTCAACTTCTGCAGGTATTACGGCTTCAGTGCCATAAACCAATAAATAGGGCGTGTCCCCAACTGATGTGCGCATGGTTGTGCGATATCCCAATAATGCAAAAGGCAGCTTTTCATGCCAATGTCTAGAACTTTGAATCATTTTCCTGAGGATCTTCTTGATATTCTTGTTTGCAGCTTCAACGACGCCATTAGCTTTGGGCCGATAAGTGGTAGAGTTACGATGCGTAATCTTAAATTGTTCGCATACCTCCCTCATCAAGTGGCTGTTCAGATTTGGAACATTGTCTGTAATGATAGTTTTTGGAATACCAAAGCGACAAATAATGTTGGAATGCACGAAGTCCACCACCGCTTTCTTGGTGACGGCTTTGAAAGTGACTGCTTCAACCCACTTTGTGAAATAATCAATGGCAACCAAGATGAATCTGTGCCCATTTGAAGCTTTCGGCTCGATTGGCCCAATGACATCCATACCCCAGGCAACGAACGACCAACGTGCTGACATTGGATGCAACTATGAAGGCGGTGCATGAATCAGGTCACTGTGTATCTGACACTGATGGCACTTCCGGACAAAACTAAAGCAATCCTTTTCCATGGTCATCCAGTAATAACCTGCTGGCAGGATTTTCTTCGTAAGGACATATCCTTTCATGTGGGGCCCACATACTCCCGAATTCATGATCTTTTCAGCTTCTTGTCATCTATACTGCTCAAAAGATTTAAATTTTGAGTTCTTTTGTACAAGACTTCTCTGTTCAAGAAGAAACTGCTGGAAAGTCTTCTGATAGTTCTCTTTTGATCTCCACTGGCCTGTTCAGGATACTCCTTTGTTTTTAAAAACCTTTTGATATCATGATACCATGGATGGACATTTGGTTCTATTTCAATTGCATTAAAATAACCATGCCTTTCTCGAATTTGGATTTCCAGCGGGTGAATATGGACGTTGCCCGGATACGGCAGCATTGAGGCTAAAGTAGCTAATTCATAAGCTAACTCGTTGTGGAATCGAGGAATATACCTGAACTCGACGGACTTGAACCATTTTCTAAGATCTTCCACATGTTGCCTGTATAGGATAAGCTTTATGTCTAGAATTTCCCATTCGCCCTGAGCTTGCCGGATAATCAAGTCAGAATCTCCCATGATTAACAACTCCTCAACATCCAGATCAACTGCCATGTTCATGCCCATGATGAAAGCTTCATATTCGGCAGTGTTGTTCGTACACAAAAATCGAATCCGGGCTATGCCGGATAGTGCTGACTAGTGGGTGAAATCAAAATTGCCTCAATCCCGACACTTTTTGCATTTACAGCTCCATCAAAGAACATTTTCCAAGCATTTGTGTCCTCTGGAATTATTTCAACTGAGTTTACTTCCTCGTCCGGAAAGTATGTACTTAGGGGTTGGTATTCATCATCAACCGAGTTCTCATCTAGATGATCCGCCAAGGCTTGATCTTTCATCCTCGTGCGGGTGACATAGACAATGTCGAACACAGTGTGCAGGATTTTCCATTTTGGTAACCTTCCCGTGGGCATTGGTTTTTAGAATATGTACTTCAGGGGATCCATTCTAGTTATGAGATATGTGGTGTAGGCCAACAGATAATGTCTGAGCTTCTGGGCGACCTAAGTTAGGGCGCAACAAGTTGTTTCCAACAAAGTATACTTGGCTTCATAACTGGTAAACTTCTTGCTCAAGTAGTATATGGACTGCTCTCTTTTCCCGGTCACATCATGTTGCCCCAGGACACAACCGAAGGAATTTTCCAAGACTGTTAGATACAAGAACAAAGGTCTTCCTGGCTCGGGTGGAACCAACACTGGCGGATTTGACAGATATTCTTTGATCTTATCAAAAGCCTCTTGACATTCATTTGTCCATTTGATCGCTGCATCTTTCTTCAGCAACTTAAATATGGGCACACACGTGGTAGTAAGCTGAGCAATGAACGTGCTGATGTAATTCAATCTTCCCAGTAGACTCATGACCTCTTTCTTGGTTCTTCGGAGGTGGCAAATCCCGAATAGACTTTATATTTGTTGGATCTATCTCGATACCCCACCGACTAACTATAAACCCCAGAATTTTCCCAGATGGAACTCTGAATGCACATTTAGCTAGATTCAATTTCAAGTCATACCTGCGTAGACGCTCAAAGAATTTTCTCAAATCCCGCACATGGTCTTCTTGCGTTCTAGATTTAATGATCACATCATCCACATATACCTCAATTTCCTGGGGCATCATGTCATGAAAGGCAGTCATAGCTCTCATGTAGGTTGTCCCAGTATTTTTCAGACCAAATGGCATGACCCTGTAAAAGTAAGTGTCCCAAGGTGTGGTGAAAGCCGTCTTTTCTGCGTCTTCTTCATCCATCAGAACCTGGTTATATCCAGCATAACAATACACGAAAGACTGTATCTCATGTTTGGCACAATTGGCAACAAGAATGTGGATATTTGGCAATGGGAAGTTGTCCTTGGGGCTTGCTTTGTTTAAATTCCAATAATCAACACACACTCGGGTTTTCCCGTCTTTCTTTGGCACTGGGACCACATTAGCCAACCAGGTGGTGTATCGGACCACTCGGATCACACCAGCTTTCAATTATTTGGTGACTTCTTCTTTGATCTTATCACTGATGTCCGTTTTAAACTTTCTCTGCTTTTGTTGGACGGGTGGATAACCGGGATAAGTTGGCAATTTATGCACCACCAAATCGACACTCAGCACTAGCATATCATCATAGGACCATGCAAACATGTCTTTGAATTCAAACAAATGTCGGATCAATGCTTCTTTAGTTCTTTCATCGGCGTGAATGCTTATCATGGTTTCCCGACCCTCTTCTGGACTACCCAAATTAATTGGCTTAATTTCATTTAAGTTTGGCTTAGGCTTATTCTCAAATTGTTCCATTTCTCGATTTATTTCCCCAAAAGCCTCATCTTCGTCATGTTCCAGTTCTTGATTCATTATTTCACAGTTAGACAACGTTTTAGGATCTGGGCACGAAGTCCGCAAGCATGTCATGTTATTTAAGTTCGCATTATTAGAACTGAAAAAAAACAAAAAGAAAAATAGCAGAATCAGAATAAAGAAAAAGGAGACATCCATTGACGATGAAATATTGATTTCATTTCATTGAATTGAATATAAGAGGGTTTACATCGAAATCAAAAGACAATAAAATAAAAAATATTTGAGTTACACCCTGAAATAACTCTTAATCTAGAAAAGATGGAAAGACTGGACTACCGGGATTCCCGCCTGACAGGAAATGGGGTAGCCTTCCAATTCTGAAGCTTGGCATTTGGTCCCATGTACAACACCTCAGCAGTGCTCGTGCCTTCCCCCGGCTGGGCCATGTGGGACTCGTATAGCATTTATTTCATGGCTTCACAAATATCCTCAATCTCTTCTTCTTCTTCTTCTTCTTCTTCTTCTTCTTCTTCCGCATATTTGGGTTTGACGAATGACTTGGAGAGATACGGAACGGGCTGGGGAAGGACCCACCCATTTTTCTTGCGCTCATTAGCCCATTTTCTGTCGGCCTCTGTAGCTCAAAAACCTACACCGAAGAACTTCTCATTAACGATCGAAGCGATGGGCTCTGTGATGCCTTGTAAAGATACCCCGAGCCATTTTCCGGGCTTGTACCTATGTCTAATCCTTTTAGTAGCGACCATGACGGAGGCACTAGATAAGAAAGGTTGAGGGAACGGGGCCCCTTCTTCGCATTGGTTAGCGACCACAATTTCGAAGGCTTGGTAGACAATGTGCTCACTTCCTTCTCTAGCTTCGAGACACGGGACTGAAGGGTCCCTATAAATGGACTGTTCATCCTCCCCATGGACAACAATTTCTTGGTTTTCATACTCAAATTTGACCATTTGATGGAGAGTGGAGGGCACAGCTCCTGCAGCGTGAATCCATGGTCTTCCTTGGAGAAAATTATATGAAGTATCCATGTCCAAAACCTGGAAAGTCACTTCGAAGTCCACATGGCCAATGGTCAAAATCAAATCAATTTCCCCTATTGTGTCTCGCTTGACACCATCAAAAGCGCGCACACAGACATTGTTTGGTCAAATTCTTTCTGTTCCAATTTCCATCCCCTGGAGCATAGAGATGGGGCAAATGTAGACCCCGGACCCGCCATCTAGCATGACTATCTTCACATAATAACCTTCGCATTTGACAGTCAAGTGAAGGGCTTTGTTGTGGGCAGCTCCCTCTGGGGGCAAATCATCGCGGCTGAAAGAAATCCTGTTGACTTCGAAGAATCGTTTTGCCATTCTCTCCAACTGTTCAACTGAAGTTTCAACCGGGATATATGCCTCGTTCAATGTTTTCAAAAGTAACTTTCTGATGTTCATTTGAGCTCAACAACGGGGATAAAAATAAAACCCATGAAGGAGTCTTCCGGAGTTGATCAACTATGGCATGTTCTGAAGTTTTCATTTTTCAGAAAACTTCTTTTGCTTCTTCAGCGCTCACAGGCTTCTTGGGCGGAAACTGTTTATCATTGTTCAGTTTTAACTTCTTTAGCTCTTCTGGGTTGTGGTACTTCCTAGATTGGTTCATATCGTTCACCTCTCCCATAATCTCTTTCCCTTTGTAAGTAACCATTGTTTTGCTATAATTCCAGGGGACTACAATGGGGTCTCTTATAGGGCTCTGCGGTGCGCGGCTAATAACCACGGGCTCAGTCGGCCTTGGTGAAATTACCGCCCCCCGTACCATATAAGTCCCTTTTGACACATACAACTTTGGCAAATTTAGTGTGATTTACTCTACTCAAATCTTTTGGGAGTGTTCAACATGAGCTGTTCTTTCCTTAGAAGGTGCTGCCCCAGTATTTGCTTCTACAGCTTTTTCTACAACTTGAGAGATTTGAGTGATTTTCTTCTCATTTTTGACTTGTTTTGCCGCTGCTTTGGGTTTCTCCTCTGAATCGGAAATGGCAATGATGTATTTTAAGGATGGATCAAACTCTTTATCATCACAAATCATTCCGATGACCGGCCCGTTGTTGTGATCCGGTAATGGATTGTTAGTCACATTGGGGACTTCCTCGTCCCTCAGTACCACTCATTTTTGTTCTATCAAATTCTCAATTGCCCTCTTGAGAGTCTAACAATCCTCCGTATCATGACCCTATGCCCCCGAATGATAGGCACACCTAGTACCAGGACGGTATGATGGAGATTCTGAATTTTGCCGGTTTGGAGGCACAGGTTGCAATAGACCCATCTGGATTAATTTTGGAAACAGGCTAAGGTAGGACTCACCAATATGGGTGAAGTAGTTTCTCCTGGGAGGTTCACGAGGGCGTGTATTATGTTGGTAGTTATTTTGCGGTGGATGGGGGTTATATGGAGCTTGGTGGGGATGGTTATTTCTAGGAAATGGAGCTCGATTTTGGTTGTAATGCTGTTGTGGCCGTGTATAGGGTTGGACATTCATCACTGCATAGGGAGGCGGTGCCACGGCATATGCTGCATCTTGATGGGGGGTAGTAGTGTTGTGGGGTTCTTTCGATTTGCTAAACCTCCCGAGCCGTTCTGGATGGCTTGGGAGGTGGCTCTCAAAGCAGATTGACTTATGATTCGGCCAGTTTTCAAACTATTTTATACCATTTCTCCGATTTTTATGGCTTCTGCAAAAGGTTTGCCCATGGCAGACATCATGTTCTGAAAGTAATCGGCCTCTTGGGCTTGCAAGAAAACATTGACCATTTCTGTCTCATCCATAGGCGGTTTCACTCTGGCTGCTTGCTCACGCCACTTGATAGCGTATTCACGGAAACTTACCACGGTTTTCTTCTTGAAATTGGTCAGGGAATTCCTATCTGGAGCTATATCAACATTGTATTGAAATTGCCTGACGAAATCTGGGGCTAAGTCGTCCCATATATGCCAATGGGAGATGTCCAGGTCAATGTACCATTCTGACGCAATTCCCATCAAGCTCTCCCCGAAATAGGCCATCAAAAGTTCTTCTTTTCCACCTGCCCCTTTCAGCTGATTGCAATATCTTTTCAAATGAGCGATCGGGTCTCCGTGCCCGTCGTACTTTTTGAATTTTGGCATTTTAAAGCCAACGGGAAAATGAACATGAGGAAACATGCACAGATCGGAGTACGAGACACTCTTTTGGCCACTCAGGCTTTGCACGTTCATAAGACTTTGTTCGAGACTTTTCATCTTCCGAGCCATTTCTTCGTGCTCGGGGTTTCTTGCCGTTCTTTCCTGTTCCACTGGAGACTCGTATTGCGGGTGCTGAGGGTAGGGGTTTGGGGTGACATGAGCTGTGTCTAGTTGAAATTGTGGTACTTGAAAAGTGAAAGCTGACGGTTCGAAGCATGGCCTAGGCACTGTTGTCTGTGCCATAGTAGAGACTGGTGGTGCGGTGAATACTGTAGAAGATACTCCCGAAAACAGTGCCTGGGGGCAAACCTCAAAAGGCATATCGGTGAAATTAGCTGATATAGTGGGGTACCCAATCGGGATGAATGGGTTGGTTACGGGAATGGGGACGTTGGAGGTTCCGCTTGTCCTGGGAAGCAGTTCAGGAAACCCGGGGATTGTACTGGGTGGTTCTTTGCCATTAGACCAAGCGTCCCACATCTCTAACATACGGCAACGCAACCTTCTATTTTCTTCAGTAACTGCTGATTCTGACTGTGGGATAAGCGATACCGGACTATCCTCAGAAGGATCAATAATTGGTAGATGACTTTCGGAGGCCATAGGAACACTGCCTTTGTATCTTGTGAAGGATGGGAAGCCAGATTACGAACAAAACCAACCACCAAACAGGACCTTTCTAAACTTGCACACACAACAACCTTGTCAGTTTGAGACATTTGACAAATAGGGAATCTCATATTGGGGATGCAATGCACCTGAAACAGTTAAATATTTCTAAATATTTTTGCTACGGCTATGTGTGTCATCCCGGCTTTAATATTATTTTTCTCAAATTTCGAATCCTGATTTGTTTCCTTTCTCTTTTTGGTGTTTTCACTCTTTTTTCTTTTTAGTTCACTCAATTTTCCTTCTTTTTCTCTCCTTTTCTTTATCATTTCGGTTTATTTTTCACTCAGATTGTCTAGCTATGATCGAATCTGATGGGGATTGCCTACGTATCATGACGGCGTACGAATCAGATCATTACGTAGTTCAGGAGATCATAAATAAAATAAATAAACTAACTCTTTTTGTTTACTCATATACAAATAATCCGATTGGATTTTGATTTTTTTTTTTTTTTTTTGTAAATTTCAAAAGAAAGAAAATATTTTTTTGGATTTTGATTTTTTTGTTTTTGAATTTTTGGAGAAAGACTTCTAAAAAAAGGTAGAAAATATTTTTTTGGATTTTGATTTGATTTATTTTCTTTTTTCGAATGAAAGACTTCTACAAAGAAAATATATTTGGGTTTAAAGTTTTTTTATTTTTTTTTATTTTTATTTATTTGGATTTTCTGAGAAAAGACTCCTAAAGAAGGAATTAAAAGAAAATATTTTTAAATTTTTGAAAATTGGGGGCCGGAACCGATTAGGTTTGCCTACATATCTCACATCTGGTGAGAATCAGACTCGCGTAGTTCGGTCCGTTTTGACGGAACAGAGGAAACATGACTTTTCTAAAAATATTGGCTTATTTTCTTTCTTTTTCTTTTTCAAAATTTCGGCAGAGTTTCGGAATTTTTCTAATACGTGCCTCTCACTATTGTTTTTTTTTCTTTTTTTTTTCTTTTCCTATTCTAGAAACCAGTCAACATGCAAGCCGACACAAAAAATGCGCAAGTAGCACGTAAGATGCATCGGGATGGTCTTTTTAAATTGGGTACACATGTCCTAGACGGACCCAACCCTTGTGTTGAGTCCCCAAAGTCAATATGCACGTCATGCAAACAAACGTTCCTACTAAGGATCCGGCATGAGGCTATATTTTTCTAAGTTTAAATTCTAGGGTGTATTATTCTAGACCTGGCTTACCCGAGCGGACAACTCAAGTCGAGGGGGGGGGGGGGGGACAGCGTACCGGGAATACAGAAGCTTCACCGGCTTTGCAACTTATCCGTACCACATTCTAAAATTAGGATATGAATCTAACAGAAAAGAAGCCACGCGAGGCATACGCTTCCCAGAAGATTCAGAAGACTCAGAGAGAAGAGGGTTTCATAACACTTTATACACAGTTCAATCAATATCAAAGCGGTAAAAAGCGACAATTAGCACATTAGGCCCAAATACGTAAAAATAAGATAACAAACAAAAGCCAATTATAACAGTTATTCTAAGCTCGAATTCTGAACCCTGAACCAGAGATTCTGGGTTCGTTCCCCAGCAGAGTCGCCAGAGCTGTCACACCTCCTTTTTCCCGAGGGGATAGGGATAGGAGAGATTTTCCAATTAAAGTGACATTATTCGAAATGAGATTATTTATTTAATTCAGAGTTGCCACTTGGAATAATTTATAGTGTCCCAAGTCACCGATTTATTTTAAATTCCAAATCGAGAAAATTTGACTCTATTTATGGTCTGCGAACACAGAAGACTGGGTAAGGAATTCTGTTAATCTGAGAGAAGGTGTTAGGCATTCCCGGGTTCCGTGGTTTTAGCACGGTCGCTCAACTATTAATAATTGGCTTAATTATCTAATTTATTATATGTTTTAAGCCTATTGTGCATTTTTTAACCGCCTTTAATATTTTTGAAATTTTTGAACAAGTCGCGATGTCGCGCACTCGTTGTTTTTGAACACATCGCAAATCACATCACATGAAATGCACACGCAGTTTACAACATGTTTATTTTATTATTATTTAAAGTTATGGTCGGGTCAAATGAAATGTGCACCCGAATTGGGAGTTATGTATCATGACTATGCCACAGGAACCGTACCCATAGCCGTGATAATTTAATTGCGCGCCTAAAGTAAACTCCGATGTTTGAAATTATTTAAACTAATTTGAGATGATTGTGAAAAGGCAGGGATTATGAAAATTATTTGTTGTGGAATGAGTGTAAGATTCGATAGTGAAAGTCTAAAGATGCTCATAATTAATTAACTAAGATTGAATTGGTGCAAGAACACTCAAAAGAGGTATCTATTTTTGACCAAATTGTAAAATGACTAACCAATTCGTTGTTAGCAGGTACTAAAGATGACAGGTTATTGAGGGCATGCCAACAATTAGGGAACCAACAAATTTAGAGTCCATTGGATTCTTTAAATTTGGATAACATGTTGGGCTATGGCCCAAATTGACTCAATTTGGTTTTTTATTGTGACTGTGCACTTCCAGATGCCTGGTCTCCTTTGGTTTCTGATTATTAAAGATGGAATGAAGCATTTGTTTAAACATTCATAATACTGAATCGAACCATATATAAAAGAAATAAATACTCAGGAATTAAAGAGAAACTGTTCATACAAAGAGAAACCCAAATTACACCTAAATGGCCTTTCAATTAAATTACAACTATAATAAGCATTTGTTCTCTTTGTTACTGCCCGATTTGTACTCGAAATCTATCCAATAATGGATTTGATCAACTGGTGATCAAATCTATTGACAACCTCCACATGCCAACATCAAATCAAAATTACACCATTAATTTCGTGAGCCAACACTCAAATGAAGAAATAATATTATTTCAATCATATACTTAATACGTAAAAGAATTTGGGTCATGTCTAAAATAGTAGTATTGAAACACTATTCACTATCAATTCAAATAAAGGTAATCTAGGCATAAAATTCTTCAATAGTGATATACCATCTTTGATCACACGAATCCAAACTTGCACATCTTACTAGCACGAAAAGAAAGAGACTTAGATTTCAACAGTCCAATCTCAAATTGAGCAGTATATAACTATTAATACAACACATAAACTGAATTCTAATTGTAACAAGCGGATTTCCAGCATCTTTTAGTCATTAAATCTCCGAAATCAACATGTTTCTCATAGGCAAAATAACAGAACCTTCATGTAGTTACTATATTAAAGCTAAGCATTCAATTCATGTGCAAAAACCGAACATACAATAAATTTAAACAAATGCAGCAGATAACTTCAGATAAAACAGCCCATACTTAAATACAAACCAAAGCAGAATACAAGTCTACATACCTAAAGATATCAACAATCTAACACAGCCAAATAAAGGCTTTGAAATGAATTAGTTAAGGAAGAAAAACGAAGTAGAGATGATGTCAAGTTCGGCAAGTAGAGGAAACAGATTCCAACCCAGCAAAAACAGCAATCCTAATAGCATGAAAGTCTTTTGAGATCCCAAAAAATATCAATCAAACATGCTAGAATTCGAAAACAACTTTGTATCTCCTTCCCTTTTTTTTGATTTTTTGAAGTTGAATACTAAGAACGTTTCTTTCAAATTTCATCTTATATCAGTTTTCTTTTGAGTGAGTGAATATGCAGAAAATAATGCCTGTGTGTGAGGGAGTGTGAGGTCTCTTATATACGCAAATGTGAGGGAATAATTCTGGGGAATGCAGTCCCTAAAAATAAGGAGAAAAGACATCTTTTAAAACTGAATTGGATAGCTGTTGGACAACTGTCCATTCAGATATTTTTTCAGCCCTTGTATCTTCTGAATTTACCCCTTTTTACCCCCAAATTTGATTTAATTCCTTTGTTCTTTTGCATTTTAATCCCTACTGCACTGTTCTAGAAATATCTCAACTACCTAACAGAATGATTCTCTTATAATTCTATTTCCTTTAGCCCCCTCAAATCCTAGCTAATGTCTTCTTTTGTTTACCAATTTCTTTTACCCCATTATTTACAATATTCATTCCAAAATTACTGCTCTTTATTTTTACTTTAACAAAAAATAAACAATTAATACGCAGCAATTAACTAAACCAAATTAACAACAAATAAGCCAACACAAAACTAAACGTGAATCCACCGAGTCAATCCTTGACTAAAGCATGCTAATTAAAATAATATTCAATTTAAACTAATCAATTCAAGTAGAAACTGACTCTAAACATTTAGATTAAACCAAATCGGACATTCACAAAGAATCAAGAGGATTGAAAAATAGTAAAAGGACAAACGAAGAAAGAGAGGAATGAATTATACCTATTTGGGTTGAACTCGAACAAACACTGACTCCGATAAAGCAAACAAGCCCGGATTCCAGCATACATGAGGAAGTTCTACAATAACAATGCTAATTGCTAGCCTAATTTTTAAAAGAGACAAAATTTTCGGAAGAAAACTGGGCGATGGTCTGAGTTTGATGAAATTCGGGCAATAAAGGAGATGGAATAAAATCACCATCAATCAATAGCTCTCATTGAGAGTGATCGATTGAGGCCAGTTTCAACCTAAAATGGGCCGACCTTCATAGATAATCAACAAAGAATGAATAGGGTTTTTTCTGGGGTTTTTAGATCTGAAAATTGGGGAAATCTGAGGTGTTTTGAAGGAATCTAAAAAGAGATATGAGATGAGATGAGGGTTACGGAGTGAAAATTTGGGGAGGTTTGGAGTGGTGCCGCCGCCATGAGGTGATTTCCGGTGGCGGCGAAGCAGAGAGTGAAAGGGGGGAACTATGAGGATGTCTCTATGGTTAGGGGGGGGGAGGTTCCGACAGATTTAAGGGGTTTGGGATTCCAGTTCTCAGCTGTTAGATCAAGTTTAATGAAGGGCTGGGATTATGACGGGTAAAACGGGGTCGTTTTGGGTCATTGAAGGGGTGGACCATTTTTTTCTTTTTTGTAAGGGTCTGGGCTGGAGGTGGATTTTGGACAGCATTGGGCCATTGCTTTTGGCCCATTTTGTAGACGACCCAACAAAACCTCTTCCTTTTCTTGTTTTCTTACATTTTAAATTCTACAAATCTGATTAAAAATCCTAATTAAATTCTAACTTAACTCTAATTTACAAAATTAATCTACTCGCTTTTTCTAATATTTAAATAATTAATTAACCTAAGACTAATGAAAAAAATAATAATTTAAAACTAAAAGCTAAAAATATAAGAGCCTATGGTATTTTTGTGATATTTGTTTAATAATGCAATTAATTCATGTAATTAGATTCTAAATGCAATTAAGATCTAAAATTCTATACAATGAAGAATTAAACATTTTTTGATATTTTTTTATAATTTTAAAATATTAAATGTGCAACTAAATGCAAACGACAATTAACAAGAAATTCCTAAAATTCTATCAAAATTAAAATAATTAAAACAAATCTATTTTGTGAATTTTGTAGGAGTATATTTTGTCGGGTAAAAATCACGTGCTCGCAGCTGCTCCTCTTTGCTCGAAAACATGAAGAGTTTTCGGGCAAAGATAAAGTGAGCAATTACGAGCGATTTTTGCCCGTTTGACAGTCCATTCGGAAGCATTTTGAAAAGTTTGACCGAATCTTGCTTCAGAGGTTGCCTACATATCCTTGGCTATAAAGGAATCAGGTCAGTGTAGTTATAAAAATTTTGGTAGTTGGGACTACCATGAAACTGTAATTTCACTGCTGTTGCTGGTGTTACTGTTTGCTAAGCTCCTCATTACACCAAAATCAAAAATAAAAAAGACTAACTAAGCCTGCCAGCTACGAGTTACAAGATTCCTATTTATAGGTCTTTTGAAGCTTGATCTTGAGTCTTGGCTGGTTCTTCATGCAGACTGGGATCTGAATCTTGATGCTTGTTAGCTGCAAGTGCTGGTTCATTCTTCTTCAACCTTTTGGATCAAGGCGGGACATGCAAAGCTTGTGAGTTCAATCATGTCTTGGGCATTCCACATCTTTTCTCTACTCCTGCACTTTAAGTTCACTTCTTTCTCTTTCTTTTCTTTATTTTGGTTGAGACTTCTTTTTGGTCATCTCGAACCATGTGCCTCGAGGTAAAAATCTGCTCAGACACCAAAAACAAACAAACGAATGAAATTTTTCTACCCCAATTTTCCCTAGGAAACTTTCATGAGTTATTGGTAACAAAACTCTATACTACTTCATTGTTGAAAGCAATAAAAGGTCAGGATTGGTATACCCTGAGAAAACAGAGATTAGGGAGCGGATACTCTATATAAAAAATGAAATCAACTAGGGAGTAGGGACCTTATATTGGAAAAGCGACTAGGGAGTGGAGACCCTATGTCTAAAAATCTTCAACTAGGGAGTGGAGACCCTATATTGGAAAAGCGACTAAGGAGTGGAGATCATATGTCTAAAAAGTATCAACTAGAGAGTGGAGACCCTATGTTGGAAAAACGACTAGGGAGTGGAGATCCTATGTTGGAAAATCATCAACTAGGGAGTGAAGACCCTAAACTGGAAAATCATCAACTAGAGAGTGGAGACCCTATGTTGGAAAAGAGACTAGGGAGTAGAGACCCTATGTCTAAAATAAAATAAAGTAGGGAGAGGAGACGCTATGTTGGAAAAGACGACTAGGGAATGGAGACCCTATGTTGGAAAAGCGACTAGGGAGTGGAGACCCTATGTCTAAAAATCATCAACTAGGGAGTGGAGACCCTATGTTGGAAAAACGACTAGGGACTGGAGACCCTATGTCTAAAAATCATCAACTAGGGAGTGGAGACCCTATGATGGAAAAGCGATTAAGGAGTAGAGATCCTATGTCTAAAAAGCATCAACTAGGGAGTGGAGACCTTATGTTGGAAAAACGACTAGGGAGTGGAGACCCTATGTTGGAAAATCATCAACTAGGGAGTGAAGACCCTATATTGGAAAATCATCAACTAGAGAGTGGAGACCCTATATTGGAAAAGAGACTAGGGAGTGAAGACCCTATGTCTAAAATAAAACATCAACTAGGGAGTGGAGACCCTGTGTTCGAAAATCATCAACTAGGGAATGAAGACCCTATGTTGGGAAAGAGACTAGGGAATGGAGACCCTATGTCTAAAATAAAATCAATTAGGGAGTGAATTCCCTATGTTGGAAAAACGCAGCTAGGGATTGGAGACCCTATACTACCAGATTTTGAACTCTTTTTTTTTTTTTTAAATCATTTTCATCTATCATTTTTTATTTATTATTTCTTTTATTTCAGAGAATGAGTAAATGCGGGAAAGAATTTTGGAGGAGACTTCCCTTTTTGGAGTTATTGCTGCAAATATGTTTCTAGCCCTTACACAGTTTCTTTTTGGTTGCACCTGCTTCTTGCAAGGTTGCTGTTAGATTGCACATGTTTTCTATTTTTTTCAAACAAAGAACAATTTGTTAGTTTGAAACGGTCGTTGGTTTTGTAGCCTTGATTTTTTCACTCACTTGGTCTCAGCCCTTTCAGCTGCAACCAGTTGTTTCCTGAATACCGATTGTATTTCTAACGTCGGAGAACCTCTGGCTTTTCCGGACTTTGCCATGATGGTTAGTCACATGGGACTTAATCTTTTCAACTTTTATTTTGCCCTTGTGGGCATTTGACTTTGAATTTCCTCTTTTAACAGTTTTTGATTTCGAAGCATCGACCAACATAGCCAGTTGGAGTCGACTTGATGCCCCTGCTGAGATTGGGTGACTTTTCTTTTGCATACTGGCTTGTATCAAGTGAAAACCCTGTAAATCAGTCTTGTCGTCCCCTCTTTGTCTTAGTTTTGGAACATAGTTAAACCGAAAAGGATTCAAAGAAAAGCAAACAATGGAATGGACAAATGAATTTAGATGAGAGGTATCCCTTTCGGGGAAAAGAAAGAAGGACTTATTTGGAGTGTATACGGACTTCAATGAACATGACATGCCTCTTTGACTGGATGCCTGATCTATGTAAACCGTCCAACTCTCAGAAATTCATCACAACTCTTGCCTCGAGACTGAGAAACATTGCCCAGAACTGTGTCGATGCCAGTGACTGTGAGGATCCTCTTTTCGATCAGTGGCGCCCTTTGCGGGTTTTCACCAGCTGACCTCTCTCTTTTCTCTTCTCACCATCGCCTTATAGTGCTCTTTGTAAATTTTTACTAACAAGACTCTCATTTTTGAATTTCTCTGCTTATCATCGCCTTACGGTGCCCATGAGAGTTTTTACCGATAAGACTCTCTTATTTTATTTCTCTCATTTTGTTGTATCAAATCCAAGTAACTGTATTCTCCCATTTTGAATCTCTTTGCCGATTGATCGGAAGGACTTGAAAAGGATTTGGGTAAAAAGGATTTGGATTGAGTTACAACTTTGAAACCTTTCAGGCGAAACCATCGTCGAATCGTTGTAACTTCTACCCAGTTTCAAATTTGGGGAAATGTGGATTTTTGTTTTGGTATGACAGAACCCCAGAGAGAGGCTGTCTACGTATCCTTTTAGAATCAAGTCGAACGTAGTTTTTTTTCTTCTTCTTTTCTTTCTTTCTTTTTTTATGATAACTTTCAGGTTCCAAAGAGGGTAATCAAAGAAAGGGAACCGGCTCAAAGGTGTTTGCAAGGGTTGGTAGTGTTTGGATAGCGAGAATGAAAGCCTTCGTCATCCCAATCGGAGCATGTTAGAATTGCGTGAAGGGTCAAATGTAATACCTTTTGACCGTATCTGAATTGACAACTGCTTCTGGGTCATTTCCTCCGATATCTTCCAAATACAGCGCTCCCCTCGGCAAAACTTTTCTTATAATGTAAGGACCTTTCCAATTTGGAGCAAATTTTCCTTTTGCTTCTTCATGATGTGGGAGAATACGTATCATAACGCGTTGCCCACTACAAATTTCCCAGGCCGCACTTTCTTGTTGTAGGCACGAGCCATTCTTTGTTGGTACAACTGCCCGTGGCAAACTGCGGCCATCCGCTTTTCATCAATCATAGTTAATTGTTCCAACCGTGTCTTGACCCATTCATCATCCTCAATCTCAGCTTCAACAATGATTTAAAAAGAGGGAATCTCAACTTCTGCAGGTATTACGGCTTCAGTGCCATAAACCAATAAATAGGGCGTGTCCCCAACTGATGTGCGCACGGTTGCGCGATATCCCAATAATGCAAAAGGCAGCTTTTCATGCCACTGTCTAGAACTTTGAATCATTTTCCTGAGGATCTTCTTGATATTCTTGTTTGCAGCTTCAACGACGCCATTAGCTTTGGGCCGATAAGGGGTAGAGTTACGATGCGTAATCTTAAATTGTTCGCATACCTCCCTCATCAAGTGGCTGTTCAGATTTGCAACATTATCCGTAATGATAGTTTTAGGAATATCAAAATGACAAATTATATTGGAATGCACGAAGTCCACCACCGCTTTCTTGGTGACGGCTTTGAAAGTGAGTGCTTCAACCCACTTTGTGAAATAATCAATGGCAACCAAGATGAATCTTTGCCCATTTGAAGCTTTCGGATCGATTGGCCCAATGACATCCATACCCCAGGCAACGAACGGCCAAGGTGCTGACATAGGATGCAACTATGAACACGGTGCATGAATCAGGTCACTGTGTATCTGACAGTGATGGCATTTCCGGACAAAACTGAAGCAATCCTTTTCCATTGTCATCCAGTACTAACCTGCCCGAAAGTTTTTCTTTGTAAGGACATATCCGTTCATATGAGGCCCGCATACTCCTGAATGCACTTCGTTCATGATCTTTTCATCTTCCCGGGCATCTACGCATCTCAAAAGATTCAAATCTGGATTTCTTTTGTACAAGACTTCTCCGCTCAAGAAGAAACTGCTGGCAAGCCTTCTGATAGTTCTCTTTTGATCTCCACTGGCCTGTTCAGGATACTCCTTTGTTTTTAAAAACCTTTTGATATCATGATACCATGGATGGACATTTGGTTCTATTTCAATTGCATTAAAATAACCATGCCTTTCTCGAATTTGGATTTCCACGAATTTGGATTTCCAGCAGGTCAATATGGACATTGCTCGGATACGGCAGCATTGAGGCCAAAGTTGCTAATGCATCAGCTAACTCGTTGTGGAATCGAGGAATATACCTGAACTCGACGGACTTGAACAGTTTGCTAAGATCTTCCATATGTTGCTTGTATGGGATAAGCTTGATGTCTAGAGTTTCCCATTCGCCATGAGCTTGCCGGATAATCAAGTCGGAATCTCCCATGATTAACAACTCCTCAAGATCCATATCAACTGCCATATTCATGCCCATGATGCAAGCTTCATACTCGGCAGTGTTGTTCGTACACAAAAACCGAAGCCGGGCTGTGCCGGATAGTGCTGACCAGTGGGCGAAATCAAAATTGCCTCAATCCCGACACCTTTTGCATTTATAGCTCCATCAAAGAACATTTTCCAAGCATTTGTGTCCTCTAGAATTATTTCAACTGAGTTTACTTCCTCGTCCAGAAAGTATGTACTTAGGGGTTGGTATTCATCATCAACCGGGTTCTCATCTAGATAATCCGCCAAGGCTTGATCTTTCATCGCCGTGCGGGTGACATAGACAATGTCGAACTCATTGAGTAGGATTTTCCATTTTGGTAACCTTTCCGTTAGACAACGTTTTAGGATCTGGGCACGAAGTACGCAAGCATGTCATGTTATTTAAGTCCGCATTATTAGAACTGAAAAAAACAAAAAGAAAAATAGCAGAATCAGAATAAAGAAAAAGGAGACATCCATTGACGATGAAATATTGATTTCATTTCATTTCATTGAATATAAGAGGGTTTACATCGAAATCCAAAGACAATAAAATAAAAAACATTCGAGTTACACCCTGAAATAACTCGTAATGTAGCAAAGATGGCAAGACTGGACTACCGGGATTCCCGCCTGACAGGAAATGGGGTAGCCTTCCAATTCTGAAGCTTGGCATTTGGTCCCATGTACAACACCTCAGTAGTGCTCGTGCCTTCCCCCGGCTGGGCCATGTGGGACTCGTATAGCATTTATTTCATGGCTTCAGAAATATCCTCAATCTCTTCGGCCGTGAAGGCCTTCTTCTTCTTCTTCTTCTTCTTCTTCTTCTTCTTCTTCTTCTTCTTCTTCTTCTTCTTCTTCTTCTTCTTCTTCTTCTTCTTCCACATATTTGGGTTTAACAAATGACTTGGTGAGATGCGGAATGGGCTGGGGAAGGACCCACCCATTTTTCTTGCGCTCATTAGCCCATTTTCTGTCGGCCTCTGTAGCTCGAAACCTACGCCGAAGAACTTCTAATTAACGATCGAAGCGATGGGCTCTGTGATGCCTTGTAGAGATACCCCGAGCCCTTTTCTGGGCTTGTACCTATGTCTAATCATTTTAGTGGCGACCATGACCGAGGCACTAGATAAGCAAGGTTGAGGGAACGGGGCCCCTTTTTCGCATTGGTTGGCGACCACAATTTCGAAGGCTTGGTAGACAATGTGCTCACTTCCTTCTCTAGCTTCGAGACACGGGACTGAAGGGTCCCTGTAATTGGACTATTCATCCTCCCCGTGGACAACAATTTCTTGGTTTTCATACTCAAATTTGACCATTTGATGGAGAGTGGAGGGCACAACTCCTGCAGCGTGAATCCATGGTCTTCCTAGGAGAAAATTATATGAAGTATCCATGTCCAAAACTTGGAAAGTCACTTCGAAGAGCACAGGGCCAATGGTCAAAATCAAATCAATTTCCCCTATTGCCTCTCGCTTGACACCATCAAAAGCGCGCACACAGACATTGTTTGGTCGAATTCTTCCTGTTCCAATTTCCATCCCTTGGAGCGTAGAGAAGGGGCAAATATAGACCCTGAACCTGCCATCTAGCATGACTATCTTCACATAATAACCTTCGCATTTGACAGTCAAGTGAAGGGATTTGCTGTGGGCATCTCCCTCTGGGGCAAATTATCACGGCTGAGAGAAATCCTGCTGACTTCGAAGAATCGTTTTGCCATTCTCTCCAACTGTTCAACTGAAGTTTCAACCGGGACATATGCCTCGTTCAATGTTTTAAAAAGTACCTTCTGATGTTCATTTGAGCTCAACAACGGGGATAAAAACGAAACCCAGGAAGGAGTCTTTCGGAGTTGATCAACTATGGCATATTCCGAAGTTTTCATTTTTCGGAAAACTTCTTTTGCTTCTTCAACGCTCACAGGCTTCTTGGGCGGAAACTGTTTATCATTGTTCAGTTTTAACTTCTTTAGCTCTTCTGGGTTGTGGTACTTCCTAGATTGGTTCATTTCGTTCACCTCTCCCATAATCTCTTTCCCTTTGTAAGTAACCATTGTTTTGCTATAATTCCAGGGGCTGTAGTGGGGTCTCTCATAGGGCTCTGCGGTGCACGGCTAATAACCACGGGCTCAGTCGGCCTTGGTAAAATTACCGCCCCCACACCACATAAGTCCCTTTTGGCACATACAACTTTGGCACATTTAGTGTGATTTCCTCTGCTCAAATCTTTTGGGAGTGTTCAACATGAGCTGTTCTTTCCTTAGCAGGTGCTGCCCTAGTATTTGCTTTTATAACTTTTTCTGCAACTTGAGAGATTTGAGTGATTTTCTTCTCATTTTTGACTTGTTTTGCCGCTGCTTTGGGTTTTGCCTCTGAATCGGCAATGGGAATGATGGCTTTTAAGGCTGGATCAAACTCTTTATCATCACAAATTATTCCAATGACCGGCCCGTTGTTGTGATCCGATAATGGATTGTTAGCCACATTGGGGACTTCCTCGTCCCTCAGTACCACTCGTTTTTGTTCTATCAAATTCTCAATTGCCCTCTTAAGAGTCCAAAAATCCTCCGTATCATGACCCTATGCCCCCGAATGATAGGCACACCTAGTACCAGGCTGGTATGATGGAGATTCCGGATTTTGCCGGTTTGGAGGCACATGTTTCAATAGACCTATCTGGATTAATTTTGAAAAGAGGCTAGAGTAGGACTCACCAATATGGGTGAAGTAGTTTCTCCTGGGAGGTTCATGGGGGCGTGTATTATGTTGGTAGTTGTTTTGCGGTGGATGGGGGTTATATGGAGCTTGGTGGGGATGGTTATTTCTAGGAAATGGAGCTCGATTTTGGTTGTAATGCTGTTGTGGCCGTGTATAGGGTTGGACATTCATCACCGCATAGGGAGGCGGTGCCACGGCATATGCTGCATCTTGATGGGGGGTAGTAGTGTTATGGGGTTCTTTCGATTTGCTAAACCTCCCGAGCCGTTCTGGATGGCTTGGGAGGTGGCTCTCAAAGCAGATTGACTTATGATTCGGCCAGTTTTCAAACTATTTTATACCATTTCTCCAATTTTTATGGCTTCTGCAAAAGGTTTGCCCATGGCAGACATCATGTTCTGAAAGTAATCGGCCTCTTGGGCTTGCAAGAAAACATTGACCATTTCTGTCTCATCCATAGTCGGTTTCACTCTGGCTGCTTGCTCACGCCACTTGATAGCGTATTCACGGAAACTTACCGCGGTTTTCTTCTTGAAATTGGTCAGGAAATTCCTATCTGGAGCTATATCAACATTGTATTGAAATTGCCTGACGAAATCTCGGGCTAAGTCGTCCCATATATGCCAATGGGAGATGTCCTGGTCAATGTACCATTCTGACGCAATTCCCGTCAAGCTCTCCCCGAAATAGGCCATCAAAATTTCTTCTTTTCCACCCGCCCCTCTCAGCTGATTGCAATATCTTTTCAAATGAGCGATCGGGTCTCCGTGCCCGTCGTACTTTTCAAATTTTGGCATTTTAAAGCCAACGGGCAAATGAACATGAGGAAACATGCACAAATCGGAGTACTAGACATTCTTTTGGCCACTCAAGCTTTGCATGTTCTTAAGACTTTGTTCTAGATTTTTTATCTTCCGAGCCATTTCTTCCTGCTCAGGGTTTCTTGCCGTTCTTTCCTGTTCTACTGGAGACTCGTATTGCGGGTGTTGAGGGTAGGGGTTTGGGGTGACATGAGCTGTGTCTAGCTGAAATTATGGTACTTGAAATGTGAAAGCTGACGGTTCGAAGCATGGCCTAGGCATTGTTGTCTGTGCCGTAGTAGATACTGGTGGTGCGGTGAATACTGTAGAAGATACTCCCGAAAATAGTGCCTGGGGGCAAACCTCAAAAGGCATATCGGTGAAATTAGCTGATATAGTGGGGTACCCAATCGGGATGAATGGGTTGGTTACGTGAATGGGGACGTTGGAGGTTCCGCTTGTCCTGGGAAGCAGTTCAGGAAACCCGGGGATTGTACTGGGCGGTTCTTTGCCATTAGACCAAGCGTCCCACATCTCTAACATATGGCAATGCAACCTTCTGTTTTCTTCAGCAACTGCTGATTCTGACTGTGGGATAACCGATACCGCACTATCCTCAGAAGGATCAATAATTGATAGATGACTTTCGGAGGCCATAGGAACACTGCCTTTGTATTTTGTGAAGGATGGGAAGCCAGATTACCAACAAAACCAACTTCCAAACAGGACCTGTCTAAACTTGCACACATAACAACCTTGTCAGTTTGAGACATTTGACAAATAGGGAATCGCATATTGGGGATGCAATGCACCTGAACAGTTAAATATTTCTAAATATTTTTGCTACGGCTGTGTGTTTCATCCCGGCTTTACTATCTCTTTTCTCAAATTTCAAATCCTGATTTTGTTTCCTTTCTCTTTTTGGTGTTTTCACTCTTTTTTCTTTTTTGTTCACTCAATTTTCCTTCTTTTTCTCTCCTTTTCTTTATCATTTCGGTTTATTTTTCACTCAGATTGTCTATAGCTATGATCGAATCTGATGGGGATTGCCTACGTATCATGACGGCGCACGAATCAGATCATTACGTAGTTCAGGAGATCAGAAATAAAATAAATAAACTAACTCTTTTTGTTTACTCTACTCAAATCTTTTGGGAGTGTTCAACATGAGCTGTTCTTTCCTTAGAAGGTGCTGCCCCAGTATTTGCTTCTACAGCTTTTTCTACAACTTGAGAGATTTGAGTGATTTTCTTCTCATTTTTGACTTGTTTTGCCGCTGCTTTGGGTTTCTCCTCTGAATCGGAAATGGCAATGATGTATTTTAAGGATGGATCAAACTCTTTATCATCACAAATCATTCCGATGACCGGCCCGTTGTTGTGATCCGGTAATGGATTGTTAGTCACATTGGGGACTTCCTCGTCCCTCAGTACCACTCATTTTTGTTCTATCAAATTCTCAATTGCCCTCTTGAGAGTCTAACAATCCTCCGTATCATGACCCTATGCCCCCGAATGATAGGCACACCTAGTACCAGGACGGTATGATGGAGATTCTGAATTTTGCCGGTTTGGAGGCACAGGTTGCAATAGACCCATCTGGATTAATTTTGGAAACAGGCTAAGGTAGGACTCACCAATATGGGTGAAGTAGTTTCTCCTGGGAGGTTCACGAGGGCGTGTATTATGTTGGTAGTTATTTTGCGGTAGATGGGGGTTATATGGAGATTGGTGGGGATGGTTATTTCTAGGAAATGGAGCTCGATTTTGGTTGTAATGCTGTTGTGGCCGTGTATAGGGTTGGACATTCATCACTGCATAGGGAGGCGGTGCCACGGCATATGCTGCATCTTGATGGGGGGTAGTAGTGTTATGGGGTTCTTTCGATTTGCTAAACCTCCCGAGCCGTTCTGGATGGCTTGGGAGGTGGCTCTCAAAGCAGATTGACTTATGATTCGGCCAGTTTTCAAACTATTTTATACCATTTCTCCGATTTTTATGGCTTCTGCAAAAGGTTTGCCCATGGCAGACATCATGTTCTGAAAGTAATCGGCCTCTTGGGCTTGCAAGAAAACATTGACCATTTCTGTCTCATCCATAGGCGGTTTCACTCTGGCTGCTTGCTCACGCCACTTGATAGCGTATTCACGGAAACTTACCACGGTTTTCTTCTTGAAATTGGTCAGGGAATTCCTATCTGGAGCTATATCAACATTGTATTGAAATTGCCTGACGAAATCTGGGGCTAAGTCGTCCCATATATGCCAATGGGAGATGTCCAGGTCAATGTACCATTCTGACGCAATTCCCATCAAGCTCTCCCCGAAATAGGCCATCAAAAGTTCTTCTTTTCCACCTGCCCCTTTCAGCTGATTGCAATATCTTTTCAAATGAGCGATCGGGTCTCCGTGCCCGTCGTACTTTTTGAATTTTGGCATTTTAAAGCCAACGGGAAAATGAACATGAGGAAACATGCACAGATCGGAGTACGAGACACTCTTTTGGCCACTCAGGCTTTGCACGTTCATAAGACTTTGTTCGAGACTTTTCATCTTCCGAGCCATTTCTTCGTGCTCGGGGTTTCTTGCCGTTCTTTCCTGTTCCACTGGAGACTCGTATTGCGGGTGCTGAGGGTAGGGGTTTGGGGTGACATGAGCTGTGTCTAGTTGAAATTGTGGTACTTGAAAAGTGAAAGCTGACGGTTCGAAGCATGGCCTAGGCACTGTTGTCTGTGCCATAGTAGAGACTGGTGGTGCGGTGAATACTGTAGAAGATACTCCCGAAAACAGTGCCTGGGGGCAAACCTCAAAAGGCATATCGGTGAAATTAGCTGATATAGTGGGGTACCCAATCGGGATGAATGGGTTGGTTACGTGAATGGGGACGTTGGAGGTTCCGCTTGTCCTGGGAAGCAGTTCAGGAAACCCGGGGATTGTACTGGGCGGTTCTTTGCCATTAGACCAAGCGTCCCACATCTCTAACATATGGCAATGCAACCTTCTGTTTTCTTCAGCAACTGCTGATTCTGACTGTGGGATAACCGATACCGGACTATCCTCAGAAGGATCAATAATTGATAGATGACTTTCGGAGGCCATAGGAACACTGCCTTTGTATTTTGTGAAGGATGGGAAGCCAGATTACCAACAAAACCAACTTCCAAACAGGACCTGTCTAAACTTGCACACATAACAACCTTGTCAGTTTGAGACATTTGACAAATAGGGAATCGCATATTGGGGATGCAATGCACCTGAACAGTTAAATATTTCTAAATATTTTTGCTACGGCTGTGTGTTTCATCCCGGCTTTACTATCTCTTTTCTCAAATTTCAAATCCTGATTTTGTTTCCTTTCTCTTTTTGGTGTTTTCACTCTTTTTTCTTTTTTGTTCACTCAATTTTCCTTCTTTTTCTCTCCTTTTCTTTATCATTTCGGTTTATTTTTCACTCAGATTGTCTATAGCTATGATCGAATCTGATGGGGATTGCCTACGTATCATGACGGCGCACGAATCAGATCATTACGTAGTTCAGGAGATCAGAAATAAAATAAATAAACTAACTCTTTTTGTTTACTCATATACAAATAATCCGACAAAATCTCCTAGCAACGAAAATATTTTCAATTGTTCTTTCGATTTCGATTTTTTTTATTTTTTATTTTTATTTTTGGGAATTGGTGAAAGAAAGACTTCTAAAGAAGAAAGAAAATATTTTTGGATTTTGATTTTTTTTTTTTTGTAAATTTCAAAAGAAAGAAAATATTTTTTTGGATTTTTATTTTTGTTTTTGAATTTTGGGGAAAGACTTCTTAAAAAAGGTAGAAAATATTTTTTTGGATTTTGATTTGATTTGTTTTCTTTTTTCGAATGAAAGACTTCTACAAAGAAAATATATTTGGGTTTAAAGTTTTTTTTTTATTTTTTTTATTTGTTTGGATTTTCTAAGAAAAGACTCCAAAAGAAGGAATTAAAGAAAAATATTTTTGGATTTTTGAAAATTTGGGGCCGGAACCGATGATGTTTGCCTACATATCTCATATCCGGTAAGAATCAGACTCGCGTAGTTCGGTCAGTTTTGACGGAACAGAGGAAACATGACATTTTTAAAAATATTGTCTTATTTTCTTTCTTTTTCTTTTTCAAAATTTCGGCAGAGTTTCGGAATTTTTTAAATACCTACCTCTCACTATTATTTTTATTTTTTATTTTTTTTATGTTTCTATTCTAGAAACCAGTCAACATGCAAGCCGACACAAACAAATGCGCAAGTAGCACGTAAGATGCATCATGATGGTCTTTTTAAAATGGGTACACATGTCCTAGACGGACCCAACCCCTGTGTTGAGTCCCCAAAGTCAATATGCACGTGATGCAAACAAACGTTCCTACTAGGGATCCGGCATGAGGCTATGTTATTCTAAGTTTAAATTCTAGGGTGTATTGTTCTAGACTTGGCTTACCCGAGCGGACAACTCGAGTCGAGGGGGGGCAGCGTACCGGGAATACAGAAGCTTCACCGGCTTTGCAACTTGTCCGTACCACGTTCTAAAATTAGGATATGACTCTAACAAAAAAGAAGCCACGCGAAGCGTACGCTTCCCAGAAGATTCAGAAGACTCAGAGAGAAGAGGGTTTCGTAATAGTTTATACACAGTTCAATCAATATCAAAGCGGTAAAAAGTGACAATTAGCACATTAGGCCCAAATACGTAAAAATAAGATAATAAACAAAAGCCAATTATAATAGTTATTCTAAGCTCGAATTCTGAACCCTGATTGTATATTAATATTTATAATAATGGATAATAAATATTGTCACACCTCCTTTTCCCGAGGGATAGAGAGTTTTTCCAATTAAAGTGACATTATTCGAAATGAGATTATTTATTTAATTCAGAGTCGCCACTTGGAATAATTTAGGGTTCAAAGTCACCGGTTTATTTTAAATCCCAAATCGAGAAAATTTGACTCTGATTTATGATCTGCGAACACAGAAGACCGGGTAAGGAATTCTGTTAACCCGAGAGAAGGTATTAGGCATTCTCGGATTTCGTGGTTTTAGCACGGTCGCTCAACTATTAATAATTGGCTTAATTATCTAATTTATTACATGTGTTAAGCCTATTGTGTATTTTTTAACCGCCTTTAATATTTATGAAATTTTTGAACAAGTCGCGATGTCACGCACTCGTTGTTTTTGAACACATCGCAAATCGCGTCACATGAAATGCACCCGCAGTTTACAACATGTTTATTTTATTATTGTTTGAAGTTATGGTCGGGTCACATAAAATGTTCACCCGAATTGGGAATTATGTATCACGACTATGTCACAGGAACCGTACCCATAGCCGTGATAATTTAATTGCGTGCCTAAAACAAACTCCGATATTTAAAATTATTTAAACTAATTTGAGATGATTGTGAAAAGGCAGGGATTATGAAAATTATTTGTTGTGGAATGAGTGTAAGATTCGACAGTGAAAGTCTAAAGATGCTCATAATTAATTAACTAAGATTGAATTGGTGCAATAACACTCAAAAGAGGTATCTATTTGCGACCAAATTACAAAATGACTAACCAATTCGTTGTTAGCAGGTATTAAAGATGACAGGTTATTGAAGGCATGCCAACAATTAGGGAACATACAAATTCAGAGTCCATTGGACTCTTTAAATTAGGATAACATGTTGGGCTATGGCCCAAATTGACTCAATTTGGTTTTTACTGAGACTGTGCACGTTCAGATGCCTGGTCTCCTTTGATTTCTGATTATTAAAGATGGAATGAAGCATTTGTTTAAACATTCATAATACTGAATCGAAACATATATAAAAGAAACAAATACTCAGGAATTAAAGAGAAACTGTTCATACAAAGAGAATCCCAAATTACAACTAAATGGCCTTTCAATTAAATTACAACTATAATAAGCATTTGTTCTCTTTGTTACTGCCCGATTTGTACTCGAAATCTATCCAATAATGGATTTGATCAACTGGTGATCAAATCTATTGACAACCTCCACATGCCAACATCAAATCAAAATTACACCATTAATTTCGTGAGCCAACACTCAAATGAAGAAATAATATTATTTCAATCATATACTTAATACGTAAAAGAATTTGGGTCATGTCTAAAATAGTAGTATTGAAACACTATTCACTATCAATTCAAATAAAGGTAATCTAGGCATAAAATTCTTCAACAGTGAGAGACCATCTTTGATCACACGAATCCAAACTTGCATATCTTATTAGCACAAAAAGAAAGAGACTCAGATTTCAACATTCCAATCTCAAATTGAGCAGTATATAACTATTAATACAACACATAAACTGAATTCTAATTGTAACAAGCGGATTTCCAGCATCTTTTAGTCATTAAATCTCCGAAATCAACATGTTTCTCATAGGCAAAATAACATAACCTTCATTTAGTTACTATATTAAAGCTAAGCATTCAATTCATGTGCAAAAACCAAACAAACAATAAATTTAAACAAATGCAGCAGATAACTTCAGATAAAACAGCCCATGCTTAAATACAAATCAAAGCAGAATACAAGTCTACATACCTAAAGACAGCAACAATCTAACACAGCCAAATAAAGGCTTTGAGATGAATCAGTTAAGGAGGAAAAACGAAGTAGAGATGATGTCAAGTTCGGCAAGCAGAGGCAACAGATTCCAACCCAGCAAAAACAGCAATCCTAATAGCATGAAAGTCCTTTCAGATCCCAGAAAATATCAATCAAACATGCTAGAATTCGAAAACAATTTTGTATCTCCTCCTCCCCCCTCCCCCATAACTAAATACAATTAAGATCTAAAATTCTATACAATGGAGAATTAAACATTTTTTGATATTTTCTTATAATTTTAAAATATTAAATGTTCAACTAAATGCAGACGACAATTAACAAGAAATTCCTAAAATTCTATAAAAATTAAAATAATTAAAACAAATCTATTTTTGTGAATATTGTAGGAGTATTTTTTGTAAGGTAAAAATCACGTGCTAGCAGCTGCTCCTCTTTGCTCGGAAACATGAAGAGTTTTCGGGCAAAGATAAAGTGAGTAATTACGAGCGATTTTTGCCCGTTTGACAGTCCATTTGAAAGTATTTTGAAAAGTTTGACCGAACCTTGCTTCGAAGGTTGCCTACATATCCTTGGCTATAAAGGAATCAGGTCAGTGTAGTTCTGGGAATTTTGGTAGCTGGGACTACCATGAAACTGTGATTTCACTGCTGTTGCTGGTGTTACTATTTGCTAAGCTCTTTATTACACCAAAATAAAAAATAAAAAAGACTAACTAAGCCTGCCAGCTACGAGTTACAAGATTCCTATTTATAGGTCTTCTGAAGCTTGATCTTGAGTCTTGGCTGGTTCTTCATGTAGACTCGGATCTGAATCTTGATGCTTGTTAGCTGCAAGTGCTGGTTCATTCTTCTTCAACCTTTCGGATCAAGGCGGGACATGCAAAGCTTGTGAGTTCAATCATGTCTTGGGCAGTCCACATCTTTACTCCACTCCTGCACTTTGAGTTCACTTCTTTCTATTTCTTTTCTTTATTTTGGATTGAGACTTATTTTTGATCATCTCGAACCATGTGCCTCGAGGTAAAAACCTGCTCAGACACCAAAAACAAACAAACGAATAAAATTTTTCTACCCCAGTTTTCACTAGGAAACTTTCGTGAGTTATTGGTAACAAAACTATATACTACTTCATTGTTGAAAGCAATAAAAGGTCAGGATTGGTATACCCTGAGAAAACAGAGATTAGGGAGTGGATAACCTATATCAAAACTGAAAGCAACTAGGGAGTAGGGACCTTATGTTGGAAAAGCGACTAGGGAGAGGAGACCATATGTCTAAAAAATCATCAACTAGGGAGTGGATACCCTATGTTAGAAAAGTGACTAGGGAGTGGAGACCCTATGTCTAAAAATCATCAACTAGGGAGTGGAGACCCTATGTTAGAAAAACGACTAAGGAGTGGAGATCCTATGTCTAAAAAGTATCAACTAGGTAGTAGAGACCCTATGTTGGAAAAGCGACTAGGGAGTGGAGACCCTATGTCTAAAAATCATCAACTAGGGAGTGGAGACCCTATGTTGGAAAATCATCAACTAGGGAGTGGAGGCCTTATGCTGGAAAAGAGACTAGGGAGTAGAGACTCTATATCTAAAATATCATCAACTAGGGAGTGGAGACCTTATATTGAAAAATCATCAACTAGGGAGTGGAGACCCTATGTTGGGAAAGAGGCTAGGGAGTGGAAACCTTATGTCTAAAAATCATCAACTAGGGAATGGAGACCCTATGTTGGAAAAGCGACTAGGGAGTGGAGACCCTATGTCTAAAAATCATCAACTAGGGAGTGGAGACCCTATGTTGGAAAAGCGACTAGGGAGAGGATACCCTATATCAAAAATTAAAGCAACTAGAGAGTGAGGACCTTATGTTGGAAAAGAGACTAGGGAGTGGAGACCATATGTCTAAAAAATCATCAACTAGGGAGTGGAGACCCTATTTTGGAAAAATGACTAGGGAGTGGAGACCCTATGTCTAAAAATCATCAACTAGGGAGGGGAGACCATATGTTGGAAAAACGACTAGGGAGTTGAGACCCAATGTCTAAAAATCATCAACTAGGGAGTGGAGACCCTATGTTGGAAAAGCGACTAAAGAGTAGGGATACTATGTCTAAAAATCAACAACTAGGGAGTTGAGACCTTATGTTGGAAAAGAGAGTAAGGAGTGGATACCCAATGTCTAAAAATCATCAACTAGGGAGTGGAGACCCTATGTTAGAAAATCATCAACTAGGGAGTGGAGACCCTATGCTAGAAAAGAGTCTAGGGAGTGGAGACCCTATGTCTAAAATATCATCAACTAGGTAGTGGAGACCCTCTGTTGGAAAATCATCAACTAGGGAGTGGAGACCCTATGTCTAAAAATCATCAACTAGGGAGTGGAGACCCTATGTTGGAAAAGCGACTAGGGTGTGGAGACCCTATGTCTAAAAATTATCAACTAGGGAGTGGAGACCCTATGCTGTAAAATCATCAACTAGGGAGTGGAGACCCTATGTCTAAAAATTATCAACTAGGAAGTGTAGACCCTATGTTGGAAAATCATCAACTAGGGAATGGAGACCCTATGTTGGAAAAGAGACTAGGGAGTGGAGACCCTATGTCTAAAATATCATCAACTAGGGAGTGGAGACCCTATGTTGGAAATGCGACTAGGGAGTGGAGACCCTATGTCTAAAAATCATCAACTAGGGAGTGGAGACCCTATGTTGGAAAAACGACTAGGGACTGGAGACCCTATGTCTAAAAATCATCAACTAGGGAGTGGAGACCCTATGATGGAAAAGCGATTAAGGAGTAGAGATCCTATGTCTAAAAAGCATCAACTAGGGAGTGGAGACCTTATGTTGGAAAAACGACTAGGGAGTGGAGACCCTATGTTGGAAAATCATCAACTAGGGAGTGAAGACCCTATATTGGAAAATCATCAACTAGAGAGTGGAGACCCTATATTGGAAAAGAGACTAGGGAGTGAAGACCTTATGTCTAAAATAAAACATCAACTAGGGAGTGGAGACCCTATGTTCGAAAATCATCAACTAGGGAATGGAGACCCTATGTTGGGAAAGAGACTAGGGAGTGGAGACCCTATGTCTAAAATAAAATTAATTAGGGAGTGAATTCCCTATGTTGGAAAAATGCAGCTAGGGATTGGAGACCCTATACTACCATGATTTTGAACTCTTTTTTTTAAAATAAAAAAAATCATTTTCATCTATCATTTTTTTATTTTTTTTTATTTTTTTATTTCAGAGAATGAGTAAATGCGGGAAAGAATTTTGGAGGAGACCCTATGTTGGAAAAGAGACTAAGGAGTGGAGATCCTATGTCTAAAAATCATCAACTAGGGAGTGGAGACCCTATGTTGGAAAAGCGACTAGGGAGTGGAGACCCTATGTCTAAAAATCATCAACTAGGGAGTGGAGACCCTATGTTGAAAAACCGACTAAGGAGTGGAGATCCTATGTCTAAAAAGTATCAACTAGGGAGTGGAGACCCTATGTTGGAAAAACGATTAGGGAGTGGAGACCTTATGTTGGAAAATTATCAACTAGGGAGTGAAGACCCTATATTGAAAAATTATCAACTAGAGAGTGGAGACCCTATGTTGGAAAAGAGACTAGGGAGTGAAGACCCTATGTCTAAAATAAAACATCAACTAGGGAGTGGAGACCCTGTGTTCGAAAATCATCAACTAGGGAATGAAGACCCTATGTTGGGAAAGAGACTAGGGAATGGAGACCCTATGTCTAAAATAAAATCAATTAGGGAGTGAATTCCATATGTTGGAAAAACGCAGCTAGGGATTGGAGACCCTATACTACCATGATTTGAAATCTTTTTTTAAAAAAAAAAAATCATTTTCATCTATCATTTTTTTTATTTCAGAGAATGAGTAAATGCGGGAAAAATTTTTGGAGGAGACTTCCCTTTTTGGAGTTATTGCTGCAAATATGTTTCTAGCCCTTACGCAGTTTCTTTTTGGTTGCACCTGCTTCTTGCAATGTTGCTTTTGGATTGCACATGTTTTTTGTTTTTTTCAAACAAAGAACAATTTTTTAGTTTGAAACGGTGGTTGGTTTTGTAGCCTTGATTTTTTCACTCACTTGGTCTCGGCCCTTTCAGCTGCAACCAGTTGTTTCCTGAATACCGATTATATTTCTAACGTCGGAGAACCTCTGGCTTTTCCGGACGTTGCCATGATGGTTAGTCACGTGAGAATTAATCTTTTCAACTTTTATTTTTCCCTTGTGGGAATTTGACTTTGAATTTCCTCTTTCAACAATTTTTGATTTCGAAGCATCGGCCAACATGGCCAGTTGGAGTCGACTTGATGCCCCTGCCGAGATTAGGTGACTTTTCTTTTGCATACTGGCTTGTATCAAGTGAGAACCCTGTAAATCAGTCTTGTCGTCCCTTCTTTGTCTTAGTTTTGGAACATAGTTAAACCGAAAAGGATTCAAAGAAAAGCAAACAATGGAATGGACAAATGAATTTAGATGAGAGGTATCCCTTTCGGGGAAAAGAAAGAAGGACTTATCTGGAGTGTATACAGACTTCAATGAACATGATATGCCTCTTGGACTGGATACCTGATCTGTGTAAACCGTCCAACTCTCAGAAATTCATCATAACTCTTTCCTCGAGACTGGCAAACATTGCCCAGGACTGTGTCGATGCCTGTAACTCTGAGGATCCTCTTTTCGATCAGTGGTGCCCTTTACAGGTTTTCACAAGCTGACCTCTCTCTTTTCTCTTCTCACCATCGCCTTATAGTGCTCTTTGCAAATTTTTACTAACAAGCCTCTCTCATTTTCGAATTTCTCTGCTTACCATCGTCTTACGGTGCCCGTGAGGGTTTTCACCGATAAGACTCTCTCATTTTATTTCTCTCATTTTGTTGTATCAACTCCAAGTAACTGTATCCTCCCATTTTGAATCTCTTTGCCGATTGATCAGAAGGACTTGAAAAGGATTTGGGTAAAAAGGATTTGGATTGAGTTACAACTTTGAAACCTTTCAGGCGAAACCATCACGGAATCGTTGTAACTTCTACCCCAGATTCAACTTTGGGGAAATGTGGATTTTTGTTTTGGTGTGACAGAACCCCAGAGAGAGGCTGTCTACGTATCCTTTCGGAATCAAGTCGAACGTTGTTCAAAGAACTTATATTTTTTTCTTCTTCTTTTCTTTCTTTCTTTTTTTATGATAACTTTCAGGTTCCAAAGAGGGTAATCAAAGAAAGGGAACCGGCTCAAAGGTGTTTGCAAGGGTTGGTAGTGTTTGGATAGCGAGAATGAAAGCCTTCGTCATCCCAATCGGAGCATGTTAGAATTGCGTGAAGGGTCAAATGTAATACCTTTTGACCGTATCTGAATTGACAACTGCTTCTGGGTCATTTCCTCCGATATCTTCCAAATACAGCGCTCCCCTCGGCAAAACTTTTCTTATAATGTAAGGACCTTTCCAATTTGGAGCAAATTTTCCTTTTGCTTCTTTATGATGTGGGAGAATATGTCTCAAAACGAGTTGCCCCACTTTAAATTTCCTGGGTCGCACTTTCTTGTTGTAGGCACGGGCCATTCTTTGTTGGTACAACTGCCCGTGGAAAACTGCGGCCATCCGCTTTTCATCGATCATAGTTAATTGTTCCAACCGGGTCTTGACCCATTCATCATCCTGAATCTCAGCTTCAACAATGATTCGAAAAGAGGGAATCTCAACTTCTGCAGGTATTACGGCTTTAGTGCTATAAGCCAATAAATAGGACGTGTCCCCAACTGATGTGCACACGGTTGTGCGATGTCCCAATAATGCAAAATGCAGCTTTTCATGCCACTGTCTAGAACTTTGAATCATTTTCCTGAGTATCTTCTTGATATTCTTGTTTACAGCTTCAACGACGCCATTAGCTTTGGGCCGATAAGGGGTAGAGTTACGATGCACAATCTTAAATTGTTCGCATACCTCCCTCATCAAGTGGCTGTTTAGATTTGCAACATTGTCTGTAATGATAGTTTTAGGAATACCAAAATTACAAATAATATTGGAATGCATGAAGTCCACCACCGCTTTCTTGGTGCCGGCTTTGAAAGTGACTGCTTCAACCCACTTTGTGAAATAATCAATGGCAACCAAGATGAATCTGTGCCCATTTGAAGCTTTCAGCTCGATTGGCCCAATGACATCCATACCCCAGGCAACGAACGACCAAGGTGCTGACATAGGATGCAGCTCTGAATACGGTGCATAATTCAGGTCACTGTGTATCTGACACTGATGGCATTTCCGGACAAAACTGAAGCAATCCTTTTCCATGGTCATCCAGTAATAACCTGACCAAAGGATTTTCTTTGTAAGGACATATCCGTCTATATGAGGCTCGCATACTCCTGAATGTACTTCGTTCATGATCTTTTCAGCTTCCCGGGCATCTACGCACCTCAAAAGATTCAAATCTGGAGTTCTTTTGTACAAGACATCTCTGCTCAAGAAGAAACTGCTGGCAAGCCTTCTGATAGTTCTCTTTTGATCTCCACTGGCCTGTTCAGGATATTCCTTTGTTTTTAAAAACCTTTTGATATTATGATACCATGGATGGATATTTGGTTCTATTTCAATTGCATTAAAATAACCATGCCTTTCTCGAATTTGGATTTCCAGCGGGTCAATATGGACGTTGCCCGAATACGGCAACATTGAGGCCAAAGTAGCTAATGCATCAGCTAACTCGTTGTGGAATCGAGGAATATACCTGAACTCGACGGACTTGAACTGTTTGCTAAGATCTTCCACATGTTGCCTGTATGGGATAAGCTTGATGTCTCGAGTTTCCCATTCGCCCTGAGCTTGCTGGATAATTAAGTCAGAATCTCCCATGATTAACAACTCCTCAACATCCAAATCAACTGCCATGTTCATGCCCATGATGCAAGCTTCATACTCAGCAGTGTTGTTTGTATAGAAAAACCGAAGTCGGGCTGTGGCCGGATAGTGCTGACCAGTGGGCAAAATCAAAATTGCCTCAATCCCGACACCTTTTGCATTTACAGCTCCATCAAAGAACATTTTCCTAGCATTTGTGTCCTCTGAAATTATTTCAACTGAGTTTACTTCCTCGTCCAAAAAGTATGTACTTAGGGGTTGGTATTCATCATCAACCGGGTTCTCATCTAGATGATCCGCCAAGGCTTGATCTTTCATCGCCGTGCGGGTGACATAGACAATGTCGAACTCAGTGAGCAGGATTTTCCATTTTGGTAACCTTCCGGTGGGCATTGGTTTAACCTAAGTTAGGGCGCAACAAGTTCTTTCCAACAAAGTATACTTGGATTCATAACTGGTAAACTTATTGCTCAAGTAGTATATGGACTGCTCTCTTTTCCCGATCACATCATGTTGCCCCAGGACACAACCGAAGGAATTTTCCAAGACTGTTAGATACAAGAACAAAGGTCTTCCTGGCTCGGGTGGAACCAACACTGGCAGATTTGACAGATATTCTTTGATCTTATTAAAAGCCTCTTGACATTCATCTGTCCATTTGATCACTGCATCTTTCTTCAGCAACTTAAATATGGGCACACACGTGGTAGTAAGCTGAGAAATGAACTTGCTGATGTAATTCAATCTTCCCAGTAGACTTATGACCTCTTTCTTGGTTCTCGGAGGTGGCAAATCCCGAATAAACTTTATCTTTGTTGGATCTAGCTCGATTCCCCTCCGGCTAACTATAAACCCCAGAAGTTTCCCAGATGGAACTCTGAATGCACATTTAGCTGGATTCAATTTCAAGTCATACCTGCGTAGACGCTCAAAGAACTTTCTCAAATCCTGCACATGGTCTTCTTGCGTTCTGGATTTAATGATCACATCATCCACATACACCTCAATTTCCTGGTGCATCATGTCATAGAAGGCAGTCATAGCTCTCATGTAGGTTGTCTCGGTGTTTTTCAGACCAAATGGCATGACCATGTAAAAGTAAGTGCCCCAAGGTGTGGTGAAAGCCGTCTTTTCTGCGTCTTCTTCATCCATCAGAACCTGGTGATATCCAGCATAACAATCCACGAAAGATTATATCTCATGTTTGGCACAATTGTCAATAAGAATGTGGATGTTTGGCAATGGGAAGTTGTCCTTGGGGCTTGCTTTGTTTAAATCCCGATAATCAACACACACTCGGGTTTTCCCGTCTTTCTTTGGCATTGGGACCATATTAGCCAACCAGGTGGTGTATCAGACCACTCGGATCACACCAGCTTTCAATTATTTGGTGACTTCTTCTTTGATCTTATCACTGATGTCCGTTTTAAACTTTCTCTGCTTTTGTTGGATGGGTGGATAACTGGGATAAGTTGGCAATTTATGCACCATCAAATCGACACTCAGCCCTGGCATATCGTCATAGGACCATGCAAACATGTCTTTGAATTCAAACAAATTCGGTTTAATTCTTCTTTAGTTCTTTCATCGGCGTGAATACTTATCATGGTTTTTCGACCCTCTTCTGGACTACCCAAAATAATTGGCTCAGTTTCATTTAAGTTTGGCTTAGGCTTATTCTCAAATTGTTCCAGTTCTCGATTTATTTCCCTAAAAGCCTCATCTTTATCATATTCCAGTTCTTGATTCATTATTTCACAGTTAGACAACGTTTTAGGATCTGGGCATGAAGTCCACAAGCATGTCATGTTATTTAAGTCCGCATTATTAGAACTGAAAAAACAAAAAAAAATATAGCAGAATCAGAATAAAGAAAAAGGAGACATCCATTGACGATGAAATATTGATTTCATTTCATTGAATTGAATATAAGAGGGTTTACATCGAAATCAAAAGACAATAAAATAAATAATATTCGAGTTACACCCTGAAATAACTCGTAATGTAGAAAAGATGGCAAGACTGGACTACCGGGATTCCCGCCTGACAGGAAATGGGGTAGCCTTCCAATTGTGAAGCTTGGCATTTGGTCCCATGTACAACACCTCAGCAGTGCTCGTGCCTTCCCCCGGCTGGGCCATGTGGGACTCGTATAGCATTTATTTCATGGCTTCACAAATATCCTCAATCTCTTTGGCCGTGAAGGCCTCTTCTTCTTCTTTTTCTTCTTCCGCATATTTGGGTTTAACGAATGACTTGGCGAGATGCGAAACGGGCTGGAGAAGGACCCACCCATTTTTCTTGCACTCATCAGCCCATTTTCTATCGGCCTCTGTAGCTCGGAAACCTGCGCTGAAGAACTTCTCATTAATGACAAAGCGATGGGCTTTGTGATGCCTTGTAGAGATACCCTGAGCCCTTTTTCGGGCTTGTGCCCATGTCTAATCATTTTAGTGGCGACCATGACCCAGGCACTAGGTAAGCAAGGTTGAGGGAATGGGGCCCCTTCTTCGCATTGGTCGGCGACCACAATTTCGAAGGCTTGGTAGATAATGTGCTCACTTCCTTCTCTAGCTTCGAGACACGGGACTGAAGGGTCCCTGTAAATGGACTGTTCATCCTCCCCTGGACAATAATTTCTTGGTTTTCATACTCAAATTTGACCATTTGATAGAGAGTGGAGGCCACAACTCCTGCAACATGAATCCATGGTCTTCCTAGGAGAAAATTATATAAAGTATCCATGTACAAAACCTGGAAAGTCACTTCGAAGTCCACAGGGCCAATGGTCAAAATCAAATCAATTTCCCTTATTGCGTCTCGCTTGACACCATCAAAAGCGCGCACACAAACATTGTTTGGTCGAATTCTTTCTGTTCCAATTTTCATCCCTTGGAGCGTAGAGAGGGGGAAAATGTAGACCCCGGACCGCCATCTAACATGACTATCTTCACATAATAACCTTCGCATTTGACAGTCAAGTGAAGGGCTTTGTTGTGGGCATCTCCCTATGGGGACAAATCATCGCGGCTGAAAGAAATCCTGTTGACTTCGAAGAATCGTTCTGCCATTCTCTCCAACTGTTCAACTGAAGTTTCAACCGGGACATATGCCTCGTTCAATGTTTTAAAAAGTACCTTCTGATGTTCATTTGAGCTCAATAACGGGGATAAAAACGAAACCCAGGAAGGAGTCTTTCGGAGTTGATCAACTATGGCATATTCCGAAGTTTTCATTTTTCGGAAAACTTCTTTTGCTTCTTCAGCGCTCACAGGCTTCTTGGGCGGAAATTGTTTATCATTGTTCAGTTTTAACTTCTTTAGCTCTTCTGGGTTGTGGTACTTCCTAGATTGGTTCATTTCGTTCACCTCTCCCATAATCTCTTTCCCCTTGTAAGTAACCATTGTTTTGCTATAATTCCAGGGGACTGCAGTGGGGTCTCTCATAGGGCTCTGCGGTGCGCGGCTAATAACCACAGGCTCATTCAGCCTTGGTGAAATTACCGGCCCCCGCACCACATAAGTCCCTTTTGGCACATACAACTTTGGCACATTTAGTGTGATTTCCTCTGCTCAAATCTTTTGGGAGTGTTCAACATGAGCTGTTCTTTCCTTAGCAGGTGCTGCCCCAGTATTTGCTTCTACAACTTTTCTGCAACTTGATGGATTTGAGTGATTTTCTTCTCATTTTTGACTTGTTTTGCCGCTGCTTTGGGTTTTGCCTCTGAATCAGCAATGGCAATGATGGCTTTTAAGGCTGAATCAAACTCTTTATCATCACAAATCATTCCAATGACCGGACCGTTATTGTGATCCGGTAATGGATTGTTAGTCACATTGGGGACTTCATCGTCCCTCAGTACCACTCGTTTTTGGTCTATCAAATTCTCAATTGCCCTCTTGAGAGTCCAATAATCCTCCGTATCATGACCATCTTCCCCCGAATGATAGGCACACCTAGTACCAGGCCGGTATGATGGAGATTTCGGATTTTGCCGGTTTGGAGGCACAGGTTGCAATAGACCCATCTAGATTAATTTTGGAAACAGGCTAGAGTAGGACTCACCAATATGGGTGAAGTAGTTTCTCCTGGGAGGTTCACGAGGGCGTGTATCATGTTGGTAGTTGTTTTGCAGTGGATGGGGGTTATATGGAGCTTAGTGGGGATGGTTATTTCTAGGAAGTGGAGCTCGATTTTGGTTGTAATGCTGTTGTGGCCGTGTATAGGGTTGGGCATTCATCACCGCATAGGGAGGAGGTGCCACATCTTATACTGCATCTTGATGAGGGTAGTCATGTTGTGGGGTTCTAGGAGGCAGGTAGGAGTGATCACGTGATCGACGGGGGCCTCACGAACCTGAAGCCATCATGGATCCTTCTTCCCTCTTCTTTTGATTTGCTAAACCTCTCGAGCCGTTCTGGATGGATTGGGAGGTGGCTCTCAAAGCAGATTGACTTATGATTCAGCCAGTTTTCAAACTATTTTCTACCATTTCTCCGATTTTTATGGCCTCTGCAAAAGGTTTGCCCATGGCAGACATCATGTTCTGAAAGTAATCGGCCTTTTGGGCTTGCAAGAAAATATTGACCATTTCTGTTTCATCCATAGGCGGTTTCACTCTGGCTGTTTGCTCATGCCACTTGATAGCATATTCACGGAAACTTACCGCGGTTTTCTTCTTGAAATTGGTCAGGGAATTCCTATCTGGAGCTATATCAACATTGTATTGAAATTGCCTGACGAAATCTCGGGCTAAGTCGTCCCATATATGCCAATGGGAGATGTCCCGGTCCATGTACCATTCTGACGCAATTCCCGTCAAGCTCTCCTCGAAATAGGCCATCAAAAGTTCTTCTTTTCCACCCGCCCCTCTCAGCTGATTGCAATATCTTTTCAAATGAGCGATCGGGTCTCCGTGCCCATCGTACTTTTCGAATTTTGGCATTTTAAAGCCAACAGGCAAATGAACATGAGAAAACATGCACAGATAGGAGTACGAGACACTCTTTTGGCCACTCAGGCCTTGCATGTTCTTAAGACTTTGTTCGAGACTTTTCATCTTCCGAGCCATTTCTTCCTGCTCGGAGTTTCTTGCCGTTCTTTCCTGTTCCACTGGAGACTCGTATTGCGGGTGCTGAGGATAGGGGTTTGGGGTGACATGAGCTGTGTCTAGCTGAAATTGTGGTACTTGAAAAGTGAAAGCTGACGGTTCGAAACATGGCCTAGGCACTGTTGTCTGTGCCATAGTAGAGACTGGTGGTGCGGTGAATATTGTAGAAGATACTCCCGAAAACAGTGCTTAGGGGCGAACCTCAGAAGGCATACCAGTGAAATTAGCTGATATAGTGGGGTACCCAAACGGGATGAATAGGTTGGTTACGAGAATGGGGACGTTGGAGTTTCCGCTTGTCCTGGGAAGCAGTTCAGGAAACCCGGGGATTGTACTGGGCAGTTCTTTGCCATTAGACCAAGCGTCCCACATCTCTAGCATACGGCAACGCAACCTTCTATTTTCTTCAGCAGCTGCTGATTCTGAATGTGGGATAACCGATACCGGACTATCCTTAGAAGGATCAATAATTGGTAGATGACTTTCGGAGGCCATAGGAACACTGCCTTTGTATTTTGTGAAGGATGGGAAGCCAGATTACCAACAAAACCAACCACCAAACAGGACCTGTCTAAACTTGCACACACAACAACCTTGTCAGTTTGAGACATTTGACAGATATGGAATCGCATATTGGGGATGCAATGCACCTGGACAGTTAAATGTTTCTAAATATTTTTGCTACGACTGTGTGTTTCATCCCGGCTTTACTATCTCTTTTCTCAAATTTCGAATCCTAATTTTGTTTCCTTTCTCTTTTTGGTGTTTTTATTCTTTTTTCTTTCTTGTTCACTCAATTTTACTTCCTTTTCTCTCCTTTTCTTTATCATTTCGGTTTATTTTTCACTCAGATTGTCTATAGCTATGATCGAATCTGATGGGGATTGCCTACGTATCATGACGGCGCACGAATCAGATCATTACGTAGTTCAGGAGATCAGAAATAAAATAAATAAACTAACTCTTTTTGTTTACTTATATACAAATAATCCGAAAAATCTCCTAGCAATGAAAATATTTTCAATTGTTTTTTCGATTTCGATTTTTTATTTTATTTTATTTTTATTTTTGGGAATTGGTGAAAGAAAGACTTCTAAAGAAGAAAGAAAATATTTTTGGATTTTGATTTTTTTTTTGTAAATTTCAAAAGAAAGAAAATAATTTTTTGGATTTTGATTTTTGTTTTTGAATTTTGGGAGAAAGACTTCTAAAAAAAGGTAAAAAAATATTTTTTTGGATTTTGATTTGATTTGTTTTCTTTTTTCGAATGAAAGACTTCTATAAAGAAAATATATTTGGGTTTAAAGTTTTTTTATTTTTTTATTTGTTTGGATTTTCTAAGAAAAGACTCCTAAAGAAGGAATTAAAGAAAAATATTTTTTGATTTTTGAAAATTGGGGGCCGGAACCGATGAGGTTTGCCTATATATCTCATATCCAGTGAGAATCAAACTCGCGTAGTTCGATCACTTTTGACGGAACAGAGGAAACATGACTTTTTTTAAAAATATTAGCTTATTTTCTTTCTTTTTTTTTCAAAATTTTGACAGAGTTTCGGAATTTTTCAAATACCTACCTCTCACTATTTTTTTTTTCTTTTTTTTCTTTTTTTTTCTTTTCCTATTCTAGAAACCAATCAACATGCAAGCCGACACAAACAAATGCGCAAGTAGCATGTAAGATGCATCAGGATGGTCTTTTTAAATTGGGTACACATGTCCTAGACGGACCCAACCCCTGTGTTGAGTCCCCAAAGTCAATATGCATGTGATGCAAATAAACGTTCCTACTAGGGATCCGGCATGAGGCTATGTTATTCTAAGTTTAAATCCTAGGGTGTATTGTTTTAGACCTAGCTTACCCGAGCGGGCAACTCGAGTCGAAGGGGGGCAGCGTACCGGGAATACAGAAGATTCAGAAGACTCAGAGAGAAGAGGGTTTCGTAATAGTTTATACACAGTTCAATCAATATCAAAGCGGTAAAAAGCGACAATTAGCAAATTAGGCCCAAATACGTAAAAATAAGATAATAAACAAAAGCCAATTATAACAGTTATTCTAAGATCGAATTCTGAACCCTGAACCAGAGATTCTGGGTTCGTTCCCCAGCAGAGTCGCCAGAGCTGTCACACCTCCTTTTTCCCGAGGGGATAGGGATAAGAGAGTTTTTCCAATTAAAGTGACATTATTCGAAATGAGATTATTTATTTAATTCAGAGTCGCCACTTGAAATAATTTATGGTGTCCCAAGTCACCGATTTATTTTAAATCCCAAATTGAAGAAATTTGACTCTATTTATGGTCCGCGAACACAGAAGATCGGGTAAGGAATTTTATTAACCCGAGAGAAGGTGTTGGGCATTTTCGGGTTCCGTGGTTTTAGCACGGTCGCTCAACTATTAATAATTGGCTTAATTATCTAATTTATTACATGTTTTAGGCCTATTGTGCATTTTTTAATCGCCTTTAATATTTATGGAATTTTTGAACAAGTCGTGATGTCGCGCACTCGTTGTTTTTGAACACATCGCAAATCGCGTAACATGAAATGCACCCGCGATTTATAACATGTTTATTTTATTATTGTTTGAAGTTATGGTCGGGTCACATGAAATGTGCACCCGAATTGGGAATTATGTATCATGACTATGCCGCAGGAACCGTACCCATAGTCGTGATAATTTAATTGCACGCCTAAAGCAAACTCCGATGTTTGAAATTATTTAAACTAATTTGAGATGATCATGAAAAGGCAAGGATTATGAAAATAATTTATTGTGGAATGAGTATAAGATTCGATAGTGAAAGTCTAAAGATGCTCATAATTAATTTACTAAGATTGAATTGGTGCAAGAACACTCAAAAGAGGTATTTATTTGCGACCAAATTGCAAAATGACTAACCAATTCGTTGTTAGCAGGTATTAAAGATGACAGATTATTGAAGGCATGCCAACAATTAGGGAACCAACAAATTCAGAGTCCATTGGACTCTTTAAATTAGGATAACATGTTGGGCTATGGCCCAAATTGACTCAATTTGGTCTTTTACTGAGACTGTGCACGTTCAGATGCCTAGTCTCCTTTGGTTTCTGATTATTAAAGATGGAACGAAGCGTTTGTTTAAACACTCATAATACTGAATCGAAACATATATAAAAGAAACAAATACTCAGGAATTAAAGAGAAACTGTTCATACAAAGAGAAATCCAAATTACAACTAAATGGCCTTTTAATTAAATTACAATTATAATAAGCATTTGTTCTCTTTGTTACTGTCCGATTTAGACTCGAAATCTATTCAACAATGGATTTGATCAACTGGTAATCAAATCCAATGACAACCTCCACATGCCAACATCAAATCAAAATTACACCATTAATTTCGTGAGCCAACACTCAAATGAAAAAATAATATTGTTTCAATCATATACTTAATACATAAAAGAATTTGGGTCATGTCTAAAACAGTAGTATTGAAATACTATTCACTATTAATTCAAACAAAGGTAATCTAGGCATAAAACTTTTCAACAGTGATAGACCATCTTTGATCACACGAATCCAAACTTGCACATCTTATTAGTACAAAAAGAAAGAGACTCAGATTTCAACAGTCCAATCCCAAATTGAGCAGTATATAACTCTTAATACAACACATAAACTGAATTCTAATTGAAACAAACGGATTTCTAGCATCTTTTAATCATTAAATCTCTGAAATCAACATGCTTCTCATAGGGAAAATAACAAAACCTTCATGTAGTTACTATATTAAAGTTAACCATTCAATTCATGTGCAAAAACCGAACAAACAATAAATTTAAACAAATGCAGCAGATAACTTCAGATAAAACAGCCCATACTTAAATACAAATCAAAGCAGAATACAAGTCTACATACCTAAAGGCAGCAACAATCTAACACAACCAAATAAAGGCTTTGAGATGAATCAGTTAAGGAAGAAAAACGAAGAAGAGATGATGTCAAGTTCGGCAAGCAGAGGTAGCAGATTCCAACCCAGCAAAAACAACAATCCTAATAGCATGAAAGTCTTTTGAGATCCCAGAAAATATCAATCAAACATGCTAGAATTCGAAAACAGCTTTGTATCTCCTTCCCTTTTTTTTTTGTTGATTTTTTGAAGTTGAATACTAAGAACTTTTCTTTCAAATTTCAGCTTCTATTAGTGTTCTTTTGAGTGAGTGAATATGCAGAAAATAATGCCTGTGTGTGAGGGAGTGTGAGGTTTCTTATATAGGCAAATGTGAGGGAATAATTCTAGGGAATGCAGTCCCTAAAAATAAGGAGAAAAGACATCTTTTAAAACTGAATTGGATAGCTGTTGGACAACTGTCCATTCAGATATTTTTTCAGCCCTTGTATCTTCTGAATTTACCCCTTTTTACCCCCAAATTTGATTTAATTCCTTTGTTCTTTTGCATTTTAATCCCTACTGCACTGTTCTAGAAACATCTCAACCACCTAACAGAATGATTCTCTTATAATTCTATTTCCTTTAGCCCCCCTCAAATCCTAGCTAATGTCTTCTTTTGCTTACTAATTTCTTTTTATTTACAATATTCATTCCAAAATTACTGCTCTTTATTTTTACTTTAACAAAAAATAAACAATTAACACGCAATAATTAACTAAACCAAATTAACAGCAAATAAACCAACACAAAACTAAACGTAAATTCACTGAGTCAATCCTTGACTAAAGCATGCTAATTAAAATAATATGCAATTTAAACTAATCAATTCAAGCAGAAAATGACTCTAAACATTTAGACTAAACCAAATCGAACATTCACAAAGAACCAAAAGGACTGAAAAATAGTAAAAGGACAAACGAAGAAAGAGAGGAATGACTTATACCTATTTGGGTTGAACTCGAACAAACACTGACTGCAGTAAAGCAAACATGCCCGAATTCCAGCGTACAAGAGGAATTGCTAAACTAGCAATGCTAATTGCGAGCCGAATTTTTAAAAGAGACGAAATTTTAGGAAGAAAACTGGGTGGTGATTTGAGTTTGATGAAATTCGGACAATGAAGGAGACGGAATAAAATCACCATCAATCAATAGCTCTCATTGAGAGTGACTGATTGAGGCCAGTTTAAACCTAAAATGGCCCGACCTTCATAGATAATCAACAAAGAACGAATAGGATTTTTCTGGGGTTTTTAGATCTGAAAATTGGGGAAATCTGAGGTGTTTTGAAGGAATCTAAAAAGAGATATGAGATGAGGAAAAGATGAGGGTTACAGGGTAAAAATTTGGGGAGGTTTAGGCGATTTTCGGTGGCGACGAAGCAGAGAGTGAAAGGGGGGAACTGTGAGGATGTCTCTAGGGTTAGGGGGTTCCGACAGATTTAAGGGGCTTGAGATTTCAGTTTCCAGCCGTTGGATCAAGTTTGATGAAGGGCTGGGATTAGGACGGGTAAAACAGGGTCGTTTTGGGTCATTGAAGGGGTGGACCGTTTTATTTTTTGTTTCCTGTAAGGGTCTAGGCTGGGGGTGGATTTTGGACAGCATTGGGCCATTGCTTTTGGCCCATTTTGCAGAAGACCCAACAAAACCTCTTCTTTTCCTTGTTTTCTTTCATTTTAAATTCTACAAATTTGATTAAAAGTCCTAATTCAATTCTAACTTAACTCTAATTTGCAAAATTAACCTACTCACTTTTTTTAATATTTAAATAATTAATTAACCTAAGACTAATGAAAGAAAATAAATAATTTAAAACTAAAAGCTAAAAATATAAGAGCCTATAGTATTTTTGTGATTTTTGTTTAATAATATAATTAATTTATGTAATTAGATTCTAAATACAATTAAGATCTAAAATGCTATACAATGAAGAATTAAATATTTTTTAGTATTTTCTTATAATTTTAAAATATTAAATGTGCAACTAAATGCAGACAACAATTAACAAGAAATTTCTAAAATTCTATAAAAATTAAAATAATTAAAACAAATCTATTTTTGTGAATTTTGTAGGAGTATTTTTTGTCGGGCAAAAATCGCGTGCTCATAGTTTCTAGTAGTTTTTTACTTGAATAGATCCAAAATGCACAAAAAAAGGTACTCATTTCCATTAGCTAATAACTGGTAGTAGTAACAAATTACTATCGCAGATTAGCAGATACAACTGGGAGGATTCATTATGAATAGAGCACTAATTAATAAACTTATGATTAGTGAATATCAAAGAGAGTGATATACATTTTCACTGTAATTTTTAACTGTTAAAGTACTTAAATTACTTAATCACTTAGATGTAAATACCGAGTTCGAGTAAATCTTTTTCAGTTTGATGCGAATTAAAATGGGTTAAAGATGATGAATATTAATGTTCTATGTTGTCTATCATAAATTTACCCACTATAATTGTAACATTATTGTCTTTTACCCACAATAATAACAATAAAATTACTGAAGTTTTCCTATATACTATAACGACAACCTACACATGATGACATGAAGGTGATTGTACTGTTATATTGTGATTGTATTGCTATATTGCGTAAATTTCGGTGAATACTTTTACGGTATAATATTTTGTGATTTAATACTATAATGTGTAAAATTCAATTACTTTAGTGTGATGAAAAATAGTTTTATAAATTTATCATTATAGTGCATAAAGTTTCAATGATCACACATGAATAAATTTGTGACTTCACTGCTCTTAGTGTGTAAGAATTCAGTTATTTTAGTATGACCAAAAATAGTTGTGTAGTTTTTCTGTTATAGTGCATAAAATTCTTCAATAATTTTGATATCGTTGAAGGAGTTCCACATTTGATTCATACGTAGATGGGAACATTCATTTGCCGGCGAAGATATAATTTTATTATTAGAGATTAGGACAATATGTTGGATTAACAATTGAATTATGAACTTTTCTCATTTTACCAATTTTTTTTTTTTGCACAAATAGCTGGTTAGATTTACTGTTTAATTACTTTATCTAGCTGGTATACATAGGTAATACACTAATTATATATGGTTACATTTATACTATATATGAATTATACATATATTATTCACCAGCTAATTTTAATTTAAGCAGTTGGATGAACAACTATTTAGGTTAATTCTTCTTTTATGAATTCAAAATCCAAACATTTCCACGAAATGTACCAATGGACTAACATTTGATTGTTTGTTATAAGACATTTATGTCATTAACCCACTTTTTTGAATGAGTTTAAGTTATATACACAATTACTGTAAGAACTTTTTATACTATTAGATCATCTTGATTTATTGTAGCAAACAATTTGTCTTATTCTCAAGATCACGAGAGCTCCACACTTTAAGGAAGTTTAGCTCTGAATATACTTTAAGTGACCTAATAGTGTAGAAACTGTGTATAACTTAAACTCTAAATGAATATGTAAATTTACCATGTTGAGTGATGTGAAGTTGACTAACAGATCACAAGATTCTTGATTAATAGTTACTTCTTGAATTTGAGCCTGCAATATATGCATTTTAAAATGAGAAAATTACCTGGATATTCCTTTTTGACAAATGGAAGCAAGATGGCAATAGGATTGACCAGGTCGAACTATAAGTAGTAGACCCCTCTTTGGTTGTTTGGAAAAAAAGAGAAAAAGTATAACAAGCCCAAACCAAACAAACTTATTTCCAAAACTAGACTTTGCTTTAACAATGGGCATGAGCTGGTTAATAGCAACTTTAGCCATTGCTGCTTTCTTTTCTTCCCAATTAGTTTATGCCTATGATCTCAACCCTCTACAAGACATATGTGTTGGAGTTCAAGACTCTAACTCTTCTGGTAATTTATCCTTCTATAGTACTCATAAAAGCTTTTAAAACTAAATTCTTCTTTCTTTTTTCTTTTTTAACAGTATGTTATATAATCAATGTTGTTAAAAGTCATATATTGCTTTGTTGCTTAAAACGATGAAGAAATGTGAAGCGAGGGGTTATCACTTTATAGGTGAAGCCACATGCTTCAAAGAAATGTGTCTTGCAAATAATGACACACACTGATCCCGAATAAGAAAGAGTCAGTTCTCCGAATGATCTCAAATTTGAGGAGGAGTTGGACTAACGTCGTCATTATTATAAATTAGATGTCGAATTAGGTTATTCTTAGTGCGAATTGATTATTTATAGTATTAAAATCATATATATTTAATTCTCCATAAATTATGTGCTTCACTAATTCAAAAAGCATACACTTTGCTTCTCACTTCTCGTTTCAAGCCTCATGAATTTTCCCTTTTTTTTTTTTTTTTTGCACTTTCACTACTAAAATACAAAAAAAAAAAAAAAATTAGCGACGGACAAATTCTGTAGGTAAACCAAAAACTCCATTGCTAATCCTATTTAGTGACGGATTAGCAACAAATTATCAAGAAATTCTCTGTTAGCTATGAGCGATTTAGCGATAGAGTAACAACGAAGTTCGTAGCTAATTTTATTTTTTTTTGTAGTGTTTTCGCTTTTATAAGTTTTAGCTCTTAATCAATGAATAACATATTAGCTTCATTTTGTTTCACTTATGCAGTTTTCGTGAATGGACAGTTTTGCAAAGACCCAAAGCTTGCAAAATCAGATGATTTCTTTGCTTCAGGTCTTAATGTAAGAGGAAATATAGCGCTGCCTAAGTGGGGTTATTCTGTGACTATTTTGGATGTAAATACAATGCCTGGACTCAACACTCTTGGTATTTCTATATCTCGTGCTGACTTAGAACCGAAGGGTCTAGTCCCATTTCACACACATCCTCGAGCTACTGAGCTCATAACTATATTGGAAGGTACTATTTATGCTGGATTTCTTCTCCCTGATTTTCCCAACATTTTTAAGAGTCATCTCTTCTCGAAAATTTTGAATCCTGGAGATGTATTTGTGATCCCACAAGGTCTTATTCACTTCCTGTATAATGTGGGACATAAAAATGCTACTGTACTTGCTTCTTTCAACAGTCAACGTCCTGGATTCGTCATGATTCCTAGTGAAATCTTTGCTTCAGATCCGCCTATTCTAGACGATGTTCTTGCCAAAGGTTTCCAGCTTGATAAGAAAGTGATCAAGCAACTTCGGAAGAAATTCTCCTAGGAGATGCCATTACAGACAGGGGCTCACTTGAACCTATAGTTTCGGCTCAGACCCTATATATCTTTCCTCATTAAATATGTACAAATAATAGCTTTTGAACCCATTAAATTAGATGAAGTATGATAGAATTTCGAATCTGAACCCATGTAGTTTAAATTCTAGATTCGCATCTGATTAACGATATTATATATTGTGTGCTGAAAGTTGTGTGTAGCTTGTTCACAAGCAATGTGGGAATGTATTCGTATACTTTTCTTTAACGTTACCATTTCCATTAACAAATTCCTATAGCAGATAAGCAACTGGGAGGATTCACTATGAATACAACACTAATAAACTAGTGATTAGTAAATAGCAAAGAGCTTGACAATTTGATGTGAACTTATAAATAGAAGCTGTCATTTTCACTAATTCTCTATCCGTCGTGTTGTTATTTTTCAAAAAAGGAATAAAGTCAAGGAACTAGTTGTGAGCTAATTAAACTATAAATGTTATATTTATGCTCGCAATGTCCATTTGGTACATTCAATTTTTGGTATATAAATAAGTAGGAGTACTATCTATTATTTAGGGGTAATTTCATGGTTCAATTTTACTTTATTGCACTAAAGTCCAATCAAATAATCTAATTGAAAATATCATATCTTCAAAAGCTCATTACTTCAATAAAGGCATTGAAGTCAGGATGGCAACCTCAATATTTTTTCTAATGAATCCACAAATATATTAAAGTTTCTCCTACTAACAGACTGAAATAACATTAATGAGAAAAGAAAAACTTCCCCATCACATCACTAATCGGCATAGGATTCAAGATAAGACCAGGATTCGAGTCAAGTCGATGTTTTCTTGATTGAATTATTTGTTGAAAAGGAAAGGAATTGCCGGGAGAGACAAAAAGTTTTACTAGTTATAATTACTCATAAATTAGTGTAGTTTGACAAACGAATTACTGAAGTAAATTTGGAAAAGAATATGATTTTTCATTTTGGACCCGTTAATTTTTTTTTTGTGCGCCTAGAAGATAACAAAAGATATTTTTACACAATTAGCCGGTCGGATTAACTGTTTATTTTTTCGAGCATGTATACATAAATTATATACTGATTATATACAGTTATATAAATTTAATACATGGATTATAAATATATTATACATATGTCGGTTATCTTAAATTTAGCGGTTGGATAAACGACTACTTAGGTTACTTCGAGCATGTGTCTTGATGTCACGACCCAAAATCTAACCTGTCGTGATGACGCCTATCTCAGTACTAGGCAGGCCGACAACATCAATAACCCACGATTTTCTTTAAATTTTAAAACGTAACGTTTAATACAATACCAAAGATCTAGCAATTTTCGATACAACACTCCCAAAACCTGGTGTCACTGAGTACATGAGCATCTAATATGAGTATAAGTCTGGAAAATACGGTCTATAATAGTCTGAGACCAAATACAGTTAACAAGGAGATAGAGAAGGAGAGACAAGGTCTGCGGAGCACGGCAGCTACCACAAAATCTCCTGAAAATCAACTACACGAAATGATCAACACCCGCTATGTTCAGGAACACCTGGATCTGCACACGAAGTGCAGGGTGTAGTATGAGTACAACCAACTCAGCAAGTAACAATAATAACTAAGGAACTGAAGATAATGACGAGCTACACAATCATAGTTCACTTTCAGTAGTTCCAGCAAAGAATAGACATATTTTCAAATCCGGCAGTTTAAGTCAAATCAATTTTATACAGTTCAATTTCAAGTAATCCGGATATAAATTCTTTCAGAGATTTCACAACAATGACAGATAGCAACCAAGTGCAACAACAAATGTAAAGCAAGTATAACCTCTCAGGCAACAGTCACTCAGCTCATCACAACAGCTTAACCACTCGGCTCTCAGCCCTCAGCACTCACACTCAATGGGTACTCGCGCTCACTGGGGTGTGTACAGACTCCGGAGGGGCTCCTACAACCCAAGCGCCATAATCTGCACGGATAACTCACGTGCTATAATATCCTGCACGGATAACTCACGTGCCATAATATCCTTACCTCACCGACAGGCCCTCGACCTTACTCAGTCCTCAACCTTTCAAGTCTCTCGGGCTCTCAGGAATCACAAAGATCAGCCCAAACAAAGATAACATAGTTTATCAATAATTATCCAGAAATACTGAGGTATAATACGCAAGAAAAATCATGACTGAGTACAAGACAATAATTAGCAAATAATTTAACAAGTACATGACCTCTACGGGTCTCAACAGTACTATAACATAGCCTAAGGATGATTTCTAACATGATTTATAGTCAAGTTTCTTCAACACATAGAGATCATATAGCTAACAATAAATTATTCAACTTTACAGTTTTCTGGGACGGACCAACTCACAATCCCCTCGGTGCACGCCCACATGTCTGTCACCTAGCATGTGCGTCGCCTCCAAAATAATCACATGATACCAAAATTCGGGGTTTCATACCCTCAAGACCAGATTTATAATTGTTACTTGCCTCAACCCGTGTAATTTTTTATTTCGCTATGCCCTTTCCACAATAATTGGTCTCCGAAAGGCTTGTATCTAGCCACAATTAATTCGATTCAATCAATACCAATTATTGTAATTAATTCCATAAGGAGATACTAATTTTGCTTCCAATAAAATCTGAAATTAACTCAAAAATTGCTAGTGGGGCCCACGTATCGGAACCTGACAAAAGTTACATAATATGAACGATCCTCCAACTACGAGTCCAACCATACAAATTTCACCAAAATTCGACACCAACTCGACCCTCGAATCTTCAATTAAAGCCTATGAAGATTTCTACCATTTTCAACCCAATCCTTACCCAATCCTTACCCTATGAAGATTTCTACCATTTTCAACCCAATCCTTATCCATTTGAACTTAACAATCTTTTCACAACCTTATTGGTATGTATACATAATACTCTTATACCCAAGAAATATACTATAAATCACCCATTTGTTTTTTTACTCCAAATCCGAAATTGAAGGATTGAGGAAAGAAATTCTTACCTCTTTGAAGCCCTAACAAGATCCTTGTGAAATCTTCAAACCTTGAATTAGAATTGATGGATAAATGACTAAGTCTTCACTTTCTCTCTCTAAAATGCTCTCACCTCTCTCTAAAATATCAGATTTTGGCTAAAAAATGAGCTTCAAGGGCTATAAATCGAAGGTGGGCCGGGTAAAAAATTAGAAAGAATGGAAGCTCCAGCGCAGTTATGCGACCGCATAACAGGTATGCGGTCCGCATATCCGCCGCATAATTTGGCCTCCAAAGTTGGGCGTTACTGACCCGGTTTGCGATCATTATGCAACTCGCATACTTGTTTATGCGGTCGCATAATGCACCGCAAAACAGGTATGCAGTCGCATAGTGCACTGTAGATTTTTCTCAAATCTTGCCCCCCTCTTGATCCACTTTGCAACCATTATGTGGTCCGCAGAGTGATTCTGCGATCGCATAGTGGTCGCAGAAATGACCTTTTTCTAACAAAAGTTTTCTTTACACATCAGTGCATAGTTCAACCCAAAAAGTCCGAGCCTTCTATAATCTTTGCTTCTAATTGATCTATCTCGGCACCACCAAACCTTAGTTTCCTTAGAAAAATTTCTCTGGGGTCGTTACACATAAGTTAATATCCGGTCAACCTTTTCAACTTAAATTCTAAACCTGGGAACTAAGAGCTCTAAATCATTTCAAAACCTCACCGCACCCAAACCAATTACCCCGGCAAGCCAAATAACAACTGTAATTCACAATTTGAGCAGTAAATGGGGGAACGAGATTGAAATAGTCAAAACGACCGGCTAGGTTGTTACACTTGAGTCCCTAGCTTGATCTATCATAATTTGTTGAAAACTAGAAGTTTAAAGGTTTAAATAATTCCTAAGTTTGACCGTAGGTTGACTTTGTTGCTATCAGGTTCGAATTACGACTCCGGAACTTGGTATAGGTTCATTTAAGTATTTATAATTTGTCTGCAAAACTTGGTGCAAAACAGAGTTGATTTGACGTGATTCGTACGTCAGGTTTAAAAAATTAAAAGTTCTTAAGTTTCTTTGAAATTTTATTTGTTTTGGTGTCCGATTCGTGGTTCTAGGTGTCATTTTGATGTTTTGATCGCACGAGAAAGTTTGTATGATGTTATTACACTTGTGTGCATGTTTGGTTTGGAGACCGAGGGGCTCGGGTAAGTTTCGGATAGGCTACAAAATGGTTTTTGACTTAGAGTAATAAATGGTGCTTCTTTGCTTCTGGTGTTACCTGCAGTTCTCGCAATTGCGAGGTCTAACTCGCAAATGGAGATTCGCTTTTGCGAAGGATACTTCGCATATGCGAGCATGAGTTAGCTGGGCAGGACTCGCAATTGCGAGGAAAATGTTCGCATTTGCGGACTTGACAGTGGTCGCAATTACGATCTAAGAGTCGCATTTGCGACTTAGCAGTTCTCGAGCAGGCTTCGCATTTGCGAAGTAAAAGTGCGCAATTGCAGAGGCTGGGTGTTTGCAATTGCGAACAAATTATCGCATGTGCGACGAAGACATGCTCAGTGACTTCTTCGCATCGCAATTGCGAACTATGTATTGCAGTTGCGATAACTGCATTTGGGTAAAAGAGGAGAAAACCGGGATTTAGCTTATTTCTTTCAAACTCTCAACCCTAAACACCCTATAGGTGATTTTTCCGATAGGTATTCTTCCTAAATACATTAGTAAGTGACTTCAATCTACTTTTTTTCAATTACTAATTATATTTCATAAGTTTTTAATATGAAATCTAGGATTTTCATGGTAGAAATTAGGGATTTGGGTAGAATTAAGAATTTTTATAAATTTGAGATTTAGACCTCGAATTGAGGTCGGATTTCGAAACAAATTACATAATCGGGCTCGGGGGTGAATGGGTATTCGGATTTTGGTCCGAATTTTAATTTTGACCAAGCGGGCACGAGGTTGACTTTTGTTGACTTTTTCAATAATGATCTTAGTTTCTAAGGCTTATTTTGATCATTTGGTTAATAATTTGCTAGATTTGGTTGGTGTGGAGGCTTGTTCGAAAGGTAAGGTCGTGGTTGAACTTTGAGTTAATTGCGATGTGAGGTAAGTGTTGGGTCTAACCTTGATTTGAGTGAATTAGGGACCCTTGGAATACATGTTATGTGAATTATGCACAGTTACCCTACTTGCTTCCCTACATTCATTGCTTCATAGTATATCTTTTTTCATGCCTTAGTTGCTACATGCTTATTTGATTTCCATGTCATAATTGCTACTTGCCATTTAGTATTTCTTGTATTAAATTGTCCACCCCCCTCCCCCCCATAATTCCATGCTTATATACTACTTGTCTCTATTTGCTTCCCTTACATATCTAAATTGTCTTTTGCCTTGTTTTCCTTAGAGTTTCGTATTAATTTTTGCCTTCATTGATGAAATTTCACTTGAATGCATTGTTAAATGGTAGATACTATTAAGTTGGTAAAGATGAGACATCCGAGTAGTCCGAGTCTCTTCGGTTATCATGTTATTCTCTATTGCCGTACGTTTATTCTCTTGACATATGATTTTTCGTAAATCTTGATTATTGAATTATTATTGTTAATTGAACTTTTTTGGGGAGAGGGTTGCACGCCGCAACGGAAGTTGAAAGGAAATGAATTGAAAAGACGGAAAAAGGATGGACTATGATGTTGACAAATGATTATATTGTGGGATCGGGTTGCGGGCAACAACATATTGTTTAAAGTTTATATTGTGGGGTAGGGTTGCACACCGCAACATGTTGATATAAGTTATAATTGTTGTGATTATTGAATTGGCCTCGGTTGTTGAGATGCGTTATATGACTGGTTATTTGGGACTCTTTGCTAGTTGATTTGAGTTCGTTGATATGAGTTACCTGCTTTACTTCTATTCGTGTCTTTCTGTTATTATTATTATTATTATTATTATTATTATTATTATTATTATTATTATTTCATTATTATTATTATTATTATTATTACTATTATTATTATTATTATTATTATTATTATTATTATTATTATTATTATTATTATTATTATTATTATTATTATTATTATTATTATTATTATTATTATTATTATTTGTCTACGTACATGTCTTGTTATAGCCTCGTCACTACTTCGTCGAGGTTAGGCTCGACACTTACAGAGTACATGGGGTTGGTTGTACTCATACTACACTCTGCACTTCTTGTGCAAATTTTGGAGTTGGTCTCAACGTCGTACCATAGACTTTCTCGGATCCAGCTACCTAGAGGAGACTTGAGGTATAGCTGCACGATGTCTTCAACTCTGAAGTCCCCTTCTATTTCCTTTAGTTTTTTATTTAATTCAGACAGTTATGTTTATTTCAGACCGTTATTTATAGCATCTTAGACGCTTATGTATTCGTGACACAAATTCCGGGGTTTATATTTGGAATTCGTCAATTATTAGTTATTTACTTTGTTTCAGACTATTTAGTTTCTATATTGTCATAAAAATTGAAAAAATGGCTAATAATTACATTTAACGTTGGCTTGCCTAGCAAGTAAAATATTAGGCGCCATCACGGTCCCGAGGGTGGGAATTTTGGGTCGTGACAAGTTGGTATCAGAGCACTAGGTTGCCTAGGTCTCACGAATCATGATCAAGCTTAGTAGAATCTGGAGGATCGGTACGGAGACATCTGTACTTATCTCAAAGAGGCCATGAAGTTTAGAAAAAAATTCACTTCTTTATTTCTCTGTTGTGCGATTTTGTTCTATCATTGATGATTGAATCATTCTATTCTTGTTCTCTCGCAGATGGCGAGAACACACAAAACATTAGCAGCAGGATAGGAGCCGGAGCCCCCTTTGGCAGCTACGACCAGGTGCAGAGGTCGAGGCCGAGGCCAGCTAGGGGCCGAGGCCTAGAGCTCGAGCAGCAACACCCGCAATGGATCCTTAGGTAGATTTTGATGAGGAGGTTCCAACTCAGACATAACCCATTGGACCAGCTCAGGTCCCGGAGGGATTCTTAGCCACTCAAGTGCTTCAGGACACTCTAGTCCGTTTGGTGGGCCTTATGGAGAGTGTGGCCCAGACCGGTGCATTTCCAATGGCACCAACCGTCTCTCGGGCTGGGGGAGGACACATACTCACTATACTCACACTTCAGAGCAGGTGGATCCCCTATATCAGACTCCATCAGCCCATCCAGTTGGGGTGGTTCTGCCGGTTATTGTGGCACAGGCGGGGTGATAGGCCCGCTTTGTCTTCTGAGGCTATGTTGAGGTTGGATATGTTGAGGTGCTGCGGAACATGGGTATAGTTGAGACCAATTGGGTCGATTTTGTAGCATTTCAGATGACTGGTTTCGCTAGGAGATGGTGGAGATATTACATGTTGACTAGACCAACTGGTTCACTTGCACTTACCTGGGATCATTTCTCACAACTATTTTTAGATAAATTCATTCTTATTACTCTGATAGAGAATATCGCAGGCTGTTCGAGCATTTTTAACAGGGTAGTATAACTGTCACCCAGTATGAGACTCGATTTGTGGACCTAGCTCGCTAGTAGGAGAGTAAGGTGATTTATTGATGGGCTCACTTACACTATCAGGCTACAGATGGCCAAGGAGACCGAGAGTGATATTTCTTTCCAGACGGCCGTAGATATTGCTAGACAGATCGAGATGGTTCGTGCTCAGTAGAGGGGGCCGATGTATGATAAGAGGCCTCATCATTTTGGTGGTTTTAGTGGTGCCTCATCTGGAGGACGGGGTTCTTTAGGTAGAGGACATCCTCCTAGGAAGTTTCAGTCAACTCTTCAGGTAGCCCATAATGCTTCAGGCGGTCGTGGTTCTTATGGGTATCGTTTCGAGAAGCCAGCATTAAGTGCACATTCAGCTCCTATCAGTGCACCACCGCTTCAGATTTAGTACAATGGCTATTCGGTTCGTCAGGGTCAGTCTTCATTTTAGCAGCCTTAGCAGCCGAGCGATTGCTTTGAGTGTGGGGACATAGGTCACATCAGGAGGTATTGTCCTAGATTGTCGAGCAACAGATCTCAACAAGGATCTCGTGCCATTATACCGGCACCGGTTTCCCTATCGCCCCTGCAGCCAGCTAGAGGTAGGGGTCAGGCAACCAGAGGTGGAGGTCAGGCCGCTAGAGGTGGAGGTCAGGCTATTAGAGGTGGAGGCCAGCTAGCTAGAGGCCATCCTAGAGACGTATTTCAGAGTGGTAGGGCCCAACCCTGATGTTATGCTTTCCCATCTAGGCTTGAGGATGAGTCATCTGACGCCGTTATCACAGGTATTGTTCCAGTTTGACATAGATATGTTTCAGTTCTATTTGACATGGGATCTACTTATTCCTACGTGTCATCCTATTTTACTTCATATTTGATTGTACCTCGTGATTCTTTGAGTGCTCCTATGTATGTGTCCATGCATGTGGGAGATTCTATTATTGTAGATCGTGTCTATCGCTCGTGTGTGGTTACTATTGGGAATTTTGAGACTAGCGTAGATCTCCTACTTCTTGATATGGTAGATTTTGATATCATCTTGGGTATGGATTGGTTGTCACCTTATCATGCTTATTGGATTGTCATGCAAAGACGATGACCTTATCCCTGCCGAGGCTGCCTCGATTAGAGTGTATGGGGACTCTTGGACATTCTACTAGCACAATTATTTCTTATGTGAAGGCTCGACATATAGTCGAGAAAGGTTGTCTAGCATATTTGGCCTACGTTCGTGATTCTAGTGTGGATGTTCCTTCCATGAATTCAGTACCATTTGTGCGTGAGTTTACAGAGGTATTCCCCGCCGATCTGCCGAGGATGCCACTCGACAGAGATATTGACTTTTGTATTGATTTGGCTCCGGGTACTCAGCCCATTTCTATTCCACCATACCGTATGGCGCCACCTGAGTTGAAGGAACTGACTGAGCAGTTATAGGATTTTGCTTGATAATGGGTTCTTTAGGCCTAGTGTCTCACCTTGGGGCGCGCCCGTGTTGTTTGTGAAGAAGAAGGATGGTTCTATGATGATGTGCATGGACTATCGACAGTTGAACAAAGTGACCATCAAGAACAAGTATCCGTTGCCGAGGATTGATGACTTATTTGATCAATGTCACGACCCCAAATTTCCTCCGTAGGATGTCATGATGGCACCTAGTCTCTAAGACTAGGTAAGCCTATCAATGCGGAATAATAATAAATATCTGAAATAAATAAACTACAATTCAAACAATTTTAACTCCCAAAACCCGGTAGAAATAAGTCACAAGCTTCTAAGAATTTATTCTCAATGTCTCTATATGTCAAGGTCTAGATAAAATATAAGGAAGCAACATAAAATGATAGAAGGGGACTCCGGAGTCTGCGGACGCTGGCAGATATACCTCGAAGTCTCCGTGCGCAGGTAACTCAATGACGTCTAGGCTGGTAAAATGTACCTGGATCTGCACAAAAAGATGTGCAGAAGCGTAGTATGAGTACACCACAGCGGTACCCAGTAAGTGCCAAGCCTAACCTCGGTAGAGTAGTGACGAGGTCAGGTGAGGCCCTACTGGAATATAATAATGGCATGGTAAAATATTTATCAATGTAGTAAAATAAAATGACATTGAAAATGAATCAAATAGTATGTCACATTTAATGACACCAAATAATTGCAAATAATATCTCGTGGAAATCAAAACAGAATTTCCTTCAACTTTATGAAAATCACAATAATAATCAAAGGCAACTACAGCCATAAATCAATATCAACAAGGGCACTCCCGAGGTACCGCCTCGTAGTCCCAAATCATAAATAAATTCACAATATCTCATTTCCTTATATCACCGCGGGAGCCTTCACAATTTATTTAAAGAAAACATTTTTCCCGAAATAGCATCCCGCGTTTTAGCCACCCTTATCACACCGCATGACTTCTGGTAGTTCCCCTACTAGCCACGCGTATCAAGCCACCCTTATCTCACCGCATGCGTTTCAACACCCAGACCTTATACCACCGCATGCGTATCAATATCAAAATATATCACAATTTGCACCTCAAGTGCTTAAATAATTTAACTTGCCAAAATAATTCAACAACAATATTTTTTCACAATAAAGAGCTCACGGCTCATGCCAAAATAAATCATCAATAATAGTTTGCCACAATAAAGAGCTCACGGCTCATGCCAAAATAAATCATCAATAATAGTTTTCCACAATAAAGAGCTCACAGCTCATGTCAAAATAATTCATCAATAATATTCTTCCACAATAAAGAGCTCACGGCTCCCTCACAATGAGTATAAAAATATTCAGGAGTAAATAATTTAGGAAAATAATATTTCAAAATCTTTACTACGTTGCTTCAATATCAAGTTTAAAAATGTCAAATACTTCATATTAATAATATTTAATTTAAAGAAAATTAACCTTCAAATAATGCACAGAATAAAAGAAACCAAGTTTCAACTAAACAGGTAAAACAATTAGTAAGAAAAGATCAAACAAATTTGAAGTATATATCTCACATCAATGATGAAGAATATAACAAGATAAAATAATTTAATAAATGCGCAACAGTGATCTACACAATTTAAAAATATAATCTTTCGCAAATTAACTCGTGTACACACTCGTCACCTCGTGCACATGACTTTCAACACATTTCAATAATCACATTAATACATATTCTAGGGGAAATTTCCCCCACACAAGGTTAGACAAGTCACTTACCTCGACTTACTCCAATTTAACCAAGTATTATGCTTTTTCCTCGAATTTCCGACTCCGATCGACTCGTATCTAGTTATAATTAATTCGATACAGTCAACAAAAATTATAGTAATCAATTTCATAAGAAAATATTACATTTTCGGTAAAATCCGAAATTAGCTCAAAATTTGCCCGTGGGACCCACATCTCGGAATCCGGCAAAACTTATAAAATCCGACAACCCATTCAATTACGAGTCCACCCATACTAATTTTACCAAAATCCGATAACAACTCGACCTCCAAATCTTAAATTTTCGTTTTTGGAAGATTTTGCAAAAATCTTGATTTTTCTTCCATAAATTCACGGATTCATGATGTAAATGAGTATGGAATCATGAAATATAATCAATATAGGATAAGGAACACTTACCCCAATATTTTCCCGTGAAAATCGCCCAAAAACCGTGCTCCAAAAATCCAAAACGAAATGAATGAAATGAGCATTTTTGGTCCTTAAGTTTCTGCCAATCCGTCACTAAAAGTCCATTTTTCGTCACTAAAAGTCTACCAGAAACAGCTCTACCAGTCTTATTTCAATTAATCATAACTTTATGTACAAATGTCCAAATGATAAATGGTTTAACTTTCTGGAAACTAGAATCCACCGACTACAACTTTTATGTTTTGTAATTATTCCGATTCCTTATGCATTGCGAGAAATAATCTCCCAAAGTTGGCTGCATGCATCAGAATTTCTGGCGAAATTTCTGGCGAAACTGCTCTACCAGCCTTCTTTCAATCCATCATAACTTTCTGTACAAATGTCCAAATAATTCATAGTTTAACTTTCTGGAACCTATAATCCAACGACTACAACTTTCATGTTTCGTACGTTTTCTGATTCCTTATGCATTGCGAGATATAAGCTTCCAAACTTGGCTCCACGTACGGAATTTCTGCAAACAGAAATTTCCAGCACTTTGTCCGAAATTCATTCCGTTTACCTTCCGAAATCCACCCGAGACCCTCGGGACCTTAACCAATTATTCCAACATGTCCCAAAATACCATACGAACTTAGTCGAGGCTTCAAACTACATCAAACAACATCAAAACGACGAATTGCACCTCAAATCAAAATCAATGAACTTTGAACTTTCAAATTCTATATCTTGTGTCGAAACACATCAAATCAATTCGGAATGACTTCAAATTTTGCACACAAGTCATAAATGACAAAACTGAGCTATGAAAATTTTCAGAATCGGATTTCGACCCCGATATCAAAAAGTCAACCTCTCGGTCAAACTTCCCAAAAATTCAACTTTCGGCATTTCAAGTCTAATTCTACTACGGACTTCCAAATAAAATTTCGATCACGCTCTTAAGTCCAAAATCACCATACGGAGCTGTTGGAATCATCAAAATTCTATTCCGGGGTCGTTTGCACATAATTTGACATCCGGTCACTATTTGAACTTAAACTTTTAATTTTTCATTAAAATTCTATATCTCGGGCTAGGGACCTCAGAATTTGATTCCGGGCATACGCCTAAGTCCCAAATCACGATACGAACCTACAAAAATTATCAAAACACTGATCCGAGTCTGGTTGCTCAAAATGTTGACCAAAGTCAACTCAGTTGAGTTTTAAAGCTCTAATTCACATTTTAATTCATTTTTCACCTTAAATTTTCCGGAAAAGTTTTACGGACTGCACACGCAAGTCGAGTAATGATAAATAGTGCTTTTCGAGGTCTTAGAACACAGAATTAATTATTAAATTTAAAGATGACATTTTGGGTCATCACATTCTCCACCTCTAAAACAAACGTTCGTCCTCGAACGGAGTTAGAAAAAGTACCTGAGCTTGTGAATAAGTGTGGATAACGGCTACGTATATCATGCTCGGTCTCCCAAGTCGCCTCCTCGACCGGATGACCCCTCCACTGAACCTTCACAGAAGCAATGTTCTTTGTCCTCAGCTTTCGAACCTGCCTATCTAAAATAGCCACTGGTTCCTCAATATAAGATAGATCCTTGTCCAACTGAACCGAACTGAAGTCTAACACATGAGACGAATCCCCGTGATATTTTCGAAGCATAGAAACATGGAATACCGGATGAACTGCAGAGAGACTAGGTGGTAGCGCAAGTCTGTAAGCCACCTCTCTAACTCTTTCAAGAATCTCTAAAGGCCCAATATACCTAGGGCTCAAATTGCCCTTCTTCCCGAACCTCATCACACCCTTCATAGGCGAAACCCGAAGCAATACCCGCTCATCAACCATGAATGCAACATCACGAACCTTCTGATTCGCATAACTCTTCTATCTAGATTGGGATGTACGAAGTCAATCCTGAATCAAGTCTGTACCCAATAGCCTAGCCTCGCCCGGTTCGAACCAACCCACTGGGGACTAGCACCACCTACCATATAAGGCCTCATACGGAGCCATCTGGATGCTTGACTGGTAACTGTTATTGTAAGCAAACTCCGCAAGTGGTAAGAACGGATCCCAAGCACCCCTAAAATCTATCACACACGCACGAAGCATATCCTCCAGTATCTGAATAGTGCGTTCGGACTGCCCGTCCATCTGAGGGTGAAATGTTGTACTCAACTCTACCCGGGTACCCAACTCACACTGTACTGCCCTCCAAAACCGTGAGGTAAACTGTGTACCCCAGTCAGAGATGATAGATATTGGTACACCGTGAAGTCTGACAATCTTGCGAATATATACCTGAGCCAGCTGCTCTGAAGAGTAAGTAGTAATCACAGGAATGAAATGAGCTGATTTGGTCAGCCTATCCACAATCACCCAAACTGCGTCCAACTTCCGCTAAGTCCGTGGGAGCCCAACAACGAAATCCATAGTGATCCTCTCCCATTTCCATTCTGGAATCACTAACTTCTAAAGCAATCCACTAGGTCGTTGATGCTCATATCTCACTTGTTGACAATTTAGACACCGAGCTACATACTCCACTATGTCTTTCTTCATCTTCCTCTACCAATAATATTGCCTCAAGTCCTGCTACATCTTCGTAGCACCCGGATGTATGGAGTACCGCGAATTATCAGCCTCCTGGAGAATCAATTCACGAAAACCATCTACATTAGGCACACATAGCCTACCCTGCATCCGTAATACATCTTCATCTCCAATAGTGACTTCCTTGGTATCGCCGTGCTGAACTGTGTCCTTAAGGACAAGCAGATGGGGGTCATCATACTGACGTTCCCTGATACGATCATAAAGTGAAGACTGGAAAACCACGCAAGCCAAAATCCAACTCGGCTCGGAAACATCCAATCTAACAAACTGGTTGGCCAAGGCCTGAACATCCATGGCTAAAGGCCTCTCTACTACCGGTAAATATGTTAAGCTACCCAAACTCTCCGCCTTACGACTCAAGGCATCGGCCACCACATTGGCCTTCCCCGGATGATAGAGAATGGTGATATCATAATCCTTAAGCAACTCTAACCATCTCCGCTGCCGTAAATTAAGATCCTTCTGTTTAAACAGATGCTGTAGACTCCGGTGATCAGTGTATATTTCACAATGGACACCGTACAAATAATGCCGCCAAATTTTTAAGGCATGAACAATAGCTGCTAACTCCAGGTCATGTACATGATAATTCTTTTCATGCACCTTTAACTGTCTGGACGCGTAAGTAATCACCCTACCGTCTCGCATCAACACTGCGCCGAGACCAATACGTGACGTGTCACAATACACAGTATAAGATCCTGTACCTATAGGTAATACCAATACTGGGGTTGTAGTCAAAGCTATCTTGAGCTTTTGGAAGCTGTCCTCACATTCCTCGGTCCATCTGAATGGAGCACCCTTCTGGGTCAATCTGGTCTTAATAGTTGTTCATAATCAATTACCGAATCATCAATTAACTTCATGTTAACAAAAATCTTATTTCAAACTTTCACAATACTGATAACGAGACACGAGGCATGAAGACCTCAAACTTATTTACCCAAATTAACGAGTCACATTTAACGCCACCTAGGCGGGCACCTACCTCGTAGGTTAAAAATTAATAATTACCACACGAATTTGACAACTATGCACAAAGAATTTCATATAAGAATTTTCAAATAAGCCTAACAGGCATGACTCCCTATTAGTACTATAGTACAAATTTAATTTCACAAGGGAGAACTTAAACACAAGAATTTTCCTCACAAGGATCTCGTCCTTATATAACTTCCACCACAGCTCGTAGCCCGGTTTAAACATATCAATTTATATAAAAATGTGAGGATCTCGTCCTCAGTTCTGAATCACAAGTAATATGCACATCGTGCCAATTGCAAATTTCTATTTTCTCCTTTTAAATAATTTCGGTTACACCAAATCACAACACATAATGAACCCCACACCGGTAGGGCATATAATTCATAATTTGCAATTAATTATTCGGAATTTACATCAAAATTTACCGAAATGAGTAACAAAAAGCCACATTTAGCCTCACAGCTCTTATTAGTGACCAACACGAAATGATAGGCGTAGTTATCTCCATAAAATCTCCCAACAGGGGTAAACACATAAGTAAATTATAGAATTATGAAGCTCACTCATAATTGGAGCACAATAGGAAGACTCATTTCGATATTGAGAACCGAATCAACTTAAGGAAATTATTCCTTTATATTAAATCGAGGTCGTACCTGTAACGACACCATCTGATGTAGCGACCTCCGCCATACCGTAAAATAAATATATCAACGGCTGGGTCTCCACCTCTAGGACGCCTTTTACCCGTATGTCCTCCACCCTTAACTGGTCGTGTGGGTGGTGTAGTAACTGCAATAGGGCACGTAGCCTGAGTGCTTTGATGAAATATGCCTCTCCCAAGTTTGAAATAATTTTCTCATGATGTGCCTAGTATCACCGTATTCATAACAACCCTTTTGCGGGTAAGGCTGCTCATATTGAGTCTGTGCAGATAACTGGAATAACCATTGTAGGAACTCATGTCGGTGGTGCATTAAAAGAACTTACTAGAGCACCCCGAGTAATCCGATGTGCGGAATGGGCATGGCCGACTGCCCGAGCCCCCGCCATAATGATTTATACTTGCAGAGTAGAATCCACTGAATCCCCCAGAACCTCGAGACGTCTTGGTCTCCTTAGTTTCCTTTTTCCTTACCCCGAACACGTTCTAATATTTTGGCAATTTGTACAACTAGCATAAATGAAGTATCAGCTTATAACTCCCGAGTTGTACAAAATTTTACGATTATAATTAAGTCCTTTAATGAGTCTGTGGACTCGACCTCTGGCTGTAGGAAGCAAAGTAGGAGTATGACGGGCTAACTTATTAAACTTGATGGCATATTCTGACATCGTCAATGGTGATATGACGCAACCGTTCAAACCCTATGCACCACGCATTACGGAGAGTCCGGGAAACAAACTCTTTCAAAAGCGTTTCTGAGAACTAAGCCAAGTGGGCGGTGTTGCATTGGCTGGCCTGCCCTCTTCATAGGCATACCACGAACACCGGTGGTGAATTATCTCTCCCAAGGCAAATTTCTTCTTTTGTTATGCTGACTTAACATTGTTGAGCTGACCCATTTCTTAACCTACTCTTCGACTCTTCTTTGGGGTAACCCTTACCCTTATTTATACACAATGATCACAAAAGTAGAGCTCCATACAGACAATCTTGGCATGAATCACATAATCCATAATCTCGTCAACAACTATACTTACTCCGAAGCACTCCAAAATCCGCAACAGTGACGTCCACGCTGAGTAGACCTTCTACAAATTTAGAGTTGTTTCTATAACTCATTTGCTATTGAAGTATAGGATTATTAAGGAGGCGGACATACCGCAAGTCCCAACCTTATCCTCTATAAAATTTTAGGTCTTAAACATGTGTAAATTTTAGGGAACCTTTCAGTACCACATATATACATTTCAGGCCAAAACTTATATAATACATGACCCCGCAATCCACCCATTGGTAGTGGACGGCGTGAAGTCATAGGCCACAATAATAACCTTCACAACTCGTATAAATCAACCAGACGCCAATGTCAGTTGCACCCCGCACATGATTCACTAGGTGATCTCTCAATACGCCCACATCTTCAGTCGGAACCACACGTTAAGGCAATGTTTGAGCATCTCTGGCTCCCTCGTAGTCCATCTGCGGCATCACGAATCGTCGACGCACAACTGATATTGAGTGCGCAATGTCATACACGAGTGGATACAAAGGAATATAAGATATATGTTTCAAGCTAAATCAATGCCGCACGATAAGGAGTCAAAGAAGTGAATATTTCCTAACAGTTTCATAGCCTCTCGAAGATAAGTACAGACGTCTCCGTACCGATCTGCAAGACTCTACTAAACCTGCTTGTGACTCATGACACCTATGAACCTAGTGCTCTGATACCAACTTGTCACGACCCCAAATTCCCTCCGTAGGATGTCGTGATGGCACCTAGTCTCTAAGACTAGGTAAGCCTATCAATGCGGAATAATAATAAATATCTGAAATAAATAAACTACAATTCAAACAATTTCAACTCCCAAAACCCGGTAGAAATAAGTCACAAGCTTCTAAGAATTTATTATCAATGTCTCTATATGTCAAGGTCTAGATAAAATATAAGGAAGCAACATAAAATGATAGAAGGGGACTCCGGAGTCTGCGGACGCTGGCAGATATACCTCGAAGTCTCCGTGCGCAGGTAACTCAATGACGTCTAGGCTAGTAAAATGTACCTGGATCTGCACAAAAAGATGTGCAGAAGCGTAGTATGAGTACACCACAGCGGTACCCAGTAAGTGCCAAGCCTAACCTCGGTAGAGTAGTGACGAGGTCAGGTGAGGCCCTACTGGAATATAATAACGGCATGGTAAAATGTTTATCAATGTAGTAAAATAAAATGACATTGAAAATGAATCAAATAGTATGTCACATTTAATGACACCAAATAATTGCAAATAATATCTCGTGGAAATTAAAACAGAATTTCCTTCAACTTTATGAAAATCACAATAATAATCAAAGGCAACTACAGCCATAAATCAATATCAACAAGGGCACTCCCGAGGTACTGCCTCGTAGTCCCAAATCATAAATAAATTCACAATATCTCATTTCCTTATATCACCGCGGGAGCCTTCACAATTTATTTAAAGGAAACATCTTTTTTCGAAATAGCATCCCGCGTTTTAGCCACCCTTATCACACCGCATGACTTCTAGTAGTTTCCCTACTAGCCACGCGTATCAAGCCACCCTTATCTCACCGCATGCGTTTCAACACCCAGACCTTATACCACCGCATGCGTATCAATATCACAATATATCACAATTTGCACCTCAAGTGCTCAAATAATTTAACTTGCCAAAATAATTCAACAACAATATTTTTCCACAATAAAGAGCTCACGGCTCATGCCAAAATAAATCATCAATAATAGTTTTCCACAATAAAGAGCTCACAGCTCATGTCAAAATAATTCATCAATAATATTCTTCCACAATAAAGAGCTCACGGCTCATGCCAAAATAAATCATCAATAATAGTTTGCCACAATAAAGAGCTCACGGCTCATGCCAAAATAAATCATCAATAATAGTTTTTCACAATAAAGAGCTCACAGCTCATGTCAAAATAATTCATCAATAATATTCTTTCACAATAAAAAGCTCACGGCTCCCTCACAATGAGTATAAAAATATTCAGGAGTAAATAATTTAGGAAAATAATATTTCAAAATCTTTACTACGTTGCTTCAATATCAAGTTTAAAAATGTCAAATACTTCATATTAATAATATTTAATTTAAAGAAAATCAACCTTCAAATAATGCACAGAATAAAAGAAACCAAGTTTCAACTAAACAGGTAAAACAATTAGTAAGAAAAGATCAAACAAATTTGAAGTATATATCTCACATCAATGATGAAGAATATAACAAGATAAAATAATTTAATAAATGCGCAACAGTGATCTACACAATTTAAAAATATAATCTTTCGCAAATTAACCCGTGTACACACTCGTCACCTCGTGCATACGACTTTCAACACATTTCAATAATCACATCAATACCAATTCTAGGGGAAATTTCCCCCACACAAGGTTAGACAAGTCACTTACCTCGACTTGCTCCAATTTAACCAAGTATTATACTTTTTCCTCGAATTTCCGACTCCGATCGACTCGTATCTAGTCATAATTAATTCGATACAGTCAACAAAAATTATAGTAATCAATTTCATAAGAAAATATTACATTTTCGGTAAAATCCGAAATTAGCTCAAAATTTGCCCGTGGGACCCACATCTCGGAATCCGGCGAAACTTATAAAATCTGACAACCCATTCAATTACGAGTCCACCCATACCAATTTTACCAAAATTCGATAACAACTCGACCTCCAAATCTTAAATTTTCGTTTTTGGAAGATTTTGCAAAAATCTTGATTTTTCTTCCATAAATTCACGGATTCATGATGTAAATGAGTATTGAATCATGAAATATAATCAATATAGGATAAGGAATACTTACCCCAATATTTTTCCGTGAAAATCGCCCAAAAATCGCCCAAAAACCGTGCTCCAAAAATCCAAAACGAAATGAATGAAATGAGCATTTTTGGTCCTTAAGTTTCTGCCAATCCGTCACTAAAAGCCCATTTTTCGTCACTAAAAGTCTACCAGAAACAGCTCTACCAGTCTTACTTCAATTAATCATAACTTTATGTACAAATGTCCAAATGATAAATGGTTTAACTTTCTGGAAACTAGAATCCACCGACTACAACTTTCATGTTTTGTAATTATTCCGATTCCTTATGCATTGCGAGAAATAATCTCCCAAAGTTGGCTGCATGCATCAGAATTTCTGGCGAAACTGCTCTACCAGCCTTCTTTCAATCCATCATAACTTTCTGTACAAATGTCCAAATAATGCATAGTTTAACTTTCTGGAACCTATAATCCAACGACTACAACTTTCAAGTTTCGTACATTTTCTGATTCCTTATGCATTGCGAGATATAAGTTTCCAAACTTGGCTCCACGCACGGAATTTCTGCAACAGAAATTTTTGCAAACAGAAATTTCCAGCACTTTGTCCGAAATCCATTCCGTTTACCTTCCGAAATCCACCCGAAACCCTCGGGACCTTAACCAATTATTCCAACATGTCCCAAAATATCATACGAACTTAGTCGAGGCTTCAAACTACATCAAACAATATCAAAACGATGAATCACACCTCAAATCAAAATCAATGAACTTTGAACTTTCAAATTCTATATCTTGTGTCGAAACACATCAAATCAATTCGGAATGACTTCAAATTTTGCACACAAGTCATAAATGACAAAACTGAGCTATGAAAATTTTCAGAATCGGATTTCGACCCCGATATCTAAAAGTCAACCTCTCGGTCAAACTTCCCAAAAATTTAACTTTCGGCATTTCAAGTCTAATTCTACTACGGACTTCCAAATAAAATTCCGATCACGCTCCTAAGTCCAAAATCACCATACAGAGCTGTTGGAATCATCAAAATTCTATTCCGGGGTTGTTTGCACATAATTTGACATCCGGTCACTATTTGAACTTAAACTTTTAATTTTTCATTAAAATTCCATATCTCGGGCTAGGAATCTCGGAATTTGATTCCGGGCATACGCCTAAGTCCCAAGTCACGATACAAACCTACCAAAATTATCAAAACACTGATCCGAGTCTGTTTGCTCAAAATGTTGACCAAAGTCAACTCAGTTGAGTTTTAAAGCTCTAATTCACATTTTAGTTTATTTTTCACATTAAATTTTTCGGAAAAGTTTTACGGACTGCACACGCAAGTCGAGTAATGATAAATAGTGCTTTTCGAGGTCTTAGAATACAGAATTAATTATTAAATTTAAAGATGACATTTTGGGTCATCACAATCAACTTCAGGGTGCCAAGGTGTTCTCGAAGATTGATGTGAGGTCTGGCTACCATCAGTTGAAGATTAGGGCATCCGATGTCCCAAAGACGGCTTTTCGGACTCGGTATGATCATTATGAGTTCCTAGTGATGTCATTTGGGTTGATAAATACCACAACAATAGTTATGGATTTGATGAACCGGGTGTTCAAGCCCTATTTAGATTCCTTTGTGATTGTATTTGATGATATCTTGATCTACTCCCACATTTGAGAGGAGTGATAGGTGAGGATTTTGACTACTTATTAGCGCCTTTTAGCTTTTGTTTTAGTCTAAAAGCATTGAATTATGTTCTCGAAACTAATGAAATGTACAAAATTGCAGGAATGCTGGATGTTGGACTCCCAAGATGAAATCCGACTAAAAAAAGGAGTAGTCTAAACATAAGAAAATGAAAGGCACAAAAGCTTACAATGTGTGGTCTGCAGAATTCCATCCGCGACCACAATCAAAGAAGGAAAACTCAAGAGACTTTTGAGCAAATTGCGGACCGCACATGAATTGTGCGACCGCAAAAGCTAGGCTAGGATCCAATATCAGAGAGATGACAAAAAGCCAAGTCCAGAGCTTCATCGAATTGCGGTCCACACAAGACTTGTGCGGCCACAATCATACTATTACGAACCACAAAAGAGTGCCTTGCAGCCGCAGTGCTAAATCTGCGGACCGCAAAAATATGGCCTCGCGGCCGCAGTTCAGAATTGTGCTGCCGCAGAATCCCAGCTCCTGCGAGATGAAGAATTGTGCAGCCGTAAAATTTCCCAAAGGGCATTTTTGTCTGAAATTTCCAACCTTATATAAATAGACGAGTTTCAGAAAATTAGGTCAAGTTTTGACATCAGCAAATACTGTATCCATTTTTCTTTGCCTCTTTTGGAAGTTTACTATATTTTGGTGTATTTTACATTATGAGATTAATTATTATTTCTTCTTATTTTTCTTCAAACCCAAGCATGAGTAGCTAGATTTTTACTAGGGTTGTGACCCAACCCTAGTGTGTAAACCTTATGGGTATCTAATTTAGTGCTTGTTTATGATTGGGTGTTTATTATTTATCCTAGTTCATGTTTTAATTTGTGGAATTAATGGTTGAAAACATTAATTCATGCCTATTTGACTTAGTCTCTTCTTGAGAAAGAGAGACTTAGTCTAGGAAAACTTGGCTAACAATGAATTGGATCAATCGAGAGATTAATTAACCAAATTAAAGGGTTCCACCTAGAGATAGTAATAACCCCACTTGAGCTTTTATCAACTATTTTGTTTGACACCCATTTGGTCTTGAGAAAGCCAAATTTGGCAAAACCACTCGCTGATCGAGAGGTATTGAGTGAGTAAATGAGAGTTGATAGCTAAAATACACCCCGATCAACAAAATAAGCATTAGGTTTTTATCCCATCAAGCAAACACCTAGGTAATGGTCACAGCCCTAGATTGATTACCAATTTGCTAAACATCAAAAACAACTATCCTAGTCTTATTTCTTTATTCTGCAAACTTTAGTGTAAAATTAAAAATATAAACAAAACCCTTTTTGTGGAAGTGCAAATTAAGATAATTCAATTTCACACATTAGAATATATACCCCTAAATCCCATCTAGCTCCCTATGGATTCGACCCCGACTATTCATTGGGTTACTATAATTGCAATCGACCATTTTGATACCTTGTTTAGAGGTGTGCATTTGGAAGCCATCAATTTTTGGCGCCTTTGACGGGGAGTTAAAAATGGTGTTAGCTATATATTTGGGTGTGTTTTTGGAATATTTTCTTTTCCTTCCGTGTTACTAACGTGTTTGAGAAATCGTAGGTACAAGCATGGAAAACAATGAGCTCGAAAATATTGCTTTGGGGGATATGGACACTGAGGATGATCTAGTGGATGAGGCTTCTCTTGAACCTCAAGCCAATAGAATAGGCCGAGTGCCTCATGACAATGTGCCCGTTCCACCCCCACCTCCACCACAAGCGGCCTCACATCAGGTGTTGCCAAATGAAGGATATGCTAGTGCAATAGTCTCTGCCCGTATTAGGGCGGACAACTTTCAAATAACAAATGTGATGCGCACTATGGTAGAGCAATGATGCTTCTTCACCGGTGCTCCAGGTCAAAATGCATACAAACATTTTAAGGGGTTTGTGGACACGTGTTGGGGGAGTAAAATAAAAAATGTCTCCGAGGATGCTTTGAGGCTAAGGTTTTTCCCTTATCTTTATGGGGGAAATCTTTAGATTGGTTGGAACGTTTGTCGAACCATTCCATTCATAGTTGGGATGAATTGGCGAAAAAGTTCATTTCTAAGTACTTCTCTCCGGGGCACATAGCTACACTTAGGGATGAGATTCTAGCATTCAAGAAAGAGCCCAATGAATCACTACACGAGATAATGGAGCAATATAGAACAATGGTTAAAGAATGTCCCAACAACGATATGACGGAGAACATGATTCAACAAACTTTATATTGTGGGATCAACATAACCAACCAATGTGTAATGAATCAACTTGCCGGTGGAAACTTCATGACTATGCCTTATGCGGAGGTGTGCGAGATTTAGATGAAATGGCAGACACATCATCGGCATGGCAATCCCAGGCTAATGTTACACAAGGTGATCCCAACGTGATTCACATCCACAATGAGTTGCATGACTATGGTCAAGCCATAACCTAATTGACTACCATCATGAATCAACTAGCAAGGGCTCAACTTCAACAAGTGCAAAATCCTAGGCTAGTCAATGCCATGGAGGGTGTAAACATGATGGTGAACAAACAGAAAACCAAGGGTCCACAAGTGCAACAACAAGTGGACAATTTTGTGCAAGAAGATAGTGGGTTTGATCAAGATAATTCTTACAATGACCAAGAAGAGGAGGTGCAATATGTGAACAACTTTAAAGGGCAACAGAACAATTTCCAAGGACCAAATCAACAACAATGGCGACCTCAAAACAATCAAGGAAATTAGAATTCTAACAACCAAGGTAATTGGAGTGGTGGAAACAATCAAGGGAATTGGCATAACAACAACAATCAAGGAAATTGGAATGGCAATAATCAAGGTAATTGGGGAGGTAAAAATCAAGGTGGATGGAATAATAATCAAGGCAACCGGGGGTCGGGTTTTCAAAGGCCCCCGATGTATCAACAACCGAGCAACCCACTTCCTTATCCTTCCCATGGTTCTAGTTCTTCCAACAATGAAATGGGGCATATTGAGAACATGTTCAAGCAAATGATAAAAAAGAATGCCGATTCCGATGCCCAACTTGCCTCACACAACACATCGATCCGCCACTTAGAAGTTCAAATGGGACAAATCTCTCAAGATCTAAATTCTCATCCTAAGGGGGCACTACCAAGTGACACGGCGGTGAACCCAAGGGGTGGGAACAACATGGGGCCATGGCCGTTACTACAAGAAGTGAAAGAGGTAGAAATGCACCCACCTCAAGTCAAAGGCAACTTATGGATGATGAGCAAGTGTTACAAGAAGAAGAGGTCCCGAGCAATGTGATGTAATCAAATGATGAAGTTTGGATTGATATTGATGACAATGTCGAAGAGACTCAAGAGGAGGTGAACCCGTCTAGGGATCACATTATTAACATACCGGAGCCGGTAGTGCAAAAGGCTAAGGCACCATTGCCTAAGCCTCCATCTCCATACCCTCAATGGCTTGTGAAGAAAAATGGTGACATTCAATTCAAAAAGTTCATTCAAATGATGAAGAGTCTCTCAATCAATGTGCTATTAGTGTAAGCTTTGGAATAAATTTCCGGTTATGCAAAGTTTATGAAGGATTTGGTGACAAAGAAGCGGTCGATAAATTTTGAAACTATCAAATTCACTCATCAAGTGAGTGCAATTGTGAATTCAATGGCTCCTAACTTGGAAGATCTGGTGCTTTCGCAATCCCTTGTACCATTGGAAGTGCCGAGTTTGCTAAAGCTCTTTGCGATCTTGGGAAAAGTATCAATTTGATGCCCTATTCGTTTTCAAAACCTTGGGAATTGGGCAACCAAGACCCACCTCTATGAGATTTCAAATTGCCGATCATACAATGAAGAGACTGTTGGGAGTGATTGAAGATGTATTGGTTTGTGTTGATAAATTCATTCCTCCGATGGATTTTGTCATTCTTGATTGTGAAGTGGATTATGAGGTGCCGATTATTCTTAGAAGACCTTTCCCTGCTACGGAGAAGGCTCTTTGTGATGTGGAAGCCGGAGAACTCACTTTCCGAGTGGGTGATGAAAAAGTGGTATTCCACGTGTGCAAATCCATGCAGCAACCAAATAGCAACGAAGTGTGTTCTTTTGTGGACTTGGTGACCGATGTGATTGTTGATGATACAAGTGCCACGATCAATGTGGGTGATATGTTGGAGGCCGTCTTGCTTAACTTTGATGATGACGAGATGGATGGCTTCATGGAATGTGTGAACTCTTTGCGAGGAATAGGGTCGTACAACTATGCACCCTGAAAACTATCCTTGGATCTAGAAAATAGGAAAACTCCTCCTACAAAGTATTCCATTGAAGAGCCTCCTACCTTGGAGTTGAAGCCATTGCCTCCACATATTCGATATGAATTTATTGACTCTTATTCTACTTTACCGGTTATTCTTTCATCTTGTTTGACTAACGTTCAGGTAGACTCTATATTGGCAGTGCTACATAAGAGGAAGAAGCCGATTGGATGGACATTGGCAGATATTCGGGGAATAAGCCCCACATTTTTCATGCACAAGATCAACTTGGAGGAGGACGCCAAACCATCTATTGAACATCAAAGGAGACTCAATGAGGCTATGCAAGAAGTGGTCAAGAAGGAGATTATCAAGTGGTTGGATACCGGGTTTGTTTACCCAATTTCTGATAGTTCATGGACTTTTCCGGTGCAATGTGTCCCAAAGAAGGGAGGCATGACGATGGTCACTAATGACAAGGATAAGTTGATTCCCATAAGAATGGTGACCGGGTAGAGAGTGTGTATGGACTATCGCAAGCTCAACAAAGTCATAAGGAAAGATCATTTCCCACTTCCCTTCCTTGACCAAATGCTTGATAGGTTGGCCGGCCGTGCTTTTCATTGCTTTCTAGATGGATATTCGGGCTACAACCAAATCATTATTGCTCCAGAGGATCAAGAGAAAACAACCTTTACATGTCCCTATGGTACTTTCTCCTTCAAGCGGATGACATTTGGGTTATGTAATGCATCAACGACTTTTCAAAGGTGTATGATGTCTATCTTCATGGACATGGTGGAGGACTACCTTGAAGTTTTCATGGATGTCTTCTCGGTGGTTGAGGATTCCTTTGATGATTTCTTGGCAAATTTGGATAAAGTGTTGGCAAGATGTGAAGAAACGAATTTGGTGCTAAATTGGGAGAAATGTCATTTCATGGATGAGGAAGGCATTTTACTTGGCCACAAGATCTCACATAATGGCATTAAAGTCTACAAGGCAAAGATTGAGGCGATTTCTAAACTTCCACCTCCAACTTCGGTGAAAGGCGTACAAAATTTCTTAGGCCACACGGGGTTTTACTGTGCTTCATCAAGGATTTCTCTAAAGTGGTGAACTCGTTGTGTAAGATTTTAGAGAAATATGCTAAGTTTTACTTCAATGATGATTGAATGAGAGCCTTCGAATTGTTAAAGTTCAAATTGACAACCACTCCCATTATCAATGCTCCTAATTGGAGTATTCCTTTTAAGCTCATGTGCGATGCTAGTGACGTAGCGGTTGGGGCTGTTTTGGGGAAACATATCAACAAGAGTTTTCGTCTGGTCAAATATGCTAGTAAGACCATGAATGGTGCCCAAGTCAACTATACCTTTACAGAGAAAGAGCTTCTTGCCATTGTGTTTGCAATGGAGAAGTTTCGCCCGTACTTGATGGGTGCGAAAGTTATTGTCTACACAGATCATGTGTCACTTCATTATCTTATGAGTAAGAAATATTACAAAGCTCGGTTGATGAGATGGGTGATTTTGTTGCAAGAGTTTGATATTGACATCCAAGATAGAAAAGGGAGTGAAAATCAAGTGGCAGACTACTTGTCTCGTTTGGAGGATGAGGGGAGGCCACAGGCCGCATGATGGCCTTGAAATCAATGACTCCTTCCCCGATGAGCAACTCTTGGCTATTTTAATATTTTGGAGATTGATATCTTTGATGTGTGAGGTATTGACTTCATGGGTCCTTTTGTGAGTTTTTGTGGAAACATCTACATCTTGGTTGCGGTTGATTATGTTTCTAAACGGGTTGAGGCCATTGCTCTTTCCAACAATGAGGCGAGAAGTGTGGTGGCATTCTTGAAGAAGAATATTTTCACAAGGTTTGGTATTCCGAGGGATATCATAAGCGATAGGGAGGGGGGTCGCATTTTTGCAACAAGGCGTTCGGAACCTTACTTAGCAAGTATGGTGTTATTCATAAAGTCACGCCTCCTTATCATCCACAAGATAGCGGTCAAGTGAAAGTTTTCAACTGGGAGATAAGGAGTATTTTATCCAAAACAGTAAATGTTAACCGGACGGATTGGTCAAATAAGCTTGATGATGCATTATGGGCTTACCGGACGGCTTATAAAACACCTTTCGGAATGTCGCCATACCGGTTGGTGTTCTAAAAATCTTGTCATCTTCTGGTGGAACTTTAGCACAAAGCTATGTGGGGTCTAAAGAAGTTGGATCTTGATTGGGATGTAGACGCTAACTTGAGGGTTGCACATTCGAATGAATTGGATGAGTTCCGGTACCATGCTTATGCAAGTTCGTCCTTGTACAAAGAAAAGATGAAATATCTTCATGACAAATATATTTAGAACAAAGAGTTCAAGCTGAGTGATCTGGTATTGTTGTTCAACTCACGGTTGAGGATGTTTCTCGAAAAACTAAAGTCTAAATGGAATGGTCCCTTTGAAATTGTGGGTGTGACGCCGTTTGGTGCATTGGACTTGAAGAAAAAAAACAACGAGGTATTCCGAGTCAATGGTCATCGGGTGAAGCACTATTTGGGAAAGGTTGGTGATGTCCACGTTGTGGTGGTGATTCATTTCAAATGATGGTAATCTATGTCGTGCCATGACGTTAAATTAGGCGCTTCTTGGGAGGCAACCTATGTGTTTTTTTCTTTTCTTTATTTCTTTTGTAGTTAGGAGTCATTTTTGTGCTAACGTGATTTGAAGTGTGCTGCAGGAATGAGTGTGCCTTATTGGAATGGTGGACAAAAATCTGGCTAAGTGTAAAAAATTGTGCGGACCGCACATTTCCAGTTGTTGTAGCAAAAGTGGTTAGTGACCGCACAATAATCTTGCGTACCGCAGAACTGGATTGTGAAAAATACCAACTCTATGAAGTTGGTCCGTCAGAAAAAGGGTCAATATGCGGCCGCAACAACAAATTTGCGGTCCACAACAGGGATCTTCGGCCGCACACATAATTCTGCGGACTCCAAAACAAAAGGGTAATTAATCCCTCAGGTAACAGAGTGCGGACCGCAATTGGAATTCTGCGGCCGTACTTACTACTCTTTCCCTTGGGAGAAATCAACGAGTATAAATAGAGGGTCTAGGGCCACTCTTCCCCTTTTCCCTCTCTGAGCACACAACTAATTCTATTTTGAAATTTCATGTTAAATCATCTGCCCACACATCTAGCAAACTATTGATCACTCATTTCTTCACACTCATTCATTTGCTATGTTTCACAATCTTGTTAATCTTTTTCATTTAAGTTTTAGATTTTTAGTAAAAGTTAAGGCCATTTGTCTGTTGAATTTGATTATACATACTTGTGGGGGTAAATATGTAGTGGGTCAACTAGTACTTGATACTTGGGAACTAGGTAAGTGTATTTTCATACTTTGATGCTGTTACCATGTCGAATTTGTGCAAAGAAATTCAAGCCCTAATTAAAAATACTACCTCTTCATAATTGTTTGAAATCTGTGGCAGCACAAGAAATTGTGCGGTCCACAGCAGATGATTCTAGGGAAACTTAGTTAAGCATGAGTCTGCGGCTGCAAGGAAAATTGTGCGGACTGAAGAATTTCCATTGCGGCTGCAAAACATACATTCTACTGTCGTCAAAGAAGTGTGCATATTTGTGCTTCAATCTGCGGCCACAATCCAAAATGTGCGGTCTGCAGAAAACATGTTGTGGTCGCACATCAACCAATTCTCTATCATCAGAGAGTTGGCATAATTTTGGTCTTTGCTTTGCGGCCGCAATAAAAAATGTGCGGGCCGCAAGAGAAAATTCTGCGGTCCGCAAGGCCCAATCTGTGGCCGCAATGAAAAATGTGCAGACCACAGTTTTAATTGTGTTTCCTCACCGTGTCTTCTGATGTGTCCTTACATATCTCATTGCATGTTTGAACTTGAACTACAACTAACAATCACCTTTGTTTGGTACAGAAAATGGTGCGATCTAGAGGTAGAGGCGACACTTCGAAAGGAAGGGGTGAACCTTCTCAAGCATGAGGGAAGAGACCCTTATCTAGTGCCTAACAACATGAAATCAGAAATAAAATAGCAGTCGGCGGAGGGAGAGATGCGGACCTTTCTGAGACCAGTTCTTATGCCCCATCTAGGGAAGCATCAGAGGGCAACTAAGCCTCTGTACATGAGAAGCCGTCTGTCCAGTCAAGGCCGCCAGATAGGTATCAGCTCAGGGACAAGTCGTCCGCATCCCATAGCACTTTCGAGGGTTTGAAAAGTGCTATTCAGGTTTCTGAGCCTTCCACTACACCTGTCCCTGAGGCACCGGAGACATCGGTTCAGGACATCCCCGATGATGGCAGAGGGGGAGATGCTATAATTGCTGGTTTTGAGTGATCAAAAAAGAAAGAGGTATGGGAGGAACGGTTTGTCAGCTTGACTGCTTTCTCCTATTTTCCTGAATGGTGGTCAGTGAGGTCGCTCACTCTTGAGAGGAGTTTCAGTTAAAATATCTGGAGAGCTATAACCCTGCAGTATTGAGACAGTTTAGAGAGAGCAAAAGGTGGATGTGGTTTACCCAGAGCGTGGTGGATGCTTAGGAGTACTTTGTCTAAGAATTCTACGCCAATGTGGTGCATATCAAGAAAGGGACAAAGGTGATAAAAGTGTGAAACCTCAAGGTGTGATTTGATCAGCACACCTTGAACACCTACTTGGGATTTGATGATGTCGAGCCCACAAAGTACTTAGAGAAATATGCACTTGGGGATGCAGGTCATCCTTGGCTAACAGATATTCTAGCAGCTCCTAGGCTACCACCACCATGGATCACAACATGGGTTTCTATTCACAAGATCACTCTGAGCTTCGAGGCAAAGGGGTGGAAAACCTTTGTATGCAGTAGACTAGAACTGTGCCAGAATGAGACATATCTTCCAATCCCTCAGGCATTTCTAATTTCTTCCATCATGGTCGGGTATCCTATCAATGGGGGTGCCGTGATGTCGGCCAACATCCCTGTGATTATCCGGCAAGCTGACACATCCTACCCATATCCCAATACCATTATAGAGTATCTCACGGAGATGAAGGTAGAGTCGAGTGACTTTGATACAAAGGTGTGGGCGAAGAAGCCTTTCTCATGGTATTCATTGATGAATGCACACAAATCTAAGAGAAAGGGTTAGCCATCTACCACCACATGCCAGTCTGATGAGCCTTCGGTGGTAGTTACATAGGCAGTTGATGTTCCATCCACTTCGGCGAAGCCTTCATCTAGTACGGCAGCCATGCCTCCACCACCATCCTCAGTTCCTACAGCAGTTCCTGTCACAGTTTCCACCTCGGCTTTGAAGTTGGTACCCATGCCTACAACTCCACTTTCTGCACTGCAAGTCTCCCAGATATTGTCTAGCCTCAACAACTGGATGCAGACAGCCACTGGAAAGCTGTCTGACTTATCCAGTACTGTTGCAACACATTCTTCTATTCCGACACCTAAGATGCCCCCATCAGTTGAAGAGACATTGAAGAAGCTTCCTGGAGAATCAGAACACAATCATGGCTACTTTGGTACAACACATGTCAGTGATCGAAGAGTTGGGAAATGAAGTAAAGAAGATGAGAAAGTCCCAGGCCTCCAAGAAGTCAGCGGACAAACTCCGGAGACAGGTTACCAAGCTTACTGCAGCTGGATATATCCCTTTTGATATGCTGGTTGACCCACACCATCCAGGCCCAGATCCTACAGCACCAACAGTACCAGTGGTACCAGCTGGCCAGTCTGAGGAGCCGGACTTTACTGTCGATACTGTCGAGGCAGTACGTCAGATGTTCACCAACCCAGTCACTACCAGAGTTGAGGATGATGAGTTCCAGTTGGATGAGACTGAGGGAGTTGATGTTGCTATAGACACAGAGATATCCAAGGAGCTATAGGGAGTTCTTCTTCACTCTTACCCTTCCTTTACGCTTATTTTGTTAAGCATTAGGGACAATGTTTTTTTTATTCAGGGGGTGGAGTTTATTTGATCTTTTTTGTTTATTCTGAGACATTTGGCTTGTAATAACTTGATACTATTTTCTTCTTCTCTCATTATGTATATATCTTCTTGTTTTCCCTCATTATGTATATTCATTATGCTTTCGATAGTTTTTGCTTTGTAGCTTCTTTATGTTTGTTTTCCTATTAGTTAGTGTTTAATTTAGTAGCTTCTTTTTGAGTTATTAGCTTCTTTGTTTGTTTTAGTAGCTTCCTTTTAGGTTTTAGTAGATAATAAGCCTTTGATTTTCTTAATGCCACGATTCTTTCCAAAGGTAGTTTTTGTGTGAACCAGGTGACTCTTCCCAACGATGGATGGTGCGACAACCTTCTTAAGGGAATGAGTCTGTTTTATGTTTAGGTAATAACAGTAGGAGTAATGAATAAAAAGACCTAATTGATTCATGCTCGAAGAGTCATACATGCTTCACTTGGTACCAACATACTTAACTATGTGCTTATGGTTAGAAATAAGGTTTTTGGAAGAAATAGCTCTAGTTAGTGACGTTGTGACTCTTGTGTTGATTTTCAAGCTTGAATGTGATCATTGTGGGCCCTCGACTCTATCCTATTTAATAATCCAGTTACGTGAGGGGTGAGATACTTTGTTTCTAGTCCATGTACCCATGCGAAAGGTCTAGAACTTTCCCCGAATGTGTTTCAAGGCGAAATCTTAAGTTTTGCTTGGCTTGAGAAGTGATTGTAGGCTTTCCTTGACCCGTTTAAATTTTCCATTGCCTACCAATATTGTTATCCCTAGTCAACCCATTTGAGTCTCGAGCCTTTCTCATTTGATAACCACGTTACAAGCCTTTACCTGTTTTGTCGTGACCCTTTCTTGGAACCCAAGATTTCCTTAACACTCTTGTGAAACAATTGGCTAAAAACATACGTTTGGGGGGAGAGACGAGGAACTTGAAATAGGTATCAAGGCACAAAAAGATAAAAATAAATGATGATAAGGAAAGGGCAAGAAAATAAAATAACAAAAAGAAAAATGCAAAAAATGAATAAGTGGAAGAGTTGAAGGGATTCAAAGAGAGGTAATGATCCAAAACATGGAAAAATCAAAGAGGGAGAAAATGAATGTCATTATCAAGAAAGAGTTATGTTAAGTCTCTCTGGTTCCCCAAGGAAAAGAAAGTGCCTCAAAGAATTGGCAAAGTGTGAGCCGAGAATAAAAAAATAGAGTGCTTAAGGAAAGGTGAACCCACTCAACCATAGTGTATCCAACCCTAATCCAAAAGCCTTCATTACATCCCGAAAGAATACCTACTTGATTTCAAGCCGAGTGAGTTTACATTAGTGGCGATCTATATGAGGGGCAAGCCTATGGTACTTTAAGCCGTACTTGAGACATTCTCTTGAGAGAGATGAGTGAACCTTTCATAAATCTTTGGATTGAGTGCTAAAATTCTTAAGTAAGCTATGCAAACAGAGAGTAGAGAAGGAGTTTGGGATCCATAATGACCTACAAGAGAGCGAGCTTCCTTGATGAATAACGTCAACTCTTGATGCTCCAGTGTCACCTTAGAACTATATGTGCATGAATGTTTAACTTGCCGCCTTGTTGATAATACATAAGTAGTGTGGGTAATTGTTGGTCCCAACTGATGTGTGAATGGCTCACCTTTGACTGGCTGAAATGACCCTTAATTGTGGAGGTTGGAACTATTTGTTTGCTTGAGGACAGGCAAAGACTTAAGTTTGGGAGAGTTGATAAGTGGGGATTTTGACTACCTATTAGCGCCTTTTAGCTTTTGTTTTAGTCTAAAAGCATTGAATTGTGTTTTCGAAATTAATGAAATGTGCAAAATTGCAGGAATGCTGGATGTTGGACTCCCGAGATAAAATCCGATTAAAAAAGGAGTAGTTTAAACACAAGGCAATAAAAGGCAGAATTCCAACTGCGGCCGCAATCAAAGAAGGAAAACTCACCATACTTTTGTGCAAATTACGGACCACACATGAATTGTACGGCCACAAAAAGTGGGCTAGGATCCAAGATTAGAGAGATGACAAAAAGCCAAGTCCAGAGCTTCCTTGAATTGCGGTCTGCACAAGATTTGTGCAGCCGCAAAAGATTATCTTGCGGCTGCAATCATACTATTGCGGACCGCAAAAGAGTACCTTGCGGCCGTAGTGCTTAATCTGTAGAAAGTAGGAATATTGCCTCACGACCGCAATTAAGAATTGTGCGGCCGCATAATCTCAGCTCTTTCTAGTTGAAGAATTGTGCGGACCGCACATGGAATTGTGCGGCCGCAGAACCTCCTGAAGGGCAGTTTTGTCCAAAATTTCCAGCCTTGTATAAATAGACAAGTTTCACAAAATTAGGTCAAGTTTTGACATCCGCAAGTACTGTACCCATTTTTTTTGCCTCTTTTGAAAGTTTACTATATTTTGGTGTATTTTATAATAGATTTTATTATTTTAAGCTTACATTATGAGTTTAATTAGTATTTCTTCTTCTTTTTCTTCAAACCCAAGCATGCGTAGCTAGATTTTTACTAGGGTTGTGACACAATCCTAGTGTGTAAACCTTATGGGTATCTAATTTAGTGCTTGTTTATGACGAAGTATTTATTATATAGCCTAGTTCATATTTTAATTTGTGGAATTAATGGTTGCAAACATTAGTTCATACCTATTTGACTTAGTCTCTTCTTGAGAAAGAGAGACTTAGTCTAGAAAAACTTGGCTAATAAGGAATTGGGTCGATCGAGAGATAGATTAACCCAATTAAAGGGTTCAACCTAGAGATAGTAATAACCCGACTCGAGCTTTTATCAACTTTTTTGTGAGACACCCATTTGGTCTTGAGAAAGTCAAATTGGGCAAAACCACTCTTTGACTGAGAGGTATTGAGTGGGTAATTGAGAGTTGATAGCTAAAATACACCCTGATCAGCAAAACAAACATTAAGGTTTTTATACCATTAGGCAAAACCTAGGTAATGGTCACAACCCTAGGCTTTTTACCAATTTGAAAAACATCAAAAATAACTATCCTAGTCTTATTTCTTTATTTTTCAAACTTTAGTGTAAAATTAGAAAATTAAACAAAACCCTTTTTGTGGAAGTGCAAATTAAGATAATTCAATTTCATGCATTAGAATATATATACCCCTAACTCCCATCTAGCTCCCTGTGGATTCGACCCCGACTCTTCGTTGGGTCACTATAATTGCAATCGACTATTTCATACCTTATTTAAAGGTGTGCATTTGGTCGCGATCAAGGAGCACAAGCAACATCTTCGGATTGTACTTCAGACTATGAGAGATAGCCAGTTGTATGCCAAGTTTTCAAAGTGTGAGTATTGGTTAGACTCAATCACCATTTTTTGGGCATGTGGTTTCGACAAAGGGCATAAAGGTGGATCCTAAGAAGATTGAGGCAGTTCAGAACTAGCCTAGACCTACTTCAGCTATAGAGATCTTGGGTTTCCTAGGTTTGGCGATTTATTATCACCGGTTCGTGGAGGTGTTTTCATCCATAATAACCCCATTGAATAGATTGACCTAGAAGGGTGCCCCGTTCAGATAGTCAGATGAGTGTGAGTTGAGATTTCAGAAGCTCAAGATTGCTTTGACTACGACACCAGTGTTGGTATTGCCCACATGTTCAGGATCTTACACGGTGTATTGTTATGCATCTCATATTGGCCTAGGTGCAGTATTGGTGTAGGATGGCAGGGTGATTGCATACGCATTGCGGCAGTTGAAGGTTCACGTGAAGAATTACAATGTTCATGACCTAGAGTTGGAAACCATTGTTCAAGCGCTGAAGATTTGGAGACACTATATTTATGGCGTGTCATGTGAGGTATTCACGGATCATCAGAGTCTACAGTATTTGTTCAAGAAAAAGGATCAATTTGAGGCAGAGGAAGCGATTGGATCTCTTGAAAGACTATGATATCACCATTTTGTATCATCCCGGAAATGCCAATGTGGTGGTCGGTGCCTTGAGTAGAAAGGTCGTGAGTATGGGTAGCCTTGCTTACATTCCAATTGGTGAGAGGCGGCTTGCAACAGATGTTCAGGACTTGGCCAATCAGTTCATGAGGTTAGATGTTTCAGATCCTAGTCGTGTTCTAGCTTGCATAGTCACCTAGTCTTCCTTGTATGAGTACATCAGAGAGTGTCAGCATGATGATCCTCATTTGCTTGTCCATAAGGACACGGTGTGGCATGGTGGTGCCAAGTAAGTTATTGTTGGAGATGATGGGGTTTTGAGGATGCAAGGTAGTATTTGTGTGTCCAATGTGGATGGGCTTCATGAGTTGATTCTTGAGGAGCCCACAGTTCTCGATATTCTATTCATCTGGGTGCTGCCAAGATGTATCAAGATTTGCGGCAACATTATTGGTGGAGGAGGATGAAGAAGGATAAAGTTGCATATGTAGCTCGGTGTCTAAATTATCAACAAGTAAAGTACGATCATCATAGGCCTGGTGGTTTGCTTCAGAGGTTAAATATTCCTGAGTGGAAGTGGGAGCGTATCACTATGGATTTTGTTATTGGACTCCCACGGACTCAGAGGAAGTTTAATGCGATTTGGGTCACTGTGGACAGGTTGACCAAGTCGACACATTTTATTTCAGTGGAAGTCACCTATTATTCAGAGCGGTTAGCTGAGATCTACAATCGCGAGATTATCCATCTTCATGGTGTGCCTGTGTCTATCATTTATGATCGAGGTATGCAGTTCTCCTCGCACTTCTGGAGGGCCGTACAACATGCGTTAGGCATGCGGGTTGCGTTAAGCACATCATTTCATCCCAGACGGTCGGACAGTCCAAGCGCACTATTCAGATATTGGAGGATATGCTTCGCACTTGCGTTATGGACTTCGGGGGTTCTAAGGATCAATTCTTGCCGCTTATAGCTACCAGTATAGCATTCAGATAGCTCATTATGAGGCATTGTACGGGAGGTGGTGCCTTCTCTAGTGGGTTAGTTTGAGCCCAGGGAGGCTCGGTTGTTAGGTACAGATTTGGTCCTGGATGCCTTGGATAAGGTCAAGATTATTTAGGATCAACTTCGCACAGCTCGGTCCAAATAGAAGAATTATGATGACCGTAGAGTTCGTGATGTTGAATTCATGGTTGGAGAGAGGGTATTGCTATGGGTTTCACCCATGAAGGGTGTGATGAGGTTCGGAAAGAAGGGCAAGTTGACCCCTAGGTATATCGGACCTTTTGAGATTTTTGAGAGAGTGGGTGAGGTGGCCTAGAGGCTCGCATTGCCACCTAGTTTATCAGCAGCCCATTCGATTTTCCATGTATCTATGCTCTGGAAGTATCATAGTGATCCGTCCATGAGTTAGATTTCAGCTCAGTCCAATTGGACAACGATTTGACTTATGAGGAGGAGCCGGTGGCTATTCTAGATTGACAAGTTTGGTAGTTGAGGTCTAAGACTTATCGTTCAGTTCGAGTGCAGCGAAAGGGTCAGCCGATCGAGGAAACCACGTGGGAGTTTGAGTCGGACATGTAGAGTAGATATCCACACCTTTTCACCAGTCCATCTACTTTTCTATGTCCGTTTGAGAACGAACGTTTGTTTTAAGGTAGAGAATGTGATGACCCGGTAGGTCATCTATAGTTTTACCTTTCATTTCTATGATCTGATACCTCGAATAGCTCTGTTTAGCCTTCCTCAATTTGCGCTCGTAGTCCGTGTCTTTTTGTGGACGGCTTTCTTGTAAAAAATTGATGAAAATGTGAAATTATGCTTTAGAACTCATTTGAGTTGACTTTGGTCAACGTTATGGGTAAACATACCCGAATCAATGTTTTGACGGTCCTTGTGGGTCCGTATCATTATTTGGGACTTGGACGTATGACGTAATAGAATACGAAAGTCCCTATCTTGATCTATCGTAATTTGTTGAAAACTAGAAGTTTAAAGGTTTAAAGAATTCCTAAGTTTGACATTATGTTGACTTTGTTGCTACCGGGTTCAGATTAAGGCTCCGAAACTTGGTATAAGTTCGTTTCAATATTTATGACTTGTCTGCAAAACTTGGTACAAAACAGAGTTGATTTGACGTAATTAAGATGTCCGATTGAAAAATTGAAAGTTCTTAAGTTTCTTTGAAATTGTACTTGTTTTGGTGTCTGATTCGTAGTTCTAGGTCTTATTTGATATTTTGATAGTGCGAGCAAGTTCGTATGATGTTATTACACTTGTGTGTATGTTTGGTTTGGAGGCTGAGGGGCTCAGGTGAGTGTAGGATATGCTACACAGTGGTTTTTGACTTAGAGGAATAGCTGATGCTTCTTGCTTCTAGTGTTACCTGCAGATCTCGCAATTGCGAGGTCTGGCTCGCAAATCCGAGCCTCACTTTTGCGAAGGGTACTTTGAATTTGCGAGCATGGGTTGGCTGGACAGGAATCACAATTGCAAGGAAAATGTTCACATTTGCGGACTTGACAGTGATCGCAATTGCGATCCAAGAGTCGCAATTGCGACTCAGCTGTTCTCGAGCAGGCTTCGTATTTTCAAAGTAAAAGTGCGCAATTGCGAACAAATTGTCGCATTTGCGACGAAGACAAGATCAGTGATTTAGTCGAATTTGCGAAGGGTTGATCGCTTTTGCGATCATCGCAATATTGAACTATGTGTCGCAATTGTGTTACTACAGCTGGGTAAAAGAGGAGAAAACGGGATTAGCTAATTTATTTCAAACTCTCAACGCTAAACACCCAACATGAGATTAATTTCCAAAAGGTTTTCTTCCTAAATAAATTGGTACGTGACTTTAATCTATTTCTTTTCAATTACCCATTACATTTCATAAGTTTTCAATATCAATCTAGGATTTTCATGATAGAAATTAGAGATTTGGGTAGAATTAGAGATTTTTTTAAATTTGGAATTTAGACCTCGAATTGAGGTCGAATTTCGAAACAAATTACATAACCGGGCTGGGGGGGGGAGGTGAATGGGTATTCGGGTTATGGTCCGAATTTTGATTTTGACCAAGCGGTCCCGGGGTTGATTTTTTGTTGACTTTTTTTATTAATGATCTAAATTGAATCTCTTTCATTCGTGGGTAGTTTCTAAGGCTTATTTTGATCATTTGGTTAATAATTTGCTAGATTTGGTTGGTTTGGAGGCTTGTTCGAAAGGCTAGGTCATGGTTGAACTTTGAGTTGATTGCGGAGTGAGGTTAGTATTGGGTCTAACCTTAATTTGAGAGAATTAGGGACCCTTGGATTACATGTTATGTGAATTATGTGTGAAATGACGTATATGCGAGGTGACGAGTGTATATGCATCATTACATTACTTGCTTCCCTACTTTCATTGCTTCATAGTATATCTTGTTTCATGCCTTAATTGCTACATGCTTATTTGATTTCCATGCCATAATTGCTACTTGCCATTTAGTATTTCTTATATTAAATTGTCCATCCCCCTCATAATTCCATGCTTATTTACTACTTGTCTCTATTTGCTTCCCTTACATATCTAAATTGTCATATGCCTTGTTTACCTTAGAGTTTCATATTAATTGTTGCCTTCATTGATGAAATTTCACTTGAGTGCAATGTTAAATGGTATATACCGTTAAGTTGGTAAAGCTAAGACATCCAAGTAGCCCGATTCTCTTCGGTTATCATATTATTCTCTATTACCGTGCATTTGTTCTCTTGACATATGATTTTTCGTAAATCTTGATTATTGAGTTATTATTCTTAATTGAACTTTTTTGGGGAGCGGGTTGCACGCCGCAACAAAAATTAAAAGGAAATGAATTGAAAAGGCATATTAAGGATGGACTATGATGTTGACAGATAATTATATTGTGGGATCGGGTTGCGCGCAACAACAGATTGTTTAAAGTTTATATTGTGAGATAGGGTTGCACGCCGCAACATGTTGATAGAAGTTATAATTGTTGTGATTGTTGAATTGGCCTCGGTTGTTGAGATGAGTTATATGACTGATTATTTGGGACTCTCTGCTAGTTGATTTTGAGTTCGTTGATATGAGTTACCTGCTTTACTTCTATTCCTGTCTTTCTCTTATTATTATTATTATTATTATTATTATTATTATTATTATTATTATTATTATTATTATTATTATTATTATTATTATTATTGCGTACAGGTTAATGTAAGCGACCTGCCTTAGCCTCGTCACTACTTCGTCGAGGTTAGGCTCGGCACTTACTGGGTACATGGGGTCGGTTGTACTCGTACTACACTTTGTACTTCTTGTGCAGATACCAGAATTGGTCCCAGCAGCGTACCATTGACTTGCTCAGATCCAACTACCCAGAGGAGACTTGGGGTATAGCTGCACGGCGTCCGCGACTCTGAAATCCCTTTCTATTTCCTTTAGCTGTTTATTTGATTCAGACTGGTATGTTTATTTCAGACCATTATTTGTAGCATCTTAGATGCTCATGTATTCGTTACACCAGTTCTGGGGTTTGTATTTGGATTTCGTCACTTATTAGTTATTTACTTTATTTCAGACTATTCAGTTTCTATATTGTCATCGTAATTGAAGTTTGTTAAAAATGGTTAATAATTACATCTAACGTTGGCTTGCCTAGCAAGTGAAATATTAGGCGCCGTGACATCTAGATTTTACACCGCCTAATCGGGATTTGCCTAAACTCAGTTGAACTCTAACCCACCATCGGCAAGGTTGTTTCAAAAATCCACTTCCAACTCTAAAATTGTTTATACCCTTGTGAGTGCATATTGGGTTTAGTGATACACACTTTAGTTTAATTGTTAAGGTTAAGTTATTTAATTTATTAATATAAATATCGACTGCGAGTAAATTTTTATCATTTTAATTTGGTGCGAATCTAGAATGGGCTAAAGATGATTAATATTAATGATCTATGTTATCTATCATAAGTCAAATTAATGATGCAATAATTGAGTTAATTTCACTTATAATCATTGAACTTTACCCATAGTAAAGTAAAATCACAATATTATTTTATGACATAAATATAACTGGATTTTACCCATTATAACTGTAAAGTCAAACTTTACCCTTTATAATAGTTAAATCGTAAAACTATTTTGTCCCATTAAAATAACTAAACTTTATCCATTATAATAGACAAGTCACTAAAATTTATCTACTATAACGACAACCTACACATGAAGGTGATTTTACAGTTATATTGGGTAAAAGTTTATGACTTTATTATTACAGTATATAAAATTTTGTAATTTTAATATTATAGTGAGTAAAGTTCAGTTACTTGAACGTAATAGTTTTATGACTTTACTGTTCTAGTGGTAAAGTTAAGTTACTTTAATATGACAAACAAATAATTTTATGACTTTGCTGTTGTAGTGAATTAATCTAGTGATCACACGTAAAATTAACTCGTCAATAATATTGCTATGATTGGATGAGAATCCGCTCCATTTCCATGTCTCTCCATTTCTCCAAGTTCCTATTTGGATGAGAGTCATATGTCATAGTTAAAAATTGAAGGTTGAGATTTAATTACCAAAGCAAGGTCTTAACCATGATTAGGATAACAAATATTTACTTTATTTGTTCTCTAAATTTTCTGTAATCCCATGATTCTAGCTAAAATTTGTGATGACCCAAAAATATCATCTTTAATTTAAACATTCATTTCTGTGTTCTATGAAGATGTTGATAGCTTACCTGCTATGTGTTACGTCTCACCTGAATAGTTGATGTTAATAGAGTTCCTTTTCTAGTAATATATTGCTTATGATGCCACTGTCAGTATTGTTTTCATGTTGTGTTACATTGATTCGATTATGTATGTGTTGTTAGGATTGGTTTCTGGGATTCTCTGGCAGGTGGATAGGATCATTTACAAAGGAAACTCTGGTGAAGGTTTTGGAAAGTTTGGGAGTTAGTAAAAATTCGGAAAATTGAAAAGGGTGAAAGAAGAGATAAGTTATGTTATGTGTTTGGGGGCAGACACTACTTCTCATTTGAGGACTATTAATATTATGGATACCAATTGGATATGATAACAAGTGTACAAGGTATATTATAAGTGATGTGAGGTCTAAGGAGAGGCCTAAGTCTAAGTCTAGTTGGAAAATTTCATAATAGACTAAAGTTTCAAATGGGTACGCACAAGATCAAAATTTGAACGATCATATATAACTATATATAAGGAGTTATGTGATAATATACCTATAAAATAAAAGGTCTTCGAGTCTAGTTTCTAACACTTCAAACCGTTCGTTATTTGGACACTCATACAAGAAATGACCAAATTACCAAAGGTTGGAAAAATGCGATTTTGCGACCAATTCTACGATCGCAGAATAGTTATGCGATCGCGAAACTGCTTCTGCGACCGCAAACTGGTCACAAAATAGACCAGAACAGTCCAGTTCTATGCACTGATTTTTGCGACCATTGTGCGGCCCGCATACCCATTTTGCGGTCCATTATGCGACTGCAGACCCGATTTAGGAGGGTTAATTTTCCTATTTTCATAACCCGACCCCAATTTGATAAATAGGTTATGGGGCTTCTTTTGGGACAATTATCTAATGATTTTAGAGAGAAGTGAGAGTGTTTTAGAGAGAGGAAGAAGCACAAGTGCTTTGTTCATCAAAAATCTTGTTCAAGCTTTGAAATCCAACAACTAATTATCACAAGATCTTCACCCAAGAGGTAAGGTTCTAGCCCCTATTCTTCAATTTCGAGTTTGGGTAAAGATGGGTGATTGTGAGTATGATTCTTGCATGTGAGAGTATTAATTATACATGCTTGTACCAATAAGGTTATGGGAAGATTGTTGAGTTCAAATGAGTAAAGATTGGATTGAAAATGGTAGAAATCTTCAAACAGAACTTTAATTGAGGATTTGAAAGCCAACCCGATGTCAGAATTCTATAATTTTTGTATGGTTGAACTCGTATCGGAACGGGTGATCAGATTTCGCGAGTTTTTTCGGGATACGAGACATGGGTCCCACTGTTGATTTTTAAAATAAATTTCAAATTTTTATCCTAAAAGTTTTTTAATTCATAGAATTAATTCCTACGATTTGTATTGAGTATATTGAATTGTTTATAACTAGATTTGAGGATTTTGGACACGAATTTGCGAGGCAAGGGTTTATTGAATTCTTGAATTTGGTTGCAAAGCGAGGTAAGTGTCGTGGTTAACCTTGACTTGAGGGAATAGAACCCTTAAATTATTTGTTATGTGAAATGCGTATGAATGACGTATAGGCGAGGTGACGAGTGTCTATACGTCGTCAAATTAATTATTTGCATAATTACTTGAAAAATTATAAATTATTTTAAATTATGAATTAATTATTATATTAATTATTTCTCTCGTGTTCTTTACTCAATTTCATGCCTTGAATCCATGCTATAATTGCTACATGCTTATTTGATTTATGTGACATAATTTCCACTTGATGTTTAGCATACTAAATATTAAAATGCTTATTACATCCTTAATTTCCACAATGAATTGCTACTTGTCATCACTTATTTATAATAAATCATAATTATTGTATACTTGTTGTCTTATAATTTCATATTAATTGTTTCATTTATTGGAGTAATTTCTTTTATAAGAATTGGTAAATGAAAATATTGGAGGAGTGGGTTGCACGCCGCAACGAAAATAAAATTGAATATATTGGAGAAGCGGGTTGCACGCCGCAACAGAATTAATTGAAATGAATATACTGGAGGAACGGGTTACACGCCACAACAGAATTGATTGGAATGAATATATTGGAGGAGCGGGTTACACGTTGCAACAAAATTGATTGAAAAGATATATCGGGATCAGGTTGTACGCCGCAACGGAAATTAATTGAAATAATAATTGGTTATAACTGCTGAGTTGGCTTCAACTATTAAAAAAGAGTTACCAGATTTATTTCTATTATTGTTGGTATTACTATTATTGCTTACAGGTTAATGTAAGTGACCTTCCTTAGCCTCGTCACTACTTCGTTGAGGTTAGGCTCGACACTTACATGTACATGGGGTCGGTTGTACTGATACTACATTCTGCACTTCTTGTGCAGATTTCGGAGTTGGTCCCAGCGGCGTTCCATAGACTTGCTCGGATTTCAGCTACCTAGAGGAGACTTGAGGTATAACTGCATAACGTCCGCAGTTCTGAAGTCCCTGTCTACTCTACTTTAGCTGTGTGTTTGCTTTCAGACAACTTTATTTTATTCAGACCTTTATTTATATTATTCTAGAAGATCGTGCACTTGTGACTCCAGTTCTTGGATGGTATTTAGACACCGCTATTATTATGGATTATTCGCTTGATTTCAGACTTTATTTCAGCATTTGTTTCTTTGTTATTAATAAATTTAAAATAGTTTTAAAATGGCTAATATTATTCTAACGTTGGCTTGCCTAGCAAGTGAAATATTAGGCGCCATCACGGTCCCGAAGGTGGAAATTTTAGGTCGTGACAATTTGGTATCAGAGCACTAGGTTACATAGGTCTCACGAGTCACGAGCACACTTAGTAGAGTCTGAAGGATCGGTATGGAGACGTCTGCACTTATCTTTCAGAGGCTATGAAGTTTAGGAATAATACCACTTCTTTCTTATCCTGTCGTGCGAATTTATTCTATCATCGATGATTGAACCATTCTATTCTTATTCTCTCGCAGATGGCGAGGACATGTAATACATCTACCGATGGATAGGGACCAGAGCCCCCAGTTGAAACTATGGCTAGGGGTAGAGGTTGAGGCCGAGGTCGTGCTAGAGGCCGAGGCCGAGGAAGAGGTAGAGCTCAGTCTAGAGCTCAAGCAGCAGCACCTGTTATAGAACCTCAGGTGGATTTTCAGGAGGAGGTTCAAGTTCTGAATGTACTAGTTGGACCAGTTCAGATCCCGGAAGGATTCATAGCTATTCTAGTGCTTTATGATGCTCTAGTCCGATTAGTGAGTCTTATGGACGGCGCGGCCCAGAATAGTACATTTCCAATGGCACCAAACATCTCACACGCTGGGGGAGGAGAACAAACTCCCACTACTCCAGCTTCGGAGCAGATGGCTCCCCAAAATCAGGCTCCAGCAACCCCGCCAGTTGGGGTAGTTCAGCCAGTTATTGCGGCACAGACCGGTGATAGGCCAACCATTTCTTTTGAGGCCTTATTGAGACTGGATAAATTTACCAAGCTCTTTTTAATTCACTTCAGTGGTACACCTTCTGAGGACCCCCAGGATTATCTTGACCGTTGCCATGAAGTGTTACGGAACATGGGTATAGTTGAGACCAATGAGGTGATTTTGCTGTATTTTAGATGACGGGTTCTGCCAAGAGGTGGTGGAGAGATTATACATTGACCAGACCGATTGGATTGCCTGCACTTACCTGGGAGTAGTTCTCGCAGCTATTTCTAGAGAAGTTCCTTCCTATCACACTGACAGAGGATTACCGCAAGCAATATGAGCGTCTACAGTAGGGCAATATGACTGTTACTTAGTATGAGTCCTGTTTTGTGGATTTAGCCCGTCATGATCTATTTTTACTACCTACCGAGTGAGAGAGAGTGAGGAGGTTTATTGAGAGACTCAGTCACCCTATCAGGCTTCAGATGGCCAAGGAGACCAGAAGTGAGATTTCCTTTCAGGCGGCTGCTAATGTCGCGAGTGTAGAGGTCTGATAAGAGGCCACGTGTGTTCGGTGGTTTTAGTGGTGCCTCGTCTGGAGGCAGGGGTAATTATGGTAGGGGTCATCCTCCCAGACCGTTTCATTCAGCACTTCAGGCATCTCCCAGTGCTTCAGGAAGTCACGGTCCTATTATGCCTTACTCTGGGCAGCCAACATTTAGTGCACATTCATCTCCTATCAACGCGCCACCACTCCAGAGTCACTACAACGGTTATCCGGCATGTTCGGGTCAGCTTCAGCTTCAGCAGCCACGACAGCAGGATGAGTGTTACGAGTGTGGGGACATTGGTCACATCAGGAGGTATTGCCCTTGGTTGTCGAGTAACAGATCTTGGCAGGATTCTCGTGCCATCATACCAGCACCGGTTGCTTCACCGCCTGCTCAGCCAGCTATAGGTAGGGGTCAGGCAGCTAGAGGTGGAGGTCAGACCATTAGAGGTAGAGGCAAGCCAGTTAGAGGCCGTCCCAGAGACGCATTTCAGAGTGGTGGGCCCCAACCCCGATTTTATGCTTTTCCAGCTAGGCATGAGGCCGATTCATCTGATGCTGTGATCAAAGGTATTATTCTAGTTTGCCATAGAGATGCTTCAGTTCTATTTTATCCAGGATCTACTTATTCCTATGTGTCCTCCTATTTTGCTTCATATTTGGTTGTGCCTCGTGATTCTATGAGTGCTTCTGTGTGTGTATCTACACTGGTGGGAGACTCTGTTGTAGTATACCATGTCTATCATTCATGTGTGGTTATTATTGGTAGTCTTGATACTGGTGTGGATCTTTAACTTCTTGATATGGTAGATTTTGATGTCATCTTGGGTTTGGATTGGCTGTCACCTTATCATGCTTTATTGGATTGTCATGCCAAGATGGTGACCCTAGCCATGTCGGGTTTACCTCGATTAGAGTGGAAAGGAACTCTTGGTCATTCTACCATCAGGGTTATTTCTTATATGAAGGCTCAACGTATGATTGAGAAGGGGTATCTAGCCTATTTGGCTTATATTCGCTTCACCCCAATATATGTGGATGGAGGTGTATCACAATACCACAATCCTAACACAAAACGGTTATGCCGCCTCACCCCAATATATGCGGGTGGAGGTGTATCACAATACCACAATCCCAAAACAAAGCGACTCTACCGCCTCACCCCAATATACGCAGGTGGAGGTGTATCACAATACCACAATCCCTACACAAAGCGGTCCTATCGCCTCACCCCAATATATACGGGTAGAGGTGTATTCCCAATCACAATAGCATATATAAACTCAAAGCAACATAGTTTGTCATTACATTTAACATCGTAATTACTCTTATCATTGGAATCCAGTGCGGATGTTCCTTCTATGGACTCAGTACGAGTTGTTCGTGAATTTCCAAAAGTATTTCCTACAAATTTGTCGGGGATGCCACCCGACAGAGATATTGACTTCTGTATTGATTTGGCTTCGGGTACTCAGCCCATTTCTATTCCACCATATCATATGGCCCCACTGGAGTTGAAAGAATTGAAGGAGCAATTACAAGACTTACTTGATCAGAGATTCATTAGACCTAGTGTCTCGCCTTGGGGTGCACTAGTGTTATTTGTAAAGAAGAAAGATGGTTCAATGCGGATGTGTATAAATTATCGATAGTTGAACAAGGCTACTATCAAGAACAAGTATCCATTGCCAAGAATCGATGATCTATTTGATCAACTTCGGGGTGCCAAGGTGCTTTTGAAGATTGACTTGAGGTTTGGCTATCATCAGTTAAATATTAGGGCATCTGATGTCCCTAAGATAGCTTTTCGGACCCGGTATGGGCATTATGAATTCTTAGTGATGTGTAGCTCGTCACTATATTCAGTTCTTTATTTTTTAATATTACTTACTGAGTTGGTTGTACTCATACTACACCATGCACTTCATGTGCAGATCCAGGTATTCCCGGTCATAGCGGGTGTTAATTCTCTTGCACAATTGACTTTTTCGGAGATTCAGAGGTAGCTGCCGTGTTTCGCAGACCTTGCCTCTCCTTCCCTACCTTCTTATTTACTACATTTAGTCTCAAACTATTATGGACCGTATTTCCAGACTTATATTCATATTAGATGCTCATGTACTCAGTGACACCAGGTTTTGGGAGTATTTATATTTGTACTTGTGAGATTTCTTCCGCTAAATTTAATCATCCTGTTTTCAAATTTAAAAAATATGTGATTTATTGAGATTGTCAGCTTGCCTAGTATTAAGATAGGTGTCATCACGATAGGTGAGATTTTGGATCGTGACAGAGGTTTACATGTGGATATTCTTTGATTTTGGTGACCTGATATAGCTACTGCGACCATGTATATAACTTCAATTCTGAATGAATACGTAAATTCACCATGCAGGGAGTTGTGAAATTGACTGTTGACCGTTGATTAGAGGTAGAACAGATCACTAGATTCTTGATTAATGGTTACTTCTTGATCAACTTGAACCTGCGTGCATTTTAAAATGAGAAATTACCTTGACTTTCCTTTTTTACAAATGGAAGCAAGAATATTAAAAATGACTAAGACGGAAAAAGGATGTTAAAAATTGACCAGATTGTGCTATAGGTACGTAGTATGATAAGCCAAAAGCAAACAAACTTGTTCCAAATTTAATGAAACTAGACTTTGCTATAACAATGAGCATGAGTTGGTTAATAACAACTTTAGTAGCCTATGATCAAGTTTTTGCTATAACATTGTTGCTTTCTTTTCGTTCCAAGCTTTTGCCTATGATCTCAACCCTTTACAAGACATATGTGTTGCAGTTAAAGACACTAACGCTTCTGGTAAATCATCCTTCTATTGTCAGGAAAGCTTTTTAAATAATATCTTCTTTTTCCTATTTTAAACAATACAGTATGTTATATTATAGTGTTATTAAAAGCTATATATCGCTTCGTCGCTTCATAGGCAAAGCCATGCACTTCAAAGAAATGTGTGCTTCAAATAATGACACACATAATAATCCCAAATGAGAATCAGTCGGAATTCTTCGAATCTCAAATTTGAGAAGTTGAACTAATGTCGAGATCATTATAAATTGCATGCTGAAATATTCTCATTGCAAATTGATTATATATAGTAGTAAATTCATATATGTTTGCTATTTATCCAAAAGTTCTTGAACCGAGGGTCTATCGGAAACAGCCTCTCTACCTCTCGAGGTAGGGATAAGGTCTGCATACACACTACCCTCCTCAGACCCCACATGTGAAATTATACTGAGTTTATTGTTGTTTCTATTGTTGTATTTATCCAAAAGTTATGCACTTCATTAAATTAAAGAAGCACGTGCACAGAGGCAGACCCACGTATAAGGGTGAGGGGTTACCAGCACCCTGAAACTTTGAAGCCACATGGACCTTGTTGTTGTTGTTTTTTTTTTTTTTTTTTTGCTTTTTTGCTTTTAAGCACTATATATATAATTACTGTTACCTGTTAGGGACGACCCGACGAATTTTGTGGCCTAAAGCCAAACTTTAAGAGGGGCCTTAATTTATTTTTTAAAAAAAATTATTTATTTATTTGAAGTTCTTTTTTTGAGCTTTTCTTTGATACAAATTTATTAATAATTTTATGATAATCAATAACTCCTAATAAGTCTTTCTCAATTGACAATATAACTAATCCATTTAACCTTTCTTGAGACATTGTTGATGTTAGGTAAGATTTTATCAATTTTAATTTTAAAAACTTCTTTCCACTGAAGCAACGGTAACATGAGTTATTAACATTATTCCATAAGCAATATAAGCATTTGGAAAAGAATCAAATCTTTTTATTTGATTAAGTGTATCAATTAACTGTTATCTTCTAATTATATTATTTTTTTAATACTTTAAATTCCGAAAATAAATCTAAATCATCAATATCGAATTTATTATTATGCTTTAAGGAACATTCAAGATTAAGGAAATATTTTTTCAAATTTCCATCATTTAGTGATCTTAGTTTTTGACCGCTAAACAGAAATATGCTTCGAATTGCTCAAATATATTTTAAAGTGAAAAAATACCCTTATCTACTATGTATAAAAGTAATCAACTCTAAAGGACTCTTCAAAATATTTTAAGATTTCACTATCAACATTCTCATCAAATTGTTACTTCCTGTATATCGCACGTTTCTTACGAAATTCGGGTTTGATATCCATTTCAAGTGCAATTTCCTTGGCAGAAATCATAACAGTTGCAAATCCTTCTTCTCTATATTTGTTAAAAAAAGAAATCAAACTTTTTCACTTCACAATTTTTTTTAAAACTTATACATAACCTATTAGGTGTAACAAAAAATGGTGCCCCACAAATAATTGTTTTACTTGATTTATGGAAGGCCGTCCCCGTCAATTGTTTAGCTCTTAACATATGAATAATTTGCTAGCTTCATTTCATTAACTTGTGCAGTTTTCGTGAATGGAAAGATTTGCAAAGACCCAAAGCTAGCCACAACAGATGATTTCTTTGCTTCAGGACTTAACGTAAGTGGAAATATAGTTCGGGCTAAGTTTGGTTATTCTGTAACTGTTGTGGATGTAAACACAATGCCTGGACTCAACACTCTTGGTATTTCTTTCATTCGTGCTGACATTGAGCCACGTGGCCTTATTCCACTTCACACACACCAACGAGCTACTGAGCTCATAACTATATTGGAAGGAACTATTTATGCTGGATTTCTTCTACCTGATTCTCCAAGCATCTTTAAAAGTCGTCTCTTCTCGAAAATTTTGAATCCTGGCGACGCGTTTGTGATCCCACATGGGCTTTATACATTTCCAGTATAGCGTGGGAAGCAAAAATGCAACAGTACTCGCTTCTTTCAACTGTCAAAATCCTGGATTCGTCATGATTCTTAATTCAATCTTTGCTTCGGATCCGCCTATTCTCGATGATGTTCTTGCCAAAGCTTTTCAGCTTGATAAGAAAGTGATTCCTATCTCGATACTAGTCAAGCTGATAATCTCAATAAACCAAAACTTCTCTTTAAGGTTGAAAATATAATATTTAAATACAATACAAAATTCCACAAATACTAATACGAACACTCCCCAAAACCTGGTGTCACTGAATACATGAACATCTAATATGAATACAAGTCTGAAAATATGGTCAATAAGAGTCTGAGACCAAATATAGTAAACAAGGAGATAGAGATGGAGAGACAAGGCCTGCGGAACACGGCAGCTACCTCGAAATCTCCTAAAAATCAACTGCGTGAAATGATCAACATCCGCTTTGTCCGGGAACACCTGAATCTGCACACGAAGTGCAGGGTGTAGTATAAGTACAACCAACTCAGCAAGTAACAATAATAACTAAGGAACTAAAGATAATGATGAACTACACAGTTATAGTTCAATTTCAGTAATTCCAGCAAAGAATAGACATGTTTTCAAATCTGGCACTTTAAGTCAAATCAATTTTATACAGTTCAAGTTCATGTAATCCGGATATAAAATCTTTCAGAGATTTCACAACAATGACAGATAGCATCCAAGTGCAACAACAAAGGCAAAGCAAGTATAGCCTCTCAGGCAATAATCACTTAACTCATCACAATAGCTCAATCACTCGGCTCTCAGCCCTCAACACTCACACTCAATGGGTACCCGCGCTCACTCGGGGTGTACAGACTCCAGAGGGGCTCCAACAGTCCAAGCGCTATAATCTGCACAGACAACTCACGTGCTACACGGACAACTCACGTACCATAATATAAATATCTGGATCCGCACGACCAACTCACGTGTTCCACGGCCAACTCACTTACTATAGTAGAATATATGGATCCGCACGGCCAACTCACATGCTGCACAACCAACTCACGTGTTGCACGACCAACTTACGTGCTATAGTATAATATAAGGATCCGCACGGACAACTCACATTCTATAATAATATATCTCACAATCAGGCCCTCGGCCTTGCTCAGCCATAAATCTCTCCAATCTCTCGGGCTCTTAGAAATCACGAAAATCAGCCCAAACAACAATGATATGATGAATCAATAATGAACAATAGAGACTGAGATAAAATAATCAAGTAAACTGTGACTGAGTACAAACAACAATTAAGCAAATAGTCCAACATGTACACGACCTCTGTGGGTCCCACAGTACCAACATATAGCCTAAACATTGTTTCTAGTCAAATTTTCACAACACATAGAGAGCACATAGCTAACAACAAGTTATTTAACTTTACAGTCATACGGGACGGATCAAGTCACAATCCCCTCGGTGCACGCCCACACGCCTGTCACCTAGCATGTGCGTCACCTCCAAAGTAATCACATGGTACCAAATTCTGGGGTTTCATACCCTCAGGACCAGATTTAAAATTGTTACTTACCTCAGACCGTAAAATTCTTATTCTGCTAAGCCCTTGCCTCGTGAATTGGCCTCTAAACGCCTCGAATCTAGTCATGAATAATTCGTTTGGTTTCAGTCAATAAAATTTATTGGAATTAATTCCATAAGAAAATATAATTTTTCCATAAAAATCTGAATTTTAGCTCAAAACTCGCCCGTGGGGCTCACGTCTCGTAAACCGACAAAAGTTACATCATCCGAAAGCCCATTCAACCATGAGTCTACCCATACCAATTTTACCAAAATCCAACCTCAATTCAACCCTCAAATCTACAAATCTTATTTCCAAATTTCTAAGTTCCAATCTCTGATTTACACCTCAAAATCATATAATCTAGTCGGATTATTCAATAATAATTCAATATTATAGAGTAGAAATGATCACAAGGGACTTACCTCAAGTTTTACTTGAAAATATATCAAAAATCGCCTCTCCTGAAGCTCCAATTTATCAAAAGTGACAAATGGGACGAAGTCCTTGCTTTATAAATTTGCCTAGACAACCTTAATCTTGGCCTTCGATAGAGGTCCTCGATCCTGGGTCTCGATTCTGACCCTCGATCATGGCCCTCGACCTTGGCCCTCGATCATGGCCCTCGACCCTGACCCTCGATCATGTCTTCGATCGTGGCTCTCGACTCTGGGCTCGAACATGGCTTGATTCTGGGCTCGAATCTGGTAGAAGAAATTTCCAGCAGAAGGAAATTGCAGCAGCTGTTGTAGTTTAATTTTTTATCCGTTAACCATCCGAAACTCACCCGAGGTCCTCGGGACCTCAACCAAATATACCAACTGGTCCTAAAATATCATACGAACTTAGTCGAGTCTACAAATCACATCCAACAATGCTAAAACCACGAATCATACCCCAATTCAAACCTAATAAACTTTGAAATTTCAAGTTTTCACAAACGACGTCGGAACCCATCAAATCATGTCCGATTAACCTCAAATTTTGTACACAAGTCATAAATGACATAACGGAGGTATTCCAATTTTTAGAATTGGATTCCGACCCCGATATCAAAAAGAAAACCCCCGGTCAAACTTCCCAAAAATTCAATTTTCGGCATTTCAAGCCTAATTCCACTACAGACTTCCAAATAATTTTCCAGACGCACTCCTAAGTCCAAAATTACCATAAGGAGCTATTGGAATTATCAAAATTTGAATCCGAGGTCGTTTAAATATAGGTCCTTATCCGGTCAACCTTTCTAACTTAAATTTTTAATTTTGAGACTAAGTGTCTTATTTCATCCCAAATTCCTTCCGGACCTGAACCAACTAACCCGATAAGTCATAAATCAATTGTAAGGCATAAATTGAGCAGTAAAAGGGAGAACATTGTTATAATATTTAAAACGACAGGCCGGGTTGTTACATTCTCCCCCTCTTAAACAAACGTTCGTCCTCGAACGGTTTTAGAATAATACCTGAAGTCTCAAATAAGTGTGAATATTTTCTCCGCATCTCCTGCTCAACCTCCCAAGTAGCTTGTCCGACTGGTTGGCCTGTCCACTGTACCTTCACTACTGCTATGCTCTTTGACCTCAATTTTCTAACATGCCGGTCTAAAATAGCCACCGGCTCCACATCGTAAGTCATATTACCGCCTAACTGTACCGTACTGAAATCCAAAATATAAGAAGGATCCCCGGCATACTTTCGGAGCATGGATACATGGAATATTGGATGAACACCTGATAGACTAGGTGAAAAGAAATTCATAAGCCACCTCTCCAATTTTTCGAATTATCTCAAAAGGCCCAATATACCGAGGGCTCAGCTTTCCTTTCTTGCCGAACCTCAACACACCCTCCATGGGTGAAATCTTGAGCAGAACCTTCTCCCCAACCATGTAATTAACTGTCACGAACCGAAATTCCCACCTTCGGACCGTGATGGCGCCTAACATTTCACTTGCTAGGCAAGCCAACGTTAGAATAATATTATCCATTTTTAAAATAATTTTTGAATTTGTTAATAACAAAGAACAAATGCGTAAGTAAAGTCTAAAATATAGTGAATAATCCATAAAAATAACGGTGTCTAAATACCATCCCAGAATTGGTGTCATAAGTTCACGAGCTTCTAGAATAAATACAAATAAAGGTCTGAATAAAATAAAGCTGTCTGGAAACAAACACACAGCTAAAGCAAAGTAGACGGGGACTTCAGAACTACGAATACTGTGCAATTTTACCTCAAGTCTCCTCTGAGTAGCTAAAATCCGAGCAAGTCTATGGTACGCCGCTGGGATCAACTCCAAAATCTGCACAAGAAGTGCAGAGTGTAGTATCAATACAACCGACCCCATGTACTAGTAAGTGTTGAGTCTAACCTCGATGAAGTAGTGATGAGGCTAAGGCGGTTCACTTACATTAACCTGTACGCAATAGTAATAACAACAACAAATAATAGAAATAAATCAGGTAACTCATTTATAATAATTGGAGCTAACTCAGCAGTCATAATCCATTATTATTTCAACCAATTTTGTTGCAACGTGCAACCCGCTCTCACAATATATTCACATTCAATTATGTTGCAGCGTGCAACCCGCTCTCCTAATATATTCCTTTTAATCAAGTTTGTAATATATTTATTTCAATCAAGTATATATATAGACTTTTAAATAAGTCTGTTATATATTTATTTTAATCAAGTATATATATATATAGACTTTTAAATAAGTCTGTTGCGGCATGCAATCCGATCCCCCAATATTGACTTTTAAATAAGTCTATTGCGGCGTGCAATCCGATCCCCCAATATTGACTTTTAATAAGTCTGTTGCGGCGTGCATTCCGATCCCCCAATATTGACTTTTAATAAGTCTGTTGCGGCGTGCAACCCGATCCTCCAATGTGGACTTTTTAATAAGTCTGTTTCGACGTGCAACCCGATCCTCCAATATATCCATTTCAATCAATTCTTATAAAAGAAATTTTCCCAATAAATGCAATAATTAATATAAAATTATAAGACAACAAGCATACAATAATTATGATTTAATTATGAAACAAACAATGACAAATAGCAAATTATTATGAAAATCAGGGAGAAAATAGGCAGTTTAATATTTAATATGCTAAATGTCAAATAACAATTAAAACACATAATTCAAATAGCATGTAACAATTAATGCAGGAATTCAAGAATTAATATTTGACAAAGAATATGAGAGAAATAATTATTATAATAATTAATTTATGATTTAAAACAATTTATGATTTTTCAAGTAAGCAGGCAAACAATTAATTTCACGACGTATAAACACTCGTCACCTCGCCTATACGTCGTTCACAAGCATTTCACGACGTATAGACACTCGTTACCTCGCCTATACGTCGTTCACATGCATTTCACATAACAAATAATTTAAGGGTTCTATTCCCTCAAGTCAAGGTTAACCACGACACTTACCTCGCTCTGCATATTCCAATCAATTATTCAACCACAACTTTTATTTTTAAATTTGTCTCCGAAAACTTCAAATCTATTCACAAAAAATTCAATATATTCAATACTAATCATAGGAATTAATTCCATATGAATTTACTAATTTTTCGGATAAAAATCCAAAATTCATTAAAATATTAGACAGTAGGACCCACGTCTCAAATCCCGAAAAAACTCACAAAATTCGAATGCCCGTTCCGCTACGAGTTCAACCATACAAAAAGTATCTAATTCCGATTTCAAATGGACCTTCAAATCTAAATTTTCGTTTTTTGGAAAGTTTTACAAAAATTCTAATTTCTTCCACCGAAAATAAATTATGAATATAGACATGGATTTGTGAAATATAATCACTTTTGGTTAAAGAACACTTACCCAATTCAAAGTCGTGAAAATTTCCCTTGAAATCGCCCAAATCCGAGACTTGAAACTCAAAAATGAGTAAAAATGGCGTTGTACGAATTTATGGGCTCTGCCTAGTCATTTTCGCATCAGCGGATAAACGTTTTGTATTTGCGGACTCGCATTTGCAAGACAAAGCTCGAATTTGCGATGCCAGGCTGCCAGGTGAAGTTACGTATGTGCGGACACTCCTGTCGCACCTGCGACATCCGCTTCTGCGTAAAATGGTTGTACCTGCGAAGACTCCAGCCCAGCTCAGTCCCGCATCTGCGTGATTTGGTGCGCATCTGGGGATATGCTTCTGCAAGAAGTTGTCTGCTTCTGAGATCGAAGCCTGGACACACCTGGGCGCATCTGCTATGGAAGGCCCGCTTCTGCGAACTCGCACCTACGGTCAAAAATCTACAGGTGCGATTACAACAAAAGGAAAACTTCAAATTTTACTTAAGTCCAATTCTTGATCTGATTTCAATCCGTATCACTCTCGGGGTACTCGGGATCCCGTACGAATATACCAACAAGTCCAATAACATACTACAGACTTACTCGGGGTCTCGTATCACATCAATTAATGCTGAAATTATAATTTCACACCCCGATTCAAACTTTGAGTTTTAAACTTTTCAATTTGCAAATCTCGTACCAAAACATATTAAATGAATCATGAATGACTTTAAATTTGGCACACAAGTCATTAATGACATAACGGAGCTGTTCAAATTTCTAGAATCGGACTCCGGCTCGGATATCAAAAAGTCAACCATGTGGTCAAACTTGAAAATCTTTAGCTTTTAAATTGCTAGTTCCGTTAAATGGTCATAACTTGAGCTAGGAACCTCCAAATTAAATTCCTGGCATATGCCCAAGTCCCAAATCACGATACAGAGCTACCAGAACTGTCAAAACATTAATCCGAGTCCGTTTGCTAAAAATGTTGACCAAAGTTAACTCAGTTGAGTTTTAATCCTCTATTTCACATTTTAATCCATTTTTCACATGAAAACTTTCCGAAAAATTTTACGGGCTATCCATGCAAGTCGAGGAATGATAAATGGTACTTTTTGAGGTCTTAGTATACATAATTACTTATTAAATTTAAAGATAATATTTTGGGTCATCACAGTAATATTGCGGACCTTCCTGTCGGCATAAATCTTCTGCCTAGACTGTGCCGTGCGAAGCCGTTCCTGAATCACTTTGACCATCTCTAAAGTATCCTGAACCAAGTCAGTACCCAATATTCTAACCTCACCCGGCTCGAACCAACCCACCGGAGACCGACACCGCCTCCCATATAAATCTTCATACGGAGCCATCTGAATACTCGACTGGTAGCTATTATTCTAAGCAAACTCCACGAGTGGTAGAAATTTATCCCAAGAACCCCCAAAATCAATGACACAAGCGCGTAACATATCCTCCAATATCTGAATAGTGCACTCGGACTGTCCATCCGTCTAAGGGTGAAATGTTGTACTCAACTGAACCTGTGTGCCCGATTCTCGCTGCACGGCTCTCCAAAACTGTGATGTAAACTGCGTGCCCCGATCTGAAATAATGGACACTGGCACACCGCGTAGGCAAACAATCTCGCGAATATAAATCCCAGCCAACCACTTCGAAGAATAATTAGTACTGACTGGAATAAAATGCGCAGATTTGGTCAACCCATCTACTATCACCCAAACAATATCAAACTTTCTCAAAGTCCGTGGGAGCCCAACTACGAAGTCCATGGTAATATGATCCCACTTTCACTACGGAATTTCAAGTCTCTGAAGCAATCCTCCTGGCCTCTGATGTTCATACTTTACCTGTTGACAATTTAGACACCGAGCTACAAACCCAACTATATCTTTCTTCATTCGCCTCCACTAATAGTGCTGCCTCAAATCCCAATACATGGTTTGCGTGAGCTTCCTGGAGAATCAGCTCACGCAAACCATCTATATTAGGCACACATAGCCTACTATGCATTCGTAATACACCGTCATCTCCAATAGTAACTTCCTTGGCATCACCATGCTGAACCGTGTCCTTAAGGACAAGCAAATGGGGATCATCATACTGGTGCTCCCTAATGCGATCATATAAAGAAGACCAAGAAACCACACAAGCCAAAACTCGATTCGGCTCGGAAACATCCAATCTAACAAACTCGTTGGCCAAGGCCTGAACATCCAAGGCTAAAGGCCTCTCTGCTACCGGTAAGTATGTTAAGCTGCCCAAACTCTTCGCCTTACGACTCAAGGCATCGGCCACCACATTGGCCTTTCTGGGATGATAGAGAATGGTAATATCATAATCCGTAAGCAACTCTAACCACCTCCACTGTAGCAAATTTAGATCCCTCTATTTAAACAAAAATTGTAGACTCCGATGGTCTGTATATACCTCACACTGGACACCGTACAAGTAATGCCGCCAAATTTTTAAGGCATAAATAATAGGAGCTAACTCAAGATCGTGGACTGAATAATTCTTCTCATGTACCTTTAACTGTCTGGATGCATAGGAAATCACCCTACCATCTTGCATCAGCACTGTGCCAAGACCAATACGCGATATGTCACAATAGACAGTATAAGACTCTGAAATCTGTAGGCAACACCAATACTGGAGTTGTAGTCAAAGCTGTCTTGAGCTTCTGAAAGCTCTCTTCACATTCATCCGACCACCAGAACGGAGCACCCTTTTGGGTCAATTTAGTCATAGGCGATGCAATAGACGAGAAACCCTCTACGAAGCGATGATAATAACTGGCCAAGATGAGAAAACTCTGAATCTCTGTAACTGAAGATGGTCTAGGCCAATTCTGAACTACCTCTATTTTCTTCGGATCCACCTTAATTCCTTCACTAGACACTATATGTCCCAAGAATGCCACTGAACTAAGTCAGAACTCACACTTGGAGAATTTGGCATAAAGTATCTCATCTCTCAGCCTCTGTAATACAATACCCAAGTGTTGTGCATGCTCCTCACGGCTACGCGAGTACACCAGAATATCATCAACAAATACCACTACAAATATATCAAGATACGGCTGGAACACACTATTCATCAAATGTATACATGATGCTAGGGCATTGGTTAGCCCAAAGACATCACAAGAAATTCATAGTGGCCATAACGAGTTATGAATGCCGTCTTCAGAATATCCGAATCCCGAATTTTCAACTGGTGATACCCTCATCTCAAATCAATTTTGGAGAACACCCTCGCTCCCTGAAGCTGGTCAAATAAGTCATCAATACATGGCAAAAGATATTTATTCTTGATTGTGACCTTGTTCAATTGCCTATAATCAATACACATCCGCATAGTACCATCTTTCTTTTTCACAAACAGAATCGGTGCACCCCAAGGTAACACACTAGGCCTAATAAACCCCTTTTTAAGGAGTTCCTGAAGTTGCTCTTTCAATTCTTTTAATTCAGCTGGTGCCATACGATACAGAGGAATAGAAATGGACTGAGTGCCCTGCACAAAGTCAATACCGAAACTAATATCCCTGTCGGGTGGCATACCCAGCAGGTCTGCAGGAAATACATCCGAAAAAAGTCTCGCACGACCGGTACTGAATCAATAATAGGAGTATCTGTATCAACATCTCTCACAAATGCCAACTATGACAAGCATCCCTTTCTAACCATATGTTGGGCCTTCAAATAAGAAATTACCCTGCTAGGAAAATAGATCTAGAGAACCTCTCCATTCAACCTTTGGCAACCCCGGCATCGTCAACGTCACGATTTTTGCGTGACAGTCCAGAGTAGCATGACATGGAGACAACCAATCCATACATAGGATTACATCGAAATCAACCATACCGAGTAATAAGAGATCAACTCTAGTCTCCAGTTCCCTAATAGTTACCACACACGACCGATACACACAATCCACAGTAATAATATCACCCACCGGTGTAGATACACAAACAGATGAAACTAAGAACTTACAAGGCATATCCAGATAATGAGCAAAATACGATGATGCATATGAATAAGTGGAACCAAGGTCAAATAATATAGAAGCCTCCCTGTGGCACACTGAAACAATACATGTTATCACTACATCTGAGGCAACAACATCTGGCCTGGCAGGAAAAGCATATAATCGAGCCTGCCTGCCATATGATCGGCCTCCCCCTCTTGGGCGACCCCTAGCTGCCTGACCCCCACCCCAAACTGGCTGGGCAGGTGGTGGAACAGCTGGTGCTGGTGCTGTCAGTCGAGAACTCTGTTGTGGAGCCGCACTCAACAACCTAGGGCACTCTCTCTTAAAATGACCAAATTCTCCACACTCGAAACAACCCCTCCTATGACTGAATTGATACTCCTGATAACCCTGGGAATAACCTGTAGAAGCCTGAGAAGACGAGGCATGATGAGAACTCTGCACTGGTAGTGCACTGAATGAAGACTGGCCTAGGTGAGTAATGTAAGAACCGTGGCTAGCTGATACACCATAATGAGCTGGATGACCCGTCTAAGCGGGTCTATAAGAACGACCCGTCTAAGCGTGTCTGTAAGAACGACCCCTGCCACGGTGAAACTGACCCCCTAAAGGAACACCGTTGTAATCACCCGGACCACTATACCTCTTAGCCTCTTTCTCTCCATGTTCCTAGCTACGAACCATCTCTATATGCCGAGCAATGTCCACTACCTCATCAAAAGTAGCACTGGATACTCTCTCCCTCATCATAAGTAATCGTAGCTAATATATGTGAGGCTATCAATGAACCTCCTAATCCTCTCCCTATCAGTGGGAACCAACCAGAATGCATGACGAGCCAACTCAGAAAATCCCATCTCGTACCGTGTCACAGACATATCACCCTAGCGAATCTGCTCAAACTGTCTGCACAGCTTCTCTCTACGGGACTGAGGTACGAATATCTCCAAAAAGACCACGGAGAACTGCTGCCAAGTAAGAGTTGTTGCGCCAATAGGCCTACGCCTCTCGTAAGTTTCCCACCATCTAAGTGCAGCCCTAGAAAACTCAAAAGTAGTGAATGAAACCCTATTGGTCTCCAGAATACCCATTGTCCGAAGCATCCATTGACACCTATCCAGGAAACCCTGAGCATCCTCTGACTCAGTACCGCTAAATGGTGGAGGTCAAAGCCTATCTAATCTCTCAAGTTTCCTTTGCTCATCATATGCCATAACAGGAACTACCGGGACCTGAACAGTTGCAACCGGCTGGACTGGTAGTGCCCCCGGTATCTGAAGTCCTTGTACCACCTAGTCTGGAGTACGGGCAACAGGGGTATGAGTATCTCCCCCGGCCTGAGAAGTGGCAGGTGCGGCCTGAGCCGAAACCACCTGAACCAGACCAGTGCAAGCTGCTAATATATGGGCCAAAGTCTCCTGAAGGCCTGGAATCTCAATGGGCACAACTGGTGCGTGAGTTGATGCTGTCGGCTCAGCTATATCTGGAATTTGCTCTTGAGCTAGAGCAACTGGTGGTACTACAGGTGTTGGTCCAACTGTGGTCCGAGCTACACCTCGACCTCGTCCTTTACCACGGCCCCGACCTCTCGCGACCCTAATTGGTGGCACTGGTGGCTGACCGTCCGATCCGGTAGTACGTGTCCTCACCATTTGTGAGATAATAGAATAACAAAAATTTAGTTTCCAGAATCAACAAATTCGCACGACAGAATACAAGAATGTAAAGTTTTCCTAAGGGTTCTGCAGCCTTTCGAAGATAAGTACAGACGTCTCTGTACCGATCTGCAAGACTCTACTAAACCTGCTCCTGACTCGTGAGACCTATGTAAACTAGGCTCTGATACCAACTTGTCACGACCCAAAATCCCAACCTATCGTGATGGTGCCTATCTCGATACTAGGCAAGCCGATAATCTCAATAAACCAAAACTTCTCTTTAAGGTTGAAAATATAATATTTAAATACAATACAAAATTCCAGAAATACGAATACGAACACTCCCCAAAACCTGGTGTAACTAAGTACATGAACATCTAATATGAATACAAGTCTGGAAAATATGATCTATAATAGTCTGGGACCAAATACAGTAAACAAGGAGATAGAGAAGGAGAGACAAGGCCTGCGGAACATGGCAACTACCTCAAAATCTCTTGAAAATCAACTGCATGAAATGATCAACACCTGCTTTGTCCGAGAACACCTGGATCTACACACGAAATACAGGGTTTAGTATGAGTACAACCAACTCAGCAAGTAACAATAATAACTAAGGAACTGAAGATAATGACGAGCTACATAGTTATAGTTCACTTTCAGTAATTTCAGCAAAGAATAGACATGCTTTCAAATCCGGCAGTTTAAGTCAAATCAATTTTATACAGTTCAAGTTCATGTAATCCGGATATAAAATTTCAAAGATTTCACAACAATGACAGATAGCATCCAAGTGCAACAACAAAGGCAAAGCAAGTACAACCTTTTAGGAAACAATCACTCAACTCATCACAACAGCTCAACCACTCGGCTCTCAGTCCTCACCACTCACACTCAATGGTTACCCGCACTCACTGGGGGTTGTACAGACTCCGCAGGGGCTCCTACAACCCAAGCGTTATAATCTGCACGGACAACTCACGTGTTGCATGGACAACTCGCGTGCCATAATATAAATATCTGGATCCTCACAGACAACTCTCGGTCACTCAACAATCATGAAATCAACCCAATCAACAATGATATGATACATCAATAATAAACAATAGAGACTGAGATAAAATAATCAAGTAAACTGTGACTGAGTACAAACAACAATTAAGCAAATAGTCCAACATGTACACGACCTCTGTGGGTCCCACAGTACCAACATATAGCCTAAACATTGTTTCTAGTCAAATTTATACAACACATAGAGATCACATAGCTAACAACAAGTTATTCAAATTTACAATCACACGGGACAGATCAAGTCACAAGCCCCTCGGTGCACTCCCACACACCCGTCACCTAGCATGTGCGTCACCTCCAAAGTAATCACATGATACCAAATTCCGAGGTTTCATACCCTCAGGACCAGATTTAAAACTGTTACTTACCTTAGACCATGAAATTCTTATTCCGCTAAGCCCTTGCCTTGTGAATTGGTCTCCAAACGCCTCGAATCTAGTCACAAATAATTCGTTTCATTTTAGTCAATAAAATTTATTGGAATTAATTCCATAAGAAAATATAATTTTTTCATATAAATCTGAATTTTTGCTCAAAACTCACCCGTGGGGCCCATGTCTCGGAACACGACAAAGGTTACAAAATTCTAAAGCCCATTCAACCATGAGTCTAACCATACCGATTTTACCAAAATCCGACCTCAACTCAACCATCAAATCTACAAATCTTATTTTCAATTTTCGAAGTTCCAATCTTTGATTTACACCTCAAAATAATGTAATCTAGTGAGATTATTCAAAGATAATTCAATATTATGAAGTAGAAATGATCACAAGGGACTTACCTCAAGTTTTTCTTGAAAATATATCAAAAATCGCCTCTCCTAAAGCTCAAATTTGTCAAAAATGGCGAATGGGACGAAGTCCCTGCTTTGTAATTCTACCCAGACAGCCTCAATCTTGGCCTTCAATCGAGGTCCTCGATCCTGGGTCTCGATTTTGACCCTCGATCCTGGCCCTCGATCATGTCTTCGACCCTGCCTTCGATCGTGACCCTCAACCCTGGGCTTGATTGTGGTTTGATTCTGGGCTCGATTTTTGGGCTGGAATCTGGGCTCGATTTTTTGGGCTCGAATCTGGCAGAAGAAATTTTCAGTAGAAGGATATTGCAGCAGCTGTTGTAGTTCAGTTTTTGATCCGTTAACCATCCGAAACTCACCCGAGACTCTCTGGACCTCAACCAAATATACCAACTAGTCCTAAAACATCATACGAACTTAGTCGAGTCTTCAAATCATATCCAACAACGCTAAAACCACGAATTATACCCCAATTCAAGCCTAATGAACTTTGAAATTTTAAGTTTTCACAAACGACGGCGGAACCCATCAAATCACGTCCGATTAAACTCAAATTTTGGATACAAGTCATAAATAACATAACGGAGGTATTTCAATTTTTAAAATCGGATTCCGATCCCGATATCAAAAAGTCAACTCGCCGGTCAAACTTCCCAAAAATTCAACTTTCGGCATTTCAAACCTAATTCCACTACGGATCTTCAAATAATTTTTCGGACACGCTCCTAAATTCAAAATTACCATACTGAGGTATTGGAATTAGCAAAATTTGAATCCGAGATCGTTTACACATAGGTCCTTATCCGGTCAATTTTTCTAACTTAAATTTTCAATTTTGAGACTAAATATCCCATTTCACCCCGAATTCCTTTCGGACCCGAACCAACTAACCCGATAAGTCATAAATCAATTGTAAGGCATAAATTGAGCAGTAAATGGGGGAACGGGGTTATAATATTCAAAACGACCGGCCGAATCGTTACAATCGGCGATGTTCTTGCCAAAGGTTTTCAGCTTGATAAGAAAGCGATTAAACAACTTCACAAGAAATTCTCTGATTAAGATATATATGTCTTAGAAATGTTATTATTGTGTTTTCAGTAAGTTATGTGCAGCTGCTCACTAGCGATTTGTAATAAGTGTTGGAAAACTTTTCTCTAAGTTTAACACTGTTTGTTGTATTTGTCCATCCGTTTAATGTAAGCTTAAAATATTTGAAGAATCTCTGTAGATCCGTAACCAGTAGATTCTTGCTTTTATAATAAAAATAAGTAATAATATCCTGTGTCTTCTAGTAGCTTTTCTACAATTTCCTTTTATCTGATAATGGGTAACCGATTTCTGTCGCAGTTAGAACTGGAAGTATATATTCATTTTATATGTATAATACCAAAGAGTCTGAGAATTTTTATATTCTTTTATTTTATGTAATCATCAAGTGTATAATTTCGTACTCAAATCCGATTAATTTAGATTCGTACTGCGTAAGACTCATTAAATATTGGGTACGGCGACATCTTACCTATGGCAAGGCCCACAAGGGGGTTGGTGGCCGGCTCAAGAGTCATGATCCAACGTAACACTTATTTGATGAGCTTGGTTAATAATTAAAGGTTGTTCTTCAACTAAGCAATGGAAAATTCTAAAAGATAGTCTGTGCAATCTAATTCTAAAACTATTATCACAACACATGTTGAGAAAGTCATGCAGAGAGTATTAAAGCAAATAAGATTTCTAATTTAGTAAAACAAAAAAAATAGAGTAAGACAAAGTAGAAATAATAGGTAAAGTCAATAAAATCGATCTACACTTCTTCGATTTTTCTTATTCTTAATTCTAGATTTATAATCGGGCATAGAATTAAAACTCACAAATTTTATATAATTTAATTATCATAGTAAAAATAAGAAATAGCAAAATAATTTACGTGAAAAATTATAATTGATTCTCTAGATATACAATAGAATATCTGTTATCCTTTACTCAAACGCGCCTTCTATAAAATTCATATACCAAGATGTAAATATACATTCTAATAACTACTATAATTAGATATAAATAACCTAATTTTCACAATTAGGTACTCTTTAACTCAACATCAAATTTAATAAATGCTTTCAGAATGACACATAATAATTACATGTCCAATATACACTTATTATCACAAAGCGTGTACTCTAAAAGTACGAAAAAGTTAATCTTTTTATTTTGTAGGAGTCCTATTTTGTAGGACTTTAAAATCCATTACAGGCAATTAGAAATGGTTACTTGAATATGTAGAAAGTCCTCTTTCGACCAACATTCATCAATTTTAGGAATTTATATTTTTTATTTAATTTTTATTTTATAACTCAAATATATTGTTAAAAATATTAATGTAATTTTTCAATATTATATACTCATTAGTGTAGGTACACATACAAAGCGCGTACCCTAAGACTAGTACTATGTAAAGTGTACAGAACCAATTGCAGCAAGTGAATACCAAAGAGAGTGCCAATTTTTATTTTTATTTTTTGGTGTAACCATTTGGTATTGGGTATCCGCTAGTCCGACTAATTTGGATTCGTACTACATAAGGCTCGTTAAAGGAAAACACTTTCTAGTAAAAAAATTTGCATCCCAATATGATTAGGGGGTGAAACTTATTCATCCCCTACATTCATTACAGGTTCGCACCTAATAGGGATTAGAAACATTACGTCCAACATTACGAGTGAACTTATTCCAATATGAAAGCTGACATTTTCTCTAATTCTCGTTCCATCGTCCTAGTTAGTTCATGTTCTTCCTAGTAAAATGTCAAGAATAACAAATTGTCTGGTTATTGTTCTAATTCGGTACGCGCTTACTGACTCAAATGTTGGCCACCTTGTCTTTTCCGAGAGAGGAATTTACATGTTTAATAGCTATATAATTTCTAAAATAAATCAACTACTTAAATCAAATGATACACAAAGACTCCCTCAAAAATATCATTCAAATAAAGCCAAATTGGTGCCCCTTCAAATATTTTTAAAGTCCTACATAAATAGCTCATAAATGACTCTTCTTTTATCAAATAACCAAACCATTTTCCTAACCCCCCCCCCCCCCCCCCCCCAAAAAAAAAAAAAGAAAAAAAGAAACAAGAGTTCCTAGCGGCCATTACGTTACCAAAGCATGCATGAGGACAGGGCGGATTTAGTGAAGGAGCTATGATGTTATCCGAACTCAATAGCTTTGGCTTACCCTATATATATATTAAAGAACTCACTAAATGATAGAGTTTGAATCCAGTAAATTAGACAGGGACCCAAATTTATAAAGTTCAAATCATGAATCCCTATGCATGAGGAGATTGCATATAAACTCAGAAATTGCACCAAGCTGCAACTTGGTGCTGCCTCTGTAATTTCTTCCAGTGGAAGATCACCAATGACTTTTCATGGAAAAACATAAAAGATTTTCATTACCAAATGAATTTTTCAAAATATGTCATCACTACAATACAAAGTTAAATTTTAAAAAAAGAATGAGCTAATTGTCCTCGAATATACTTCATTTTTCAGCATTTCAAACACTTCTAATTCATTGATTGGAAACTAATTAAAGAAAAGAGGATCATAGAAGGCAAAATATTTCTCTCTTGAATTGTATGTTTAGAAGCGACCAAAGTAAATAAAAAACAATTAAACAATTAACCCCCTGGTTTTATTTGATGTGGTGTGATTTGACTGGATATAGAGTTTAAAAAAGACCTTGAAATTTGTATTCTAAAACAAGTCATAGACATTTATGTGACTATAAATCATCTCATTATAAGTTTAAAAAAAAAAAAATTTAAAGTTAAATTATTTTTAAATAAAAAAATAAGTATGATATTCTTTTTGAGACAGAGCACAAAAGAAAGTATGTCAGATAAATTAGAACGGAAGGGATAATTGTCACACCTCCTTTTTTCCGAAGGGATAGGGAGTTTTTCCAATTTAAGTGACATTATTCGAAATAGGATTATTTATTGATTTCAGATTCGCCACTTGGGATAATTTATGGTGTCCCAAGTCACTGGTTTATTTTAAATCCCAAATCGAGGAAATTGACTCTTATTTATGATCTGCGAACACAGAAGACCGGGTAAGGAATTCTGTTAACCCGGAAGAAGGTATGAGGCGCTCCCGAGTTCCGTAGTTTTAGCACGGTCGCTCAACTATTAATAATTAGCCTAATTATATGAATTATTACATATTTAGAACCTATTGTGCACTTTAACTTTCTAACCACCTTTATTATTTATGAAATTTTGTTTGAACAAGTCGCGATGTCGCGCACTCGTTTGTTTTTGTACACATTGTAAATCGCGCCTCGTGAAACGTACCCGTGATTTATAACATATTAATTTTTATTATTATTTGTTTGAAGTTGTGGTCAAGTCGCGTGAAACGCGCACTTGAATTGGAATTTACGTATCGTGACCATGCCATGGGAACCGTACCCATAGTCACGATAATTTATTAATCGCGCTTAAAATAATATACGATTGTTCATGAATTATTTTTCTAAACTACTTTGAGATTATTGTGGAAGTCATGATTATGGATATGAATTTGTGGAAAATGAGTGTAAATTTGCTAAGGGAAATGAGTAATATTAACCGTATCTAAATTATTTGGAAATGTTTGACAATGGTTAAGCATTCTGCTAAAATTGGAGCCAGCTGCATGTATTTACTAATATTGACTTAAAAAAGATTCTCATCATTTTGGCCAACACGTCCCAGATGTTGGCCTTTGCTCACTTAAATTCACAATCTGGCCATATATGAATACAACCCATGGTCTGTGAATTAACGGAGTAAAAGAACATAAATTCAGCTAATTGATTTCTCTAGTGGAGGCATACGTAAATTGAAACCCAAGTATATGAACTCAAAGACATATGGATCTATACACTAATTTTGTCAATAATAATGAAAAATTTCAAGTAAACAAATACAATTCATTATCGACAACTATGTATATTTCACGAAGGCATAGGGTCAAGAATTTAACAATCATGTATAGTAACTGAGCTTGGGATTCAGATTACAAATTTCAACAATCTAAAGCTAGTTCAACGCATTCCATGATTCCATCACAATATCTTGCACGACCATTGCTATTCTTGAATCATACGCCTCTCGTTCCTTCGGGAAGACCTCTGATTTATAAGAAAATAGCCACTGGGCAACTCTTATTAATCGGCTCTGTCATGCACAACAGATAAATGGCTAGGCAACAAGTTTGATTAATCTATTAGTATAGATATCATTTTGAGTATGAACCACTAATTTAATGATGTCAAACTCGGTGAGTAAAATCTGCCACTTTGCAAGTCTTCCTGTGGGCATAGACTTCTGAAAGATATACTTTAGAGGATCCATGCGAGAAATGAGGTAAGTAGTGTAGGACGATAGATAATGCTTCAACTTTTATGCCACCCAAGTCAGGGCGCAACATGTCCTCTCAAGAAGAGTATACTTAGCCTCAAAAGGAGTGAACTTCTTGCTGAGATAATAAATGGCTTGTTCTTTCTTTCCCGTGATGTCGTGTTGGCCCAACACACAACCAAAAGAATTATCCAGGACCGTCAAATAGAGAATTAAAGGTCTCCCAGGTTCCGGAGGGACCAACACAGATGGGTTTGACAGGTACCTCTTGATCTTATCAAATGCTTCCTGACACTCATCAGTCCACTTAATTGCAACATTCTTCTTCAGCAACCTAAAAATAGGCTCACAAGTCGTTGTGAGTTGAGCAATAAACCCGCTGATGTAGTTTAACCTCCCGAGCAAGATCATCACCTCAGTTTTATTCTTTGGCGGAGGTAATTCTTGGATGGCTTTGATCTTTGATGGGTCCAACTCAATACCGCGTCGACTAACTATGAATCCCAGCAGTTTCCCGGAAGGGACACCAAATTCATATTTCACCGGATTAAGCTTGAGGTTGTACCTGCGGAGCCTTTGGAAAACCTTTCTCAAGTCCCCGACATGGTCGGTCTGCTTTTTTGACTTTATGATCACGTCATCTACATACACCTCAATCTCTTTGTGTATCATGTCATGAAATACGATAGTCATTGCCCTCATGTAAATTTCCCCGGCATTCTTCAAACCAAATGGCATTACCTGGTAGCAATATGTCCCCCATGGCGTGATGAATTTTGTCTTTTCTGCGTCTTCTTCATCCATCAGGATCTGGTGATATTTCGCATAGCAATCTACAAAAGACCCGATCTCGAGCTTGGCACAATTGTCAATCAGAATGTGGATGTTCAGCAATGGAAAGTTATCCTTTGAACTTGCCTTGTTGAGATCACGATAATCAACACATACCCTGGTCTTACCATCCTTCTTTGGTACTGGCAAAACATTAGCTAACCAAGTGGGATATCGAGTCCCGATTGACCTTTGGGTCAAGTTGCTTTGTGATTTCTTCTTTGATCTTCACACTCATGTCAGTCTTGAACTTCCTTAACTTTTGCTTGACTGGAGGGAATGTCGGATCAATTGGCAATTTATGAACTACCAGATCAGTGCTCAAACCCGGCATGTTGTCATACGACTATGCAAAAATATCTTTATATTCAAACAGTGCTTTGATTATTTCTTCACTGATTTGCGGTTCTAGATGCACACTTATATTTGTTTTCCTGATATTATCTTGATCTTCTAAATTGATTGCTTCAGTTTCATTCAAATTAGGCTTGGGTTTTTCTTCAAAGTGATTTAGTTCTCTACTGATTTTCTGAAATGTTGCGTCTTCATCATATTCTGTTTCATCATCACACTCTACTTCTTGGATTGTTATTTCAGAATTAAATTGGCTTTTGAGATTTGGCTGAAAATTCCTCACGCATGTCATGTCATTGAAACAAGCATAAAAAAACTGTAAAAAAACAAAAACAAAAAATGAAACGCTATCAGGAATAATGAAAAACGGGAAATTGTATTTCATAGAAAATAAAAGGATAGAAGTGTTTGTACATCAAAACAAGCAAAAATAAAAATTTGTATAACAACCCTGGAATAACCCAGATGATAGAAAGGAAAACAAAGCAAACTACCAAAACTCCTTCCGGATGGGGAGACGAGTAGATTTCCAATTGCTAAGCTTCACATTTGGCCCAACAAGCTGCACATCGGCATTACTGGAACCTTCCCCGATTTCTATCATATTAACCTCATCAAATAGACTCTGGAACCTCTTGATCAGCTCTTCATCAAAGTCGACCACAGGTTTTGGGACTGCTGATATTGGGAATTTTGCGACCCCTGACTTGACAAAAGACTTGGAGATGTGTGGAACAGGCTTAGGAAGTAACCATGCCTTCCTTTTCAAACTTTTAGCCCTTTTCATGTCCTTCCCTGTTAATGTGAATCCCAAACCAAATGTACCGAAACTTTCACGTGGACACACCGGATGCACAATACCCTGAAGAGATGAACCCAGGCCTTTGCCCGACACAAAACCATTCTTCAACATTTTATTTGCTACCATGACGGACGCGGAGGGTAGCTTCGGACCTGGAATGCATTCTCCCTCAGGAATCTTCTCGACAGACACTGTTTCGAATGTTTGGTAAACCCAAGTCTCTTTATCATCTTCAACTTCAATAAATGGAACAGTCGTATCATTGTAAGCAGATAAATTCGCATCACCGTGCACAACTATTTCCTGCCTGTCCCATTCGAACTTTACCATTTGGTGCAGAGAAGAAAGGATTGCCTTGGCAGCATGTATCCATGGCCTGCCCAACAACAAGTTGTAGGAGACAACCACATCTAGCATTTGGAACTCCATAGTGAACTCAACTGGCCCTATTGACAATTCGAGCATTATATCACCGATAGAATCTTTCCCTCCTCCGTCAAAACCTCAAACACATACATTGTTCATGTGGATCCTCTCAGTGTCGATCTTCAATATTTGCAAAGTAGACAGAGGGCAAATATTTGCACTAGAACCGTTATCAACCAGTACCCTTGAGACAGCAGAATCCTCGTACTTCACTGTGAGATAAAGAGCTTGGTTGTGTTCTGTACCCTCCATAGGAAGTTCATCATCTGAGAAAGTGTTCCTATTTGCTTCGAAAATCTTGTTAGCAATCTTTTTCAAGTGGTTCACCGTGATCTTATCAGGAACATGGGCCTCATTCAAAATCTTCATCAGGGCTTTGCGGTGTTCATCTGAATGTATCAACAAAGACAAAAGAGAGATATGAGCTGGTGTTTTCCTTAACTGCTCTACAATGGAATAGTCTTGCATTTTCATCTTTTTTAGGAACTCTTCAGCCTTTTCTTCGGTGACTGGCTTCTTTACTGGGATGTGGCCATCCTTGAATGGCTTGGCTTTCCTCAGTTGCTCTGGGGTAAAACATCTCCCAGAATGAGTCAGCCCTCCGGTTTCATTGACTTCTTCCTCTACTTCTTTCCCTTTATATGTTACTATCACCTGTTTGTAATTCCACTGGACGACCTTTGTGTCAACCATTGGTAACTGGGTCACTGGCTTAATAATAACGGGGGTAATACGAGCCCCTTCCACGATTATGACAGGCTTGCCCGAGACCCCTGGCACGACCACTTTTTGCTTTTCCTGGTTCGCTTCAACATCAATCGGAGGCCCTTTCACAACCAATACAGATGGCTTCACGTTGAGCGTGCTTAGATTCTCCGACACCCCTTCAACTTTCAAGGGCATTACTTTTGCAGAATCTGGAGCTTTAACTAGATTACTTTCGCTAGCCCGAATCATCATGACAGACTTGGAAGAATTCTTGGGATCCCCATCCTTATTAACTATCTCAATCATATGTATCTCTGCATGGGCCGGCAAAGGATTTTGGTTGATGTTTGGCACCTCCGGGCTCTGGCCCACAATTTGATTTGTATCAATAAGCTCTTGGATCTCCCTTTTCAAATGCCAACACTTCTCTGTGTCGTGACCTGGGGCATCAGAATAATATGCGCATCCGAGGGAATAATCAAGGTTCCTTGGAGGTGGATTTGGTATCTTTGGCTCAATCGGCCTCAAAACGTCCAACTGCCTCAACCTTTAAAACAAACTGGTATACGACTCTCCAAGAGGGGTGAAGGTTTCTTTCCACTACTGCCTCTCTTTTCTATAATCTGGCCTTGGTCAAAAGCTTGGACCAGTAGGGTTTTGGTATGGTTGTGGGGGTGGATAAGGATTTTGTGGAGTTGGAGCACGCCATTGCGGGTAAGGAGGGGGTTGAGCATATGACTGTGCATGGTGAACATGGTATTGGAGTGGTCTGACTGAATATTGAGGGTCTTGTGGTGGAAAATAATGTTGGGATGGATTATATGGAGCTTGGGTGTAGGCTTGAGGTTGGGTTCGAGGTTGGGTTTACTGGTGAGGCGAACCCCTTGGGCCACGCCATGATCCAGAGACAAACATAGCGACATCATCTTTCTTCTTTTTGCCTAACAGGCTTTCAGTGCCACTTTGAATTGCATGTGTGGTTGCTTTTATGGCGGAGTAGCTCATGATCTTGCTTGACTTGAGTCCCTCTTCCACCATTCCTCCCATCTTTACCACATCTTTGAAGGACTTACCTATGGCTGAGATCAAATGGCCAAACTAAGTAGGCTCTAAGGCTTGAAGAAAGTACTCGACCATCTCATCTTCTTCCATTGGAAAATTAACCCGTGCAGCTTGTTCTCTCCATATGAAACCATATTACCTAAAGCTCTCACTAGGCTTCTTCTCTACCTTGGTCAAAGATAGGAGATCCGGGACAATGTCTATATTGTACTGAAAGTGCCGGACAAAGGCCTGAGCCAAGTCATCCCATGTGTACCACCTGTTTGCGTCTTGGTGGGTGTACCATTCCAGAGCCGCCCTACTCAGACTCTAACTGAAATACGCCATTAATAATTCGTCTTTACCACCGGCGCCTCTCATCTTGCTGCAAAAACCTTTCAAATGGGCTACGGGATCTCCATGTCCATCGTACAGGTTAAACTTGGGTATCTTGAACCCAGCGGGCAGTTGGACATCAGGGAATAAGCATAAATCCTTGTAAGCCACACTTACTTCACTTCCTATCCCTTGCATGTTCTTCAAAGATTGCTCTAAACTCTTCACTTTCCTGAATACCTCATCCTGCTCCACGTTCCAGGATGGCTTCTCAGTTTCAACAGGAGGTTCAAAGTGAGGGGTGTAGGAATAAGGATCCGTGACTTTGAAAGTTGGTTTCGGAGCATAATATTGGGTATCTGGAGCTTGGAACGTGGGTTCACTAGAAGATCGGTGGAGGGAAGCTCGCGGAGAGGCTACGAAAATAGGAGCAGATGTCGGAGCAGGGTATGCAGTTGTTTTGGCTGGTGGAGCATAGAAAGTTTGGGATGAGGTGCCGGGGTAGTGGTGGTAAGTGGTAAAACCCAGTGCATGCTGAGGGGAACGATCAACGGTAGTGGGATCCTGGGCTTGTGCCAGTGGTGGGATGAAAGCGGGATTTTTTGTGTAGTTAGCGGGGAATGAAGGTGGAGGATGCCCCCGATCCAGGCTTGATACATTTCTGCCATTTGATGCTTCAACCTGTGGACCTCCTCTTTCAATTCAGACTCTGATTCTACAATCTCCCTCGGTGGGTCAACAACACCCGTGTCCGATACTTTGCTAGTCATGACTGCCTTGCGCTTTGATCTGGTGTTATAGGGGTGACTTGCCAGGATGCCAACAAACTAACCACCTGAACAGAACCTAACTAATGCACACACAACAACTTGGTCAGTTTCAAAGCATTTAGCAGATAGGGAATCACATATTGGGGATGCAATGCACCTGAGCAGTTAAACGTTTCTAAATGCTTTGCGACGACTTCTGTGTTTCATCCCAGCTCTTTTCCAAATTTCAAATCCTGATTTTCTTTTCCTCTCTCCTTTTACTGTTTTTCGCTCTTTTAATTCTCATTCTCTTTTCTTCTTTTGTCCGACCTCTCTTTTCTTTTTTCTCTCTTTTTTCTTTTTTTTTCCTCTCTTTTTTTTCTCTTTTTTTTCTTCTTGTTTTCTTTTCTCTTTTTTTTTTATTAGGACTATGATTGAATCCTATGGGGATTGCCTACGTATCATGACGCCGTATGAATCAGATCATTACGTAGTTCATAGATATAAATGCGAAATGAAAGAAAAGAATTTTTTTTTGGGTTTTCAATATTTTATTAATAAAAGACATCTTTTTGGATTTTCTATTACAAGGACTTAAAAATAGTGATGACAACAAAAAAAAAATCTACAGACTCGAAATAAAGCAATAAATAACCTTGAAAAAGACGAAGAAAACTCGAAAAAAGTAAAATATAGACTCAAAAACTGAACAATCAAAAATACATAAGAGCCTCCACTAGTACTCCGGGGGCCTGCAGGATATCAGCCGGTCTTCGCACGAGCCTACGGGCAATATCTTCTTGAAGGTGGTCTAGGTCAACCATCACCTGGTGAACGAATGTCATCACAGAAGCAAAAAACATAGACCTGGTCATGTCTTCACATTCATGGCATTTCATTACAACATAATCAGCTTTCTCTTTAATCCTCATTCCGATAACACCCTTTTCTTGAAGCAAACGTCCAATCTGCTGGGCCCGAGCCTCCAACACTTGTGTATCTGTGTTGTTTTGGTCTTGTAACTGCTGCATGCTTTATTGTAATTGATAAATCAATGCGTAGCAATGCTCTCTTTCTGCCTTGAAATCCTTTGTTTGCTTAACCATTTCATTCTCAAGGGCAACCAGCTTTTTCTGTAAAATTGCTACTTCTTTATCATATTTTTGCTTCAACTGGTGGGCTAATCTAGCTTGTTCTTCCGCACCTTTGGCCAACTTTTCTTGAGCATTTAACAAGTCTCTTTCGGCCTTTGTCAAGTCAGCCGCATAGTCACGCATCTTCATCCTTAGGTTGCCGATGAGTTTTTCATCTCTCTCGCTCCTCATAGGCGTTTCAGCGACTATCCTCATGTCCCGGAGTTGGGCTCGGAACGCCTCATTTTCCCGAACCAATCTCTTCTTTTCTCCTTCATCCTCGACAGCCTACAAACTACTATCAAATTTGATTTTTCTGATTTGTTGTTCTAATTTGCTTATGGTGGCCCGGTATTCCTTTTCTTTGGCTAACCAAGCCCACTTCTCCTGCGATGTGTTGACAAATTCTTGGATATGAGGTCTTTTAGTTGACCGTTCAGATTCACCATTCGTAGTGACTCTCTTTCCATACTAGACAACATAACTAGGTAAGACCTCGCCCCTAGACAAATCATGTACTCGGGTGTTTGCCCCCAAATACTGGCATTAGCTCCAAATTTGGCAAACCAATTCTTCAAGAAATTGGGCATCAGAGCGGATTTCGACTACATAAGTGCTAAGATCTTCATCTCTAGGAACTGTCTGGCATCTTCCAAGTTGTCCCAAAACCCGGTACGGAGCATTGGGTTGGATGCTTCGGAGACCCATTAGCAAGAAGTAGGGACCAGTGGCGGGCATATAAACAATCTTATCAACGGGAAGCCAACCCAATGTCCACTCTATATGATCTGCGGTTGTAGATCGAAGGCAGGTGATCCAATCTTTGACCCCTTCCGGCATTTCGAATCTTGTTACTCGTGTATCAAACTCTTCAATGCAAATTTTCCCGTAGACCCATAGTTCATGTATCGAGGACGATGACAAAGGTGCTCGATCATCCATATTTGCAACAGCAAATTGCATCCCTCGAAAAACCTGACTCCGGCCTTACAGAATGTGAGGGCTCGGAATATATCTGATACGATCATGGATGCGAGGGTACTCTTGGCCTGAGTAGTCAGAACGTGGACAACCCCGGCTACCCGTAAATCAATATGCCCGTCTTTCCTTGGAAACAACAAAAGGCCTAAAAACGCCACCATGAAGGCAAAACATCTATGGGTCTCCCATTTTGATCGGTTTCCTTTACTGCAGAGTCCATTTTTCGGGTCTTCGAATCCCCTTAACTGCCCGTATCACTGGTATAGAAAATGAAAAGTGAAAGTTCCACCTTCTATACTTCCAGTCTTGATTTGTCTGCTTATTTTTAGTAAGTCCAGAAACTTGTGGGGAGTAACAGTCCATGGAGATACCAGGTACTTGTGTCTTAATCCCTCCGTGCTCCCAGTATAACCTGCCATTTCTTCCAAAGTAGGCGTAAGATCAAAATCTGAGAAGTGCAAAATATTATGAGCGGGGTCCCAGAATGCCACTAATGCCTCTATCAGGTCCCTTCTAGGTTAAATTTTCAATAGTCCAGTGAGCGCCCCCAGGTATTGGTTGACCATGTCTCGTCCTTGTTTTCCCAAATCCTCCCACCACATGTGGAGGGCTAGTGGAATCTGATCCATAACCTTCACAGGTAAGTTCTGAACATAGCTCATTTTGCACATTTTTAAATTAGGGTACCCAGATTAAAATTTTGTATAAAACTGACCATGAAAAGATTATTTTTACAAAATCTAACCGAAAACAAATCACGGCTACTTTTGCAAATACGGCCTTTCAACACTTCGGAGGAGAAGAGTTTAAGATTGTGTTTGCTAAGTGGCCAATTTTGAGTGGCTATTCTTGCAAAACAGCCTTCCGGCGTCCCGTCGGGACATATCTAGCTATTTGGGCAAAAATGGCATCGCCGAACTTTATTTATGACAATATTTCCCTATTTTGATTATTTTTGCAAAAATAGGGCTGGACCCGATGAGGGTTGCCTACGTATCCCACACCTGGTGGGAATCAAACCCGCGTAGTTTGGTGAGTTTTGACGCGTGAAAAAATAGGACTTATTTTTTCGAAGACTCTTCTTTTTTCTTTTTTCTTTTTTTAAAATTTCGGCAGAGTTTCGGAATATTTCGAACACTGGTATTTTTAGAACCGAATGTTTCTCTATCCTACCTCACTTCTTGGTTTTGCTTGATTTTCTTTCCCTACTCTAAAAGCCGGTCAACATAAAAGCCGAAACCGATAAATGCACAAGTAGCAAGTAAAAATGCATCAGAATAGTCTTTTAATTTGGGTACACTTGTCCTAGATGGACTCAACCTCCGTGTTGAGTCCCCAAAGCCAGATGCATGTGATGCAAACAAACGTTCCTATTAGGGACCCGACATAAGGTTATGTTATTCTAGATTTGAACCCTTGGGTGTATTGTTCTAGACCTGGCTTACCCGAGCGGACAACTCGAGCCGGGGGGGAGGGCAACATACCGGGAACCAAAAGGCCATCCGGCTTTGTAACTGATCCGATCCTCGTTCTAAATTAAGGTATGACACTAACAGAAAACAAGTCACGCCAGCGTGCACTTCCCAGAAGATTTAGAAGACTTAGAGAGAAGAAGGGTTTCGCAACAGTTTTATATACAGCTCAAGCAATATCAAAGCGGTAAAAAGTAGCATTTAGCACATTAGGCTCAAACACGTAAGAAAATAGATAATAAATAAAAGCCAACTATAGCAATTATTCTAAGCTTGAATTCTGAACCCTGAACCAGAGATTCTGGGTTCTTATCCCCAGTAGAGTCGCCGGAGCTGTCACACATCCTTTTTTCCGAAGGGATAGGGAGTTTTTCCAATTTAAGTGACATTATTCGAAATTGAATTATTTATTGATTTCAGAGTCACCACTTGGGATAATTTAAGGTGTCCCAAGTCACCGGTTTATTTTAAATCCCAAATCGAGAAAATTGACTCTATTTATGGTCTGCGAACACAGAAGACCGGATAAGGAATTCTGTTAACTCGGAAGAAGGAGTGAGACTCTCCCGAGTTCCGTGATTTTAGCACGATCGCTCAACTATTAATAATTGACCCAATTATATAAATTATTACATATTTAGAACCTATTGTGCACTTTAACTTTCTAACCGATTTTATTATTTATGGAATTTTGTTTGAAGAAATCGCGATGTCGCGCACTCGTTTGCTTCTGTGCATATTGCGAATCGCGCCCCGTGAAATGTACCCGCGATTTACAACATGTTAATTTTTATTATTATTTATTTGAAGTTGTGATAAAGTCAAGTGAAACGCACACTTGAGTTGGAATTTACGTATCGTGACCATACCACGGGAATCGTACCCATAGTCACGATGATTTATTAATCGCGCTTAAAACAAACTACGATTGTTCCTGAATTATTTTCCTAAACTACTTTGAGATTATTGTGGAAGTCATGATTATGGATATGGATTTGTGGAAAATGAGTGTAAATTTGCTAAGGGAAATGAGTAATATTAACCGTATCCAAATTGTTTGGAAATGTTTGACAATGGTTAAGCATTCTGCTATGCTAAAATTGGAGCGAACTGCATGTATATACTAATATTAACTTAAAGAAAATTCTCATCATTTTGGCCAACACGTTTCAGATGTTGGCCTTTGCTCACTTAAATTCACAATCTGGCCATATATGAATACAACCCATGGTCTCTGAATTAACGGAGTAAAAGAGCATAAATTCAGCTAATTGATTTCTCCAGTGGAGGCATACGTAAATTGAAACCCAAGTATATGAACTCAAAGACATATGGATCTATACACTGATTTTGTCAATAATAATGAAAAATTTCAAGTAAACAAATACAATTCATTATCGACAACTATGTATATTTCATGAAGGCATAGGGTCAAGAATTTAACAATCATGTACAGTAACTGAGCTTGGGATTCAGATTACAAATTTCAACAATCTAAAGCTAGTTTAACGCATTCCATGATTCCATCACATTATCTTGCACGACCATTGCTATTCTTGAATCATACGCCTCTCGTTCCTTCGGGCAGACCTCTGATTTATAAGAAAATAGCCACTGGGCTACTCTTATTAATCGGCTCTGTCATGCACAACCGCTAAATGGCTAGGCAACAAGATTGATTAATCTATTAGTATAGATATCATTTTGAGTGTGAATCACTAATTTTAAAAGAATAAACCATCATACACTAAACAATAAACTCATTATGAGATGATTTTAACATATAAAACTTGTTAATCAAAACAATGATGAATCTGTGATATTAAACCTACACAATGACATTGAGTAGTTGTGTAAACTAGTCAAAAATAACTTGAATCACCATATTTAGTTCAAATGAACAATCAAAACCAAAAATTTACATGGAAGCAATTGCAATGAAACATAGTAAGGAGATCAGACACAAACAACATCAGATAATCCAAACTTATTCATAATTGCAACAGGAAGCTAATAGGCAAATTTGTACATACCTAATGACAGGAAATAACAAATAAAGGACCAAATAAAGGTCAGAAAACCAGGTATGAAGCCAAGTTTAACAGAGCAGCATAAAAAACAGCAGTACAGAAGGAGTTGTTACGGGACAGGTGACGTGGAGGAGGGAGATAGGAGGGATCACATGCACGAGTTTGGGGGTGAACTCACCTGAGTTCAGGCAAGTTCGGGCGAGTTGAGCAGCGACAGAGAGGCGGAGGAGGGGTGGCGCCGTTTGGGGTTTTGGAATTTAGGTTTAGGGTTTGGGGGGAAGTTATAATTAGGTTTAAATATAATAGTGGGGAGGAATATGGGCCGTTAGATTTAAAGAATGAAGGGCTCAGATTAAAAATGGAGACGGGGCGGGTTTGGCAGACGGGTCGTGGGTCAATTGATGGGTCAAAGGGATTGGGCTGGGCCGATTTGGATAATTTTGGGGCAATTGGGCCACTGAAAATGGTTGTAGCCCAATCCGGAATTAAGCAAGCTTTCTTTTTTTTTTTTCTTTCTTGATTTTTTGCTTAATAAATTTAATTAAAACAAATCCTAAACTAAGTCCTAAATCAAATCTAATTTGTGAAATTAAATTGATTATCTATTTCTAACACAAAAATAATTAATTAACTTAAGACTAATGAAAGGAAATTACTAATATGCAACTGAAAGCTAAAAATGTAAAAATGTCCATTATTTTTGATTTTTTGTTTACTAATACAATTAACTTATATAATTAAATCATAAATACAATTAAGACCTAAAATGCTATGCACGAATACTTTAAATATTTTTGGTATTTTTCTTATGATTTTAAAATGTTAAATATGCAACTAAATGCAAGCAACAATTAACAAGAAATTTCTAAACATTCTATAAAAATTAAAATAATTAGAAAAACCTATTTTGAATTTGTAGGAGTATTTTTCGTCGGGCAAAAATTACGTGCTCACAATAATATATTTACAATTTTTACTCAATGAAGAAATGTCAGCTAATTTTGTTCTTGTTTTTACTGGGTACCTACTTTTTAGGGGTATTGCGTCTTAGTTTTGTCCTGTTTTTACTTAAATTGTGCATAGAGTTTGATGTTTCCTTCAGTATAACTGTGTTAGAGGGCTAAAAGCCTTGTTTAGACTTCTTTATCAAAATTAGACACCAAAAGACAAAAGTGCTATTTGGCATTGCCTTCAATTAATCGAAATTAACAACTTGTTAGGACGGTTGTTATGTCTAGTTTAGTACTGTATTGTATTGTATTGTATGGTTGATTTTGATGTATATAATGTTTGAATAGATTGTATTATTTGCCGTTGTTTCATGATATCATGCACCAATAATATTTAGAACAAACTTGCAATATTATAAAGAAAAAATAAGGTATGAGGTAGAATTATTATATAAAAAGGTAAAGTAAAGGATAAAATAAAATTATTTAATACAATAAGGAAAGACAAATCGAGAGAAAAAAAATAAGATAATGATACGGCCACACCAAATCGGTCGTTACATAAAGTGAGAGTTTTTGTCATTTCGTAATGACGGATTTAACGATACGATACAATAAAATTTAAATAAAAATTAAAACAAACATTGTATATAAAGTTACAATACGATACAATACAATAGCTAACAACCATCCAAACAAGTAGTAAGTTAAATATTTTGACCGGATACTATGAGAACTCTATTGAATTCTACTCATAATTTGAGTTACCAATACCATAATTTTTCCATTTACAAAATAACAAGATCGAAACTATAAATAGTTGGACATCTCTAGTTGTTTGAAAGAAATACAAACAGCAAACTCAAAGCAAAACAACATGTAAGAGCTAGAGTTTTTGCATTGGAAACAACTAGTGCAATATCAATTACCCTATTCTTGTTAATCTATTTTCCTTTCTTCATTTGCTTGTGCATATCATCTTAAAGGCCCTGAAGCTGCTGGTAATTTATTCTTTTTCAAACAATATTAGTTCTCACTTTCTGGATTTATGTTGTTTTCATGACACTATTTCAGTCATCATATTTCTTTATTAGCATGTTCCAAAAAATTATAATATTTTTTTAAATTTGAAAACAGTTTAACTTGAACTTTCTATTTTACACTTAATGACAAACTTTTATAGATATACAAATGTTATAAGTTATGAAATTGAAATGGGTGAAAGAAGAGATAAGTTATGTTATGTGCTTGGGGGAAGGACTCTACTTCTCATTTGAGAACTATTAATATTATGGATACTAATTGGATATAATAACAAGTGTACGAGGCATATTATAAGTGATATGGGGTCTAAGGAGAGTCCTAAGTCTAAGTCAAGTTGAAAAATTTCATAATAGACTAAAGTTTCAAATGGGTACGCACAAAACCAAACTTTGAACAAGCATATCTACCTATATATAAGACATTATGTGATGATCTACATAACAAATGAAAGATCTTTGAGTCTAGTTTCTAACTCTTCAAACCGTTCGCCATTTGAATACTCCTACAAGTTATGACTAAATTACCAAAGGCTGGCAGAATGCGAGTCTATGGCCAAATCTGCGATCGCAGAACCATTATGCGATCGTAGAGGTTATGCGACCGAAAAACTGGTCGCAGACCTGTCCAGAGAAGCCCATTTCTGGGCACCGATGTTTCGGTGTATTGTGTGACCCGCATACCCATTTTATGGTGCATTATGCGACCGCAGACCCGATTTCGGAGGGTTAATTTTCCTATTTTCATAACCCAACCTCATTTTGATAAATAGGCTTTGGGGCTTATTTTGGGATAATTATCTAATTATTTAGAGAGAAGTGAGAGTGTTTTAGAGAGAGAAAGAAGCTCAACTACTTTGTTCATCAAAAATCTTGATCAAGCTTTGAAATCCAACAAGGAATTATCACAAGATCTTCACCTAAGAGGTAAGGTTCTAATCCCTATTCTTGAATTTTGAGTTTGGGTAAAGATGGGTGATTGTGAGTGTGATTGTTGCATGTGAGAGTATTAGTTATACATGCTTGTACCAATAAGGTTATGGGAAGATTGTTGAGTTTAAATGGGTAAAGATAGGATTGAAAATGGTAGAAATCTTCAAACAAAACTTTAATTGAGGATTTGAAAGGCAATCCGATGTCGGAATTCGATAATTTTTGTATGGTTCAACTCGTATCGGAACGGGTGTTCGGATTTTGTGAGTTTTTTCGGAATTCGAGACGTGGGTTCTAGTGTTGATTTTTAAAATAAATTTTGAATTTTAATCCGAAACATTTATAATTTCATATGCAATTAGTTCCTACGTTTTGTGTTGAGTATGTTGAATTATTTGTGATTAGATTCGAAGCTTTCGGATACGAATTCGCGAGGCAAAGGTGTATTAGAATCTAGAAATTTATTTGTAAAGCGAGGTAAGTGCCGTGGTTAACCTTGACTTGAGGGAATAGAACCCTTAAATTATTTGTTATGTGAAATGCATGTGAACGACGTATAGGCGAGGTGACGAGTGTCTATACATCGTCAAATTAATTGTTTGCATAATTACTTGAAAAATCATATATCGTTTTAAATCATGAATTAATTATTATATTAATTGTTTCTCTTGTGTTCTTTGCTCAATATCATGCCTTGAATCCATGCTATAATTACTACATGCTTATTTGATTTATGTGACTTAATTGCCACTTGACGTTTAGCATACCAATTATTAAAATGCCTATTACATCCTTAATTTCTAAAATTAATTGTTACTTATTATCACATATTTCTAATAAATCATAATTATGGTATGCTTGTTGTCTTATAATTTCATATTAATTGTTGCATTTATTGGGGTAATTTTATTTATAAGAATTGGTAAAGGAATATATTGGAGGAGTGGGTTGCACGCCGCAACGAAAATGAAAGTGAATATATTGGAGGAGCGGGTTACACGCCGCAACAGAATTGATTGAAAATGAATATATTGGAGGAGCGGGTTGCACGCCGCAACAGAATTGATTGAAATGAATATATTGGAGGAGCGGGTTGCATGCCGCAACATAATTGATTGAAAAGAGTATATTGGAGGAGCGGGTTGCAGGTCATAACATAATTGATTAAAAAGATATATTGGGATCGGGTTGCACGCCGCAACATAAATGAATATGAATATATTGTGGGATCGGGTAGCATACCGTAACGAAAACTGAGTGAAATAATAATTGGTTATGACTGCCGAATTGACTTCAATTGTTGAAAAGAGACACTTGTTTTATTTCTATTTTTGTTGTTATTATTTTTATTGCTTACAAATTAATGTATGTGACCTGCCTTAGCCTCGTCACTACTTCATCGAGGTTAGGCTCGGCACTTACTGGGTACATGGGATCGGTTGTACTCATACTACACTCTGCACTTCTTGTGCAAATACAAGAGTTAGTCCCAACGACGTACAATAGATTTGCTCGGATTCAGTTATTCGCAGGAGACTTGAGGTATAGCTGCATGGCGTTCGCAGTTCTGAAGTCCCCTTCCATTTTATCATAGCTATGTATTTCTTTCAGACAACTTTATTTTCATTCAGACCTTTAATTGTATTATTCTAGTAGCTCGTGCACTTGTGACACCAATTATGGGATGGTATTTAGACATCGCTATTATTATGAATTATTCACTACTTTTCAGACTTTACTTCCGCATTTGTTTCTTTGTTATTAATTAATTTAAAAATTATTTTAAAATGGCTAATATTATTCTAACGTTGGCTTGCCTAGCAAGTGAAATGTTAGGCGCCATCATGGTCTCGAAGGTGGGAAGTTTGGGCCGTGACAGTTGGTATCAGAGCACTAGGGTACATAGGTTTCACGAGTCATGAGAAAACTTAGTATAGTCTGAAGGATCGGTACGGAGATGTTTGTACTTATCCTCGAGAGGCTACAGAGTTTAGGGATAATTCCACTTCTTTCATTCCTTATCGTGCGGCATTGATTTAGCTTGAAACATATATCTCATATTCCTTTGTATCCACTCGTGTATGACATTGCGCACTCGGTATCAGTTGTGCGTCGACGGTTCGTGATGATGCAGATGGACTACAAGGGAGCCAGAGATGCTCAAACATTGCCTTAACGTGTGGTTCCGACTGAAGATGCAGAAGTATTGAGAGGTCACCCAGTGAATTATGTGGGGGTGAAACGGACCTTGGTATCTAGTTAATTTATACAAGCTGTGATGGTTAATATTGTGGATCATCGGACGTGGTGAACTATGATTTCGTGTCGAGTGGGGGAGTCCACTATCAATGGATGGATTACGGGGTCATGTGTTATATCAGTTTTGGCCTGAAATGTGTATATGTGGTACTGAAAGGTTCCCCAAATATTTACACATATTTAAGGTCTGAGATTTTGTAGAGGATAAGGTTGGGACTTGGGTATGTCCGCCTACTTAATAATCCTATACTTCAGTACCAAAGGAGTTAGATAAACAACTTTAAATTTACAGAAGATCTACTCAGCGCGGACATCTTGGTTGCAGATTTTGGGGTGCTTCGGAGGAAGTATAGTTGTTGACGAGATTCTGGAGTATGTGGTTCGTACCAAGATTTGTCTGTATGGAGCTCTACTTTTGTGATCGTTGTGTATAAATAGGGGTAAGGGTTACGTCAAAGAAGAATCTAAGAGTATGTTAAGAAATGGGTCAGCTCAGCAGTGTTGAGTCAGCATAACAAAAGAAAAAATTGCCCTTGGGAGAGATAATTCTCCACAGGTGTTCGTGGCAAGCCTATGAAGAGGGAAGACCAACCAATGCAACACCGCCCACTTGGATCAGTTCTCGAAAATGCTTTTGAAAGAGTTTGTTTCCCGGTTTCTCTGTAATGCGTGGCACATAGGGTTTGAATGGTTGCGTCAGGTCACCATGACAGTGTCACAATATGCCATCATGTTCAATAAGTTAGCCCGTTATATTCCTACTTTGCTTTCTACAGCCAGCCAGCGAGTCCACAGAATCATTAAAGGACTCAATTATGATCGTAAAATTTTGTACGACTCGGGAGCTACAGGATGATACTTCATTTCTGCTAGTGGTAGAAATTTCCAAGATATTAGAACGTGTTCGGTGTGAGGAAAAAGGAAACTAAGGAGATCAAGACGTCTCGAGGTTCTGAGGGATTCAGTGGATTCTACTCTGCGAGTATAAATCATTATGGCGGGGGCTCGAGCAGTCGGCCAGCCCAGTCCGCACATCGAATTACTCGGGGTACTCTAATAAGTTCTTTTAATGCACCGCTAATATGAATTTCCTACAATGGTTATTCCAGTTATCTGACACAGACTCAGTATGAGCAGCCAAACCTGCAAAGGGGTTGTTATGAATGCGGTGATACTAGGCACATCATGAGAAAATTATCCCAGACTTGGGAGAGACATATTTCATCAAAGCACTCAGGCTACGTGCCCCATTATAGTTACTACACCACCTACACGACCAGTTAAGGGTGGAGGGCAGGCGGGTAGAAGGCGTCCTAGAGGTGGAGGCCCAGCCGTTGATATATTTATTTTATGATATGGCAGAGGTCGCTACATTAGATAGTGTTGTTACAGGTACGACCTCAATTTAATATAAAGGAATAATTTCCCTAACTTGATTTGGTTCTGAGTATCGAGACGAGTCCTCCTATTATGCTCCACTTATGAGTGAGCTTCGTAATTCTATAATCTACTTATGTGTTTACTCTTGTTGGGAGATTCTATGGAGATAACTATGCCTATCATTCCATGTTGGTCACTAATAAGAGCTGCGAGGCTAAAGGTGGCTTTCTGTTACTCATTTCGGTAAGTTTTGATATAATTTATGGATAATTAATTATAAATTGTGAATTATATGCCCTACCGGTGTGGGATTCATTATGTGTTGTGATTTTTTGTAACCAAAATTATTTAAAGGGAGAAAAATGGAAATTTTCAATTGGCACGATGTGCATATAACGTGTGATTTAGAACTGAGGACGAGATCCTCGCATTTTAATATAAATTGATATATTTAAACCGGGCTATGAGCTATGGTAGAAGTTATATAAGGACGAGATCCTTGTGAGAAAAATTCTTGTGTTTAACTTCTCCCTTGTGAAATTAAATTTGTACTATAGCAATAATAGGGAGTCATGCATGTTAGGATAATTTGAAAATTCTTGTATGAAATTCTCCGTGCATGCTTGCCAAATTTGTGTTGTAATTATTGAGTTTTAACCTACGAGGTAGGCGCCCACTCAGGTGGCGTTAAATGTGACTCGTTAATTCAGGTAAATAATTATGAGGTCTTCATATCTCGCATCTCGTTTTCAGTATTGTGAAGGTTTGAAAGGAGATTTTTGTTTACATGAAGTTATTTGACGATTCTGTAATTGATTATGAACAACTATTAAGACCAGATTGAACCAGAAGGGTGCCCCATTTAGATGGTCAGACGAGTGTGAGTTGAGTTTTCAGAAGCTCAAGACCGCTTTGACTACAACGCCAATGTTGGTATTGCCCACAGGTTCAGGATCCTATACGGTGTATTGTGATGCATCTCGCATTGGGATTGGTGCAGTATTGATGCAAGATGGTAGGGTGATTGCATATGTGTCACGGTAGTTGAAAGTTCACGAGAAGAATTATCCTGTTCATGACTTAGAATTGGCAGCCATTGTTCATGCGCTGAAGATATGAAGGCATTACCTTTATGATATCTCGTGTGAGATATTTACTGATCATCATAGTCTACAATATCTGTTCAAACAAAAAGATCTCAATTTTAGGTAGAGAAGATGGTTGGAGCTATTGAAGGACTATGATATCACCATTTTGTATCACCCCGGAAAGGCTAATGTGGTGGCCGATGCTTTGAGTAGAAAGGTTATGAGTATGGGACGCCTTGCTTATATTCCGGTTGGTAAGAATCTGTTAGCTGCAAATGTCCAGACTTTGGCTAATTAGTTCGTGAGGTTAGATATTTCAGAACCCAGTAGGGTTCTAGCCTACACAGTCGCTTAGTCTTCTTTATATGAGCGCATCAGAGAGCGACAGTATGATGATCCTCATTTGCTTGTCCTTAAGGACATGGTGCGGCACGGTGGTGCCAAGCAGGTTGATGTGGGAGATGATGGAGTTCTGCGGATGCAGGGTCGTATTTGTGTTCCTAATGTGGATGGGCTTCGTGAATTAATTCTTGAAGAGGCACACAGTTCCAGGTATTCTATTCATCCAGGTACCGCTAAAATGTATCAAAATTTACGGCAACATTATTGGTGGAGGAGAAAGAAAAATGATATAGTTGCACATGTAGCTTGGTGTCTGAATTGTCAGCAAGTTAAGTACGAGCATCAGAGACCTGGTGGTTTGCTTCAGAAGTTAGAATTTCCTGAGGGGAAGTGGGAGTGTATCACTATGGATTTTATTGTTGGGCTCCCACGGACTCAGAGAAAGTTCTACGTTGTATGGGTCATTGTGAACAGGTTGACCAAGTTGGCACATTTTATTCCAGTAGCAGTTACCTATTCTTGACAGCGGTTAGCGGAGATTTACATCCGCGAGATTGTCCGCCTTCACGGTGTGCCCGTGTCTATCATTTTTGATCGAGGTACACAGTTCACCTCACACTTCTGGAAGGCTGTACAACGTGAGTTAGGCACACGGGTTGGGTTGAGTACAACATTTCATCCACAGACAGACGGACAATCAGAACGCACTATTCAGATATTAGAAGATATACTTCGCGCTTGTGTTATAGACTTTGGAGGTTCTTGGGATCAGTTCTTGCCACTTGCGGAGTTTTCCTATAATAATAGCTACCAGTCGAGCATTCAGATGACTCCATATGAAGCATTATATGGGAGGCGATGTCGTTCGCCAGTTGGCTGGTTTGAACCGGAAAAGGCTCGGTTGTTGGGTACCGATTTGGTACAGGATGACTTGGATAAGGTCTCAGGATCGACTCCGCACAGCTCAGTCTAGGCAAAAGAGTTATGCCGACCGTAAGGTTCGTGACGTTGCATTCATGGCAGGAGAAAGAGTATTGCTCCGAGTTTCACCTATGAATAGGTGTAATGAGGTTCGGAAAGAAGGGCAAGTTGAGCCCTAAGTATATCAGACCCTTTGAAATTCTTGAAAGGGTGGGTGAAGTAGCCTACAGGCTTGCACTACCACCTAGTTTATCAGCAGTTCATCCGGTATTCCATGTATCCATGCTCCGAAAATATCATGGTGATCTGTCCCATGTGTTAGACTTCATCTCAATTCAATTGGACAAAGATTTGACTTATGAGGACGAGCCGATAGCTATCCTAGCTCGGCAAGTCCGTCAGTTGAGGTCTAAGAGTTATCCTTCAATTTGTATACAATGGAGAGGTCAGCCTATTGAGGCAGCTACCTGGGAGTCCGAGTCGGACATACGAAGCAAATATCCACATCTTTTCACCAGCTCAAGTACTTCTCTAATTCCATTCAAGGACGAACGTTTGTTTTAGAGGTGGAGACTGTGATGACCCAAAAATGTCATCTTTAATTTAAACGTTCATTTCTGTGTTCTATGAAGATGTTGAGAGCTTACCTGCTATGAGTTACGTATCACCTGAATAGTTGATGTTAATGGCGTTCCTTTTCTACTAATATATTGCTTATGATGCCACTGTTAGTATTATTTTCATATTGTGTTACGTTGATTGAATTATGTATGTGTTGTTAGGATTGGCTTCTGGGATTCTCTGGCAGGTGGATAGGCCCAGTTACAAAGGAAACTCTGGTGAAATATTTGGAAATTTTGGGAGTTAGTAAAAATTCGGGAAATTGAAATGGGTAAAAGAAGAGATAAGTTATGTTATGTGTTTGGGGGCGGACTCTACTTCTCATTTGAGGACTATTAATATTATGGATACCAATTGGATATGATAACAAGTGTACGAGGTATATTATAAGTGATGTGGGGTCTAAGGAGAGGCCTAAGTCTAAGTCAAGTTGGAAAATTTCATAATAGACTAAAGTTTCAAATGGGTAGGCACAAGAGCAGACTTTGAACAATCATATATACCGATATATAAGGAATTATACGATGATCTACCTATAAAATGAAAGCTCTTAGAGTGTAGTTTCTAACTCTTCAAACCGTTTGTCATTTGGACACTCCTACAAGAAGTTATGACCAAATTGCCAAAGGCTGGCACAATGCGAGTCTGCGGCCAAATCTGCGATCGCAGAAGTGGTTATGCGACCACAAAACTGGTCGCAGACCTATCTAGAGAAGCCCGTTTCTGGGCACCGATTTTGCGGTGTATTGTGCGACTCGCATACCCATTCCAAGGTCCATTATGCGACCGCAAACCCGATTTCGGAGGGTTAATTTTCCTATTTTCATAACCCGACACTATTTTGATAAATAGGCTTTGAGGCTTATTTTGGAGCAATTATCTTATGGTTTTAGAGAGAAGTGAGAGTGTTTTAGATAGAGAAAGAAGTTCAAGTGCTTTGTTCATCAAAGATCTTATTCAAGCTTTGAAATCCAACAAGGAATTATCACAAGATCTTCACCCAAGAGGTAAGGTTCTAACCTCTATTCTTCAATTTCGAGTTTGGGTAAAGATGGGTGATTGTGAGTGTGATTCTTGCATGTGAGAGTATTAGTTATACATGCTTGTACCAATAAGGTTATGGGAAGATTGTTGAGTTTAAATGGGTAAAGATTGGATTGAAAATGATAGAAATCTTCAAACAAAACTTTAATTGAGGATTTGAAAGGCAATCCGATGTCGGAATTCAATAATTTTTGTATGGTTGAACTCGTATCGGAACGGGTGTTTGGATTTTGTGAGTTTATCCGGGGATTCAAGACGTGGTTCCCAATGTTGATTTTTAAAATAAATTTTGAATTTTAATTTGGAAAATTTATAATTTCATATACAATTTGTTCCTACGATTCGTGTTGAGTATGTTGAATTGTTTGCGATTAGATTCAAAGCTTTCAGATACGAATTCGCGAGGCAAAGGTGTATTGGAATCTTGTAATTTGTTTGCAAAGCGAGGTAAGTGTCGTAGTTAACCTTGACTTGAGGGAATAGAACCCTTAAATTATTTGTTATGTGAAATGCATGTGATCGACGTATAGGCGAGGTGACGAGTGTCTATACGTCGTCAAATTAATTGTTTGCATAATTACTTCAAAAATTATAAATCGTTTTAAATCATAAATTAATTATTATATTAATTATTTCTCTCGTGTTCTTTGCTCAATATCATACCTTGAATCCATGCTCTAATTGCTACATGCTTATATAATTTATGTGACTTAATTGCCACTTGACGTTTAGCATACTAATTATTAAAATGCCTATTACATCCTTATTTTCCACAATTAATTGTTACTTGTTATCACTTATTTCTAATAAAACATAATTATGGTATGCTTGTTGTCTTATAATTTCATATTAATTATTGCATTTATTGGAGTAATTTCTTTTATAAGAATTGGTAAAGGAATATATTGGAGGAGCGGGTTGCACGCCGCAACGGAAATGAAAGTGAATATATTGGAGGAGCGGGTTGCACGCTGCAACAAAATTGATTGAAAATGAATATATTTGTAACGATCTGACCGGTCGTTTTGAGCTCTAGCGCACCGTTCAGCAGTTTGAGGCCATGAGCAACTTCACTTCAGGTATTATGACTAGTACGCGTGGTCGGAAGTGAAATTTCGGAAGTTCAGAGTTGATTTGAAAAGAAAATTCTCATTTCGAAAGCTTTAAGTTGGAAGAATTGACTAAGGTTGAATTTTTGAGTAAACTATCTCAGAATCGGGATTTGAAGGTTCCAACAGGTTCGTATGATGATTTTGGACTTGGGCGTATTTCCGGATCGAGTTTTGGATGACCCGGGAGCGTTTAGGCGCCTTTTGTGGAAGTTGACATTTTGGAAGAATTTCATAAATTTGAGTTGAGGTACAATTCAATGTTATCGATGTCCATTTAGGATTACGAGCCTGGGAATAGCTCCATATAGCGATTCTGGTATTGGGAGAGCATCCGGAAGTGGATTCGAATGTCCGGAGGTCATTTTTAGTTTTGGAGTCATTTGGCTAAAGCTAAAAATTTGAAGGTTTTTGAGAAGTTTGACCGGAAGTGAAATTTTTGATATCGGGGTCAGAATTCAATTCCGGAAGTTGGAGTAGGTCCGTAATGTCAAATGTGACTTGTGTGCAAAATTTGAGGTCAATCGGACATGATGTGGTAGGTTTCGACATCGATTGTAGAAGTTTGAAGTTTCAAAGTTCATTAAGTTTGAATTGGGGTGCGATTCATGATTTTGATGTGATTTGAAGGCTCGAGCAAGTTCATAATGTGTTATGGGACTGATTGGTATGATTTGTTGGGGTCCCGAGGGCCTCGGGTGGATTTCGGATGGTTAACGGATTGAAATTCGACTTGGAGGATCTGCTGAAGTTGCTGTCATGGTTGTTGCTAGTTTCCTTATACGCGATCGCGATAGGAAGTCAATGATCGCGTAGAGTAATTTGGGGCGGCTGGTGTTATGCATCGCGATCGCGGGTGCATGTACGCGATCACGAAGAAGGAACTGATGGACCATGGATTTGTTTTGCCTTATGCGAACGCGTTCTTGAGGATGCAAACGCAGTGAAGAACTTGAGGAACCTACACGAACGCGAGTGGGGAGTCGCGAACACATAGAAGAAATTTGGACTGGACCTGAGGATGTTTGGCCTACGCGAACGTAAGGCTGGGTATGCGAACGCGAAGCAGTGAGGGCGGAAAGCTTCGCGAACGTGTCGTGAGGAACGCGAACGCATAGAGGAAATTTGGGGACAGTGTGTCTTTGGCCTTCGTGATCGCGATGGTCTTTCCGCGATCGCGAAGAAGGGCGGACCTAGGCAGTGAAGATTTATATACGGGATTTGGCCATTTTCCTCCACATTTTATTTTGGTTGGGCTATTTTGGAGCTTTTGAAGAGGAGATTTCATCATCTATTATGAGGTAAGTAATTCTCACACATTGTGAGTTAAATACATGGTTTATATATGGATTTAGACATGAAAATTTTGTAGAAATTGTGGGGTTTTGGTAGGAAACCTAGAAATTGGTATTATTGGATTTGATCACGAAATTGGGTATGAAATGGAGAACAAATTATATATTTGAGTTCGTGGGGTTATGGGTAAAGTTTATCTTCGAATATTTTCGGAATCAGGGCATGTGGCCCCGAGGGTGGTTTTTATCGACTTTTCGAACGAAGTTGGGAATTGTTATAAATTGGATTATAATGAGTATTGGAGTATATATTTATGGATTTGCTCATTTATAGACTAGTTTTGGAGCATTGGGCATCGATTTGAGTTGATTGAATGGCTTGGGAGCCGGTTATGAACTTCGGAGCGAGGTAAGTCTCCTTTCTAACCTTGTAAGAGGGAATTAACTCCATAGGTGTATTAAACTAAGGTTTGTATCTAATTGTGGGGGTTACGTACGTACGTACGAGGTGAAGAGAGTCCATACGTAGCTATTATTATGCTATTGTCCGGGTAGTTTAGGACCGTATCATGCTATACTTGGAATGTTTGTGCCCTTACTTGCTAATATAATCACTTAGTCATGATAGAAATTGATAAAAAAAATTGTATAAAGTTAAATTCACTTACTTGAAGGTTTGTATAAGATACTTGACTGTTAATGAGAAACTTGTGTTTTCTTGAAAATAATTGTTATTTGTGGATCGGGCCGAGCGCCTCGGTAGTAAATAGATGCATCTATGGTTCGCGTCATTCGATCCTCTGGCAGTGCATATTTTAAATATTTATTGGATCGGGTTGTACGATCTCGGCATGATTTGCGTATGCTTGTATTGCTTGCCTTGAAATTTATAAATAACGATGTTGCCTCCCTGGTCTGAGATAAATTGATAAATTGATATGGCCTCATTGGCCGGAGATATAAATTATTAAAAGATGAAAATAAATTTGGAAATCCCCTATTAACAAGAGAATTATTTACCTGCCTCATGTTATTGTGTTTACCGCTGCTTCACAAAAATTCATAATTTAACATATCATCGGTATATTGATTATAGCCCATAGTAAGTGTCCGAGTCGACCCCTCGTCACTATTTTTTCGAGGTTAGGCGGGATACTTACTGAGTACGCGTTGATTTACGTACTCATACTACACTTGCTGCACGTTTTGTACATGTACATATATGACTAGTGGCCTTGTGGGCGCAGAGGCGCGGTCGTTATGGGGAATTAGGTGAGCTGCAGCTTATGTACGACCCGCATCCAACAGAGTCTCATTCAGAGTATTGTATTGTCTTCCTGTCCAAAGTTGTATTCCGGACAGTTATTGTATTTTATTTTAAATTCCTAAAAAATGCTCATGCACTTATGACTTCGGGTTTTGGAATGAGTATGGGGTGTTCAGCATTGAAATTTGGAAAACATTATTAATTATTCTGTAAAAAAATATCATCTTTTACTAGTTAAATTGAAGTAAATTTACAATTTAAAAAATATTTAAAATGAGGATTTAATTAACTATTTAGTGTTGGCTTTCCTGATAGTGGAGTCCGGCGCCATCACGATCTTTAACCGATTTTGGGTCATGACAATATTGGAGGAGCGGGTTGCACGCCGCAACAGAATTGATTGAATATGAATATATTGGAGGAGCGGGTTGCACGCCGCAACGAAAACTAATTGAAATGAATATATTGGAGAAGCGGGTTGCATGCCGCAATAGAATAGATTGAAAAGATATATTGGGATCGGGTTGCACGCCACAACAAAATTGAATATGAATATATTGTGGGATCAGGTTGCACGCCGCAACGGAAACTGATTGAAATAATAATTGGTTATGACTGCCGAGTTGGCTTCAACTGTTGAAAAGAGATACTTGTTTTATTTCTATTTTTGTTGTTATTATTGTTATTGCGTACAAATTAATGTATGTGACGTGCTTTAGCCTCGTCACTACTTCGCCGAGGTTAGGCTCGGCACTTACTGGGTATATGGGGTCGGCTGTACTCATACTATACTCTATATTTCTTGTGCAGATACCGGAGTTGGTCCCAGTGACGTATAGTAGATTTGCTCGGATTCGGCTATTCATAGGAGACTTGAGGTATAGCTACATGGCGTTCGTAGTTCTGAAGTCCCCTTCCACTTTATCATAGCTGTGTATTTCTTTCATGCAGCTTTATTTTCATTCAGACCTTTAATTGTATTATTCTAGTAGCTCATGCACTTGTGACACCAAATCTGGGATGGTATTTAGACATCGCTATTATTATGGATTATTCACTACTTTTTTCAGACTTTACTTCTGCATTTGTTTCTTTGTTATTAATTAATTTAAAAATTGTTTAAAAATAACTAATATTATTCTAATATTGGCTTGCCTAGCAAGTGAAATGTTAGGCACCATCACGATTCTGAAGGTGGGAATTTTGGACCGTGACACAAACACTTCTAATTCATTGATTCGAAACTAATTAAAGAAAAGAGGATCATAGAAGGCAAAATATTTCTCTCTTGATTTGTGTGTTTAGAAGTGACCAAAGTAAATAAAACAATTAACCCCCTGGTTTTATTTGATGTGGTGTGATTTGACTGGATATAGAGTTTAAAAAAGACCTTGAAATTTGTATTCTAAAACAAGTCATAGACATTTATGTGACTATAAATTAGAACGGAAGGGATAATAGGTTTACATTTTTTACTCAATGAAGAAATGTCAGCTAATTTTGTTCTTGTTTTTGCTGGGTACCTACTTTTTAGGGGTATTGAGTCTTAGTTTTGTCCTGTTTTTACTTAAATTGTGCATAGAGTTTGATGTTTCCTTCAGTATAACTGTGTTAAAGGGCTAAAAGCCTTGTTTAGACTTCTTTATCAAAATTAGACACCAAAAGACAAAAGTGCTATTTGGCATTGCCTTCAATTAATCGAAATTAACAACTTGTTTGGATGGTTGTTATGTCTAGTTTAGTATTGTATTGTACGATTAATTTTGATGTATATAATGTTTGAATATATTGTATTATTTGCAGTTGTTTCATGATATCATGCACCAATAATATTTAGAACAAACTTGCAATAATAAAAAGAAAAAATAAGGTATGAGGTAGAAATATTATATAAAAAGGTAAAGTAAAGGATAAAATAAAATTATTTAATACAATAAGGAAAGACAAGTTGAGAGAAAAAAATAAGATAATGATACGACCACACCAAATCTGTCGTTACATAAAGTGAGAGTTTTTGTCATTTCGTAATGACGGATTTAACGATACGATACAATAAAATTTAAATAAAAATCAAAACAAACATTGTATATAAAGTAACAATATGATACAATATAATAGCTAACAACCATCCAAACAAGCAGTAAGTTAAATATTTTGACCGGATACTTTGAGAACTCTATTGAATTCTACTCATAATTTGCGTTACCAATACCATAATATTTCCATTTACAAAATAACAAGATCGAAACTATAAATAGTCGGACATCTCTAGTTGTTTGAAAGAAATACAAACAGCAAACTCAAAGCAAAACAACATTGTAAGAGCTGGAGTTTTTGCTATGGAAACTGTAGCGATTTTAAGTTTGTCTAGCTTAAAGAGGGTGAATGAGAAATGGAGGAAAAATAAAATATTTGAGTTTCCCTCCTTGGCAAAGGAACATTATCCCATATTGAAGGAAGAAAAGGCTTTTGATGGGTATATAAATAATTGCTCTTCTTCTAGCTCTTAAAGAGTTAAGAAGAAGGCAAGTCTCGCGCCGTCATCGTCGTCACTCGCTCGGCTCGGCTTCGGCTTCGGCTTCCAGTGTGTTTTACAGCCTTCGAGTGGCTCGCTGTTCACCGACGTTTTGGTACCAACACTCCGGTGAGTTAAATCGTTCTATCCTGGGAGGATATATCCCAGCACCTCGGGTACTTTAGGAGAATAATTTCCTTAAGGGCACACTGTGTATTCAGTGGGCTCGATTTATTCCTACACTGTTTTTCCAGAATTTATTTCTTTAAACAAGTGTTACTAACTTTCTGTTTTGTTTATATATTTCAGAAAGTTTAATGATTTAATTGTTTATTACAGCAATACAGATTTATAACAATCTTAAGGAAATTATTTTATTATATTCTGTATTTTGTTTGGGGAGATTAAAACCTGTGTGATTTTCTACTCCTTTTGAATTTTACTATTCTGATTTGAAGATATAAAAAACTTCATCAGAGTATTAAAATTCATAAATCGATTTGAAGAACATAAAAATTTCATCGTTTTTCTGTGAAACAGTATATAAAAACTTCGGTTTTATTTATTATACATATTATTTTTTGTTAATAACAATATTGTTTACTGTTCTGATTTTGCCATTAATTGAACTCTTCTGTTGTTTACAGTTAAAAATGGCAATTGATAACGGAAATTCTTCTGCAACTGTTGCGGCAACAACGATAGCCTCGTCAAGCCGGACTGCTGTTCCACCGGCAGAGAAACCGGAGAAATTTTTCGGAGCCAACTTCAAAGGATGGCAGCAAAGGATGTTATTCTGGCTTACCACACTTGGTATGCAGAAATTCACTAGTGAAGGACCTCCAGTTCCTGATGCGGACATGCCGGATAATGAGAAATTCATGATTGTTGAGGCGTGGAAGTAGGAAGATTTTCTTTGCAAAGGCTATGTCTTAAGCACTTTAGAGGATGACTTGTACAATGTGTACAGTGCGATGAATACTTCGAAAGAATTATAGGACGCACTTGAGAAGAAGTACAAGACTGAAGATGCATGCTTGAAGAAGTTCGTGGTTGCCAAGTTTCTAGACTATAAAATGATAGACAACAAAACTGTTGGAACCCAAGTTCAGGAGTTTCAACTTATTTTTCATGACCTTATTGCTAAAGGTATGGTCGTGAATGAAGCATTTCAAGTGGCTGCAATGATTGAAAAATTGCCTCCTTCGTGGAGAGATTTCAAGAACTATCTTAAGCACAAGCACAAAGAAATGAAGTTGGAAGATCTTGTGATTCGTCTCAAGATTGAGGAAGACAACAAAACAGCCGAGAAAAAGTTTCGTGAAAATTCAACGATCATGGGAGATAATATCGTTGAGGAGACTGCTCCAAAAAGGAAGAGGTCTTCTGGACAGACTAAGGAGCAGAACAAAAAGAAATTCAACGGAAGCTGCTACAATTATGAAAAAACCGGTCACAAAGTCCCTGATTGTCGTCTTCCGAAAAAGTATAAGAAGAAGGGACAGGCCAACATAGTGGAGAAGAATGATGACATTGATGATCTATGTGCAATGCTTTCGGAATGCAACCTAGTTGGAAATCCGAAGGAGTGGTGGATTGACTCTGGAGCCACCCGACATGTTTGTGTTGTCAAGGAAGCATTTGCGACTTACTCTACTGCTGGTCCCAAAGAAGAGCTTTCCATGGGAAATACTGCAACAGCCAAGATTGAAGGTTATGAGAAGATATTCCTGAAGATGACTTTCGGCAAGGTGTTAACACTCAACAATGTTCTTCATGTTCCTACTATTAGGAAGAATTTATTTTCTACTTCTTTGCTTGTTAAGAATGGATTCAAATGTGTATTTGTTTCTGATAAAGTTGTTGTAAGCAAGAATGAAATGTATGTTGGAAATGGCTACCTCACAAAGGGCCTCTTCAAACTAAATGTAATGGTTGTTGACAGTATGAATAAAAGTTTCAGCTTCTTCTTATTTATTGGAGTCAAATGATTTATGGCATATTCGTTTAGGACATGTCAATTACAAAACCTTGCGAAAGTTAATTAATTTAGAAGTATTGCCTAAATTCGAGTGTAATAAATCAAAATGTCAAATATGTGTTGAGTCTAAGTTTGTAAAACATCCTTATAAGTCTATTGAAAGGAATTCAAATCCTTTAGACTTAATTCATACTGACATTTGTGATATGAAGTCGACACCATCTCGAGGTGGAAAAAAGTATTTTATTACTTTTATTGACGATTGCACTCGATATTGTTATGTTTATTTGCTTAATAGTAAGGATAGAGCAATTGAAGCATTTAAGCAATACAAGAATGAAGTGGAGAATCAATTGAATAAAAAGATCAAAATGATTAGAAGTGATAGGGGTGGAGAATATGAATTTCCGTTTGCAGAAATATATTCGGAATATGGAATTATCCATCAAAGTACTGTACCTTACACACCTTAATCCAATGGAATTGCGGAAAGGAAAAATCAGACATTAAAGGAAATGATAAATTCTTTATTAATAAGTTCCGGATTACCGCAGAGTTTGTGGGGCGAGGCTATCCTTACAGCTAACCGAATACTCAACAGAGTACCCCACAGCAAAACGCAATCTATTCCATATAAAAAATGGAAAGGAAGAAAACCCAACTTGAAATATTTCAAAGTGTGGGAGTGTCTAGCAAAGGTACAAGTTTCTTTACCTAAAAGGGTTAAAATCGGACCAAAAACTGTTGATTGCGTTTTCATTGGATATGCTACAAACAGTAAAGCATGTCGGTTTTTGGTTCATAAATCCGATAATCCCGAAATTCACGTTAATACGGTAATGGAATCAGATAATGCTAAATTTTTTGAAAGCATCTATCCGTATAAAACTGAATGTGAGTCATTAAGTGAAAGACCTAAACGACCTCGAGAAGAACCAAAGGAAAATACTCCAAGTATAGAAGATCCAAGGCGTAGCAAACGTCAAAGAACATCTACTTCCTTTGGACCAGATTTTGTGACATTCTTACTTGAAAATGAGCCTCAAACTTTTAAAGCAGCTATGTCATCTTCTGATTCAGCGTTTTGGAAAAAAGCAGTCAATAGTGAGATTTAATCAATTTTGGATAACCATACATGGGAATTGGTAGATCTTCCTCCGGAAAATAAGCTTTTAGGTTCGAAATGGATCTTTAAACGAAAAGTGAAAGCTGATGGCACTATTGACAAATATAGGACAAGACTTGTTGTCAAAGGTTATAGACAAAAGGAAGGCCTTGATTACTTTGACACTTACTCGCCAGTAACGAGGATAACATCTATTAGGGTGTTAGTGGCACTAGCGGTCGTGTATGGTTTTGAAATCCATCAAATGGATGTTAAAACAGCTTTCTTAAATGGAGAATTAGAGGAAGAGATTTACATGGAATAACCTGAGGGTTTTGTGGTAACTGGTAAAGAAAAGAAAGTGTGCAAACTTGTTAAGTCGCTTTATGGACTTAAACAAGCACCCAAACAATGGCATGCCAAATTTGACCAAATAATGTTGGCAAGTGGGTTTAAAATCAACGAGTGAGACAAATGTGTTTACATTAAAAATACTACAGGTCATGAAGTCATTGTTTGTTTATATATTGATGACATGTTGATAATGAGCAAAAACATGGCAGATATAAATGCTACTAAGCGCATGTTGGCTAGCAAATTCGATATGAAAGACTTAGGAGTTGCTGATGTGATCTTAGGAATCAGAATTCACAAGACTCCACAAGGTCTAGCATTATCACAGTCTCACTATATTGAAAAAGTACTTGACAAGTTCAAGTATTTGGATTTCAAAATTGCCAAGACTCCAATTGACGTGAGTTATGCACTTCAAAAGAATGAAGGTGAAAGTGACTCACAACTGGATTATGCAAGAATATTGAGAAGTTTGATATATATCATGAATTGTACGCGCCCAAATATAGCATGTGCTATTAGTAAACTGAGTCGGTTTACAAGTAATCTCAATCACATACATTGGATGGCAATGAAACGAGTTTTAGGGTATCTCAAACATACCCAAAATTATGCTTTGCATTATAACAAATATCCCTCCGTGATCGAGGAATATAGTGATGAAAATTGGATCACTGGATCATCTGAAGTTAAATCCACGAGTGGATATGTTTTCACAATTGGGGGTGGAGCAGTGTCTTGGAAATCATCCAAACAAACGTGCATCGCCCGTTCTACAATGGAATCTGAATTCATAGCTTTAGATAAGGCCGGTGAAGAAGCTGAATGGCTCCGGAACTTCTTGAAAGATATTTCATTTTGGCCCAAACCTTTGGCACCTATTTGTATACATTCTGATAGTCAAGCGGCAATAGGCAGGGCAGGGAGCGTTATGTATAACGGAAAATCTCTTTATATACGATGGAGACACAATACCGTTAGACAACTACTCTCTAGTGGTATTATCATAATTGAGTACGTAAAGTTAAGAGATAACGTATTGGATCCACTTACAAAAGTTCTATCTAGAGAGGCAGTTGAAAGATCGTCAAAAGGAATGGGATTAAGGTCTAGGATAAGTCATCATGGCGGTAACTCTACCTAGCAGACTGGAGATCCCACGAGCTAGGTTCAAAGAGATCAAACAAAGTTATGAATGATGGTTCAACATTGTCAAATAACTCAACCCATTCTTGTGATGAAGACAATGTTCAGAAATCGAGGTAAAGCATTAAGGCTTTTTGATGAGTCAACAAAGCTTAAAGGTTTTTTAATGATTTGCTAAGTCTGGCAGGATATGACCAAATAGTGTGTCTATAGGATTACACGTTTAGAAATTACCTATGTGAGTGTGAAGTATAAGCCGCTTCAAGAGGAATGAAAGTAAAGGCCGATTCTCTAAGCACTCATGAAACCAAGCGGTGTTCATGGCTGAAACGAACACAACTGTGAGAACCATAGATGGTTAAGGATTGATTGTGTGACTTATGTTGTCTAGGTATACAACAAAGCTCGACGGCTCAAAGATATCAAATCTACCGATTGACCGAGTATATCCAATATAAGTTCACTATGGAAAGTTCAAAGGGAAACCTACTTATCCAGATGCAATTAATTCTTGCAGGTAAAACACACACGTGTCTGTGCATTCCTTTATTTTATAGCCATTCCCCATTCATGTGGAGGAAAAGAGGGTGAATGAGAAATGGAGGAAAAATAAAATATTTGAGTTTCTCTCCTTGGCAAAGGGACATTGTCCCATATTAGAGGAAGAAAAGGCTTTTGATGGGTATATATATAATTGCTCTTCTTCTAGCTCTTAAAGAGTTAAGAAGAAGGCAAGCCTCGCGCCGTCGTCGTCGCTCGCTCGCTCGGCTTCGGCTTCGGCTTCGGCTTCGGACAAAGATTGATTGATTAATCTTTTTGGACAAAATTCTTTTTAATTATTTAATTAATTAATTAAATAATTAACGAAAAAATTCAATCCGGAATAAGCCATGACCCGCGACCCGGTCCAGCCAGGCCCGTTTTCTTTCCCGAATTATTTTAAAAGTTGCAAACCTTTTCAGAAATAATGCCAGCAACTCTATAAATATACTTTGAATCCCAAACTCTTTCCTTACAAAATTTTCTGATCTTCTTCTTCTTCTTCTGCACAAAAATTTCAGTGTGTTTTACAGCATTCGAGTGGTTCGCTGTTCACCGGCGTTTTGGTACCAACACTCCGGTGAGTTAAATCGTTCTATCCTGGGAGGATATATTCCAGCATCTCGGGTACTTAAGGGGAATAATTTTCTTAAGGACACACTGTATATTCAGTGAGCTCGATTTGTTCCTACATTATTTTTTTGCAGAATTTATTTCTTTAAACAAGTGTTACTAACTTTCTGTTTTGTTTATATATTTAAGAAAGTTTAATGATTTAATTGTGTATTACAGCAATAGAGATTTATAACAGAAACAACTAGTGCAATATCAATTATCCTAAGCTTGTTAATCTGCACTATTTTCCTTTCTTCATTTGCTTGTGCATATCATCTTAAAGGCCCTGAAGCTGCTGGTAATTCATTCTTTTTCAAACAATATTAGTTCTCACTTTCTGGATTTATGTTGTTTTCATTACACTATTTCAGTCATCATATTTCTTTATTAGCATGTTCCAAAAAATTATAATACTTTTTTAAATTTAAAAATAATTTAACTTGAACTTTTTTTTTTTTTTACACTTAATGACAAACTTTTATAGATACACAAATGTTATAATTTGTTTAAAATCACACGAAGGGTCGGATGCACATTTATCGAAGCGGTGTCACGCGATACCGCTTCGTCGAGTTTTGTTACTAAATATATGTATTAATACTGTGAGGAAGCGGATAAGTAGGGAAAAATGATACCACTTGGCATAAATTATCGCTGGGCACATTGGTTGTGTGCTTGAATTTACTCTAAGAGATTAGAGGTTTGAACTTCAACTAGAACATCTTTTTTGCAAATATTTGAGAGAATCTATATGTGATTAAAATTTTTGATGAAGTAGAATTTAATTCAGGACTTTTTCTAACAAAACCAATAAACTAAAGTTATTTCTTGTCTAAAAGTATGATAATTAAAGTTATTATTCCTATTCTTCTATAAATTATGACATCGCTTACAAAAAATCCTGCGTACGTCCCCTGACTGCAAGTATAAAAAGTTTCAAAGTTATACAAATATTATAAAACCATAAGTTTCAAATTTCTTTCTTTCTTTATTCCTTAAATTTCGTATCCAGTCAAACTACCTCGTATAAAAATGTTGTTTAACCTATGCGTGCAGTTTTGTAGAAGGAAAAGATATACGAAGACAGAGGCTTATAAATGTAAATGATTTCTCTGCTTCATCAGCGCTTAATCCCAGTCAATTTAAACCATTGGCTAACTATGATGGTATCTATTCATCTGTGGTAGATGCAAGAACAATTCCAGCAATCAACACTATTGGTATTACTATAGCTCGTTTAATAAACGAACCATTAGCTCTCATACCACCTCATTCACATCCTCAATTTTCTGAGCTCTTGACTGTCTTAGAGGGTAGTTTATATGTTGGCTTTCTTGTTCCTCATTCAAGTAACTTGCAAAAGACTCAACTCGTTTCCAAAATCTTGAATGATGGTGATGTGTTTTTTTTCCACAAGGTCATATTCGCTTTCAATATACTGTGGGAAACACTAGTGCAACAGTAATCCAGGTTTTCAACGGCGCAAATTATTTATCTGCCATAGTTCCTAGTTCAATCTTTGCTTCTGATCCTCCTATTAGCGATGATTATCTTGCCAAAGCTTTTAAATTGGATAAGATGGTGATTGAAGATCTTCGGAAGAAATTCTCCTAAGACATGTCCCAAACGCCCGGTCATCAAGGGGCATGACGACGCCTATCCTTTCTGATAATACCGGGCTTTATATAATCTTTGATCAGTGATAAGTTTGTATATTAGTAAACAGAAGCCGCTATCGCTCACTTGCATGATGTCATTCATGTAGTGAAGGTTTTTGTTTGCAATTAGTTAATAGTTCTGTTGATCTGTTGAAATAAAGATGCAGGGATGCCTGTAAGTTTTAATAAATCTTCTCTTCTTACTTGTAAGTCGTTCACAACAGAATAAAATTTGAGAAAGATCTATATATGTCTCTGTAACTCCTAGATTCTCTCAAATGTACCACAATTCCACAAATAATAAAAGTTCAATGATATTTAGTGTTAGAATTGTATGACCATTTTTCAGCCAATGTACCCGCAAATATGCACGGTCGACAAGTAATAAAGTGATAAATATGTAGAGTATCGTTCTCACGAGGACTTGTTATTAGCTATCAACTAAATTAACTAAAACGAATTATTTATTCAAACGGTTTCTCAAGTTGTTGATTTTAACTAACTACAAATAATATAAAATACTAAAATAAAGCAATTAACGAAGACAAGTAGGCAAACTTAGAGACTAAATTCAGTAACAGAGAATGTTTCAGTACTATGAGTCAGCTAACAATCCTGTTGAATTTTTTTTTTTTTTTTACTTAAACTGACTAATTAATTTATCTGATTTATTAGTTAATAGAATTAATATTGCTCATAAGAATATGTAGAGTTCTTATTCATCTATTCAAGCTAACCTAACACATATGTGTCTATGGAATTAAAATTAACAGATATCATTAACCGCTTGTACTTGATAAGATGAACGTGTTGTTTGACCAAAAAGAGCAATTTTCGGTTAAACTACTAAATTTATATAATGATGGGTTAAATCTAACTAAGGATGATAACTCTAGTTGTAAATCTTAAAAATGTGCGGAAGGTGGGGACAGATCCCGTAAATGATTGATGACAACAAGTGCAAAGTATTCTTAAAGTATGAGCAATAATGGAGGTGTAACTGATAATAAATGGCATTCAATTAAATAAGGAGAATGATTCACTCAATAATGGATGGATTGGACGAATATTTCCCCTAACAATGATGAGTGACAGAAAGATCCAAGTTTTGTTTGAACAATCCTCAGAAATGGTGGAAAGATGTGGAATAATGCGAACAGGAATCTTTGTCAAAAGGCAATCTTTGTATTTTTATATGTGTGAGAGAAGCTTCTACTGAAAAGTGTTCTTATCAAATGAATATTACATGCCCCTATCATTATCTCTTCTTTCTTTATATATGGAACATTTTCCTAAGAAACCCTAGTAGTACAAGTGTAGAGAATATCCACTAGAATATTTTCTTTTAATATCCTACCCTGAAAAACTAGTTGTTACAGCTCTTGTCATCGATATTCAGCCTCGACCTCGACCCTTGTCGACACCTCGATTACGGCTTTCGTCGGCTTTCATCGACATCACGATTGCGGCTCAAAGCTGACAACTCGGCCAATGACTTTACGGCATCCTAGTCCATCTCGACCGACTCTTTCCTTAATGCCATATTACGCTAAATATCCTTAGAGCAGATTTTGACATATACAGTTAGTCCCTCCACTTATTAAGGTCAATCCCACGCGGCCTTGATGAGCGGACTCTCTTTATCGTGGTTGGAAAAATTGGGCGAGCAAGTCGAGTAGTGGCGTTTTAGATGAGGTCACGATATGACCTTTCGTTAGCTGCAACCTTTGGGGGTCGTATCGTTTCAGGATGATGTCATGCGTCATTGTGGGGGCGTTTTCTCGATGTTTTGCATCGTTTCCCGTGATCCCTCCATTTCGATACCTACGCTGGGTAATGATGGCCTGATTTCTCGGTCATGGCGCTCGAACTCTTATAAATAAGGATGCGAGACCCTTTATTTGTGTTTTGCATACTCTTAATACGAATCCCTATGTTTTCTTCTTTATTCTTTACATTGAATCCCTATCTTCTCTTTGTTTCGTTGTTGCGTATTCACTCCCCTGATTCTGGTGATTTCTAGTTGCTTCTAACCCTTCCGTACTTAAAATATCTTCTCTTGAAAGTATGGTTAACGTACCTTCTGGTTCCGGCGCGGCGTCTGACCCTATCCCGTTGTCGGTGCGTATGCTTCTTCATGATGATAGTGTTTCATTGGCCATTGAAGATGAGAATTTCCCTACGGTGGAGAAAATAATCCCTAGTAGTGAAAAAGTCAGGTCTGACTTTTCGAAGATGCCCGAGGAATAATCTGAGGCCTCGAAATCAACGATGAAAGAGATCGATCTTGCTGAGTTTCGGGCGAGGTTTAAGATTCCTGCCCATATCGACCTGATCCCAGCAGAGCGCGATGTGGTACAAGTACACTGCCCCGGGTATTGTGCGTTCTATGCGTATCCTTTCTATGTTGGCTACTCCTTTCCTCTTCTCCATTGGCGGAGGAATTTTGTCGCTTTTTCGATGTTTGCCCGACCCAACTTTCTCCATACATCTACACTCTCATTCGCATGTTAACAAAATTCGTAGAATTGGCCGGGGTCGAGGTCACACTTCGCCACCTGATGCATCTCTTCGCCCCTAGTTTCTACAGGGGACGATGCTGCGTCTTCGCCACCGAGTAAGTAAATGTTTGGTGGTGAAAATGGATGATAAGGCAAATCGCCAGTTCTAGCTCAACTACGTCTTCATCAAAACCGAGGACGTGGTGGCCAACGCGAGCGGATTCACCGAGACTTGGAATTACGCCCGTAAGTATCTCTTTTTTAGTCGAGCATTTGTTTTGCCTATTTTAGTCATGGTCTGACATTTTGTCCCTTCCTCATGCAACCGAGACTACGTCCTCTCCTTTGGTCGGGGACATTCACGACTGGGTGAGCCGGATTCTGCCTTACATAGTGGGGGTTCGTAAATGGCCGGCCTTTCTCAAGAAGTTTGGGCCTGCGCCTTCTGCGACCGTGAGTTCATATATACATCTTTCATCTATACTGTTTTGACCTCATGGTTGCTTGCTCATTGTAGTTTTATGTAGGAAGTGACAATCTTTTATTCTTTCCTTTTTCAGCCCGAGGACCTTCAAATAGACCGAGGGCCCCTCCTCCTGCATTTCGTAAGAGGAAGGCTTCTTCTTCTTCGGGGTTTGTTCCCGTTATGACCGCGGCCAAGCCTGCTCGATTGTTCGCTTTTGTTCCTTCTTCTGCCGCTGTTAGGTCTGCCCGATCGTCAACTATACCTGCAGCAGGACTTACGACTTCCCTTTTGCATCATCTAGTAGACGAGGATGATGAAGAAGAGCTGTCACCGAGTGGAGGTAACTTGCTTCCCCGCAAGAGGAGATTAGTGATGGAGGATTTCGTCGTCTAAGAAATGGCGACCATAGATCTTGAAGGTGACGCCGAATTGCCGTCTGTGATTCCGCCATCGTCTGAAGCAGATGAGGGTATATCTCTCCCTAAGACCGTGATAGGGTTTGAAGGGTCGTGTGCGAGAGTCCCTGACGACTTGCGGTAGGATGAGCCGTCGGCCTCGCGACTGGCCGAGAATCTTTCTTTGAGAACCGACTTAAAAAGAAAGTGTGTGGCCGAGGAATGTTATGATATGGGCTCTGACATAGATGCCAAGGAGGTGAGGATGATGGGGGAAGGACTCACCTGACTCGAGGTGAGGTTGGAGGGGATCACGCGGACTATTGTGATCCCCATGGATCGTGATTTTCTGGTTGATACGGAGGACGTGGTTCCTTCTCTTGGTCCTCTCTATTCTGATGTGGAGGGTAAAACCCTCGAAAATTTTAAGGATGTCACTCTATCTAGGAGCATAGCCGGCCTCGTTCTTAGGGTAAGTTTTTCGACCCATCTTCATTCTTGTATGGCGAGTTCAGAGTTTCGTTCTTACTTTTCATTTTATTTTTCTTTCAGACTGTGATTTTGAAGATTGAGAGTGCCCGACAAGAGGAAAGATACAAGGCTATTTTTCAGAAGATGGAGCGGACATACCGTGAATACCGTAATAAGCATCGCGAGATCTGCAGACGGTTCGGTGAGAGCGGCAACTTCCGGGCTCTCCGAGATGAACTGAAGGAGAAGGATGATGAGTTGGTAAGAGTCATAGGAAAATGCAGCGTTCTCGAGGGAGCGCTAAGGGATTAAGAGAAAGAGCTCGAGGTGAGCAGGGGGTCGAGGCCCAATGTGCCGACCTTCAAGCCCAAGTGGTTTCATTGCGCGCCGAGCTCGAGGAGTGTCAACTCAAAGCGGATGCTCTGAGTGGCGAGGTCGTTGAGAAGGCAGCGGCTTTGGAGAAGGCAGAGTTGGCCCATTTGCCGGCTGCGAGGAAAGCGGCCCAGCTTGATATATTTAGGGATCTAATGGTGGCGGGAGCTGTTTTAGAAGCCGACTTCGAGGATACTCGTGTCTAAGGCACGTAAAGCTCGGTTTGCTTGTGGCTATGATCCCGCTACACCAGAGGCCAGTGATGATGAGGAGGATATGGGGATGGAACAGATAAAATAGGATGCTTGGTACGAGGATGAGTATCCTGCTGGCGATGGTGATGGCGATGGCGATGGTGATGGCGAAGAGGTAGACGGAGATGGCCTGGGCGATCAAGCCGGTGGTGCTACTGGGCCACGCGATGATTAGTTATTTTTCCTTCTTTTTCATTTAGTCGCAGACTTGTGTGTATTTTTTGTAGGCGTTTATTCGAGCCTTTTTAAAAGAATATTCTAAGTACGAAATGTTAATTCTGTTATTCGTACCTGATCCTTTAATTTTTGTTAGGGTTTGTATGCTTTTTGTTTTATATTTTGTTGCTTGGTTGCCTTAGTCATAATAACTTTGTTCGAGTAGGTTGAACGAGGTGGAAACAAATCCTATGTTTGATTATGGCTGAGGGCCAGTAGGTGTTGGTTCGAACAAGGTCGAACACATCGCATGTTTATTTATGGCCGAGTGTCGATTAGGTGTTCATTCGAACATGGTCGAATATAACCTATATTTAGTTGAGACCGAGAGCCGAGTAGGTGTTAATTCGAATGAGGTCGAATGCAACCTTCATCTAGTTAAGGCCGAGGGTCAAGTAGGTGTTAATTCGAACGAGGTCGAATGTAACCTTCATCTAGTTAAGGTCGAAGGCCGAGTAGGTGTTAATTCGAACAAAGCCGAATGTAACCTTCATCTAGTTATGGCCGAGGGCCGATTAGGTGTTAATTCGAACGAGGTCGAATGTAACCTTTATCTAGTTAAGGCCGAGGGCCGAGTAGGTGTTAATTCGAACGAGGTCGAATGTAACCTGTGCTTGGGGAGAGCAGAAATAAACGTCATGTATTTATGCTTTGTTCATATACTTGGAGAGATTTACATATTTTTCGGGCGCTAGCTGGCAGTTCAGTCCCAGTCCCAGTCTATCTAGTCACTTCATTGGTCGAACTGGAAAAATAGTAAGAGATCGAGCAATGAACTTGCCCTCCAATGCCTTTGTCTGTGCGTACTTCAATCCTGAAGTATCCCCGTCATCGCCTCGTTAAAAACATCCTCGAGAAAACCCAATTGGGACAAAACTCGAGTGAGGGAAAATGAGTGCGACTTTGGGGACCTCATCCTTTAAAAGTTGAAGTACTTGAGGTGTGTAATATTCCAGTTGTTTGGTAGTCACTTTCCTTCCCTTGTTTCTAGTGTGAACGACCCTTTGTTTGCTGCTGCCGGGATTATGTAGGGGTCGTTCTAGTTTGTTCCTAGTTTGCCTTCCCGCGGGTCTTTGCTTGCTTATGTTTTGGCTTTAAGCACGTAGTCCCCGACTTTGAGTGGTCTGATCTTTTCCTTTTTGTTATAATAGCGTTTTGCTTGTTGCTTCTGGGTGACCATTCCCACGTAGGCCATATCCCTTCGTTCCTCGACTTTGTCTAGTTCCTGCATTCTACTGTCATCGTTTTGGGGTCCGCTTTCACGGGATTATCTTAGGCTGGGCTCCCCGACCTCTACCGGTATTATTGCATCAGTCCCATAGACTAACGAGTATAGCATTTCTCCTGTGCTCATCTTTGGCATTGTTCGGTAGGCCCAAAGTACTAGTGGTCACAGTCCCTTGGCGTCTTCGTGATGTTCAATATTGACTTGTTGGAGGATTCCGCTTGCCCGTTACCCATGGGGTGGTAAGGCGTTGAGAGTATCCTTTTGATGTGCCATTTTTCAAATTGAGGTCCATTGTCGCAGCTGATTTCTTTGGGGAGACTGAAATGGCATATGATGTTTTTCCATATGAAGGTGATCACTTCCTATTCGCGTATTTTGGGCGAATGCTCCTGCTTCCAACCATTTAGAGAAATAGTCAGTTAAAACCAGGAGGAACCGTATGTTACATCGGGGAAGTTACTGAGTGCAGGTGTTCGCCTGCTTGGGGGCGTACCTCTGGCATTGCTCACATTCTTTCACAAAGTCCGCAGCCTCCTTCTTTATGGTGGTCCAGTAATACCCTGCCCGTATGAGGCATCTAACTAGAGCTCGATTGCCGGAGTGAGCTCCACAGTGGCCTTCGTGTACTTCTTCAAAGACGCGCCACGTCTGATTTGGGCCTAAGCATTTCACTAGAGGGCCACCGTATGTCCTTTTGTACAAGTCGTTGTGGATGATGTTGTATCTGGCTTCTTGCATTCACAGCTTATTGGCCTTTATTTTATCATTGGGGAGTATATCATCCTGCAAATATATAATAATATGGCTGCGCCAGTCCCAAGTCAGGTTTATGGTTCTTACCTCGATTTGGTCTATCGACGAGTTGAGGAGGTGGGCCACATTTCTTTCTCAGGTTGTAATGTTTTTGTGGCTGCAGCTAACTTGGCGAAGCTGTCTACCTCGGTGTTCTGTGCTCAGGAGATCTGGTCGAGCTGACATTTGTCGAACTTGGGTAGCAGCTTGCAAATTTCGGTCTGGTAGTTTTGTAACCTTTGCTCCTTAATTTGGAAAGTCCTTGTGACTTGGTTGACCACGAAATGAGAATCGCAGCGCAATCTTAGCCGCTTCACCCCGTATTTGCGTGCTAGTCTCAATCCTACAATCACGGCCTCATAGTCAGCCTCGTTGTTAGTCATGTCCGGACATCTTATGGATTGGCGAATCACTTCGCCTGTTGGGACTTCGAGTACGAGTCCCATCCCATATCCTGACGCATTGGATGCGTCATCGGTGTACAGGATCTGGAGATCTCGTGTTTGGGGAGAAGCGTGGACGACTTCTTTTTCGACTTCGGGCATTATTTTTGTAGTGAAGTCGGCGACGAAGTCTGTGAGGCCCTGTGACTTTATTGCCGTTCGCGGCCGATATGTAATATTGTGCTTGCTTAGTTCGATAGCCCATTTGGCCAACCTACCCGATAGCTCGGGTTTATATAAAATGCTCCTTAAGGGAAAGGTCGTGACGACCAAGATGGGGTGGCATTGGAAATACGGTCTAAATTTTTGTGAAGCTACGACTAAGGCCAGAGCCAGTTTTTCAAGATGGGGGTATCTTGTCTCGGCATCGACTAGTGTTTTGCTAATGTAATAGATGGAGGATTGCGTACCTTTATTTTCTTGGACCAGGACTACTCTCATAGCTACTTCGGACACGGCGAGTTAGACGAGGAGGGGTTGTCCCGGTTCTGGTTTTGAGAGAAACGGTGGCGAGGACAGGTACACCTTTAACTCCTTTAGGGCTTGGACACACTCAAGGGTCCATTGGAGACCGTTCTCCTTTTTTAGCACGCCGAAGAACTTATGGCACCTATCAGAAGATCATGAGATGAACCTCGAAAGGGCGGTGATACGGCCAGTCAACCTCTGGACCTCTTTTTGGTGGTCAGGTGCTCTGGTATCCATTTGATGGCCTTGATTTGGTCGGGATTGACCTCGATACCTCGCTGGGACACTAGGAAACCCAAGGATTTTCCTGAGGCCACGCCGAATGCATATTTTTCGGGGTTCAGTTTCATGTCATATTGCCTGAGTATGCCGAAGGCTTCTCTCATGTGGTCGATGTGATCTTCCTTCCTTTTGGATTTGACCAACATGTCATCGATGTAGACTTCCATCTTTTTCCGAGTTGTTCTTTGAACATCTTCATCACCAACCTTTGGTAAGCTGCCCCGCATTTTTCAGTCCAAAAGGCATGACCATGTAACAGTGCGTCCCTTGGTGGGTGATGAAGGTGGTCTTTTCCTGGTCCTCCTCCTCCATGAGGATCTGATTATAGCCCGAGTAGACATCCAAGAAACTTAGTAGCTCATGTCCGGCCGTTGCATCGATGAGTTGGTCGATATGAGGTAACGAAAATGATTCTTTGGGCCAAGCTTTGTTCAGGTCAATGAAATCTAACATCCGCCACTTGTCGTTCTTCTTTTTCACCATGACTACGTTGGCGACCTATTAGGGGGTACTTCGACTCTCTAACAGAGCCATTTTCCAATAATATTTCCACTTCTTCGTGCACTGCATCATTAATTGCGGAGTTGAACTTACGCCTAACTTGCCTCACCGGGGGATAGAGTGGATCGACATTCAATTTGTGTGTGGCGATCTCCTTTAGGATACCTGGCATATTTACACGGCGAAAAGCGAACAAGTCTGCGTTAGCAGTTAAAAATTCACTAAACTTACCTGGTTCCTGAAGTTTGCAGCTGATGTAAGCTTTCTTGTTGTGGTCGTTGCTGTCTAATTGAACGGGGTCGAGGTCCTCTATGGTCGATCATGAGGCCTCGACGACCATATCGAGGTCTCTGATGACGTCTTCACTATCATCGCATACCGACCTCGACCCTGTTGATTGCTATGCCTCTTTTTCTTTATTCTTTGATTGTTGGGTAGATGTGCAATCTATGGCGATGCGGTAGCATTCCTGTGATGTGCGTTGCTCCCCTCGTATACTAAATATGCCCCATGGAGTTAGGAATTTGATGGCTTGGTACAAGCTAGAGGGGAAAGGTCTCATGGTGTGTATCCATGGTCACCCTATTATGGCGTTGTATGTCGTGTCTTGATCCATGATGTAGAATGTGGTCTCTAGAGTGATGCCTCCCGCCAGGACGGGGAGTGTGATCTCGCCAGATGTTCGCTCAACTGCATTGTTAAAGCCTGTTAGTGTGATGCAGAGTGCCACTATCTTGTCCTCGAGTTCTATTTGTGCCAATACTCGAGGATGGATAATACACGCACCACTCTCATCGTCTACCATAATTCGTCTTACATCGGTATCTAAAATTCATAAAGTAATAACGAGAGCGTCATAGTAAGGGAAAGCCAAACCGTTGATATCTGACTTAACGAATATGATACTTTCTTCGAGTTCATCATACCGTTCGTGGGCGTTTGACCACTTGAGCTTGTGGATTGTGGTAAAATTCACGTTGTTGATGGTAGTGTTGTCCCCGCCACCGATGATCATGTGGATGGTGCGGGCTTGCGAGGGCGATTTTGGCGGCCCTTGATGTTGTTCACGTCCTCTGGCAAAGTTGGTCCTTCCCCGATTGCTCAGCAATTCTTTGAGGTGTCCCTGTCGCAGCATGTTTATGACCTCCTATCTTAGGGCAATGCAATCTTCGGTTTTGTGTCCTCGCTCTTGATGGAACTCACAGAGGGCGTCTGATTTTCTGGTATTCGGGTCTGATCTCATCTTTTGTGGCCACTTCACCTTTGGTCCGAGCTTCTCCAAGGAATAAACGATCTCTGTAGTAAAGGGGGCATAACTCTCTCATTCCGGTAAGTCTCTATTCTTGATCGGTATGGGCCTTCTTTATGGCGAGATGAGGACGCATCAGGAGTTCTGACATATGGGAGATGTCGTTCCCGTTTGGTCGTGAGGCCACGACTATGTCTCTTCTAATATCATTTCTCCGATCCTTTCTGGGTTCTGCTTGTACCGAGGTCAGTCAATAGGTCGGCCATTGAGGTCATCTTTTTCTGCTCGTACTTCGGCACAATATGCATTATGTATTTTGTCCCAAGTTGTTGGGGGATACTTTATAAGCTGACTTAATAATTTTCTTGTCTCCCTGGAACCATTTCTGCTCTGTCCGTTTTGAAAAGCAGCTACCGCTATTCCTTCATATACATTGGGCAAGGTCATTCTTACTCGGTTAAAACGGGCGAGGAAGTTTCTCATCCCCTTTCACGGAGACTGTTTGATAGCAAATATGTCATTTACTCTTGCCTCGGCCTTCTTGGCCCTGGCATGGGCGGTCACGAACTTATTGGCCATTTCCTCAAAGGTTTAATGGAACGTGCAGGCAGTTGTGAATACCAGGTTAGTGCACCTCTCGTGAGGGTTTCGCCAAATTTCTTTAGCAGAATGAAGGATATTTGTTCCTTGGCGAGGTCATTGCCTTTCACGGCGGTGACATAATGGGTCACATGATTCTCGGGGTCAGTTGTGCCATCATATATTTTTAGATAAGGCGGCATTTTAAAGGTCTTTGGTATGGCATGTGGGGCAGCGCTATCACTGTACGGCTGCTCGACGAACCGATAGGCATCCCTCTTCGGCAATAGCTTTGGAGCGCCCGGTATTTTGTCGACCTTTTCTTGGTGTTCTCTCATTTGGTCCCGAAGTGCCTTGTTCTCGTTTTCCATTTCTTCCATCCTTTGCAGAATGGCAGTGAGAGCGTCGTCGCCTACAGTGTTAACAACATTATGAGTGATACTTGTCATCGTGGGAGGGGGAGGAGATTGATCATGTTACTCGTCCACTGGGGGGTGTAGCGCAGGTTCTCGCATTTATTGTGACCGCATCCTAAACGGGATGGAGGACACTGGTCAGTGTATCAATTAGCCAGGCCTTAAGGAGCCTCTTTATCTCTGGCGGTGCCTCCTCTCCCACGGATGTGGAGGCTGTCTTACCAAGAGATTTTGTGATGCTGCAGTGGGGAGGGGTGATCCACCTCGCCTAGGAGAGGCCTTGGGCGTTGTATCCTCGTCCACTTCTTTAGTGGATGATGTTCATAAGGTTGGTTGGGAGGTCACTCATTATTCTCGTTTTTTCTTCTCTGTTACCTGCCATATTAGATCTATGCATACAGAGAGAAAAAGGCTCTTGTTTTTTTTTTACGTTAGTAACCAGTGTCGATTGTAGATCTAGAAGAAACTAAAAGACTTAGCTAGAAGATCCCCACTAACGGCGCCAAATATTTTGACCAAAAAGAGCAATTTTCGGTTAAACTACTAAATTTATATAATGATGGGTTAAATCTAGCTAAGGGTGATAACTCTAGTTATAAATCTTAAAAACGTGCGGAAGGTGGGGACAGATCCCGTAAATGATTGATGACAACAAGTACAAAGTATTCTTAAAGTATGAGCAATAATGGAGGTGTAACTGATAATAAATGGCATTCAAGTAAATAAGGAAAATTTTTCAGCCAATAATGGATGGATTGGACTAATATTTCCCCCGACAATAATGAGTGACAGAAAGATCCAAGATTTGTTTGAACAATCCTTGGATCTGGTGGAAAGATGTGGAATAATGCGAACATGAATCTTTGTCAAAAGGCAATCTTTGTATTTTTATATGTTTGAGAGAAGCTTCTACTTAAAAGTGTTCTTATCAAATGAATATTACATGCCCCTATCATTATCTCTTATTTCTTTATATATGGGATATTTTCCTAAAAAACCCTAGTAGTACAAGTATAGAGAATATCCACTAGAATATTCCTTTTTAATATCCTACCCTGACAAACTAGCCGTTACTGCTCCTGTCATCGATATTCAGCCTCGACCTCGACCCTTGTCGACACCTCGATTACGGCTCTTATCGGCTTTCATTGACATCGTGACTGCGGCTTATGGCTGACACCTCGGCCAATGACTTTACGGCATCCTGGTCCATCTCGACCGACTTTTTCCTTAATGCCATATTATGCTAAATGTTCTTAGGGCAGATTTTGGCCTATACACGTGTTACCACCCTTGCGTTAGCGGAAACGAAGGATATAATATTCCTTACTTCAAGTTCTATAGCACAAGTAAGGAATCAAAGAAGGGAAACTTTCTTAAGTGCCTCTGTATAACGCAGGAAAACAATGATTTTGTTGAGCTAAAGTCGAGCAAGATCACTAACCTACCCCCTGTCATACCCTGGGGAACAAGTGTATGATTATATATATATATATATATATATATATATATATATATATATATATATATATATATATATATATATATATGCTATTTTGAAGGTAGTATGTTATGGCCAAAATCTTAAATCCTGGCGATGTGTTTGTGATTCCACGGGTCATATTCACTTCCTTATAATGTGATACGTCACACTAATGCAATTGTAATCCAGTCTTCAACTTCCAATCATATTATCTATCTGCCGCAATTCCTAATTCAATGTTTGCTTCTTATCCCCATATTAGTGATGATTTGCTTGCCAAAGATTTTCGATTGGATAATTGTTTACCCGAAAAATGGATAGAATTGAATTTATACATAGTTCTAAGTACACATGGTATAGCTTGGCACAAATCGAAAAATTAAGTAGAAATATATATCAAATATTGACTGTAAAAAGGAATGAAAATACAAACCAAATTGAGTAGAGAATGATTTATAAACAACCAAGATGAATCAATGTCCAAATCCCACAAAAGAATAATCTCTGTTATATCTTTCCATGAATGTCAATAATCATTTACATATGGGAGTGTATAGATGTCTTAATCTCCCCTTTACAGAAATGATAGCCACTCTTTTATAGTGGAGGGATCCTACTTTGGATATAATAAAAATACATAGTGGGGATCCTATGATAGATTAGTTAATTAGCTTTTTCTTAATTCCCGCCGAGATTCTCTCCCTAAGTGTGGCTACAACGACTCCTTGTCTCATAGCTCGATCTTGGTTGGTCTTGGTACTGATCGAGCTCTGGATCTCGAGCTCGATATCGACTCGAGCTCGATATTGACTTAGGCTCGGTATTGATCGGTCTCTGGCTCTTGGGCTAGATAACACTACTTCACATCATAGTTTGATATTGGCCTGAGCTCGATACTGACTTCGAGCTCGATATTGATCGGTCCCTGAATCATGAGCTCGATAACCTGGTTTTGGATCTTATCTCAATATTATGAAGACGACCCTCGATCCATCATGTTCCAATCTTGAATAATTACATGAAGGAAAAAATCGGTTTTGACCGTATACAGATAGTCCCCTCATTTCTCGGGAAGAATGTGGCGAGAAACGACATAATTTTCCAATGATACGACTAGATATACACTGATGTTTGCATCGAGCCCGACCATGACATATGTGATAAATGTCCCGTCGGTTCAGTTACCAAGGCATTAAATGTGTGTCAAACGATAGTCGGCCACTGCTGATATTGAACCGTCATCGCCAACTCTATAAATAGCTCCTCTCTCCACCATTTTTTACTTTCAGATCTCCAATTTCCAAATCTTCTAAGTTCTTTTTTGCATCTTCTGATTTCTTCATCTGCAAATCTGTGATTTTCACTGTAAATTTCTTCTCAAAATACCAAATACTTCTGATCTTTGTTCACAGCAATTTAGATGGCCAAAACGTCAAAAATTATTCCTCAAAAAGAGAATGCCTCTTCATCGCGGCCTGCCGGCGACAAAACAACGGTGGAGCCACGACCTGAGGAGTGTGTTCTCGGGGGGTGTGTTCTCACTTCAGATTTTAAGACCGATAAAGCCTCACCGGTTCTCGGTCGATGTGAGCCAGTATCGAGGTATATATACTCGATAACTGAGGGATACCTTAAGCAGGTAAGGAAAGATTACAACTAGGAGAACAAAAAAGTGGTAATCCCGGGGAAGAAGATATTACCACCTATGTGAAAGGGTTTTTAAGTGTGTATACTTATCCTTTCACGTTGGACCCCCTCGACCCCGTTGTCGTTGACTTCTGCCGCCAGTATCAAATAACCCTAGGACAAATCCACCCTTCCTTTTGGCGAATCGTTATTCTGCTCTGATTTTTTGTGAGCAAAGTCGAGGGGATGCCTTTTACACTCGACCACCTCATTAGGTTATACAACCCCTGCCGCCTCTATCGAGATGGGTTAATAAAACTTTAACGCCGAGCTACCAAAGTATTGTTCTTGAGCATAGACGACGATAAGGACCGAGGTTGGATGAGCCGGTTCGTTCGAGTGAAGACTTCCGACCTTATCTCGGTCGAGAAGATTCTATTTCCCGAGAAATAGAATATGAAGCATAAGTACAATTTTACTATTAGTTCCTATTATTTTGTTCCTTCGTTTCTTTCTCACCGATATCCTTTTCCGTGTATAGCAGTTGCTTGGATGCCCGGTGTAATTCCTAACCTTAAGAGTTGGGTACGGGACCTGGCCTCGACCTCTACATATGCCGAGCGCTCGTGGCACGATTTATCAAAGGGTTGATGGGAGGCCAAAACACATGGTAAGCTTTTTTCCCACGTCTTTGTTGACTTTCCAAAGCGTTTCTTACTTATTTTCTTTTTATACAGGCCTTGGCAAAGATGCTGTTATGAGGCCCTTATCTGGTGAGGAGGAGACTTCGGTCCCGGTACCGAAACCGGCGAAGGACAAAAAGAGGAAAAAGATCTCGACCTCCAAGGATCTGGAACCTAAGAAAAAAGCAACTCGTAAGCTGAGGAAGAATATCATCCTCCTGACCGAAGACTCTGTTCGGCATCTTAGGGATGAAGATGAAGAAGATGACTCCGGGGTGGTAGCCCGAGTGAAAAGGAGCATCAAGGCCTTAACGGCTACTGAATCGGTGAAAGCTACAGAGATTCCATCTCGTGATGAGGGAGTCTCGAGAAGAGAATTGGTCGAAGTCCCCGAGTCATCGAGGATCGAGGCTACCACCCTCCATAATGAGCCAAAGGTGGGTATGGCTATAGAGGCTGATCTTGAGCCCTCGAGGCCCACCGAGATGGAGAGAACGTCCCAAGTGATTCACTTGGGGCAATAGAAATTGGAGGCTCCCCAATGCTCCCCTAGTTTCCCTAGGAGATGATTCGAGAGGCTCGGGCCTTGAAGACCCTTTCCATCGAAGGAGGCCACGGAAGGGAAGATCTCTTCCGTGATTATTTTACTAGGGTCGAAGATGCTACCAGCCTGAGTGACTTGGAGGTCCCGAGGAAGGACTCGGGTGAGGCATCGAGCCTTTTCAATGAAGTGCAGCAAGTTTTGAATCGGGTAAGCCTTAACTCCCCTTGTTGGTATTACCCTTGTGTTTGTTTTTCTTTTCTAACTTTTCTTCTTTCTATGTAGGCCTCAGCGCTTCATCGAGAAGCATTTTCTCGATCTTGAGCTGAGCTGAGTCGGTACGAGGCCGACCTCCGAAAGCTCACGGAGGAGAGAAATGCCCTTAGACTTCTCTGTGGGCAAAGAGAAGAGGAGACCAAGGACCTCCGAGCCGAGTTGGCCAAGGCTTACTAAGATCAGACCGACCTGACCGAGCAGGTAATGACAATCTTAAAAACTCATAGGCTCGATTCGGAGACGATGGCTAATATATCAATCTCACGGTTGTATCAAAAGATAAAGATTATCGGGCAGCTCTGTGAGGAGGTCGACATGATAAAGGCGGAGACCTTGGGGTGGAAGAAGGTATGGATCGCTTCGCTGCAGAAAAAAAAGACTGCCTTATCCCAATTGTCATCGACCGAAAGTCAGCTTCGAGGCATGAAATAGAAGAGCTCGGCTCAGGAAAAGAAAATAGCGGAGCTCGAAGCTCGGTTGGCGTCCGAACTTGAAAAGTCCAAATCTGAAGCTGAAAAGGCTAAAGCCGAGGCACACACGATCATGGCCGTCTACCGAGCCGATGCTGAAGCCTCTCAAGTACAAGCAAGAGAGGCAGGTGAAATCGCTCAAACTCGAGCATATTGGATTGCCGAACTCACCAAATGCCAATCTCGGATGGAAACCCTCGAGGAGATCCATATTCGAGGTTTCGATCTTACCGAAGAGATAATAAAGGCTAAAGATCTTAAAGCCGATGCTGGAGCCTTGGCTTCCGATGATGATGATGATGAGAGCAAGAGTGGGTCTGAGAGCGGGGAGGAGCTCAGTGGAGAAGAAACTGCCCCCGGAGAAAATCAGGAACCTTAGGGTTTTTCATTTTTGATCTTTTTGTGTAGGGTCCTGATCGGAACTTGTAAATATTCTTATATATATAAAGATATTTTCCTTTTCCGACTTGTCTTTGTTTTATTTTCTACCTTATAAAAATTTTGTTCATAAGTTCGAGGCTTTAGGCACTTTGATCGAAGTCGGACCTTGTAGTCTTTATAACCAAGTGAGCGTTTGCCCGAACTCGCATTAAGAGTAGCCCTTGGGCTTAGTAGTCGAGTGAGATTTTGCTCAAACTCGAAGTAATGTAGACCTTAGGCTTTATGGTCGAGTGAGTGTTTGCTCGAACTCGAATTAAGAGTACCCATTAGGCTTAATGGTCGAGCATGTGTTTGCTCGAACTCGAAGTAATGTAGCCCATAGGCTTTATGGTCGAGTGAGTGTTTGCTCGAACTCGAATTAATGTAGCCCTTAGGATTTATGGTCGAGTGAGTGTTTGCTCGAACTCGAAGTAATGTACCCTGTATGCTTTATGGTCGAGTGAGTGTTTGCTCGAACTCGAATTAATGTCGCCCGCAGGCTTTATGGTCGAGTGAGTGATTGCTCGAACTCGAAGTAATGTAGCCCTTAGGCTTTATGGTCTAGTGTGTTTTCTCGAACTCGAAGTAATGTAGCCTTTAGGCTTTATGGTTGGGTGAGTGTTTGCTTGAACTCGAATTAATGTAGCCCTTAGGCTTTATGGTCGAGTGAGTGTTTGGTCAAACTCGAAGTAATGTAGCCCTTAGGCTTTATGGTCGAGTGAGTGTTTTCTCGAACTTGAAGTAATGTAGCCCTTAGGCTTTATATTCGAGTGAGGATTTGCTCAAACTCGAAATAAGGTAGCCCTTAGGCTTAATAGGTGAGTGAGTGTTTGCTCGAACTCGAATTAAAATAGCCCTTAGGCTTTATGGTTAAGTGAGTGTTTGCTCGAACTCAAAGTAATGTAGCCCGTAGGCTTTATGGTCGAGTGAGTGTTTGCTCAAACTCAAAGAAATATGGCCATTAGGCTTTATAGTCGAGTGAGGATTTGTTCGTACACAAAATAAGGTAGCCCTTAGGCTTAATAGTCGAGTGAGTGTTTGATCGAACTCGAACTAATATAGCCCTTAGGCTTATGTGGGGCTTGATCTCGTTGATGTTTCGGTTGGCAGTCCCCGATTTATGGGGTAATGGTCGGCCCTTAAGCCTGTTTGCATAATAGATCACGAAATAGAGGAATTTTTCAGAGATATGAGATATCGGTAAAGAAGAAATTTCTTTTTATAAGTCATTATACATGTGTTCATGTTTTGTGCCAGGGCTCGAGCAAACTACACGAGCATGGTTCGTTTTGACCATTTGGCCCTTATAATTTTTTCTATCGAAACCCTGTTGTCATGAAGTAACTTTCTTGCATCGAACTTGATAATCGAATATGATATATTCGAGGGTAATGCCCCCCAGTATTCGAGGTTGATTGTAAAGAGGCCTCGGATACTGTTGAATTGTTCTAAGTTAGCACGATCAATGGTTGCCTCATTAAAAACCTTGCCGAAAACCCCATTTGGGATAAAATCAGTCTAAGGGAAAAAGAGTGCAACGCGTGCTTTTAGGCCTAAAGGCTTCGAGTTGAATAATCCATCCATGTTTCTGGTCGAACACCTGCAAGGGTTAATTTCGAAATATAAATGAACATAGGAGAGCCATACCTTAACAGTAGTATCGTTTTAGGTGTGACACGTTCCAATTGCTTGGTAGTTGTTTGCCATTTATTACACCGAGCTTGTAGGATCCTTTTTCCGATAATATTGAGAACCTAATATGGTCCTTCCCAATTCGGACCCAGTTTCCCTTTATTAGGATTTAGGGTATTGAAGGTGACTTTCCTTAGTACCAAGTCCTCGATTTTAAAATATCGAAGGTTGGTTCTTCGATTATAGTACCTTTCGATCAGCTATTTTTGGGCGGCTAGTCGGACGAGAGCAGCTTCTCATTTTTCGTCCAATAATTCTAGCCTCGTGTTCATGGTTTCGTTATTCGACTCATTTGTCGCATATCAAAACCTGACGCTAGGTTCTCCGACCTCAACCAGAATAAGAGCTTCAGCGCCATAAACCAACGAGAATGGTGTTGCTCCGGTACTGGATTTTGATGTTGTGCGGTATGCCCATAGGACTTTGGGTAGTATTTCTCTCCATTTTCCTTTAGCGTCGGTTAATCTTTTCTTAAGATTTTGGATGATGGTTTTGTTGGTCGATTCGGCCTGTCCGTTCCCGCTGGGATGATAAGGTGTTGATAGGATCCTTTTGATTTTGTGATCCTCGAGAAATTTAGTTACTTCGCTGCTGATGAATTGCTTTCCATTATCACATACAATCTCGGATGGCATCCTGAATTGACATATGATGTGATCCCAAATGAAGTCTATCACTTATTTTTCTCTGATTTTCTCGAAAGCCTGTGCTTCAACCCATTTAGATAAATAATCAGTCATAAACAAAATAAACCGAGCTTTACTTGGGGACGATGGGAGAGAGCCGGCGATGTCCATTCCCTATTTCATGAAAGGCCATGGAGATAGGACCGAGTAGAGCAGATCCCAAGGTTGATGAATCATGGGCGCATGTCTTTGGCATTTGTCGTATTTTCGAACGAACTCCCTTGCATCTTTGCCTATATCGGTCCAATAATACCCCGCTCTGATTGCTTTGTGGACCAGTGAATCAGCACCGGAATGGTTTCCACAAGTGCCTTCATGAATTTCCCGTAGGATATAATCGGTATCTCCTGGTCCCAAATATATTGCCAATGGTCCATCGAACGTCCTTCTATACAGTGTTCCGTCCTTGGACAGGGTGAACTGTGCTGCCTTTACGCGCAAAGCATACGATTCCTTTGGATCTGATGGAAGCTTCCCATTCTTGAAGTACTCTATATATTTGTTTCTCCAATCCCAAGTTAGACTTATGGAGTTTATCTCGGCGTGACCTTCTTCGACCACCGATCTTATGAGTTGTATGATAGTCCCCGAGTTGAGTTCGTCATCCTCGACCGATGAGCCTAAGTTTGCAAGAGCGTCAGTCTCGATGTTCTGCTCTCGAGGCACATGTTGCAAAGTCCATTTGGTTGTATTTGGTTGTACCCGGAATAGGCATCGATAAAACTAAGAAGTCTCGTGGCCGGTCGTGGCATCGATCATACGATCGATATTAGGCAAAGGAAAAGAATCCTTAGGGCATGCTTTATTCAGGTCTTTATAATCTATGCATATTCTAAGTTTGTTCCCCTTTTAGGGATTACCACCACATTTGCTAGCCATTCGGGGTATTTTACTTTCCGAATGGATCCTATTTTAAGAAGTTTGGTTACCTCGTCTTTGATGAATGCATGTTTGACCTCGGACTGGGGTCTTCTTTTTTGTTTTACCGAGTGGAATTTGGGTTCCAAGCTTAGCCTATGAGTGGTGATTCTTGGCGGGATCCCTATCATGTCAAGATGGGACCAAGCGAAACAGTGCATGTTAGCTATAAGAAATTGAATAAGCTTTTTCCTGAGCTCGGGATCTAACCCCGTGCCCAGGTATACCTTTCATTCGGGTAGATGTTTGCTTAGCGTGATTTGCTCCAGTTCTTCGACTGTTGATTGAGTAGCGTCGGAATCATCGGGGACCACGAAGGATCGAGGGACCCCATGTTCATCATCTTCGTCAGTCTTCTGATTCTCTAGTTAGGTCGAAGCTGACGTTTGTGATTGCTATTTGGTATTCCGTTCCCCCTTCAAATCCGATCCTTTTGTCGACGGTAGTGAAGATATCAGAATTACTTCATCGACAGAAAACATCTCTTTCGCGGACGATTGCTCTCCATAGACCGTTTTGACTCCCTCCGAATTTGGGAATTTCAGAACCTGGTGGAGGGTCGAGGGTACAACTCTCATATTGTGGATCCACGATCTTCCAAAAGGGTGTTGTACCTCATGTCGCCTTCGATTACGTGAAAATTCATTTCTTGGATGGTTCCGACCACGTTTATTGGCAGAATTATCTCGCCCTTAGTAGTTTTACATACCATATTGAATCCGTTTAGAACTAGGATTGCGGGCACGACCTAGTCCTATAGACCGAGCTGCTCTACGACCTTCGATCTAATAATGTTGGCCGAACTACCTAGATCAATTAACACACGCTTAACTTGAGTTTTATTCATAAGTACAGATATTACCAGTGCATCGTTGTGGGATTGCATGACTCCTTCTGCATCTTCATCATTAAAGGACAAGGTTCATATGGGTGCGTAATCCTGATTCCGGGATCGCTTCTCTCTTACGATCGACATCTTAGTGCGTTTAAGCACCGACCCCTGGGGGTATCGATCCCACCAATGATCATGTGGATGATGTGTTGTGGCTCTTCTTGTTCGTTTTATCTACTAAAATCCATGTTTTTGAAATGGTTTTTGGCCCGGTCACTTAAAAATTCTTGAAGGTACCCTTTATTGAATAACCGGGCTACCTCCTTCCTCAGTTGCCTGCAATCTTCCGTTCTGTGGCCATGAGTGCTATGATATTCTCACATTTGATTGGGATTCCTCTGGGCAGGATCGGTCTGCAGAGGTCGAGGCCATTTAGAATCTTTGATGCGTCTGATAGCCGACACAATGGAGGATGCATCGATGTTGAAGTTATATTCTGATAACCGTGGTGCTTCCTTAGGTCCGGTATGCCTGTCGAACCCGTTCCTGTTCATCAACCCCCGAGACTCTTGGCCTCGATCACTTCTTTTACTGCCTTGTACGGGGTTACGTCTTGGTCTGTTACCCCTATGGTCACCACTATACGGTCGGTATCGATCCTTAATCGGTCTTGGTTCTCGGTTGATGTCCCTTTTAATAACGGACCCAGAACCCAATTGGTCGTCTTCGACTCTAATTTTTGATTGATATCAATTGTGCACATCGGCCCAGGTAACATTTGGGTACTCGATCAGGTTGTGTTTCAATCGTCGTGAAGCCATCGAGCTTCGTTCGTTTAGACCTTGAGTGAAAGATTGAACATCCCAATCGTCTGTGACTGGTAGTAGATCCATCCATTCCATTTGGAAACGAGATACGAATTCTCTTAGCATCTCGTTATCTTTTTGTCTTACCGTGAAAAGGTCCGACTTCCTGGTTTTGACCTTTATTGCTCCAGCATGTACTTTTATGAAAGAATCTGCAAACATAGCAAAAGAATTGATAGAGTTAGGTGGTAAATTATGATACCATATCATTGCTCCCTTTGAAAGGGTTTCACCGAATTATTTCAATAATACAGATTCAATCTCGTCGTCTTCTAGAACGTTCCCTTTAATGGCACATGTGTAAAAGGTGACGTATTCGTTAGGGTCGGTCGTTCCATTATATTTGGGAATTTCAGGCATGCGAAACTTCTTGGGGATCGGTTTCGGAGCTATGCTCGGGGGAAAAGGCTTTTGTATGAATTTTTTGGAATCCAAGCCTTTCAATACTGGTGGTATCCCCGGGATCTGATCAACCCTCGAGTTATACGTTTCCATTTTTTTGTCGTTTGCTTCGATCCTACTTTCTCCTGACACTATTCGTTTTGTCAGTTTCTCGAGTATCTTAGTAATTTCGAGTTTAGTCTCTGATTCTTGCTCATTTGACCTTACTATAGCTGGGTCCATTTTGTGGGGTAGACCGGGCTCCGACCTGCTCGGTGCCTGGGTTTGGCTCTGCAACTGAGCTATCGCTACCTGTTGAGCTTGCAACATTTCAAAAATCATACGCAAGCCGATTCCGTTTTCCTCAACATTTTGGGTATTTCGGTCTGCAGATCGAGTTCCACCATGAATGCTATTTTCAGGGTCGGAAAGTTGATTTGCCTCAATGGCCACATGTGAATTAACGTCTATTGGCACTTCGACCCGAGCTCCAACGGCATCGACGAGCGGCCTTTCATCCCCGGGCGTCAAGTTGTTGTTCTCATCTTGAAGGCCAGCTTCATTGTCGATAGGTAGGGCCATTAATCGAGAATTCGTTATTTTCAGCCTGAAATCAAAAACACTTCCAAGAGCAAGCATAAAATAGTGTGTTTCATATAGATTCGTACAAAATAGCCACTATTATCCTTAGCCCAAAGGTGGGCGCCAAACTATTTACCCGAAAAACAGATAGAGTTGAATTTATACGTAGTTCTAAGGACACGCGGTATAGCTTGGCACAAATCGAAAAAGTAAGTAGAAATATATATCAAATATTAATTGTAAAAAAGGAATAAAAATATAAATCAAATTGAATAGAGAATGATTTATAAACAAACAAGATGAATTAATGTCCAAAGCCCATAAAAGGATAATCTTTGTTGTATCTTTCCATGAATATCAATAATCTTTTACATATGGGAGTGTATAGATGTCTTAATCTCCCCTTTACAGAAATGATAGCTACTCTTTTATAGTGGAGGGATCCTACTTTGGATATAATAAAAATACATAGTGCGGATCCCATGATAGATTAGTTAATTAGTTATTCCTTAATTCCCACCGAGATTCTCTCCCTAAGTGCGGCTACAATGGCTCCTTGTGTCATAACTCGATCTTGGTTGGTCTTAGTACTGATCGAGCTCTGAATCTCGAGCTCGATATCGACTCGAGCTCGATATTGACTCGGGCTCGGTATTGATCGGTCTCTGGATCTTGGGCTAGATAACACTACTTCACATTATAGTTCGATATTGGCTTGAGCTCGATATTGATTTTGAGCTCGATATTGATCGGTCCCTGAATCTTGAGCTCGATAACCTGGCTTCGGATATCATCTCGATATTATGAAGACGAACCTCGGTCCATCCTGTTCCAATCTTGAATTATTACATGAAGGGCAAAACCGGTTTTGACCGTATACAATAATATCGAAGATCTTCAGAAGAAATTCTCTTAAGTCGACCTGTCATAAACGTCGGCCATATATGAAGGGGCATGGCGACTATCTACTGGGTAGCCCGGTGCACTTAGCTCCCGCTATGCACGAGGCTCGGGGAAGGACCGGATCACAAAGATGTATTGTATACAATCTTACCCTGCATTTCTACGAGAGGTTGTTTTCACGTACGGCTTGAACCCGTGATAATACGACTATCCTTTCTGATAATACCGGACTAGCTTTATACGATCTACATATGATAAAACTAATATAAAAGAAGAAAAATATCGAGAGAAAAATCTCCTCCTAAACAAAACTTTTTAATGACTCTCCTCCACTATCGGTCACACAGCAGGATGTCAACTACTGTGTGGTGAAAGTTGTGGTGTGCAATTAATTAGTTACTAGTTCTGTTGAACTGTTAAAATAAAGATGCAGGCATGACCGTATGGTTGATTAAATCTTCACTTCTTAGTTGCCTTGGCGTAGCTGGTAAAGTTGTTGCCGTGCATGTGACCAACAGATCGCGGGTTCAAGCCGTGAAAATCGCCTCTTGCAGAAATGCAGGGTAAGGCTGTGTACAATAGACCCTTGTGGTCCGGCCCTTCCCGAAACCCGCGCATAGCGGGAGCTTAGTGCACCGGACTACCTTTTTTCACTTCTTAGTTCTTACATGTAAGGTCTTTTCAAGCAGAATAAAGTTTGAAAAAAGATTATATGTTACATTTATTGATTTTGTATAAATATCATGAAAGGATAAGCAATTTTACCGTATCAATTCATCTACTGAGATCCTTAATTAGGGAGCTTATCCAAGACTTAAAGTAAAATTTAATTAATTCTCTCTACCGACATGATATAGCCAAGAAGAATAATTTGATTTTGTATTAAGGTAATATATCAACTTCTCAGTTTTCTTCTATTTTAAGGGAGCTTAAAGGGTAAACAGATGAATGAGGTTTACATGTCAAAAACAAGTTATGAATAAGGTGGCTATTTTCAAGAAAGAATCAGTGTTTATTACAATAAGACACGACTAGGAAACTTAATTCTAAAGTTAAGCTGTTAAGTTATAGGAAAACAATGCTGACAAATGACAACCATCTATAAATAGGTTGAGATTAATTTCCAGTGCACTTCATCACCTGTGATCTGGTATACAATTCCCACAAGAAAAAAGAAGTTTTAATTCAAGAAAGCTTTATTAGTTGTTTGGATCCAAAATGGATTTTTGCCTCCTCACAATTATCTTAGTCACTGTTGGCCCCATTTTTCCTTTTGTTTCTTCCTTTGATCCTAGCCCTTTTCAGGACTTCTGTATTGCAGTAAGTGACTCCAAGTCTGCAGGTAAATAACCCTTTAGCAAAACCTCCCCTTTATATTCACTTTGCTTTTGGATTTAATGATGTAGTATTTTATTATGCTCTCGGGATATTTTTAACATGTTGTAGCAAATTACTTACTTTATTTCTCCACTTGTTATGAATAGTTATACATAAGGATCGATGTAAATGTTTTAGAAAGGGGATGTTCGCCTTTTATAACAAATAGCTCCCACAATATTGACTAATATATGTTCGTACCCGGGTTTGTTTGTTCTGTCTGTTTGAGTTTTCAAAGATAAACTGAACGTAGGCATTTGACCATTAGATGCCATAAGTCGTATTTTAACATTACCTAAATTTCCCTTTATCCTGTGCTTGGCGAATTTATGAATGTCTATCACCCGACTTTGGGTAGCAGCGCGAGTCTTAGCACAACCTTCCATCTTCAAACTGATGGCAATGGTTGGATTAGGATTGACCACTCAGCTATCCAAATTAGGTCAAGGGAAGGAAAATTTCTACTCATTTCATTCTTTTAGTGTTCGTAGTGAGGCGTGACTCTTTCCAATGATCAAACTCCGGATAGAAGTTGCCCAGCTTCTTTAGTAGGAAATCAACAAAATAATTGTTTCGTAAAATGTCCTGTAGTTATTAATTAGTTAGGTGACCTGATCTTATGTAAACATTCATTTACACTATCAGCGTTATAGAAGTTAAACTATTTCCTTTTCTTTTTCTTTAAATTTTGGTTTACATTAATACATATATACTTTGAATTTTGTTCTATTTTTGTTTGCAGTATTCGTGAATGGAAAATTATGCAAAGATCCAAAACTCGCGACAGCAGATGATTTCTTTCTTCCAGGACTTAACGTTAGTGGAAATCCTTTACCAGGAATGGGATCAGCTGTAAATGTAGTAGATGTAAATAGACTTGGAGGACTTAACACTCTTGGCATTTCTATACTTCGCGCAGATTTTTCACCGTTTGGCCTTGTACCACCGCACACACACCCTCGTGGTACTGAGATTATTGTTGTTTTAGAAGGTACTCTTTATGTTGGATTTTTGGCTCCTGACACTGTTAATCCATTAAAAACTAGGTCTTTTACCAAAATATTGAATCCAGGAGATGTATTTGTGTTTCCACAAGGACTTATTCACTTTCAGTATAATGTTGGACATACTAATGCAACTGTTTTTGGTGCTTTGAATAGCCAGAATCCTGGGCTTATTGTGGTTGCTAGTGAACTCTTTGGGTCAAATCCACCAGTAGTTGAAGATGTTCTTTCCAAAGCATTCCAATTGGATAAGAAAATGGTGGAACAACTTCAAGGATTATTCTCCTAGATCAAACAACGGCAGGCCAGTCACAAGACATCCTGCATTCACGCAGGGTCCTAAAAATGGCCACACCCAAAAAATAATATCAAAAAAAAAATTGTGTCTTAGAAAAATAAGAACCATTTTATAAGAAAAGTGCGAGTCCATTGGCTGTTTTATGATATGATTTGTTGTCAATTTTGTGATGTTTGAGAGAATTTATACACTTTGTGTGGGTGATAGAGATATAACTTAGAAAGGGAAGAAAATAATGGTCAGGTGAGAACTGGAATAATGTCCTTGATGTTACTTTGTTACCATCCTTTGTCCTTGGCATTTGAACTTTGAAGATTGAAAATCATAGTTAAATATTACTCCCTCTATTCCAATTTGTTTGATGTATTTCGAATTTTGAGAGTTAAACTTTTCAATTTTGGCCACGGATTCGGATATGGACTCTTTAATTTTTTGAAAAAAAATATACTTAATTAAAAATTACATCAAAAATACTATAAGTCACAATAATTAATACTCCATTCTTAATATTCAAAAGGCGTATACGAAAAATAATGGTCAAAGAAAAAACTCGTGTGACTCTTGAAATTCGAAATGCATCAAACAAATAGGGACGGAGGGAGTACTAGTATAGATTTGTTATGCATTTCAGAGTTACTCGCTTCGAATGTAATTCTGTATAGATTAAAAGGGAGAAAGTTTTTCAAATAATTTGCACAAACTAGTACTCTTATGATATAAGATGTGACACTAGACAACTATTCCTTCCGTTTCAATTTATGTGAATCTATTTTTTTTTTTTACGGTTTAAAAAGAATGATCTCTTTTTAAATTTGAAAATAATTTAACTTAAATTTTCAGTTATACCCTCAATGAGAAACTTTTATAGTCATACAAATACTCTGACATGTTTAAAGTTTCAAAAAAATTATAATCACACAAAGGTTATAGCTTGCTTAGGACCACAAGTTTTACAAGTCGTTATTTCTTCGTATTCAGTCAAATAGATTCATATAAATTGAAACGGATGCAGTATTGAATCTCAAGTAGGGACCCTGTAAGAAGGGTCCACCATTTTTAAAATGAATAAGTTGCCAAGATCACCTCTTGATACTCTCAATTCTTCATCCAAGTAAGTAATTTCAAGCTCACCTCGAGCTCTACCTGGAGCTTTAACAGGTATAATCCCACCAATCTTGAAATAATCAAACTTTACTGCCACTTTTCTTGAATTCAATGGGGTCAAATCTGCAGTAACCTGGTTGAAAAATGGCCATCCTTCCATATTTTGAGCTCGAAGTATATCTCCATTTATTGCTTGGTAGTTTACTCTAGATCTTAAAATCTTGGGTCTTTGAGTTTGTAAAATTGACTTGGATGTGGTGTATATAAGTTCCCATTTTCCATTTAGAAGATTTGACTTGAGAGGCTCCTTTGTTGGGTTGCAAGCTTCAAGTTTGCGCGCAATCTAATCAAATAATATTGGTAAGGCAAAAATTGACAGACTATAAACAGACACATCATTATGTGCACAATTTCACAGTATCATCTTTGCTGATCTAACTGTTACTAACATTTTCCGGAACTTATAGACAGGGGCAGAGCGAGCTCTTCTGCTCGGGTTCCGCCGAACCCAGTGAATTTGATTCAAACAATGTATTTGTCTTAAAAATATACGTAAATTATTAATTTATAATGCAATAACTTAAAACACCTGTAATTCTGAGTTTCAAATCCTAGCTCTGCCTCTACCTATAGACACTGAACAAGTCTTAACCATAGATCAAGAAAACATGGTAACTACAATCAGCTCGTATGGCTTAGAATATTTATCTCTGCAACAACAAGCTAAGTGAATGGAACATTCTCCCTCTATTTCAATTATATGATACATTTCGCTTATCAAGAGTTAATTTGACTAAATTTTTAAGCAAATTTGAATTAGTTCGGCTCAATCTTTTAAAATTAAAATTTATATATTTAAAAACTACACGAAAAGTACTAATCGCTCCATTTAAAAAAGAATGAACCTACTACTATTTGAAGAGTCAAACAAGATTTTCTTTGACTATTTTTTTACAAATAGTTTTTGATATTTTCAATTGCTAACTATTGTAGCTTATAGTATTTTTATGTAATTTTTAAATATGTAAATTTTATTTCAAAAAACTTAAAGTATTTATGTCCAAATTCTCATGGAAAATTAGTTAATTTGACCTTTGTGCTGCGAAAAAGTTTCAAACAAATTGGACATTTGTACTCCGAAAAGGTTCAAATGAATTGAAACGGATGGAGTATAAGTTGCATTTCTTCTCATGTCAATATATTTAAAAAAATACTATCTTAAAATATCTGTCAAACTTGGCATAATTTGAATCTTGAGAAGCAAAATATATTAACATAAATTAGGAGTAGTAATTAAGCAAATTACCTGATCAATTATTTGCTGGTCTTTAGGAGTGGCGTCAGCGCCACGATCAAGAGGGGCAATGGCCTCAAGAAGCTCTTGTTTAATGGGTGTAGGGTCTAGGGTCTTGTTAAAGAAAGAAGGGAAGAAAGAAACATTGGTCCGCCATTTTTGATTTTGAGGACAAGTATTGGTTGGAAAGGAGATGAAACTAGGAGTATTTTGGAAAGAAAAAGAGGTGGAATGAGAGAAGTGGTAAAGCTTGGGAATAGAATGTGTGGAGTTTGAAGAAACATGAGTTGGAGGGGATAGTAGTGAGGATAAGGCCATAGGAAGTGATGCAAATTTGAGTAATCCACTGAGCTCGTGTATTTAAGTATTTGCCCCTGTTGCTGGACCGTTGGATTTGTGGCTATAGGATTTTCGATTAAATCCTGCATTTGTCCTACATTTTAATGACAATTTCTTTTTTACAATCAAGTCATTGAAATTGTAGGATTAACCCTCCCCGAACAGAGGCGAATTTAAAATTTTAAGCTTATAAATTCCTAGAATGATTTCAAGCTAATATACATGATAATTGGATCAACAAATTGAGTTTCAAGTTAAATATTCTCATATTTTTAATAAGGTTTTTTCTCCAAATATAAGGTCTATATAAAAGTTTCTGGGTTCATAAGAATTCATAAGCCTTTGTACTAGATCCGCCCTTGTTCCCTAACATCATATTTTGTGGCGCCTTGGGCTAAGGGGCATAAATTGGCACCATTTTGCCAGAAGATTATATTCTATAACTAGGTAAAAAAAATATATTTATGTATATATACTATATGTTGAATCTTCTTAATTTTTTTATACGTTTACTTCTTTATATTTTGACATACTATAATATGGCTCTGCCGCTAATTGCATCTACTTTAAAAAAATGTAAAGATAAGACGAGGAAAAAAAAGGAAGAAAATAATTACTCGCCACTATATTTGTCAAACTGACAATCCACCTATAGCTGCGCTGAAGGGATATTTGACTAATTTTTTGTTGTCGAAATCGATATATACTGATTAATTATTATTTTTACTAATAACATAAATGCCAGTATTTGTTTCTTTAAATAAATGAAGCTAAAGAATAAGGATCAAATGTTGGTTAAGAATTTCATTTTTTTTTTATATACAAGGCGTAAATAAATGCTATATTAAACAAGATTCATGTCCTCTAAATGTCAATCGGTCACAGTTAAGTTATTATTAGAGACTGTTAAAACAATTTCATATAGTGCCATTTGAATTTCTCTCTTAGTAGTCATGTAAAATTATACCATAATAATAAATCTGATATAAATTATTTCTCTATTTTATTTGTGTTATATATTCAACGCCCTATTTGGAAAAATATTTCAGCAGAATATTCACTAAAAATCACAGGTATTTTACTTATTTGGAGTTCTAATATGGGTTAATTATAAGTAGATTACACGAAAAATTTAAATTCTCGGGAACACTAGTTTTCAAAATTTAATTTAAACACAGAATTGTGGATGATAAAATCCACTAGTGGACGTTTAGGATTGGCCTGGTCTTGGCTGGGCCGGAGGACACACCAAAGGTCTTGCGCGAGTAAAAATAGCACGGGCTAACTAGTTTTCGAACTGGTAATTGAAAAATAGCCAACGTTTACAAAGACATTGAAAAATAGCCATTATTTTGTTGCAACACGGACCGATCCAGTATAATATACTGGAGATTGGAGCACCTATGTATGAACTTCTAGCATATTATGCTAGACCGGTATATTATACTGGAACTCCAGCATATTATACAGGAACTCCAGTATAATATGCTGGAGTTTCAGGATATTATACTGGAACTCCAGTATATTATGCTGGAATATTTTCCGGATTTTGAACAGTGTTTTCGTTCTTATTTATCTTTATATGAAAAATGGCTAAATTTCGATTACTTTTGAAACTGCGGCTATTTTTCAATTACCACTTGTAAATCTGACTATTTTTGAATTTTTCCTTTGCGCGAATTCACGTTGGCTGGGCTGGGCTGGGCTTGATCTCCTTTGGGTTGGACCTGTCGTTGCACTGGTTGGGCTAGTCCAGGTCAGATTTTGATCAAGAATTAGTCAGCATAACTAAAAAAAACAGCCTCTTGGAAAGGTTCTCACCTCAGGGGAGTGTGATATATGCTGTCTGCCCTAATGCAAGTATCAATTGTTAATTTCACTGTTCAAACTCGTGACCTATAAATCACACGGAGATAACTTTACCGTTATTACAAGGCTCCCATTCACATCAGCATAATTACTGGTAATTTAATTATTCTTTATGAGAGGAGGTGGATTCGAAAGTCAAAAGGAAGAAATGAAGGGAGAAACTAGGGACAATGGCAGAGCGCTGAACACTCTTTATTGAAAAATTACGTAGTGTATATAGAGAATTAATGTGTATATAGGTAAATTTTTTGTATATATATTACTCCCTCCGTTTCAATTTATGTGAACTTATTTTCTTTTTAGTCCATGCCAAAAGGAATGACCTCTTTCAATATTTGGAAATAATTTATCTTTATGTAATGATTTATAGCCACACAAAATAAATGTGTCTAGTCAAATGGGTTCACATAAATTAAAATGGAGGGAGTATATGCTATTAAATCTTGAATATCTTTGACGGAATTTCTAATTTAGCCAGTGACTAAGGATATCTGTAACGTTTGCTTGTTGTAATCAGAACAAGGGCAAAGAATTTCCGGGTAAACTGAAAATATACATGCATGCATGTTCCCATTATGAATAACAAAAGGATAGCAAATTATAACTAACTCAACTTTTTAATATTAAATTTTAACTCTTTTATTTAAGATTTTGATTGATTTTCTAATCCTTAGAAGATAACTAATTCTTAATGATATAGTCTAAGGTCATGGATTCAGGAGCTTGAGCTGAATCTTCAGGAGAAGGAGCTGGTGCACCCTGTGCTGGTTCATGAGAAGGTTGATCATGTTCATGGTGATGTTGATCATGATGATGATGGCCGATATGACCATGATGGTGTGAACGATGATGGTGATGGCCATGATGATGATGGCGGTGATGATGATGATGATGATGGTCATGACCATGCTCAGGAACTGGTGGTGCAGATGGAGAGACAACTGGTGTTTCTTCTGAAGGTGCAGGTGAACTAACCGAGGCTACTTCTGGAGATGGCGAAACAGCTGGAGTACTACTAGAGACGATGTCTGAAGAAGAAGGTGATATATCTGTTGAAGAAGATGGTGATATAAGAGGAGCATTTGTGGTTGTAGAAGAGATATCTGGAGCTGGAGCTTCTTCAGGAGAAGGTGTGGAAATTGGAAGATCATCAAAAGAAGGTGAAATTCTTGAGATTTTAAAGAAGTCTCTTCTTAGGGAGAGAGTTGGAGTAGAAAGCATCAAGACAAGAGCAAGGACTAGAAGAGAAAGATGTGAATGTGAAGTGGCCATTTTTGTAAATCACTTAGTTGTGATAATGATACTTCAATGGTGAAGAAGTATGAATAAAACAGTGGCTTATATGGTGGAAGAATGGTGTTGTGGAATTAAATTCTTGTTTATCTCCTTTTTGTTTTGTATTTACCTGCATTTAATCAAAATTGCCTCAATCTTGCTAGAGGTTTGGTAGCATTAAATAATTATAATTGCTATTTTCATATGTCTAATTAAAGAAATTTCAAGGCCAAATATAATAAGACATCCTTTTTTGGTTTATCGGGTAAGAAAAATAAAGTTGTGATCAAGCCAATAATGGGAGTTTAGTATGAACTCATAGTAGAAACCTGGTAAAATCTTGAATGGTTATGTGAAAGGAAAAAAAAGGTCAAACCTCAAAGTTAACGACAAAACAAAAAGTACAAATAGAATTAAATTCTATGGAATTTATATAGTGTAGACATGGCCTTTATGGAATTAAATACTGCTTTATCTCATCTTTGTATAATTGTATAGATATTTCCTGCATTTTCACTTAAGATTGCATTAAAGTTTACTCTTTTCAAATTTTGAGTTTACAATTAGTTTATAAATTTAATTCATTATCAAAGTATAAACATTTTAGGAGCACATTCTTTTTTTATTTTCCGTTTAAATATCAGTTTTGATCAACCCAGTATGAACTAATTATAGTAGGGACGTACATATGCAACATGATGATCTTTTTGTGTATATTGTGTTCCTCCTTTAACTGCTCTTATATGCAATATAAGTAGAGAAATTAGGAATTACTTTTGTTAGGAAAGTATTGGATGTGGATAGTAAGGACTACTTTCCTAACTATAGCACTTCCTTTGTAATAATGCATATTAATAGCCTGTTTGGACAAGCTTTTGGGAGGCCAAAAGTTTTTCTAAAAAAAAAATTTGTCAAAAAATGATATTTGAGGTGTTTGGCCCAGAGAGATAAGTATTTTTTAGTAACAGTAGAAGCAATTTTTCTCCTTTTGAAAAGAAGCTAAAATTTCTATCTTCTTTCAAGAAGAAGAAGTAGAAGTAGAAAATTAATTTTTTTTAAGACACAAATATTCTTACCATAAATTTATATTTTTCAAATTATCCATCGTTAATCGAGGAAGAAGACGAAAGGATGGGGTGGGGTTCTTATTTTTCTTTTACATTTTTTTCAAAAGCTTTTTTTTAAAATCTGTGTGTAGCTATCTTATTTGTCACTCTAGCGTGTGAATTACCGGGATGTTTTATATTTGATTGCTTGTCAAAATTGTGTCTAAATGACACATTTAAGATATAATTAGAGTATTTAAATGAAACAGACATAAGATGAGTGAAAAGTGTGGACAACTTTAAGGGGCTAGCTATGTATTCTGCCAAAAAAAAGGATCATTGATTTTATGGTTCTCTGTTTTCTATTTTTTTTTTCCTTAAAAGTTTTATTCTTAACGAATAGAAAAAAAAATATTTAAAAGATAACGGTAATTTATTTGTGTTCACATTATTAGCTTTCTAGATATCAACCTACAGAAGTACTAATTTGAGAAGCTAGCAAGTTGTCACGATCCAAAAATCCAATCAGTCGTGATGACACCTAACCCAACCCGTTAAATAAGTCAACTATCAATTATTAAATTCCAATAATAATTATTAAAGCAATTTAAGTGAATAAAGGTCTCAATCTTATGCAATCCCCAAGAACTAGTAGTACAAATCATGAGCTTCTAAGAATATAATATACAAAGCGAAAATGAAATAAATACATAATTTGTTTGAATAATACATAAAAAGAGCTTTTATAAATCTAAGGCTACCCTGAACAAGAGGCAGCTACAACAGGAATGCAGGTACATCTTCAAATCCCGCAACCATCGAGCACAGCAACAACAACAGCCAATATTTGCACGCAATGTGCAGAAGTGTAGTATCAGTACAACTGACCCCATATACTGAGTAAGTAACAAACCTAGCCGTAGGTTGAAAGTAGTGACGAGCTTCTACCAAGGTCGGGTCCACAACCAATAGTCCACAACAACATAAAGCAGATAACACCAGAAGTAACTCAAAGATAAAATGCTCAGTCAAATCATGATTTCAAAAATAATAGTTCTTCCTTTCAAATACATCAGTAAAAACCCAAATCGTTTGCCGAAATTGCCAATAATGTGAATAGTTTGAAAACAATAAATTTCTCCCAAAATCTTTTCAATAATAAATAAAATATTTTATTTTCCCTTCCGGATAATCCGTGTAAAACAAATGCATCACTATGCCCATCTGTAAAAAATATATGAGAAATTATGAATGATGTGATGTTGTACAGCATGAGAAAAATACATCTCTATGCATGTATGTCATGTGTGCATGCCAATGCGATGTAACTCACTAATAAAATCATAAACAACCCCTCGGGCAGAACATCACTCATATACAGCCCCTCGGGCAAACCTCACAGTTACTCATGCCACTCGGGCATACCTCACAATCACTCATGCCTCCCAGTCACTCGACACTCGACACTCGCACTCAGTAGGTACATGCGTTCATTGTGGAGGTGTACAAACTCCGGATGGGTTCCTTCAGCCCAAGCGCTATAATCTGTTGTTGGACAACTCACGTGCTATAATATCATATCAGAATCCGCACGGACAACTCACGTGCCATAATAATAAAGTATGCTACAGGCGGGTAGTCCCGATCCACACTCATCCTCACAATCAGGCCCTCGGCCTCACTCAGTCATCAATCTCTTCAGTCTCTCGGGCTCATAATGTCATGAAAAATAGCCCAACAACAATGATATGATATATCAACAATAAATAAGAGAGACTGAGGTATGATATGATATGAATAAACATGACTGAGTGAACAATTACAATTTGAACATATAATTCAACCACAAAAATTACTCCAATGGGTACCATCAATAACAACATATGCCTAAGCATGATTTTTAATACGAGTCTCAGCTGAATTTTCTCTAACACATAGAGAATGTACGGATATCAACAGATTATTCAACTATACAGTCCCATGGAATTTGACCAAGTCACAATGCCTACGATGCACGCCCACACGCCCGTCACCTAGCATGTGCGTCACCTCCAAACAATTTACATAATACGTATCCAAGATTAGAAGAGTTACTTACCTCGAACAAGCCGAATCCAATGCCGAGCAAGCTAAACAATCCTCCAGAAATTTCATTATGCGCGTATCAACTCCCGAATGGCTCAAATCTACCACAATTAATTTGATTTAGTCCACACAATTTATAAGAATTAATTCCATATCAAAATGCTAATATTTTTCACAAAATCCGAAATTACGTCCCAAAAAATGCATATGGGGCCCACGTCTCGAAACCCGATAAAATTACAAAATATTAACACACATCCAACTACGAGTCCAACCATATAAATTTCACCAAATTTCGATGTCAACTCGATGCTCAAATCTTCAATTAAAGTTTATGAAGATCTCTACCATTTTCAACTCAATCCTTACCCATTTGAACTTAACAATCTTTCCACAACCTTATTGGTATGTATACATAATACTCTTATACCCAAAAATTATACTATTAATCACCCATTTTTACTCCAAACCAGAAATTGAAGAATTGAGGAAAGAAATTCTTACCTCTTTGAAGCCGTAGCAAGATCCTTGTGAAATTTTCGAACCTTGAACAAGAATTGATGGATAAATGACTAAGTCTTCACTTTCTCTCTCTAAAATGCTCTCACCTCTCTCTAAAATATCAGATGAAACCCTTCAAAATGACTCCCAATAGTGTTTTATAAGAATGGGGTCGGGTTTATAAAACCAGAAAAATAAAGCTCCAGAACAGGTTCTGCGGTCGCATATGCGACCGCAAAATGGTTATGCGGACCGCATATCGGTCGCATAATCGATGTCCAATACTGGCAAATATCTCTCTGTGTATGTGGTCACTATGCGGCCCACATACCTGTTCTACGGTCGCATAGTGACCGCAGAACAGTTATGCGGTCGCATAGTCGACCGCAGATTTCATCCAAACTAGCCCTCTTCTGCCTCACTTCTACGGCTATTATGCGGCCCGCAGAGTGATTATGCGATCGCATAATGGACCGCATAAACGTGTTTTTCCGCCAAAAAATTTCTTTACTTTCCGGTGCATTGTTCAAGCCAAAAAGTCTGAGCCGCGTACTAATTGATCTACCTCGACACCACAAAACCTTAATTTCCTTAGCAAAAATTCTCCGGGTCACTACACATACGTCAACATCTAATCAACCTTTTCAACTTAAGTTTTAAACCTTGAAACTAAGTGTTCCAATTCATTCCAAAACCTCACCGAACCCGAACCAATTACCCCGACAAGTCACACAACAATTGTAAAGCTCAATTTTAGCAGTAATGGGGGAAGCAAGGTTGTGATACCCAAAACGACCGGTCAGGTCGTTACACAAGTACTACCTCGGGTCCACTTTAATTGATTTTTTGGTATTTTTTGTTGTCCATAATGTTTGATTTTTTCAGATATTAAGAAAAAATTAACTTCTTTTTTCAAAAGTTACCCTTGGAATAAAGAGCCTAGAAGTATTTGTTATATTTTTTCAATGACAAATTAAGATTAATATGGTCAATTTTATTGTTAATTTATGCTAAAAGATGAATTTCTTAATATGCATGAAAACAACTAAAAAATTAATTAAAGTGAACTGGAGGGAATATTATACTGCTTTAATTTACCTCAATTCTTTTTTCAAGAAAAGGATTTAGAAAAATGAAAACCAAAAGTCATGTAAATAATTATTTTACTTTGAGTTGTATATATGTGAAAAGGCCTTGTTTAATAAATTCAAGCTGATTATAGTATTTCAATATATTGAATAGAGGAAGAGAAAAAACTAAAGAAAAAAAAATAGCCATGATTTGTTGTGCCAAGAAAATGGAAAAATCTTGGATCGATGGAATCGTCTCAACATGGAAATGATTTTCATTCGAATTAACTAAGCATTCGTTCTAGAATTTCACATATAACATCTTTTTTGTTGATAATTTTAATATATATGTCAAAATCATCCAGATTCAGGAGCATCACTTGAAACTTGAGGAGAAGAAGCCGGTACATGAGCATGTGGTTGATCATGTCCATGATGATGATGATGACGACGACGATGACGATGATGATGATGATAATGACGACAATTTTTATGATGACCATCTTGATGATGATGATGATGGAAATGACAATTTGTATGGTCATGGCCATCATCCTCAGGAGAAGGAGAACTCTGAGTAGGAGGTACACTAATTATAACTGGTATTCCTTCTTGTGGAGATGGTGAAGGTGATGAAACAGTTGTTTGAGCATTATCCAAAAGTATTTTTCTGGAGAAAGTTGGAGTTGAGAGAAAGAAAAGGCCAAGAAGAAAAGAAAGGAGTAAATGTGAAGAAGTGGCCATATTTGTAAATCAAAATGAATTGTGATGCTTTGCTTTTAAAATGGTGAGAAAGTTTGAAGAAAATAGTGGGTTTTATATAGTGGGAAAATGGTCTTGTGGGATTAAATTTTAATCTATCTCCTCTTTAATCTGCATTGGGTTTACCAGGTTTTAACTCTCGAGATTGCCACAATCTAACTAGAGCTTTGGTAGCATTTAAGTTTACTATACATTTTTTTTTTTTTGGTCAAACTGAAGAATCTGTTTTAAAAGTTTCATTATCGAAAATAAACATTTTATTTGTGTTCCCATTATTCGATACTCTGTATGTTTCAAAAGAACGAACCTTTTATTATTTGGAGAGTCAAATAACATTTAATTTGACCGTAATTTTTACAAATAATTTTTAAATATTTTAAATTGTTAATTATTGTAATTTATAGTATTTTTTATGTAGTTTGTATATATAAAAATTTATTTTAAAAAATTTTAAAAATATATATACGAGTTCACGAAAATTACTCAATCTGAACTCGCTACTAGGAGAATGTTCAAACAAATTGAAACTAGTATTAATCTACGTGTGCAGGGACGACCAATCAGAAATTAGTGGCTCACATCATCATCGTATTCGAATTAATAAATGTGAACCAATTAATAACACTTCTTAATGTTGGTGACGTGTTGGTAGGATATGACTTTTGAAGACAGCGGTATTGGTTTAAACATATTTTCGTGTAGGACGCTCATTGCAACAGCGACCAGTTTTTTTGTTTTTTGTTTTGTTTTTTCGAAAAAAAGTTATTGTCTCATTTTCTGGCTTCCCCTTGATTGGTTGAATGTGGCAATCTAAATTCAATTTTTTAGTAATGACTAAAAGAAAATACAGTGACACAATCTGAAACTGAGGGATTATTATTTTATATTTATGATCTGTTATGTTTCTTACTTCGGTAATTAATACATGCCATCCGAAGAAGGCCCTTACCCCGCTCATAATAGGGTGTTGAATCCCTCGTTGGTTCGTCCGGGTAGAATGACCTCTTTATATAGTCTTTGGCGATCCTTACCCTATAAATTAATTATTGAGATTGAATTAGGCGTAAAATTCATTACTTTATTAGTATCCATTTATGTTGCGACTAATTACTTCGATGTATTTCTACTTTAAATTAATATAAGTTTTTTTTTCTTGGCCAAATAAAAGAAAAGGAAATATTTGCGTGATACATTCTCTTTCAAGTAGGGGTGTCAATAGTTGGAGTAGACCAATTTTTTGAAAAGCTTATATCATAATATTAAGTTTTTGGTTATATATACTCACTTCCTATTTCTTGTCCTGCGAAAAAATTTGACATATAACATCCTTTTCCTTTCTCTTTTCTTGATAATTTTGATCTCTTTAATAGCATATAGGGTAATAAGAAAAAGAAGAGAAATCATTCAGATTCAGGAGCTTGAGCTGAAACTTCAGGAGAAGAAACTGGTGCAGAAGGTGCAGGTTCTTGAACAGGTGGTTGATCATGTTCATGATGGTGGGATTCTTTACCATGGTGATGGTGGTGGCGGCGGCGGTGGTGAATACATTTAGTGTGGTGGCGATGGTGGCCGACGTGACCTGAGTGGTGGCCCTCATGAGGATGATGGCCACATATGCGCTCAGGCACAGGAGCAGGAGCAGGAACAGGAGCAGGACGAGGAGAATCACCACTTTGAGGAGGAGGTGAAACGATGACAATTGGAGCTTCTTGAGGAGATGGTGAAATTGAGCTAATTGGTGCATTTACAGGTGAAGGTGATGAAGCAGTACTTGGATTTGGAATTTCTGAGGGAGAAGGTGAGATTGTTGGAGTTTCTTCACTAGGAGATGAGGCAGGAGCAGTACGTTTCAAAATTATTTTTCTGGAGAGAGTTGGGGTTGAGAGAAAGAAAAGGCAAAGGAGAAGAGAAAGGAGTAAATGTGAAGAAGTGGCCATATTTGTAAATTACACTAAATTGTGATGCTTCTACAATGGTGAGAAAGTGTGAAGAAAGCAGTGGCTTATATAGTGGAAATATGGTCTTGTGGAATTAAATTGTGGTTTATCTCCTCTTTGCATTGGTTTTACCTGCATTTAGTAGTCAAGATTGGCTCAATCTTGCTAAAGCATTAGTAGCATTGAAGTTTAATGCTCTTTTTAATTATTAGTCAAAACGAAGAATATGTAAGTTAGTATAAAAGTTTCATTGCAGGAAAATAATATTTTAGTTTTGTTCACATTATTAGATATTACTCTCTCCGGTCCATTTTGCAGATTGTTTAAGGTTTTGTCAGGGGGAACTCAACAAAACTAGAAGCCTAAAAAGCCGATGCTTAATAAAATTAATGAATACGCTTTTTGTGATAAGGCGCTGTTATGTACTAATTCTTTTTTTCTTTCTTTTTGGTAATGAAGATATTTATTTATACAAATAAAACTACTCAAGAGTCTATTATAAGAGGAGATTACCCTAGGCAACATATTGCCTATTCCGCCTCTTTAAAAAACAAAAACAACTTGGGTAAATATCAGTAATTCGTTTGTTTTGATCTCAAAATATGTAATCAGCGTGAGGGACCAATTAGCTATTTGTAACCAAAAAAATATCAAAATTTTATTTTCTTTTGAGTGGGTATTGTTGGAATAGATCGGGTACATCGTAAGAAGTTTAAGTCTCAGTTTTGGGATGATTTGGTAGAGTTTTGGGATGATTTGAATTGAAAATTCGAAATAAAAAATGAACATGGAAAAAGATAATATGTGTATCACACTGCGTATCATTTGTGTATCACATATGTATCATATTTGTATAAAATGTATATCACATGTATATCCATATATACCTGTGTGTGAGATACATGCATGATACATGTGTCGCAAAAGAATTTTTTGAACTCGTTTTTTACTATCAGTCAAAATCACCTTCAATCTTCCTCAAATTTTGTATATTGACTCATCTATGTATTTTCAATGAATTTCAACCATACCCATTGAAAAAGGTCCTTTTTTGCTTAGATTTTTGGAATCTTATATATATATATATATATATATATATATATATATATATATATATATATATATATATATATATATATATATATATATATTATTTTATTTTTTTTAATTTCATCACCTTGTTTGCTAGCTACCTCATTCATGAAATTTCTTTTTCATCTTGCATCTAATGTTGTTGATCACGCTTAAAATATGAAAGGAGATCTTTGCATGTGATTCTTGGTGAGGAAGAATCCTTATTTATTTGGCTTTTCAATTTTTATATGTGTTTGACTAGTTTTGATAATTTATAATTAATTGTTAGAGGTTGGTAAGTTATGACTAATTTGGGATATTTCTGTAAGATTTCTAAAAGGGAAAAGAAAAAGGCTTTTGGGGATATCGAAATCAAACTTACATAATCTCTTTTAAAAAAATAATATCATTTTCTAAAGTGACAGTTGTTTCAAAAACAAAGTGACGTTTCTATATTTTAAAAGTAATTTTATTTAAACTTTACATTTTATTCTTATTATTAAATTTTTTTAGTTACAAAAATGTACATATTTAAATCATAGTATGTCATATTTCCCAAATATGAGACTTGATGACATTGGTAGTTGAAAGCTAAATGAGTATTATGGAAGCCGGATATATGTTACCTTTAGCATCTTTTTATAATTTATTTATATCTATCTATCTATATCTATATCTATATCTATATCTATACTATATTAAAAGCACGAATGCCCTATCAAAATGTCATTCATCTTTTTTACCTTTCGTAAGTGTATTAAATACTGGATATAATTGTAATTCTAATAACTATTTTCTTGAAAAAAAACAAATTGTCGTATTCCTGCATAGAGTTTCCACTGTTTGGGATTCTTGCCTACGCGGTTTACGTCCCATTTGTATCAGTTTTGAATTCAATTTCCATTGACTCTTTGGTCTTGGTTTAGGGTTCAATTTCTTCTTACTTACGTCCCCTTATTATCAGTTTTTGGATTCAATTCCATTGTCTCTTTGGTCTTTGTTTAGGATTCAATTCCTTCTTAGTTAATTAACTATATCAGGATTGTTCCCTTCGTGTCCTTCTTAGTCTACTGACCATATTAGGATTGTCCTCTTCGTGTCTTTACTTTGTCTTGGATTCAATTTAGGTTTCTAGAATTTTACAACCAAAATCAGTTTATAATAAGAAGGAGCTGACAACTTCTATAAAAGAAGCTATTATTCTTCATTCTTTGTCATAAACTGACGTCCACATAACAAACTTGCTTGTCACTTGTGGTAAATTTCTATCCTATACTATATTCTTAAAGTTATGTAATATGGTTATTTGTGCATTATCACTATTAATTGAATAATTGCATCAAACTAATTAATCTTTTTAAAAAAAATTTCCTCTGTTCTATTCTAATTTGACGTCACAATTACCTACATGATTATTTCTCACACCTTCAAATTGTTAAATGATTGTATTTGCAAGTATTTGATAACATTTCTGGAGTTAGTAAGCTAGAGTTGTCAATATTTAATGCTTAGAATAATTCTTGCATTTTGCATTCTTTATTTACCTATTTTGGATGTTTCATTCATATAAAATATACACACGCCTTCTTCTTTAGCTTTTGCATTTTCTTTCTCTTTTTGATTGGATTTACTTTTGTTGATTTTTACTCGTGGTACTGGAATATAGGTAGACTGCTTCTTGCTAAGGTAAGACATTCAAGTTGATAACTTAGAGTTTAATTATGTGATAAAAAAAATAATTGTATTTTGTTTTTATACATGTGTGATTACGTACAAATAAATTATTTTGTATTATACATGCTGGTATTGAAGAAAAATGCACCAATCATGCTACTAAAAAAATTGGATCCTTCAAACTAGGGGTGAGCATAATATCGACCGAACAGAAAATTTCTATTTATTCGGTTTCGATTTTTCGGTTTATTCGGTCGGTTTGCGGTTTATAGTTTTAAAATGTTCGGTGTTCAGTTCGGTGATCGATTTTAATGGTTCGATTTTCGGTTAAACCGAAAAATCGAATTTTTTTAGCCTAAGCCCAAAACCAAATTATTGTTGCACTAAGCCCAAAACCGAAATACTACTGGAGCAACTTCGTTTTTGTTTGTTTATTTTTTTGTCGTCACTTGGTATAATCTTGGAAAATAAAGCAACTTACTACTGCATCAAGTAACACAACGCCTCATAATATAAAACCTGGCTCTTTGTTCTTTTACCAAAGAAGCACATTTTCTTGTAAAAGCACATCTTTTGTTGTAAATAGAGGAAGAAGAGCGACAGCTACGAGCTAAGCTTTGTTTTTTGGACAGTTTCCATTTGTCATCAAAGTAAAATTGCTGTGGAACAGAATCAATAGCCATGAAAAGAGAGCAAAATCAAGAAAATTTGTAGAGATATGTTGTTGGACTTGGAGTTTTTGGTTACCCTTTTTGGCTATTATCTCAACAAGTAATCTATTTTCGTTGTTTCCTACTATTTTTGTCATGGCTTGAAATTGAAAAACCGAACCGATTAAACCGAACCGAACATGAATAAACCGAACCGAACCGAAATTATTATGATTCGATTTTGGTTATTAAAATCACAAACCGAAAACCGAATAAACCGAATCGAACTTCTAAAAATCGAACCGAACTGACCGATGCCTACCCCTACTTCAAACGGCTTATGTAATGGTACAATGATATGCAGAATGTAAGTGCATTCATAACAAATAACGTTCATCTATGATGCCCCAGGAAAATTCTGTCTTTTTTATCTTGATGTTTTTTATTAAAATTAATTTGTCAGTTTTAATTTCATTTGGACGTTTGTACAAATCATGTGGTTTGTTTGGATTTCAGGAAATTTATGCAATTAGTTGCCAAGTAAATTTTATCTTTTTATCTTGATGTTTTTGTTAAAATTTATCAAATTACAGGCTTTCATATTCAAAAGGCTACACCAACTTTGAGGCACATACACCAAGAGGCACATAAACTAAGAATATTGTCTACAAAGAGATATTAGGTAGGATACAACATAACATGTTATTAACTCTTACAATATATATCCTATAATTACAAATGTTATACATATCATGACCTTAACTAATTGTAATGTTGATGTCACGATCCGAAATTTTTCATCGACGGGACCGTGATGGCGCCTAACATTTCACTTGCCAGACAAGCCAACGTTAGAGAATCATTAAACCAATTTCTTATTTTCATTCAGTAAATAACAATAATTAACTAAGATGAAATATAATAAGTGCGAAATATCATAACACTGTATTAATTACTACCACCCGGATCTTGAGTCACAATTCACGAGCATTCTAGAATTTGCCACAAGTAATAGTAAGAAAGAAATACAACTATCTGAATGAAAGAAACAGTAGAACAGAAAGATAGACGGGGACTTCAAGGTCTGTGAACGCCGACAGATCTACCTTGAGTCTCCGGAAAGCGGACCAATAGCAAAATCTCGATCAACCCGAGCCGGTATCAAAATCTGCATAGAAAGTGCAGAGTGTAGTATCAGTACAACCGACCTCATATACTGGTAAGTGTCGAGCCTAACCTCGACGAACTAGTGACGAGGCTAAGGCAAGGCACCTACAAATTTACTTGTACAATTTAACAGTATATATACAATTAATAGAAATGAAAAACTAAACAGGAAATGTTAGGAGGGGAACATACTGAGGGGAATACAAGATAAAGAACTACAACAGAATGATCACCGGAGCAGTCAATATACCATGAATCAACAGGAATAGTGAATACAGTAAGGAAAAATGCACGGCATCACCCTTCGTGCTTTTACTCTCAATCTCACCATAAAATAAATAAAAACGGCACGACATCACCATTCGTGCATTAACACTCATAATATGGCACGGCATCACCCTTCTTGCATTAACACTCACAATATGGCACGACATCACCCTTCGTGCATTAACACTCTCCCTTACCATAATGCAATGTATAAATATCAACAAGGAGATAGAATAACAAGTACAAACCTTACTTCAACATTTGATTCCATAACATCAATCTCAACTTTGAAATAAAAACTCAATTATCACCAGAAAATTCGTAAACATGATAAGAACGATAAATTGAACAACACTAGTTTAACACATAGCAATTAGGCATAGGAATGAGACAATATAAGAAAAACTAAAAAACATGGAAAAACAGGTAAATTGGCAGCGCATAAGTACTCGTCACCTCACATATACACCGCTCACATGAATTTTATTTTGCAAGTAATCTAAGGTTCCTAATTCCCTCAAGTCAGGGTTAGACACAACACTTACCTCGCTCCGAAGGCCACTTAATTCTCAATCACATCTTTTCTTTTGGAATTCACCTCCAAACTACTCGTATCTATTCAAAAATAACTTAATAATATCAAACGTTGCTAAAGGAATCAACTTTAATGAATAATTATATATTTCCCAAATTTTTCTCCAAAAAGTCGAAAATCGACCCCGGGCCCGCTTGGTCAAAATTCGAGGTTCGGACCAAAATTTATTTACCCATTCACCCCCGAGTCCGAATATGTAATTAGTTTAGGAATCCGACCTCAAATCGAGGTCTAAATTCTCAAATTTTCGAAATTCCTAGTTTTTACCCTAACCCCTAATTCTACCATGAAAACTTTAGATTTTAGGTTGAAAATTCAAGAAATGTAATGGGTAATTGAAAGAAAATGGTTTAGAATTACTTACCAACAATTTGGGGAAGAAATGACTCTTGAAAAATCGCCCCTCACCATTTGGTTTTTGAGAAAAATGAGTTTTTGGCTAAAATCCCGTTTTTGGGTTCTTTTAAGTGCTGGGCGACAATGTTTATCGCGTTCGCGAGAGCACTGTCGCGTTCGCAAAGTGTATGGGCTGCCAAGCCTTCGCGTTCGTGAGACAGTGCTTGCGTTCGCATAGACTACCCTTCCCTGATGTTCACGTTCGCGAGTCATTGTTCGCGTTCGCGATGAAGAAAAAGTTGTCTGCCCCTCCCCAGTGCCTAACACTACGCATTCGCGAAGGGTAATGCCCCCATCGCTTCGTGTTCGCGACCAAGCCTTCGTGTTCGCGAATAAGAAATCCTCAGCTGCCAAGTTTACTCTTCGCGTTCGCGAGAGTACCTTCGCGAACGCGAAGAAGGACATGCCAGAACACCTGCTGCAGCAAAAATACCAGATTTTCTATGTCCAAAACATCCTATGGCCTATCCTAAACTCACCCGAGCCCTCGGGGCTTCAAACCAAACATGCACACAAGTCTAAAAATATCATACGAACTTGCTCACGCGATAAAATCGCCAAAATAATACCTAGAACTACGAATTTAGCATCAAATCAAATGAAATTCTCAAGAACACTTTAAAATTTCTATTTTCTCAGCTGGACGTCCGAATCACGTCAAATCAACTCCGTTTCTCATCAAATTTCACAGACAGGTCTTAAATATCATAATAAACCTGTACCGGACTCCGAAACTAAAATACGGACCCGATACTAACAATGCCAAATATCAATCAATTCTTAAAAATAAATAATTTTCAAACTTTTAATTTTTATCAAAAATTTATAACTTGATTTAGGGACCTCCGAATTCGATTTCGGGCATACGCCCAGGTCCCATGATTCGACTCGGACCCACCGGGACCGTCAAAATACGGATCCGGGCCCGTTTACCAAAAATATTGACCGAAGTCAACTAAAATCTTTTAAGGCAAAAATTCTTATTTTTATTAGTTTTCAACATAAAAGCTTTTCGAAAATCTGCCCGGACTGCGCACACAAATTGAGGAGGGTAAAAATGAGATTTTTAAGGCTTAAGAGCGTAGATTCGAGTTCTAAAACATAAGATGACCTTTTGGGTCATCACAATTGACGTTTGCAGGTTCAGAAAATATTCACTATATTTGAATTCAGCTATTACATCAATGTATTTACACTCATTTTTACATTTCAATTCCATGTTGAATCCATTTGGACATTAATTACTATTACACATAGTTCATTCATGTGATATATAATTCTTTTACAAACAGACGCGGCTTACACGTGTATCGCACGTACACTGAAACTAGTTATATTAAAAGCACGAAGGCCCTTAGCAAAATATTGTTTGCCTTTTTTATCCTTTAAAAATAGAGTTCACACTAAACAAAATAGTCAATTGATTATTTTTCCTAAATCTAGGCTTTTGATATCAACTAAAATTTCTGTTATTAAATTTTCCTTATATAAACAATGTAAAAGGTCATATATTTTAGGACTTTAAAACACCTAACTTTACCACTTATATAAGAGTACACGCATAAACATATTTAAGAAAAATTCCTAACAAAGCGTTAAGACATTTAAATTTTGTTGGGAACTTTTACATGCGTAACATAAAAAAACATACTTATTATAAATTTGGTATGTATCACCGAAAGAAAAATGTGCAAGCATTATTTTTATATTAATTAGAATCTCAAATTATAATTCTCTATTTAAGAGTTGTCTCTTGATGTCTGAGTATGGGTTTGCACCCCAACACTAAATCCTTCATTAGAATTTAGCAGCTAAATAATATTCCAACAAAAATTTAACTTATTTTGAGTACACCAGCAATATAAATAATTTTTAAGCAAATTTTAACTTATATCATAATGATATAATGATTTAATTTATACCATTTTATTTCTTTTTAGGAAAATAATTTGTTGGATTAAATATTACTAATCTACTAAAATTCTTAGTATGATAACTTTATCCAACAATATAGGGTGTCTTATTGTTTGTCGTATTTTTCAATTTGAGTTCAATATGAGTGATATGAAATTTATATTAGGTACTTTGAGCAAATATAATTTATTTCTTTAAGGCTATGAGAACATAGTATAGTAATACAAGTCAAAGTATTATTCCATTCTATTTGAGCTATTAAAGCAAATGCACAACTTCTATATCGAAGTTATGTAAAGGTGTTAGAATACTTTTGCATGACATAGTTTTTTTTCTTTCTTAAGTTGGCTGTATAGGATGAATAGTCAATATTTTTCAAGAGCTTGTGCTTTTTAAAAATTATTTTATAACTTATCACATAGTTTAATAATATTTGTGTAATCTTTTATAAATTTTATATTCATTGATATGGAGAACGCACGCAACGTGCGTACTCTAAAGCTAGTCTTTTTAATTGTATTTTTAATACAAATTCGTTTCATCCAATCCAAAAAGAATGTGCATACAAGTTCTGCTAAGTTTATGGATTATAAACACTTTATTCATTCATATTATTAACTTGCTTTCTACTATTTTTCTTCCTAAAATTATTACTAACTTCTTTTCTTTGAATAAAAACTCCATCAATTCACAAAAGCTAAATAAAAATATGTACCTTGCTGTTGGATTTGGGTTTTCTTCTTCGATGAACAAGAAAAGGTTGGTAGAAGGTAAAGTGGTCTACTAGGGTGTTCGATACAATTGATGTCTGAATATCTTTGTAATGTTTTGGTGAGATGAGATGCAGCCATGCGGAAATGATTAACGGACACAAACAAACAAATGTTTGACCAGACCTTACAAAGATATTGGGCTCTGCACAAATATTGGGCTCAAGCTAATTTACATTCATTGGGCTTGTCAGAATGTTTGCTTCTTGGGCCTACTAGAAGAAGCTGGAGAAAAGATATTTATGTTTCTATTTTAAACATATTATTTATTCTTATAATTAGCACGTGAGTTAGTTATAGAGTAGCTAATAGAATAGAGACATGTGTATAGGCAGTTATGTTTTAGATTCCATTTTGCTGTATATAAAGGATAGCTTGTACAGTCCGTCATTCATTCAATCATACACATAAAATTCTATTAATCCTTTTTCTTTGAATTCTGTCATGGTATCAGAGCAATGATTAAGCTGCCTCAAATCACGTCTTCCTTTTACAATTTCTAATTTTTCAGATTGTTTCATCTCCTAGACATGGGAACTAATGGACAAACCACTTATGTAGTCCTTTCTTCAACTCCAACCCCATCTACGCCTGTTGCAACTGGTTCTATTACTAACTCTTTGGTTGATTCAGCTCACCCTTACTATTTGCATACTTCTGATTACCCAGGTATGAACCTGGTATCTTCAGCTTTTGATGGAAGAGCGTATGGAGGGTGGAGACGAGCTATAGTAATAGCTTTGTCTGCTAAGAACAAACTAGGGTTCATTGATGGAACCCTAGCTCTTCCTGATGCAGATTATGGACTTCAGAGGGCTTGGTCAAGGTGCAATGATATGGTCCTTTCATGGCTTCTCAACTCAGTATCAAAGGAGATAGCAGAGAGTGTCTTGTATTCTCAGAGTGCAAATGACCTTTGGAATGACCTGGAAGACTAATTTGGTCAGACAAATGGAGCCAAACTTTTCCAACTACAAAAGAAATTAAGTGTTGTTGTGTAAGGTTGTCACGACCCAATACCTAACCCGTCGTGATGGCGCCTATCGTGGTGCTAGGAAAGCTGATCTTTCCAAGACTCTTTCAAAATTTTAACAGAAGTGAATTAAGACATTTAAAACATCCGGAGGTTTTTTTTCTTCATAAATACGGGATAAAATCCAAATAAAAAGATAAGTGCGAAAAAATAGCCCGATATCGGGGTGTCACTAAGTCATGAGCATCTAGATAACCAAACTAATACAACCAGTGTCTAAGCATCAATACAAGACAGAAAGAAGTATATAGAAGGAGAGACAAGGTCCTGCGGACGCCGATAGCTACCTCGTAGTCTCCGGTACTCGATCCTCCCGAACTCAACGACCTCCGTGATTAAACACACCTGGATCTGCACATGAAGTGCAGGGTATAGCATGAGTACAACCAACTCAGCAAGTAACAGAAATAAATAAGGAAATGATAAGCAGTGAAAAGCTATACAGTACAGCTCATTTTAAAAGTTTTCAGTAAAGAGTGAACATGCTTTCAAATCCTGTGGTATAAGTCAAATCAGTTCGCGCTCATGTAAAACAGATATGAATCTTCCTGAAATTTCACAACAACAACAACAGATAACAACTAAGTACAACAATAAATAAAAGCAAGTACAGCCTCTCAAGGCAGTAGTCACTCAACCCATCTCAACAGCTCACACTCTCGGCTCTCAGCCCTCAATACACACTCTCAATAGGTACCTGCGCTCACTAGGGGTGTTCAGACTCATGAGGGGCTTCTACAGCCTAAGCGCTAATCCGTACGGATAACTCACGTGCTGCATGCACAACTCACGTGTTATAATATAATATCTGAATCTGCACGGACAACTCACGTATTGCACGGACAACTCACGTGCCATAGTATAAACATAAGGATCCGCACGGACAACTCACGTGTCATATAATAATACCTCACAGCTAGGCCCTCGGCCTTACTCAGTGATGAACATCTCTAGTCTCACACCTCTCAATAAAGAAAGGGGAAAATAGCCCAAATCAAAGTGTTACAGTATATTATTCGGGAAAAACAAATAACAGAGACTGAGATAAACATGTACAGAAATCACTATGTCAGAGTATAACAAACATGACCAGGAATATAGCCTAAGCATGATTTCTAACATGAAAGCAGTCAAGTTCTAGTAGAGAGGAATACATATAAACACAATTAAAGGCTATTTAGACTTTGCAGTCTCCCGGGATGGACCAAGTCTCAATCCCTTATGGCGTACACCTACACGCCTGTCACCCGGCATGGGTGTTACCTCCAAACAGTCATATCATACCAAACTCCGGGTTTCATACCCTCAAAATCAGATTTAAAATTGTTACTTATCTCAAACCGATCAAATCCCTACTTCGCAATGCTCTTTCCCCTTGATTCGGCCTCCAAATGCTCCGAATATATTCATAATCAGTACAATACCATCAATTTATGCTAAAGAAATGAATTCCACAAGAAAAACTACCAATATAGACCAAAATCCCGAAATTGACTCAAACCAGGCCCACGGTCCCACGTCTCGAAATTTGGAAAAAGTTACAAAACTTGAAAGCCCATTCACTCCCAAGTCTACCCATACTAAATTCATCAATATCCGACCTCATTTGGTCCCTCAAATCCCCAAATTACTCTGTCCAAAATCCCAAGCCCTGACCCCTTATTTCACTCCAAAAATCCTACTAATTAGGTCAGAAATTAACGAAAAAACACCATAGCTAATGATAATAGAGCTCAAGCAACTTACCTCAGTGAATACCCTTGAATCCCCTTCCAAAAATCACTCCAAAAGCTCCAAAACCCGACTTGAAAATGGTGGAAATGAACCAAAATTCGCGAAGTGTTCAATTTATAGTTTCTGCCCAGGTCTTTTGCACCTGCGGCCAAATATGCACACATGCGGTGCCGCATCTGCGCAAACATGTCCGCACCTGCGGAAAATCATTAAAGCCCAAAACTTCGCACCTGCGCTCCATGTCCGCATCTGCGACCACACAGGTGCGGAAAAGACCTCGCACCTGCGGCCACTACCTGACCTCCTCCCTTCCGCTTTTGCAGGCATCTATCCGCATCTGCGGACTCGCAGATGCGACTTTTTCTATGCACCTGCGAACCCAGCCTACCTCAACACTGTCCGCACTAGCGAACTCCCACGCGCACCTGCGACATCGCACTTGCGGCTCCCCCCTCCACAGGTGCGGAAATATCAGTAGCGACAGCTTCAACTACATTTTCCAACTTCAAACAATCCGTTAACCACTCGGAATAACCTCGAGCCCCTCAGGACCTCAACTAAACATACCAAAAAGTCATATATCAACATACAAAATTAGTCGAATCTTCAAATCACTCAAAACCACATCAAAACACCAAATTACCCTCGGATTCAAGCCTAAGAACTTCTAAACTTCCAAATTCAACAACTAATGCCGAAACCAACCAAACCACGTCCGAATGACCTCACATTTTACACACACGTCACAAATGACACCACGAACCTACTCCAACTTCCGGAATTCCATTCTGACCCCGATATTAAATTTTCCACTGCCGACTGAAATCGCCAAATTTCCAACTTTCGCCAATTCAAGTCCAATTCTTCTACGGACCTCCAAATCACATTCCGGACGCACTCCTAAGACCAAAATCACCTAACGGAGCTAATGGAACCGTCAGAATTCAAATCCGAGATTGTTTACACATAAGTCAACATCTGGTTGATGTTTCCAACTTAAGCTTTCACTTTAGAGACTACGTGTCTCAATCTACTCTGAAACCACTCCGGACCCGAACCAACTAACCCAGTATAATATAATATAGCTGAAAAGCACAAAAGGAAGCAGAAATGGGGAAAACAAGGCTATAACTCTCGAAATGACCGGCTGGGTCGTTACATCCTCCCCCTCTTAAACAACCGTTCGTCCTCGAACAGATCTAGAAATATACCTGGAGTCTCGAATAGGCGTGGATATCTGCTCTGCATCTCCCGCTCGGTCTCCCAGGTGGCCTCTTCCACAGGCTGACCTCTCCACTTCACCTTCACCGAAGCTATGTCCTTTGACCTCAACTTCCGAACCTGCCGATCCAATATGGCCACCGGCTCCACATCATAAGTCATATCACCCTCCAACTGAACCGTGCTGAAGTCCAAGACATGGGACGGATCGCCAACATACTTCCGGAGCATGGAAACATGAAATATTGGATGCACACTCGACAAGTTGGGTGGCAAGGCAAGCTTATAAGGCACCTCTCCTATCCTCTGAAGTACCTCAAAAGGCCCAATGAACCGGGGGCTCAACTTGCCCCTCTTTACAAACCTCATAACACCCTTCATGGGTGATACCTTCAGCAAAATCTTCTCCTCAACCATAAAAGACACATCACGGACCTTCCTGTCCGCATAGTTCTTCTGCCTAGACTGCGCCGTACGAAGCCGCTCCTGAATCAATTTCACCTTATCTAATGCATCCTGGACCAAGTCTATACCCAAGAGCCTAGCCTCACCCGACTCAAACCATCCTACTGGAGATCTACACCTCCTCCCATATAAAGCCTCGTATGGAGCCATCTGAATACTCGACAGGTAACTATTGTTATATGCAAACTCCGCGAGAGGCAAGAACTGGTCCCATGAACCCCTAAAGTCAATGACACAAGCACGCAACATGTCCTCCAATATTTGAATAGTGCGCTCGGACTGCCCATCCGTCTGAGGGTGAAAAGTTATGCTCAACTGAACCTGAGTACCCAACTCTCGCTGCACGGCCCTCCAAAACTGCGATGTAAACTGAGTACCTCTATCTGAAATGATGGAAACTGGAACACCATGCAGGCGAACAACCTCTCAGATATAAATCTCAGCCAACCGCTCTGAAGTGTAAGTAGTACCAGCTGGAATGAAGTGAGCGGACTTGGTCAGCCGATCCACAATAACCCAAATGGCATCGAACTTCCTCGAAGTCCGTGGGAGCCCAACCACGAAGTCCATGGTGATCCGCTCCCACTTCCACTCTAGAATCTCTAACCTCTGAAGCAAGCCACCCGGTCTCTGATGTTCATACTTAACCTGCTGACAGTTGAGATACCGAGCCATAAACCCAACTATATCCTTCTTCATCTCCTCCACCAATAGTACTGCCTCAAATTCTGGTACATTTAATGGCACCCGGATGGATGGAATACCGTGAGCTATGAGCCTCCTCAAGAATCAACTCCCTGAGCCCATCTACATTAGGCACACATATCCGGCCCCACATCCTCAACACGCCATCATCACCAATATTCACATCCCTAGCATTACCTATTCGAACCCTGTCCCAAAGAACGAGCAAGTGGGGATCATCATACTGACGCTCCATGATACGGTCATAAAGAGAAGACCTGGAAACCATGCAAGCCAACACCCGACTTGGCTCTAAAATATCCAATCTCACAAGCTGGTCCGCCAAGGCCTGAACATCCAATGCCAAAGGTCTCTCTGCTACCGGGAGATATGCTAAACTCCCCAAACTCTCCGCCCGGCAACCCAAAGCATCGGCCACCACATTGGCCTTCCCCGGATGGTACAAAATAGTGATATCATAGTCCTTAAGAAGCTCTAACCATCTACGCTGACACAAATTAAGATCCTTCTGCTTCAACAGATACAGCAAACTCCGGTGATCCGTATAGATCTCACAATGAACCCCATATAAATAATGATGCCAAATCTTCAAGGCGTGAACAATGGCTGCTAACTCAAGATCATGGACAAGATAGTTCTTCTCATGGGTCTTCAACTGGCGCGAGGCATAGGCAATCACCCTACCCTCCTACATCAGAACACATCCAATACCTACCCTCGAGGCATCAGAATACACAGTGTAAGAACCTGAAGCCGATGGCAGAACTAACGCTGGAGTTGTGGTCAAGGCAGCCTTAAGCTTCTGAAAGCTCTCCTCACACTCATCCGACCACCTGAATGGAGCACCCTTTTGGGTTAATTTGGTCAAGGGCGATGCAATAGATGAAAATCCCTCCACAAAGCGACGGTAATAACCCGCCAAACCAAGAATGCTCCTAATCTCCGTGGCTGAGGACGATCTAGGCCAACTCTGCACCGCCTCTATCTTCTTCGGATCCACCTGAATACCTTCACTGGACACCACGTGCCCCAAGAATGCTACTTAACCGAGCCAAAACTCACACTTGGATAATTTTGCATAAAGCTTCTCCTCCCTCAATCTCTGCAATACAACCCTTAAATGCTGGGCATGCTCCTCCTGGCTACGAGAGTACACCAGGATGTCATCAATGAATACAATAATGACTGAGTCCAAATAGGGCTGGAATACACTGTTCATCAAATGCATGAACGTTGCTGGGGCATTGGTCAGCCCAAAAGACATGACCAAGAACTCATAATGGCCATATCGGGTCCTGAAAGCTGTCTTAAGAATATCCAAATCCCGAATCTTCAGTTGGTGATAACCGGACCTCAAATCAATCTTGGAGAACACCCTCGCTCCCTGAAGCTGGTCAAATAAATTATCAATACGAGGTAAAGGATACTTGTTCTTGACTGTGACCTTGTTCAACTGCCTGTAATCAATGCACATCCTCATGGAACCATCCTTCTTCTTTACAAATAAAATAGGTGCACCCCAAGGTGACACACTAGGTCGAATAAAGCCCTTATTAAGAAGTTCCTGAAGTTGTTCCTTCAATTCCTTCAACTCCGTCGGTGCCATACGATACGGTGGAATAGAAATGGGATGAGTGTCCGGCACCAAATCAATACCGAATTCAATATCCCTGTCAGGCGGAATGCCTAGAAAGTCTGCAGGAAACACATCCGAAAAATCACGTACCACTAGAATAGAATCAATGGCAGGAGTCTCTGCACTAACATCCCTCACAAACGCCAAATAAGATAGGCAGCCCTTCTCAACCATACGCTGAGCCTCCAAACATGAAATCACCCTACTAGGTACATAATCTATAGAACCGCTCCACTCAACCCTCAAAAATTCTGGCATCGCCAACGTCACGGTCTTAGCGTGACAATCTAGAATAACATGACATAGGGATAACTAATCCATACCCAATATCACATCAAAGTCAACCATACTGAGCAACAAAAGGTCCACTCGGGCCTCTAGACCCATAATAGTCACCACACATGACCGATATGAACGGTCCACAATAATGGTATTGCCCACAGGTATAGATACATGAACATATGAAACTAAAGACTGACGGGGCATATCCAGAAAATGGGTGAAATACGAGAAAACATATGAATATGTGGAACCAGGGTCAAATAATACAGAGGCATCTCTGTGACAAACTGAGACAATACATGTAATCATAACATCTAAAGCAATAGCATCTGGTCTGGCAGGGAGGGCATAGAAATGGGCCTGACCACCCCCTGAACTGTCTCCCCCTCTCGGGCGACCCCTGGCTGACTGGGCTCCACCCCTAGCTGGCTGAGCTCCACCCCTAGCTGACTGGGCGGGTGGTGGAGGAACTGGTGCTAGTGCCATCGGCCGAGTACTCTGATGTGGAGTCCCACCCAATAGCCTAGGGCAATCTCTCATAATTTGACCAAAATCTCCGCACTCGAAACAACCCCTCCTCTGACGAAACTGCTGCTCCTGATGCCCAAAAGAACTACCCGAGGATACCTGAGTGGGCAGGGCATGATGAGAACTCTGCGCTGGTAGTGCACTGAATGATGACTGGCCTTGCTGATGACTGTGAGAACCATGGCCAGATGATGCACCGCGGTGAAATGGCCGAGCTGACTGAGCCTATCTGAAATGACGACCTCTACTGTGCTAGAACTGACCCCCAAAAGGAGCACCGTTGAATCCACCCTGACCACGAGACCTCTTGGCCTCCCTCTCAACCCTCTACTGACCGCAAACCATCTCAGTCTGCCGAGCAATGTCGATAACCTCATCAAAGGTAGCACCACACACCCTCTCTCTAGTCATGAGCAACCATGGCTGAAAAGTGAGACCATATGTAAACCTCATGACCCTCTCCCTGTCTGTGGGAACCAACCAGATAGCATGACGGTCCAACTACGAGAATCGCATCTCATACTGCATTACAGACATATCGCCCTAGCGAAGCTGCTCAAACTATCTGTGCAGCTCTTCTCTGCGGGAATGAGACACAAACTTCTCCAAAAAGACCACGGAGAATTGCTGCCAAGTAAGGGGTGCTGCGCCAACAGGCCTACGCCTCTCGTAAGTCTCCCACCATCTGAGTGCAGCCCCGAAAAACTAAAAAGTAGTGAATGAGACCCCACAAGTCTCCAGAATACCAGCAGTACAGAGTATCCTCTGACACCTGTCCAAGAATTCTTGGGCATCCTCTCTCTCTGTGCCACTGAAAGGTAGAGGCTGGAGTCTCCCAAAACTCTCCAACCTACGTTGATGATCCTCAGGCATAGCAGGAACCACACAGTCCTGAGCAGCTGCAACCGGCTGGGCTAGTGGTGCCTCCGGTGTCTGAAGTCCCTGAATAACCTGCTCGGGTGTGCGAGCGACGGGAGTCTGAGTGCCTCCCCTGGCCTGAGAAGTGGTTGCGGCCGTCGAAATAGAGACCGCCTGAGCAAGGCCAGTACACGCTGTCAGAATCTGAGCTAGGGCCTCCTGAAGGCCTGGAATCACAATAGGCACAGGTGGTGCCCGAGCTGGTGCATCAACAACTGGAACCTGGTCCTGATCTGGGACAACTGGTGGATCTGCAGGTACTGCCCCAGCTGTTGTACGGGCTGCACCTCTGCCCCTATGACGACCTCTACCGCGACCTCGGCCTCTCGCGGCCCTGGCTGGTGGTACTGGTGGCTGGCCCTCCTGACCGGTAGCACGAGTCCTCACCATCTGTGAGAGAATGAAATAACAGGTGTTTAATTACCAGAATAAACAGATTCGCCCGACAAAAATCAAAGAATGTGAAATTTTTCTAAGGGTTTTGCAGCCTCTCGAAGATAAGTACAGACGTCTTCGTACCGATCCATAAGACTCTACTAACCCGCTCATGACTCATGAGACCTATGTAACCTAGGGCTTTGATACCAACTTGACATGACCCAAAACCAAACCCGTCGTGATGGCGCCTATCGTGGTACTAGGCATGCCGACCTTTCCAAGACTCTTTCAAAATTTTAACAGAAGTGAATTAAGACATTTAAAATATCCGGAGTTCTTTTTTTTCATAAATACGGGGTAAAACTCAAATAAAAACATAAGTGTGGAAACATAGCCCGACATCGGGGTGTCACTAAGTCATGAGCATCTAGATAACCAAACTAATACAACCAGTGTCTAAGCATCAATACAAGACAGAAAGAAGTATATAGAAGGAGAGACAAGGTCCTGCGGACGCCGATAGCTACCTCGTAGTCTCCGGTACTCGATCCTCCCGAACTCAACGACCTCCGTGATTAAACACACCTGGATCTGCACATGAAGTGCAGGGTATAGCATGAGTACAACCAACTCAGCAAGTAACAGAAATAAATAAGGAAATGATAAGCAGTGAAAAGCTATACAGTACAGCTCATTTTAAAAGTTTTCAGTAAAGAGTGAACATGCTTTCAAATCCTGTGGTATAAGTCAAATCAGTTCGCGCTCATGTAAAACAGATATGAATCTTCCTGAAATTTCACAACAACAACAACAGATAGCAACTAAGTGCAACAATAAATAAAAGAAAGTACAGCCTTTCACGGCAGCAGTCACTTAACCCATCTCAACAGCTCACACTCACGGCTCTCAGCCCTCAATACACTCTCAATAGGTACCTGCACTCACTGGGGGTGTTTAGACTCATGAGGGGCTCCTACAGCCCAAGCACTAATCCGCACGGACAACTCACGTGCAATAATATCTTATCTGGATCCGCAAGGACAATTCACGTGCTGCACGGACAACTCACGTGCCAGAGTATAAACATAAGGATCCGTACAGAAAACTCACGTGCTATATAACAATACCTCACAGCCAGGCCCTCGACCTTACTCAGTCATGAACCTCTCTAGTCTCATAGATATCAATAAAGAAATGGAAATACAGACCAAATCAAAGTGTTACAATATATCATCCGGGAAAAACAAATAATAGAGACTGAGGTAAACATGTACAGAAATCACTATGTCTGAGTATAACTACCATGAGCAGGAATATAGCCTAAGTATGATTTCTAACATGAAAGCAGTCAAGTTCTAGTAGAGAGGAATGCATAAAAACACAATTAAAGGCTATTAGACTTTGCAGTCTCTCTAGACGGACCAAGTCTCAATTCCTCATGGCGTACACCCACACGCCCATCACCCGGCATGGGTGTCACCTCCAAACAGTCATATCATACCAAACTCCGGGTTTCATACCCTCAAAACCAGATTTAAAACTGTTACTTACCTCAAACCGATCAAATCCCTACTCCGCAATGCTCTTGCCCCTCGATTTGGCCTCCAAATGCTCCGAATCTATTCACAATCAGTACAATACCATAATTGTATGCTAAAGGAATGAATTGCACAAGAAAAACTACCAATATAGACCAAAAACTCGAAATTGGCTCAAACCCGGCCCCCGAGCCCACATCTCGAAATCCGGAAAAAGTTACAAAACATGAAAGCCCATTCACTCCCGAGTCTACCCATACTAAATTCATCAAAATCCGGCATCATTTGGTCCCTCAAATCTCCAAATTACTCTCTCCAAAATTCCAAGCCCTATCCCCTAATTTCACTCAAAAAATCCTACTAATTAGGTGAGACATTAACGAGAAAACACAATAGCTAATGATAATAGAGGTCAAGCAACTTACCTCAGTGAATACCCTTCCAAAAATCACTCCAAAAGCTCCAAACACCGACTTGAAAATGGTGGAAATGAACTAAAATTCGCGAAATGTTCAATTTATAGTTTTTGCCAAGGTCTTTCGCACCTGCGGCCAAATATGCACACATGCGGTGCCGCATCTGCGCAAAAACGACCGCACCTACGGAAAATCATTAAATCCCAAAACTTTGCACCTGTGCTCCATGTACGCATCTGCGACCACGCAGGTGCGGAAAAGACCTCGCACCTGCGGCCATTGCCTGACCTCCTCCCTTCCGCTTTTGAGGGCATCTATCCGCATCTGCGGACTCGCAGATGCAACTTCTTCTACGCACCTGCGAACCCAGCCTACCTCAATACTGTCCGCACCAGCGAACTCCCACGCGCACCTGCGACATCGCACTTGCGGCTCCCCCCTCCGCAGTGCGAAAATATCAGTAGCGGCAGCTTCAACTGCATTTTCCAACTTCAAACAATCCGTTAACCACCCGGAATCACCCCGAGCCCCTCGGGACCTCAACCAAACATACCAACAAGTCATATATCAACATACGAACTTAATCGAACCTTTGAATCACTCAAAACAACATCAAAACACCAAATTACCCTCGGATTCAAGCCTAAGAACTTCTAAACTTTCAAATTCGATAACTGATGCCGAAACCACCCAAACTACGTCCGAATGATCTCAAATTTTACACACACTTCACAAATGATACCACGAACATACTCCAACTTCCGAAATTCCATTCTGACCCTGATATCAAATTTTTCACTGCCGATCGAAATCGCTAACTTTCTAACTTTCGCCAATTCAAGCCTAATTCTACTACGGACCTCCAAATCACATTCTGAATGCACTCCTAAGTCCAAAATCACCTAACAAAGCTAATAGAACCATCAGAATTCAAATCCGAGATCGTTTACACATAAGTCAATATCCGGTTGACTTTTCCAACTTAAGCTTCTACTTTAGAGACTACGTGTCTCAATCCACTTTGAAACTACTCCGTACTCGAACCAACTAACCCGGTAGAACATAATATAGCTGAAAAGCACAAAAGGAAGCAGAAATAGGGGAAACGGGGCTATAACTCTCGAAACGACCGGCAGGATCGTTACAAAGGCAACCATAGTGTTTCTACTTACTTCACTAAAACGAAAAGTTTATGGGATGAATTAGATGCCCTCAATACCTTCTCTGCTTGTTTGTGCAACTGTGACTGTGGTGCTAAGTCTAAGGCTATGAAAGCTCATCAGGATGAGAGACTACTACAATTTCTCATGGGTCTGAATGACTTATTTATAGGAGTTAAGAGCAATATACTCGTGTCTTCTCTCCTGCCATCCATTGGTCAATCATACTCACTAGTTATGCAGGATGAAAAGTAGAGGGAGATTTATGATACCCCTACTTATCCAGGGGAGTCAGCTTCCTTTGTTGCAAATCAGACAGGAGGGGGGAAGAAGTTTAATGACTACAAGGGATAGAAAGGGGGTTCATATGCAAAGAAATACTCAGGGATATGTGCTTATTGTAAGAAGCCAGGTCATAGCATTGAAAAGTGTTATATAATCCATGGGTTTCCAACAGATTTTAAATTTACAAAGCAGAGAAAATTTCAGGGAGCAACTCAGGAAAATAATGCATTCACTACAAATAATGAAGGGGAACAAATAGTTGCAGACTCAGAATCAAAGTCACCCACCAAAGAGAATGTAGCACAGCTACTTCAACTCCTTCAACAAGCCATGCTTGGTCAGCAAGGAGCCATTACCTATGATGGTTCTGCCATTGCCAACTGTGCTGGTATACCCAGATATTTCAAATCCCCTGCATGTTTTTTTCAAATCAATACTCAATCTTGGATTTTAGATAGTGGAGCTTATGAACACATGCCTTATAATAAAGGATTCGTTACTGAACTTAAACATTTAATCAAGCCTAGAATAGTTAATCTTTCCAACTCTCAAAAGGTCCTAATTACTCTTTATAGATCTGTTGCACTCTTTTCTAATCCGGTCTTACAAAATATTTTGTATGTTTCTTCCTTTAAGTATAATCTCTTGTCTGTTCACACGTTATGTAAGCAACTCAGTCACTCAATGCTTTTTATCCCTTCTACTGGTTTTTGGTGTAGGGCTTTTCACTGAAGAGCCATCTGGAGATTGGTAGGGAGAGAGGAGGACTTTACATTTTTCAATCAAGGCCTTCTGCAGCCATTTCTAAGAATTTAGTTCAAGTTCGGCCTAATAGTAATTCTGTATCTAGCAGGAATTTTAAAGACAAATATTTTATTTTATAAATCAATAGTGGGACCCACGTCTCAAATTCCGAAAAACTCATGAAATCCGAACACCCATTCTGATATGAGTTCAACCATACAAACATTATCGAATTCCGACATCGGATTGACTTTCAAGTCTTCATTTTATATTTTTGGATGATTTAATAAAAATCCAATTTTTCTTCCATAAATTCACGGATTCATGATGTAAATGAGTATGGAATCATGAAATATAATCAATATAGGATAAGGAACAATTATCCCAATATTTTTCCGTGAAAATCGCCCAAAAATAGTCTTACCCGAGCTCAAAATCGAAAATGGTGGAAAATGGGTCGAAATCCCATTTCCAGAACTTAAGTTCTGTTTGCACAGATTTTTACTCGTCGCGATCGCGAACATTCACCCGCGATCACGAAGAATAATTTTTTTTCACTGCCCAAATTAACTCTTAGCGATCGCAGACACATTCACACGATCGTGATGCACAGCTTCACAGACCTATGCGATCGCGGACTAGCCCACGCGATCGCGAAGCACACGATTCCAACTCTACGCGATCGCAACCCTCATCACGCGTTCGCGAGTCACAAACTCCTAGAGCTATGCGATCGCATCCCTCTTGACACGATCGCGTAGAACAAAACTCAGCAGCCCCCCAGTTAATCCTACACGATCGCGGATATCCCCACTTGATTGCATAGAATAAAACTCCACTGCCCAACTAAGCCTACGCGATTGCAGACACATTCACGCGATCGCGTAGAAGGAAAACAGAATCAGATATCAGAAAATTCCAGCAGTTGTTCGAGTCCTAATTTTTTGATCTGTTAACTATCTGAAACTCACCCGAGCCCTCGGAGTTCCAAACCAAACATGCAAACAAGTCCAAAAACCTCATACAAACTCGCTCTCGTGATGAAAACACCAATTTAACACCTAGAATTACGAATCGGACACCAAATCAAATGAATTTTTTAAGAAAACTTTAAACTTCTATTTTCACAACCGAACGTCCGAATCATGTCAAATCAACTTCGTTTCTCACCAAATTAGACAGACAAGTCATATATGACATAATAGATTATGAAAAATTTCAGAACTCAAATCCGACCCCGATGTCAATAAAAGTCAATTTGTAGTCTAACTTTGAAATCTTTAAGCCTTTAGGCTTCTAGTTTTCGCCAACTGACGATAATTCAAGCTAGGGACCTCCAAATTAAATTTCGGACATACGTCCAAGTCCCAAATTACGATACGAACCTACCAGAACTGTCAAAACACTGATCCAAATCCATTTGCTCAGAATGTTGACCAAAGTCAACTCATTTGAGTTTTTAAGGCTCTATTTCATATTTTAGTCAATGTTTCATGTAAAACTTTTCGAATAAGTTGAAAAATAATAAATAGTACTTTTTGAGGTCTTAGATCACAGAAATAATTATTAAATTTAATGATGTCCTTTTGGGTCATCATACTATCCCCTGTTACAGCCCCTAGTTTCCCCTTTTCTGGACTGTCTATTTCTAATCAACAACTTCTAAACTCCTTATCCAATATTAAAGAATCCACATCTTACTCTCAAGCAGCATACCATCCAGGTTGGCAAGAAGCTATGGCAAAGGAGATAGAGGCCCTGGAACTCAATAATACTTGGGAAGTGGTGGAACTCCCCCCGGGAGGAAAGCTTTACCTTGTAAATGGGTAGACAAGGTAAAACATCATTCTGATAGTAGTGTGGAACATTTGAAGGCAAGATTAGTCGTACGAGGTGATATTCAATGAGAAGGAATAGACTTTATTGATACATTTTCACCAGTGGTGAAAATGACAACCATCAGATGTCTTCTAGCTACATCAGTCAATAAAGGATAAGGTGTTTATCAGCTAGACGTAAATAATGCCTTTCTACATGGTGATTTAAATGAAGAAGTTTATATGAAGTTTCCAATTGGTTTTACACCCCTTCACCTTCCCATGTTTGCAAACTAAGGAAGTCTCTTTATGGTCTTCGTCAAGCATCCGGGTAATGGTTTGCTAGGCTTACTGTTGCACTTAATTTTTATAATGACTCGGTCGATCCTTTTGAGAGTTAGAGCCCTGAACCCCTATTAACTGCTTTCCCCATATCTATTTCTGCTATTGTGACTTTCCTGGATGATTGGTTTTGAGTTTCGGAGTATTTTGGGACACTTAGTCCCTAAATGAGAGCTTAAGTCTTAGAATTTGGACCGTAGTCAGAACTGTATGAAGATGGTTCTATAATGGACTTCTATCGCTTCTGTTAGCTCCGTTGGGTGATTTTAGTCATAGGGGCATGCCCGGAATGTGTTTTGGGGGCCCGTAGCTCATTTAGGCTTGAAATGGCGAAAGTCGAAATTTGGAGTTTTGGACCGGTAGTGAAAATTTTGATATCGGGGTCGGAATGCGATTCCGAAAGTTGGAGTAGGTCCGTAGTATTGAATATGACTTGTATGTACAATTTGGGGTCAATCGGACATGGTTTGGTTGGTTTCGGCACCGGTTGTAGAATTTGGAAGTTTCAAGTTCTTTAAGTTTGAATCGGAGGATGATTTGTGATTGTAGCATTATTTGATGTGATTTGTGGGTTCGACTAAGTTCGTATAGTGTTTTAGGACTTGTTGGTATGTTTGGTTGAGGTACCGGGGGCCTCGAGTGTGTTTTGGATGCTCAACGGGTCATTTTTAGACTTACAGAAGTAGTAGATTTTTCTGGTTTTTGTTGCAGAAGTTTGTTCTTCGCATTCACGAAGGTGTGGACAGTGGAAGCATCGCGAACGCATTCGCGACGAGTGTTTTTTGAGTGTGAGGTTTTGTTCTTCGCGTTCGCGAAGGAGAGCACGCTAACGCGAAGGTATGGTCTGTGTGTGCATCGCGAATGCGTGAGTGCTGTCGCGTTCGCAAAAAGGAGTGAGGCTATTGGGGACCCCAAGTCCTTGTTCTATGCGTTCGAGAGGTGGTGGTCGCGTTCACGAAGGTCTGAGCTGGTAAATCTTCGCGTTCGCGAAGTTGTGGTCGCGTTCGCGAAGGGTTAAATTTGTGGGCAGTCGAGTTGTGCTTCGCGAATGCGAGGGACCTGTCGCGTTCGCGAAGAAGAGAGGTATGGACAGAATGCGAGGGACCTCAGATTGAGGCTATTGTTGGGAGATTTTCAAAGGAAACGATATTCTAGGAGATCCCCCTGTACTGCATATTTATTTTGGAACTACGGAACTGTATTCCGGGAAATCCCCCTGTACTGCATATTTATTTTGGTACTACGGAACGGTATTCTGGGAGATTCCTCTGTACTGCATATTTACTTTGGGACTACAGAACGGTATTCTGGAAGATCCCCCTGTCTTGCATATTTACTTTGGGACTACGGAACGGTATTCCGGGAGATCCCCCTGCACATTTACGTTTGGGACTACGAGACGGTATCTCGGGTGATCCTCTGTTGTGATTTCTGTGTACTGAGTTGTTACCTTCTTTGATTTCACTGTTGTTAAATATCAGCCTTTATTTTATTGCGGTATTAACTCTATATTATTTTTATTATATATTTGCCAGTAGGGCCCTGACCTGACCTCATCACTACTCGACCGAGGTTAGGTTTGGCACTTACTGGGTACCGATTGTGGTGTACTCATGCTACTCTCTACACATATTTTTCGTGTGCAGATCTAGGTGCACCTTATCAGCCGCACTATCAGTGAGCCGGGACAGCTTTGGAGACTTCAAGGTATATATGCCGCGTCCGCAGACCTCGGAGTCCCCTTCTACTCTTTCTCATGTCCATTATCTTCTGTATTTTCCTTGTTAGATTCCGATGTATAGAGACACTAGATTTTTCCTTCTGTAGTTTGTGATTCATGATGTTCCGAGTTTTGGGATTTGTTATGTATTTTTGAATAGTTGGTTAAATTTATATTTTTATTTCACTATTGCGTAAAAATGTTAGGCTTACCTAGTTGTAGAGACTAGGTGTCGTCACGACGTTACACGGAGGGGAAATTGGGTCATGACAAGTTGGTATCAAAGCTCTAAGTTCATAGGTATCGTGAGTCACAAACCGGTTTAGTAGAGTCTCACGGATCGGTACGAAAATGTCTGCACTTATCTTCGGGAGGCTATGAAACTGTTAGGAAAATTTTATTACTTTGATTCCTTGTCGTGCGAAAATTTTGTTGACTTCAAAGATTTTAAACTTTTGTATTCTATTCTCTCACAGATGGTGAGGACACGTACAAGCGGATCTGATGACCAGGCACCCATGCCCCCTGCTAGAGCCGCGAGAGGCCGGGGCTAGGGTAGAGGCCGAGGACGTCCACGTGGTGTAGCCAGAGCATCCGCACGAGCTGCTACAGAGGAGCCCCCAGTAGCTCAAGCTAGAGGGCAGACACCTGAGATACATGTTCCTGCACCAGCCCTCCAGGAGACTCTAGCCTAGTTTTTGAGCATGTTAAGCACCTTAGCTCAGGCTGGATTGATTCCACTTGCTCCTGCCATATTTCAGGCCGGGGGAGGAGCACAGACTCCCGTTGCCGGTACTCCAGAGAAGCGGGTTCAGGTCGACCAGGTTCTCGATATTGTACCAATGCAGCCGGTAGCTCCAGTCAGCCCGAGGTTAGGGCAACATCTTCTGAGGTGGAGCAGCTCAGACTTGAGAGGTACAAGAAGTACCACCCACCTACCTTCAGCGGATTGGCTACAGATGATTCTCAGGGTTTTCTGGAGGAGTGTCATCGTATTCTCCGTACTATGGGCGTAACGGAGACGAGTGGGGTTTCTTTTACTACATTCCAGCTTAGAGGAGCAGCCTATCAATGGTGATGTGCTTATGAGTTGAGTAGTCCAGCTGAGGCAGCTTCACTTACATGGAATTAGTTCTCGGACATGTTTTTGAGAGGGTATGTCCCTCAGAGACTCAGGGACTCATAGCTCACGGAGTTTGAGCAGTTACGCCAGGGTGTTATGATTGTGTCAGAGTATGCAGTGTGCTTCAGTGATTTGGCCGACATGCATCGACCTTGGTTGCCACAGTTCGAGAAGGGTTCGACAATTTATTTAGGGACTCCACCCCAGTATCAGGATTAGTATGGCCAGGGAGTTGGAGATGGATATTTCTTATCAGCAGGTTGTGAGTATCACCAGGAGATTGGAGGGCATGCTTTCTTGGGATAGAGAGGAGAGGGAGGCCAATAGGTCTCGAGAGACTGGTTCTTATTCTGGTTCTTGTGTCCCAACAGCTCGCCATGGTAGGGGTTATGTGAGCCGCCCCGTTCATTTACCTCTTCCAGCCGCCAGTGGTGTTCCAGCTCCTTCTAGACCCCAGGAGCCTTATTATGCACCGCCAGTATCTAGTGTGCCTCCTGCACATGGTGTTCCTAACGGTCAGTCCAGCAGACCTAGCCCGAGCAAGTCACAGCAGCCACGCCCTCCCAAAGCTTGTTTTGAGTGTGGCGACACTCGCCACATGGTAAGGGATTGCCCCAGGATTAGGAGGGGTGCACCTCCACTAACTTTCTAGCCACAGCGTACTCCACCGGGTCCTCAGGCTATGATTATAGCACCAGCTGCTACCCCACCTGCTCAACCAGCTCGAGGTGGAGGTCGGGGAGGTAGAGGTCGCCCTAGAGGGGAGGCCAAGCCAGATATTATGCACTTCTTTCTCGTACAGAGGTAGTTGCTTCTGATTCTGTCATTACAAGTATTGTTCCGGTCTGTCATAAAGATGCGTCGGTATTATTTGACCAAGGCTCAACATATTCTTATGTGTCCTCTTATTTTGCCCCATATTTGGGCGTATCTTGGGATTCTTTGAGTTCCCCTATTTATGTATCTACTCCTGTGGGAGATTCTCTTGTTGTGGACCGTGTGTATCGGTCGTTTTGATTGCTCTTAGTGGTTTTGAGACCAGAGCTGATTTATTATTGCTCAATATGGTAGACTTTGATATTATTTTGGGCATGGACTGGTTATCGCCCTATTATGATATTCTTGATTGTAATGCTAAAACTGTGACGATGGCTATGCCAGGTTTACCGCGGTTAAAGTGGAGAGATATCTTAGAGTATACTCCCACCAGAGTTATTTCATTTCTTAAATCTCAACGAATGGTTGAGAAGGGGTATGACGCGTATCTAGCTTATGTGAGAGACGTCAGTATTGATACCCCTACAGTGGAGTCAGTTCCAGTAGTGAGGGACTTTCCAGATGTGTTTCCAGCTGATCTTCCAGGCATGCCGCCCGACAGAGATATTGATTTTGGCATTGATTTGTTGTCGGGCACTCAGCCCATCTCTATTCCTCCACATCGTATGGCTCCTCCTGAATTAAAGGAGTTGAAAGAGCAGTTACAAGAATTTCTTGATAAAGGCTCCATCCTGCCCAGTGGGTCACCTTGGGGTGCTCTTGTCTTATTTGTGAAGAAGAAGGATGGTTCTATGCGGATGTGTATTGATTACCGCAAGTTGAACAAAGTCACAGTGAAGAATATGTATCAATTGCCTTGTATTGATGACTTATTTGATCAGTTACAGGGTGCCAGAGTGTTTTCTAAGATTGACGTACGTTCAGGTTATCATCAGTTGAAGATTCGGGAGCCGGATATCCCAAAGACTGCTTTCAGGACCAGATATGATCAATATGAGTTTCTTTTTATATCTTTTGGGCTGACCAATGCTCCATCAGCTTTTATGCACTTGATGCACAGTGTGTTCCGACCTTATCTTGACTCATTCGTCATTGTGTTTATTGACGACATTATGGTATACTCCCGGAGTCGGGAGGATCATGAGCAGCACCTGAGGACTGCACTTCAGACCTTGAGAGAAAAGAAGTTATATGCAAAATTTTCAAAGTGTGAGTTTTGGCTAGACTCAGTGGCATTCTTGGGTCATATAGTATCGAGTGAGGGGATCCAGGTGGATCCGAAGAAGATTGAAGCAGTGCAGAGTTAGCCCAGGCCGTCCTCAGCTACAGAGATCTGGAGTTTTCTTGGTTTGGAAGGGTATTACCGTCGCTTTGTAGAGGGATTCTCATCTATTGTAGCACCTATGACCAGGCTGACCCAAAAGGGTGCTCCATTCAGGTGGACAGAAGAATGTGAGGAGAGCTTTCAGAAGTTCAAGACAACTTTGACTACAGCCCTAGTATTGGTATTACCTGCAGGTTCGGGGTATTATACTATATATTGTGATGCATCGCGGATTGGTCTCGGGACGGTGTTGATGCAGGACGGTAGGGTGATTTCCTACGCGTCCAGACAGTTGAAGGTGCACGAAAGAACTATCATATCCATGATCTTGAGTTAGCAGCTATTGTTCATGCCTTGAAGATATGGCAGCATTATTTGTACGGTGTTCCTTATGAGATTTACACCGATCATAGGAGTTTGCAGCATCTGTGTAAGCATAAAGATCTTAACTTACGTCAGCGGAGGTGGTTGGAGCTACTTAAGGATTATGATATCACTATTTTGTACCACCGTGGAAAGGACAATATGGTGGCCGATGCTTTGAGTCGCCGGGCAGAGAGTTTGGGGAGTTTAGCATATCTACCAGCAGCATAGAGGCCATTGGCGTTAGGTGTTCAGGCCTTAGCCAGCCAGTTTGTGAGATTGGATATTTCTGAGCCGAGTCGAGTATTGGCTTGTGTGGTCTCTCGGTCTTCTCTTTATGATCGTATCAGGGAGCGTCAGTATGATGACCCACATCTGCTTGTCCTTAAGGACATGGTCCAGCACGGTGATGCTAAGGAGGTTACTATTGGAGATAATGGTGCATTAAGGATGCAGGGCAGGCTTTGTGTGCCCAATGTAGATGGTTTGTGTGAGTTGATTCTTCAGGAGGCTCACAGCTCGCAGTACTCCATTCATCCGGGTGCCGCGAAGATGTATCAGGACCTGAGGCAACATTATTGGTGGAAGAGGATGAAGAAAGACATAGTAGAGTATGTGGCTAGATGTCTAAATTTCCAGCAGGTGAAGTATGAGCATCAGTGACCAGGTAGGTTGCTTCAGAAGATAGAGATTCCGGAGTGGAAATGAGAGTGGATCACTATGGATTTCGTTGTTGGTCTCCCACATACTCAGCGAAAGTTTGATGTAGTTTGGGTGATTGTGGACAGGCTGACCAAGTCAGCTCATCTCATTCCTGTGATGACTAACTATTCTTCCGAGCAGCTAGCTCGAATCTACATATGTTAGATCGTCAGGCTTCATGGCGTACCAGTATCTATTATATCTGACCGGGGTACGCAGTTTACATCATGGTTTTGGAGAGCTATACAACATGAGTTGGGTACTCGGGTTGAGTTGAGCATAGCATTTCACCCTCAGACGGACGGGCAGTCCGAGCGCACTATTCAGATATTAGAGGATATGCTTCGTGTGTGTGTGATAGATTTTGGGGGTGCTTGGGACCAGTTCTTGTCACTTGCGGAGTTTGCTTACAATAACAGTTATCAGTCCAGCATTCAGATGGCACCGTATGAGGCTCTGTACGGTAGGCGGTGTCGGTCCCCAGTGGGTTGGTTCGAACCCGGCGAGGCCAGATTATTGGGTATGAATTTGGTTCAAGATGCCTTGGAAAAGGTGAAGGTGATTCAGGATAGACTTCGCACAGCCCAATCCAGATAGAAGAGTTATGTGGATCGGAAGGTTTGCGATGTGGCATTCATGATTGGAGAACGAGTCTTGCTCTGGGTTTCGCCTATGAAGGGCGTTATGAGGTTTGGAAAGAAAGGCAAGTTGAGCCCAAGGTTCATTGGTCCATTTGAGGTGTTGCGTTGAGTTGGGGAGGTTGCTTATGACCTTTTCTTGCCTCCCAGTCTAGCAAGCGTTCATCCGGTATTCCATATTTCTATGCTCCGAAAGTATCACGGCGATCTGTCCCATGTGTTGGATTTTAGCTCAGTTCAATTGGACAAGGATCTATCTTATATTGAGGAGCCACTGTCTATTTTAGACAGGCAGGTCAGAAAGCTAAGATCAAAGAACATTGCTTCCGTGAAGGTTCATTGGAGGGGACAGCCGGTCGAGGAGGCGACTTGGGAGACCGAGCAAGATATGCGCAGGCGTTATCCTCATCTTTTCACCAATTCAGGTATGTCTCTAAGCTCGTTCGAGGACGAACGATTATTTTAAGAGGGGGAGGATGTAACGACCCGGCCGGTCGTTTTGAGAGTTAGAGCCCCGAACCCCTATTAACTGCTTTCCCCATATCTATTTCTGCTATTGTGACTTGCCGGGATGATTGGTTTTGAGTTTCGGAGTGTTTTGGGACACTTAGTCCCTAAATGAGAGCTTAAGTCTTAGAATTTGGACCGTAGTCAGAACTATGTGAAGACGGTTCCGAAATAGAATTACGTTGATTCCGATAGCTCCATTGGGTGATTTTGGGCTTAGGGGCATGTCCGGAATGTGTTTTGGGGGCCCGTAGCTCATTTAGGCTTGAAATGACGAAAGTCAAAATTTTGGAGTTCTGGACCGGTAGTGGAAATTTTGATATCGGAGTCGGAATCCGATTTCGGAAGTTAGAGTAGATCCGTATTGTTGAAAATGACTTGTGTGCAAAATTTGGGGTTAATCGGACGTGGTTTGATTGGTTTCGGCATGTGTTGTCGAATTTGGAAGTTTCAAGTTCTTTAAGTTTGAATCGGAGGATGATTTGTGATTTTAGCATTATTTGATGTGATTTGTGGGTTCGACTAAGTTCGTATGGTGTTTTAGGACTTGTTGGCATGTTTGGTTGAGGTTCCGGGGGCCTCGGGTGTGTTTTGGATGCTCAACAGGTCATTTTTGGACCTAGAGAAGTAGCAGATTTTTCTGGTTTTTGTTGCAGAAGTTTGTTCTTCACGTTCGCGAAGGTGTGGACAATGGAAGCATCACGAATGCGAGGAGTAGGACGCGTTCGCGAAGAGTGTTTTCTAAGTGTGAGGTTTTGTTCTTCGCGTTCGTGAAGGGGAGGACGTGAACGCGAAGGTATGGTCTGTGTGTGCATCGCGAACGCGTGAGTGGTGTTGCGTTCGCGAAGAGGAGTGAGGCTATTGGGGATCCCAGGTCCTTGTTCTATGCGTTCGCGAGATGGTGGTCGTGTTCATGAAGGTCTGAGCTGGTAAATCTTCGCGTTCGCGAAGTCGTGATCGCGTTCGCGAAGGGTTAAATTTATGGGCAGTCGAGTTGTGCTTCGCGAACGCGAGGGACCTGTCGCGTTCGCGAAGAAGAGAGGTCTGGACAGAAAGTTTAAGTTCAGAAAATGGGACTCCATTTTTAACGATTTGGAGCTCGGATTGAGGCAATTATTGGGAGATTTTCAGAGAAAATAACGGGGTAAGTATTCTTAACTCAATATTGGTTAAATTACCCGAATCGATGGTTGTTTTTAATCATTTAATTGGTGAATTAAGTTGGAAAAGTTTGAAAACCCTCTTGAATAAATTTGAGGATTTGAGGACCGAATTGTTAGCGGAATTTAGTAATTTTGGTATGGTTAGACTCGTGGTGGAATGGGCGTTCCTATTTTGTAACTTTTATATGATTCTGAGATGTGGGCCCCACAGGCAATTTTTGAGTTAATTTCAGAATTTTTGTTAAAGTGTTGATTTCATTAATTAGATGAGTCTATTTTGGTTGTATTTATGATATGTAATTGCCTTTGGCTAGATTTGGGCCATTCAGAGCCAGATATTCGTGGGAAAGGCATTGTGACCGATTGATTGAGCTTGGTTCGAGGTAAGTGGCTTGCCTAACTTTGTGTGGGGGGAAAATTCCCTTAAGATTTGGAACTATTGTGATATGTGAATGCCGTGTACGTGAGGTGACGAGTACGTACACGGGCTAGTTATGGTAAAACCCGATTTTCTTACTAAGCAGCAACAAGTTTTTCCTGTTATTTTGAGTTATACTATTTTAATGAGTACTAATCTATTTTCATTCTTAATTGAGTTATTCCAATATGTGTAGCTATCATGTTTAGTCTAATACAACATGTCTACGTGTCTTAATTATTTATGTGAATTCTGCGCAGCATGCTTAATGAATTTCCTGCTTCTTCCTGACTGGTACTTAGTCTAAATTGTAAGAATTTCGTGATGTAGTTGTATTTCCATCATTCGCGTTGCATATTTACTTTGGGACTACGGAACGGTATTCCGGGAGATCCACTTGTACTGAATATTTATTTTGGGACTACGGAACGGTATTTCGGGAGATCCCCTGTACTGCATATTTACTTTGGGACTACGGAACGGTATTCCGGGAGATTCACCTGTCTTGCATATTTACTTTGGGACTACAGAACGGTATTCCGGGAGATCCACCTGTCTTGCACATTTACGTTTGGGATTACGAGACGGTATCTCGGGAGATCCCGTGTTGTGATTTCTGTGTACTGAGTTGTTACCTTCTATAATTTCATTGTTGTTAAATTTCTGCCTTTATTTTATTGCGTTATTACATTCTCTATGATTTTTGTGTACTGACCTCGTCACTACTCGACCGAGATTAGGCTTGGCACTTACTGGGTACCGATTGTGGTGTACTCATGCTACTCTCTGCACATGTTTTTCATGTGCAGATCCAGGTGTAACTTATCAGCCGCACTATCAGTGAGCCGGGACAGCTTTGGAGACTTCAAGGTATATCTTCCGCGTCCGCAGACCTTGGAGTCCCCTTCTACTCTTTCTCATGTCCATTATCTTCTATATTTTCCTTGTTAGATTCCGATGTATAGAGACACTAGATTTTTCCTTATGTAGTTTGTGATTCACGATGTTCCGAATTTTGGGATTTGTTGTGTATTTTTGAATAATTGATTAAATTTATATTTTTATTTCACTATTCCGCAAAAATATTAGGCTTACCTAGTTGTAGAGACTAGGTGCCGTCACACGGAGGAAAAATTGGATTGTGACAATTTTAAGGGCTTCTCACACTCTTTAAATGACTACTCCTTATTCTTCAAGAGGCCAAACTCTTTTATTTCTATAGTGGTAGTCTATGTGGACGATATTCTCTTAATATGCAATAATCTTGAAGAGTTGAATGAACTTAAAACATATATAAACCAGGAATTCAAGATCAAAGATTTGGGGGACTTACATTATTTTCTAGGCATGGAGGTTCTGCATGAGCCCGAAGGGCTGATTCTCACTCAAAGGAAATTCACTCTCGATTTGTTATCTGAATTTGATTGCCTCCATAAGTCTCCAGTTTCTTGCCCACTTGATTCGACTGTTCGTTTGTTGGCCAATACAGGTGCTCCTCTCCAAGATCTTACCTTGTATAGGCATTTGTTTGGCAAATTGAATTACTTGACACATACACGGTTGGATCTCGCTTTTATAGTACAACATCCGAGCCAATACATGCAAGATCCAAGATTACCTCACATGACTGCTGCTCTTCGAGTTCTTCGCTATCTCCTCAAAGACCCGGGTCTTGGTCTTTTTCTGTCTTCTTCTTCCTCGTATCAATTGCTCGCTTTTTGTGACTCTGATTGGGGTACGTGTATGGAATCACACAAATCAGTTAGTGGGTTTTATATTTCACTTGGGTCATCTCCTATTTCCTGGAAATTTAAGAAATAAACCTCAATCTCCCTTAGCTCTGCAGAAGCTGAGTATCGTTTAATGCGGCGTGTTGTCGCCGAGCTCACTTGGCTTGTATGCCTCTTTGAAGATCTCTCAGTTCCCATTTCTCTTCCGGTTCCCCTTCACTCAGACAGTTAGGTTGCAATACACATTGTCAAAAATCCCGCGTTTCATAAAAGAACGAAACACGTGAAAATTGACTGTCATTTCGTCCGTCAACAATTTTTGGCAGGCCTATTCTCCTTTTCTTTTGTTCCATCATCTTCTCAACTCGCTGATTTATTCACTAAATTGCTCACCTATCTTCTTCATCATCGATTTTTGGGCAAGTTGAGTGTACTTTCACCCCCTCCAACTTGAGGAGGGGTGTTGGATTTGGGTTTTCTTCTCCAATGAACAAGAAAGGGTTGGTAGAAGATAAAGCAATCTGCTTGGGTGTTCGATACGATTGATGTCTAAATATATTTGTAATATTTTGGTTAGATGAGATACAACCATATGGAAATGATCAACGGACACAAACAAACAAATGTTTGACCAGACCTTATAAAGATATTGGGCTCTGCATAAATATTGGGCTCAAGCTAATTTACATTTATTGGGCTTGTCGGAATATTTGCTTCTAGGGCCTACTGGAAGAAGCAGGAGAAAAGATATTTAGGTTTCTATTTTACACATATTATTTATTCTTGTAATTAGCATATGAGTTAGTTATAGAGTAGCTAATATAATAGAGACAAGTGTATATGCAGTTATATTTTAGATTCCATTTTGCTTTATATAAGGAATAGCTTCTACAGTTCGTCATTCATTCAATCATACACAAAAAATTCTATTAATCCTTTTTCTTTCAATTCTGTCAACTGCTCGTATCTTCCAGCAATTAATTCAATGTATGATACTTATTTCTGAGATAATATGCATTCACAATATTCATTTAACTTTTGTAAATTTAACTCAAGTTATACACACTTGACAAGAGAAGTGGAAGGGTTACTTAGCTCCCATTTAGTCATATATTTTGGCTATTTTTTTCTTTTTTTTTTGAAAATGCTGTTTGTTGATGTAATATGATTGATTTTTGAAAAAGAAAAGTTCAAGTTCCCAAAAACTGGTTTAGAGCAGTTTTTGGGTAAAAAATTTTCATCCACTCATAAAATTTCTAACTTTTTTCTCAAATAAAATGCATGCCCAAATACAACTTCAACTTTTAAAAATTATTTTTCAACACAACTTCAAAAACTCTTTTTTTTCAAGTTTCAACCAAATTTATGTCCAAACACTAGTTTATATTCGGATTTATACCAATATTTATAATTTGGGGATAAAAGCATCTTTTACACAATAGAGGCAGATTTATAGCCTATTTGGCCAAGCTTCTCAAGAGGTCAAAAGTATTTTTTTCTCAAAAATACTTTTTTCCCCTAACTTGAGGTTTTGGCCAAGCTTTTTTGGGGGAAAAATATTTTTGGGAAGAAGCAGAAACAGTTTCTGAGAAGCAGAAAAAAGTAGCTTCTTCCCAAAAGTAGAAGTACAAGCAGTTTTGACTTTTCTTCTTACCAAAAATACCCTTAACAAAATATAGTATCTACCAAAATAACCGTTAAACCTAATACTTAGGATATTAATATATAAATATTTCTTATTATTTTTTGGATAGCTTTCTAATATATAGTGACTTTAGGGGTGAATACTTTTATATTTGTTGAATGATTTTTAATATATTTAACTTATATTAAAAGAACTAAGTACTTTTAAATTTTATTTTCATATTTTACTTAAATAAAATAAAAAGATTTAATTATTGCTTGTAATAACAAATCTTTAAGATTATTTATTTACTTATAATATTAACTATTAAGTAAATCTATTCATGTCTTTATTCGTAATTTGATACTTAAAAGCACTTTCTAAAAAGCTTGGCCAAACACAAATTATTGCTCAAAAGTGCTTTTCAGAGTGATTAGCCAAACATAAACTGTTTCTCTCAAAAAGTACTTTTTTCAAAAGCACTTTTGAAAAAAATACTTCTCAAATAAGCTGATTTCTCCAACTTGGTCAAACATGCTATTACCCTTTGAGTAAGGGGCTCACTGGCCCGCGATAATTCTGATATATATATATATATATATATTGACACCCTAAGATACAAATCTTAGGCACTTGCATTGATCGATTTAGGGCCACAACTTGACGTTTTATTGCATTGCTTGAATTCGATTACGACTCAGTATTTGCTCAAATTTTTATTCGACAATAGTAATACATGCCACTTTCAAATCTCGGATCCACCGTGTTTACACGTAATTTAAATGCATTATGAAATGACGAAAAAATAGATAAGTTCTATTTCTCGAAAAAGGATTTTGCAATATTATCATAATCCATCTAACCCTACACCCCAACTCGACCCCCTACCCAAACCCCGGCCCCTCCTCACATGAAATTCTTGTTGCCCAAGCAAATGTATTATTCTACTCCTTCTGTTTTAATTTATTTGAACCTATTTGATTGGACAGAGAGTTTAAGAAAAGAAAGAAGACTTTTGAATTTGTGGTGTAAAATAAGACACATATATTTTGTGTGGTTATAAATTATTGGATAAAGAGAAATTATTTTCAAATTAAAAAAAAAGATTATTTTTTTTAGAACGGATTAAAGGAAATAGGTAAATTGAAACAGAGTGAGTTCGCAGTTCACATGAACGTGTCAAAAACGTGTTTAAATATAAAAACGTGTTAACTTCTCTGTGGAGAAATTCTCCTTACCTTTGCCAAATTCAGTCACTCCAAAACACCAATCACTCCGTTTATCCACCATTTGACACGTTCATTTCTCAAAAATGTCATCAACCTCTTTGCTAGTTGGTCCACCAGCCCTCCGCTTTGAGCCACCGTTATCCGCCGTTGAAATTCCCGTCTCCGGTGACAATCCCATAACCAATTTAACTGATAAAACCTCAAATCTCAATCTCTCGAAGCTTCCTCTGAGGGGTTTGACGGAAAACAACTCAGCCACTTTCATATCATCCGGCAACCCATGTTTGGATTTCTTCTTCCACGTGGTGCCTGACACGTCACCCGATGATCTGATCGGACGGCTGGAATTAGCTTGGGCTCACAACCCTTTAATGGCTCTGAAGTTGATTTGCAATCTCAGGGGCGTTAGAGGCACCGGTAAGTCTGATAAAGAAGGGTTTTATACGGCAGCGTTTTGGTTACACTATACTCACCCTAAAACCCTTGCTTGTAATGTTCATGCTTTTGCTGATTTTGGGTACTTTAAGGATTTTCTAGAAATTCTATTCAGAATTTTAGAAGGACCGTTTGTGAGGCAAAAAGAGAAAGAGGAGAGAGAACAATGGCGAGGTCGCGGTCGTGGTCGCGGTAGATTTAAGAGGGTTAATAGGCCTAGAGAAGGAAATGAGGAGAAGAAGGAGAAAATTAAGAAAAATTTGGAGGAAATAAAGGAAGAAATGAAGGCAGAACAAGAGAAAGCAAGATGTTTGAGGAAGGAAAAAGAGAGAGCTAAGGCGAAAGAGGCGTTAGAAAAATACTATTCCGATGGGAATTATAGGCTTTTACATGATAAGATATCGGATTTTTTTGCTGAGCTTTTGAGGGCTGATATTGAGAAATTGAATTCTGGAAAAGTTAATGAGATTAGTTTGGCTGCGAAATGGTGTCCGACTGTTGATTCGTCGTATGATAAGGCGACTCTGATGTGTGAGAGCATTGCGAAAAAGATGTTTCCTAGGGAGAATTATAGTGAGTACAATGGGGTTGAGGAGGGTCATTATGCTTATAGGGTGAGAGATAGATTGAGAAAAGATGTGCTTGTGCCTTTACACAAGGCGTTAGAGTTGCCGGAGGTGTACATGAGTGCTAAGAAGTGGAATTCGTTGCCATACAATAGGGTGGCGTCTGTGGCGATGAAGAATTACAAAGAACTCTTTTTGAAGCATGATGAGGAGAGGTTTAATAAATATCTTGAGGATGTGAAGTCAGGGAAGGCGAAAATTGCAGCCGGAGCGTTGCTTCCTCATGAGATTATTGGGGCATTGAGCGACGGAGATGGTGGGGAAGTAGCAGAACTTCAGTGGAAAAGAATGGTTGATGATCTTTGTAAGAAAGGAAAATTAAGTAATTGTATCGCGGTATGTGATGTTTCTGGGAGTATGAATGGGATACCCATGGAGGTTTCTGTGGCACTTGGTGTGTTGGTTTCAGAATTGAGTGAGGAACCGTGGAGGGGAAAATTGATCACGTTTAGCGCTGATCCTGAAATGCAGAAAGTTGAAGGTGATACTTTAAAAGAGAAGACTGAATTTGTCAGGTGTATGGATTGGGGTATGAACACAGACTTCCAGAAAGTGTTTGATAGAATTTTGGAAGTGGCAGTACAAGGAAAACTAAGTGAAGATCAAATGATAAAGAGGGTGTTTGTGTTCAGTGATATGGAGTTTGATCAGGCATCTGAAAATGCATGGGAGACAGATTATCAAGCAACACAACGGAAATTTGTAGAGAAGGGATACAAAAATGTGCCGGAGATTGTGTTCTGGAACCTTCGAGATTCAAGGTCGACTCCTGTTTTGGAAAAGCAAAGTGGTGTAGCACTTGTGAGTGGGTTTTCTAAGAATCTGTTGACCATGTTCTTGGAGGGTGGTGGAATCGTTAATCCAGTGGAAGTTATGGAGCTTGCTATTTCTGGTGATGAGTACAAGAAGCTTGTAGTTTATGACTAATTAATGTGTGGTTGCTCTTTTTGGTTTTAGTTTTCAAACTATATTTTCCAACTTTATTACACCGTCTCTCTTAGATGAAAGAAGTATGTGTTACTTACAATCAACTGGTGACATTAAGCTTTGCTTTTATGGATATGGAGAACACTTGGATAATCTTGTGTTTTGTGCTTCTTCTATTCTGTTTTCTTTTCAATATGGTGGGCTGAATCCCTATAGCTTGCTTACATTCTTTATTAGATGTATGTTCTGCTATTTGAGCTATGTATGTTCTGCACTTTGAGCTCAATTAAACAAATCCATTCTAGTGGTGAGCCGAGCGTCTACCAAAAACAGGTCCTCTACCTTCTTAAAGGCAGGGGTAAGGTCTACGTACACACTACCCTCCCCAGACCCCACTTTTGGGATTACATTGGATATTGTTGTTGTTGTTGTTGCTGTGTTCTAGGTCCAAAATTAAAGTTATCCATTCTAGGTCCAAAAATAAAAGTTGGATTAAGTCTTGATAAAACAGTGTGCGCTCTAGGTCCGTCACATAAGGGAACCAGACATGATCTAGAAGGTATATGAAAGGCTCAGTGCTTTGCTAAATTGTAGTTCTTTTTCTTTCATAGTTAGTTTGTTGCAGACTTGTAGAGGTTGATCTGGTTCCATGGTGTCAAGGAAATGAACTTAGTTTCTTGACCTTGTTTAGTTATAGAAGTACCCTATCAGAATAATTACAATTCCTTTGGATTCTTGTTATTTCTTTTCTGATCCTGAAACAATTGTTTTTTGATTGTTGGTTTTTAAAATGCCAGATTGATTTAGAGGAGCGCCTTGAATCTAACTGGTATCTAAAACTATACACTTCAATGAGATGAACTGTTAGACAGTCCTGAATCACTAGTGATTTTCTGCCTATATTGTCTCTTAGTAGAACTCTATATATGGAGACTCAAAATCCCAGGTATATGTAGACACCTCTTTTACTAATTGACCTTTTAGGTATTCCTGTTTATACAGTTTTATTTATTGAAAATGTAGAATGAAGCTAAGTTAAAGTAGTTGCTTTTATAATGATTGTAAAATGAAGCTAAAGAGTTCAACTTCTGCCTGCTTGTGCTCAGCAATTTCAAATCTCTGGTTATGTTAGAACCAGAGAACGTCGTGAACTCAAACTGTTCCAAGTGTAGGTATCGGGGGGGGGGGGGGGGGGGCTAATGGAAACTTTGTTTGCTTCTCGAGAAGTTAAACAAGATGAACTAATTGCAATACAGAAAGCATCATTTTCATTTAGAAATCATGTCTGCTGAGTTACATAGTTCCTGTAACAGCAAGATACTTTTGTTGAGAATGCCCTTTAACAGCAAGATATATACAGAGAGATAGTCCTTAATAAAGCTCGAAGTTGAGATTTCTGATAATATTACATTTTGTACTTTTGGTGTTTAGTAAAACTTGACCTGACACTGTTCTGGAGAAATCTTTTACTACCATTTTGCAGCTTATTGGTGTGTCACATGTTGATTATCAAGCTGAGAAAAACTATTAACAGGACTCTGGTATGAATGTGATACAGGCATATTCAACTTTTGGTAAGTTTTTGGTGTATAGTGAGTCCCTATAGGGAGTAGCTCTACTATAAAAACTGCGCGAGACGGATAGGTCTAGGCCTAATGAAGAGTGGATGCAATATATGATTGATATACAAGTGCTTTACCTAGACTGGAGCTGAGGTTTCAAGTTTACTGTTTGGTCTTTGGTTCTCTGCAGCTGGTTCATCTTGATGAAGTGTATGAGCATTTGGAAAATGGGATGTATTTACATTACTGGTGTTTTTACATAAGTTCCTTATGAGGACGAGCCAAATTAGGATAGAGGTCGAGGTCGAGGCTATGAAAAAGTTGGGGAGGGGGGGACTAAACAAAAGTTGCCAAATTTAAGGAGGTCCCGAACTATTCTGCCTTTTCTCAAATAACTTTTTGCAGGTGTAAACAGGAAGTTAATACAAAATCTTAATAGACGTGAAAACATCTTGTGTGATCTAGGACTATGATAGTGTGAAGTGTTGGCTGGTATGGCCTATGGGACCATGTGGGGTGTTTGCAAGAATGTCTCCAAAACATTAATATAGATTCATAAAAGGGATAATACATAATTACCTTAGGGTCAACCCTAATGCCAGTTGCATCCTTGTATTTTGCGGGGTTCTATGATTGCCCTATCCTTGTCTTGGATATATTATTTACCTACTTTCAAGATAAACACGCGCTACCACGTGTCCACATGCTAAAAAGAATAAAAAATAAAATCATTTTCTATATTACACCCACTCCACTTTCCCCACGTCTCCTCTTGTTCCCCAAACAAACCTAAAAGAGAGCAATCCTCCCAAACACATTTCCCCACGCCACATCAGTCCACCCAACCCCACTTCCCCCCACCCCTTCTCCTTTAAACAGTCTATGAGAAAAAAAGAAAAAAAAAAGAATTAACCCAAATAGTCATTCACTTAATCGTAAAAATAGTCGGTGAAGGCATAATATATATAAAATTTATGTATTATATGTATATATTGATGTATAATGAATATATAATCTATGTATATGATTAGAAAAAATAAATAATGAATATGACCGGCTATATGTCTAAAGATCAATTTATGCAAGCTTTATGGATCCTAAGGAAGGGTTTATAAAATCTATAAAGTCTGGTCACATTTAAGGAGGATGACAAGAAATGAGGTTATATTATTTAGTCGCCGGACATTTCTTCCGGTCGCCGGATATGTTCCCGGCCAGATTCCTTTCTCTCCTCACGCAGTGTACTGTTCAGGCTCTATATTGGGGGACTTACTTTGGTTTCAAATCTGATAGTGCTTCTAGTTACTGTTTAATCTTTTAAAAAAAATTATTTATAAGATTGAAGTGACCTCTATTATATTTAATCTCCATAGTTTCAAATGAGGAGTAAGTGAAGAAGAAGAGAGAAGTAAAAGGAAAAGGAAAACTTGGAGAAAAACTTAATAAGAATAGTAGGAAAATACATTTAAAAAAAGTGGCAGAATTAAATTTTTAACCTGTGGTTTTGTCTGTCACTCTCCTTAAGAATCTCTAACTTTTTATACTTAGAATACATATAAGAGGGGTTATAGGACCCCAGCAAAATACAATTAAGGGGGTACAACCCCAATGGGTAATTATGTATCATCTCATTCATAAAATTTAAATATAAAAGTTATAGAAACCTCACAAATTTGAAAGTGAACTTTCCTTTCTTTTTTCTTTGTTGGTTTAACACATCACATTTTACATTTTAAACCTTTTCCGCTTCTATGAGCACACTTTAGGGGCAGTCATTGCACTTGTCTACAAATCGATTTGCAAGATTTCCGGCCGAAAAATCGATCTCCAAGTGTCATTGCACTTGTCTACAAACCAAACTAAACCAAACAAAAGAAAAAAAGGGAACTCTTTTTCTGGTGGTTGACAATCGTTTGAACTTGATAAAGGTTGTCTCTCGTCAATAAAATGATCATGTATCATTCGCTTCTCCCTTCCTCTCCTCTATTTAAACTGAGAAAGAAGAAAGAAGGACCGAGTCTGGCAGATCTGCTGCTTCAGACTAATGAATACATGTCTTAACATACACTCCTATCACGAAACAGTTGTTAATCATACATATTCTCATTTTAAATTATAACCAGATCATGGTAAGTAGCATAGTTTGATATAAACATCAATTGATGTTAGTTTTTACCATCGATCAATCATGGCTTATGTAGTGGTCAGCCTTATAAAGCTTGTTAATCCTCTCCCTCTCCCCTTCACTTATTAAGTGGAAAATAGTTTTCGGCTGAGCTCTACTCAAGCAATAAACAAATTGCCTTTTTTCTTTTGTGATTATTAGCAAATATTCTTAGGTCTTTAATAACATCCAGTGCAAAAAATCTCCATTGCATGCATTTTTCCTAATGGCAATAAAAATAAGAGGAATTAACTAGCCCAAAGAAAATAAAGCAAATTAACTATAGATGAGAGAAACACAACTACAGAGACGAACACAAATATAAGAGGAACTCATTTTTCTCATTAATAGATCTAGAAATTAAAGAGCACATCTCATCACAATTTCAACAATTTTTTTCACAATTCAATCAAAAACCACAAGCTTTTGATACTCTTCTCCAGAAATAGCTTGCATCATCACAGCTTCTGGATTCAAAATCCCACCTTCTTCCAAAAACAAAGTCACAAGATTCTTTGAAAATCCACTCACAAGTGCCACTCCTTCTTGTTTACTAGGTACTGGTGTTGCCTCTGAATTCCTCAAATTCCAAAACACAATTTCAGGCACTTTTTCATAACCACTTTTCTTAAACTTTTTTTGTATCACTTTATAATCTGTTTCCCATGGACTAGTTGAAGCCTGATCAAATTCCATGTCACTAAAAACAAACAGTCTCTTTATCATTTGTTCCTCACTCAAATTCCCCTTCACAGCAATTTCAAGAATTTTATCAAACACTTTCTGAAAATCTGTATTCATGTGCCATTTCATTCTCCTAATAAAATCTGTCTTTTGTGACAAATTTTCCCCTTTCACTATGTGAAATTCTGGATTCTGACTAAATGTAATTAGCTTTCCTTTCCAAGGTTCTTCACTAAGTTCAGAAATAAGTAGCCCTAGAGCAACAGAAACTTCCATTGGAGTCCCATGCATACTTCCTGATACATCACAAATTGCCATACAATTTGTTAATTTCCCCTTTTTTGCTAAGTCATCAACCATTCTTTCCCATTGAAGCTCCGCAACTTCTGGCCCCATGGAATCAATTAATGATGCTATTATCTCATGTGGAAGCAATGCACCAGCCGCGATTGTTGTTTTCCCACTCTTCACATCACCAAGATACTGCTCGAATCGTTCTTTATCGTGCTTGTAAAACAATTTCTTGTACAATTTCATCGTTATAAGGAAGCTCATCCCATTTATTTGCACAAATATAAACCTCCGGAATCTCTAACGCCTTGTGTAATGGCACGAGCACTTCTTTCCTCAATCTATCCCTCACACGATAAGCATAATGCGCGTCCTCAAGATCTTGGTACTCAATATAATCGTCGCGAGGGAATAATTTTCTTCCCACACTTTCACACATGCCTTATCATAAGATGAATCAAGAGATGGACACCATTTAGCCGCGAGGCTAAGTTCGTATAACTTCCCTTCATTGTACAACTGCATGTCTTCCCTCAAAGCATCAGCAAAGAAACTAGAGACTTTATCATACAAGAATTGAAATTTACAATCTTGTGTATACCTATCCAATAATTTCTTTGCCTTAGCTATAGTTTTCTCCAATCGAATTCTCTTTGCCTTTCCTTTACTCACATAGGAAATTTTTTTTTTCTTTTCCTCCAAAAGCCCTTCTCTTTTCTTTTCCTCCCACTCTTGTTTTTCATTTTTTCTAACTTCATGACCCTCAATTAATCTATACAAAATCTCTAACACATCCTTAAAATAACCGAAATCAGCAATGGCTTTAATATTACATGCTAGGGTTTTAGGATGGTAAATATGAAGCCATAAAGAAGAAATATAAAACCCTTCTTTCTCTGATTTTCCAGTACCTCTAACACCCCTTATATTACAAATAAGTTTAAGGGTTGTTAAAGCATCATTATTCCAAGCAAGTTCTAATCTTTTCAATAATTGTTCAGGTGGGCTATCGGGAACAACGTGGAAAAAGAAATCTAAGCAAGGATTTCCAGTAGAAAGAAAAGTTGCTGAACCATTCTCTGTTAAACCCATTGGAGGAAATCTTGTTTCTGGTTCTGGTGAGGATTCACATGAACAATCATAATCGCAGTCCCAACATGGAAATTTTCTTGTTTTTTCTGGTATTGGGGTTGATTTAATTATGAGGGAACGAATGGTGGGTAGGGTAGGGGGTGGGGTGGTAATAGTGGTGGAAATTCCTTGAATTTCTGGTGGACCAAGTAATGCAGTAAGTGGTGCCATTGTTGAATATACTAAGGTTGAGAAGGAGGAATTAAGGTGATAGCGAAGTGATATTTAGGGTTACAGTAAAGTGAGAACTGTTTTGATATTTGTTCATATTGAATATGTGGGAAAATATATATAGTGATGGATTACTTGGTGGCTATGTATAACAAAAACACCGACTTTGATCTTTTTGGATCATTATTTACCGACTTGAGTGAAGTTAAGCGGCAGTTTAGGTTATGAAATTTAATTTAATTTGTGTTGATTTACATTTTTGCATGATATATGAAGAAAGGGGAGATACTCAACTCATCTGTATTGCTTGATTCACAATACGGTGTATGAACAAAAAAAAACTTTCTGGAAAATAAAAAATACATTGAGTAATTATTTTGTTCTAAAGTTTATTAGAGTTTAACCAATTATCTGATAATTATTTACTTGAATTATTTTTTTGAAGGCATTATTTATTTAAATTATAGAAATAGAACAGGAGTCATACTTGGTGGCTACACAAAAGTACCACCAACCGGGTTTATTTATTTTTCTTAATTGTTTTTTTGGGGGGGGATCAGTTACACAGCTGGAGTAAAATTAGGCGGAAACCACACAATATGAAGTTCACTATGTGGATGGAAAAAAAAAGTTTACTAATTATTACACGGCAAATAAAATGGAGGAGACTCTCAACTACTGTCGGATCTCTTTATAGCAATATCCATATATAACAGTCATTCACTATAAAAGCTAAAAAAAATTTAGAACCGATTTTTTAAGTTATATTTAACTCTCTATAACAGCTTTTTGCCTATAACAACAACAACCGTATTTATAGCAGAATATTCTTTGTAAAATTACCCCTCAAAATAACAACATATAGAATCTTTAAGATTACTAATAATAATTCTAAAAATATGCAAACAATCATTTCCATTAAATAAAATTTTTATCTCGCATAAAATATAAGATTTGAAAATTTGCAAATAATATCTTTTCCATTGGACAAATTCAAAAAAATAATTAGATAGAAAATTTAGCTATTAAGCTCTTAGATTGTCTTCGAGGGAAAACTATTGGATGCCTTCTTGCTGAAAATTTGGACACGAACCTTCACCAATTCAAGCGTTATATCGCTAATAAAAGAATGAAATCTATAAAACAAGCTATAATTACAAAGTTCTTCCATCATTCTTGAAAGAATATATTTTTCTAGATAGCTTTAAAATATGTGCCTTAGAGTTTAAATCTTTATACGTTTAGTTATGAATTTATTAATAATGTATTAGCTTTTTTCAATATTTAATTAGTAAAATATGCGTAGTTTTTTAGATTTTAAATTTGAATAATTTTCTTATCTTTCATATGTAGCATTAAAAAAGGAAAAATAATCAATTTTTGGATAATTTTTATCTATAACAGTCAAAAATATTTAAACGTCAAATATTTTTATAAGTGTATAACAGTCATTCATTATAAAAGACAAAAAATCTCGGAACAAACAAGGTGTTATAGAGATGGTCAACTCTATATATCTTGTCATACGAATGACATAGAGATCAAAATAACGTAAAGTGTTTTTGTAACGCTTTCGAATTATATACTTTAATAAAATTACTTTTCACACGCAAATTAATTTTTAGGGTTGTTAATGTCCCAAATCTCATTACAATTTAAATAACGCTTTGCACTACACTCTACAGCAGTAAAAAACCTAACGCTAGCATAGTACATTTTAAAGTTGTTACAGCTCTTTAAATCAAAGAACAGTCATTGCGAAGCGATGAGTATTGTTCTTAGACCGTTTCTAATTTGCCCACAAAATTTTAGGTAATTCGGAGCCTGACACCCGAATTCATGAATTTGGCGCGGACATAATAAGCACACGAAAAATCAAAAATCATCCTAAATTTCTGTTTTATGGCCCTAATGCCATAAACCGAGGAACGATCACGGCAAAACGAAGACTTTGTTCATTAGGTCATTTCTGATGTGTCCAAATAATTTTAGGCAATTCGAAGCCTATTGCCTGAATTCATAATGACGGCGTGGACATTAGCACACGAAAAATCGAAATATCGTCCTCAATTCCTATTTTATGGTCCTAAAATGCCAAAAAATAAGGAACGGTCATGATAAAGATATGACTATTTTTCATTATGTCAATTCTCATAGTCCCACAAAATTTTAGGTGATTCAGAGCCCGTCGCTCGAATTTAAGAAGATGACGTGGACATTAACACACGAAAAATTAAAAATCAAAATAAATTCCTATTTTATGGCTCTAAAATGCCAAAAAATGAGGAACATTCATGACAAAGCAATTAATATTGTTCATTAGGTTATTTCTGATGAGCCCACAAAAATTTAGGCGATTCGAAGCCCGTCGCCCAAATTCATGAAAATACTGTGGACATTGACACACGAAAAATCAAAAATCATCCTGAATTATTGTTTTATAGCTCTAAAACAACAAAAAAACGAGGAACGACCACGACGAAGTTATGACTATTGTTCATTATGTCGTTTCTTATTATACACAAAATAGTCAATTTGGAGCCCCTCGCCCTAATTCATGAACATTTAATCAAAAATCGTCCAAAATTGTTGTTTCATAGCCCTAAAGTACCAAAAAATGAGGAACAATCATGGTGAAACTATGACTATTGTTCATTAAATCGTTTATGATGGGCCCACAATATTTTAGACGATTCAAAGCCTGACGTCCGAATTCATGAAGATGACATGGACATTGTCATGACCCAGAATCCGTTAAAGGTCGTGATGACGCCGGACACCACTGTCAGGCAAGCCAACACTAAATAATTAATTAAATTCTCATTTTAATATTTTTAAAATCGTAAATTTACTTCATTTTACCTAGTAAAAGATGAGTTTACAGAATAAATAACAATATTTTTCAATTTCAATACTGAACATCCCATAATCATCCCAAAACCCAGTGTCACAAGTGCATGAGCCTTTTCTAGAAATTTAAAATAAAATACAATAGCTGTCCGGAATACAAATATGGACAGGAAAGAAAATACAATACTCTGAATGAGACTCTGCTGGCTGCTGTGCGTCGTATAGAATGCAGCTCACTTAAGTCCCCCGCCATAATCGCGCCTCTGCGCTCACAAGGCCGCTAAACATATGTGTACCTGCACAAAAATATGCAGCAAGTGTAGTATGAGTACGTAAATCAACGCATACCCAGTAAGTATCCCGCCTAACCCCGAAGAAGTAGTGACGAGGGGTCGACTTCGACACTTACTATGCGTTATAAATAGGATATCAATTATATAATTAAGTATGGATCATATGAACAGTTGCAAGCTCAATATTTTGATGTAAGTAAGCAGTTCTTTTATAATTAAGAAATCTCCAAATTTATCTCCCATTATTGAACCATTTAACTCAGGCCGAGGAGGCAATATCATTATTTTTAAATTTCAAGGCAAGTAATTCAAGCATGCGCAAAATCATGTCGAGGTCGTACGGTCCGGTCCAACAAATATTTAAATTGTGCACTCCCAGAGGGTTGAATGGCGCGAACTATAGATGCATCTATTTAATCTGTCGAGGCGTTTGACCTGTTCCACGAGAATAAACACATTCAAACAGTCAGTCGAGACTTCATCAAGGGGGAATTATCCAAGAAAATGGCAATTGCTCTTTTAACATTCAAGAAATGATGTTTAGCTTTTTAGAAAAATTTATTTACCAAGTTCGATATGATTTAAGCATTTTAAATTGACAACAAGGTTGCGAATATTACAAGTAGAGCATGCTTTTGGGTCCTAGATTACCCGGACTTAAGCATAATAGTAGCTACGTACGGACTCTCGTCACCTTGGGCGTACGTAGTCCCCACAAATAGGAGCACATATTGATTTATTTCACCTATGGGGTAAATTCCTTCTTACAAGGTTAGAAAGGAGACTTACCTCGTTCCGAAGTTCCATAACCGGCTTCCGAGCCCTTCAACAACTTGAATCGATGCACAACGCTCCAAAACTAGCCAATAATTATGCAAACCCATTAATATATACTCAAATACTCAATATAATCCAATTTATAACAATTTCTAACCCCGATCGAAAAGTCGATAAAAATCACCCTCGGGCCCACGTGCAAGGATTCCAAATATTTTCGAAGATAAACTTTACCCATAACCTCATTCACTCAAATATATAGTTTATTCTCAATTACATGCCCAATTTCGTGGTCAAAATCCAAAAATACCAAATTCTAGGTCTTCTACCAAAAATCTCACAATTTATACTAATTTCCATGTTTAAATCCGTATGCAAACCATGTATTTAACGTATAATAAGTGGGAATCACTTACCTTGGCATTGATGACGAAGAATGAGTTCCAAACTCGCTCCAAGACCGGCTCTCATGGAGAAAATAGGGTGAAAATGAACCAAGCCCTCGTTTTTAAAGAACACACTGCCCAGTCCCGACGTTCGCACCTGCGGCTTCGCAGGTGCGAGACACCTTCCGCTTATGCGCCTTCTTCCGCTTCTACGAGGCATTTTTCGCTTTTGCGCTTGCGCAGATGCGGCCAAAAGCTCCACACCTGCGGTCCTTCACCTGGCTGGCCTGCTCCGCATCTGCGACTCTAAATGTCGCTTCTGCGCCCTCCACACCTGCGGCCAAAACCTTGCAGGTGCGGGTACACCAAATATCAGCTGCCTCAACTCTTCTTCAAATTCCAAATTCGATCTGTTAACCACCCGGAATCCACCCGGGGCCCTCGGGACCTTAACCAATTATACCAACACGTCCCAAAACACATTGCTAACTTAGTCGAGCCTTCAAATCATGTCAAACAACATCGAATTCATGAATCGCACCCCATTCCAAGCTTAATAAACTTTAGAATCTCAAACTTCTACATTCGTTGCCGAAACCTATCGAATCACGTTCGATTGACCTCAAATTTTGCACAGAAGTCACATTTGACATTACGGACCTACTCCAACTTTTGAAATCGGAATCCGACCCCGATTTCAAAAAGTCGACTTCCGGTCAAACTTCTCAAAAACCTTTAAATTCCTAACTTTCGCCAAACGACTCCAAAATGACCTACGGACCTCCAAATCTACTTTCGGACGCGCTCCCAATACCGGAATCACCATACGGAGCTATTCTCATATTCAGAATTCCAAACGGACATCGATAACATTGAAATGCACGTCAACCCATATTTATAAAATTCTTCCAAAATGCTAACTTCCACAATAGGTGCCGAAACGCTCCTAGGTCATCCAAAATTTGACCCGAACATACTCCCAAGTCCAAAATCATCATACGAACCTGCTGGAACCTTCAAATCCCGATTCCGAGGCCGTTTACGCTAAAATCTAATCTTAGTCAATTCTTCCAATTTAAAGCTTTCGAAATGAGAATGTTCTTTCCAATTCAACTCCGAACTTCCCGAAATTCAATCCCGACCATGCGTATAAGTCATAATACCTGAAGTGAAGCTACTCATGGCCTCGAACTACTGAACGACGCGCTAGGGCTCAAAACGACCGGTCGGGTCGTTACAGACATTAGCATACAAAACTTTGTAATCGTTGAGAATTCATATTTTATGGACCTAAATTGTCAAAAAATGACAAATGGTCATGGATAAACAAATTACAATTGTTCATTAGGTCATTTTTAATCCGTCCACAAAATTTAAGCGATTCGGACCCCGTCGTCCGAATTCATGTAGATGGCGTGGACATTAGCAAACGAAAAATTAGAAATCATCATTAATTTTTATTTTATGGCCCTAAAATCCCAAAAACAAGGAACGATCATAGTGAAGCTATGACTATTGTTAACTAAGTCATTTGTGAAGGAATTACTAAATTTTAAGTGATTCGGAGCCCGTCGCCTAAATTCCTGAAGATGGTATGGAATGCACACAAAAAATTGGAAATAGTCTTGACTTCCTACTTTATTTGCCAAAAAATGAGGAACAATCGTGTGAAGCTATAAGCATTGTTCATTAGGTCGTTTCTGATGGTCTCACAAAATTTTAGGAGATTCCAAGCCCGTCGCCCGAATTCATGAAAATAGTGTGGACTAGAACACGAAAAATTGAAAATAGTCCTGAATTTCTGTTTTATGGCCTTGAAACACAAAAAATAAGGAATGTTAATGGTGAAATTATGACCATCGTTCATTAGGTCGTTTTAATGTGCCCACAAAATTTTAGGCGATTCGGAGCCTGTCGTCTGAATTCATGAAGTTACCGTGGATATTAGCACACGAAAAATCAAAAAAGTCTTGAATTTCTACTTTATGGCCCCATAACTCTAAAAATGAGAAACAGTCATGACGAAGCAATTACTCTTGTTTATTAGGTCATTTCTGATGGTCCCACAAAATTTTAGGTGATTCGCAGTCCGTCGCCTGAATTCATGAAGATGATGTGGGCATTAAAATATGAAAAATCGAAAATGGTCATGAATTCCTATTTATGGCTCTAAAATGCCAAAACATAAGGAACACGCATGGCGAATCAATGACTATTATTCATTAGGTCATTTCTGATAGGTCCACAAAAATTTTAGGCGATTCAAAACTCGCCGCCCGAAATTCATGAAGATGGCGTGGATATTAGTTCATCAAAAATCAAATATTGACATAATTCCTATTTTATGGCTCTAAAACGCCAAAAAACGAGAAACAATCATGGAGAAACAATAACTATTGTTCATTATATCATTTCTGATGGGCCCACAAAATTTTAGAAAATTCGGAGCCCGTCGCCCGTATTCATGAAGATGACATGGATATTAGCAGCACACGAAAAAATGGACATTATCTCAAATTCCTGTTTTATGGCCCTAAAATTTTAAAAACTAAAGAATGGTAATGGCAAAACAATAGATGTTGTTTATTTTATCGTTTCTGACGGGCACACATGTCACGTCCCAAAATTCATTAAAGGTCGTGATGGCGCCTAACACCGTCGTCGGGCAAGCTAACCATAATTAATTAACTTAATTACTCATTTTAGTATTTTTGAAATCAAAATTTCTTCAATTAAATAGTAAAGATAGAACTCATAGAGTAAGTAATAAATATGTTAGCAAATAAATTACTAAACAACCCATAACCACTCCCAAAACCCTGTGTCACAAGTGCATGAGCATTTACTAGGGAGTAAATTAAAATATAGAATCTGTCCGGAATACAAATTTAACAGAAAAAATATAAAACTCTGAAGGAAACTCTGTTGGCTGTGGATCATAATATAAAATGCAGCTCACCTAAGTCCCCGCATTTAACCACACCTCTGCGCCCACAAGGCGGCTAGACATATCTATACCTGCACAAAAATGTGCAGCAAGTGTAGCCTGAGTACGTAAACAACGTGTACCTAGTAAGTATTAAGCCTAATCTCGAAGAAGTAGTGACGAGAGGTCGACTTTGACACTCACTATGGGTCAATAATATTACAATAGAATATATTGAATTAAACATGATTTTTAGATGAACAATCAATAATTTTCGTAATAAGCAGAAATAATTAATTTCTTACATTTCAATAATTTCCAATTTATCAATTAACTTCACAAGCATCAATTAAAATATCAAGGTATTGTGTAATTATTATTATTATTAGGCACAATTTCTATTGAGGTCGTACGACCCGATCCAGAGTGTCGTTACACTGCCGAGGGACGTGTGGCGCGATCCATAGATGCATCTATATTGCCGAGGCGTTCGGCCCGCTCCACAAGAAATGAGGACATTTTCTTATGTACCTTAATAAAGAGAATATATATATATATATATATATATATATATATATATATATATATATATATATATATATATATATATATATATATATATATATATATATATATATTTATTTATTTATTTATTTATTTATTTGTCGTGACAACAGGAGGATATACAAATTTCTACAACAGTTAAATATTCTGAACAAAATTTCAAGTAGCTGAGATTTCAACCTTTTACCATTTCCTCTAACAATTTGCAACATAATTCTATTGCTTTAATTAAATAAGAATACAATTATCACAAGTAATTCATGATTTGAGTCCTAAACTACTCGGACTTTAGCAATATTAATAGCTATGCACGGACTCTCATCACTTCGTGCATACATAGCCCCCACAATTAGCAATAATTATTAATTTAAATCACCTATGGGATAAATTCCCACTTACAAGGTTAGATAAGAGACTTACCTTGTCTCAAAGCCCACTTTCCGATCACAACGTCGTGTAAAAATCCCAATTCGGTGCCGAAAAATCCGAAACTAATCCAAATGTTATATAAAATAATTAATACATATTTGAAAATTCAAAATTAGACTATTAAATAAATTACCCTATCCAAAATGGTAAGTTTCTAAAATTCACCCCGGGCCCACGTTCCCAGATTCTGGAAATATTTGGAGGAAAACGTTACCCATAATCTCAAGAACTCAAATATACAATTTTTATCCAATTCCATAACCATTTTCGTGGTTAAAATCCAAAAATACCAATTTCTAGATTTTTCTTCCAAATCCCAAATTTTTACAATTTTTCATGTCTAAATCTATATATAAACCTTGTATTTAACTTACAACTAGAAGAAATCACTTACCTCTTGATGATGATGGAACCCCCCTCTCAAAATGCTTTCACAAATCGCCTAAGTCCAAGTGGGAAATGAGGGAAATGAGCTAAGTCTCGGAATAAAAGCCCTTGGCTCCAGTCGCAGATGTCGCATTTGCGACAAGGGATTCGCAAATGCGCCCTTCGCAAATGCGAAGAAAGCATCGCAAATGCGACCCCTGACAGAGATAGCCTTCATCGCAAATGCGATACAGAGTTCACAAATGCGAACTCTTCAGGCTTCGCAAAAGCGACCATATTGTCGCAAATGCGATCCATTCCCTCAGCAGCCCAGGTTCGCAAATGCGAACACTGCCTCGCAAATGCGATAGTCGCAACCAAAACATCACAATTGCGATCATGCCAGAACCAGCAATCCAACTTCTTAACAAAACACTCCGAAGCCACTCCAAAACTCACCTGAGCCCCTGGGGCTCCAAACCAAACACCCACACAAGTATAAAAACATAACACGAACTTGTTCGAGGCCTCATATCACATCAAACAATGTCAAATTCATGAATCGCACCCCATTCCAAGCTTAATGAGCTTTAGAACTTCAAACTTCTACATTCGATGCTGAAACCTATCAAATCACGTCAGATTGACCTCAATTTTTGCACACAAGTCACATTCGATATTACGGACCTATTCCAACTTCTAGAATTGGAATCCGACCCCGATATCAAAAAGTTCACTTCCGGTCAAACATCTCAAAAACCTTCAAATTTCTAATTTTCGCCAAATGACAACAAAATGATCTACGGACCTCCAAATCCATTTCCGGACGCGCTCCTAATACGAGAATTACGATACGGAGCTATTCCCAGACTCAGAATCCCAAATGGACATTGATGACATTAAAATGCACTTCAACCCAAATTTATGAAATTCTACCAAAATATCATCTTTTCATAATAAGCACCGAAATGCTCTCGGGTCACCCAAATTCCGATCCGGACATATGTCCAAGTCCGAAATCATCATACGAAACTATTGGAACTTTCAAATTCCGATTCCAAGGTCATTTACTCAAAAGTTAAAGTTTGGTCAACTCTTCCAACTTAAAGCTTCCAAATTTAGAATTTTCTTTCCAAACCAACTCCGAACTTCTCGAAATTAAATTTCGACCACATGTACAAGTCATAATACCTGAAGTAAAGCTACCGAAGGCCTCAAACCGCCGAATGACGCGCTAGATCTCAAAATGACCGATCGGGTCGTTACAACACAAAATTCGACGATTTGGAGCCCGTTGCCCGAATTCATGAAAATGGCGTGGACGTTAGCACACGAAAAATTTGAAATCGTCTTGAATTCCTATTTTATGCCCCTAAAATGCCAAAAAATAAGGAACGTTCATGGTGAAGCAATGACTATTATTCATTAGGTCGTTTCTTATGGGCCCATATAAGTTTAGGCAATTCGGAGCCTGTTGCCTGAATTCATAAAGATGGCGTGGATATTAGCACACAAAAAATTAAAAATCGTCCTAAATTCATGTTTTATGGCCCTAAAACATCAGAAAGTTAAACTAGTCAAATACAATCGTACAAAATGACACAGAAGGCATATTAAATAGACAGAAAGTTACAATCATTTATATGCACAGGTTCATCAATGTATAACAACATATTATATTTTAAACGGCGAGTTAAATTGAGGTCAACAACAACAACAACAATCCAGTGAAATTCCACAAGTGGGGTCTAAGGAGGGTAGTGTGTATGCAGATCTTACCCTTACTCCGGGGAAGTAAAGAGGTTATTTTCTATAGACCCTTGGCACAATAAAAGTTTACCTTCTTTTATAGGAAAAAAAAAAGGAAAAAAAGTTTACCTTCTTTTGAGCCTTAGCTCTTTATCTTGCTGCTTCAGCTGAGATAGCAACACTCTACAATCCTCTATATAGGACTCCATATTCTTCCTATTCTTTCAAACATACCCAAAAAGAAAAAAAGGATTTCAGAAAATTAATTATACTTTTTAAATATTCAAAAAATTTATCATTACTATTCACTACTAGAAATCTGCCAAAATTTATCCAAATCATACCGACCAAAATCGGTCGAAAGAAAAACCGACCGAAATCAGTCGCAAAAGTCAAATAAAAATTTTGACTAAACAATACCGATCGATTTCTGTCGGAAAAGTGATCCCACAATAAAGAAACAATGATTTGTCTGACACATATAACAATTTCGACCAATGTCGGTCGGAAATTGACCAATATTTGACCAAAACCTCGTCAGACTTTGCATATTATCTACCAAAAAAATATTTAATTAAAAAAATTCAATTATACCGACCGAAGATAGTCGGAAATTTTGATTTAATTTTTTCCGCCCATGCTCAATTATTCTTTTCCCATAAGAAGAATAGTATTTTAAAATTATTATGAATATACCAACCGATTTTGGTCGGTATTAATGGTAAAAAATAGTCAATCACTTATAAATTATTGTTATTTACAATATATATATATATATATTTATCATTCGTGTGCTTTTATATAAATTACACTTCGTATCCATATACGTGTAATAAATTCTAATAGAGTGTATGATTTTATTTCATTTATGATAATTTACACTTACATACATATGACTAGCGTTGATGATTTATTCTCAACTGTTCAAACTCGAATGCTTGGTGATTTATTCTCAATTGGATATAATACATATTAAATTGGATACAACTTAATATTGGATATAGATCAAATATTAAGTTGTATCCAATTATATTAAGTTGTATTAATATAATTTAATTCAATTGTAGTAAGTTTTAATCGAATATCATTGAATTTTTAAGTGATCCACCGATTATGTATCCGAGCAAAGTACTAATAAGGTGATTGAGAATAAAACATTCAAGACTGTGTCGATAGTACACATCTTGGAACATCTAGTCACTCATTATACCGGAGCATCTAGTCACTTAAACTCCAAGATTTGTTTTCTTATTTAGTCACCGATCAAGCATTCGAGTATGAACAGTTGAGAATAAATCATCAACGCTAGTCATATGTATGTAAGTGTAAATTATCGAGTTTAATTGATATAGTCGTTGTATCCAACATGCTATGATATAACACACACACACGCATAATTATATTAAATTATATCAAGTTATATTAAGCTGTATTAATACAATTTAATTCAATTATGGTAAGTTTTAATCGAATATAGTTTATATATATATATCATAGCATGTTGGATACAACGACTATATCAATTAAACTCGATCAATTCAATTATATATATAATATTTATCATCCGTGTGCTTTTGTATAAATTACACTTCATAACGGTATACGTGTAATAAACTCCAATAGAGTGTATGATTTTATTTCATTTATGATAATTTACACTTACATACGACTAGCGTTGATGATTTATTCTCAACTGCTCATACTCGATTGCTTGATAATTTATTTTCAATTGGATATAATTTATATTAAATTGGATACAACTTAATATTGGATATAGATCCAATTATATTAAGTTGTATTAATACTTTGCTCGGATACTTCATCCGTGGATCAATTGAAAATTCAATTATATTAAATTGAATACAACTTAATATTGGATATAGATTCAATATTAAGTTGTGTCCAATTATATTAAGTTGTATTAATACTTTGCTTAGATACTTCATCGGTGGATCAATTGTGTAACGATCCGGCTGATTGTTTTGAGAGTAATAGCCCTGATCCCCTATTAATTATTTTTTCAGTACCTTTTCTTCTTGTGTGACTTGTCGGGAGGTTTTGTTTTTGGTTTCAGAGTGTTTTGGGATACTTAATCCCTAAACGGAAGCTTAAGCCTTAGGATTTTGACCGTAGTCGAAACAGTGTGAAGACAACTTCGGAATGGAGTTTTGTTGATTCCGTTAGCTCCGTTGGGTGATTTTGAACTTAGGAGCGTGTCCGGAATATGAATTGGGGGTTTGTAGCTAAATTAGGCTTGAAATGGCGAAAGTTGAATGTTTGGGAATTTTGACTGGTAGTAGACTTATTGATATCGAGGTCGAATTCCGATTCCGGAAGTTAGAGTAGGTCCGTAATGTCGAATATGACTTGTGTGCAAAATTTGAGCTCAATCAGACGTGATTTGATAGGTTTCGACATCGTTGTAGAAGTTTGAAGTTTCAAGTTCATTAAGTTTGGATTGGAGGGTGATTCATGTTTTTGTTGTTGTTTGACGTGTTTTGAGGGCTCGACAAAGTCCGTATGGTAATTTAGGACTAGTGCGTATGTTTGGTTGAGGTCCCGGGGGCCTCAGGTTGATTTCGAATGGTTAACGGATCAAATTTGGTTTTGGAAGTATAGTTGAAGCTGTTGCACCTGGTGTAATCGCATTTGCGCAACATTCACCGCAGGTGCGAGCCCGCATAAGCGAGCCAATGGACGCAGGTGCAGTTTGGAAGGAAGAGGCCAGAGGTCTCAGGTGCGGAGGTATAACCGCATCTGCGGATCCGCAGATTCGGAAGATGGAGCGCATAAGCGGAAGGGACTAGGGCGTAAGGGATCGCAGAAGCGGAAGAATTCCGCCGGAGCGGGCGCGCAGGTGCGGCCCATTGCTCGCAGATACGGACCTAGTCCCTTTAAGTCATTTCCGCACCTGCGATTGAAATTCCGCAGGTGCGGTGTCGTAGATGCGACTATGGGCCGCAGGTGCGAAATTTCTAGACATAACACTCAAATGCAAGGGTTCGCGATTTTTGCTCATTTTAACATTTTGAGCTCGGGTTTGGCGATTTCTTGAGAGTATTTTGAGGTATTTCTTGATGTATGTCCCTTGTGCTTATTTTTGATCAATAATCTTACTTCCCCATTTACTTTTCTACCTAGTTAGTGTGCATTTAAGGTGAAATTTGGGAGTTTGAGACTAGGGATTTGAAGAGTTGAATTTTGGGTTTTGAGTGGTCATTTGAGGTCGGATTTTGATAAATTTTGTATGGTTGGACTCGTGAGTGAACGGGCTTTCGGATTTTGTAATTTTTGCCCAATTCCGAGTGTGATTTTGTGGTCGACGTTTTAGGACGGATTTCAGAATTTTTGTTAAAGTCTTGATTTCATTAATTAGATTAGTCTATTATAGTTGTATTTATGATATGTAATTATTTTTGGCTAGATTTGGGCCATTCAAAGTCGGATATTCGTGGAAAAGGCATTATTACCGATTGATTGAGCTTGGTTTGAGGTAAGTGGCTTACCTAACCTTGTGTGGAGGAAATTCCCTTAGGATTTGGTACTATCGTGATATGTGAGCGTCATGTACGTGAGGTGATGAGTACATACACGGGCTATTTGTTGAAAAATCCGATTTATTTTACTGAGTAGTAACATGTTTTTTCTTTAATTTGCGTTATACTGTTTAAATGAGTATTAGTCTATTTTCATTCTTAATTGAGCTATTCCAACATGCGTAGTTATCCTGTTTTGTCTAATATCGCATGTCTACGTACTTTAACTGCTTATTTGAACTCTGTGAAGCATGCCTAGTTGATTTCCTTTTTTTCTTGTTCTTTATCAGTCTTAACTGTAGAATTCTTACTGTTAACTATGGTATTTATCGGTTGAGCTGTGTGTTTACTTTTGAGACTACGATGCGGTTCCTCATGAGTTCTCCCTGCATATTTACTTTTGAGACTACGAGGCAGTTCCTCGGGAGTTCTCCATGCACATTTACTTTTGAGACTACGAGGCAGTACCTCGGGAGTTCTCCCTGCACATTTACTTTTGAGACTACGAGGCAGTTCTTCAGGAGTTCTCCCTGCACATTTACTTTTGAGACTACGAGGCGGTTCCTCGGGAGTTCTCCCTGCATATTTACTTTTGAGACTACGAGGTGGTTCCTCAGGAGTTCTCCCTATATATTTATTTTGGGACTACGAGACGGTATCTCGAGAGATCCCCTGCTGTTTACCCTTGTGTGTTGTACTGTTGCCTTGCTGTGTTTCCTTTTGTTAAATTCTAGTCTCTTATTATACTGTATATTCTTCTGCTTTACTTATTATATACCAGTGGGCCTGACCTGACCTCGTCACTGCTCGACCGAGGTTAGGCTTGACACTTACTGGGTACTATTGTGGTATACTCATGCTACTCTTCTGCACATGTTTTTGTGTGTAGATCCAGATACTACTTATCAACCCCACTATTAGCTGAGAGTGATTGCTGCTGTATTGGAGATTTCAAGATACATCTGCCGTGTCCACAGATCTCGGAGTCCCCATCTATTCTCTCCTATGTCATTTACATTTTGTACTTCTTTTGTTGGACTCTGGTGTATAGAGATACTAGTTTCCTTCTGTAGCTTGTGACTTACGATGTTTCAGGTTTTGGAAAGACTGTGTATTATAGAGTATTGGTTATTCAGTTATCCATTGATGTTAGTTGCTAAGTTTTACTTTCGTTTTTGCTATATCTTCGCAATTTGTTAGGCTTACCTAGTCGTAGAAAGTAGGTGTCGTCACGACGTTAATCGAAGGGAATTTGGATCGTGACAAATTAAAAATTTAATTATATTCGTTTAAAACTTACTATATATATATATATGTGTGTGTGTGTGTGTGTGTGTGTGTGTGTGAGAGAGAGAGAGAGAGAGAGAGAGAGAGAGAGAGAGAGAGTATTATATATATATATATATATATATATATATATATATATATATATATATAATTTATATAATATATATAGATTGTAAATAACAATAATTTAATTTTTGACCACGAAAATCGACCGAAATCGGTCGGTATATTTATAATAATTTAAAAGGGGATTATAATGACACCGCCGGTCATTTTGAGTGTATTAGCCCCGATCCCCTATTTACTGCTTTCCTCGTATCTATTTCTGCGACTTGTCAAGAGGTCTTGTTTTTGGTTTCGGAGTATTTTGGGACACTTAGTCCCTAAAACGGAAACTTAAGTCTCAGGATTTTGACCGTAGTCGGAAGTATGTGAAGACGACTCCGGAATGGAGTTCCGTCATTTTCTTTAGCTCCGTTGGGTGATTTTGGACGTAGGAGCGTGTCCGGACTGTGAATTTGAGGTCTGTAGCTAATTTAGGCTTGAAATGGCGAAAGTCGAATTTTTGGGAAACTTGATCGGGGGTTGACTTTTTGATATCGGGGTCGGATTCTGATTCCGGAAGTTGGAGTAGGTCTGTAATGTTGAATATGACTTCTGTACAAAATTTGAGGTCAATCGGACGTGGTTTGGTAGGTTTCGGCGTCATTTGTGGAATTTGAAAGTTTAGAAGTTCTTTAGGCTTGAATCCGGGTATAATTGGTGTTTTGATGTTGTTTTGAGTGATTCAAAGGTTCGGCTAAGTTCGCATGGGGTTTTATGACTTGTTGGTATGTTTGGTTGAAGTCCTGGGAGCCTCGGGGGTGTTTCGGATGCCCATCGGAAGGAAATTTGGACATAGGCATTGATGATTTCTTCTGGTGTTCTGGTGTTTCGCACCTGCGGTGGGAGCCCGCAGGTACGGCCCCGCAGAAGCGAAGAGGAGGACGCAGATGCGGGCAAGGCTGGATTGGACTGGAAGTGCAGGTGCGAGGTTAGGAGCGCATCTGCGAAACCGCAGATGCAGAAGGGTAGGCGCACATGCGGAATATGGGAGCTTAAGTGAGATCCACATCTGCGATAAAATTTCCACATGTGCGGCGTCGCAGATGCGATAGAAGGTCCGCAGGTGCGGTTTTGCTAGGCAGAACCTATAAATAGAAGACTTCGAGATTTTTCACCATTTTCACATTTTGGAACTCGGATTTTGGAGGATTTTGAGGAGGATTTTGAAGTGTTTGCTGAGGTAAGTTCCTTGTGCCTGTTTTTCTTCAATAATGGTGTTTACCCACTGATTTTACACCTAGTTGGTGAGTTTTTGAGGTGAGATTTGGGAGATTAAGGCTTGGGAATTGGAGAGTGAATTTTGGGGTTTTGGAGGGGCAAATGATGTCGGATTTTGATAAATTTGGTATGGTTAGACTCGCGAGTGAATGGGCTTTCAGGTTTTGTGACTAACGTGGGCCCGGGGGCGGGTTGAGCCGATTTCAGATTTTGGACTATATTTTAGTAGTTTTCTCGTGGAATTGACCCTTTTAGCCAATATTGATTATCTCGTACAGTTTGTGACTAGATTCGGGGCATTTAGAGGCCGATTCGAGAGGCAAAGGTATTTCGGAGTAGGATTTCTACGCGGTTGAGGTAAGTAACAGTCTTAAATGTAGTTTTGAGGGTATGAAACCCAGAGAATTAGCATGATGTGAATATTTGGAGGTGACACACATGCTAGGTGACGGGCGTGTGAGCGTGCACTGTGAAGCATTGTGACTTGGTCCGTCCCGTGAGAGGGTAAGGTTGAATAGCCATTGTTATTACTTGTTTTTCCTTGTCTTTGAGCAATTGACTACCTTTCATGTTAGAAACCATGCTTAGGCCATATGATATCACTGTTGGGACCCGCAACGGTCGTATAATTGTTGAATTGACTGCTAATTACTATCTTGTACTCAGTCAAAGTCTTACTTTTGTGTTATATCTTTATTCCCTCTCATTTCTTGTTGATACTTGTTGTATTCTCTATTTGGGCTAATTATTATGATATTCTGTGAGCCCGAGGGGTTGGAGAGGTTAGTAACTGAGATAGGGCCTGAGTGCCGAGCTGTCTCTCTCTCTCTCTCTCTCTCTCTCTCTCTCTCTCTCTCTCTCTCTCTCTATATATATATATATATATATATATATATATATATATATATATATATATATATATATATATATATATATATATATATATATATAGAGAGAGAGAGAGAGAAACAATATTGGATCGGGTTGCACGCTGCAACAATATTAGATCGGGCTGCTCGCCGCAACAATATAGCGCTTGGGATGAAGGAGCCCCTCTGGGGTCTGTACACCCCCAGTGAGCGCAGGTATCTATTGAGAGTGTGTATTGAGGGCTGAGAGCCGAGAGTATGAGCTGTTGAGATGAGTTGAGTGATTGCTCCCTTGAGAGGTTGTACTTGCTTTTATCTATTGTTGCACTTAGTTGTTATCTGTTGTTATTGTGAAATTTCTAGAAGATTCATATCTGTTTTACTTGAGTTCGAATTGATTTGACTTATACCACCGGATTTGAAAGCATGTTCACTCTTTACTGAAAACTTTTGAAATGATCTGTATTTTTATAGCTTGTCACTGCTTCTCAATTCCTTATTTAATTCTGTTACTTGCTGAGTTGGTTGTACTCATGCTACACTATGCACTGCACTTCATTTGCAGATCCAGGTGTGTGCGGTTCTAGCAGTCGCTGAGTTCGTGCGCGAGCTGATTATCGGAGACTTACGAGGTAGCTGCCAGCGTCCGCAATCCTTTCCTTGTTTCTCCTTTCTTATTATCCCTTCTCTCTTGTATTGGCATTTGGCACAGGCTGTAGTAGACTATGTTTCTAGATTGGTTGTTAGATGCTCATGACTTAGTGACACCCCGATGTCGGGCTATCTTTCCGCACTTGTGTTTTGGATTTTTACCCCGTTATTATGTAAACTTTTAGTTAGTTTAATTGCTTTAGCTCACTTCTGTTATTTATTGAAAGCATATTGAGGATGTCGGCTTGCCTAGTTCCACGATAGGCGCCATCACGGCTAGTTAGGTATTTGGGTCGTGACAGGGATAAATTTAATTAAATATTACGACCGAACTCGGTCAAAATTGTTGAGGTCAAACGGTCAAAACATATTTTATTATTACCGATCAACATTTCCGACTGAAGTCGGTCGGTAATAATCTAATTAGACTGGACAGACGTGTTTTCTTCCCCATTTTCATCTTTTCCCTCTCTCTTCTTTCTCTCTTCCATCTCTCTTTCTCACACCTTTTTTTTTACCTAAATCCCACCCAAAATCAAGTCCCTCACCCCCAAAATCGAAACCCCACCTCCCCCAGCCCCACCTCCTCCGCTTGCCACTGCCGCCGCCGCACGCCGCCTCCACCATTGTCACTCCCCTCCCGTCGCCGCCACTGCCATTCTCTTTCAAGGTTAGTGTTCTACCTTATTAGCCTTTTAATTTTTAATTTATTGCATGCCTAATATAATTTTATGCAATTGTTTTAGGGTTTTTGTCTATTTTGAATTTATGTGACGAAATTTGGCAGTTTTTGAACTACATTGTAATTAAAGTGAACTACATTGTAACTAAAATTGATTATGCACTAATAGAGGTGTATAAATTATTTAAACTAGTTAATTTGTGGTGTATAAATTATATAAATTAGGGTTTAGACTCTTAATTTATGAAGTTGGATGCTCTTAATTTTGTTTATTGCTTTTAGAAATAATTTATTATTTTAGGGTTTAATTTATTATTATATTAGTATTTATTGCTTTTAGAAATTTAAGGTTTATTAATTTAGGGGATAGTATTGTTCTATTAGTGTTTATTGCTTTTAAAAAATTAGGCTTAACTAATTATGCTAGATTAATTGAGTGTGCTAACAAATTATAATTGAATGAGTCAGTCTAATTGAATGGCTTAACTTATTCAATATTCTAGTAAGTAAATGTTGTACTTTGTAACTAAAGTTTATTATGTAAGTTAATTCTATAATAATTTGAATTATGATTAATATAACATGTAATTTATTTGTTCTTTATGTAGATGGAATATCGTAGTTGGATGTATAATAGGAATTATCCTAATAGTCGATTTTTGAGGGAGAAATTGATAGAAGGGGTTAAGAAATTTATTAGGCATGCAATGTCACTTGAACCGTGGAGGAGTACACTCAGAGCTTGCCAACGAATGAGGAATGCGAGCGACCACCCCTTTCAGACGAAGAAGCGCAAATGATATAGTTGGATGTTATCGGTGGTCCTAAAAAGGGGATAACATACAGCCTTCCAGAGAAATCATTTCGGCACTACAGGGTTGGATTGCAAGGTATAGGGACTTCCTCCTAAGGCGAGGCAATTGATAGGTCGACTCTCTCGTCTATGGAGAAGAAGATCGCAAAGCTGATAGCAGAGCTTGAAGAGACAAAGGCTAGAGAGTCAAAGAGAGATGAACAATTTGATACCCTTCAAGTTCAGCTAGAAAAGAGGGACTAACAATTTAATCTCGTTCAAGGTCAGCTGGCCAATCTTCTTGCTAGTGGTGCTTTCCCCATTCCCCGGTCTCGTGAGCCTTCCCCAAATGCTAATCCTTCTCGTTGTGATCCTTCAAACCATGCCAACGATGAAGCTTCTTGTAGTGAAGATGGAGATGATGCAATACAAAACACTCATTGAATGGTGTGTATTGCTAAACAAAGTCTTGAACTTGTGAATATTTAGTTGGGAATAGTTTTGAATGATGATTGTATTGTTGATATTATTTTGTTATTGAACATTTGTATAATTGTTGTTGTTGTTGTGGTTATTATTAGCATTGTTGTTGTGGTTGTGGTTGTTATTAGCGTTGTTGTTGGTTAATTGTTGTTGTTGTTGGTTAATTGTGGTTGAATGGCAGCAATGTAATGTTGCCATTATAGGATGAATATTGGTTGTAATTGGCAGGTGGTGTAGCTTAAAAGGAGGCATATTCTGTCAGTGTTTTACCTAGAAAACCAACCGATTTCGGTCGGATGTCGGTCGGTAATTTCAATTTGAAATCTGCAGATTTTTGAAATTTCTGACCGATTTCGGTTGGAAATTACTTTTTTGTTTTAGTATACCGACCGATTTCGGTCGGTTTGTTACAATTTACAAAGGAATACAAAATTATTATATATTTATATTTCCGACTGATGTCTGTCACGACCCAAAATCCTGCCACAGGCGTCGTGATGGCACTTAGTCTGTAAGACTAGGTAAGCCGATTATAATAATAATTCAAGCCATTTTTTTATATATATAAACCAACAACGGAAATAAACCAACAGCGGAAATAATTACAAATATTACAACCTCCCAAGACTGGTAATACTGAGTCATGAACTCTAACTGAATACATGAAATGATCTCAAGGATATAATACTTAATACTGTTTGATTAATAAATAACAGTACAATAAAATGAAAAGAATTCAAGGGACCGCGACGACCAAGCAGCTCTACCTTGAATCCTTGCAATCACACTTTAACTCTGTCTAAGTCCGATAGCTCCAATACCTGGCTCTGCACAAAAATATACAGAAGTGTAGTATGAGTACATCACGGTCGGTACCCAGTAAGTATCAAGACTAACCTCAGTGGAGTAGTGATGAGGTACAATCGAGACACTCACTAGTCTAATAACTTGTGCAATATAGTATACAAAAATAATAGGAAACAAATAACAATGATGGCAACAATAATCAACCAGTGATATACACAGCAGGGCGACAAGAATACCATAAATATTGTGCAACAAACAATGAATACAAGTACAACCAATTAATCAAGTCCTTCCAATATAAATCTTTCGCCTATATATTTTTCAAATAGAAATATTCGAGCATGCTTATTTTCAAATAAATCTCTTTCAAATATAATTCCTTCAAATAACTATCTTTCAAATAAAACTCTTTCAAATAAATCTCTTTCGAATAAAAGTCACCTTGTGACACAACATTTCAAAATCATAAAAATATGGGTCTCATCCCACTTTCATATTTTCACGGCACCTCGTGCCAATTTCTCTATCACAACCGCACAGACAACTCACGTGCAAAATATCATCATCATTTAACCATGACACCTCGTGCCCACATTTCATATCACAACTGCACGGACAATTCACATGCCAATATCATCATTATTTACTCGCGGCACCTCATGCCCATATTTTATTTCATAATCCGCTCGGCAATAACCACAGGCTCCCAATTTCAACATAGATCAGACTATTATCAATTTACCAACAACAAGATAAATTGCACAAGGTATAAAAATAAATATAAAAAAAATCACGACATCACATGAAAAATTACCAACGCAACAACCCCACATTATCACCTATCATCCCTGATAATAGCCACCCTTATCTCTCCTATAGCCACCCTTATCAGTCCTATAATAGCCTCTCTTATCCTTCCACCCTGACAATATCAATAGCCATCCTTATCGCTCTTATAGCCACCTTTATCTCTCCTATAGCCACCTTTATCACTCTGCCCAGACAATATCCCAACACACATAACAATAGTGAAATGCCACCCTTATACACACATAATATCAACAGTGAAATGCCACCCTTATATCCTCAAAATAATAACTCAAATAGCACAGCAATTTACACGGAATATTATCACGACAACATAACAAAATCAATTCATATCACAATTTTCCCAATGGACACAACCAATTCCAAAGATATAACAAAATCAATTAATTTCACAACAAATAGCCCAAGTCTCCACACAATATGTATAAAACCTCAAAACAACAACAGAGATGGAAAATACTCAGTATAGGGCAACGCCTTCATTAATCCAAATTCTTGATAATTATATAACGCCTCAGTTTAAACGTATTTCATTAATTTGCAGATGGAAAACCCATAATATAATTATTTCCAGGAAATATCAAATCACCAAACTCACGGAATTCACATAAATATACAAGCAATAACCACATCAAATTGTCATAGAAAAACAAATTCAACAAACGTGAATTGAGGCATGGCAAATAGATGATTTAATAAATGCCAACAATTATCCAATTTACTACACAATATGCCTAAGACTTTAACCAAATTAATTTTGCACATATAAGCCCGAGTACGTACTCGTCACCTCGCGTACACGGCTTTTCACATTTCACAAATGGCATATAAGACTCGATGACTAAGGGGTAATTCCCCCACTCAAGGTTAGGCAAGATACTTACCTTTTTGAAATTATGCCGATATTCCAAAATAGCCTTCTTGCTTGAATTGACATCCGGACAGCTCAAATCTATCCCAATTAATTCAATTCAGTCAATACTAAATTATAGGAATTAATTCCATATGAAAATACTAATTTTCCAACACAAATCCGAAATTTAACTCAAAAATTGTTCGTGGGGCCCACGTCTCGATATCTGACGAAACTCACAAAATTCGACAATCCATTCAATTACGAGTCCACCCATACCAATTTTATCAAATTCCGATAACAACTCGACCTCCAAATCTTAAATTTTCCTTCTTTAAAAGTTTTGCAAAAATCTTGATTTCTTCCATTTAAATCCGATATAAATGATGAATATAACCATAGAATCATGAAGTATAATCACTTTCGGATATAGAACACTTACCCCAATTCATATGGTGAAAATTGTCTCAAATATCGCTTCAATCCGAGCTCCATAGCTCCAAATATGTTAAAAATGACCGAAACCTCGAAATATAGCTACTGCCTAGGTATTTACTCTTCGCGATCGTGGAAAATGCTTTGCGATCGCGAAGCAAAACTTTTCTCAGCCCAAACTTTGCCTTTCGCTATCGCGAAGAACAAGTGTCCAGCTCTTACAGACAACCTCTAGTATAATGGTCATAACCTTTTGTACAAAATTCCAAATTGTAAATGGTTTAACTTTGTGAAAACTAGATACCAATAGTTCCAACTTTCATGTTTTGCTCATCTCCCAGTTCCTTATAGATTACGAGATATAAGCTTCCAAAGTTAGCTCTGTGCAACACAAATTTCTTCTTCGCGATTTCCAACTCTTTCCAGATAGCTTGTAGTATATCAACCATAACTTTTTGTACACAACTACAAATGCCAAATGGTTTGATTTTTTGAAAACTAGACACAAAGAGTTACAACTTTCATTTTTGGATCATATCCAAATTTCTTATAGATTGCGAGATATAAGTTTTCAAAGTCGGGTCACTGCAGCATAATTTTCATGATTATGTCTTTGAATCCATCATTTAATTCGGATTTAATGGAAGAAAAATCAAGATTTTTGTAAAATCTTCCAAAAATAAAAATTTAAGATTTGGAGGTTGATTTATTATTGAAATTCGATAAAATTGGTATGGTTGAACTCGTATCGGAATGGGTGTTCGGATTTCATGAAAATTATGTCAGGTTCCGAGGGGCGGGTCCTGCGTTGACTTTTGTTGACTTTTTAGAATAAATTTTTAAGTCGACGTATTATTATCCGGAATTCTTTTCGATGAATTTTAATGAAGTTATACAATTAATTGGGATAGATTTGAACGGCCCGGAGGTCAATTCAAGCAAGAAGGCTATTTTGGAATATCGGCCTAACTTCAAAAAGTAAGTGTCTTGCTTAACCTCGAGTGGGAAAAATTTTCCTTAGGCATTGAGTCTTATGTGCAACTTGGGTAATTGAAAACTATGTACGCGAGGTGACGAGTACGTACTTGGTTTATACGTGCAAATTTATTGAGTTAAAGTCTTGAGCATATTGTGTAGTAAATTGGATAATTGTTGGAATATATTTAATCATCTACTTATCGTGCCTAAACCCTTATTGTTGACTTTGTTGTTATATGACAATGTGATGTGATTGTTATTTAATTATTTATGAAATTTCGTAAAATTGCTGGCTTGATAATCATTGGAATTTAATTTCATTTTGGATTTTTTCCTCTGTAAATAATTAATTAAATGAGCTTAAAAAGATGTGTTTATATAATTATTGAAAGTTTGATCTTTTATGAAAACTTTGCTTTATGTTGAGTAATTTCTATCTCTATTAATTATTGTTGGGTGTTGTACACATTGTGTGGAGCATTTGGCTATTTGCGGTGAAATTAGTTGACTTGGTTGTAGCTTTGAAATTTGGTTGTGGTTATTGGGCAAATTATGATATAAATTGATTTTTGTTATGTTGTTGTGATAAATTTCCGTATTAATTGTTGTGTTGTGTGAGTTGTTATTTTGGGGTGATAAGGGTGGCATTTCACCGTTAATATTATGTGGTTATAAGGGTGGCTATTGATATTGTTTGGGCGGAGCGATAAGGATGGCTATAGGAGCGATAAGGGTGGCAATAGGAGCGATAAGGGTGGCTATTGATATTTTCTAGGCGGAGCGATAAGGGTGGCTATTGATATTTTCTAGGCGGAGCGATAAGGGTGGCTATTGATATTTTCTAGGCGGAGCGATAAGGGTGGCTATAGGAGCGATAAAGGGTGGCTATAGGAGCGATAAGGGTGGCTATTATCAGGGACGATATGTGATGATATGGGGTTGTGGTGTTGACAATTTCCATGTAATGTTGTGAATTTCTTGTGTTTATTTTTATACCTTGTGCAACTTGTCTTGTTGTCATTAAATTGATAATAATTTGATTTATGTTGAAATTGGGAGCCTGTAGTTATTGTCAGGCGGTTTATAAAATGAAATGTGGGCACGAGGTGCCGAGAATTGTGATATGAAATGGGGTTATTGGCATGTGAATTGTCCGTGCAGTTGTGATAGAAAATGTGGCCACAAGGTGCTGTGAGGAAATGAAAATGATATTTGGCACGTGAATTGTCCGTGCAGTTGTGATATGAAATGAGAGCACAAGGTGCCGTGTAAATATGATGATTTAATTATGGGCACGAGGTGCCAAGAAAATATAAAAATGGGCTGAGACCCATATTTACGAAAAATATAAAAATGGGCTGAGACCCATATTTTGATGATTTTGAAATGAGGTGTCACATGGTGACTTTTTAATTGAAAGAATTATATTTAAAATATTTATTTGGAAGGATTTTTACTTAGAAAATATTATATAAAAGAATTATATTTAAAAAATAATTATTTGAGAAAATTATATTTGAAAGAGAGTTATCTGGAAGAACTATGTGAAATATATTTATTTGAAGGGCTTGATTTAATTTGGTGTAATTGTGTTTATTAATTGTTGAGTGATATTAATGGTATTCTTGTTGTCTGTTGTGCGTATCACTGGTTGTTTTATCCTGCCCTTATTATTATTTATTTCCTATTATTTTGTATATTATATTGCACAGGTTATTAGACTAGTGAGTGTCTTGACTATACCTCATCTCTACTCCATTGAGGCTAGTCTTGATACTTACTGGGCACCGCTGTGGTGTGCTCACTTTACACTTCTGCACATTTTTGTGCAGAGCCAGGTATTGAAGATAACGGATCTGAGCAGAGTTAAAGCGGGATTGTAAAGATTCAAGGTAGAGTTACTTGGTCGTCGCAGTCCCTTGGAGTCTTTTCATTTCATTGTACTGTTAATTTGTAATCAAACAGTATTGTATATTCGGTCCCCGTGATCATTTCATGTATTCAGTAGAGTTCGTGACTCAGTACTACCAGTCTTGGGAGGTTGTGTATTGTAATTATTTCCGCTATTAGATTTTAATTATAAAAAAAGGCTTCAAAATGTAATAGATATCGGCTTACCTAGTCTTAGAGACTAGGTGCCATCACGACGCCTGTGGTGAGATTTTGGGTCGTGACAATGGCCTTCCGCGATCGCGAATCACTGGCTAATTTTTTCCATTTTACTCATCGCAATCGCGACCAATTCCACACGATCGCATAGCACACTGCTATAGCCAAAAACCAGCAGTTACAAATGGCCTAGAAATGGTCCGAAACCACTCCGAAATTCACCCGAGCGCCTCGGGACCCCGTCCGATACACCAACAAGTCTCAAAACATATTATGGATTTAGTCGAGGCCTCAAATCACATCAAGCAACGCTAAAAACACGAATCACACCTCAATTCAAACTTAATAAAACTATGAAATTCTAACTTCTACATTCGATTCCGAAACCTATCAAATCAAGTCCGATTGACCTCAAATTTTGCACACAAGTTATAAACGACATAACAGACCTATTTCAATTTTCAGAATCGGATTCCGACCCCAATATCAAAAAGTCAACTCCCGGTCAAACTTCCCTAAAACCTTCAAATTTTAAATTTTCGCCAAATGATCCCGAAATGACCTATAGACTTTCAAATCCACGTCCGTACGCTCTCCTAAGACTAGAATCACCATGCGGAGCTATTCCCAGGCTCGAAATTCCAAACGGATATCGATAACATCAAAATCCACTTCAACCCAAACTTAAGAAACTCTTAAACTTTAAAAATGCCAACCTTCAGTAATAGGCGCCGAAATATTCCCGGGCTACCTGATACTCGGCCCGAATATACGCCCAACTCCGAAATCATCATACGGACCTATTGGAATTATCAAAATTCTATTCCGGAGTCGTTTGCTCAAAAGTCAAACTCCGGTCAACTCTTTTCATTTAAACTTCAAAAATAAGAATTGTTCTTTCAATTTAAATTCAGAATCTTCCGAAAATCAAAAGACCGCACACGCAAGTTATAATACGTATTAAGAACTTGCTCGGGACCTTAAGTAGTTGAATGGGGCATAGATTCTTAAAATGACAAGTCGTGTCGTTACAATGTCGGTCGCTATTTTAAAAAATAAATAAAAAATAATTTAAATAATACCGACCGAATCAGTCAAAGCGTTGAATTAACCGACTGACTTCGGTCGGAAAATTGCGACCTCCTTCGGTCGCAACACCTTAGCGACCATTATTTTTTCGACTAATTAAAAGCGGTCGAAAATCGGTCACTTTTCCTTTAATTCCGATCGATTTCGGTCGGTTTTGGTGGACGAAATTTGACAGTTTTCTAGTAGTGACTCAAACTCAATTTAGTATAACCATTACACACAAAAATCAAATTAGAAAGAATATTTATTTTTAAAAATCACAAGGAAGTAGTTATAAGCTTTGTTAAGTAATGGGAACAAACACGGCAGTATAAACCAAAATTCATTAAGATTTGAATTTGCCGTTAAAAATCATTGTAAAAGATGGATAAAGAAAAATATCGAGACAGAGAAAGAGAAACATACAATTTGACTCCGTAGAACGAGAGACTTAGCGGCAGAAAGAGATGAAGAGGAGGCAACAGAGGAAGACAACGGACCGTAATATGGGAGAAATAAGAAATAGCCCGATTTATAACTGGTTATTAAAAATAGCCATAATTTTAAAAATACTCGAAATTTAGTCACTTTTTCATGTAAAGATAAAATTTGAACAAATACACCCTTAAAAATCCAAAACATTCCAGCATAAAATGCTGGAGTTCATATTTTTTACATATGGGTTTCGAGCATAATGTGCTGGAATTGAAATTCAAACATAATATGTTGGAAGTTTAAACGCAGGAGCACCAAAATCAAGCATATTATGCTGGAACTTTCCGTATTTCAGCTAGAGTATTTTTGTTCAGAATTGGCTCCATATGAAATAGTGATTATTTTTCAATGACTTTGCAAATGGTGCCTATTTTTCGATTACTAGTCCAAAAACTGACTACCTCATACTATTTCCACGCGTAATATTAGCGAGAAATTGAGAGTAAGTGGAGTTCGAATTTGGGTCTATTTATTTGCAGTTAATCCAGCCCGCTATACTTGGAAACAAATCCAGTCCGTTAGGAGTTACTTGGGCTTGGGCTAAGATCCCTCCATTCAATTACGCTCCAAATATTTTTGGGAGATTTGCACAATTAAGATCGTTTTAGGAGTTAAGTATACAAATATTCCTAAAAGTAGATGGTCTTAAATTTTTGTCTCCGGTTGTCCCAAAGATAGAACTTTAAATTTAACAAATGTTACCTTTTGCTTGCATTATTGGCAACATCTTTTAATTTTAACCTTGACGTTCTGCCATGGGGCAAACAAGAGTCAATAGTTACGGAACACCCCAAAAAGTGTCATATTTCTACAATTTTTGTCATTTAAAAGTGCTATTTAAATTTTGTTCCCGTTTAAAAAAATTCTGTAAAAATAACCTTCAGTCATAAGTTTCACAAGCAGGTTATCAAAACTTGCCTAGATATATCCCTCTTCTTTCTTTAAAATTTAAATTCAAAGTTAAATATTTTTTAAACAGGCCCGCAATGAAATATTTTATTTGTGAGATTTAACGTTGCTTAAAAACTTAAGACAGAGGGCAGAGGGTGGCTAACTGATTGTAATTTATGCGATATACTAAAGTAGGCTTGCTGAATTTTGAAGAAATGACTGGTGGCAGAGGTAGTTTATTGCTCAAATTAGACTTTGTTATAATCAAATTTCATCACTGAAACATCAAATTAATCCACTGATTGATCCTGTAGAAAGCAAAAGTAAATTTAGCACACATAAGGTTTCCTTTCATCCAATAATCAAGTTTTTAGCGTCATAATAGTCGTAAATTACATAAGCTTTTTTTTTAGATTATGTATTAATGAAGATTAGAGATGCAATCCATTAACTGTAAATTTGCTTATATAATTTAGTTATATATTGCAAAACTGAGAGCAATTAGAGAAGAAGAAGAACAACAAATGAACAAAAACATGTATAAGCATGAAGATAGGCTTTCAATAGTTCATGAATATCGTTTCATTCTAACAATATTTTACAATACGTGAACATTATTATAAACATCTATTTAAAAATAAAACAAATATGATACCTTGGAATCCATATATCCAACATTCCAATGTATCTCTATCTTCTTTTCATAAAGAAAACTTATAAAATGATCATAACATTGTGTACGTAAATATCTTAGTTCAAATCAAGAAATTTTTCATAAACCTTAGAATCTAGATATCCAACATTTTCAAATGTTCTTTAACAAATAGTCATTAATATTGAATCCAACAGGGGTGAAAAGCTTTTCACGTTCCCACCTTACACGATCTGCTTTATACAAATATGGGAAATTTGTGACACTCCAAAAGCATTTTGTACATCTTGATCTTACATTATAAGCCCAAAAAAAACCATGGGTACGTGGATTTATGTATAAATAACACCATCTCATAGGGAAAGCAATTTGAGTGATGTTAAATTTATAGTTTGTACCTGGTTCAAGCCTTGCCAATCTGTTATAGGTGTCAAAATCTCTACACATGTAATAGATTGGTTTGCTATTATCATTGGCTAAAGTTACCTCAATTGTGGGAAACATTGTCTCCATTAAATTGTTATCTTGTGTAGCATCTGAAAGAGGTAACGAAAGGAAAATGATCAGATCAATTACAAGGATGAAAAGATGACAAGAGTTTGTAATGGTGTTGCTTTTCGCCATGATAATATTTTGTTTTCTTTGTCATGGCAATTATTAGGTTAATTGGCAAGAGAGATTATAAGGATTTGTGACTATGGAAATTGATGGCTTTTCTTTGTTTTCGGTATTCGTGAAAGTTTTTTTTTTTTTAGAGGGGTGAGATCTTGGATGAAACTCTTTTTCATTTCTCATTCTCTCCATTTTTTTCGAGTTCCTATTTGGATAAGAATTAAAGGTTGAAATTTAATTACCCAAAGCAAACTCATAATCGTGGTTAGAATAACAAATACTTTCATTATTTGCGGTTAAACAAATTAGCAATCCCACCATTCTAGGCAAAAGATTATGTAATCCGTATAGATATTCAAAGAATCTTTTCTTTTCTATTTTATTATGAACTCTTTTTTTTGGTTTATTTTTAAATATTTTTTTGCTTTTTTGGGTTTGAATTTTTCTTTTTTTTCTTTTTCATTTAATACTCTCTTCATCCTTTTTGCTTAACCTACATTCTTTTTTGACCGAGACTTCTTAATTATTTTTTCTTGTTTAATCAAATTAAAAGAATTGACTTTTCGCTAATTCTTCTATAGTATGAATTCTACTTTTAGTAGGAGAAATTAAATTAATACTACTGATGGCCCATAATCAATTATATAAAGGCAAAATGGCCTTGTAGCCACTTAAACTTGCACCGGTTTATCATTCCGGTATATAAACTTATAATTTTTTCATTTTAACACTTTTATTTGACAGAATAATATTAATAAACACCTTTGAAACGATGCTTATGTGGCTGAAGCATAGTGATGTGGACAAAAACTCTTAATGTCTAATAAATTGAGATGGAAGCCGTAAAAACTAAAAATTTAATCTAGATTTTAGGTGGCATGCATAACTTAGAGAATCTCGTGTATAATTAACTGGTTAATAATAACCCCGCGAATAAATAAAAAACAGTAGATGCGATCTTGAATAAAAATCTCAATACTTTCTAGTTTATTGAACAATAATTGTCAATAACTTGGACACGCACAATAAACTTGTGCCATCTACCAATTATGCATGTAAAGGACCCTTACCTTAGAGTCAATTGAGTCAAAACTCAAAAGTCAAGAAGTATATTGCTGCCTTGATATTACCATGAATAGTTTTTCCATGAAAAAATATATGACATATGTGTTAGGTTAAGGTGGAGACTCTATGTTCCTTCTACTATATACGTGTTAGGTTAATTTTGGAGTTGTATTGTAGCCGATTTGCATTTTTATAGCTGTAGTAGAAATGTATATGATCGGTATAGGCTGGTTGTAAACAAAGATTCAAAAAGCACACACAATTTCCCTTAAAAGATGTGGATAATCATATTTCTTCGTACTTGAGCCTTATATTTATGTGTAGTTCTCATAAATTAAACTCAAAAAGTGCACATAATGTTGGCTTATCCAGAAGTACTAAAATAATCACCTCTTGTATAGTGATATTAATTTATACTATATTAAAAGCATGAAAGTTCTTAGCGAAATGTCGACTAAAATTTTTAGGTTTTCAAAATCGACAAAAATTTTAATGGTTAAAATATTTTCGCATGTGAATTTTAAATTCAATTAAACTTTTATCTCTTATGAATCATTTCCTTATTCAAACCATGTAAAAACTACAAAATTACTTTGTAAAATAAGGACCAATTTTATAAGTCAAATCATTAAAGTCTCTTTGCCGATTCAAGACCTAATCCATGAAGAAATTGAGATCTAGAAGTTAGCTTGAGCATTTTGCTACAAACAGGGTGATTGTATGCAGTAAAGTGGCTAAAAGTTAGTCTCTTAGGTTATAAAAATTTGTAATCCGAAACAACTAAGTGTTTTAATGAAGTTTCGTTAAGAGAAATCTCAGAGGTGGATCATGATTTTTACTCCCTTGAGTAAAGAGATTTTCCACGTAAAAAGTTCATATGTTAATTAATTTCGCATTTTACTATTTCACTTGTTTAACAAAGGAATATATGTACGAACCACATTCTTATACAAGTGTCTAAGCGGTGCAATATATATATATATATATATATATATATATATATATATATATATATATATATATATATATATATATATATATATATATATATATATATATATATATATATATATATATATATATATATATATATATATATATATATATATATATATATATATATATATATATATATATATATATATATATATATATATATATATATATATATATATATATATATATATATATATATATATATATATATATATATATATTAGCGTAATAATTACCTTTTTTTTTTTGGTCAACGGAAAATTATATATATATATATATATATATATATATATATATATATATATATATATATATATGTGTGTGTGTGTGTGTGTGTGTGTGTGTGTGTGTGTGTATATAATATTCATATTTTAATTTTTGGCCACCGTATGCAATTAATTTAGATCGTTCGATAAATATGTATATTATATTTTGGGGTTTTAACGTCGTATACCCCTCTATAAATCTCTTTACTCACTATGCCGTAGTTACATTGTATACCTATAAAGAAATTACATCGTATATCTTGGTAGAGAATCTTATGTGTGTAACAACCACTATTAATAAGGGGATAATATCCCTTAAATACAACCTTAATTATTGAAACTTGTACTCAATGAATTTTGAGATTCACATCTCCCTTAATTAAACCATATTCATATTTTCTATCAGAACTTCATTTTTGATATTGTATACTCTATACTTTCAAATCTTCCCATATATTTTGAACATACCATAATATTCTAATTTAAATACAATTCAAATCGAATATATTACAATATTCTAATGACAAGTATACTATCTAAACCAAGCATATCACAGTATTCTAATTTCGAATATATTATTCAAACTAAATATACCATAATATTATAATTTGTAATACATTATTCAAATACTATAATATTCTAATTTGGAATACAATATTCAAACAGAACATACAATAATATTCTAATTTGGAATACAATACTCAAAAAAAAATTTAATTTGGAATACAATATACAAACCAAATATTCTATAATTGTTTTAATTGAAAAATCTAGTTTGAATACTTTATTCCAAATTAGAAAATTGTGGTATGTTTGATTTGAATATTGTATTCCAAATTAGAATATTGTGTTATGTTTTATTTGAATATTGTATTCCAAATTGGAATATCATTGGTGTTTGATTTGAATAATATATTTTTTATTAGGATATTGTGGTATATTGGTTTGAATAGCATATTCTAATATTTTATTTTAGTTTATATATTATATCCCTAATTTGAACATTGTCACGTTATTTTGTTTTTCTTTTGATTACGTAGATGAAAAAGAAGAAAAAGATTATGGAGTACTTCATAGAGAAATTACTGGGGTTGACTTTTTGGTGAATATGTATAATTTCAAATCCTTAAAACGTGGGATGATGGAGTATTTTAAGGGATTTATTAAGTTGGAGTGAGAGATAATTTAGTTCCATAAAAGGTGAGGTTTATTTAATAGCATATAATGAGATTAAAAGTTTAAAAAGTAATAAACTTTTATAAAATAGGTATACAAGGTAAAATAAATATTTCAAAGGTATATGGAGTTAACTAGCATTTTCAATGGGCATACCGTGTATATTATCCTGTGACCCTTATATTTTGCCCTAAAGGTAGCATACACTAGGCCCAATAACGGCCCAAGTAATGAATAAGTAGTTTTAGTTCAAGCAAATATTTGTGGCAAGAGGAAATACATATTTTTCTCCGAGTGACTGTTTGCAACCAAAAGATTAGCACTCAAATTATATTACTAATACAAACTAATTCAGGATAAGATTAAGGGGTTCTGCACTTCACCCCAAAACATAATATAATTGGATATTTCAGTACCATGTTGTAATATTTGGATATTCCAATGTCATGTTATCGCAGTATTTTATCGTTATTCATTAATACTATAATGCATGCTACAAAAGATAAAGGAGAAATATTAGTTAGTCAACAATAATTATACTCGGTACTAAATCCTTATAGTGTTAGTAGAAAGGTCTTGGTGTCCCAAAACAATGTGACTAAGTTCAGTTAACCCCTTTTTGGATACGATTATTTTAATATGTTGATGTCCATAGGAAATAGGATAAAAACTGTATGTGACTTGCCCTTTTTCGGTTTTATTTATAATAATTAACTTTAAGGATGGTGACAGAATGGGAACTTTGAATTTGAATTTAAATTTGGACGAAGAATATGATTTTCTTCTTTTTCTCCTTTTTGTTCTTTGAACTTTATAAATCACTGTATATAATCACGTGATAAATTTAATAAAGTCTTTGATGATTCTATCAACTTGCAAATTGCAACTCCAACCCCTACGTGGAGTGCTACTCTTCCAAGATTGTTCTAGAAGTAACTCCATATATCTATTTAAAGAAAAAAAAAAGGAAATATTTTTAAATGACTTAAATATCTAGAAATTTAAGTCATTTAGCAAAAAAAAATTACACAAATTAAATGATAAATTTAACAAATTTTAATAATCATTATTTATGATTGAATTCATGTTCAATATACACTACTAAAAATTCGGTCAAAATCGTGCGCGACCGATTGATCAACGTCGGTCGGTCAAAACACTGACCAAAAATTGACCGAAGTCGGTAAGATTTTTGAAAATATTTCTTTTTCAATTTTTTTACTAACTCAACAGAATTCGGTCATTTTTGTTTTGCGCCAAAATGCAAAAAATTATTTTTGCGTCCCGAAAAATTTATTTTTCAAGAAACCGATCAACTTCTATCGGTTTACCATTTAAAATAAATTAGAATTAATATTCAAAAAATCGACTGAAATCGACCGATTATCTCGGGTCAATTTAAAAAAAACCAACCAATATCGATCGGTAGTTCTTTTTTTCACAAAACTGGTCGAAATCGGTTTGTTATTTTCGCGCAAAAAATACGATTAAGAAGTATAAATAAAATAAAAGAAAGTCTTGAATCAAAAGGCTTCAATGGTCTAGTGGTAGAATAGTATCCTGCTTTAGTATAGACGCAGTTCGTTTCCCAGATGGTGCATTTCGGCCATCCTTTTTCTTTTGAGTCGGTATGGAATTTAATTGACCAACCAAAATCGATCGATAATTCTTTTTTTAACAAAACTGACAGAAATTGGTTGGTTATTTTCGCACAAAAATGTGATTAAAAAGTACAAATAAAATAAAAGAACGTTTTAAATCAAAAGGCATCAATGGTCTAATGGTAGAATAGTATCCTGCTTTAGTATAGACCCAGTTCGTTTCCCAGATGGTGCATTTCTGCCATCCTTTTTCTTTTGAGTCGGTATGGAATCTAATTGACCAACCAAGGTATGGAATCCAATTGACCAACCAAAATCGGGAGGCTGTCACCGACCGAAGTCAATAGGTTGTCACCAACCGAAGTCGGTCGGTTGGCTCACCGACTTTCGACCATTACGAATCAGTTGCTTTTCGATCGGCTTTTGCCAATTATCAATCGATATCAGAAGGTTTTGGCCAAATTTCTAGTAGTAATAATTTTATTACAAAAAATAATTCATGTTTGGTTATTCAAACTCGTGATATTAGCATTTGATTTTTTTTTTTTCTGAAATAGACATGAACGATGAATTTCTTGCATTACTAATACAAATATATTTGATGTGGAATAAGCTCAAGAAGATGTCATTCTCTTAACCAATGAGCAAGCTTAAGAGGAGAGCATGAAAAAATTAAATTCATGAATGAGGGCCGTATTGCTGTAAATTATAAAACTAATCCCCTAATTATTTATTTAAAATAATACAAAGGATAAACAATAAAATGATTACCTATGTGCTTAGATTGGATTATTCACCTTTCTACCTAAGTGCGATTTTGACCTCTTAGATCACCTATACCTTTTACAAAAAAAATAGGATATGGTAGCTGGTATAGCTTTTGGTTCTACCTAACATCTAAGACCCAAAAAATCTTCTTTGTTTATTTTATTTTATTTTATTTTGTACAGTATTTTAGAATGGACCAAAATAGTATACCATTTATGCGGAGCAAAAGATACAGGGAGCTTCAATGAAGGCTCTAAAACTCTAGATATTGTATTTTATACTCCATATGTTAAAGTTATGCCCACTTGCCAATTCTTATTTGCCAATCTATGCTTATTGCATACTTTCTTATTTCTTCTTCTAACTCAATGAAATCAAAAGTCAAATTCTTTATGTGGGAATAGTTTAAAAATGTCGAATTCAATTTAGGTTTGCACTTTGGATTGACATGTAGCAAAGACATGTAGATGTTGAAAATGTGATACACAAGAAACTCAATCTATTTTCACTATCCAAAATATGACACGTTTTATACGAGTTTATCTTTGTATTGTCAGTATATATGTTCTTTTATATCGATCACTTAATTAATAGGTGACAAAAAAACTTTAACACATGCACATTAGACAACTCTTTTCAAAGTACATAAGAAAAACTAGAAGCGTAATGCCTATATGAGATCAATAATATTTTATAATGTGCCCCAAATTCCTTTATTGTCTTTTATAAATTTACTATATTATTACCTTTCTTGTAAATACTTTGTAGTGAAGTTATTTTTTGACTCCTAGAAGAATAACATTATCCATTAAGTTACCAGCCAAATACCAATATCACATTAAAATCCTTAAGTTAAATACCACCATCACCAAAATTTATACAATAGAGACACTAGAAAGTGATCTCCAACTAAAGAACAAAGAGATGGAATTCCCCTATTTCCCTGCCCCTAAAAGAAAATAAACAAAAATAATATAAATAAATAAATAAATACAAAGTTGGGTAAATCTTTGATTTACCATGGTAGAAAAGCTTCATTACAACTACTATGATCACTTGAACTACTACTCAAAAGTTGTTCCAAGTAATCAGGACCCAAATCTTCAAAAACTACAACATTTACATTCTCCATTTTTACTTCCCTCACAACTTTACTATTACTACTACTATTGCTTTTCTTGGAACTCAAGCTCTTCTTCCTCAATGAGTGGCGCTTTTTTAGCGCCACCACAGGGGAACATTCCTCGTCTACGTGACATTTCATGTCACGTAACGACTCTTGGACTGTTTCCACAGGAAAATTCAAGATTGCTGATGTACCCCGCATTAAAAAAGCGGCTTGATCATAAGCTAAAGCAGCTGCCTCAGGACTATCAAATGTCCCTAACCATACTCTTACACCATTCCTAGTAGAATCCCTTATCTCCGCCGCGAATTTCCCCCACGGCCGCCTTCTAACGCCTCGAAACGACTTCTCCTTGGCCGGTTTTTCTTCAATTTCTTTTATAACCTTAGATTTTGAACTAACTTCCTCTTCCTTAACATGGTACGAGGTAACTGTTTCCGACGTTGTTTCTTGAGCTGTGTTAGTAAGAACACCAAAAAGAAGCATCTCTTCGGAATCGTTAACGTTAAAAGGAAGAGAAGTTGAGTTTAAATTGGACCATTCCCAAGAAGAATCAGAAGAAAGATCAGAATTCATAGGGTAGAAAAAATGAGAAGAACAAGAAGAAGAATCCATTTTGTTTTTCTATAAAAGAAATGCTCTGTTTCCTAAGAGGGGAAGTTTTTGTGGATGCTCTGCTTCTAGTAATTGTGCTCCAACCTACGACAAGAACTTTGGGCTGGCCTTGTTTATATACCCAAATTGCTAGATGGGGCCCACGAGGAAAATCTAAATGGCTATTAAAATTTGTTAAAATATTTCATATATTATCATAATAATACTCCATCGGGTCCTAAATTATGTGAGATTTTTTTCCTGTTTGGTTAGTTACCAAAAAAAATGATAACTTTTCATATTATGTACTCCCTCTGTCTCAATATATTTGGCGGTATTTGACTCGACACAGAGTTTAAGAAAGAAAGAAAGACATTTGAAACTTGTTGTTTAAAATAAATAATAAATATTTGAGTGACTATAAATCAACGCATAATTTAAAGTTGAATTGTTTCTAAATAAGAAAATATGTTATTCTTTTTATGACATACTAAAAAAGAAAGTACGATACATAAATTGAGACAGAGGGAGTAATAATTTAACTTTAAAAAACTCGTTTACCCTTAATGAGATGATTTGAAGCCATCCAAATAGGTACGACTAATTTTAGATCACAAGTTATAAAAATATTTATTTTTTTCTTAAACCTCATGCCAATATATTTTATATAAATTGGGATGGAGGGAGTAATAGTAAATAAATGTAATTAGTAGGTGGATCCAAAAAGAAAAAGAAAAAAAGGAATAAGGGGGAAAAGAGGACAAAAGGGGGAAAATGAAAGAAGAGTGACCAAGGAGGATGTTTTGGGCTTATTTTATGTTATTTTGTTGATTATTATTTAGTGGCAAATTGGGCCAATGGGCCATTAGCGCACGTGGGTCAAATTAATCAAGGCGGCCAAGTCAGACAAGTACTGAATGACGTCAGAGACCTAGACGTTCTTTTGACCTCACTTATTTTCATTAAATTTTGGGTGAGGAAAACAGGAGCAAGAAAAAGAAAAAGAAATAGGGGAAACAGACTAAAGTATATTCTATCCACCAAAAACAAATTAACCAAAATAGATATACCAAATTTAGTTAATGAAAAGTTTTCTGATACATGTCAAATAAATTAATGTATGATAAATCTTATGAAATTTGCTATATGCAGCAAACGAAACGAAATCTAGCTTTAACAATTCAACTTTAATTCAAGAGATTTACGAGATAATGACAATGTTAACAAAATCATGAATTCTTGAAAAGAATAATAAGGATCAAAATTGACTACAGGTTCAGAGCCACAAATAAAAAAATAAAAAATCTTTCCTCACTTATTAACTAACTTGAAACTAAACACTTGTTTTCCAAGGATAGTTGAACTTAACTAGTATAAAATCAGGATTTTGACATTTATTACTACATGCATTAAGGCTATAGCCTATGTCACGATCCCAAATTTCTCACCGACGGGACCGTGATGGCGCCTAACATTTCACTTGCTAGGCAAACCAACGTTAGAAAATCGTTAAACCAATTTCTTATTTCCATTCAGTAAATAATAATAATTAACTAAGATGAAATATAATAAGTACGAAATATTATAAAACTGTATTAATTACTACCCCGGATCTGGAGTCACAATTCACGAGCATTCTAGAATTTACTACAAGAAATAGTCTGAAAGAATACAACTGTCTGAATGAAATAAACAGTAGAACAGGAAAGATAGATGAGGACTTCAAAGTCTGTGAACGCCGACAGATCTACCTTGAGTCTCCGAACAACGGACCAATAGCAAAATCTCAATCAACCCGAGCCGGTATCAAAATCTGCATAGAAAGTGCAGAGTGCAGTATCAGTACAACCGACCCCATGTACTGGTAAGTGTCGAGCCTAACCTCGACGAATTAGTGACGAGGCTAAGACAAGGCATCACAAATCAACTTGTACAATTTAACAGTGTATGTACAAATAACAGAGATGAAGAACTAAACAGAAAATGTCGGGAGGGGAATATACTGAGGGGAATATGAGATAAAGAACTATAACAGAATGATCACCGGAGCAGTCAATATACCATGAATTAACAGGAATAGTGAATACAGTAAGGAAAAATGCACGGCATCACCCTTCGTGCATTAACTCTCATATCATGGAACGACATCACCCTTCGTGCATTAACACTCACAATATGGCACGGCATCACCCTTCGTGCATTAACACTCACAATATGGCACAGCATCACCCTTCGTGCATTAACACTCACAATATGGCACGGTAACACCCTTCGTGCATTACCACTCACAATATGGCACGACATCACCCTCCGTGCATTAACACTCTCCCTTACCATAATGCAATGCATAAATAACAACAGGGAGATAGATTAACAAGTACAAACCTTACTTCAACATTTGGTTCCATAATATCAATCTTAACTTTGAAATAAAAACTCAATTATCACCAGAAAATCTGTAAACATGATAAGAACGATAAATTGAACAACACTAGTATAACACGTAGCAATTTGGCATAGGAAAGAGACAATATAAGGAAAATAGAGAAACATGAAAAAGAGGTAAATTGGCGGTGCATAAGTACTCGTCACCTCACATATACGCCGCTCACATGGATTTCACTTAGCAAGTAATCTAAGGTTCCTAATTCCCTCAAGTCAGGGTTAGACACAACACTTACCTCGCTCTGAAGGCCACTTAATTCTCAATCACAATTTTTCCTTTGGAATTCACCTCCAAACCACTCGTATCTATTCAAAAATGACTCAATAATATCAAATATTGCTAAAGGAATCAATTATATTGCATAAATTAAATTTTTCAAATTTTCCTTCAAAAAGTCAAAAAATCGATCCCGGGCCCGCTTGGTCAAATCCCGAGGTTCGGACCAAAATCCACTTACCCATTCATCCCCGAGCCCGAATATATAATTGGTTTTGAAATCCGACCTCAAATTGAGGTCTAAATCCCCAAATTCCCGAAATTCCTAGTTTCTACCCTAACCCTTAATTCTACCATGAAAACTCTAGAGTTTAGGTTGAAAATTCAAGAAATGTAATGGGTAATTGAAAAAAAATAGTTTAGAATCACTTACCAACAATTTGGGGAAGAAATAGTTCTTGAAAAATCGCCTCTCACCGTTTGATTTTGAGAAAAATGAGTTTTTGGCTAAAATTCCATTTTTGGATTCTGTTAAGTGCTGGGCGACAGTGTTCATCGCGTTCGCGAGAGCACTGTCACGTTCGCGAAGGGTATTGACTGTCAAACCTTCGCGTTCGTGAGACACAGCTCGCGTTCACGAGACACAGCTCGCATTCGCGATGGTTACTCCCCCCTGGTCTTCGCGTTCGCGAGGCATTGCTCGCGTTCGCGATGAAGAAACGACTGACTCCCCCTCCCCAATGCCTAACACTACGCGTTCGCGGTAGGCTTGTCGCGTTCGCGAAGGGTAACGTCCCCATCGCTTCGCGTTCGCGAAGAAGAAATCCCTGCCTCATCAGTTTACTCTTCGCGTTTGCGAGAGGACCTTCGCGAACGCGAAGAAGGACATGCCAGAACACCTGGTGCAGCAAAATACCGGATTTTCAAAGTCCAAAATATCCCGTGGCCTATCCGAAACTCACCCGAGCCTTCGGGGCTCCAAACCAAACATGCACACAAGTCTAAAAATATTATACGAACTTGCTCGCGTGATCAAATCGCCAAAATAACACCTAGAACTACGAATTTATCACTAAATCAAATGAAATTCTCAAGAACGCTTTAAAGCTACTATTTTCTCAACCGAAGGTCCGAATCACGTCAAATCAACTTCGTTTCTCACCAAATTTCATAGACATGTCTTAATATCATATTGAACCTGTAACGGGCTCCAGAACCAAAATACGGATCCGATACTAACAATGTCAAATATCAATCAATTCTTAAAAATAAATAATTTTCAAACTTTAATTTTCATCAAAAGTTCATAGCTTGAGTTAGGGACCTCCGAATTCGATTCCGGGCATACGCCTTGATCCCATAATTCGATATGGACCCACGGAGACCGTCAAAACACGGATCCGACCCGTTTACCAAAAATATTGACCGAAATCAACTAAAATCAACTTTTAAGGCATAAATTCTTATTTTCGTCAATTTTCAATATAAAAGCTTTCCGGAAACATGCCCGGACTACGCACGCAAATCGAGATGGGTAAAAAATGAGATTTTTAAGGCTTAAGAGCGCAGATTCAAGTTCTAAATCATTAGATGACCTTTTGGGTCATCACAGCCTATAAGCTCATTAAAAAGTAGAGAAGGTTAATGAGTTAAGTATTAATTAGTGCAGCAAAAAATATTAACTTGCAGGTAATATTGCACTTCCTTGACCAAATATAAAGATATAAAGGACGTGCCTTCAAAAAATATAAGGCACGTTCCAAATTGAAATTTATACTGACTCATTTTTATCTGTTCTTTCGTAAAGAAATTTCAATGTTGTAAAAGTTTTCAAAGTAGAATATTCAAGAATTCTCTACTTCTTTATTTGTTGCTGTTTTATAATTCTCTTTGTGTTCTTTTTCTAGTACAAAAATTGAATCTGTAAAGACTTTTGTGAGTCAATGCTGTAATAGTTATTCAATAGAGGGTTCGCATAAAAATTGTATTCTAAAAGAAAAAAAGGGGCTTTCCTTTGCCTCGGAATATATTGACCATTATTTTGGATAAAGTCTTCTCTCTCTTCATCCTTTGCTTCTAGAAAAGTCGCACTTTCTGTTCGCTGCATGAATTATTTCAGGGGCAGTTTGGTTGATTGTGGGGTGTAATTAATGTTAGTGTAATATATTTATGTTAGATAGTTTGATTGGGCGAATCGTTAAAGATAAAAGAGAAGGTTTTTAAAATTTGGTGCGTTAAAATTGTTTGACCAAAAAATATAGATCTTGACTCAAATAATTAAATTTATATGGATAAAAATTAATTTTAGCTAATAATAATATCCCTAGATGAAGTTCTTAAAGAAGCAATAAATACTACGTAGATCTGGTCGGACAATGACAGTGATATACAATAAATATTCTAGAAATCATAAGCAATAACGTAGCATTCAATGATAATGAATAGCAATAAATGACATGTAAGTAAATAGAATGAATGAGTCACCCAAGAAAGGATGAGATAAGTGGATGTTCTTTCTGACAATGATGAATGATGGACAATTCCTTGAATATTTGAGTTATTCTCGAATCTGGTGGAAAAGTGTAGGCAAGAATCTTAGTGAAAAGGTAATGTTTGTATCTTAGCAAGTGAGATCTGATTCTTTAAGTTAAAGTGTGCTCTTTAAGAATGAATATCACATGCCCCCTATTTATAGGGAACATGTTCCTAAGAAATCCTAATAGTACAAGTGCAGACAATATTCACCAGGATATTCTCTTTAATATCATATCTTGAAAACTACCCGTTACAACTCTGTCAACTGTGCTCGACCTTGGCTCGGCCCTTATTGACACCTCGACTACGACTCTCGTTGATTCTTCGACCACATACTTCGCTGCTCCTTGGACCATTTCGACAAACGATGACTTGGGAACTCTTCACTTAATACTACCTTGGTTTGAATAATCTAAAGAGATATTTTGACCCATACAGTTAGTCTTTCTGCTTATTGAGGCCGGCTTCAGGCGGGTTCGATGAGCGGATCTTGTTCTTTTAGGTCGAAACAATCGAGCGAGTTATGCCAGTCGTAGTGGTTATGACGAACTGTCAGCGTGGACCACTCATTTCAAATGCTTCAATTTTCCCGGGCGATTTGCTAGAATTACATTGTCCACAAGTTAGGGAGACGTCATACGTCATTATGATGTATATTCCTGATGTGTTGCTTCGTTTCGCGTGTGACCCCTGATTGAACCTGCTGTTTCGGTTCCGGTGCCAGTAATGATAAGCTGTTTTTTGTTCTGGTGCCAAGACCTTTATAAATAGAAGTATTTGGATGCGATTTGGAGGTTTAAGTTTTCTGTTGTTTCGAAATCCTATATTACTCTCTTGCTCTTTTCTTGCCTTGAGCCTCTCTTTTCAGTTCCAGAGATTCGTATTGTTCTTAGTTCTTCATCGTTTGATACCTCTCTTTCTTTATCCAAATATGTCTAACATGCCTTCTGAGTTTGGTGAGAGAGCTGATGCGGTTCCTTTGGCAATGGTGTTTCCCCCTCACAAGAAGAGTGTTCCTGCCGCCGTTGAGGATGGAACCTTCCCGACAGTGGAGGAGATAATTCCTCGCAGCCCTGATTCCAGATCTGATTTCACCAAATTACCTGAAGCTGACCCTGGGGCCTTACAGTCAGTGATGACGGTGAAAGAACTGGAAGAGCTTAAGGCTAAGTTTGGCCTTCCCAATCATATTGAATTAATCCTGGCTGAGTGGGATATGGTACATGTCCACTGTCCTGGGTATTGCGCCTTCTACGCCTACCCCTTCCAAGTCGGCTACACTCTCCCTTTCCTTCCACTGGGCGAAGAATTTTGTCGTTATTACGTCATTTGCCCAGCTCATCTCACGTCGTACGTTTATGAACTTATAAGGATGCTTACCAAATTTGCCGAGCTAGCCGGGGTCGAACTGACACTTCGCATTTTATACATCTGCTCACCCCTAGCTTTTATTGAGGACGATATTGAATCTTTGCCACCGAGGAGGCAAGTGCTTGGTGGTGAAGATGGAAGACAAAGCCAACCGACAATTCTGGTTTAACTTTTTCTTTGTCAGAACCGAGGACGTGGTGGCCAATGTCGATGGTTTTCCCGAGGCTTGGAATTATGCTCGTAAGTACTTAATTTCCTTGTTTGTAGGCATCTGATTTTTCTACTGTGCTTGCTCATGGGCTTTGACCTCTTATCCTTTTCTTGTGCAGCCAATACCTCGCCTCCTCCTTCGGTCGCTCACATTTCTGACTGGGTTGGTCGGCTCCTCCCTCACATCGTAGGGATTCGTGAGTAGTCGGGTTTCTTCAAGAAGTTTGGTCCTGCTCTCCCTTCGACTGATAAGTTCCTTCTACCATCGGTATATTAGCCCTCTCTTTTTTTGTTTACCTTTGCCGACCTTTCTCGTTTCTTGTATTTTCATAGCTTCGGCAAGGGGTTCTTCGAGGAGGTCGAGAGCTCCCACACCCTCATGCGGAAAGAGGAAAGCTACTACATCCTCGGCTCCCACCCCTTCTTCGACTGTGGCTGATCATGCTTTTGTCCCGGTCCCTCCTGTTGCTGCGTCCAAATCTATCCCGCCTTCGCCCGCGAAGACCTTGGCTTCTCCTTTATATGCCCTTATAGATGAGGAGGATGAACCTTTACCTTAGTAATGGAGATTTGATGCCTCGTAAGAGGAGGGCCGTGGACGTCGGGGGAGACATGGCAACTGTCGCCGATGCAAGAGATTGTGGTTTTGTCCTTCGGGAGACGGCCACAGTGCATATCGGGAAGAGCCCTGAGGCTAGTCATGAGGCCGTTTGTTTAGAGGATATGGATATACGACCTGCGGGAGATGCGGTCGAAGGCGTGGTGAGTAGTGGCGGCCTTGTTCTTCCAAGACGCGAAGAGGCCTCATCTTCCGAGGTTGCGGCAGACGTACCTCCTTCGACTGAAGATAGAAGTAAGGTTGTTATTGAGGAGGATGTTGGATCTGATTCCGACATGAATGTGGATGAGCTTAGGATGATCGACGAGGGACTTACTCAGCTTGAAGTGAGGTTAGAGGGGGGTTCAAGGACTATTACGATCTCGGTGGACCGTAATCTTCTCGTGGATACCGAGAAGATTACCCTCTCCATTGTCCCTCTTAGTTCTGAAGTTGAGGGTACGACCCTTAAGGATATGAATGACAGTGACCTGTCGAATAACATTGTTGGCCTCGCCCTTCGGGTAAGTACATTCGCTGTTAGTTATTTTCCCTTGGTTTTGTTCTTTCACAGTCTAAAACTTCTTTTGTTTGTTTTGTAGGCAGTCGTCCTGGAGATTTAGAGTGCTTGTAGGGAGCATAGGTGTACAGATATCTATGTGAAGTTAAAGGACAAGTACTTCAGAGTCCTCGACAAGTACAAGAAGCTTCGGAGCCGGCTTCGGGAAAGCGACGATGTGCGCCAATTGAGGGATGACTTAAAGGCGAGGGACGAGGAACTAGTGCGTATGGTGGGAAGTGCAGCATCTTGGAAGGGACGTTGATAAGCAAGGAGGAAGAGCTCGAGCTCAGCAAGGGGATTGAAGCCCAGTGCAGTGATCTCCAAGCTCAAGTGGTTTTGGTACGAGCCCAGCTTGAGGAGTGTCAATTCAGGGCAGAGGCTCTTAGCGGCGAGGTCGTTGAGAAGACGGAGGAGCTAGAGAAGGTGGAGTCCGCTCGGTCGGAGGCTTTGAGGAAAGCTGAGTCTCTTGAAGTGGTTATTTGGACTCTCCGCTCCAAGCAAGAAAATAACTTAACAACAACTATACTTAAAGAAGAGCGACTTCACGAGAGGATCAGAGAGTTGGACAAAGAGACTTTTGGCCTTTATGACTGAGTTGCTGCTATGGAGGCCGAGAAGGCCCAGTTACTGGTACAGCCGTCCTCTTCCCGCACTTCAGATTTTCCCAATGTTCCTCGGGAGTTGTACGAGGAGTGGATCCATGCCGAGGCCCAGTTAGATGTCTTTCGAGATTTGATTGCGGGGGGATCTGTTTCTCAGGCTGCCCTCAAAGATGTTCGTTTCAAGGCTTGTGAAGCTCGAGTCTCTTGTGGGTATGATCCCGCTACGCCCGAGGTCGGTGATGATGAGGGGGACGAGGGTATAGACCGGCTCGAGGAGAATGCCGGGTATGATGCCGCATATCTTGAGGGCGAAAGTGGCGATGGCGAGGGTGTAGATGGTCCGAGTGGCGATGTTGTTGAGGGCCAAGTTGGCGAGGATGTTGAAGGCCCTAAGGGTGGTGACCAGTAGTTTAACATTTTGATTTTTGTGTATTTTTTGTCGGCGTCTGCATGAGCTTATTGTAAACAGTTTTAAGTATGTGAAATATCAATGTTGTTCCTTGCATTACAAAATCGACGAAGTTGTATCCCGTGACACCACTTGAAGATTAAATAAAAATTTCACCTTCCAAATTTAGAACTTGAGTTGAGGGCATTGAGGAAATCTACTTTCTCTTTTAGTTCACTGATACTCTGATAGTGACAGCCCAATTATCAGATTAAGACAAAAATAAACTGACAGGAATAGTTAAAAATAAGTTACAATTGTCGTGTCGCGTCGACTGTCGACCATCCATAAAAAAATGTATTTCTAATATCTATTGATTAAATGAGAAGAGGAGTCCAATTTGCAGTCTATAACCGAGTCCACTAATTCACTAATTCTAATTTTATAAATAATTATCTATCATTATTTTTAAATAATTTTAAATAGAAATAATGAACCATGCAAATTGCTTAGAAAAGTAGAACAAAGACTTGTAGTAACCTCTTTGAATGGTGCATTTTTTTCCCGTTATTCCATTTACTTCTCAATTTGTTCTAGAGTGAGAATAAAGTTAACCTCATACTCTCATAGGATTAAAATAAGAAAAACGAAAGCAAACTGTGAAAAAAATGGTCAAGTTAATAGTTGACATTCAGGTTATTTGATGTTTAAAAGTTGGACACTTTTTTTTTTTTTCATTATTGTTCAAAAGAGTCATCAATTACTGAGAAGAATTTTCTAAGGGGTGAATCATCAAATTCCAGTTGCGTGTTTTATCTCAATTTGATTCCTTACACCATTTTTTGGTCAGCATTTGCCCCCTTTATAGGATTCATGTGAACTTCTAATTTTTCTTTCAAGTCTAATATTGTGCCAAATTCACGTTAGTTCACTACCATCCCACGCCATGAAATTGACATATCATGAGAGCCATGAACGGACTATACTTTTTGGCCCAATACTTTTTAATATGAAGCGGAGTCTTGGCGTAATAGGTAAAGTTATTGTCATGTGTCCAGAAAGTCACGAGTTTGAGCCGTAAAAACAGTCTCTCGCAAAATTATAAAGTAAGGTTGCATACAATAGACCTTTGTAGTTCGTTCTTTTCTCGGATTTCGCGCATAGCAGAAGTTTAGTGAACCGAACTGCCCTCTAATTTTATATTTTATCACATAGGCATGGGATGCAAATTGGCATCGAGTTCGTCCGTTTATATGTGAAAATTTATTTAAAATTCAGCAATTATTATTTTTAATATTCCTTGAGTTGAGAATCTATCGAAAATTGTCTCTCTACCTTTTCAAAGTAGGGGTAAAGTCCGAGTACACACTACCCTTCCCATACCCCACTCGCGAGATTACACTAGATTTTTTTTTTTTTTTTGTGGTTGTTATTGTTGTATTATTTTTATACTTAGTAGACGGAACTTGTTAAGTTTAGATCTTGAATCTACCTCTGATATAAGGGGTGATGTAAGAAAACTATTACATAAAATATGGTAGGTTACAATAGGGTTTATTACTCTTGACAAAATATCATTTGTCAATTAAACTAGAAACAAAATATGAAAACGATTGAAATTGAATTGTCTAAATACAGACCCCCTTGAAATGTCCCAAAAAGTCATTGAAATTTGGATATTGTTGAGGTTTGAAAGTCCTCCTAAAAGAATGGATACTGCACCTTGATATTGACCTCTCCATCAAAGGCTGATCCCACACTTGGCTACTAATCTTTAATTCTCCATTTGGGAATTTCCAGGAAACCAGTTTTATAGTTTCTTTTTTCTTTTGGGAATATTACACAAATCTCCCAAATAAATTCTAACTTATCAATCTCTAGCCATTAATTATATATTTACCAAAATTAGCCAAATACATATAAAAATTAAAAACCTAAATAAATAAGATTCTTTCTCATCAAGAATCACACGCAAAGATCTCCTTCTATATTTTTAAGCATGATCAACAACATTAGAAGCAAGACGGAAAGGAAATTTCATGGATTAGATAGCAAACAAGGTGATGAAATACAAAAAAAATTATATAAGATTCCAAAAATCTAAGCAAAAAAGGACCTTTTTTATGGGTATAGTTGAAATTCATTGAAAATATATAGAAGAGTCAAAACTCCATCAAATCAGCCCAAAACTCAGATTCAAACTTTTTAGGATCCGTTTGACCATAGATTTTGCTGAATTGTTTCCAATTCTTTTTTTGGCAAATACATGTTTGTCATAAATTTTATCTATATTTTGACAAATTTTCAAAACCCAAATACCAAAACCAGCTGGTTTTGTCCCAAAATATTACTATTACATTTTTTAAAAAATTATCCCAAACTTTTGTATTTTATAAAAGAGCCTACCATTTATTATTTTGTAACAATGTTGCTTCGTTTTCTCGGTCATCTGATAGTGTATTATGTAGTTCATTATAAAAATAATAATTTTGTACCAAATTTATTTATGTTCAGGATTATGGTTTGTGATAATGATAATGAATGTTATTGATGAAGGCACTGTTGGGTATTTATGATAGTTTTTAGAACTTGTGGGTATAAATCATGCTTCATGTTTTATATAAAAAAGAAAGTGAAATATGTTTTGAAAACTGATGTCCAAACACATTTTCATCTTCAAACCAAACTTCACCCAAATCAGATTTTTAAAAATAAATTTGGGAATCTATGGCCAAACGCTAGCTTAAGATGTACCCAATCTATTCTAATAATACTCACTTAAAAAAAAGCAAAATTTTGACCTTCTTTTAGCTACAAATAGCTAATTGGCTAATATTTTATGAATTTATCAATTTTTATAATAAGCTACTTATAAAGGAGAGGTAGTTTCCTTTTTCTTTTTAGGGCTTCTCTTGGCATTATGCTATCCAGGTGAGACAAAGATTATGCTTTTTGTTTTTGGGTCTCGTGTTTTGTTGCGAACAACAGTTATAATAACATATTCAGTGTAATTCCACACGTGAGATATAAGAAGGGTAGTGAGTACGCAATATTACTCCAACTTTGTACAGGTAGAGTGTTTGTTTCTGATAGACCTCCAGCTCAAAGCAAACATGCGTAATCAATATTTTATTGCGAAAAAAAGAAAAAAAGTTCTACTCACATTTTCATTTTCTTGAATTGGGAATATTAAGGAGATTGCTTGGTAATATCGCATTTGTGTTTTGATTAAAAGATATGTATTTCCATTTTAATTTTTAACGATAGGGTTAATTTGATGTAAACACTCAATATGTCACTACTAGAAAACTGTCAAAAACCGTCCACGAAAACCGATCGAAATAGGTCAAAAACATAGAAAAATTGACTGATTTCCGATCAATTTTAATTCATCGAAAAAACAGTGGTCGCTAATGTCTGGCGATCGAAGACGGTCACAATTTTCTACCGAAGTCGGTCAGTTAATGTCACGAACCAATTTCTCCCATAGACCGTGATAGCTCCTAACATTGCTGCTAGGCAAGCCTACAATGAATTTACTACGTGATTTCTTCTTTTAAATAATTTCCAAGTAATTAAATCCCATTTGCTTAGAAAATTGAGAAATAAAGAGTCAAATGATAAAAATGAAAGCATCTGAATGCAAGCATATATATTTAAATACCCCAAAACCATAAAGTCTATTATAGTGTGTGCCAAGATCTGGTGTCACAAGTGTATGAGCATTAGTAGAATATACAAAACTCTATCTACTTTTTGAAATAATATAGACAGAAAATAAGTACAAAAGAAAGGCTCTACGTGTTGCAGAACGACTCAGGATGCAACTCACTACTAGGCCTCCGAGTAACTGGGGTGTGCGCCGGTATGCCTACTAGATGCACCTGCCGCAGATCTTGCACGGTTAGTGCAGAAGTGTAGCGTGAGTACATAAACAACATGTACCCAGTAAGTATCAAGTCTAACCTCGAAGAAGTAGTGACGAGGGATCGACATCGACATTTACTATGGGCTATAAATAAAATGCAGAGATCATAAATAATCATGGATTATGTAAGTAATTAATACAACACAGTAACAAGCAGTGAATAATAATTTCCTTCACTAACAATAAATTTCGAATCAAATCCTGTCATTTAAATAATTGTAACCGCTCAAGCCATAAATTAATATCAAGTAAAAGTTATGCTCCGAGGTTAGGCAAGAGACTTACCTCATTCTCAAGCTCATTCTTGATCCACAAATATGCTTTAAATTCTCAATTCGTTGCCAAACGACCCGAAACTAGTCAAATGTTATATAAATTAATCAATACATGCTCAAGAGTTCATAATTTAACTATTAGAGTAATTACCCAACCCAAATTGGAAGATTCCTAAAATTTACCCCGGACCCACGTGCCCGGATTCCGAAAGTTTTTGAAGAAAGTTGTTACCCATAACCTCAGGAACTCAAATATATAGTTTTCATTCAAGTCCATAACCATTTTCGTAGTTAAATCCCATTTTTATCAAAACCTAGGTTTTTTCATCTAAATCAATGATTTCACAAATTTTACATGTTAAATCTACCCATAAACACCATGATTTGGAGATGGAGATGTCGGACCCGGACAGAGTTAGTGTGTGATCGCAAGGACTCAAGGTAGAGCTGCTTCATCGTCGCAGTCCCTTGGAGTCTATTCATTTCATTGTACTGTTAATTTTTAATCAAACAGTATTGTATATTTAGTTCTCGTGATCATTCCATGTATTCAGCTAGAGTTCGTGACTCAGTACTACCAGTCTTAGGAGGTTGTATATTCTTATTTGTCCCGCTGTTAGTTTTGATTACTTATTTAATTAAAAAAAATGGCTTCAAAAATATAATTGAAATCGGCTTACCTAGTATTAGAGACTAGGTATCATCACGACGCATGTGACGAAATTTTGGATCGTGACAACGTGTATACCATGTGTTAAAAGTATAAAGTTCTAATATGGTAGGATATATTTTTAGTTTTGTAGTTATTTGCAAATATTATTTTAATTATATGATCTTTTCATAAAAGATCTGTAAAAAATAATAATATCGGAGAGCTATAAAAATAATATTGGAGATCGTTAGGGTCATTTTCTTCTATTCAAACAAGTTAGTTAAGAAAGACAAAAACTCTATCTATCTCTCGGCCTGATTTAGTTCATTGGCTAAATTAAGCGCGCGCACACAAAAAAAAAAAAAACAAAGAGAGATGATATATAGATGGCTAAAAATTGTGGCAACTACATTGCATTTATAAATGGCCTCAAACTTATGTTTCTTTCTTGTCCATTTTCATCTTCTTTTCCTAAATGTAGATTGTTCTGTACAATCAGTACATATAATTATTTGTGCATAAGGAGAAAGAATCTTGACTTGAGAAAAAAACATACCAAGTCGTGAATAACTAAAAACGAATGAGTAGATATCCAATGGTTCATTCTTAATTACGGTTTAGTATGACAGAGGCTAAATTCTTCCAAAACAACAATTGTTTGGATGTCATCAGTTAATTAGTTCTACTTCATATCACTATATACTACATTTCTTCTAGAAAATTAAATAAATTGGCTAAACTATTTGTTATTGACTCCATATCTAGGCTTGAGAGCTATAGTTAAGGATAAAAAAAATATCACTTCCCCACAACTCTTGTTGATATAAACTATTTGTTATCAAACACATTACTAACTCTAGTTTCCAATTCCAAGTTTTATCCTCTACCAAATTATACCTAATTTCAAAAGAACTTTCGTCGAGTAAACTTAAAGAATTCTCATACCAAACATGAAACCTAGGCTCTGAGTTCATTCCCATCTGAAAACCCAACATTACACTTATCAAGCATTGATTGTGCACTTCTTTTAAAAAAATAAAATAAAATAAAGAACTGGGAAATATTTTACATGACTTAGCAAGCACAAATATAATAACTTCTTTGAGCCCACGTCTTCGATGATACCGTCGGATGTCTCTCTATCGAGAGGATGAAAACGCAACCGCAACAGAAGTAGCAATATATTCAGGAGAGCTTTGTGACCAATTGTATTTCGATTTGTATTTTCTCTACTCAAAAGTTTCATGAATTCAGTTCATAATGTAATGAGTTGCACAATTATTTAATTAATTAATTAGGAATACTAAAAGTTTCACAAACTCCAAAGGTGCCAGATACATTTTATATTACTAAGCCTAGGGTACGCGTTTTGCACGTGTACCTTATATCGATAATATAATACTTTTAAAAATTATATAAATATTATTAATTTTTGTATATCTTACGTGCAATTATTCTATCTCATCCGATAGTTTTTTAAAATTTGATGTTGAGTTAAAAAGTATAATAATTATGAATATTGGGATAAATTATACCTAATAATAGTATTTAGTAGGATTTGTATTTGTATATAACCAGAGAATGAAACATAATTTTTCACAAAAAAGTTTTTCTCTATATTTTTCTTTTTTATTGTTATTAAGAAAATTAACTTATATAAAATTAATTAGTTTTAATTTTATGATCAGTTATAAATCTATAATTGAGAATAAAAAAATCATAGGAGTGCCAACTGATATTATACAAGATATTAATATTGAAACTTATATTATTCAAAAAATTATTTAATGTATAAAATTTAGTTTTAAAACTTTTAGTCTCTTAGTATAAATATTTTTTAAAATTACATAATAAATACATTAAGACATGTTTAAGTTATAGTAAAAGTTAGTATCAAACATGTAAGTCTTTGAAATTGATAAATAATAATAGCAAGCTTAGATTGTTAAATAAAACAAATAAATACGATATAAGAGCCAAAGAATTTAAAGTAAAATAAATAAAGTAAAAATAAGAGAGAGATTCGAAACCATATGAGAAAATATTCGTCAAAATATTAGGAATAATAGATAATACATTAATAATGAGTAACAATAGGGGTGTACAAATTAAACTAACAAACCGCACCAACCCGATAATCCGAGTCAAATCGAGAAAAAAAACCCGACTATGGTTTGATTTGATTGGTTTGGTGTTGGAAAACAAAACCCGACGATATTTGGTTTGGTTTGATTTTAACTAAAAAAAGTCAAACCGAAACCAAACCAACATGATATTATATGTATAGAAGTTTGAAATATATTTAACACATGAAAATATTTATTGTAGTGTAGTTTATAAATATTTCTTAAACTTTTTCATAATTTTATCTTTTAACGTATTATTTCAAGCTTGAACTTATAATTTTTAGATGCTCCAATAAGTTTTATAGCCCATAAATGTTAGTAACTCAAATAAATCCTAAACCAAAATCAAATCGATCAATACTAATGATAATAAAAGACATTCAATTCAATTGTACTATGAATGAAAATAATGTTGGATATCTATTTTTTTATTTTTTCCATGGTTTAGATAAAATGCATAACTTATTTTTCTTTTAGTGTATAGTCATGTAAATAATACTACTTATTGGTCGTACTTATTTTAGAAACTTATTAGTAATTTTAAATTATATTTGTTTTTATTATGGCTTATTAATAATATTTATTTTATGCGATTTTCTTTTCTTTATTGTTGAATATTTTAATACAATGCCATGAATCATCGTATATTTATATTATTTTATTAAAAATCTCCTTATAGAGTTCTGTCTTACTAGGATTAAAGAAATATTTGGAGCAAAGATTCTATGTTTTGTGACATGAAGATTTTATGAAAAAAAAAAACAACCCGAAAATCTGAGATTTAAAAACCCGATTTTTATTGGTTTTGTTTGGTCTTTAGATTTAATAACCCGATATAATTAGTTTGGTTTGGTAATTAGAAAATCTGAACCAACCCTACTTATGTATACCCCTAAGTAACAAACAAAACATACTTTTATTTTTAATACACGCAATATCAGTTCCTATTATCTATTACGTACTTAATCCATAGAAAGTCTTTTACATAAAATATTTGATCAACTTATTCTTTGTCATGGATTCAGGGTAATGATAGTCCAAAAAATAAAAGAAGAAAATATTACAGAGGGCCTATAATAAACAAGACTAATGTCAAATTTGATTTGATTCTTTCAATTCCTTATTTACCGTTTGATCAACACCATAAAGAAAGTATAAGTTATCAGAAGTTTCTATGTTAGATTTTATATATTACTTAATTACTATGTTTATCTTATAGCTCTATATATAAGGTAAATCTCTAATTAATATTAGAATTTCTTACCTAATAGTTCAAATAAGGTAATTATTTAATATGCAAGATTTTTAGTTGATTTTAAAGTCTTAATAAATATTAGAATAATTAAATGATTATTTTGCCTAATGTGAAATTAAATTTTAAAGGGCAAAAAAGACAAACAATATTTCGCTAAGGACATTCGTGCTTTTAATATAATATAGAGAGATAGATTTAACGCTTTTACATATCAATGTTGAAGAGATAATGTCTTTTTAAAGAATATAATTATGGTAGGAAGCAGAAGAGACTATAGTAACTTGAATGTCAGTTACCACGAAATGCTTATATCATATAATAAAATAGACTCACGGTCATCGGTAATGAACTGAACAACAACAGTTTTTCGAATATAATTGCTATATTCATTACATTACACAATTTTGAATGTAGAATAATAAATAAAATACTCGAGCTTGCATACACAATTTCGAAGAAGTCGAAAGGCCTTATTAAAAGTTGGCCATCTTAATGGGTCCCCATTCTAATTTAAATTTTTGTTTATTTTTTATCTCCAATAGAATAAATATTTACCGCTTTGTACATAAATATTGTTGGAATATTTTTTGAATTTAAGGGTAAAATCGTCACTCAGTCTTTGATGGGTAAATTTGTAAGTTAACTTTGACTCAATATGTTCTCATAGTATGATTTATTCGAAGCTCATTCGAAACTTCTTTATACTTGCCTATTCTTTTGTAAACTGACAAGTGGTGAAATAATCTATCAAGCAATATTATATATAGCATTCAGAATTATTTAGTCAAGTTGTGCCAATTCATTCGATTCGAAATGAGTCAATTTACGGGAAGTTTTTTTATGAAAGAAAGTGAAGGTTTGTTTTTATTCAATGGTTGCCCATTGTTTGGGTTTATAGGAGTAATAAGTTTAGCACAGTTATCTAAGAGCTTTAATGCTCTCTGTACTCTGGTACCTGCTCAATCTGCTTTTTTGAATGAGTGAAAGAATTTGAATAGGTGTTCTGGATATTGTTGCCAAGGTGTGTTTTATAGTTCATACCATGTATTTGAGGATAAATAAAGATAGTAATAGCTGAGTTGTGTGATATATTCCTGCTGTATGGAGAACCGATGTTTTATGATTTATGGGACTGAAAATTGACAATTTTTTAATTCATTTTGGTACATCCATAGATATGTTATTAGTTAATTAAAAAAAATAGATGCCATTATATCTAGCGCCGCCAGATAACGATAACTGACGACAATAAATATGGTCACAACTCACACTAATATAATATCCAAAAAAAATAAAAAATGTTCACAGAAGTCTTGATGATGAACAAATGCAAACTTGGTTAGGCAATATAAGATGGCAACAGGTTCATGGTACATAGTCAATTCCTATTCATAGAAACTATCACCTTGTCCCACTCTTTGGGGACGGACGTACCTATCGACTATGAGTTTATTTGAACCCATAACTTTCAATACGAAGTATAAATATATATTAAAAATCTACTAAAAGTTTAATAAATATTAAACTTAAACTCATAGTTTAAATAATATAATGAGTTCAATATTAAAAATCTTAAAAGTCAAACCTATTAAATTTAAATTTTGAATTCGTCTATGCCGCAATGTGCCTTTGCTTTTCCAGTACTTTAATTTTTAATGGTCACACTAATAACAACTTGCTGCTGTTGCTATCATAGTTACCTCCTATTAAAGTAACTATGACAAATTTCCAGCAATCTATTGCTCTCATTTCACATTCTTTTTATGAGGGTTTTGGATTTAGTCCTCCACGTTGGCATTTTTAGTGAATTTTGTGTGCAGCCAATCAGAATTCATGCGACTAGCTATCCCAAAGAAAGGAGGACTTTAGTTACTCCCTTTGTCCCATTTTATATAACACTTTTTATATATATTAAAAAGAATGACACCCTTTATATATTAAATTTCTCATTTTATATAACACATTCTTTTAGTATGTATTAAAAAGAATAATACATTTTATATTTAAGAATAAAGTTAGTTTAAACTTTTCATTTTATTCTTGATGACATAATTTTATAGCCATACAAATATGATGAGATATTTAAGACCACAAGTGTCTTAAGTCTTTCTTCTTTTCTTAAACTCTATATCCAGTCAAACTCCTTCACATAAAATAGAAAAAAAAGAATATCTTTGTGAACATTTTATAAGTATGCCACCATATTTGAAGAAAATTCACCAAATTTTGTGATGTATTGGACAACATATGGATCATATTGAACTCTATGTGAACAATTTGAGAACATTGTAACTTTTAAAGATTTTATTTTATTTTATTTTATTTTATTTTTTTGCTTTGAGTGAGAATATAATGAGCCTGACACGGAAGGGAAAAAAAAACTTAGTCGAAATATTAATTACCATTGCTTTGAAGGAAATATTGGACGAATTACAGCCAGCGACCTCCATTTCCTTTGGAAGAAATTAAATTCTTTATTTATTTATTATTATTATAAAGGAAACAAGCAGTTTTCTATGTCTAGTTTGACCTTTAAAATTAGCATGCAGAGGAAATCAAATATCCAGCGGCCAAGTCTACCAAGATTGGAAAAGTAACGTAAAATTGGAGACTCACCTAAAATTGTACAAATTTTCTAGAGGAAATATTTGTATGTCATTGTAAACCCATAACTGCTATTGTTTCCAATAGTAGTGACTAACAGACTAAGAATTCATTTAGGTTAGCTGATTGATTGAAAATAGCTGATAGGTATAAGTCTTGAAAATTACTTTTAAGGGCTGAAATTGATATTATAAATAGGTAGCTACTTGTTTTAATAGAAATGCTGAAACTGAAAATAATTTATTAATATATTTGGTAGAAATGTGTTGATAGACAATTTTCTTTTAAAATTACTAAAATACCCTTAAAATTATTTTTAAATACTTTAAATTAAATAAAAAGTATATTTACAAAGAGTAAAAACAAACAATAAAAATGGAATAGATAGTGAGTTAGGAGCTCTATTCTGGCAAAGAGTATTGGATCCGTATATACTTGCTGTCCAAATGAATGAATAATAGTGTAGTAATATTTCCTTAGTTCCAAATTATGTGGTATTGTTTAACTCTGTACCAATTTTAAAAAAAAATATTTTAAAATTTATGGTCTAAAATAAGTCATATATATATATATATTTGTATGACTATATCAACTTATTAAAGATAAAGTAGAAACTTTAATATATAATTACATAGTACTAGATATGTGGAATGAGGGTTGAACGTGCACGTTTGTCTCTTAATTGTTATTGTACACGAGGTAAAATGAATCTGGAACACAAGGAAACTATGAATAATAAGCACACTTGTTATTAGTGGTCTTTATCAAATAATAGAAAGAAGCTTTAGAGGGCCAATCCAAGTGTGGCACCCCACCCAAAAGCTACAACTAGCCTCTTAGATTGTACTCATTGCCATCAATTTAGGTATTCCACCAATTTTACTTGAAATATATAAAATATTCCTACTATTCCAAATTCAATTTGTGTAGTTTAGTTTCATTCAATAAATGAGTTTAAAAAGAAATAAAAACCTTAAATTTTATGATCTTAAACATATGATCATATTCGTTGTGTTTTGGTGTTGCTATTAGAACTTGTCGTTAAGAGTAAAATAAGATATTTATAGTTAAATTATATTCAGATATAGAAACACACTATTATTTTTAGAACAAACTAATAAAAAAATAATATCATATAAAGTGGTATCTAAGGAGTAGCATGTAATATATTTTCTCTACCCAAATTAACATTTAGAGGTGAACTCAAAATCTAAAGTTAGTAAATCCGAAATTAGTGTGATCTGATTACATTTACAAATTTTTAATTTAACACAAATAGACATAAATCTAGAATAAAACAAAGAATTGATTGAAAATGACAAAAATAGTCCCTTATATTTGGGGGTTTAATAAAGTTCTTTAAATATACTCATGATCAGTTTTTGGCCCTTTAAGTTTGTCAAAAGCAAACATTTTGTCTCCTCCAAATATTTTAAAAATTTTATTGTTAGATTTAACAAAACTATTAAGTAAAAGAATTTAAGATGAAGTCACATTTGAAGGTGCATTTTTTCTTTTTACAGTTTTTGATATTTTGGTTCACTTTTGGACTCTTGTGCAACTTTTTGAGGTACATTTTCAGCTATTCTTTTAATTTATTCTGGTGTGTGGTGCAGCTTTTGATGTTGCGGGTTTCTTGGATTTTATAGGGTGTTCATGGTATTTTTGATTAAACCTTTTTTATACCGTCCTTGTTATATCATTTTTTTAAAAAATATTTGACAAAGACCGAAAAAGCTTACTGTTGGCAAATTTAAAGGACTAAAATTGCTTTGTACTATATCTAAAGAACCATATTTAACCTACCATAAACATAAGGAAGCATTTTTGTCATTTTCACTATTTTTTTTAATATCAGTTGCAACATTTATTCAGCCAACGAGTAGAAATCGCCACTAACATTTAAATTGGACTCATATACCAACATTTCTGTTGAATGAAAATCTAGGAACTCTTGACTTCAGCAATCATCTAAACCATTATTTCAACTTTTAATTGGATAATATTTCAAACAATTTATTTTCTATTCAACTTTTGCTTACACAATAGACACCATCTTAAAATTTTCATATTTCATAATAAAGTTGCTAACTTGTATTTCCATCTCTCCAAAAGGAAAAAACAAGCAAAAGATTTTGAATGGATTTAGCAGGTTTAATATTAGAGTAATGATTCCGATTTATATATGATTTAACGATAGAGTGTGCCAGAGTGGTAAGCTATATGTGGGTCCCACCAAATTAGTGCAAAGATATGGTATTATTATCTTATTTTTGTTTTAATCATGAATAATCAGTGTCAGGATGCTTCAAAACATTATCCAGATTAAAATGTCTCCTTTAGAATATTTGGAGCTGCAGATTCATTCTCCCTAATTACAAAACTTAAATTTGCTGAGATTATTGAATTAAGATATGATTAGACCCTTAAAATATTTTAATTATCTATGTGGTATCAGTAATCCTAAACTTTTGTATATGTTCAATGCATTCAAACACAGTGACTAGAGATTCATAGTTATTAGACGTAAAAGGTAGTTGCCATGATGTTAAATATAACTGAATTTTACCATTTTACAATATAATATTATAGATATAGCCTTAAGCATTTAACCAGGTTTCGTAGGCTAAATTGAATTTTTAATTCTTATAAGAATATTGTACTATATCCTTCGTCTAAAAAAAGAAATAAGTAGAACAACTGCCGTTAAGTGAAGAAATTAAATATTGAGCAAAGTTCATTTATAGCCGGTAGGGCCAAACTTATATCACCTTATAGCCACAAAATAATCCCATACAAGTTGTCATGACCCAAAATCCACTAAAGATCGTGATGACGCCTAACACCGCCATCAGGCAAGCCAACAGTGGATGATTAACTAAATTACTCATTTTAGTATTTTTGAAATCCTTATCAGAATTTCATCAATTAAGTAGTAAGAAATAGAATTTTACATGGTAACTGATAATATGTTCACAACTACAACAATGAACCACCCATAAGCACCCCAAATTCGGTGTCACAAGTATATGAGCATCAACTAGGAAATATAATACAATTCAACCTCTGTCTCGAATACAAATTAGATAGGAGAGTATAAATAACTCTGATGGAGACTCTGCAGGCTGCGGATCGTAACATAAAATGTAGCTCACGGTAAGTTCCCGCAACATCCACGCCTCTGCGCCCAGAAGACCGCCAGATATATATGTACCTGCACAAAAATATACAGCAAGTGTAGCATGAGTACGTAAATCAACGCGTACCCAATAAGTATATAACCTAACCCCAGAGAAGTAGTAACAAGAGGTCGACATCGACGCTTACTAGTGGTCCAATAAGGCAAATACAGTAAGAAGTAAAACAGATATGGGGCAGAATAAATACGCAAATTAAACAAATATAAATATGTGGTACAATCTTGCTCTCAAAAATAAACTCAACTCTCGATTAGCAGTCACCTCCTCCCCCGGAGTGTATATATATATATATAATGAACCTCACCAGATGGGTCGCCATAATTCAAATCAGAAAAACTCTTAGATACACTGGCCCTTTGTACAATTAATACGCACGATTCCATAGAAGGATTTTTACAGAAATGTCGGCTCGATCCCATCATAATCTGGTATATAACCATAGATACATCTATTATATATATATATATTGCCGAGGCGAATGACCCGCTCCCATGAGAGTGTGGTACATAATCCTGCCGAGGCGAACGGCCCGATCCCATTAGAATAAGAAAGCTTTGATGGGTCTTTGATCCCACTCACGAAGGGATTGGTGAGTTTAAGGAAAGCTTTGGGGAAAGCCCTTCGATGAGAACGCGTAACGCGAAAAAAATTCGTAGGAGGAGTACAATTATTTCGTGGCAATTCATAAAGTTTGTCTGATCTCTACAATAACGAGTCTACCACTCTACACAAGTCTAATCTCAAGTCGTAACAAAAAAAATAAAGGAATTTAATAGGCAAGAGACTGTTCAAATAGTATAACTATAGCATGGTGTGAGCCTAAGTCTACCCAAACAATAATATGAATCTAGCTACGTACGGACTCTCGTCACCTCGTGCGTACGTAGCACCCACAACTAGTAGCACATAACAATTACATCACCTAGGGGTGGTTTCCCATTCACAGGGTTAGACAGGAGATTTACCTCGCTCTGAAGTTCCATAACCGACTCCAACGCCACTCTAACACCTCAAATCGATGCCCGTCTCTCCAAAACTAGTCAAATAATGTGCAAACCAATAAAAATATACTCTAATACTCATAATAAATTAATTTATAACAATCCCCAACTCCGCTCGAAAAGTCAATAAAGTCGACCCTCGGGCCACGTGCCCGAATTCTGAAATTTTTTAAAAATAAATATTATCCATAACTCATATGGTCTATATCTAGAAAATCATCCAATTTTATCCATGAATCGACCCTCAAATCAAGGATTTACCATTTCTCAACTTTGGGGCTCAAAATCCCAATTTTTACAATCCAAATACGGATAAAAATAATAACCAACATAAATAATCATGGAGAAATATCAAATTAAAGGTCATATATTTACCCCCTTGTTGAGACGAGAACAACGCCGCGAAAATCACCTCAAACGGAGCTCTAGAACTCAAAATATGTTCAAAATATCAAAATAACACGGTCTGATTTTTATATACTCAGGGATTTTCGCTTTTGCGACAAAACATCTTCACCTGCGCATTTCCAGCTGTAATTTTTGCTTTTGCGGACTAATTTTTGCACCGGGGTCGCAGATGCGGATCCAACTTCGCACCTGCGAAGCACCAGCACCAGCTCTATTCTCCGATACTAAAATGAGCATAACTTCCTCATACGATATCCAAATTCGACGATTCTTTTTGCTATGGCTCCGTAATTATGGTACGGATCTAATTCTTCAATCAAAATAGAAATTGGAGTTTATTTACTTAATGTGATACCATTTATGCTTGAAGAAACGAAGTCGAAGCATAAAAAACGAGCACAACACAACCTAAACCTATTCGGAATTCACCCGAGCCCCTCGGGACCACGTCTGAACATACCAATAAGTCCCAAAATATAACGCGGACTTGCTCAAGATCTAAAATCATGTCAAACAATATCAAAACTACGAATCGCACCTCAAATCGAACTTAATGAACTTATGAACTTTCAACTTCTACAACTCGCGCCGAAACATATCAAATTAATTCGGAACAACTTCAAATTTTGCACACAAGTCCCAAATGACATCATAGACCTACTCCAACTTCCTGAATCGAGATCCGACCCCGATATCAAAAAGTCTTCTCCCGGTTAAACTTTCCATAAACCTTCAAATTTTTAACTTTCGCCAAATGACCCCGAAATGACATACGGACCTTCAAATCCACATCCGGACGCGTTCCTATGACCAGAATCACCATACGGAGCTATTTCCGGGCTCGAAATCCTAAACGAAAATTGATAACATTAAAATACACTGCAACCCAAATTTATAAAAATTCTTCCAAAATGCCAACTTCCCACAATAAGCGTCGTAACGCTCCCGGATCATCCAAAACCCGATCCGGATATACGCCCAAGTCCACAATCATCATACGAACCTATTGGAACCTTCAAATACCGATTCCGAGGTCGTTTACTCAAAAGTCCAACCTTAGTCAATTCTTCCAAATTAAAGCTTCCGAAATGAGGATTTTCTTTCTGAATCAACTCCGAACTTTTCGAAATTAAATTCCGACCGCAAATGTAAGTCACAATTCCTGAAGAGAAGCTTCTCAAGGACTCAAACCACTGAATAAAGCACTAGGGATCAAAATGACCGGTCGGATCGTTACACAAGTCATAGCCTAAAAACAATAATAAATGCTAGCAACTGAAAAATCTGAAATCATACGCTCAACGAAAACGAAAAGGAAATCGCTCCAAATCGATTTTGTATCCTAAATTCACGCCTTCAGTATAGAATCTTCAACCCTCAAATAGTATAAAAGTCTCCCAATTATTCACATTGTCAAAACAAATATAGGGTTTCTTAAGAGTAAACCAGAGCAGAGCTCCAAAAAATTCACGCTGAAATTCAAAAATTTTGCACAATTGCGGTCTACAATCAGCTTAAATGGAGTTGAGATTTCGTTTTTAAATTGTGAAATTAATACAAAATTGACAAAATCAACTAATGTCTATGGAGATTGTGAATGTTGGAACTAATGTTCCAATTTTGATTATGATTTTACTTTAACACAGTGGTGAGTGGGTAAGTGAGAGTAAATTTATTAATTTCCTTCTTAATGGCGTGCTGATCAATTCGGACTGTAGCTATGAGTATTTTGTTAATGAGATATATAAGCAATTGGGTAGAGATTCAATTACAAGTGTGATGGAGATAAAATATACAGTGAAGGATGGCTATATAGCAATTCCAATATACAATGATATGAGTGTGCACTTGTATATGGAGATAAAAAAAGAAAACCTGGATATCACTGAATATTCATTATGCATAACATTGAAAATTGTGTATTCAAGTGCTGAATGCTTATATTCAAGTTCATACTTGGGTGGTAACTTACTCGCAACAACTTCAGCCGGTTTACAATGTTAGAACGTAGAAGAAGTACACAGAACTAATATTGTTGAGATGATGGATAATCATGGAAAATAAGATAAAATTGAGATAATGAGGGAAATTGTATAATAGATAATCCACAACATGAAGAAATTGCAGAAGGTCAGTTGTATTAGGACAAAGATACACCCATTAGTGTAATAAAACACTATGCAATACGAGAAAAATGTCAATTTATAGTGGATAGATCATCTACAATAAGATATAATTTCTACGTATGAGATTGCACTTCTCTGTAATTTTATGTATACTGCTTGTATAAAAAATATATAATTATTGTATAATGAGATTGCATATGTATAATGCTTGTTTATTTGAGACACAAGTATAAAAATCTGAAGAAGTGCATTATCATAACACTATATTTTAAATAGGTATTGTCTTACATGCGTGGATAAAAGTTGCAAATGGAGTCTTAGATCTTCAAGTCTACACAAATCAAATGTCTTCAAGGTTAGACGGTTCAATGATGTTCACACTTGCCCAGAGACAAGTAGACTGTTTTCATAATGTCATGCTACTTTGTCAGCCATTGCAAAAATGATTTGCAACAAATATGCCAATCCAAAAATAATATACACTCCGGCAGACATCATGAGTGACATGAAACAACAGTATGGGATTAGTATGAGTTAAGTAAAAACTTATAGAACAAAAGAAAAAGCACTTGAACTGCTAAGAGGGATACCACACGAATCTTATAGTAAACTGTCGGGTCACTTATATATGATAAATATGACAAATCCTGGTTCTGTCATATGTTACATATATCAGAGGACGGGCACTTCATGTATATTTTTGTCGCACAATGCATCAATCGTAGGATGGAAATATTGCTACCCTATTGTAGTGGTTGACGGAACATTCCTTAAATCATCACATAGGGGGAACAATGTTAACAGCTAGCACACAAGATGCGACAGGTGAATATGTCGCAGTCTTATATAATAATTATATATGGTATAGATAGTTCTTATCCGTGTATAACAAAAATAACATGTGGATGCTTTCTTATTTGCTTAACCAGGTAAATTTTTTCCACTAGCATATGCTGTTGTCGATTCTGAAAATGATGCTTCCTGGGAATGGTTTTTTGAAATGTTTAGACAGGCTTTTGGGAAAGGGAAAGGATGTGCATCGTATCCGATCATCATGCAAGCATATTGAAGGGTGCTTTAATTGTGTATCCAAAGGTATCTCATTGTGTATGCATCTTCCATCTTTGGAATAACATAAAGAAGCAGTTCAAGAAGAACCATGACCGGCCGAGGGAAGTATTTTTTGCAATGGCCAGAGCATACAAAATTGAAGATTTTAATCGCCTCATGAAAGATATGGACAACATTGATAAGAGGGTAAGGGGTTACCTGTTCCAAGTTGGTTATGTAAAGTGGTCCATAGCACATTCCACTGTTAATAGATCAATGGTGATGACTTCAAATATTGCCGAGTCACTCAATGCAAGAAACAAAGAGGCAAGAGAGCTACCAATCATGGGTTTGCTAGATTACATGATGAATTTGATTATGGAATAGAATAATACAAATAGAATGACTACAATGAGTACATTTACTGGCCTAGGAAAAAGATATAACGAAGTACTGAAGGAAAATAGCAGTTTATCGCATAAGATGACGACAAATATTCTTTTATCATGTCTTACTTCATACGCCTGAATAACATACTTTGACAAAAATGCATTAATACTTGTCATATCCTTGTTTTACTAATGATATCTATTTAAATTTAGGTGAGGCCTTCAACCGATTATGTATATGTAGTAATGGATGCTGAACAAAGGCGGAACATAGTCTGCATGCAAAAAAGGGAATGCTCGTGCAAACGATTTTCAAGTGGATGAGATTCCTTGTCCACATGCTATGGTAGTATTGGACTACACACACATAGAAGCGTCAAAATATTGTTCTGCCTATTACACTAAGGAATACTTCAAGAAGACATATGAAGTGTCAGTTAATCCACTTCCAGATGAAACTACATGGGACCTTCCAACAGAGGTGTTAGATTATGTGGTCATACTACCGATAGTGAAGGGAAAATCAGGAAGACCGACGAAGTCGCGACGCAAGGGACTTTATGAATATCTGTATACTCAAACAGTTACCTGTGGACTGTGTGGAAAACAATGACACAACAGAAGAACATGCAGGAATGCTCGAGACAACTAGTAGATGTTGCTACAATGCTTTAGTATTTTGTAACTGTTTTCCTTGTGATTGTTACAATTAGAATATTGAAAAAATAATGAGATTTGCAATCAGATTCTCTGATGTATGAATAAAGATACTACTTTTTATCGTAATAAAAGTATTGGTTGAAGTTTTATTCCAAATATTATTATGGATGTCACTATACAGAAAAATATATAAAATAGATGTCAATATACAAAATATATACAAAAAAGGCTGTCACTATACCAAAAATATACAAAATAGACTGTCACTATACAATTTATATACAATAGAATGTCACTATACAAAAAATATACAAAATAGATGTCAATATACAAAATATATACAAAAAAGGCTGTCACTGTATAAAAAATATACAAAATAGACTGTCACTATACAATTTATATACAATAGACTGTCACTATACAAAAGATATACAAATTATACTATCCCTATATAAAATATATACAAAATAGATGTCACTATATAAAATATATACAAAAAGATTGTCACTATATAAGAAATATACAAAATAGAATCTGTATATTTATACAAAAAAAAATAGACCGTCACTATTGTATATACAATTTCCATACAATAGACGTGGCTATATAAAATTTATACAAAATAGATGTCATTATACAAAATATATACAAAAACGACTGTTACTATACAAAATTTATATAAAATATACTGTCGCTATACAATTTATATACAATTTAGCTGCCCCCAAAACTTCATTCACAAAACTTCCTATAACAACTTAGCAACACCAGCTAAATTTGCAAAACCTGTCGAAACAGATTAAAACTGTATAAATTAAAAAACTAAAACTATAGAAAAGTCAAAACTACACAAAATCTAAAACTTTCAAAATTTCACTATTAAGTGAAAACAAACAAGTCGCAATTAAAAGTACAAATTCAACATTAGCATTTCAAACATATTGTTCAAAAACATCCCAAACAAAAAATATAAAACGTGATATAAGTATGCAATTATATCCAATCATAAGACAATATCAGTACCAAATCACTTCATCTTAAAACTACATGTGAATTTTCCGCTAAACTATCCCAAACTTCTTCATCTTGCCCTTCAACTTGCCCTTTTTCTTGATTTCCTTCAAAGTCTAGTCATCACCAACGGCATGCAACTTGCCCTTTTTTCTTGATATCCTTCAAAGTCTCGTCATCACCAACGACATGCGTCTTGGCCCTTTTCTTGTTATCCTTCAAAGCCTTGTCATCACCAACGTCATGCGACTTGCCATTTTTCTTGTTATCCTTTTTGTCAGATCCTTCAATCTACCAGTAGACTCGTCATCACTAACTGCATGTGCTCTTTGTTTCTTCACTCCATAATCCCGTAGCAATATACCATATCGGTTCTGTATCCCATCAATATCAATAGCTTTAGAAATACTGTTGCCTTGAATGATGTACTCAGTAAATGCAGCAACATAAACACCACAGTCACTACATACAAGGTCGCACATAAACGTTAAATAAGTTAGTATAATATCCAAATAGGAATTCATGTACAAAAATGAATAAGAATCAGAAATATTCAATAATAATTTACGTGTTATCTTGCGTTGGCAACCTATCAACGACATGAATCTCAAAAGGATCAATGTCGCGAGTTCCCATATGATTCTCCTTTGTATCCCAAAAACCAATACGATGAAGAAAATATGGGAGCAACACTGAGTATAGCTTAATTGATCTCCGAACTGCACTATTCTGCCGCGCGCCACTCATGGAATCGTATACATAAATGCGCAGATCTTTGAATGACAGTCTCGCCAATATCCAGTGCCACTTATCAGACAGATTTATAGGGAAAATGACTTCATCAACAGTACACCAAGGAACATTATATCTTAAAAAATACCCAAGTATATACTCAGCAATTGGATCTGTTTCAGTAATCAAATTCATGTCTTTGTTTTTCTCCAAAAACTCCTTGTACAAATTCGAAATCAAGCAGTTAAACCAACAGTCGGTAGTTGTGAATCTTACTAGAATATCAACACCGTACTTCCCTTTCTTTCTCAAATAGTAAAAAATAACATAAATATACTGAAATATGAAAAATAAACATACATAGTTAGAAAATTACATTATGGGAAAACTAAAATATATATTTTATGTATAAACCGATTATATATTTTACATAAGATACTGTAAATATACATAAAGGATACTCTTCCAAGTTGATACTATATTTTCTATTGCCATTATTGTTCTAGTCCTTTCTTCTGCCTACTATCCAAGGGTTACCGAGTCCCATTTCTTATTTTATTACAAATAGAATCTAGATGTAATTACAACATGGATAAAAGAAAGGAAATGGCATTTATGCTAACAAATTAACATCAATATACTGAAAATATAAAGAACCATTATAGTGTTGACTTACTAAATCACACAGGGGTAGGCCGGGATATGCAAATGTGAAGAATCATTTTTTTTCTACAAAATCATCAAATCCAAATTTAAAGATTTTATTTAGCTTATTGCTAATCTCTGTATACCGTCGCTGATGAATCACGATAAAAAGATATGGTTCATAACACGAAACACGAAAAATAAACAAGGAAAAAAAACGAAAAAGAAAAAACTGAAACATAAATCTTACGGTGCATTAGTCCTTAAGCCTCTATTGATGAAAGTGTTCCACTTACACAATATTCTAAAATCAACAGGATTGTCAACATTTTCTTGAAAATGATATTTTATAGTGAAGATAGACTTATTTGGCTTATTTGTCAAGATGGGCTTCTTTGACTTAGTTGGCTTATTTTGAGCAATTTGGATGGTGCCACCAGAATCAAATGTGTTCCTAAATGGTGACTTCATGACCCCTGCTGGTTTCCTTTCTCTAGGGATCATTTCAGGTGTGTCATGATCAACAACAACTATACGATCTTCCTGCATAGTAGCAACATTTTTCTCCACTCTAAAACAATCACCATGTACAATATTTTGATCGAAATACTTTAGGAAGATTGCATTTATTTGAGCCTCAGCATAACTAGTCCAATCATTGTCCTCGCCAACTTCCTCACAACTATTTTTACCAACAACTTGTACAGAATCCTCAACCAAACCCCCCATATTAGCAGTATTTTTCTTAACTTCTACAATATTAACTACACTATCACTATCTACATCATTTTTGTCACAAAACTTCTGGGTGATTGCAGTGATTTCAGGCTCGGCATCCTCAATCGAGGCTTCATCATCACCAACTCCTTCACTACTTTTACCAGCTTCTATAGAATCCTTCACCACACCCTCCATAACATCAACAGTTTGCTCTAGACTTATCTTAGTGCCAACAATTTTCTTTACAACTTTCTCATTGCCAATATTTTTCTCCATAACTTCCTCACTACCAAAATTATACTCTGCAACTTCCTTATCGCCAAAATAATCATTATGAATATCACCAATATCATAATGGACATGACTATCATGATAGACATAACTGTCATGATGGTCGCCATATTTTCTATCACCCTGTTCAGGAAAAATATACAAAAAGTTATAAAAATAACAAATAAGCATAGTCATGAGAATACCTTTGAAGCACCGCGTTTACCTAGAGCTTTAAAAACCTTTTCAAATGAGGAAATTATTAACTACTCCAAAGACGAAACCTTGTCGTTTACCTATAAAAGAAAAAGTGAAACCGAATATCAATTAAGTTGTCAGAACTGCTCAAAGCCAAAATAGAACTGTACCTTGTTGATTTCACTTCTCAGAAGTTTCAGCTCATTCTCGCTTGAACTCAAGTTACTGGGTTGTAGATCCGGATTCTCATTGTTTATAGGTTGTGATTCCAGCTTATTTTTGGGGTGCTTCTTAGCATTATTTTAGGTCTAGTGTTGAAATCATCAACATCATCTCTTGGATTAACTTCAACCACGACTCCAGATTCGATATACATCTCATTTTTATCTTCATGCACGGGACAAAATCATGCAATTCAAGCCTTGTTTGTTCAACATTTGTTGGGGCAATGTTGCCAAACTGTAACGACCCGGCCGGTCGTTTTGAGTATCACAGCCCCGTTCCCCCAATTTACTATTCAATATGTCTTTGCAGTTGTTATGTGACTTGTCGGGGTGATTGGTTCGGGTCCGGTGAGGTTTTGGAATAAATTAGAACACTTAGTTCCAAGGTTTAAAGCTTAAGTTGAAATAGTTGACCGGAGGTTGACTTATGTGTAAACGACCCCGAAATAGAATTTTGACGATTCCAATAGCCCTGTATAGTGATTTTGGACTTATAAGCGTGTCCAAAAAATTATTTGAAAGTCTGTAGTTAAATTAGGCTTGAAATGGCTAAAACAGAAATCTAAACTTAGAAGTTTGACTGGGGAGATGACTTTTTGATATCGGGGTCGAAATATGATTCTGGAAATTGGAATAGGCCTGTTATATCATTTATGACTTGTGTGCAGAATTTGAGGTCAATCGGACTTGATTTGATATGTTTCGACATCGAATGTAGAAGTTGAAAGTTCTTAGTTTCATTAAGCTTGAATTGGGATATGATTCATGTTTTTAGAGTAGTTTGATGTGATTTGAGGCTTCGACTAAGTTCATATGATGTTTTAGAACTTGTTGGTATGTTTGGTTGAGGTCCCGGGGGCCTCGGATGAGTTTCGGATGTTTAACAGATCGAAATTTGGACTTAAACAGCTGCTGGAAATTTTGGCCTTATGGTGCAATCGCACCTGCGGAATTTAGCTCGCAGAAGAGAGCCTTGCATCGTAGAAGCGTAAGGTCCGAAGAAGCGGACGATGCCTCGCAGAAGCGCGACCGCAGAAGCGGCACACGCATCGCAGAAGTGGAAAAGGGGAAGGGTCAGCCTCATCGCAGAAGCGGATGCCTCGCAGAAGAGGACTCTTGTCCGCAGAAGCGACCACAATCTTCGCAAAAGCCAAACCGCAGATGCGGTTAAGTGTCCACAGGTGCGAAAGCACTGGACAAATTACAAAACAGAGGGTTCCGACAATTTTTGTCATTTTAGACATTTCCAACATGGGTTGAGGCGATATTTGAGCAAGAATTCACGGGAAAACTTGAGTTAAGTCACTTGTGATCATTGTTAGTCAATAATATTGAATTACCATCGATTATTCCGAACTAGATTATGTGGTTTTGAGGTGAAATTCGAGGATTTGGGCCTAGGGATTTGAAAATAAGATTTGGGGATTTGAAGGTCGAGTTGATGTCGGAATTTGGTAAAATTTGTATGGTTGGACTCGTGGTGAATGTGTATTCATATTTTATAACTTTTGTCGGATTCTGAGACGTGGGCCCCACTGTCGATTTTTGAATTGAATTTCGGATTTTGATTGGAAAATTTAGTATTTTCATATAGAATTAGTTTCTATAATTCGTATTGAGTATATTGAATTAATTGTGACTAGATACGAGGATTTCGGAGGCCAATTCGCGAGGCAAAGGCATAGCGGAGTAAAGAATTTCATGGTTCGAGGTAAGTATCTTGCCTAATCTTGAGTGGGGGAAAAACCCCTTAGGCATTGAGTCTTATGTGAAAATTGTGTAATTGAAAACCATGTGCGCGAGGTGACGAGTACGTACTTGGTTATATTGGTTGAAATTCGTAGACGTCCTTATGTATTAAATTGGAAATTTGTTGGCACATATTAAATCTTTTATGTGTCATGCCTCATTCCTTGTTTGCCGAGCTTGTTTTTATATGATAATTTGGCGTGATTGTCACTTGGATTTGTATGTGAATTCTGTGTGTTTGCTGATTTGATATTTCTTGGAAATAATCACCTTATGAATTTTTCACCGATAAATAATTAATTAAATAAGTTTAAATTGAGGCATAATATTATTATCTAATAATTTAGATTTAAGAAGGCATTGTTCCTTGATGAATTACTTTCCAGTTCATATTGCTGAAATTGGTATTGAGTTGTAATGGCCGTAAATCATATTGAGGCAAAGTATTAAATTGTGAAATATTATTATATTGAGTTGTTCACTCCCGTATATTTTGTTAAGATTATGTGCACATTATGGTCGAGCCATGGGCTCCTTATTGTGAAAATTAATGTATTTTTGATTTTTGTGGCAAGTTGTAATATTTGAGCACTCGAGGTGCAATTTTGAAATGTTGTGATATTGGCACGTGATATTGTTGGAAGGTTTGTTCGGGTGTTTGCACGAGGTTTCTGCCATGCTATTGTTACTATTGATATATGCACATGCGGCGTGATATATATATATATATATATATATATATATATATATATATATATATGTGTGTGTGTGTGTGTGTGTGTGTGTGTGTGTGTGTGGGGAGAGGGGGGGATTGCGCATGTGGCGAGACAAGGTGGGAATATCGTTATGCGCGTGCGGCGAGACAAGGCGGGCATTTACTTTATTATTGCGCACGTGGTGAGACAAGGTGGGCTATGTTGGGGATTGATTTGTGATGACTCGTGATGGCCTGTGGGCATTGTTGTTTATTGAAATTTATTTATGATTTGGGACTACGAGGCGGTACCTCGGGAGTGCCCCTTTGTTGATATTTCTCTATGGCTGCACTTGCCTTTGATTATTTTATTTTTTCGTAATATGTAAATTTTTGTGTTCTCCATGATGTATTATTTGACTTAATATTAAGTGTTTTGTATTTCTTGTAGTATTGTGTTGTCTTTGGATTTTTCGTATGATACTCTGAGGATTTGTATTTCTGGTTTGTACTTGTTCTTGATGATTGAATTGTTTTAAATAAAAAAAATTACTTTTATGTTTAAATTTAATAAGTTATACATCCAAATCAATAGCTTATCTTATGCTTTATTTAATTTGAAATGTCATTTTCTTCACTCAAACTATTTCTAAAACAAACTCATTTCTTTGTTGAATTTTTACTTGATTTAAAATTTGTAACCTTACTTTATTGAAAATAAATTGATTATGCGAATTTTATGTATTGACATATTTAGCACGAGATATGGGCACAAGGTGCCGTGAGAATATGAAAGGAGGCTGAGACCCGTATTTTATGATTATGATATAAGATATTTATTTAAAAAAGTTTTATATTCGAAGGATACTTATTTGAAGGAATATATTTGGAGGGTATTTATTCGAAGGAATTATATGTGAAAGATTTATATTTGAAAGACTTGTTTAATTGGTTGTACTTGTGTTTTTTATCCGTCTAAGTAATAATTATGGTGTTCTTGCTGCCTTGCTGTTTACATCACTAGTTGATTATGGTTGTTATCGCTGCTATTTGTTTTCTATTATTTTCGTATACTATATTGCACAGGTTATTAGACTAATGAGTGTCTTAACTGTACCTCGTCACTACTCCACCAAGGTTAGTCTTGATATTTATTGGGTACCGACTGTGGTGTACCCATACTACACTTCTGCACATTTTTGTGCAGAGCCAGGTAATTTGGAGTCAGTTGATCGCTAGCTAGCTGTACGGATCTTGTTGTGGAGATTCAAGGTAAACCTGTTGCTGCGTTCACAGGTTTCGGCTTGCACTGTTTTATCTCTACTTCAAACAGTTATATTTGTAGGCTTCTAGTAACTCAGTAGAGCTCATGACTTGTACTACTGGATTTTGGGATTTATTTTAAGTATTGTATAGAGATTTATACTTTGTATTTGTCATTCGTTATTTAATATTGTTATGATTTCGGTAAATATTAGACTTACCTAGTCCCTAAGATTAGGTGCCATCACGACATCCTACGGAGGGAGATTTGGGTCGTGACACAAACACCAATTACAAATAAAACAAAACTTAGCAATCATGAAATTTTAAAGTAAAAAAGACAACCAATATATTACTTGTAGAAACTACACATCATACACTTAATTGATATTATGTATTATGTATATTAAAGGTATAAAATATGTATTAGAAATGTATAATTTATGTTCGCCTGAAGGCAAAGGACGAATACATGAAGCGGCTATACCGAAGAGAGACAATTGAGGAAGTCCATGCCCGAGGTTTTGACTTGTCGACTGAGATTGAAGAAGCCAAGAAATCCGAGGCCGAGGCTAAGAGGCTTTACGAGCAGGAAGGTGCCGAAGGCTCTGAGGGTTCTAAGGGCTTGGAGGGATTCGAAGGCTCCGATGGCTCTGGTGACGAGTCGAGCCCTGGTGAAGACTATGCGTATATGCCTTAGTACTTTTTTAGTTTTTGTCTTATGTACATTTTTCGTTTATTTTGCGGCCGTGTTTATTGGTCCTTTGTAAGTATATTCCAGTATATATATATATATATATATATATATATATATATATTTCCCTGTCTAGCAATTTCGAGTCTTTACTTTTTCAGCATCTTTTTATAATTTCTATTCTTGCAATGTTTCTAATGCCTTAGCATAGAATCAAATGTAGTTATAGGACGTTCGTTTTTCAGAGTCCGAACGGAGCCTAACTTCGATATAACTTTGTTTGCTCGAGGCTTTGAAGATTTGGTGTGACCGGAAGTTATTTTAAGATGCGTAAGTGATTTTAGACGATGATTTTGCCGAGGATAACCTTTTAGCAAGTTTCGAATTTTTATAAAGGCCTTACTTTCTGATTACAAGCTTCGGATGTCTCCGAGCCATTTTTAGGGCGGCCGTAGCCTTTTGTATTTAGGCACCACCTAATAGGTTAGGTGCCTCCGAGATTTAGTAACCCGAGTTGTTCGAACTTTTTTCGGACGACAGTCCCCGAGTGGGGGTAGCCCTTGGGCTCGATAGTCCTCGAATAGGGGTAGCCCGTGGGCTCTTAGGATCCAGAATTTAAGAGGAAAGAAAATGTGTAATAGTAAGGCGGAACTTTCTTTCATTTTTGGGTGTAAAGTACATGATCGAAAACGCGTAAAAGCTTGTGTCATGGCTAAAGTGGACTATGTGGGCACGGTTCACACGACCGTTTGGCCCTTACAATGAATCCTAACCACCGAGCCTTAGCTTTTACCATACAAGGTTTTTATTTTTCCTTGCTAAATTTTCCCTTGCTGAAAATCGTAATCCGAGAGTAATGGCCCATAGTATTCGAGGTCGAGCTTGAGAGGGCTCGGATACTATTGATGCGAAATGAACGCCTATTGACTCCGGTTTGAGACCTTCCTTCTAATATAAGTAAGCATGTTTTACTATTGCCTCATTAAAAACCTTACCGAAAAATCCATTTTGGGACAAAACTAGTTTAAGGGAAAAGAGTGCAACACGTGCTTTCATACATAATAGCCACATCCATCCTTGTCAGTTGCCTGAAAGTGTTAGTCTAATTCATAACATGATTAAAGAGTATTTAAGATCATACCTTAGTAGTAGTACCGCTTTAAGTGCGTCACATTCTAGTTATTCGGTAGTTGCACACCGTTTCCCGCTTCGTGTTTGTATGAGCCTTTACCGGTAATTCTGATGACTCGATACGGTCCTTTCCAATTCGGCCCCAGCTTTCCCTCGTTCAGGTTCCGGGTGTGTAATGTTACTCTTGTCAACACCAAGTCCCCGATATTGAAATGTCGGAGGTTGGCTCTTCGGTTGTAGTATCTCTCTATCCGTTGTTTCTGGACGGCCAACCGGACTAAAGCTTCCTCACGTCTTTCATCCAATAGTTCCAAGTTCGTAATCATGGCCTTGCCATTTGAATCTTCGGTCGCATATTAGAACCTGAGGCTCGGTTCTCCCGGTAACTCCCTTGGCAATTCTGGAGACATCATATCTTTGAATTCCTTCAGCAAATTTGCAACACAATCCGGGACCTCAATCTGCACATCTGGCATGACTTCAACGAGTGCAGCAAGGTAAGTCTCTTCGCCCCTCTTCAAGCCTTTCTCAAATGCAATGGCAGAAATCAAAGCCGCAATCCCAGCGTTCTTTCTTTCATCCCCGTAGGGCCGAATACCTTTCACAAAGCCGGGGTTTGACTCCCCCATGAACATAAGTCTATCCAAATGAGGAATTGGAGCGACTTTGTTCTTCTTTAGAAAATCAATTCCCAACAGAACATTGAAGTCATCCAATGGCACAACAGTCATGTTAAATTTTCTGGACCAATGGCCCAAAATCATCGGGGTATTGCAATAAAATATTGTAAACTAAACAAAAATATTTTTTTACCTGCTCCCGACTTAAAAGAAAAAATTCTTTTCTCAACCTCTTGAAGGTCACCTTCTTCTTTACAGTCCAGTTTAGTATGCGTGGCACAAGATCTCCAATCCGGTAAGTGAGTTTTTTGCGAGTATAGGGGCAGCATTCATAAAACCAACACTGGAATGCCAAAGGCAAACCACCATATCGGTACATCTCTCTCCTACTACGAACCTTATCTTTCATTAACTCCAACGTAGCATTGAAAAACCACTTTCCCCCAAGGGAAAGTCTCAAAATCACCAGATTCAACCAATAGAAAATCATTCTTTGTTATAAAATCATCATTCGTAATAGAAAATGGGAAATTGTGAATGAAATAAAATATTGTAATCTTTAATGCGTCCTCATCAGATTTTCACATCTTTTTTAAGAAACAGTCAGTTAATAATTTCTTAAACACTTTTGACATGCTTGGAAAGTACAATTCCATCAACCGACTTGATTTGACATATTCATAATCCTTATTAGGATCACCATTACACTTTAAACATGTGATAATACAAAACTCTTCAAGTCCAAAGCGCAACTTGATGCTATTCATTTTAATCCATAACTCATCATATTTAGGTGACACTACTTTCCTAAGCAATAGTGAATGGATAAGTTGGTTCTGTATAAAAAATTCGAGCAAGTCCACAAAATAACCAAAACCTGTTCTTCTAAACATCTCAATCTGCTGATCATCCAAAGTATCTTTCAAATGTTTCACTATAATGCAGTTTGTATGCACACTGATACGAGTACTATAATGATCACTCAAAGGAACATAGTAATCCCAAAACTGTAGACCACAAAAATTTAAATATATATAAGCTTCATAACAACCACAAATATGCACTTTAAACATTACTTATACACTATGCGGATAGATGATACACTTTATATACAAATTGCACATTACTTATTGACTTGATACAAATTATATACAATATGAAAAAAGAATGATACATTTTATATACAAATCTGGAATATACCTGCTATATTGGATAAATGTTCTACATACTAAAATAAACTAAATGCACACAAGTCAGAGTTATATTATTAGAAAATACCTTCAAATCAGATGAGCTAGAACATTTTTGATCAACGTGAACTTTTCTCTTTTTTGATAGAATATCATCCCCATCCCTTTTAGCCTTCCTTTTAGAACCTTTATCCTTATCCTTCACAACATCCTTTCCCACCATTTTAATCTTTCTTTTTGAACTTGTTCCTTTTTCAACAACTACACGTTGAGCAGTTTGTGATCTCGTTGTTACTCTATCGCTGGGAGTCCCGCTATGTGAATGAGTCCTTCTATCAACATGGGTACTTTGCATTCCTTCAACAGATTTAGGGGTTGCATGCCCCAAATCGCACCCAAATTCTGGTAAATCTTCAAAATCGTCATCATCATTCCTACTTAAACTAGGATTATATTTCACTAATTTACCAGCTAATTTCATAGAATTTGGAGATGCCCTCAACTTTATATTTTTCTTCAAAGACTTCTTTCCTCCATTATAGACTCGACTATGAACAAACATCCGAAAACCTACTGAAATTTTGACTTACATTGAGAGTAAGAGTAAAAATGGAGAAGCTGTGTTTGAGAAGAAACCGGTGTTTCGAGAGAACCAAGTGCAATAGGAAAAAAACGTGAGTTAAAAAGTGTGGGTAGGTCAGTGTATTATGGATTATATATAGGCTATTGACATAATATGTTTGGGCCGGAGGGACATTTCGGGTCCATGGAGGAAAACAGAGGCTATTAAAATTTTGAAGGGTTATAGAGGATAATTTTCTCTTAAATATTAGGGATGTTCTTAACCTAATAGTGAAATTGGGCTACTTTACAATGCTATACGTAGAATTTTAAACAAAAACGTTTGGTCAAACAAAATCATGAATACAATATGCACGGTTAGTAAATTTGAAGTTTATGGGCTCCTACAGGAATCTCGAGTTATCTATACAATAATAACTGGGTTAACAGTCAAATATTTATAGAAATATAGTAATTTTTTTAATATAAATATAGAATTTGGGTAAAAGCTACTAAGTTGGGAATCCATAAGCTTAAGGCTAGATCCGCCCCTGACAGTAGAGATATGAAATCGGACACGTTAGGTTTGTTTTGCCCCTTGTTTTTTCTTTTTCTTTTTTAAGTTCATAACGCTATTTAAATGTTATCATTTTGGGTTAAAACATTCATTCGTTTCTCTTTTCTAGTTTCCAAACAATGCGTTAAGTCTGGTTACCTCGATAAGTTTGTGGATATACCATAAATTCAAAGTCACAACTTCTACTTAAGGCTAAGCAGTAAAGTCAATGTCCTCCCCTTCAATACCGATTGAAACAACAGACCCATATGGACTTCGGATCCTTCAGGGGAATTTACTTGTAAATCTGCCTGGCGTACTCTGAGAACTAAGAAAGGAACTACTCTTACAAGTATGACTATTTGGCATGAAAAGCTTCCTTTTAAAGTCTCCTTTTTTTTGTGTTGAGAGTCCTATTGGATAAGGTGGCAACTGACATTGCTGTTAAAATATTTGGAGTGAATATTGCCTCCATATGTAACTGTTGCTTCACTGACCATTATGAGGAATCCACTGACCATCTGCTCAGTGATAGTCATATTACCAATCTAGTATGGTCCTTCTTCTGTAACTCTTGTGGTATCAGATCGGTCCAAGGCCAGGTAAGACATAGAGGTATGAGGTGGTGGTTGACTAAGCCCAAAAATGAAGTCCATAAGACATTTCTGCAATGCCTACCTTCAATTATATGCTGGCAAATTTGGAAGAACATATGTTCTGCTAGGTTTGATAAAAAGAACATGTCCCATCGATTCATGATTCAGCAAGTGATCAAGACGATAACTATGCTTATCCATACGAGGTTCCCAGATGTGCATCTTCCTAACCTGTGGCATGATACCTACAGTAGAATTGAGAAGGTTTCCCCAGCTATTCACTGTCAGATCGTTTATTGGCAAAAACCTCCAACAGGTTGGGTTAAACTCAATGTTGATGGTTGTAGCAAAGGTAATCCAGTTTCGTCTTTTCAGAGATCACAATGGTGTGGTAATTGGTGCTTTTGTAGAATTCTATGGAGATTGAAGTTGCAATATTGCGGAAGATAAAACTATGATACAAGGAATCAGAATATGTATTACAAAGGGCCTTACAAATGTTATAGTCGAATCTGACTCGATGATTATTCTTAACTTGAGCAAAAGGCACAGGACACCTCCATGGAGATTCAATGATATTATTGAGAAAATTCAAACCATGACCAAGGATGCTAACTTTGTCTTTTGTCACACCTTGAGAGATTCTCAAGGCAACAACTCTGCTCACAAGCTTGCTAACCTGTGAAGAATCCAAAATTGTTTCTATTTTCAATGAGGTTGTATCATTACCCTTGAATGTTAGAGCTTCACTGAAGTTAGAAGTTGACGAGATCCCTAACTTCAGATTCAGACAAAAGAAAAACAAGTTTGTTACCAATGGCAGCACCTAGAAATAAGCTTCTTCCTCTCACCTTTTTGTACATAGCATCCATGTGTGTTGCTACAAACTACCCTAGTATGCACAACCTTCTTCTTACCCAAGATAAATACTTTTGTTCACTCGTGTATCATAAGTTGAGTGCAGTCACCTATCACACTATTTTTGGAGCTAAGGTCTATGTCCTCCTCCATGTAATTATGGTTTTTGATATATATATATATATATATATATATATATATATACAGGCTGGAGTCATGCCTTAACTCCTCCATCATAATGATGGAACTATAAATTTTTTAAAAAATGTCATAAATAAAATTGCAATATTGTGGAAGCTAAAGCTATGATGCAAGGAATCAGAATGTGTATTACAAAGGACCTTACAAATGTTATAGTCGAATCTGACTCGATGATTATTCTTAACTTGATCAAAAGACACAGGACACCTCCCTGGAGATTCAATGATATTATTGGGAAAATTCAAACCATGACCAAGGATGCTAACTTTGTCTTTTGTCACACCTTGAGAGAAGGTAACAACTCTGCTCACAAGCTTGCTAACCTGGGTGAAGAATCCAAAATTGTTTCTATCTTCACTAAGGTTGTATCATTACCCGATGAAGCTAGAAGTTGACGGGATCCCTAACTTCAGATTCAGACAAAAGAAAAACAAGTTTGTTATCAATGGCAGCACCTAGCAATAAGCTTCTTCCTCTCACCTTTTTGTACGTAACATCCATGTGTGTTTCTACAAACTACCCTAGGATGCACAACCTTTTTCTTACCCAAGCTAAATACTTTTGTTCTTGGAATTACAGTATTGATTTTCCGGCAAAGTTCGTTCTTTCTTCTGGAGATTTATCGATTTTCCGATGAGCTTTCTGATGAGGCGTTCAGAAGATTTTCAGAGAGTATATACGGAACATTTGGGTTGAGTGGTTAAACAAATCGAAACCAAATACAGATCCAAAAAAATTCGGCTGATTCTCGGTCCGCCAGTTTCAAATGACGACACCGTTCCTCCAGCTCGTCGCAATCCATCACGGCCAGATTTTCGTTAACTTCAAGGACTGCAATCCAGTTTTTATTGTTTCTCTCTTGTCTTGATATTTTAATAGTTTGTATTTTAGCGTAATTGTAGCTCATTGCCTGCCTATTTTGTTCTTGAATCTTTAGTTAGTATTGGCCCTAGCATTGCTAAATTAATTGCATTAGTGATAGCTTTGCATTATAGTTTTGCACATTTTCTTTGTGATCTTTAGTTGTAGATTATAGCCCCCGTTAGCTCTTGTACTGTATTTCTTCACCAGTTTTTCTGACATTTAATTGTAGATTATAGTTTCCGTTAGTTATTTTATTTTATTTCTTCACCTGTTTTGCGACCTTTAGTGGTAGATTATATTTCGATAATTCATTTTATTTTTGTCGCTTGTTTTCGGGATAGTGCTTGCATAGTGACTCATAGATTATAGTGGTTTTGGTGAACGATGGTAGGGTAAGGTCTTGTCCTCGGAGGTGTCAGCGTGGGGGAGGGGGTACGGGGGTAAGAGGGGTAAGAGGGCTAAGGGAGCTACTAGGATGAGAGTGGGGTCTTAGAACATAGGAACTTTGACTGAAAAATCTGTAAAGTTAGCAAAGATTCTCGAGAAAAGGAAAATTAATATAGCTTGTGTACAGGAGACTAGGTGGGTAGTAGATAAGGCCCGGGATATGAGCAGTTTCGAACTTTGGTATTCTGGGAAGGTGGGGGCCAGGAACGGGGTAGGTATCTTGATTGATATGGACCTCCGTGAACTAGTGGTGGAGGTTAGGAGGGTGAATGACATGATGATGACTATTAAGCTAGTTGTTGGAGGTTTTACTTTGAACATAATCAGAGCGTACGCACCCCAAGCAGGCTTGGATGAGGAAGTCAAGAGGTGTTTCTGGGAGGATTTGGATGAGACGGTGCGTGGTATCCCACATACTGAGAAGCTTTTCATAGAAGGAGATTTCAACGGTCACATTGGAGCGTCGTCTGGGGGTTATGATGATGTTCATGGTGGCTTTGGTTTTGGAGATAGAAACGGAGGAGGAACGTCTTTGCTGGACTTTGCTAGAGCATTTGATTTGGTGATAGCAAACTCGAGTTTCCCGAAGAAGAGGGAGCACTTGGTCATCTTCCGGGAGTTCAACGGCCGAGACTCGGATTGATTATTTACTCTGCAGGAAGTCCTATAGAGGTCTTTGCACGGATTGCAAGGTCACCCCGAGTGAGAACCTCTCGACCCTCCATAGGCTCCTGGTCATGGACCTTGAGATCACGAGGAAGATGAGGAAGAGGGCAATGCATAGCCAACATAGTATCAAGTGGGGAGCCTTGACGGAAGCTAAAGCGCAAGAGTTGGGGGTCAAACAGGTGACTATGGGGGCTTGGAGGAGTAGTGGGGACGCAAGCGCTATGTGGACCACGACTGCGCAGTGCATTTGGGAAGCTGCGAGAAAGGTATTAGGGGTCTCAAGGGGTTACTCTGGTGGTCACAAGGGAGACTGGTGGTGGAACAGAGAGGTGCAAGGAAAAATGAAAACTAAGAAAGCAGCATATCTGAAACTAGTGGAAAGTGTAGATGATGAGGAGAAGAGAGCGAATAGGGAGCATTATAAGTTGGCTAAGAAAAAGGCAAAGCTAGCAGTTACGGCGGCCAAGACTGCAACTTTTAGTCGTTTGTATGAGGAACTCGAGGGTCGAGGTGGGGATAAGAGGTTGTTCAGGTTAGCCAAGGCGCGAGAAAGGAAGACGCGTGACTTGGACCAAGTAAAGTGCATCAAGGACGAATAAGGTAGAGTTTTGTTGGATGAGGGGCTAATCCTTCGGAGATGGCAAGTTGAGGGGGCTATGTGTAAGATGAGCATAGGCAAAGCGACCGGGCCGGATGAAATCCCAGTGGAGTTTTGGAAGAGTGCGGGCAAGGCATGCTTGGAGTGGCTCACTAGGTTATTTAATGTCATTTTTAGAACGAAGAAGATGCCCGAAGAGTGGAGGTGGAGCACGATGGTTCCTGTATACAAGAACAAGGGTGATATCTAAAATTCCAATAACTATCGGGGTATCAAGCTGCTTAGCCATACTATGAAAGTCTGGGAGAGAGTGGTAGAGCTAAGGGTGAGAAGGATTGTGTCTATTTCCAAGAACCGGTATGGGTTTATGCCGGGGCGTTCGACTACAGAAGCCATCCACCTTGTTAGGAGATTGATGGAGCAGTATAGGGAGAGAAAGAAGGACTTGCATATAGTGTTCATCGACTTAGAAAAGGCGTACGATAAAGTTCTGAGGGAGGTTTTGTGGCGATGTTTGGAGGCTAGAGGTGTACATGTTGCCTACATTAGATTGATTAAGGACATGTATGATGGAGTAAAGACCCGAGTGAGGACGGTGGGTGGGGACTCAGACTATTTTTCGGTTATGATGGGGTTGCAACAGGGGTCGGCACTAAGCCCTTTTTTCTTTGCTCTGGTGATGGACGTACTGACGCGCCACATCCAAGGGTAGGTGTTGTGATGTATGTTATTTGCAGATGATATTGTATTGATCGACGAGACGCGAGACGATGTGAATGCGCAGTTAGAGGTATGAAGGCAGACCCTGGAATCTAAAGGTTTCAAGTTGAGCAGGTCCAAGACAGAATACTTGGAGTGTAATTTCAGTGGCGAGACTCAAGGAGGAGAAGGGGAGGTGAGGCTGGACTCGCACGTCATCCCTAGGAGAGGGAGTTTTAAGTAACTTGGGTCTATTATTCAGGGGGATGGGAGATTGATGAAGATGTCACACATCGTATTGGGGCGGGATGGATGAAATGGAGACTCGCTTCCGGTGTTTTGTGTGACAAGAAGGTGCCACCGAAACTTAAGGGTAAGTTCTACAGAGTGGTGGTCAGACCAACGATGTTGTATGGGGCAGAGTGTTGGCCAGTCAAGATCGCTCATGTCCAGAAGATGAAGGTAGCAGAGATGAGGATGTTGAGATGGATGTGCGGGCACACCGGGTTAGATAGAATTAGAAATGAGGTTATTCGAGATAAGGTGGGTGTGGCCCCTATTGAGGATAAGATGCGGGAAGCGCAGCTTAGGTGGTCTGGTCATGTGAGGAGGATGAGCACAGACGCCCCGGTGAGGAGGTGTGAAAGGTTGACATTGGAGGGCCTACGAAGAGATCGAGGTAGGCCTAAGAAGAGGTGTGGAGAGGTGATTAGGCAAGACATGACGCAACTTTAGCTGACCGAGGACATGGCCCTTGATAGGAAGGTATGGAGGTCGAGAATTAGGGTAGTAGAGTAGGTAGTCTAGAGTAGTCATAAATGTAGTATTGACGCATTTATGACTAACTGTTGTTTTCTTTCATTGTTGATCACCTTACTGTCTTGTTGTTTTTATTCTGCTTTTATATGGCTTTTAGTACTGTCCCTTGTCTATATTTTTATTATTGTGGTGCTTATACTTTCCTGAGTCGAGGGTCTATTGGAAATAACCTCTTTATCCTCACAAGGTAGGGTAAGGTCTGCGTACACAACTTTCTTCCCATACAAGCAAAATACTTTTGATCAACTGTGCATCATAGGATGAATGTTATCACCTATCACACTATCTTGGAGGCCAAGGCCTATGTCCTCCTCCGTGTAATTATTATTTTTGATATATATATATATATATATATATATATATATATATATATATATATATATATATATATATATATATAGAGAGAGAGAGAGAGAGAGAGAGAGAGTAAAAAACTTTAAATTTTAAAAAAAATGTCACAATTTTAGTACTTATGTTTGCAATTATAAGTTTATCAATGTATATCGATAAAGTCAAAGTTTCAACTTTAGTGCTTGAAACACCATGAGAATATGCATCACGGATTCATGCTCATTTAACAATCACAAAGCCGAACAGATCGTCCGTTTCAAATCGATGAAATATTTCTTGACCCAAGAGATACTTTAACACTATAACAACGGCTAAAAGAATTCAAAGCATAGAAAACGACCATTCGAATCAACTCTTACTGACTGAACATACTCAAGCATATCAAAACAGTGAGAACAGGATTCAAACAACAAGAACGACATATCAAATATCATTTTCCAACGCAAATCGAGACTAAATGCTAATTCCAAGTTCAACTTCTACTGAAATTTGATCAAAGACCTATCACTTTAGAGATGAATTCCCTACAACTCTTATCATATTTCAACCACACCATTAGATAAAAGTAAGAGAGGAGAAGTTGGACCTGCATATGCAGAAATCATTTGATTAACGTTGTTTGGTTGCAAGTACAAGCAAGTCCGGCGTCGAAATTCGAACGTCCGACAGGAAGCAAACGAGGCTGCAACAAAACTAATTCGAAACTGGAATTGGGACCTTGAAACCTCCACGAGCAATTCTCACACGACTCAAAATGGCTCCAAACTCCAACTAAACTCCATATTTAATATCCAAAAATTGAAAGAAAAAGAACTAAATTTTTTTGTGTTTTCCGGTTACTGAAGTTAAAAGGAAAATGGAAGAAACTTGCTTTTATATATATAAATATTAAATTACTAGGAAAATCAGTGAAAAGATCGAAAATCAAAATCAAAACCCTAGATTTTTTCTATCCGTCCGAATTTTTCTCCTCCCCAAAATCTGAAAAACGACCTCTTTATATCCCTCTCTCGAAACTTCTCTTTTGCCTTAAGAAACCCGAAATTTCGAAAATTACCCCCAAAAGAATCCGAAAATCTGGAAACCAACACTCTCTGGAACTAATACGGGACAGATGGAAGGCGAGGATTGATTTACAATCAATCCACGGGCCCCATTTATCCGAAATTGATCCTCAACAATCAAAGAAAATGCGTCTCTATTTCTGGAAGATTCGATCCGTACGGAGTTCGTTATATGTGGCTACGTGGAAGAAAAAGACGAGGGGAATCACGTGGGGACCAGGGCTTACGTGGAATGCTGGATTGTTTATAATTTCCGGCGATTTAAGGTGGCTGGCGGCGGCAGAGGCGTGGTAGGGTGGGCTGCGGCTGCTTTGGTTTTTTTATTTTTTTGGATTTAGGGTTTGGAGGTTATTAGGCTTTTGGGATTAAATGCGGGCTGTTGGATGAGAAAGGGTGAACGGCTGGGATTTAAGTTCAAAGATGGGGCGGGTCGGCAGGGTTAAGTGGATATGGTAATAGACTGCCGATTTTGGGCCTCCTCTTGCCCGAATTGGGCCAAATTTGGCGTGTATTGGGCTGAAATTTCTTTTGAAATTTGTTCTAAGTTTGTTTTTTTGTCAAATCTAAAATTCTTGCTCAAGACCTTAATTCTTCCTACATAAAAGATACTATAAAAATGTAAAAATCAATTTTAATTAATTTAAATTAACTATTTTATAATATAAAACTATTTTTGGTATTTTCAAATAAAAATAGAGAAAAAATAAGTTAAAATCATAGAAAAAAATTAATATCACTATAAAATACTAATGACCCTAAAATAAAATATAAGATGAAAACATTATAAAACAAATTATTTTTGGTGTTTTTTCAAAAGTTTTAATTAAAAATAAAATGGACTCAAATTCTAGAAAATTAAAGGTAACTCAAATAGATACGTAAAAATACTAGGAATACTAAACTAACTTTAAAAATTGCGCGTGTCAAAATTTACGTGCTTACACTCTAAACAGTGTTTTATAGAAAATTTGGACTGCAAAATTAGAGAAGGTCATTTAAAATATATCGACCCATGGGTTTGACAAGTTTAGGGGGACCCTGATAATAGAAATTTTGGAAAAATAGCTCGACGCCGGTTTTTGAAGCGCGTCAGTATTTTAGTAAGTTACGGTGATTGTCAAAACTCGTGGCAAAATTTGAGGATAACCAAAATTTTCAGCCACAATGCAGAAAAAATCTGGTGATTGTCAGGATTTTGCAACAAATCTTGATGGATCACCAGAATTTTTCAGCATTATGGCTGAATTCCTGGTGCTTCAAAATTCCGGTAATTGTGAGGGCTGCTTTTCAAAATTATGATCGAAGGCTATTTTTCCTAAATTTTTTTTTTAACATGATTAAAGTTTAAACGGTAATCCTAAAGAAGTCCATTTAGCCTAACCTTTTTTAGGAGAATTAACCTAAATAGCCGTCTACCAAACCTCTTAAACAAAAATAACCAACGAATACATAATATATGTATAAACCATATAATATGTGTATAACTCTGTGTAATCCGTATTAAATCTATGTATACCGGCTAGAAAAGTAAACAGTTAATCTAGCTGATTATTTGCGTAAAGATCCCATTTTTAGAAGTTTAGGTTGGATTTGGGCCTTATCACTTGTGCTAACATTTCAAATAGTCCAATTGACAACCAAGGGCATTAAGGAAAGGTCCAATGCTTCAGGAGAATTTCTATTAAACGCAAAAGTAAAATCAGAGAAGATAGCAACTCGCCAAGGAAAATGAGAATTAACTTTTAGGAATTTCAACGTTTTCAGTTTTAAGAAGGAAAACAAAGGAAACATTTCTTTTATTTTAATTTAATAAATCTTGAAAACTTAAGCAGCTTAATTTCAGACTTATGGAAGAATTCTTTTTTAAGGTTTTGTGGTATATATTTCTGTTCGTAAATTCTATATAAACCGAATGAACAAACCCTTGTTTTATATATTTTTCTGCCAGCTATTATACCTCGTTTCTCATGTCAAACAATCCCGAAACTCACTTTTTATGCCTCCAATGGATTCCTTGTGAAATTCTAGTCAAGTTAGGCTTTTGAATCACTCAATTTGACCTTATAACGAAGGAGATATGTTGGTTTCAATATTTGTAAATAGTGCAGATTTTTAAATACGCCGTCAGTGGCAATTGCGAAATTAATCTGAAAAACATCTAGCAACCTAATTCTTAGAAAAATACCATAAAATCCTCATACGATGTCCAAATTCGACGATCTTTTTTGTTACAGGTCCGTAATTACGATACAGATCTAATGCTTCAATCAAAAAAGAAATCGGAGCTCATTTGTTCAAAATGATATCATTTATGCATGAAGAAAAGGCGTCGAAACATAAGAAAAACGAGCGCAACACAACCCAAACCTATCCGAAACTCACCCGAGGCCCTCGAGACCTCAACCAATAATTCCAATAAATCATATATTACTACCCGAACTTAGTCGAACCTTCGGAACACTCAAAATAACACCAAAACACTAAACCAATCTCGGATTCAAGCCTAAGAACTTCTAAACTTTCAACTTTCGCCAATTCAAGCCTAATTCTATCACGGACCTCCAAATTATATTTCGGACACACTCCTAAGTCTAAAATCACCCAACGAAGCTAATCGAATCATAAAAATTCACATCCGAATTCGTTTACTCAAAAGTCAACTTGCGGTTGACTTTTCTAACTTAACTTTCTAACTAAGAGACTAAGTATTCATTTCACTCCAAAACTACTCCGGATCCAAACCTACCAACTCGATACAACTCAACACCGCTGAACAACACATAAAGAAGCAGGAATGGGAAAACAAGGCTATAACTCTCGAAACGACTGGCCGGGTCATTACATCTTCCCCCTCTTAAATAAATATTCGTCATCGAACGTGCTAAGAGCTGTTCTCAAAACCATCAAGAACTCTCTCCGAACCCCAATGGCACTAAATTAATCTGTCAGGACTGAATCCTTCTAACTTAGTCAAGCTACGCAGAACACCAAAAACCCAAGGACATTGCCACAAAACACCTGTAGAACTCATTACCTCATACATATCCAAAGAACTAATCATACCCATTACCATGCCGATCCAAACTACTATCAAGATGTCCTATCTATCCGAGTTCCTTCTGAATTAACTTCAAATTGATACTTTGCCCCGCCATAACACCACAATCCTCAACCCAGACTCACCACACGAGACCCAAGCATAAAATCACACCGCCCTAAGGCTCATACGCCATTGAATACTCTCTTAAATATCCCCAAAAGTACCACAAGCACGTGCTCATACAATCAACACCTCAGTGCTCAAGCTATAGTCAAACCTCGGCCTCGATTCTTCTAGACTGGCCCAACATCAACACACAAAAATCATATCTTGCACCTCATCTAGGGAATCACAATCCATTGAGGCAAAACTGATACTAAGCGCTCATGTGCGCATACTAATACGTGGAAGGAATTCAAAGAGTTATACTTCAAGTTGAATCAATACCGCACGATAAGAATCCAAGAATGTGAAATTTCCTAAGGGTTCTACAGCCTCTCGAAGGTAAGTACAGACGTCTCCGTACCGATCCGCAAGACTCTACTAAACCTGCTCATGACTCGTGAGACCTAAGTAACCTAAGCTCTGATACCAACTTGTCACGATCCAAAATCTAACCATGGTCGTGATGGCGCCTATCGTGTTACAAGGCAAGCTTATTTCCCAAAATATTACTACTAAATCGATTATAAGAATTTAATAAAATATTTCCAACATTTGAATTTTTTATAAAATAAATCAACTCTAAATATAATTATAGAAAATACGGAAACGAGCCCCAAACATCGGGGTGTCACTAAGTCATGAGCATCTAAAACTATGAACTAAGATATATAAGCTGTCTAACTGTCCAAAAGAAGAAATGATAAGATGAGTAACAAGGTTCTGCGGACGCTAACAGCTGCCTTGCAGTCTCCAAAGATAGCCGGCATGAACTCAACGATCGTCGCCTTCTAACTCACCTGGATCTGCACATAAAGTGCAGGATGTAGTATGAGTACAACCGACTCAGCAGTAATAGAAATAACTAAGGAACTGAGCAGTAGTGACAAGCTAAGCAGAATAATCCAATTATTATTTCCACAATTAAGTACAAACAGGAGTAGACAGGTAATTTCATAAACCAGTAAGACTACAAGGAAAATTAACAGGTAAATGCAGCAACAACAAAAGTAAATGCAACCTCACAACAATGTCACTCAATCACTTAGCCCTCGCACTCAGCACTCAACGCTCAACATTCTGCGCTCACTGGGGGTGTGTACATACTTCAGAGGGGCTCCCAAAGCCCAAGCGCTAAGCACGGACAACTCACGTGCCATCATATCAATTCCTGAATTCGCACGGTCAACTCACTTGCTACGCGGACAACTCACACGCTATGGTATCAATACCTGGACACGCACGGTCAAATCACGTGCTACGCGGACAACTCACGCGCTATGGTATTAATATCCTCACAACCAGGCCCTCGACCTCACTCAATCATGTACCTCACTAGCCTCACTATCATCAACAAATAAGGGAACACAACCCACATAAAGTATCACAGCATATTACCAAATAATAGAAACTGAGGTAAACATGTACAATAATTTCTATGACTGAGTACAAATAATGTGAGCATGAATATAGCCTAAGCATGATCTCTAACATGAAGGCTGACAAGTTCAACAACAAGTAACTATGTAAACACAGATGATGGCCATGAGGCCTCACGGGACGGTCCAAGTCTCAATCCCTCGAGGTATACACCCACACGCCCGTCACCTAACATGGGTATCACCTCCAAATAGTCACACAATATCAAATTCTCTGGGTTTATACCCTCAAAGCCAGAGCTAAAACTGTTACTTACCTTAACAACGTAAAATCCTACTCCGGGATTCCCTCGTCTTTGGACTCGGTATCCAAAAGCTCCGAATCTAACCAAAAATCAGAATACTACTATCAACATAGTCTAAAGAATTGAATTCCACAATAAAAACTACATAAATATGCCAAAAAATCGAAATCGGCCAAAACCCGGCCCCCGGTCCCACGTCTCGAAATCAGTCAAAAATGACAGAATAATAAACCTCGTCCTCTCCCGAGTCTAACCATATAAAATTCATCAAAATCGGACTCCGTTGGTCCCTCAAATCCTCACTTAAACTCTCCAAAACTCAAACCCTAACTCCCTCAATTTCACTTTGAAATCATCAATCAAATCTCAAAAACGAAGATGGATTCATGCAATATAACCAAAAGCTGAGTAGAGAACACTTACCCCAATCTGTATGGTGAAAATCGCCTCCAAAATCGCCCCAATCCGAGCTCCCCAACTCAAAATATGATCGAATGAACAAATATTTATTTTATATATTTTTCTGCCAGTTATTCTGCCTCGTTTCTCATGTCAAACGATCCTGAAACTCACTTTTTATGTCTCTAATGGATTCCTTGTAAACTTCTAGTCAAGTTAGGCTTTTGAATCACTCAATTTGACCTTATAATGAAGGAGATATATTGGTTTCAATATTTGCAAATAGTGAAGATTTTTAAATACGCCGTCAGTGGTAATTTCGTAATTAATCTGAAAAAAAATCTGGCAACCTAATATTTAGAAAAATACCATAAAATTCTCATACGATATCCAAATTCGACGATTCTTTTTTATACGGGTCCGTAATTACGATACAGATCTAATGCTTCAATCAAAAAAGAAATCGGAGCTCATTTGTTCAATATGATATCATTTATGCATGAAGAAACGACGTCGAAACATAAGAAAAACGAGCGTAACACAACCCAAACCTATCCGAAACTCACCCGAGGCCCTCGAGACCTCAACCAATAATTCCAATAAGTCATATATCACTACCCGAACTTAGTCGAACCTTCGGAACACCCAAAACAACACCAAAACACCAAATCAACCTCGGATTCAAGCCTAAGAACTTCTAAACTTCCAACTTTCGTCAATTCAAGCCTAATTCTACCACGGACCTCCAAATTATATTCCGGACACACTCCTAAGTCTAAAATCACCCAACGAAGCTAATCGAATCATAAAAATCCATATTCAAATTTGTTTACTCATAAGTCAACTTTCGGTTGACTTTTCTAACTTAACTTTCTAACTAAGAGACTAAGTATTCATTTCACTCCAAAACTACTCTGGACCCAAACCTACCAACTCGATACAACTCAACACCGCTGAACAACACATAAAGAAGTAGCAATGGGAAAACAAGGCTATAACTCTCGGAACGACTGGCCGGGTCATTACAACATATTCATTTCTGCTAGATAAAATATCTTTTTAATTCTATCATGCGATTTGCACAAATTGCGTTTTAATCTAATGATAGAAATATTTCTCTTATTAAATGCACTACTATTACTATTGGGATTGATAACCAAGTGTTCAGGAAGAACCAAATCATCTTTTATGGGATGTTCTTCTTCGTTTCCGACACAAAGCAAGAAGACACTAAATACTGGATTTGTTCTTACTTTATATTTCTTGTCAGTTGAATCTTTTTCGTTTGAGGCCAGAAGTATAACTTTGGCAAGCTATCTTTTACAGTCTCTGATTTTGTCGATTTTAGAACTACTGGTAGTACTTGACAGAACCTCACCTCCCCAACCATTAATGTTTCACCAAACGGTTCATTAATATCAATATCTCTAGAACTCCAGGCAATTATTTCGATTCCATAAGTGCTTCATCCCATATTATCAATTTTGTTTTCCTTATAAATTTAATACCATTGCTCTGCTTTGATATATTTGCGATGGTTATTTAAGTTGTTTGAAGAGGTATATCAAATCTAAAGTGGGTGATCTCATAATAAAATCGTTGTTGGTACACCACTTGCTATTATTGCTAATAGTGACATGCCTCTTAATATGATATTTGCAAGTAATGCATGACATAAAAATATTATTTCAATTCCGCCGGAGGCATGTACAAAGAATAATCCCGTTATACCAGAGTCGACTCTTTATAATATAGTCTTGAAAGCTTGCTCTTGTTTAGGATTTAACTTTGATTGTGCTTCATGAGATACTTGTGTAGCATTTTGATTCTTAATAATATACTAACATTTTTACTTTGTGTTCTAACGTTCTTTTTGTGGAATAAATTTATGTACCTTAAGATTCTTTTTTTAACTTGAATAAGAATTTTACTCATGTGATGAATTTAAAAAATAATTGAATTGCATTCTCTTGCTAAATAATTAATTAAAAAATTTAATTATTTGGTTCTAACATAAAAAATAATTTATTCTATGTATCTTAGTTCGTCTCTTCTTTTGAATATTTAATCTTCCTTATAATTTTATCCACCATAAATTTTATTTTCAAAGAGTAAAAGATTGATATGATATTTCACTTTTAGATCTTTATATTTGTAGAGTCATTAGTGGTATTGACTCTTATCAATTAATTTTTTTCTCTTTCTCACACATTTATATTCTTAAATATTTTTCTTAGTTATTGTTTAATAATTGGGTATTTTTCAATATTACACGAAAAATTGATAAAAAAAATATTATTTGAGTAGGAAAATAGTTCAAATATAATATAAAAATATATTATCATTGGAGTATTTTTTTTTTCTCTCAATTTCAACTCTTTATGCAATCCATTTAATATTACTTTTATTTTTTCTTCGTATTGGACATTATGGAGTGGTAGTTTATTGCCAATACGGAGGATTCTTATGAAATTGATTTTATTAACCCTTCCTACATATTTTTAATAAGAATTTAATAGATAAAATTATATTAATTTTAAAATATTAAATATTAAAAATTAGCATAGAAGGTATTGTAGTCCAAAAAATAAATTATTGCAGTTATGTCCTTTCCCTATGAGTTCTTTCGTTTAATATTTTAGGGCTATTTTGATATATTAATATTGTATTTATGCTATTATAAAAATATAGGCTCTCATTTTTCTGAATGGGTTTGGACAATGTAATATATTCTCAAATTAAATTAGTAATATGACATTATAATACGTTTTCAAATTAAATTAGTAACAGAAATTTTTTAGAAGTGTATCATAAAAGTAATAGGGTTACATGACTAAAGATATTTACTTGTTTAATTTTATATGAATTAGACAGCCCGAAAGTAATTATACTAATAGGATTCTTAAGGTAATCATCTAGGATTCCTAACGTGTAGTATTATGTCCTAAAACTTAATATGATTATAAGGCTAATATCTAGAATTCCGGTTATGTCCTTTTATTATGAGTTATTATACTTAATATTATAAAGTTATTTTTGTAAACCGACATTGTATTCGTGCTTTTATAATAACTAGTCTCTATGTACGTGCCTCGCACGTAATGCTTTAGGAATGGAAAAAAGATTGACAAAAAAAAGGCAACGAAAGATAATAGATATTAAAAGATAATGAGAATTAACTTTTAGGAATTTCAACGTTTTCAGTTTTAAGAAGGAAAACAAAGGAAACATTTCTTTTATTTTAATTTAATAAATCTTGAAAAATTACGCAGCTTAAATTCAGACTTATGGAACAATTCTTTTTTAAGGTTTTGTGGTATATATGTCTGTTCGTAAATTCTATATAGAAATCATTACTACCAATAAATGTAAGAAAACAAATTGTGGCCCTATCTTAAACTATTACTTCAAAAAATAAATTTTGATTTCATCGTACTGTTGATTGTTTCTTGTTTTCAGGAAGCTTTTGAGAAGCTTTTTTCTCAATTAATTAGCCTTGGAACTATTTAAGTTGTTACCATTCAAGTACAGAATATGTTGTTGGGATTTTAAGCTTGTGTAGCTTAAAGAAGGTGAATGAGAAATGGAGGAAAAATGAAATATTTGAGTTTCCCTTGGGAAAGGGACATTGTCCCATATCGGAGAAAGAAAAAGCTTTTGATGGGTATATATATAATTGTTCTTCTTCTAGCTCTTAAAGAGTTAAGAAAAAGGCAAGCCTCGCGCCGTCGTCGTCGTCGCTCGGCTCGGCTTCGGCTTCGCGCGACCCGGTTCGGTCAGGCCCATTTTCTTTCCCGAATTATTTTAAATATATTTTTCCCGCAATATTTCAAACACCCCTTTTCCAACAGCCATGGCTGTTTCTGAAAGGTTGCAAACCTTTTCAGAAACAATGCCAGCAACTCTATAAATAGAGTTTGAATCCCAGAATCTTTTCTTACGAAATTTTCTGAGCTTCTTCTTCTTCTTCTTCTTCTTCTTCTTCTTCTTCTTCTTCTTCTTCTGCACAATATTTTCCAGTGTGTTTTACGACCATTGAGTGGTTTACAGTTCATCAGAGTTTTGGTACCAATACACTGGTGAGTTAAATCGTTCTATCCTGGGAGGATATATTCCAGCACCTCGGGTACTTGAGGGGAATAATTTCCTTAAGGATACACTGTGTATTCAGTGGGCTCGATTTATTCCTATACTGTTTTTTGTTTTCCAGAATCTATTTTGTTAAACAAGTATTACTAACTTTCTGTTTTATTTTTTCAGAAAGTTTAATTGTTTATTACAGCAATACAGAATAATAACAATCTTAAGGAATTTTTTTTTTTATATTCTGTATTTTGTTTGTGGAGATTAAAACCTATGTGGTTTTCTACTCATTCTGAATTTTACTATTCTGATTTGAAGATATAAAAACTTCATCAGATGATTGAAATTCGTAAGACGATTTGAAGAACATAAAAACTTCTTCGTTTTTCTGTAAAACAGTATATAAAAACTTCGGTTTTATTTATTATACATACTATTTTTTTTGTTAATAACAATATTGTGTACTGTTCTGATTTTGCCATTAATTGAACTCTTCTGTTGTTTACAGTGAGAAATGACAATTGATAACGGAAATTCTTCTGCGACTATTGCGGCAACGACGATAGCCTCGTCAACCCGGACTGCTGTTCCACCGGCAGAGAAATCGGGAAAATTTTCCGGAGCCAACTTCAAAGGATGGCAGCAAAGGGTGTTCTTCTGGCTTACCACACTTGGTATGCAGAAATTCACTAGTGAAGAACCTCCAATGCATGCTGCGGACATGCCAGGCAACGAGAAATTCATGATTGTTGAGGCGTGGAAGCAGGCAGATTTTCTTTGCAAAGGCTATATCTTAAGCGCTTTAGAGGATAACTTGTACAATATGTACAGTTCGATGAATACTTCGAAAAAATTATGGGACGCACTTGAGAAGAAGTACAAGACTGAAGATGCATGCATGAAGAAGTTCTTGGTTGCCAAGTTTCTAGACTATAAAATGATAGACAGTAAAACTGTTAGAATCCAAGTTCAGGAGCTTCAACTTATTTTTCATGACCTTATTGCTGAAGGTATGGTCGTGAATGAAGCATTTCAAGTGGCTGCAATGATTAAAAAATTGCCTCCTTCGTGGAGAGATTTCAAGAACTATCTTAAGCACAAGCGCAAAGAAATGAAGTTGGAAGATCTTGTGATTCGTCTCAAGATTGAGGAAGACAACAAAACAGCCGAGGAGAAGTCTCATGGAAATCATGGGAGCTAATATCGTTGAGGAGACTGCTCCAAAAAGTAAGAAGAGAAAGAGGTCTTCTGGACAGACTAAGGAGCAGAACAAAAAGAAATTCAAGGGCAGCTGCTACAATTGTGAAAAAATCGATCACAAAGCCCCTGATTGTCGTCTCCCAAAAAAGTATAAGAAGAAGGGACAGGCCAACATAGTGGAGAAGAATTATGACATTGATGATCTGTGTGCAATGCTTTCGGAATGCAACCTAGTTGGAAATCCGAAGGAGTGGTGGATTGACTCTGGAGCCACTCGACATGTTTGTGCTGTCAAGGAAGCATTTGCGACTTACTCTACTGCTGGTCCCGAAGAAGAGCTTTCCATGGGAAATACTGCAACAGCCAAGATTGAAGGTTATGGGAAGATATTCCTGAAGATGACTTCCGACAAGGTGTTAACACTCAACAACGTTCTTCATGTTCCTACTATTAGGAAGAATTTAGTTTCTACTTCTTTGCTTGTTAAGAACGGATTCAAATGTGTATTTGTTTCTGATAAAGTTGTTGTAAGCAAGAATGAAATGTATGTTGGAAAGGGCTACCTCACAGAGGGCCTCTTCAAACTAAATGTAATGGTTGTTGACAGTATGAATAAAATTGCAGCTTCTTCTTATTTATTGGAGTCAAATAATTTATGGCATATTCGTTTAGGACATGCCAATTATAAAACCTTGTGGAAGTTAATTAATTTAGAAGTGTTGCCTAAATTCGAGTGTAATAAATCAAAATATCAAATATGTGTTGAGTCTAAGTTTGTAAAATATCCTTATAAGTCTATTGAAAAGAATTCAAATCCTTTAGACTTAATTCATACTGACATTTGTGATATGAAATCGACACCATCTCGAGGTGGGAAAAAGTATTTTATTACTTTTATTGATGACTGCACTCGATATTGTTATGTTTATTTGCTTAATAGTAAGGATGAAGCAATTGAAGCATTTAAGCAATACAAGAATGAAGTGGAGAATCAAATGAATAAAAAGATCAAAATAATTAGAAGTGATAGGGGTGGAGAATATGAATTTTCATTTGCAGAAATATGTTCGGAATATAGAATTATCCATCAAACTACTACACCTTACACACCTCAATCCAATGAAATTACGAAAAGAAAAAATCGGACATTAAAGGAAATGATGAATTCTCTATTAATAAGTTCCGGATTACCGCAGAGTTTGTGGGGCGAAGCTATCCTTACAGCTAACTGAATACTCAACAGAGTACCCCACAACAAAACGCAATCTATTCCATATGAAAAATGGAAAGAAAACCCAACTTAAAATATTTCAAAGTGTGGGGGTGTCTAGCAAAGGTACAAGTTCCTTTACCTAAAAGGGTTAAAATCGGACCAAAAACTGTTGATTGCGTTTTCATTGGATATTTTACAAACAGTAAAGCATGTCGGTTTTTTAGTTCATAAATTTGATAATCCCGAAATTCACATTAATACGGTAATGGAATCAGATAATGCTGAATTCTTTGAAAGTATCTATCCGTATAAAACTGAATGTGAGTCGTTAAATGAAAGACCTAAACGACCTCAGGAAGGACCAAAAGAAAATACTCCAAGTATAGAAGATCCAAGGCGTAGCAAACGTCAAAGAACATCTACTTCCTTTGGACCAGATTTTGTGACATTCTTGCTTGAAAATGAGCCTCAAACTTTTAAAGCAGCTATGTCATCTTCTGATTCAGCGTTTTGGAAAGAGGAAGTCAATAGTGATATTCAATCAATTTTGGATAACCATACATGGGAATTGGTAGATCTTCCTCCAGGAAATAAGCCTTTAGGTTCGAAATGGATCTTTAAACGGAAAGTGAAAGCTGATGGCACTATTGACAAATATAAGGCAAGACTTATTGTCAAAGGTTATAGATAAAAGGAAGGCCTTGATTACTTTGACACTTACTCGCCAGTAACGAGAATAACATCTATTAGGGTGTTAGTGGCAATAGCGGTCGTGTATGGTCTTGAAATCCATCAAATGGATGTTAAAACAGCTTTCTTAAATGGAGAATTAGAGGAAGAGATTTACATGGAACAACCTAAGGGTTTTGTGGTAACTGGTAAAAAAAAGAAAGTGTGCAAACTTGTTAAGTCACTTTATGGACTTAAACAAGCACCCAAACAATGGCATGCCAAATTTGACCAAACAATGTTGGCAAGTGGGTTTAAAATCAACGAGTGCGACAAATGTGTTTACATTAAAAACACTCCAGGTCATGAAGTCATTGTTTGTTTATATGTTGATGACATGTTGATAATGAGCAAAAACATGGCAAATATAAATGCTACTAAGCGCATGTTGGCTAGCAAATTCGATATGAAAGACTTAGGAGTTGCTGATATGATCTTAGGAATCAGAATTCACAAGACTCCACAAGGTCTAGAATTATCACAGTCTCACTATATTGAAAAGGTACTTGGCAAGTTCAAGTATTTGGATTTCAAAATTGCCAAGACTCCAATTGAAGTGAGTTATGCACTTCAAAAGAATGAAGGTGAAAGTGACTCACAATTGGATTATGCAAGAGTATTGGAAAGTTTGATGTATATCATGAATTGTACACGACCAGATATAGCATGTGCTATTAGTAAACTGAGTCGGTTATAAGTAATCCCAATCACATACATTGGATGGCAATGAAACGGGTTTTGGGGTATCTCAAACATACCCAAAATTACGCTTTGCATTATAACAAATATCCCCATGTGATCGAGGGATATAGTGATGCAAATTGGATCACTGGATCATCTGAAGTTAAATCCACGAGTGGATATGTTTTTACAATTGGGGGTGGAGCAGTGTCTTGGAAATCATCCAAACAAACGTGCATCGCCCGTTCTACAATGGAATCTAAATTCATAGCTTTAGATAAGGCCGGTGAAGAAGCTGAATGGCTCCAGAATTTCTTGGAAGATATTCCATTTTGGCCCAAACCTTTGGCACCTATTTGTATACATTGTGGTAGTCAAGCGGCAATAGGCAGGGCAGGGAGCGTTATGTATAACGAAAAATTTCATCATATACGATGGAGACACAATACCGTTAGACAACTACTCTCTAGTGGTGTTATCACAATTGACTACATAAAGTCAAGAAATAACGTGTCGGATCCACTTACAAAAGGCCTATCTAGAGAGGCAGTTGAAAGATCATCAAAGGGAATGGGGTTAAGGTCTAGGACAAGTCATCATGACGGTAACTCTACCTAGCAGACTGGAGATCCCACGAGCTAGGTTCAAAGAGATCAAACAAAGTTATGAATGACGGTTCAACATTGTCAAATAACTCAACCCAATCTCGTGATGAAGACAATATTCAGAAATCGAGGTAAAGCATTAAGGCTTTTTGATGAGTCAACAAAGCTTAAAGGTTTCTTAATGATTTGCTAAGTCTGGCAGGATATGACCAAATAATGTGTCTATAGGATTACACGTTTAGAAATCACCTATGTGAGTGTGAAGTGTAAGCCGCTTCAAGGGGAATGAAAGTAAAGGCCCATTCTCTAAGCACTCATGAAACCAGGCGGTGTTCATGGCTGAAACGAACACAATCGTGAGAACCATAGATGGTTAAGGATTGATTGTGTGACTTATGTTGTCTAGGTATACAACAAAGCTCGACGGTTCAAAGATATCAAATCTACCGATTGATCGAGTATATCCGATATAAGTTCACTACGGAAAGTTCAAAGGGAAACCTACTTATCCAGATGTAATTAATTCTTGCATGTAAAACACACACGCGTCCGTACATTCCTTTATTTTATAGCCATTCCCCATTCATGTGGGGGATTGTTGGGATTTTAAGCTTGTGTAGTTTAAAGAAGGTGAATGAGAAATGGAGGCAAAATGAAATATTTGAGTTTTCCTTGGGAAAGGGACATTGTCCCATATCGGAGAAAGAAAAGGCTTTTGATGGGTATATATATATAATTGCTCTTCTTCTAGCTCTTAAAGAGTTAAGAAAAAGGCAAGCCTCGCGCCGTCATCCTCGTCGCTCGCTCGGCTCGGCTTCGGCTTCGGCTTCGGCTTCGGATTCGGATTCGGTCAAAGATCGATTGATTGATTAATCTTTTTGGACAAAATTCCTTTCAATTATTTAATTAATTAATTAAATAAGTAACGAAAAATTCAATTCGGAATAACCCATGACCCGCGACCCGATTCGATCAGGCCCGTTTTCTTTTTCGAATTATTTTAAATATATTTTTCTCGCAATATTTCAAACACCCATTTTCCAACAGTCATGGCTGTTTCTGAAAGGTTGCAAACCTTTTCAGAAACAATGCCAGCAACTCTATAAATAGAGTTTGAATCCCAGAATCTTTCCTTACGAAATTTTCTGAGCTTCTTCTTCTTCTTCTTCTGCACAATATTTTCCAGTGTGTTTTACGACCATTGAGTGGTTCGCAGTTCATCAGAGTTTTTGGTACCAATACACTGGTGAGTTAAATCGTTCTATCCTGGGAGGATATATTCCAGCACCTCGGGTACTTGAGGGGAATAATTTTCTTAAGGACACACTGTGTATTCAGTGGGCTCGATTTATTCCTATACTTTTTTTTTGTTTTCTAGAATCTATTTCGTTAAACAATTATTACTAACTTTCTGTTTTGTTTTTGCAGAAAGTTTAATTGTTTATTACAGCAATACAGAATAATAACATATGTTATATTTGAATTCTAATAATCGTCAATAGTGATTACAATCTATTTGATAATCGTTTATTATTATTATTATTATTATTATTGTTATGATTTTGAATTTTGGGATGTATAAAATTATGTTCAATACCATTATAGTAAGTCTAATTTACAACTAAATTACTTACCAAAGGATATTTACTTGAATTTTTCTTCTCTCTCTTGAATTATACTCTGAATATGTTACCGAAAATGAACTGTTCATGACGCTGCTACCATTTGTGTTTTGTATTTTTTTTTTCTAATTAAAGCGTCAGTAATTTTTGTCCGTATTTCTTAAAATTTTAGTAATGAGAATATTCTAAATTATCAACTCATTTGCCAGGCAAAGTCTTACGAAATATTTTCTATTCGCTTTCAATTACTATTAGAAAATAATTTCTACAACTTTATTATTACTTTTCCTTATTGGTTATCCCCATATTTGATTGTCGAAAAATGTATTACTGGTTGTACTAATTTCTCACGATACATTATTAAATCCTAGATCTGCATTGGCACTATCTTATTGTTCTGATAAATAACTCTTCTGTGGAGTTCATTAATATTGTCTATGTTATAAGGTGAGAGTCCTATCTTTATTTTGTCCTCTCCCTTCACTCAGATTTATTTTGAAATATAGAGTGTATGTTAATTCCTTTATTCTTGTGATAATCCTGATTCTGATTAGCTCCTGAATATTCCAATAATAAAATTAAAAACGGAAAAATCAAGATTGTGATAGTTATAAACTTTATTTTGTTTTCTTTTCTTGATTGAACACCTCCAAAACTCAATTATTTCACCTATATTAAATGATTTAATTACATTAATGTTTATCTAATTTTGTAGAATTAGAATTAATAATAAGTGCGATTTTTACACCGCTAAGGAATAGGTTGGACTAAAGTTCAAAATATGAAAACTCAAGGTTGACTCCAAAGCAAATAATTCAACTTTAATTCAAAAATTCAAGTGAAAATGCACGTAACTAAATATGGATAAAAAATTTATTTGGAAAGACATAATTTATTAGTTTAATACACTATTGAGCGCGTAAATATTTAAAAGACGCAAGTCATACAACCATCGAGGTCTCTAAATTTTATATTCTAGTAGCTTTAATTTTATATTAAAATTTAATATTAATATTACGTGAATAAAACAATTCCAACCTAAAACACTATATCGACTTAAATATATCTTCTATGTCACATCTTAGATCTGCTAGAAAAACATTCGAAACTTCATTAAAACTTTTAAGAAACTTATAATTATATGCAAAGATGATTTATTTATTACCCATAATATTACTATTAAACAACCTACCATAAACTTACTTTCCATAGAAGTTGGAGAAAATAAAAAACAAAATATCCTACTACAATCTTACATGTCACTATCGCCTAGAGGTCTATATAAACAGATATTCATATGTTCCTATGATATCAAATAAGAAAAATAACTTCACATACAAACAACAACATACCCAGTATATTCCCATACTTGGGGTCTGGGAGGGTAGTGTGTACGCAGACCTTACCCCTACCTAGTGAAGGTAGAGAGACTGTTTTCAATAGATTCCCGACTCAGGAAAGTAGGGAGGAGAATAAGAATAAGAATAAGAATAAGAATAAGAATAAGAAGCAGAAGGAGAGAAAGAAGAAGAAAAAGGTAAATAAAAAGGGGGGAAGGAACAGAGTGAGTAGCACAAAAATAGTAATAACAGGAGAATACGATAAATGAAACAAACTAAACAACATGGTGTAATATAAATCTGAGAGATAAGAAAGTACATACGTGCTACTAACTTCACATACAAACATGGAGAGAAATTCTTCTAAAGGAAAGTTGGCCATGAAAAAAAAAAAAAAAAACAAAGAAGCGAAGGCTTTAGATAGGGTACTTAACCTATGAGGTCATTTTCCTACTTCTAATTTCCCAAATGAGTATTTTAATAATATGTTACCATATTATTCTCCTCCTTTTTATTGTCCTCAGCCATTTTTTGCACCAACAAATGTTAACTCAAATCCAAGAGGAAACTTAGGGGAGGGAGAAAGAGTTATTATTGAGCTTGAGTGTCTTGATAACAGTAATTTGGAGGAGCTTCTTCGTGTAGAAAATCCAAAGATGAAAACACCTATGGTTCAGTTTAGTAAACTTTAATCATATTCTCAGTTTCTTTTATTTCAGTTTCAAATAATATATTTTTCTTCTGTTTAAGAAGAAGAATTATTTTCTCATAATGTATAATATATATCCCGACTTGTTTGGGATTAAGGCATAATTATTATTGTTATAATATATTCTTAGGTTTGGGGTCATCAATCATCATCCAATGTTGATTGTTGGTACCAATAACTGTTCAGTATTTTAATCTCTTGAAGCTAAATAAATGGAGCATTTTGTTTGAGGTTTGCTTTAAATATTGATTTTTCTATCCTTCTTGAGATTTGTCCTTTCATTTTCTGTACACTGATAATCACTTTTATTCTTCTTTTTTCATCCATAAGGTGATGATTAACAAAAAATGAGTACAAATATGCCTAGATGAAGTAGCTGAAAGTGTTGGAAACATAATTAAATAGATAAAAAATATATTTTTCAAAAAATTAAACTTTTAGATAGGTTGAACATGTACTTCAATATGGTAGCGAAATAGACGAAAGTCTTGGATTTGAATATCAGCGCCAGATAATTTTCACGAATACTTTTAGATGATATGGTTACAAAATTTAAGAGACAACCAAATCTAAGAATAAAGAGAGATAATCATCCTTTGCCCTTTCCCTTCTAGGAAAAAACAAAAAACATGGCAGAAAAAGAAAAATATATATATTACCTCTACAAATATATTCTCATCATTTCCATACTTAGAAAACTTTTCCATATCTTTTTGTTCGAAATTTTCAGTATCAATTATTTTGAAGAAATTAATTTGTGCCTCCTACTTTTTCTTGAACCGGTGAATAAAACCAAATAGAATTCCTGAACGATTTGACCCTTCCACTTTTAAACAAATCTGAAAAAGAACTAGATTATGTATTTGTGGCTCCTAATCGTCAATGAGCAGATCCACACTGTATAATGAATACAGTCGCATTCATTTCTTTGGCGATAATTCAATTGATATTTTCAGAATTATATATTTATACTAAATTTGCACTCATTGTCAAGTTAAAAAGGATTGGCAAACATAATAATACTTCAAAACTACTAATTTAATTTGGATTTCTTCCAACATATTGGGTGTAATTGTTTTCGTGTTTATCTTAATTATTGGCTTAGTGTGAATAGCAAAAGGGGACATTAGAATGGTTTTATAATTAGCTCCTAAAAATTCAGAATGAAAAAAATAATATTGAGACAGTTATAAATTCCATTTAATTTCTTATATTTAATCAAACATCCCAAATTCATTTATTTCAACTACAATAAATGATCTTTTCATATAAGTTTTTCTCTAATTTATCGGAGTTAACAGTGATATTTGATAAATAAGTGGGACTTTTACACATCTAAGGAATACATATGTGCAGATTCAACTATAATATAAATTTGATTTTTACCAAAAAGTTTAAACACCACTAATTAGGGACAAATCCTCCCAGACTAAGATCTTGTAAGATTTAGGAATCTTATCTAAGTTCATCTAGTTAATTAATATGTTTCCTTGAGGTGATCTATAACTTTTAATAATACTATCACAGAAAAACGAGGATGACACCATCAACATAATTTAAAATGATTCATAAATTAAAATGAGAACACATTAATTACGGATAAGTATTTAAAAGTACGTCATACAACCACTTCGATGTTTCTGAATTTTGGAGCTTTCTAACAGCATCCCATATTAAAATTTTAAATCACTATTAGTTTTTAGATCAAATCTATTTCGAATAAAACAATTCCAATCAAAAATACTAGTATATGGATAAAACCTTTTAGAAGTTTTTAAGAGTAAATATATATCTCTTGAATATCACAGCTCAGATCTTCCCGAACAATTGAATAACTTTTGAAGAAACTTGGTAAATTATAATGAGTTTAAGTTCTACATATTAAGAGCGTACAAATTATTTACATATTCATGTAGCTTATAATATAATTACAAGTAAATCTCTATAACACGCATTAATCCGTAACCTGATAGAAATGCTAACAAACCTGTTATTGCGGGGTAAACAAAACAGATAATGTCAATGCATATAATTCACATCCAGTTATTTATTACACTAAAAATTACACCAATTAATTACTTACTAAATATCTTACTTCTCATAAAAGTTGCAAGAATAAAAAGGTCCTACAATATAATCTTATATCTAACCATCCCATTAAGGCTATATAAACCAATATTCCTAAGTCCTTATAACGTCAAATTGAAAAAAATAACTCCACTTATACATAACATGGAGGGAAATTCTTCAAGAGGAAAAAAGGCCATGCAAGAGAAGGAAAGTAGCAACAACAAAGAAAAGGAAGAAGTGAAATACCGCGGCGTTCGAAGGCGGCCGTGGGGGAAATTCGCGGCGGAGATACGTGATACGACGAGGCCGGGTTCCCGGCAGTGGCTCGGGACGTTCGACACGGCGGAGGAGGCGGCTAGGGCTTATGATAGGGCTGCATTTAACCTAAGAGGACATCTTGCTACTTTGAATTTCCCTAATGAGTATTATAATCAACTCCAATATCCTCCTTTATATTATCGTAACTCAATTTCTTCACCAACAAATGTTGCTTCAAATCCAAGAGGAAGTTTAGAGAATGGAAGTTCATCATCTTTAACTGGTAAAACTAAGGAAATTATTGAGCTTGAGTGTCTAGATAATAGTGTTCTAGAGGAGCTTCTTTGTGCAGAAGACTCAAAAATGAAAAGAAAGTAAGGTTAAGGTTTGTAACCCTTTTTTGGGATTTTACCCCGGTGTCCGATACCCTGCTTTAACTCGATTCGGATTCGTGCCGTGTAAGGCCAATTAAAGGGGAAAGAGTTACATATCAAAATTGTATCTTAATTTCTGGATGTTCATTATCAATATTCTTCTTCTTTTGTTTCGGAAGAAGTCCTTTTTTCTTCTTTATTTCCCATAATTTATTGTTCAGTTTAAGCTTATAATTTTTTTTTGAGCCGAGGGTTTATCGGAAACAGCTTCACTATCTTTCAATGACAGTGATAAGGTATACGAACGCACTACCCTTCCAAAACCTCACTAGAACTCTACTGGGTTTTTTGATGTTTGTTTAGTTTAAGCTTATCAAACATCATAACCAACATGTTTGGTTTTGTTATCAAAACTTTTTATTTTAATCTTTTATTGGAAAACTAAAACTGGAGCATTTGAGGTTTGCATTTGACTTTGATTTCTACATTTCTTGGTATTCGATAGGAGCTGAACTGTAATGGTATCTTTCTTGAGAATGTGAAATGCCCAAACAGTAAGTTCGGACGTCTATTTATTCTTTAGTTTTTGACATATGACGTGAAGGAATAAGCGAATTTTAATTTATTCCTCGAATAAGTCGAAAAGAAATATGATAATTAAGATACAGATGAGATAATAAGATAATTTGAAATAATTAATAAAGTGAATAATTGAAATAATTAATGAGATATATTTGTCCTTTAGTTTCAATTTCTGTAAACAGAGATTTTTTTTTCACCCATAAAACTTGATTATATTTGGTTGGTTCAAACATCAAATAAATATAAGAATATCTATTTTCTACACATAAGAGATTTAAAAATTTTATTTTTTTAACTTTAAAATTGTAAAATGGCATGATACTTCATTTCCTAATGTACTGATAGCAAAAGGGCAGGGAAGAAAACCTTGCATTACCCATACAAAGTGACAAAACAATAAACAAAACAAATGTGATAAAGAATAATCTTGTGCAGAAAAAGGAAGTCCGATGAATTGTTTTGCAACCTAAAAATTATTTCATTTTAGTGAAATCACTGTGCGATAAAGAGTGAATCACTTTATGATTATTCCCTTTTGACTCATTCAAAGTTCCATAGGACTAAAGAAGAATCGATCCATGGGAAAGAATAAAGGTCAAAATAAATACACAGGGAGATGCCGACTTTTTTTTGATGCCCGATTATATTCGAATTCGTACCGAAAAAATTTATATTGGAGGGTAAAACACTTCTTAACAAAAACGACTTCATACTTAACTAGGATTTGAATCCGAAACCTTTGATTAAGGATAAATAAAAATGCTTACCACTCCGCCACAACCCTGTTAATCGAAGAGATACGATTTCAATGTATAAAGAGGGACTAATATTATCTATATTCAAGATTAAAGTAAGAAATTTGTTTGTTTAAATTTGACCAATTGCAACTTCGATCATATTATCAGAGCCCTTTGTTAGAATCTTAGATGGTCATAGCTTTCGAAGTTTCGAAAATATGACTTTTCTTTAAGAAATCCTGAATTTTTTTTAATGTAATGACTCAGCCGGTCGTTTTGAGTATTATAACCCCGTTCCTTCATTTACTGTTCAATTTTTTCTTTACAATTTTTATGTGACTTACCGGAGTAATTGGTTCGGGTCCGGTGAGGTTTTGGAATGAATTGGAACACTTAGTTCCAAGGTTTAAAGCTTAAGCTGAAATAGTTGACCGGATATCAACATATGTGTAAACGACCCCGCAATACAGTTTTGATGATTCCGATAGCTCCTATGGTGATTTTGGACTTAGGAGCGTGTCCAGAAAATTATTTGGTAGTCCGTAGTTAAATTAGGCTTGAAATGGCTAAAATAGAAATTTAAGTTTGGAAGTTTGACCGGGGAGTTGACTTTTTGATATCGGGGTCGGAATCCGATTTTAGAAATTAAAATAGGTCCGTTATGTCATTTATGACTTGTGTGCAAAATTTGAGGTCAATCGGACTTGATTTGATAGGTTTCGGCATTGAATCTAGAAGTTGAAAGTTCTTAGTTTCATTAAGCTTGAATTGGGGTATGATTCGTGGTTTTAGCATTGTTTGATGTGATTTGAGGCTTTGACTAAGTTCGTATGATATTTTAGGACTTGTTGATGTATTTGGTTGAGGTTCCGAGGGTCTCGGGTGAGTTTCGGGTGGTTAACGGATAAAATTCGGACTTAGAACAAAAATGGAAACCTGCTGCCATATGATGTAATCGCACCGGCAGAAATTGGCTCGCAGGTGCAAGATTGCAGAAGTATATTCTTCATCGCAGAAGAGACCAGGCGTGGGTTGAGACAGAGGTCGCAAAAGCGAGAAAATGGTCCGCAGAAGCGGCGTCGCATCTGCGATTCCGCGACCGCAGAAGCGGCTTTCTCTTCACAGAAGTGATCCTGCAGAAGCGGGAAGGCGACCGCAGAAGCAAAAGGAGGCCAGCCTTGGAAAACCGCAGAAGCGGTTGGTCTCTTGCACCTGCGAGACCGCATAAGCGGCTAAGTAAGTCGCAGGTACGGAACCCCTAGGCAGTATACATTTCGAAGGGGTTCCGAGTTTTGCCATTTTTGGACTTTCAAGCACGGTTTTGGGGCGATCTTTAGAGGGAATTCACGGAAAACTTGAGGTATGTCACTTGTGATCATTGTTAGTCAATAATATTGGATTATCATTGAGTATTTCGACTAGATTACGTATTTTTGAGGTGAAATTAGAGGATTTGGGCTTAGGGATTTCAAAATAAGAAATTAAGATTTGGAGGCCAAGTTGATGTCGGAATTTGGTAAATTTGGTATGGTTAGACTCGTGATTGAATGTGCATTCATATTTTGTAACTTTTGCCGGGTTCCGAGGCATGGGCCCATGCACGATTTTTGAGTGCAATTTTGGATTTTATTGGAAAATTTATATTTTCATATGGAATTAATTCGTATAATTTGTATTGACTGAATCAAATTAATTATGACTAGATTTGAGGCGTTCAGAGATCGATTCACGAGGCAAAGGCATAGCGGAATAAAGAATTTATCGGGTTGAGGTAATTAACATTTCTAAATTTGGTTCTGAGGGTATGAAACCCTGATTCTGTGATATGTGATTAGTTTTGAGGTGACGCACATCCTATGTGACGGGCGTGTGGGCATGCACCGTAGAAATTGTGACTTGATAAATTCCATGTAACTGTGTGGCTGAATAATCTGTTGATATCCGTTCATTTTCCATGTATTAGAGAAATCGAACTATAAATCATGTTTAAGATATGTGTTGACACTGTAGGGACCCACATAGATCGTGTACATGTAAATTATATCCTAAATTATTGTTTTGTACCCAGTCATAGTTGTACTTGCACATTACATCTCAGTCTCTATTGTTCATTATTGATGCATCATATTATTGTTGTTTGGGCTGCTTATCATGATTTTCGAAAGCCCGAGAGACTGGAGAGGTTGATGACTAAGTGAGGCTGAGGGCCTGATTGTGAGGATATTTATGGGATAGGGCTGCACGCCACAAAATGTTTCATTGTTATATGCCATGATTCGCTTGGTATAGCGCTTGGGATGAAGAACCCCTCCAGAGTTTGTACACACCCCCAGTGAGCGTAGGTACCTACTGAGTGTGAGTGTCGAGTGCCGAGTGCTGAGTGATTGAGAGGAATGAGTGACTGTGAGGAAAAAGTGATTGTAAGGTTGGAGTGAATGGGAGGACTGAGGGACTGTTGCTTTGAGAGGATGCATTGATTTCATTATTTTTGCACTTCAACGGTCATAGATCACTGTTTTGAAAATTTGTGAGAGATATTATCTTCTGTTTCATTTGAACTTGGTATGAAATTACTGTTTGGGGTCTCAAATGTTGAACTTAAAAGCATGCCTACCTTTTTCTGTTGGAAATTAAGTTAATTGGACTTAGCTGTGAAGCTCGTCACTACTTTCAGTTCTTTATTTAGTATTGTTACTTGATGAGTTGGTTGTACTCACACTATACCATGCACCTCGTATGCAGATCCAGGTACTTCTGGACACAACGGTTGTTAGTTTTTCTGAGATTTATCTATTGGAGATTATCGAGGTAGCTGCTTCACGTCCGCAGACCTTGACTCTCTTTCCTTACAGTCTTTGTACTGTTCTATATTTTTAGACAATATTTTTATCAGTCAGACTTTATTATCATTTAGATGCTCATATACTCAGTGACACCGAATTTTGGGAGTGTATTTATATTCAGTATTTGTGGGATTTTCTCTTAAACTTAATTATTATGTTTTCAGTATTTAAAAGAAATTGTGGGTTATTGATGTTGTTAACTTGCCTAGTATTGAGATAGGCGCTATCACGACATGTGTGATTTTTGGGCTGTGACAAGTTGGTATCAGAGCCTAGGTTACATAGGTCTCACGAGTCATGAGTAGGTTTAGTAGAGTCTTGCGGATCGGTACGGAGACGTCTGTACTTATCTTCGAGAGGCTGCTGAACCCTTAGGAAAATTTCACTTTCTTCTATTCTGTCATGTGAAATTGTTGATTCCTGAAACTAAATTTATATTATTCTATTCTCTCACAGATGGTGAGGACACGTACTACAGGATCGAAATATCAGCCACCAGTGCCACTAGTTAGGGCCGCGAGAGGCCAGGGCCGTGGTAGAGGCATTCCAGGCCTTCGGGAGGCTCTAGAATAGATATTGACTCTTTTCACTGGTCTTGCTCAGCTGGTTTTGGCTCAGGCCGCACCAGCCACTTTTTAGGTTGGGGGAGGTACTCATACCCCTGTTGCCTGTACTCCAAAGAAGGTAGTGCAGAGACGTCAGATACTGGGGGCACTACCCGTCCAACCGGCTGCAGTTGCTCAGGCCCCGGTAGTCCCCGTTATGGCTGATGATGAACAAAGGAGACTTGAGAGATTTGGGAGACTTCGACCTCTATCATTTAGCGGTGCTGAGTTAGAGTTTGCTCAGGATTTTCTAGATAAGTGCCAGCAGATGCTTCGGACGACGAGTATTCTGGAGACTAGTGAGGTCTAGTTCACAACTTTTCAGTTTTCTGGGCCTGCCTTCAGATGGTGGTAGGCTTATGACAGGCGCAGGCCGGTCAGTGCAGTACCACTTACATGGCATGAGTTCTCTATTCTTATTTTGGAGAAGTTTGTGCCGCAGTCTCGTAGAGAGGAGCTGCACAGACAGTTTGAGCAGCTTCGGTATGATGGCATGTCTGTGACCCAGTACGAGATGATTTTTTGTCAGTTGGCTCGTCATGCAGTTTGGTTTGTTCCCAATGATAGGGAGAGGACTAGGAGGTTCATTGATGGCCTCACATATCAGCTGCGGTTACTTATGTCTCGGGAGAGGGTATCTAATGCTACCTTTTATAAGGTAGTTGACATTACTCGGCAGATAGAGATGGTCCGTATCCAGGAGCGAGGAGAGAGGGAGTCCAAGAGGCCTCTTGGATCAAGTGGTTTCAGCGGTGTTCCTTTAGGGGGGCAGCTCTACCACGACAGGGGTCGTCTTTACATGCACGCTCAGATGGTTAGTCCAGTTCACCGTGGTGCATCATCTAGCCATGGTTCATAGAGTTCTCATCAGGGCCAGTCATCTATCATTGCCCTTCCATCCCAGAGTTCGTCCCATGCTCCTTCAGTTCAGGGTTTATTTGCACCGGGTGCTTCTAGCAGTTATTCTGGTTCTCGGGGCCCGATTCAGTCCTCACCACCACTAATACCAGGGTGTTGCTTTGAGTGCAGGGAGTTTGGGCATATATGGAATCAGACTACAACTTCACCACCAGTTATTTCGCTACCTACCCAGCCAACTCGGGGTGGGGGTTAGTCAGTTGGGGGTCGCCCAAGATGGGGAGGCCGATCAGGTGGAGGTTAGGCCCGATTTTATGCTTTTCCTACTAGGCCAGATGTCGTTGCTTCAAATGCAGTGATCACATGTATTGTCTTAGTGTGCCACAGGGAAGCTTCTATATTATTTGACCCTGGTTCTACTTATTCGTATGTATCATCGTACTTTACTCATTATCTGGATATGCCCCATGAGTCCTTAATTTCACCTGTTCGTGTATCTACGCCGGTGGGCGATACTATTACTGTAGACCGGGTGTATCAGTCGTGTGTGGTAACTATTGGGGGGACTGGAGACTAGAGTTGATCTTTTATTTCTCAGCATGGTTGATATCGATGTAATCTTGGGTATAGATTGGTTGTCTCCATGTCATGCTATACTAGACTGTCACGCAAAAATTGTGATGTTGGCGATGCCGGAGTTGCCGAAGGTCGAATGGAGAGGTTCTCTAGATTATGTTCCTAACAGGGTAATTTCTTATTTGAAGGTCCAACATATGGTTGGCAAGGGGTGTTTGTCATATTTGGCCTTTGTGAGAGATGTTGATGCAGATACTCCCACTATTGATTCAGTATCGGTAGTGCGAGACTTTACAGGTGTATTTCCTGCAGACCTGCCGGGGATGCCACATGACAGGGATATTAATTTCGGTATGGACATGGTGCTGGACACTCAGCCCATTTCTATTCCTCTGTATCGCATGGCACCAATTGAATTGAAAGAATTGAAAGAGCAATATCAGGAACTTCGTGATAAGGGGTTTATCAGGCCTGGTGTGTCTCCTTGGGGTTCACCGATTCTGTTTTTGAAAAAGAAACTTGGTATAATGCGGATGAACAAAGTTATAATCAAGAACAAGTATCCTTTGCCGCGTATTGATGATTTATTTGACCAGCTTCAGGGAGCGAGGGTATTCTCCAAAATTGATTTGAGATCTGGGTATCACCAATTAAAAATTCGGGATTCGGATATTCTAAAGACGACATTCAGGACTCGTTATGGTCACTATGAATTTCTCGTGATGTATTTTGGGCTGGCTAATGCCCCAGCAACATTTATGCATTTGATGAATAGTGTATTCCAGCCATATATTGATTCATTTGTCGTAATATTTATTGATGATATCCTGGTGTACTTACGTAGCCAGAAGAAGCATGCACTACACTTGGGTATTGTACTACAGAGGCTGAGAGAGGAGAGACTTTTTGCCAAATTCTCTAAGTGTAAGTTCTGACTTAATTTGGTGGCATTCTTGGGACACATAGTGTCCAGTGAAGGGATTAAGGTGGATCCGAAGAAAATAGAGGCAATTCAGAGTTGGCCCAGGCCATCTTCAGCTACTGAGATTCAAAGTTTTCTCGGCTTGGCCGGTTATTATCATCGCTTTGTGGAGGGTTGCTCGTCTATTGGATCGCCTTTGACTAAATTGACCTAGAAAGGTGCTCCATTTAGGTGGTCGAATGAGTGTGAAGAGAGCTTTCAGAAGCTCAAGACTGTCGTGACCACAACTCCAGTTTTAGTTTTGCCTTCAGCTTCAGGCTCTTATACTGTGTATTGTTACACGTCGCGTATTGGTCTCGGCGCAGTGCTTATGCAAGACGGTAGGGTGATTGCCTATGCATCCAAATAGTTAAAGGTACATGAGAAGAATTATCCGGTCCCCGACCTTGAGTTAGATGCTATTGTTCATGCCTTGAAAATTTGGCGGCATTTCTTGTACGGTGTCCAGTGTGAGGTATATACCGATCATCATAGTCTACAACATCTGTTTAAATAGAAAGATCTTAATTTGTGGCAGCAGAGATGGTTAGAGTTGCTTAAGGATTATGATATCACCATTCTTTATCATCCCGGAAAGGCCAATGTAGTGGCCGAATGCCTTGAGTCGTAAGGCGGAGAGTTTGGGCAGCTTAGCATACTTACCGGTAGCAGAGGTGCCTTTAGCCTTGGATGTTCAGGCCTTGGCCAACCAGTTTGTCAGATTAGATATTTCCGAGCCGAGCTGAGTTTTGGCTTGTGTGGTTTCTCAGTCTTCTCTTTATGATCGTATCAGAGAACATCAGTATGATGACCCTTATCTGCTTGTCCTTAAAGACACGGTTCAGCACGGTGATGCCACGGAAGTCACTATTGGGGATGATGGTGTATTACTAATGTAGGGCAGGCTATTTGTGCCTAATGTAGATGGTTTGCGTGAGTTGATTTTCCAGGAGGCTCATAGCTCACGGTACTGTCACGATCCCAATTCACCCTCCGTAGGATGTCGTGATGGCACCTAGTCTCTAAGACTAGGTAAGCCTAATAAATTGCGGAAAAACATAATAAGAGTCTGAAACTCAAACCTCAATAGTTGTAATAAATGAAAACTGCAAGTCAAAGAGCTACAATCTCCCAAAACCTGATAGAAACAAGTCTCCGTACACAGGTAGCTCACTGATTTTTGGACTGGTAAAGGTACCTGAATCTTCACAAAAAGATGTACAGAAGCATAGTATGAGTACACCACAGCAGTACCCAGTAAGTGCCAAGCCTAACCTCAGCAGAGTAGTGACAAGGTCAGGTCAGGCCCTATTGGAATAATAAAAGACATGGTGACATGTTTAACAATATAATAACAATAAATAACAATAAAAATGAATCAAGTAAGTAGTATGTCACAATTTAACTACATAGAATAAGGGCAAACAATACCTCGCGAAAGAAAAACAGAAATTTACAACTTTAAGGAAATCATCAAAATGACCAAAGGCAAATGCAGTAAAAAAGAAATATCAACAAGGGCACTCCCGATGTACCGCCTCGTAGTCCTAAATCATAAATAAATTCACAATATCTCATTTTCTTATATTACCGCGGGAGCCTTCATATTAAATTTTAAGGAAAATATTTTTCTCGAAATAGCATCCCGCGTTTTAGCCACCCTTATCACACCGCATGACTTTTAGTAGTTCCCTTGCTAGCCACGCGTATCAAGTCACCCTTATCTCACCGCATGTGTTTCAAGACCCAGACTGTATACCACCGCATGCATATTAATATCACACTTTGCACCTCAAATACCCAAATATTTTAACTTTCCAAACTAAATCAACAACAAGAATATTTTCCACAATAAGGAGCTCAAAGCTCAATCACAATGAGTACAAAATCTCACAAAGTATTCAGGAATGAATAACTTAGCAGAAACAATATTTTACAAATTAAACACCTTGCCTTAATATCAAATTTTTAAATGTAAAATACTTCATTTTAATAATATTTAAATTAAGAAATCAACCTTCAAATAATGCACAGAACAAAAGAAACAGAGTTTCAACTAAACAGGTAAAACACTTAGCAGGAACAGGTCAGACAAATTTAAAATACGAAAATATATTAATGATGATGAATATCACAAAATAAAATAATTTAATTAACATGCAACAGTGATCCACACAATTTAAAGTTATAATCTTTCACATTTAGCCCGTGTACACGCTCACCACCCCGTGTACACAACTTTCAACGCATTAAAATTTTCATATCAATACCAATCCTAAGGGAAATTTCCCTCACACAAGGTTAGACAAGTCACTTACCTCGACTTGTGTAATTCTTTACTTTGCTATGCCTTTGCCTCGCGAATTAGCCTCTGAAAGTCTCTTATCTAGTCATAATAATTTTGATTCAGCCAATACAAATTATTGAAATTTAATTCCATATGAAAATACTAATTTTCCAACAAACATCCGAAATATAACTCAAAAATCGCCCGTGGGGTCCACATCTCGGAACCTGATAAAAGTTACAAAATATGAACGCCCATTCAACCACGAGTCCAACCATACCAAAATCACTAAATTCCGACATCAACTCGACCCTTAAATCTTCAATCTAACCTTAGGGAGTTTCACAATTTTTCCAACTTAATCCACCAATTAAATGTTAAAAACTACCATAGATTTGGGTACTTTAACCAAAATTGTGTTAAGAATACTTACCCGATACTTTCCTTGCAAATCTCCTGAAAATCGCCTCTCCTCGAGCTCTAAATCGTTAAAAATGGAAGTCCTATTTTCATAATTTAAATTCTCTGCCTAGCGATTCATTCTTCGCGAACGCGATAGCTCCATCGCGTTCGCGATGCACATTTTGTGCTGCCCTGATTTCTTTCGCGAACACGAAGACCAAATTTTCCCCCCAAGCCAGCTTTCCTTTCCGCGAACGCGAGGCCTCAATCGCGAATGCGAAGCGTTGCCCCTCGACCCCTGGTGAATGCATGCCCCCAGTCGCGACGCGAAGCACAAAATGGCCAGTCTAAATTTCCTCTTTCTGAATGCATATCATGCTCGGTCTTCCAAGTCGCCTCTTTTCGACCGGATGACCCCTCCACTGTACTTTTACTGAAACAATGCTCTTTGATCTTAGCTTTCTAACCTGTCTGTCCAAAACGGCCTTTGGTTCCTCGACATAAGATAGATTCTTATCCAACTGGACTGAGCTGAAGTCTAGCATATGAGACATATCGCTGTGATACTTCCGGAGCATGAAAACATGGAACACTAGATGAACTGCAGAGAGACTAGGTGGTAGTGCAAGTCTGTAAGCCACCTCTCCAATTCTTTCAAGAATCCCAAAAGGTCTGATATACCGAGGGCTCAACTTTCATTTCTTCCCAAATCTCATAACACCCTTCATATGCGAAACCCGTAGCAAGACCTTCTCACCAACCATGAATGTAGCATCACGAACCTTCCGATCCGCATAACTCTTTTGTCTAGATTGGGCTGTATGAAGCCGATCCTGAATTAATTTAACCTTTTCCAAGGCGTCCTGAACTAGGTTTGTACTAATAGCCTAGCCTCGCCTGGCTCGAACCCACCCACCGGAGATCGGCACTGTCTACCATATAAAGCCTTATACAGGGCCATCTGAATGCTTGCCTGATAACTGTTGGTGTAGACAAACTCCGCAAGTGGCAAGAACTGATCCCAAGCACCCTAAAATCTATCACACATGCACAAAGCATATCCTCAAATATCTGAATAGTGCGCTCACACTGTCTGTCCGTCTAAGGTGAAATGCTGTACTCAACTCCACACGAGTATCCAACTCTCAATGTACGACTCTCCAGAACCGTGATGTGAACTGCGTACCCCGGTCAGAGATGATAGATACCGGTACGCCATGAAGCCTGACAATCTCGCGAATGTAAACCTGTGCCAGCTGCTCCGAAGAGTAAGTAGTAACCACATGAATGAAATGAGTTGACTTGGTCAATCTATCCACAATCACCCAAACTGCATCGAACTTCCTCTGAGTCCGTGGGAGTTCAATAACAAAATCCATAGTGATCCTCTCCAATTTCCATTATTGAATCTCTAACTTCTGAAGCAATCCACCCGGTCGTTGATGCTCATATTTCTTCTGTTGACAATTTAGGCACCGAGCTACAAACTCCACTATGTCTTCCTTCATCCTCCTCCACCAATAGTGCTATCTCAAGTCCTGATACATCTTCGCGACACCTGGATGAATGGAGTACCGAGAACTGTGAGTCTCTTGGAGAATCAACTCATGAAAACCATCTATATTAGGCACACATAGCGTGCCCTACATCCGTAATACACCGTCATCTCCAATAGTGGATTCTTTGGCATCACCGTGCTAAGGACAAGCAGATGGGGGTCATCACACTGATGCTCTCTGATACGATCATAAAGAGAAGACTGAGAAACCACACAAGCCAAAACTTGGCTCGGCTCAGAAACATCCAACCTAACAAACTGGTTGGCCAAGGCATGAACATCCAAGGCTAAAGACCTTTCTACTACTGGTAAGTATGCTAAGCTTCCCAAACTCTCCACCTTATGACTCAAGGCATCAACCACTATATCTGGCCTGGCCGCCCCCCTAGGGCGACCACTACCTGTCCGACCTCCGCCTCTAGCTAGATGTGCAGGTGGAGTGGCAACTGGTGCAGTAATCATGGCTTGAGAAGCTTGAGGGCCCTATGGAATGGGTGGGCCCTGAGAAATCTGTAGAGGATCCCTCATTATATGAAGAGTGTCACCACACTCAAAATAAGCCCTCGATGGACGTGACTATTGGGAATGGCTCGGGCCTGATCGACTAGACTGACCGTTGAAAGCACCCCATACAGGAGGTACAGTAGATATTGGCAGTGCATAATATGGAACTTGAGGTCTAGGAGTAGCCGGAATATCGCTGGATGCTGGAAATGCTGAATGAATAGGACGACTCACATAGCCTCTACCATGACGGGCTGCAGTTGGGGCTTGAGAACTGTTATATGTGCTAGAATCTCGAGGTATCTTAACTTCCCTCTCTTCTCTCTCCCGAATCTGCATACTCTCCAATATTCTAGCAATTGACAGCACCTGCTCGTATGCGATGTCCATCTCCAGCTCTCAGGCCATACTGAATCTGATACTAGGATGGAGCCCCTCAATAAATCGACGAACCCGCTCTCGCACAATAGCAACTAAGGCTGGTGCATGCTTAGCGAAATCATAGAATCGGACCGCATACTGTGACACCGTCATAGAACCCTCACGCAGATGCTCAAACTCTGCGTGCCATGCATCTCTAAGACTCTGAGGAACATACTCCCTCAAGAACATTTCTGAAAATTAAGTCCAAGTGAGTGAAGATGCCTCAGCCAGGCTGTCCAACTCATATGCCCGCCACCACTGGTAGGCCACTCCTCTAAGCTGCAATGTCGTGAAAGAAACACCACTGAAATCCACAATACCCATAGTACGAAGGATATGGTGACATTCCTCATTAATACCCTAAGCATCATCTGAAGCCAAATCGTTGAAAGTGGGATGGTGGTGTTTCTTGTACCTCTCGAGCCTGAGTTGCTCCCCCTCTGAAATTGCTGCCCTAACCTCGGGCCGAACTGGGACAACTGGCTGCACTGGTATAACCTTTGGGACATGGTAACTTGGGCCTATGGCTCTAGCGTACGGGCGGCGCGAGTTTGTGCTCCTCCCCCGGCCTGAGATGTGACATGAGCAAGTAGAATTAACCGTGCATGAGCTAGAGTGCCAAACATGCTCAGAAACTGGGCAAGAGTCTCCTGAAGTGCAGGAGTAGTAACAGGCGTCTCAAGTGCCTGCTCTCCAACTGGATCTACTGGTGGCTTCTCTATAGTAGCTCGTGCGGGTGCTCTAGCTACATCACATGGTCTTCTCGGTCTCTAGTACGGCCTTCGCCCTGACCCTGACCTCTTGCAGCTCCAACAGAGGGCGTGAGGTGTCTGATCATCGTATCTAGTTGTGCGTGTCCTCACCATATGAGAGAGAATAGAAAGACAATGGTTTAGAACTTCGAAGTCAACACATGTGCACGATAAGGAATCAAAGAAGTGAACTTTTTCCTAACAGTTCCATAGCCTCCCGAAGATAAGTACAGACGTCTTTGTACCGATCCGCGAGACTCTACTAAACTTGCTTATGACTCATAATACCTATGAATCTACAGATCTGATAACACCTTGTCACGACCCTAATTCACCCTCCTTAGGATGTCGTGATGGTACCTAGTCTATAAGACTAGGTAAGCTTAACAAATTGCGGAATAACATAATAAGAGTCTGAAACTCAAACCTCAATAGTTGTAATAAATGAAAACTGCAAGTCAAAGAACTACAATCTCCTAAAACCTGGTAGAAACAAGTCACATGCTTCTAAGAATTTCTTCTAAATGTCTCCATACATCAGAGTCTAAAAAGAATAAGGAAAATAACATAATAAGGATGAAAGAGGACTCTGGAGTCTGCAGACGTTGGCAGATATACCTCAAAGTTTCCGTACACAGGTATCTCACTGATATCTGGGCTGGTAGGGGGTACCCGGATCTGCACAAAAAGATGTACAGAAGCGTAGTATGAGTACACCGTAGCAGTACCCAGTAAATGCCAAGCCTAACCTCTATAGAGTAGTGACGAGGTTAGGTCAGGCCCTATTGGAATAATAAAAGACACTGTGGAAAGTTTAAAAATATAATAATAAAAATGACAATGGGAATAAATCAAATAAGTAGTATTTCACAATTTAACTACACAAAATAAGGGCAAGCAATACCTCGCGGAAGGAAAACAAAAATTTACAACTTTAAGAAAATTACCAAAATGACCAAAGGCAAATGCAGCCATAAAGAAATATCAACAAGGGTAGTACCAAATGATAAATAAATTCACAATATCTCATTTTCTTATATCACCGTGGGAGCCTTCATATTAAATTTTAAAGAAAATATTTTTTCTGAAATAGCATCCCGCGTTTTAGCCACCCTTATCATACCGCATGACTTCTAGTAGTTCCCCTACTAGCCACGCGTATCAAGACACCCTTATCTCATCGCATGCGTTTTAACACCCAGACCTTAGACCCCACTGTATGCGTATCAATATCACAATATATGACAGAATAAGGACAAGCAATACCTCGCGGAAGAAAAATAGAAATTTACAACTTTAAGGAAATCAACAAAATGACCAAAAGCAAAAGCATCCATAAAGAAATATCAACAAGGGAACTCCCGAGGTACCGCCTCGTAGTCCCAAATGATACATAAATTCACAATATCTCATTTTCTTATATCACCGCTGGATCCTTCACATTAAATTTTAAAGAAAACATTTTTTCCGAAATAGCATCCCGCGTTTTAGCCACCCTTATCACACTGCATGACTTCTAATAGTTCCCCTACTAGCCACGCGTATCAGGTCACCCTTATCTCACCGCATGCGTTTCAACACCCAGACCTTATACCACCGCATGCGTATCAATATCACAATATATGACAATTTGCACCTCAAGTGCCCAAATATTTAATTTTGCCAAAATAAATCAACAACAAAATTATTTTCCACAATAAGGAGCTCACGGCTCAATCACAATGAGTACAAAATCTAACAAAATATTCAGGAATTAATAACTTAACAGATATAATATTTCACAAATTAAACACTCTGCCTCAAATTTTTAAATGTAAAATACTTCATTTTAATAATATTTAAATTAAGAAATCCAACCTTCAAATAATGCACAGAACAAAAGAAACAGAGTTTCAACTAAACAGGTACAACACTTAGCAGGAACAAGTCAGGAAAATTTAAAATACGAAAATATATTAATGATGATGAATATAACAGAATAAAATAATTTAATTAATATGCAACAGTGGTCCACACAATTTAAAGACATAATATTCCACATTTAGCCCGTGTACACACTCGTGACCTCGTGTACATGACTTTCAATACATCAAAATTTTCATATCAATACCAATCTTAAAGGGAATTTCCTCCACACAAGGCTAGACAAGTCACTTACCTTGACTTGTATAATTCTTTACTCTACTATTTCTTTGCCTCGAGAATTAGCCTATGAAAGTTTCGTATCTAGTCATAATAATTTTGATTCAGTCAATACAAATTATTGGAATTTAATTCCATATTAAAATACTAATTTTCCAACAAAAATTTGAAATTGAACTCAAAAATCATCCGTGGGACCCACATCTCAGAACTCGGCAAATGTTACAAAATATGAACTCCCATTTAACCACGAGTCCAACCATACCAAAATTACTAAATTCCGACATCAACTCGACCCTCAAATCTTCAATCTAAACTTAGGGATTTTCACAATTTTTCCAACTTAATATACCAATTAAATGTTAAAAACTACAATAGATTCGGGTACTTTAACCAAAATTGAGTTAAGAACACTTGCCCCGATATTTTCCTTTAAAATATCCCGAAAATCCCTCTCCCCAAGCTCCAAATCGTCAAAAATGGAAAATGTCCCATTTTCAGAATTTAAATTTTCTGCCTAGCGATTACTTCTTCGCGAAAGCGACAACCCCCTCGCGTTCACGAAGAATATTTTTGTGCTGCTCGAATTTCCTACTTCGCAAATGCGAAGACCAACTTTATCCTTACACCGGCTTTCTCTTCCGCGAACGTGAGGCCTAGATCACGAACGCGAAGCCTTGCCCCTCGACCCTTTCCGAACGCGTGCCCCCGTTCGCGAACACGAAGCACAAAATGGCCAGTCCGAATTTCCTCTTCGCGAATGCGTGCCCGCGGTCGCTTACGCGATGCACAAAATGGCTATTCCGAATTTCTTCTTTACGAATGCGAGACTCCCCTCGCGAATGCAATGAAGGAAATCAGACACATGCATCAGAAAAATCCAGCAGCTGCTTAAGTCCAAATTGTGATCCCTTAACCATCCGAAACTCACCTGAGGCCCCCGGGACCTCAACCAAATACACAAACAAGTCCTCAAACAGCATACGAACTTAGTCGAAACCTCTAATCACATCAAACAATTCTAAAACCATGAATCATACCCCAATTCAAGCTTAAGGAACTTAAGAATTTCCAACTTCTACATTAGATGCCAAAACCTATTAAATCAAGTCCGATTGACCTCAAATTTTGCACACAAGTCATAAATAACATAATGGAGCTACGAAAATTTTCAGAACTGGATTCTGACTCTGATATCAAAAAGTCAACTCCCCGATCAAGCTTCCAAACTTAAATTTCTATTTTAGCCATTTTCAGCCTAATTTAGCTACAGACTTCCAAATTATTTTTTGGACATGCTCCTAAGGCCAAAATCACCATACGGAGTTATTGAAATCATCAAAACTCTATGTCAGGGTCGTTTACACATAAGTCAGTATCCGATCAAAATTTTCAATTTATGTTTTCAACCTTGAGACTAAGTGTCTCAATTCATTCTAAAATCTTTTCGAACTCGAATTGACTACCTCGACAAGTCACAATACAGCTATAAAGTATAAAATGAGCAGTAAATGGGGGAATGTGGCTACAACTCTCAAACAACCGGCCGAGTTCACACAATTATAGGATTTGAAGGTCCAGTTGAGGCCAGATTTTGGTAAATTTGGTATGGTTAGGCTCGTGGTTAAACGGGCTTTCGGATTTTGTAACTTTTATCGGGTTCTGAGAGGTGGTCCCCACAAATAACTTTTGAGTTAAATTTTGGATTTTATTGGAAAAATTAGTATTTTGATATGGAATTAATTCCTATAATTATGTGGACTGAATCAAATTTATTGTGGCTAGATTCGAGACGTTCAGAGTTGATACGCGTAAAACGGAATTTCTGGAGCATTGTTTAGCTTGCTCGACATTGGATTCTTCTTGTTCGAGGTAAGTAACTCTTCTAATCTTGGAGCTGAGGGTATGAACACTGAATATACGTGTTATGTGTTTGGTATTGAGGTGACGCATATGCTAGGTGACGGGCGTGTGGGCGTGCACCGTGTGAGCTAGACTCCGTTATTTCTGTGGTACTGTGTAGTTACCTGAATTTGTTTGAAATTATGAAATCTCTACATACTAGAGTTATCAAAATGTGATTCATGCTATAAACTATGTTTAGGCTACATGCTCAAACCGTTGGGACCCACCAAGGTCATTTCTATTGTTGAGTTATCTGCTTTCATTGCATTACATACTCAGTCATACGCATTCATATGCATATCATATCTCAGTCTCTGTTGTTATTTATTGATACATCATATCATCATTTTATGGCTAGTTTCATGATATTGTGAGCACATGAGAGAGAGACTAGAGAGATTGATGACTGAGTGAGGTCGAGGGCATGATTGATTATGATATTGATACTACGGCACATGACTTATCCGTGCGGATTATAGCGCTTGGGCTGAAGGATCCCCTTAGGAGTCTGCATACACCCCTAGTGAGCGCGGTGGATATTATTGAGGGATGGATCTTCCCTGGACATGGATCTTTTCCGAAGCATTATATACCTGTAGATGGATCTTCTCCACGAGCTGGATTGGCCCCTACTTGGTACTGAGTGACTGATGATCAGTTGATGTGTATATTTTGGGATGGATCTTCCCTTGGCCGGATTGGGCATATACAGTACCGAGTGATTGAGCATGATGAGTGGAATGTGTGAGACAATGAGATTGAGTACTTTGAGAGTGTGGGTACATGAATTCATCTCTGAGATACATTGCATTGACATGCACACATGACATACATGTATAGAGATGTATTTTCCTCATGCTGTACTGTATCACGACTTTCATGACTTCTCACACATGTTGACATATGGGCATAGTGATGCATATGTTTTACACTGGCTAGCTGGAAAGAAAATGAAACATCTTATTTATTATTGAAAGTATTTTTGGGAAAAATTACTGTTTAAAAACTTACTCATATTTTTGGCAACTTCGGTAAACGATTTGGGTTTTCACTGATATGCTTGAAAGTCACAACTATTTTCAGAAATCATGATTAAGCTGAGCCTTTTATCTTTGAGTTACTTCTCTTATTACTTGTGTTATGTTGTTATGAATTGTGGTTGGTTATTGGAGTTGGACTCTGAACTTGGTACAAACTCGTCACTACTTTCAACCTAAGGTTACGTTTGTTATATATTGAGTACATGGGGTCGGTTGTACTCATACTACACTTCTGTACCTTGCGTGCTGATGTTGGCTGTTGATGTTGCTGTGTTCGTTGGGAGCTAGATCTGAATATGTACCTACTTTCTGGTTGTAGCTGCCTCTTGTTCATAGTAGCCTTAGATTCATAAAACTCTATTTATGTACTTTTCAAACAGATGATGTATTTACTTCATACCAGCTTTGTAAACTCTATTCTTAGAAGCTCATGATTTGTACTACCAGTCCTTGGTATATTTCTTTACTTAATTACTTTATTAATTGTTATTGGAATTGGCTAGTGGTTAATTGGCTTACCTAGCGGGTTAGGTTAGGTGCCATCACGACTAGTGAGATTTTGGGACGTGAATAGGTGGTATCAGAGCTCTAGGTTCATAGGTTCTACAAGTCATAAGCAAGTGTCTAGTAGAGTCTTGCGGATCGGTATGATGACGTCCATACTTATCTTAGAGACGCTACAGGACATTTAGGGTAATTTCCCATCTTTCTTTCCTTATCATGTGAAATTTATTCAGCTTGTGATATAACTCTTTGAATTCCTTCCACGCATCCGTATGCGCACATGAGCGCTCGGTATCAACTGTGCATCGACGACTTGTGATTCCATTGTTGAGGTGCGAGATGTGATTTCTATATGTTGATGAAGGGCCAGTCTAGAAGACGTGAGGCCATGGGTAGACCGTAGCTTAAGCTCAGTAGCTTCAGTTGTAACTTTTACATTTGGACTCATAAGTTCGGTAATGTCCCTACGAGTGGAATTTGTCGCTCGATGAGCGGTGGAATGGCTTTGTGATGAGTATGATGTAAATACGGGATGTGTTAAGATGATTTGAATGTGACGAGAAATATTTTCTTGAAATATAAAGAAAAGTCCATTGGGTGCTTGATTTTCATTTTGATGTGACGTACAATCCCGAGTATGAATGTTTTGAAGGATCTTTCACGTTGTTAAATTTTGGGACAAATTAAATTCTCATGTCTTGTTAATGAGTGTGGACTCAGAAAGATTACGTGATTTCATAGTAATTGTAACTGCGGAAGGGTATAATAAAATACAAATTTGAGGCTAAGCAAGTCGATTATCCCCTGCGGAGTAATCTACGTAGGTGTGTTCCTTATAATGTGAGTGGAGAGTTTCTTTTCTGCCAGCGGGGCGTATGTGTTGAGATTTGAATTTGAATCTGGTTGAGAAAGTTGACTCGAGTGTCAAGAGAATGAATGCGAGTCTAGCGGACAATTGAGGTATTTTTATGGCTGGCATTGTATTAGCTTGAGAAGAATTCTTATTGTACTGACCACGGTATTATGACAGTAATAGAGTATGGGTACTGTGAGTTATCGAGTGTTTTAATTTATGGCTTTGAGCAAAGTGGGGGAGCCTGCTATTGACAATTCAATTCATGTCTATATGTTAAATTTTAGTTTGGGTTTGAGGCTTACTTGTAGATTAGTTATGACTTGTAGAGGTTGAGATCGAGGAGGACTCGAGTACTAAAATTCCTAAATACGGGTTATAGTGAGCTTTATGAGTATATGAAAGTCACGGGATGAGTGAGTTATTACTAGTGAATGATGCAGTGCGCATAGAGTATGAATTTGATTGGTGGTGTTAAGGAAGGATTACCTCTTTAAGTGTTGATGTGCTAATGGGGCACGTGTCTTTCAGCCCGCTTGGGCGGTGCAATTTTAAGATTTGAGCAAAATGGGTGACTCTCAAGAAGGTGCTAATGGATTCAAAAATGTATAAGTAGCAATTGAATTTTTTTTCCGGATTGGTATATCGCTAGAGTCAGTTATTTATATTGGATGGTGTCGGGACTTGCGGTAATTCTGTATGTCTATGGATTTTACATTTCAGTATAAGAAAAGGGAAGAGGAACAATTTTAAATTTACATAAGATCTTTCAGAGTGGATGTCTCGGTTGTAGTGCTTTTGGGATACTTAAGAGGGAATTCAGCGGCTTATGGGCCTTAGGGCATTGTGGTTCTGTGCAAGGGTTCGTGGGGTAAGTTATGGTTAAATATCGTGGTATTTTAGAAAGGAGGAGTATCAATTTGAAGGCAAATTCAGAAGGGACTCAGAGAAATAGGACAACTTGGCAGTAGGTTGGATCAGTATGGTAATGGTTAAGATTGGTTCTTTGGGGGCTTATGATATGACGGCTTTCTACAGGTGCTTTGTGGCAATACTCTTGGGGTTGACGACCTGCGTGGCTTGGTTGAGTTAGAAAGATTCAGTTCTAATGGCTTTATTATGTGCAAATGGATTCCAAAGAATTTTAGAGGATTTCTACCACGGTTTGAGATGGATATTTCCTACCAGCATGAGGAGCATGTTGAGTATTATGATTTTCTACCAGTTGGGATCAAATGGAAGGCTTCTGGCTGATCAGATATGTATTCTACTTGTGACTCAGAATGATTATGAGGTTCTCATATTTTTCATATGATGGCATGATAGATGCGGTGTATTGTATGGGATTAAGGTTTCATGGTTTGGTTTTGAAGGGGAGGTCATAAATTCTTAGATGGCATGGACGATTTCAATGTTTAGATGAATGTTATAACTATTTGGTATTGCATGAGTAGAGTGTACATTTCAGAAGGCACACTATGTTTTTGAATTATGGATATGTCATAGGTATTGAGGCACTCTCCTGGTTGATCGACTATTGATTTTAAGAGGTTTCTATGTGGCACGAAAGAATGGAGAAGTATTCCTCGTGGGATGATCGTGCATGAAAGATGTGTTAGGCATTCGAATGCTAGAATTGGGATAAAAAATAGTGATTCATGTGTTCTATGGATTTGGAGACTGGGAGTTCTCAGTAGCAGATTGTTTCATGGTTGCGGACTGTGGAGTCGTGTCCTAAGCTAGCCAGATGATAGGATGTGTATTCTATACCGAGTCGGATTGGTTGGCTCCACACTACTATTGTTGAGGGATATTCCATTCGGTTGATGTTGATCTTATTCATGTTCTGAAATGATAGGTGAGTTACTCTTTTATACTACGAGGAGTTGTGATTCATTGGTTATGCACACATGGTGCGATTCTATTAGGGGCCTCATGGCAGAATTCGAGCGAGATGCGTATTTAGGTATTGCATGATCGATTGCATAATGGTTATGTTCTTTCAGGTTTTGTGTGGCATTGTGTCATTTGCCTCTCTGTGGTTAGTGATTTTGAGCAGGGTGACTCAAGGTATATATTATGGACCAGCATTTGGATGGGGTCACGCATTGCATCGGAGTTATGTTAAGGTATGAACCTTATTTTAGAATCATGTGATGGTTCTACGGTGTGTGATGGATTTTCAACATTTCTTTGTGGCGGTACTTGTTAATCTTACGGGGTAGTTCTCTCATTTGAGTCATTTTCCATGACTGAGTACATTTGAATTGTTGTGTATTGGTGCACGGATGGAACGGGTTGTCGCTCTGAGTTATATTGGTGTGGCATGTATGTGGGATGGTTGTGTTTAATAATATAAGGTCATTGGACACAGAAGGGGTACTGTCAGGTTTGGTTACGATATATTTGGGAAGATGACATTGAAAGTCGGCTAAGAAAGTGATTATGGTTCTGGTTGGGGTGAGAGACCTCAATGACTTGTTGATCTGATAAGGGGTTACGAGATTCTGCGTGTTTCTTTTTTTTTTTATCAACAATGTACAAAGTTTTTGGGATGAGGTTTGGTTTGATATGGTGTTTAATACTAGTACTTGGTTGGTTTTGGAGTAGTTACTGTGATCAGGAATGGTGCTACGAGCATGCGAGTTGTGTGATATGTTAGGAGATTATATGCGTGGTTATAGTTATGGCTCGACGCAGCTTGTTCGGACTTATACAATGTGTATCTGTGAGATTCGAGTCTTGTAAGAAAATTCTGAATGTTGGGAATTGAATTCCAAGGTTTATGGGCTAAGGTTAAATTATTGATTTTCAGTTATATTGTGTTGTCAGGCCTATATAGAATAGGGTGACATGGGATCACCTCCGGGTACATGCGTGGTAAGATAGAATAGTGATTTGGTGGCTTGGGAACAACTCTTGGCACATTTGAGGACGAACATATGTTTAACTGTGGGAGAATGTAATGACCCAGCCTGTCGTTTTAAGTATTATAGCCTCGTCCCCCCGTTTACTACTTTATTTGTTCTTTATAGCTGTATTATGACCTATCAGATTAGTTAGTTCGGGTCCGGAGAGATTTCGGAGTGAAATGAGACACTTAGTCTCATAATTGAAAACTTAAGTTAGAAAAATTGATGGATGTTGTATTATGTGTAAACGAACTCGGATTTGAATTCTGATGATTCTAATAGCTCCGTATGGTGATTTTGGACTTAGGAGCATGTCCGGAAAATATTTGGAGGTCCGTAGTGGAATTAGGCTTGAAATGGAGAAAGTTAAATTTTTAGGAAGTTTGACCCGGGGGGGGGGGAGGGTGACTTCTTGATATCGGGGTCGGAATCCGATTATGGAAATTGGAATAGGTCTGTTATGTTATTTATGACTTGTGTGTAAAATGTGAGATCAATCAGACTTGATTTGATAGGTTTCAACGTCGTTTGTAGAATTTGGAAATTTCAAAGTTCATAGATTTTGATTTGAGGTGCGATTCATCGTTTTGATGTTGTTAGGCGTGATTGAAGGCCTCGTGTAGGTCCGTATTATGTTATGGGACTTGTTGGTATGTTCAGACGGGGTCCTGAAGGGCTCGGGTGAGTTTCGGACGAGGTTCAGATCAATTTCATTTCATATTGCATTGTTGAAGGCTGCTGGTTCTGGTGTTCTAAATCAAATTTATTGTGGCTAGATTCGAGCTGTTCAGAAGTTGATACGTGCAGCCCGAAATTTCTTGAGCATTGTTTAGCTTGCTCGACATTTGATTCATCTTGTTCGAGGTAAGTAACTCTTCTAATCTTGGAGCTGAGGGTATGAACCCTGAATATACGTGCTATGTGTTTGGTGTTGAGGTGACGCACATGCTAGGTGATGGGTGTGTGGGCGTGAGCTGTGACTCCGTTATTTCTTTGGTACTGTGTAGTTACCTGAATTTGTCTGAAATTATGAAATCTCTACGTACTAGAGTTATCAAAATGTGATTCATGCTATAATTTATGTTTAGGCTACATGCTCATCCTGTTGGGACCCACTGAGGTCATTTCTACTATTGAGTTATCTGCTTTCATTGCATTACATACTCCGTCATACGCATATCATATCTCAATCTCTGTTGTTATTTATTGATACATCATATCATCATTTTCGGGCTAGTTTCATGACATTGTGAGCTAGTGAGAGAGAGACTGGAGAGATTAATGACTGAGTGAGGCCGAGGGCCTGATTGATTATGCTATTGATACTATGGCACGTGAGTTGTCCGTGCGGATTATAGCGTGTGGGCTGAGGGAGCCCCTGCGGAGTATGCACACACCCCTAGTGAGCGGGGATGATATTATTGAGAGATGGATCTTCCTTGGACATGGATCTTGTCCGAAGCATTATATACCTGGAGATGGATCTTCTTCACGGGCTGGATTGGTCCCTACTTGGTACTGAGTGACTGATGATCAGTTGATATGTATATTCCAGGATGGATCTTCCCTTGGCCGGATTTGCCATATACAGTACCGAGTGATTGAGCATGATGAGTGGAATGTGTGAGACAGTGAGATTGAGTACTTTGAGAGTGTGAGTACATGAGTTCATTTCTGAGATACATTGCATTGACATGAACACATGACATACATGCATAGAGATGTATTTTACTCATGTTGTACGGTATCACGACATTCATGACTTCTCACACATGTTGACATATGGGCATAGTGATTTATTTGTTTTACACTGGCTATCTGGAAAGAAAATAAAATATCTTATTTATTATTGAAAGGATTTTTGGGAAAAATTACTGTTTTCAAACTTACTCATATTTTGGCAACTTCGGTAAACGATTTAGGTTTTCACTGATATGCTTGAAAGGCACAACTATTTTCAGAAATCATGATTAAGCTGAGCATTTTATCTTTGAGTTACTTCTCTTATTACTTGCGTTATGTTGTTATGAACTGTGGTTGGTTATTAGAGTTGGACTCTGACCTTGGTACAAGCTCATCACTACTTCCAACCTAAGGTTACGTTTGTTACTTATTGAGTACATGGGATCGGTTGTACTCATACTACACTTTTGCACCTTGCGTGCAGATATTGGCTGCTGATGTTATTGTGTTCGTTGGGAGATAGATCTGAAGATGTACCTACGTTTTCCGGTTGTAGCTGCCTCTTATTCATGGTAGCCTTAGATTCATAAAACTCTATTTATGTACTTTTCAAACAGATGGTGTATTTACTTCATACTAGCTTTGTAAACTCTATTCTTAGAAGCTCATGATTTGTACTATCAGTCATTGGGGAATGCATCAGATTCAGATATTTCTTTACTTAATTACTTTATTAATTGTTATTGGAATTGGTTAGTGGTTAATTGGCTTATCTAGCGGGTTGGGTTAGGTGTCATCACGACTAGCCATATTTTAGGTCATGACATTAGCCCAGTTGAACTTAAATAAATATCTCTTATTTTGTTGGTCGCCAAGCTTTAACCCTTAGCCTGTTTGTTGTTATGACTTATTATTTGTTCATCTAATTCCCTTTTGGGTACTTTAAGAGTTAATCTAAATGTAAAAAGCTAGGCGTGAGGTGTAATTGTGAAAAGAACTGGTGTAAGAAAAATTGTTTGAACTTGTCAATCTTTTGAGATGTAGCCATGAGAACCAATAAAGATAGTTGCTTCTGAAATTCAAAAAAAAGAAAAGAAAAAAAGATAGCAACAAAGAAATGTTGGCATCTCCAAAAAACAATTGTGAAAAGGATGAAACAAAATAGAGGATTATTGTTTAAATGATGAAAAGTTAAAATTAAAATGGTGTATGCAACTTGAGAAATATAGGGAATTTGTGTGATGATCCAAAATGTCATATTGTCACAACCCAAAATTCTCACCTTCGGGATAATGATGGCGCCTAACATTTCACTTGTTAGGCAAGCCAACGTTAGAATAATATTAGCCATTTTAAAATTATTTTAAATTAATTAATAACAAAGAAACAAATGCGGGAATAAAATCTGAAATCAAGTGAATAATCCATAATAATAGCGATGTTTAAATACCATCCCAGAACTGGTGTCACAAGTACATGGGCTACTAGAATAATACAAATAAAGGTCTAAATGAAAATAAAGTTGTCTGAAAGAAAATACACAGCTATGATAAAGTGAAAGGGGACTTCAGAACTGCGAACGCCATGTAGCTATACCTCAAGTCTCCTGCGAATAGCTGAATCCGAGCAAATCTACTATACCCCGCTGGGACCAACTTCGGTATTTGCACAAGAAGTGCAGAGTGTAGTATGAGTACAACCAAACCCATGTACCCAGTAAGTGTCGAGCCTAACCTGGACGAAGTAGTGACGAGGCTAAGGCAGGTCACATATATTAGCCTGTACGCAATAACAATAATAATAAAAATAATAGAAATAAAACAGGCGTCTCTTTTGAACAGTTGAAGCCAACTCGGCAGCCATAACCAATTATTATTTCATTCAGTTATCGTTGCGGCGTGCAACCCGATCCCACACTATATTCATATTCAATTCTGTTGCGGCGTGCAACCCTCTCCTCCCATATATTAATTTCAATCGATTCTGTTGCGGCGTGCAATCCATCAATTCTATTGCGGCGTGCAACCCGCTCCTCCAATATATTCATTTCAATCAATTCTATTGCGGCGTGCAATCCGCTCCACCAATATATTCATTTCAATCAATTATGTTGCGGCGTGCAACCCGCTCCTCCAATATATTCATTTACCAATTCTTATAAAAGAAATTACTCCAATAAATGCAACAACTAATATGAAATTATAAGACTACAAGCATACAATAATTATGATTTATTAGAAATAAGTGATGACAAATAGCAATTAATTGTGGAAATTAAGGATGTAATAGGCATTTTAATATTTAGTATGCTGAACGTCAAGTGGCAATTAAGTCACATAAATCAAATAAGCATGTAGCAATTATAGCATGGATTCAAGGCATGATATTGAGCAAAGAACACGAGAGAAGCAATTAATATAATAATTAGTTCATGATCAAACTATTTATGATTTTTGAAGTAATTATGCAAATAATTAATTTGACGATGTATAGACACTCGTCACCTCGCCTATACATCGTTCACATTCATTTCACATAATAAATAATTTGAGGGTTCTATTCCCTCAAGTCAAGATTAACCATGACACTTACCTCGCTTTGCAAACAAATTTCAAGATTCCAATACACCTTTGCCTCGCGAATTCGTGCCCGAAAGCTTCGAATCTAATCGCAAACAATTCAACATGAATCGTAGGAACTAATTCTATATGAAATTATAAATTTTTCGGATTAAAATCTGAAATTCATCTCAAAAACCATCAATGGGGCCCACGTCTCGAATCTCGAAAAAATTTACGAAATCCGATCACCCATTCCGAGATGAGTCCAACCATATAAAAATTATCAAATTCTGATGTCAAATGAACCTTCAAATCTTAAATTAAATTCTTTGAAGATTTCTACCATTTTCAACCCAATCTTTACCCATTTGAACTCAAAAATCTTCCCACAACCTTATTGGTATAAGCATATATTAATAATACTCTTACACCCAAGAATCATACTCTTAATCAACCATATTCTCCCTAAATCCAAAATTGAAAAACTAGGATATGAAACCTTACCTCTTAGATGAAGAACTTGAGAGATTTCTTGTTGGATTTCAAGGTTTGAGCAAGATTTGATGAACAAGACACTTGAGCTTCTTCCTCTTTCTAGAACACTCTCACTTCTCTCTAAAAATATCAGATTTTAGCTTAAAAATGACTTAAACCCTCTCCCTACCAGCCTTGGTTGTATTAAATGAGCTCCTACGTGCGTGGCCGCGCACCTGGGCAAGTGGCCGCACATCCGCCCGCGCACCTTAGGCAGAAAGTCTCAAATATGCGCGGCCGCGCATCTGGGGCGCACATATGACACAGGTCCGGTAAAATGGCCATAACTTCCTGTATACATATCCAAATGATTAAAGGTTTGAAGTGTTAGAAACTAGACTTGAAGATATTTCATTTGATAGGCTATCCATCATATAACTCCTTATATATATATATAGACTTGAAGGTGCCCGCGCACCTTGTGCGTATTCATTTGGAAGTTTAGTCTATTGTGAAATTTTCCAACTTGGCTTAGACTTTGGACTTTCCTTAGACCCCATATCACTTATAATATGCCTCGTACACTTATTATTATATCCAATAGGTGTCAATCAAGTTAATATTCCTCGAATGAGAAGTAGAGTCTACCCACAAACACATAAAATAACTTATCTCTTCTTCCGCACATTTCAATTTCCCGAATTTTACTAACTCCCAAAATTTCGAAAAATTTAGCCAGAGTTTCCTTTGTAAATGGGCCTATCCACCTGCGAGAGAATCCCAGAAACTAATCCTAACAACATATACATAATCCAATCAACGTAACATAACGTGAAAACAATACTAACAATGGCCTCATAAGTAATATATTTGTAGATAACATCAACTATTGAGATGATACGTAACTCATAGTAGGTCAGCTCCCAACATCTTCATAAAACACAGAAATGAATGTTTAAATTAAAGATGACATTTTTGGGTCATCACATTCTCCACCTCTAATCAATTACAGAATCATCAATTAACTTCATGTTAACAAAAATCTCGTTTCAAACCTTCACAATACTGATAACTAGATGCGAGGCATGAAGACCTCATAATTATTTACGCGAATTAACCAGTCACATTTAACGCCACCTAGGCAGGCACCTGCCTCATAGGTTAAAACTCAGTATTACAACACGAATTTGGCAAGTATGCACAGAGAATTTCATACAAAAATTTTCAAATAAGCCTAACATGCATGACTCCCTATTAGTGCTATAGTACAAATTTAATTTCACAAGGGAGAATTTAAACACAAGAATTTTTATCACAAGGATCTCATCCTTATATATCTTTTACTGCAGCTCGTAAACCGGTTTAAATATATCAATTTATTTTAAAATGCAAGGATCTCGTTCTCAGTTCTGAATCATAAGTAATATGCACATCGTGCCAATCGAAACTTTACATTTTCTCCTTTTAAATAATTTTCGTTAAACAAAATCACAACACATAATAAACCCTATACCGGTAGGGCATATAATTCACAATTTGTAATTAATTATCCGGAAATTACATCAAAACATACCGAAATGAGTACCAGAAAGCTACCTTTAGCCTCGCAGCTTTTATTAGTGACCAGCGTAGAATGATAGGCATAGTTAACTCCATAGAATCTCCCAAAAGGAGTAAATGCATAAGTAGATTAAAGAATTACGAAGCTCACTCATAAGTGGAGCACAATAGGATGACGCGTCTCGATACTCAAAACCGAATCAAGTTAAGGAAATTATTCCTTTATATTAAATCGAGGTCGTACCTGTAACGACACTATCTGATGTAGCAACCTCAGCCATACCATAAAAACAAATATATCAACGGCTGGGCCTCCACCTCTAGGACGCCCTCTACCCGCCCGTCCTCCAGCCCTCGTGTAGGTTGTGTAGTAACTGCAATGGTGCATGTAGCCTGAGTGCTTTGATGAAATATGTCTCTCCCAAGTATGGGACAATATTTTCATGATGTGCCTAGTATCACCGCATTCATAACAACCCCTTTGCGGGTTTGGCTGCTCATACTGAGTTTGTGCCAGATAACTAGAATAACCATTATAGGAAACTCATGTTAGTGGTATATTAAAAGAACTTACAGGAGCACCCTGAGTAATCTGATGTGCGGACTGGGCTGGCCGACTGCCTGAGCCCCCACCATAATGATTTATACTCGCAGAGTAGAATCTACTGAATCCCTCAGAACCTTGAGATGTCTTGGTCTCCTTAGTTTCCTTTTTCCTCACCCCGACCACGTTCTAATATCTTGGAAATTTCTACCACTAGCGGAAATGAAGTATCAGCCTGTAGCTCCTGAGTCGTACAAAATTTTACGATCATAATTGAGTCCTTTAATGAGTTTGTGGACTCTCTCTCTGGCTGTAGGAAGCAAAGTAGGAATATGACAGGCTAATTTATTGAACCTGATGGCATATTCTGACACCATCATGGTGACCTGACACAACTGTTCAAACCCTATGCACCACGCATTACGGAGAGTACGAGAAACAAACTCTTTTAAAAGCATTTCTGAGAACTGAGCCAAGTAGGCAGTATTGCATTGGCTCGTTTGCCCTCTTCATAAGCTTGCCACGAACACCTGTGGAGAATTATCTCTCCCAAGGCCAATTTCTTCTTTTGTTATGCTGGCTCAACATTGCTGAGCTGACCCATTTCTTGACATACTCTTCGATTATTCTTTGGGTTAACCCTTACCCCTATTTATACACAACTATCACAAAAGTACAGCACCATACAGACAAATCTTGGCACGAACCACATAGTCCAGAATCTCATCAACCACTGTACGTCCTCCGAAGCACCCCAAAATCCGCAACCATGATGTCCACGCCGAGTAGACCTTCTATAAATTTAAAGTTGTTTCTCTTACTCCTTTGGTACTGAAGTATATGATTATTAAGTAGGCGGATATACCGCAAGTCCTAACCTTATCCTCTACAAAATCTCAGGCCTTAAATATGTGTAAATATTTTGGGGAACCTTTCAGTACCACATATATACATTTCAGGCCAAAACTGATATAACACATGACCCTGCAATCCATCCATTGATTGTGGACTCCCCCACTCGACGCGAAGTCATATGTTACAACATCCGATGATCCACTATATTAACCTTCACAGCTCGTATAAATCAACCATATGCCAAGGTTCGTTACACCCCCCCACCACATGATTCACTAGGTGATCTCTCAATATGTCTGCATCTTCAGTCGGAACCATATGTTGAGGAAATATTTGAGCATCTATGGCTCCCTCATAGTTTATCTAAGGCATCACGAACCGTCGACCTACAACTGATACCGAGTGCGGAATGTCATACACGAGTGGATACAAAGGAATATGAGATATATGTTTCAAGGTAAATCGATATCCCACGATAAGGAATGAAAGAAGTGAAATTATTCCTAAACTATGTAGCCTCTCGAAGATAAGTACAGAAATCTCCGTACCAATCCTTCAGACTCTACTAAGCTTGCTCATAGCTCGTTAGACCTATGTAACCTAATGCTCTAATACCAACTGTCACGACCCGAAATTCCAGTCTTCGAGATTGTGATGGCGCCTAACATTTCACTTGTTAGGCAAGCCAACGTTAGAATAATATTAGCCATTTTAAAACTATTTTAAATTAATTAATAAAAAAGAAACAAATGCGGAAATAAAATCTGAAATCAATTGAATAATCCATAATAATAGCGATGTTTAAATACCGTCCCAGAACTGGTGTCACAAGTACATGAGCTACTAAAATAATACAAATAAAAGTCTAAATGAAAATAAAGTTGTCTGAAAGAAAATATACAGCTATGATAAAGTGAAAGGAGACTTCAGAACTGCGAATGCCATGCAGCTATACCTCAAATCTTCTGCGAATAGCTGAATCCGAGCAAATCTAGTATACGCCACCGGGGCTAACTTCGGTATCTGCACAAGAAGTGCAAAGTGTAATATGAGTACAACAGACTCCATATACCCAGTAAGTGCCGAGCCTTACCTCGACGAAGTAGTGACGAGGCTAAGGCAGGTCACACACATGAACCTGTACGAAATAATAATAATAATAACAATAATAGAAATAAAATAGGTGTCTCTTTTCAACAGTTGAATCCAACTCAACAGTCATAACCAATTATTATTTCAATTAATTTCTGTTGTGCATGCAACCCGATCCCACAATATATTCATATTCAATTCTGTTGCGGCGTGCAACCCGCTCCTCCAATATATTCATTTCAATCAATTCTGTTGCGGCGTGCAACCCGCTCCTCCAATATATTCATTTCAATCAATTCCGTTGCGGCGTGCAACCCGCTCCTCCTATATATTTATTTCAATCAATTATATTGCGGCGTGCAACCTGTACCTCCAATATATTCATTTACCAATTCTTAGAAAAGAAATTACTCCAATAAATACAACAATAATATGAAATTATAAGACTACAAGCATACAATAATTATAATTTATTAGAAATAAGTGATGACAGGTAGCAATCAATTGTAGAAATTAAGGATGTAATAGGCATTTTAATAATTAGTATGCTAAACGTCAAGTGGCAATTAAGTCACATAAATCAAATAAGCATGTAGCAATTATAGCATGGATTCAAGGCATGTTATTGAGCAAAGAACACGAGAGAAATAATTAATATAATAAATAATTCATGATTTAAAATGATTTATGATTTTTGAAGTAATTATGCAAACAATTAATTTGACGATAGACACTCGTCACCTCGCCTATACGTCGTTCACATGAATTTCACATAACAAATAATTTAAGGGTTCTATTCCGTCGAGTCCAGGTTAACCACGATACTTACTTCGCTTTGCAAACAAATTTCAAGATTCCAATACACCTTTACCTCGCGAATTCGTATCTGAAAGCTTCGAATCTAATCACAAACAATTCAACATACTCAACACGAATCGTAGGAACTAATTCTATATGAAATTATAATTATTTTGGATTAATATCCGAAATTCATCTCCAAAATCATCAGTGGGGCCCACATCTCCAATCTCGAAAAAACTTACAAAATCTGAATACTCGTTCCGAGACGAGTCCAACCATACAAAAATTATCAAATTCCGATGTCAAATGAACCTTCAAATCTTAAATTAAAGTCTTTAAAGATTTCTACTATTTTCAACCCAATCTTTACCAATTTGAACTCAAAAATCTTCCCACAAACCTTATTGGTATAAGCATATATAAATAATACTCTTACACCCAAGAATCATACTCCTAATCAACCATCTTCTCTCCAAATCCGAAATTAAAAAACTAGGGTATGGAACCTTATCTCTTAGATGAAGAACTTAAGAGATTTCTTGTTGGATTTCGAGGCTTGAGCAAGATTTGATGAACAAGACACTTGAGCTTCTTCCTCTCTCTAGAACACTCTCACTTCTCTCTAAAAATATCAGGTTTTAGCTAAAAAATGACTTAACCCCTCTCCCTACCCGGCCTTGGGGGTATTAAATGAGCTCCTATGTGCGCGGCCGCGCACCTGGGCAAGTGGCCGCGCATCCAGCCGAGCACCTGAGGCAGAAAGTCTCAAATATGCGTGTCCGCGCATCTGGGCGCGCATATGACACAGGTCCAGTAAAATTGCCATAAATATCTGTATACATATTCAAATGATGAACGGTTTGAAGCGTTAGAATCTAGACTCGAAGATATTTCATTCAATATTGTCCATCACATAAACTCCTTATATATGTAGATATGTTCGTCCAAATTTTGGTCTTATGCGTACTAATTTGGAACTTTAGTCTATTATGAAATTTTCCAACTTAGCTTAGACTTAGGACTTTCCTTACACCCCATATCACTTGTAATATGCCTCGTACACTTATTATCATATCCAATAGGTGTCCATCATGCTAATAGTCCTCGAATGATAAGTAGAGTTCGCCCCCAAACACATAACATAACTTATCTCTTCTTTCGCACATTTCAATTTTTTGAATTTTTCTAACTCCCAAAATTTCCAAATCTTTCGCCAGAGTTTCCTTTGTAACTGGGCCTATCCACCTGCCAGAGAATCCCAGAAACCAATCCTAACAACACATACATAATCCAATCAACGTAACATAACATGAAAATAATACTAACAGTGGCCTCATAAGCAATATATTTCTAGAAAATGAACGACATTAATATAAACTATTTAGGTGATACGTAACTCATAGCAGGTAAGCTCCTGACATCTTCATAAAATACAGAAATGAATGTTTAAATTAAAGATGATATTTTTGGATCATCACACATACCCATCCCTAAATCTGCATAACAACCTTGCAGAAGTCTTACACGATCTCAACTCAAAGACACCTATATTAGTGGAGAACCACATGATAGTCAAGCCTATGGTAATTTATAGTAGTTTGAGGTACTTCTTTGTTGAGAGTGAGCGATTTATTTTTTTTATATATGTCCTTCTTTATTCTTATATCTATATATTGTGTGATATATGTGCATCTCTATTCATTTGGTGAGACACACTTGGGATTAGGAAAAAATATGATTTCAGTTCTCAATAGGTGAACATGAGTACAGTTAAATGTTGTTTGAACTCGTGGATTGGTCTTAGTTAATTCTCTTCTATAAAACTTCTCATGATCTTGCTTAAAGTGTTTAAAAATTTGCTTCCTTTGCTTGAGGAACTCAGAAATTTTCTCGAGGACGATGAAAATATTGCTTAGTGTGCACTACTAAAAATCTGCTAAAAACCGACCAACTATTTCCGACCAACGTTGGTCGGTCAAAAAATGCGACCAAAAACCGTCCAGGTTGGACGCAAACTGGGGAAAAAAAATATTTACATTTTTTTTAAACAAAATACCGACCAACGTTGGTCGGTAAATTGGTCAATAGCTGGTCAGACAAGAAAATTTTGGATTACCGACCAACGTTGGTCGGTAATCTAGATCCAATTTTTTAAATTTTAATAATTATTTTATTATTTAAAATATTTTATAATATTTAAGAATTTATATTTAAAATTACCGACCAACGTTGGTCGGTTAAAGATTTTTAATTTTTTTTTAAAAAAACCGACCAAAGTTGGTCAGTTTTTGGTCAAACGGTCAACACTTAATGTACCGACCAAAATTACCAACCAACTTTGGTCGGTAATTCTAAAATCAGAGAAGTGAAAAACGGGGAAAACCCCCATTTCTCTGAAATTTTTCCCTCTTCTTCCTTCCCTTCTCTCCTTCTCCCAGCCCCTCCCCCTCACCGTCCAGGCCTCCCCCTCGCCGTCCAGCCCTCACCCTCGCCGTCGCCGCGCCGTCGCCGTCGCCGCTGCCACTGCCACTGCCGCCCCTCGATCTCCTTCTCCATCTCCTACAAATTCTAGGTTTGAATTACAACCCATTTATTTATTATTTTCAGGTTTTGTTAATTAGTTATGAATTAGTTTCAATTGATTAGTGTTTCAATTATTTGAACATTGCATTTTATTGAGGATTAGGGTTTAGGTCTTGTTTTAATTAGTTTTGTTAATTAGTTTTGTTAATTAGTCAATTAGTTATGAATTAGTTTAGTTTAGGGTATGGGTTGAATTTTTTTAGTTTAGTTAGTTTATGTTTAAACTCGTAGGATATGAATTGAAATTTTAGTTTTTAGGATTTGTTCTTGTGAATTGAACTTTTAGGATATGAATTGAACTTTTAAGATATGAATTGGACCTTTTGGATATGAATTGAACTTTTAGGATATAAATTGGTGTAATTAGGAAAAAATAATTATCTTGAATTAACTAAAAAAGATATAATTAATTTATAATTATAGAATAAATTAATTTGTTCTTGTGAATCGAACTTTTAGGGTATGGGTTGAATTTCTTTAGTTTAGTTAGTTTATGTTTAAACTCGTAGGATATGAATTGAAATTTTAGTTTTTAGGATTTGTTCTTGTGAATTGAACTTTTAGGATATGATTTGAACTTTTAAGATATGAATTGGACCTTTTGGATATGAATTGAACTTTTAGGATATAAATTGGTGTAATTAGGAAAAAATAATTATCTTGAATTAACTAAAAAAGATATAATTAATTTATAACTGTAGAATAAATTAATTTGTTCTTGTGAATCGAACTTTTAGGGTATGGGTTGAATTTCTTTAGTTTAGTTAGTTTATGTTTAAACTCGTAGGATATGAATTGAAATTTTAGTTTTTAGGATTTGTTCTTGTGAATTGAACTTTTAGGATATGATTTGAACTTTTAAGATATGAATTGGACCTTTTGGATATGAATTGAACTTTTAGGATATAAATTGGTATAATTAGGAAAAAATAATTATCTTGAATTAACTAAAAAAGATATAATTAATTTATAATTATAGAATAAATTAATTTGTTCTTGTGAATCGAACTTTTAGGGTATGGGTTGAATTTCTTTAGTTTAGTTAGTTTATGTTTAAACTCGTAGGATATGAATTGAAATTTTAGTTTTTAGGATTTGTTCTTGTGAATTGAACTTTTAGGATATGAATTGAACTTTTAAGATATGAATTGGACCTTTTGGATATGAATTGAACTTTTAGGATATAAATTGGTGTAATTAGGAAAAAATAATTATCTTGAATTAACTAAAAAAGATATAATTAATTTATAATTATAGAATAAATTAATTTGTTCTCGTTTTATTTGTATAGATGGAACATCGTACTTGGATGTACAATAGAAATTATCCTAATCGGCGGGGATTGCCGGAGGATTTTGTAGAAGAGGTTGATGACTTTATTAGACATGCAATGTCACTTCCACCATACCAAAGTGAAGGAGTAATTAGGTGCCCTTGTGTCAGGTGCGATTGTATGAAGTTTAAAAAATCGGAGGAAGTTAAGCTTCATCTTTATAGGAAGGGGTTTATAGAGAATTACTTTGTGTGGACTAATCATGGAGAGATCGATGGTAGCCGTGGGATATTTTATAACATGGTTGTTGGTGGAATGATTTGGAAAGGCAATGGCTTACCGCAGAGTTCTTAGAGAGGAGCGAAAAAGGAAAGAAAGCTCGCGCATCCGAGAAGGGAGGCTCCTTGCACACTGGAGGTACGATCAGTCTAGGGACAATAAAAAGAAGATTGGTATGTAATTGCTTAAATTATTTTACTTTTCTAAGTATATCTATTCTGTTTATTAACTAAATTAATTTATTTTCAGGAAAAGAAGTATGGGCGTCCAATGAGTCATGATGAGCTATTCAAGGAGACACATGTTGTGAAGAAGAAGAAAGAGGGGGATCAAGATAGGTGGGTCGAGGACCGGGCCTCGACTGCATATGTAAGCTTTCAATTTTATTTAAGTATTATAATTTACTTTTATAAACAACTTGAAATACTTGATTTAATTTAAAATAATATAGGGTCACTACCAAAGTAACGTGGAGGAATTCATCCGTAGTCATCCAGCTGGTGAATCGGGTGAGCCAACCCAACCTTCGGACGAGGATGCTGAAAGAATATGGTTGGAGTCTGTTGGCGGTCCAAAATGGGGGAAGGTATACGGGCTTCCTACTAAAAACTTCCATTGCTATAAGTGTGGAATGCGAGGAATAGGGACTTCCTCGCAAGGCGAGCAACTTAATAGGGAGAGCCTCTCCGCTATGCGGGAGACAGTGACAAAGCTCACATCAGAGCTAGAAGCGGCCAAGGAAAGAGAAAGGCTTAGAGATGCTCAATTCCTTGGCATGCAAGCTCAGATCAGAACTCTCCTATCTAGTGGAGCTTTTCCGTTGCCCCGATCTCGTGAGTCATCTCCAGAGGGTCGACCTCCACGTGATCGTTCCTCCCGCCCTGCTCGTGATCGTTCCTCCCGTCCTCCCCGTGATCGTGCTTCCCGTCCTCCACAAGACCGTTCTCTATATCGTCTTGTAGATGAAAGTTCATCAGACGGTGATGATGATGTTATACAAAATACCCCTTGACTTTTATATACTTTGAACTAGACAAATAGAACCAGTTTTGAACTAGTTGTAATTAGTTTTAACTTGGTTTTGGATTTTTATGTTCAATTGAACTTTAATTTGTTAGTTTTAAAGTATTTATTGAATGTTTTGGTTGTTGTTGTTGTTGTGTTGTTGTTGTTGTTGTTGTGTTGTTGTTGTTGTGTTGTTGTTGTTGTGTTTTTGTTGTTGTTGTTATTGTTGTTGTTGTTGTTGTTGTGTTGTTGTTGTTGTTGTGTGGTTGTATTGGTATGCTGGCAGGTGGTTTAGCTGCCAAAACAGGCATTTTATGCCAAAATTAATCCCAGAAAAACCGACCAACGTTGGTCGGTTAATGAACATTGAATTCCCAGAATTCAACACTACCGTCCAACTTTGGTCGGTATTTTGCTTGCATTGTTGAGATTACCGACCATAGTTGGTCGGTAATGTTTAATTTTAATTAGTTTTAAAAAATATATATTTTCAATTACCGACCAAAGTTGGTCGGTTTTTTTTAATTTTAATAATTAATAAAAAAATATAATTTAGTTAAACCGACCAACTTTGGTCGGTAAAATTAAATTAATAAAATATGTTTCCGACCAAAGTTGGTCGGTAAGTAATTAAACTTGTTAGATGGTCGTTTTAATATACCGACCAAAGTTGGTCGGTAATTTCCGACCAACTTTGGTCGGTAAGCCATTCTGACCATCAAAACACCGTCCACACCATAATAGTCACATTTTGGTCGGTAATCTGCCATAACCGACCAACGTTGGTCGGTATTTTTGGTCGGTTTTTAGCGAATTTCTAGTAATGGTGGGGGAATTTGATAGGAAGAAAATATCATGCATACATAACTATTATTTTTAATTTAAATACTAATATTTATATTTTATTTTCAGAAATACCATAAATAAGTAAGAGAAAACAAATAAATCAAGAAGAAATGAAAAAGAAAAATAAAGAGAAGAAATCAGAAAGAAGCTTGCAACGTGATTTCAAAATTTGGCTTGCAAGCCCGTGAGCACCAATTGTAAAGAAAAGAAACCAAAGTTATGCAAATCAGAAGAAAACGTGATGTGAAATCACGTAACCAAAAGCTTTCAAGTGCATCTATAAAATGGTGACCTGGAGGAGGTTTAAAGCGGCGACGGAGGAGCAGAAGCTTTCTCACACATTCCTTTCTAATTACAAGTTTTCTATGTCAATTTTTTCAATTATCTTGTGTATGAAATTACTCTAGTTCCTATTTTTAATTAAATAGGGAAATTATTCTTTTGAATATTTCTTTCTATTTTCTTATTTAAGGGCAAGAGTATTTCCGTTGTCAGTACTAACTCCATTATGGAATAACTTTTTTTGTGTTGGGAGAATGATATATCTTAATATTTCTTTATAATAGTATATATTATTCCTCAATTTCACATACTTGAGCTGAAGCTTTTCATTTAAATTTTATCTTCTTTATAATAAAGTATTATTTAATTTGTTAACATCTATCTATTTCGTACTACATATTATCTTCTTACTAATTCTGTAATCGAAAGAGGCGGAAGAAGTAATGTAGTTATTTTTGATATTGATAGATGTTAACTTTATTTAGTGACATCTAGCTCTTATATGTTAAAATTGATTCTACACTTATTTGTAATCGAAAGAGGCGAATATTATAGTAATCAATTATAACAATTAGGGTAACCGAAAGGGAATTACTAAAACGAGCATGTTTTAGTTCAAGTATATATTTTTGGTTCTTTAATATTATCATTTTAACGATTAATTCGTATAATCGAGAGGAGTGCAATTAATTGCTTAACTATAGTAATAATATATAAATATAATCGTGAGAGGCATTTATAAATTTTTGAGAAATAGAAATTGAATAATAAATATATCTACTATATAATAAAAATATTAAGTGAAGTCAGGATCCCAACACCTTTTTATTATATTTGTGAAAAATAAAATATTTTCTATCACTCTATTCATACATTTTTAGTTAATTAATTCACAACTCAACTCTTCCTGATTTTCTCAAATTGTAATTCAAACAAGAAACGTCTGTAGAATAGATAAACCAATCTCTATGGGTTCGACATCTTTCTATACTATTATTTGACAGAGTACGAGTTTAAATTTATACACGACAGACACTCGTCACTTGCCTAACAAGTGAAATGCTAGGTGCCATCACGGTCCTGAGGGTGAGAATTCCGGGTCGTGACAAAGTTCTGGACCCGCCTCTTTGTTTAGGGTATTGAACTTATTACTATTTGCATATGGATAATGGACTAAATATAAAGTATACAAATTTCAGATTTTCGAATATCCAAAAATCCAAAGTATCAAATCCAATATCCAATCCTAAATTTTTTAAAAAATTAAATCCTAAATATAATCTGTAATCCAAAGATCCAAACCAAAAATCCAAAAAATTTATTCGGTTTGGATTTCGGGTTTGCCCAAACTATGCACATCCATATTACCAGCAACTTGAATGTAACGACCCGATCGGTCGTTTTATGTAATTGCACCCCGTTACCGCTTTTATTGCTTCACACTAGTGTGTTTGTAATTTTATGACTTGTGAGGTTGATCAGTTTTGTTACGGGAAGCTTTCAGGTTGATTTGGATCCTTGATTCTTGACTTAGAAGTTTAAATTAGAAAATATTGACAAATCATTGACTTTTGTGAACACAACCCCGAAACTGTATTTTTATGGCTCCGATAGCATCGTATCGGGATTTCGGAGTTGGGCGTATGCCCGAAATTAATTTTGGAAGTTCGTAGGTTGATATGTTGATTTGTCAAAATTTTCCAATTTAAGGTTAAAAAGTTTGACCGTTGGTTGACTTTTAGCTATCGAGTTCGGAATTTGATTTTGTGACTTGAAATAAATCTATTATGACATTTATGACTTGTCTGTGAAATTTGGTGTCGTTTAGAGATGATTTGATAGGATTCAGACGTTTAGTTGTAATTCTAGAAGTTCTTGAAAATTTCTTTAAAATTCATGCGTTTTAGATTCAATTTGTAGTTTTAGATGTTATTTTTGAGTTTTGATCGTGCGAGTGAGTTTGTATGATATTTTTAGACTTGTGTAGATGTTTGGTTTGGAGCCCCGAGGGTTCGGATGAGTTTCAGACATATTTCTGAGAGTTTTGGACTAAAATTTACAGAATTCTAGGTGTAACCCGACTTGTCGTTTTAATAATTAACACTCCATTCATCGACTTAAGGTCCCCAGCAACTTCGTAATACGTATTATGACTTGTGTGTGTGGTCGAGTTGAAGCTTAAGTGAAAAGAGTTGACCGGAGTTTGACTTTTAAGAAAACGACTCCGGAATATAATTTTGATGATGTCAATAACTTCGTATGGTGATTTGTACTTAGGAATGTGTCAGAAAAATTATTTAGAAGTCCCGTAGTGGATTTTGGCTTGAAATGACGGAAGTTAAATTTTTGGAAAGTTTGATCGGGGAGTTGACTTTTTGATATAGAGGTCGGAATCCAGTTCTGAAAATTTTCATAGCTCTGTTATGTCATTTATGACTTGTATGCAAAATTTGAGGTCAATCGGAATTGATTTGATAAGTTTCGGCATCGAATATAAAAGTTGGAATTTTCTTAGTTTTAATAGGCTTGAATTGGAGTACGATTCGTGTTTTTGATGTCGTTTGACGTGATTTTGAGGGACCGACTAAGTTATTTTCGTGGTATAGGACTTGTTGGTATATTTGGACAAGGTCCCGAATGGCTCGAATGAGTTTCGGGGTGAGTTTTGAGTGAGTCCGGGCATTTCGGCACTCTGACGATGTTACAGGGCAGTTGAAGTGCGGTGGGCACATTTTAAAGTGCAGAAGTACGGTCGCAAACTCCCAAAGTGTTGTAGCAGTAGGAATTGTACGCACTGCACTTGAAATTGTGCTGTCCGCAGTTGAAATTGTGCGGTCCGGAGAATTTCTCTCGCGGCCGCAGAAAGGAGATTTTCAGGTTCGATGGTCCGACTTCGGAAGCTTATATCTACTCATCTTCACGGAATTTGAAGATGATTCAAAAATAAAAGTTGTAGACTATTGAATCTAGTTTCCAGAAAGGTATACCATTAATCATTTGGATATTTGTAGAGAAAGTTATGGTCAACGTACTGAATTCTGGTAGTGTAGAGCTGCTGAAGTGCGGCCGCACAATATGGAGGGCGACCGCAAAACCCGGGATGTGGGGCCGCACAAGAAAATGTGCGGTCAGCACAATGAGAGGTCAGATTGTGTAACGACCCGACCGATCGTTTTGAGCCCTAGGGCGTCGTTCGGCTCTTTGAGGCCCTGAGCTGCTTCACTTCAGGTATTATGACTGGTACGTGTGGTCGGAGATTAATTTCGGGATGTTCAGAGTTGATTTGGAAAGGAAATTCTCATTTCGAAAGCTTTAAGTTGGAAGAATTGACGAAGGTTGGATTTTTGAGTAAACGACCTCGGAATCGAGATTTGAAGGTTCCAGCAGGTTCGTATGTTAATAAGTGTACGAGTCATATTATAAGTGATGTGGGGTCTAAGGAGAGCCCTAAGTCTAAGTCAAGTTGGAAATTACATGATAGACTAAAGTTCCAAATGAGTACACACAAAACCTATATATATATATATATATATATATATATATATATATATATATATATATATATATATATATATATATATATATATATATATATATATATATATATATATATATATATATATATATATATATTATATGGTAGACAACCTATCAAATGAAATATCTTGGAGTCTAGTTTCTAACGATTTAAACCATTCGTCATTTGGATATTTCTACAAGGAGTTATGGACGTTTTAGTAAAAGGTGTCAAGTAGGGAAAACTTATAATACGAGGTACAACCTGTACAACGCAAGGTACAACTCGCTGAAGCACCTGTGCCTATATAAGGCAGTCACGGGCAGCAGCCATTTTTAGGGATTTTCTTGACCTAGGGATTGGTTCTTTCATGGTGGATTCGACGTTGGGGACTACTTAAGAATACAAGGTGAGTTTTTTTTTATAAATATTTTAAGTTAATAGCATCCTATTAACACTAGTTTTAACATCCTTCAATTTGTGAAATCCCTAGAAATCTTTCAAGTTGTTCAAGAACACCAAATTTTCCAAGCATTGGAATTTTAAGGAAAAGCTTCAGGAAGGTAATACTAATGCTTCAAGCTCATTTCTTATAAGTCGGTGAGAGTTATTCTAAAATTTATTTTAAGTTGTTATGGTTGGATAATTGATTTCATAGACCCTAGTTCATGGCATGAATAATGTTCTTGAAATAAATGAGGGAAAGATAAATAGTGTTCTTAGAAATGAAATTAAAGGATGCAATGAACATATGGAATTATTTTCTAGCTTAGTTGGAAGTGTTCAACAAAGTAATCACCAAATTGAATATTTTGGAAATGTTGGTTAAGGAAGACGATGAATAGTAATTTGGCGGTATTGGAAAATTAATGTAGTATCATTGATCACTTCAAATGGGTATTAAATGATAAGAGTGGAGTTGAATGTGCTAGTAAGTGAACCTATTAGACGATTTGAGCTGGAGGCTTGTAGATAACTTGTGAGCCATAAATAGATATTGATAAATATTTTTGAGTCATATTTTGATTGTAATTGGGATTGTAATTGTCAATATAAATTTGTTGGTGGCGTATGAGCATTCTACTCAATGTTATGATGTCATATGAGGATTAAAAGCTTGTGAATGTTAATAAAGCGAAAGTGAGTTTTGGAGTGTTGGGCATCGGTCGAGTTGTTTGAAAGGCTTGGGAGCCGTCTATGAAACTTCGGAGCGAGGTAGAGTGAGGTAAGTCTCTTGTCTAACCTTGTAAGAGGGAATTTTTCCATAGGTGATTTAAATTAATAATTATTTCTAATTGTGGGGGCTACGTATGCACGAGGTGACGAGAGTCCGTGCGTAGCTACTAAGATTGCTAAGTCCGGGTAGTTTAGGGCTCAAATCATAAATTACTTGTGATAATTACATCTTTCAGTTAATTGAAATATTAGAATTTTTGTTGTAAATTGTTAGAGGAAATAATAAAAAACTGAAATTTTACATACTTGAATTTTTGCTCAAATTATTTAACTGTTGCTATAAACTGTATATCCTGGTGTGTAAATCTTAATAAATATAAACATATTCTCATTCTGGAGATACATACGAAAATGTCCTCCTTTCTTGTGGAATAGGCCGAATGCCTCGGCAGTATAGATGCATCTATGGATCGCGCCGCACGTCCCCCTCAGTGTACACGACACTCTGGATCGGACCGAACGACCTCGACAGACATCGTGCCTAATAATAATAATTACACGATACTTTGCTATTTATTGCAGTTTGTGAAATTAATTAATAAATTGGAAATGATCGCATTTGAAGGAATTTAATTATTTCTGCTGGTTAAAAAAAATTATTGTAAATCCTATAAATCATGTTGATTTAATATTTTTATTTTTAATATTATTGATCCTGAGTGTCAAAGTCAACCTCTCGTCACTACTTCTTCGAGATTAGGCTTGATACTTACTGGGTACACGTTGTTTACGTATTCATGCTACACTTGCTGCACATTTTTGTGCAGGTACATATATGTCTAGCGGCCTTGTGGGCGGAGAGGTGTGGTTAATGCGGAGATTTAGTTGAGCTGCATTCTATATTACGATCCGCAGCCAGTAGAGTCTCCTTCAGAGTTATTTAAATTTTTCTGTCTAATTTGTATTACGAACAGTTGCTTTATTTTATTTTATATTCCTAGTAAGTGTTCATGCACTTGTGATGCCGGGTTTTGGGAGGATTATGGGTGGTTCTGTATTGAATTACTTAAAAGTATTATTATTTACTCTGTAATTCCCCATTCTTTACTATCTATATTAAAGGAAAATATAATTTCAAAAGTAATTAAAGTGAGAACCCAATTTAGTATTTATTGTTGGCTTGCCTGATAGTGGTGTCTGGCGCCATCACGACCTTAATGGATTTTGGGTCGTGACAACATGGTATCGGAGCAATAGGTTCACTTATGTCTCACGAGTCGTGCAAGTCTAGTAATGTCTTGCAGATCGGTACAGAGACGTCTGTAGTTATCTTCGAGAGGCTACATGGCTGTTAGGAGCATTTCCCTTCTTGATTCCTCATCGTGCGATTCGATTCCTTTGAGGCTTATGCCTTCATTTCCTTCCTATTCAATCTTATGCGACGTGAAGTGCTTGTTATAAATTGGGGATCGAGGAAATATTTAATGGTACTACGGATGTGGTGCAGGAAATTTTCAGCTCAGTATCAGTATTACTTAAGGTTTTGAGATTTTGCATTGATTGTTATGACAATTCGTGTGTTGCTATCGCACAATGTTCGTGTAATGGTAGGATGTTTGTTTCTGCATCGAGGCAGTGAATGACTTGAAAGTATATTTTACTCAGTGCATGATTCAGAGATTTAGTATTTTATTTCCGGCGGAGGACAAACAATCGGACTATGAATGCTCAGGTTTGGGTCGATGGGGTAGCAAGACTTGGTATTTTCGAGTGTGGTAGAATTTTCATGAGTGATGTGGTGACGTCATCCTTGATGGAATGTGTTAAGTTCGCCGGTGTTATGATTTTCTTCGATTCTCCTTTGGGGCAGTGTATTATGAAATGATACCGGGGAAGCGGCTATCAGAAATCGCAGTGTGCAGTGGTTCATAATCGAAGCGGTGTTCCTAGTGTGATGGCTCGAGAAAGACGATCCTCGAAAAGGTTTAAAGTTGGTAACGATCTATTGGTTCAAGTGCTACAGAAACAGATTTTGATTTAAGGCAACAACTGGCAGCGAAGGATGAGAAAGGACATGTGGAAGCTGTCTTATGGTGGTTAAGTTCCTAGAAGGCCAAGTGTGAGAAACAAACGTCGAGTAGTTTCTTAAAGGAGAGGGTTTGACCAAAGTGGGAGAGTGGCAAGGTAGAATATGTGTTACGCGGTAGGATAACTACACGTCTTGAGGAAAGTTTAGAGTGATTTGGGATTCATGGTAGACAGTGACTAGGTCTACAGACTTAATTTGAAATATTAGCTGTTATGCTGGGGGAAGATTGGATGTGACAGAAGTGAGTTTGCCTGATATGAAGAGGAATGCAACATGACTTCAGGTTGGGATGTATCGTCGCACCTTTAGTTGATGTCAACGGGGAATGAACAGACTTGTACAGCTGGTGAACGAACATGGGCTCGGGATGGTTTATTGGTTTCGTGGTAATAATACTCGGTGCAACGTTGTTGGAGGATGTTGACATGGAATGTCCACAGGTGGGATATCTCCTGTGAGCAGGTTAGCGATTGCATAGTGTTGATGGAGATTCTACGAAGAATTTTACTTGCTATCCAGTAAGAGGCCAAAGATGCGACTGTGGCTAGTGATTCAGAATGTTCATGAAATGTTTAACATAAGGATTTCATGGAATTTGGTGGGCCGATTATGCGAGATAGTGTCAATGGGGGATAAGGAGTCTTGGTGGGTTCCATAATTATGTAATTGTAGCTTCAAGCTAAGTGGGAGAGCCCCATCTTCTACAGTCGGATTGCATGGTCATCTACTTGCGAGGTTTCTGGTTATCAGCATATTGGTGGGTTATTATGACTAAGGAAAAAAGACATTGGTGGTAGTTTGAGCAAAGGATTAGAGGAATGTGTACTATACTCAGGCTTCATTAGTTCATGTTCAGTTTTAAGAAGACTCAGGATTTATGCTTCGTGTGGATGTAATGTACAAGGAAAATGAGCCAGCCGGATGTTTCTTTGAGAAAGTGTCCATGTGCTAGCAGGGCCTTGGAGTTTGATCATGTTTGGGAACAAGTCAGAGTGAGTGACTCTCAATAACGGTCTTAGTGGATTCAAAAATTCAAGTGCGGTGCCTAAGGATTTCGAGTCCTTAGTATGGTTAAGTATTGAGCTTTTTGCGGAAGATTACGAAAGGGGCTTGGAGTATTCTATGTTATCTTTGGGTTGTGGTGTAACATTGGAGAAATGAAAGAAAATGACTTCGGATTCATAGAGGAATTATCACAATAGGTGTACCAGTTGAAGATGTAAATGTGCGCGCAAGGAGGGTAAGAGATGGTTCGTGGGTTTTGAGACAATGTGGGCTCATGGAATGGGGTCACTCGGGATGAGTGCGGATTGAGTTCGTTATAATTTGAATGGAGCTAATGTTATTTCTAAGGAAAGCCTAGAGTAAATTAGAAGAAGTCGGATCAGTTAGCAATAGTTGAATGGGCATGATGGTGGCGATGATCAGTTCCTTCAACGTGTTAAGTTATATAGGTGGTTGTAGCGGTACGTGCGAGACTTGACGACCGCCGAAATTTGATTTATTTGGAGGTAGTTGATTCAAATGGCTTTGTTGTGTAAATGGAGTCCGGAAGAGTTATGGCGGTTGAGATCACGGTTTGAGGTTGTATCTTTTTCTACTATTTGGGGAAATTCGGTTACATGTTGCATTGGCCCTTCTGAAATGATGCTAAGTGGAAGGTTTCTAGCCAGTGAAGTGTTTAATTCTACTAGTAGTTCAAGGGTTATGGTGAATACGTGTATTATCGCGTAGCGGCATGATAATTGCGGTGAGAGGTATGGAATTAGAGGTTGAGGATCAAGGTTATAGTTTGGTGTCGACAAGAATGTCAAGAGCTCGGATGAGCAGGAAAGGATTCAGATGGTTAGAGTAAGATGGTATTGTCTTTGGCGTCACCTGAGATCGGTGTTATATGTAAGAGGCTTTACGTATTGATCGGGATTCCTGATTTGCCTCATAGCACTAGTGTGGTCGGTAGTATGGACGTGCAGACTTGTTACCTGGTGCGAAAGGTCGTGGGAGTGTATCCCACAGGAAGATTGTATAAGTGTGACATGTAGTCACTTGATTGATTAAAGATTTAACAATCAAATACGAAGATTTTGGCATTATCGCTAATGTGAGAATTTATGCCTGAAGGGTGCTCGGTTCGGTTGGTTGAGAGTTGTGAAAGTTTTGAATTCGACAGTTGTTCTTGCGTGTCATGGAAAAAGGGTCATTTTGGATCCTTGAGAGATTATTTACCCAAGCATGGTATGATCACAATCGGTTTGAGGTCCGTTGATGGGTCCAAATGTGGATGTGTAATTTACACCAGCCTGGTGTATTCATGTAGCATAACATTCACTATGGAAGAATATTCGGGCATGGGATGTTAATTTCGTCGCCAGCTATTTCATGTGATACTTTATAGTGTCGTGTGAGCTGTAAGACGGCTTTATTTTTGTAAAATGTGTTGAGGTCCCGTACATCGGTGGTATTATGTAATCAGGATGGCTCTCGAGATACAGATATATATTGCACCTCAGTTGTGCTTTAGTTTTATAGCGTATGGCGCTACTTGTCCTCCCAGGATTCGTATTATGCACTTGTTATGCTTATGGTTGATATTCAGGCATTCGTGAGTATAAGCGTTACAGTTCAAGGTGTGTTTTCCTTAGATTATTACGTGTGGATCGAGTGCCACGCCGCCACGGGTAACATGGTTGGATCGTATGGTACGCCGCCACAGGTATCATATGTGAATTGGGTTACACACCGAGATAGCGTGATGTTGAGCAAATTTCCCTATATCTATTCATGTGTGTTTTGTCTGCATTTTCTGAGAAAGATTCATGACATCTTTTCAGTTGTTAAATTAGTTACGCAGGTTAAGTAGCTCTTTCCAGAGTTTATTTTTCCTTATGTATCACATTCGAGTTTTTAGTCAGTTGGCGCATTGTTGGTGTCATACGAGATCTTGGTCAGTGTTTGAGGTGGCTTATTGCCTGTGTAGCTTATACTGGATGAGACGAGACTATTGGACCTGAAATCAGTGCAATCAGATTTATATAAGGTATATTAAAGAACAAATATCGCTATTGAGTTCAGAATGAGGTGATGATCCTTGTCAGGAGGAGAGACTCCATGATTTGTTAATTCAGCAGTTGGTTATGAATTTCAACACATCTCTTCCGTCGTGGCAGCATTTCAAGAGTTGGAGCATGACTTATATGTGTCATGAGGTGTGTTGTGGGCATCAGATTTGTGGAATTTTGGCTATTGTTATCAGAGGATGTTATTATGCTTATGTAAATTATGCGGTGCATGGTGTGAATTTAGCAAAGGTATGCAACCATGTATTGGTGCATCGTGTAGTGATTGATACGGTGTTCGGATGATGGAAACTGGCCTGGCAGAGAATTCCGGATGTTGGAATTGGGCTCTAAGGCTTATTTGACAAAACAAAAATTATTTCAGACAACTCCAGAGCAGTTCTTAACACGTTCGAGGACGAACGTATGTTTAAGTGGGAGAGAATATAACGACCCGACCGGTCGTTTTGAGCCCTAACGCGACATTCGACGGTTTGAGGCCCTGAGCAGCTTCACTTTAGGTATTATAACTTGTATGCGTAATCGGAATTTAATTTCGGGATGTTCGGAGTTGATTTGGAAAGAAAATTTTCATTTCGAAAGCTTTAAGTTGGAAGAATTGACTAAGGTTTTTTGTGAGTAAACGACCTCGAAATCGGGATTTGAAGGTTCCAGCAGGTTCGTATGTTAATAAGTGTACGAGTCATATTATAAGTGATGTGGGGTCTAAGGAGATCCTTAAGTCTAAGTCAAGTTGGAAATTATATGATAGACTAAACTCTCTCTCTCTCTCTCTCTCTCTCTCTCTCTCTCTCTCTCTCTATATATATATATATATATATATATATATATATATATATATATATATATATATATATATATATATATATATATGCCTATATATAAGGAGTTATATGGTGGACAACCTATCAAATGAAAGATCTTCGAGTCTAGTTTCTAACGCTTTAAACCGTTCATCATTTGGATATTTTTACCAGGAGTTATGGACGTTTTAGTAAAAGGTGTCCAACAGGGGAAAACTTGTAATACGAGGTGCAACCTGCACAACGCAAGGTACTACTCATTGAAGCACCTGTGCCTATATAAGGCAGTCACGGGCAGCAGCCATTTTTGGGGATTTTCTTGACCTAGGGATTGGTTCTTTCATGGTGGATCCGACCTTGGGGACTACTTAAAAATACAAAGTGAGTTTTTTTTTGTGGATATTTTAAGTTAATAACATCCTATTAATACTAGTATTAACATCCTTCAATCTTTGAAATCCCTAGAAATCTTTCAAGTTGTTCAAGAATACCAAATTTTCCAAGCATTGGAATTTTAAGAAAAAACTTCAAGAAGGTGATACTAATGCTTCAAGCTCATTTCTTATGAGTCGGTGAGAGTAATTCTAATATTTATTTCAAGTTGTTATGGTTGGATAATTGATTTCATAAACCCTAGTTCATGGCATGAATAGTGTTCTTGAGAAAATGAGGGAAAGATAAATAATGTTCTTAGAGATGAAATTAAAGGATGCAATGAACCTATGAAATCATTTTCTAGCTTAGTTGGAAGTGTTCAACTAGGTAATCACCAAATTGAATGTTTTGGAAATGTTGGTTAAGGAAGACGATGAATAGTAATTTGGATGTGTTGGAGAATTAATGTAGTATCATTGATCACTTCAAATGGGTATTAAATGATACGAGTGGAGTTGAATGTGCTAGTAAGTGAACCTATTAGACGATTTGAGCTGGAGGCTAGTAGCCAACTTGTGAGCCATAAATGGATATTGATAAATATTTTTGAGTTATATTTTGATTGTAATTGGGATTGTAATTATCGATATCAATTTGTTGGTGGCGTATGAGCATTCTACTCAATGTTACGATGTCGGAGGAGGATTAAAAGCTTGTGAATGTTAATAAAGCGAAATCGAGTTTTGGAGCGTTGGGCATCGGTAGAGTTGTTTGAAAGGAGAGCCGGCTATGGAACTTCGAAGCAAGGTAAGTCTCTTGTCTAACCTTGTAAGAGGGAATTTTTTCCTAGGTGATTTAAATTAATGATTGTTTCTAATTGTAGCACGAGGTGACGAGAGTCCGTGTGTAGCTACTAATATTGCTAAGTCCGGGTAGTTTAGGACTCAAATCATGAATTACTTGTGATAATTGCATCTTTCAGTTAACTAAAATATTGGAATTTTTGTTGTAAATTGTTAGAGGAAATAATAAGAGACTTAAATTTCACATACTAGAATGTTTGCTCAAATTATTTAACTGTTGCTATAAATTGTACATCATGGTATGTAAATCTTAATAAATATAAATATATTCTCATTCCGGAGATACATATGAAAATGTCCTCCTTTCTTGTGGAGCGGGCCGAACCCCTCGGCAGTATAGATGCATCTATGGATCGCGCTGCACGTCCCTCGGCAGTGTACTCGACACTCTGGATCGGGCCGAACGACCTCGACAGACATCATGCCTAATAATAATAATTATACGATACTTTGCTATTTATTGCAGCTTGTGAAATTAATTAATTAATTGGAAATGGTCGTATTTGAAGGAATTTAATTATTTTTGCTGGTTAAAAAAATTATTATAAATCCTATAAATCATGTTGATTTAATATTTCTATTTTTAATATTATTGACCCTTAGTGAGTGTCAAAGTCGACCTCTCGTCAATACTTCTTCGAGGTTAGGCTTGATACTTACTGGGTATACGTTGTTTACGTACTCATGCTACACTTGCTACACATTTTTGTGCAGGTACGTATATATCTATCGGCCTTGTGGGCGCAGAGGTGTGGTTAATGCAGAGACTTTGATGAGCTGCATTATATATTACGATCCGTAGCCAGTAGAGTCTCCTTCAGAGTTATTTATATTTTTCCTGTCTAATTTGTATGCTGCACAATTGCTGTATTTTATTTTATATTCCTAGTAAATGCTCATACACTTGTGACACCGGATTTTGGGAGGATTATGGGTGGTTCTGTATTGAATTTGTTAAAAGTATTATTATTTACTCTGTAAATCCTCATCCTTTACTATGTATATTAAAGGAAAATATGATTTCAAAAGTAATAAAAATGTGAACCCAATTTAGTATTTATTGTTGACTTTTCTGATAGTGGTGTCCGACGCCATCACGAGCTTAATGCACATTGGGAGATCAGATGTGGCACTATATAACCGAGGTTTAGGGTATTATTTCACATTTAGACTTTGAGAGCTCGGTTTGTGACAATATTTCATGGGATTTTCAAAGAATTCTTCCGGATAAGTGATTCTAACTCAGATTTGGTTAATATATATGAATATATCATTGTTTTCATCATTTAATTAGTATTTTGAGATGGAAATTTGGAAAAAATTGTACAAATTTTATAAAACGAATATTTAAGATTTGGAGGTCGACTTGTTATCGGAAATTGGTAAATTTGGTATGGTTGAACTCGTATAGGAATGGATGTTCGGATTCCGTAAAATTTCTGTCGGGTTCAGAGAGGCGAGCCCCGCGTTGACTTTTAAATGTGAAATTTTAAGTTGATATTTTATTATCCGGAATTATTTCCGGTGAATTTTAATAAAGTTATACAATTAATTTGGATAGATTTGAGCTGTCCGAAGGTCAATTTAAGTAAGAAGGCAATTTTAAAATATCGGCATAACTTCAAAAAGGTAAGTATCTTGCCTAACCTTGAGTGAGGGAATTACCCCTTAGGCATCGAGTCTTATGTGCCATTTGTGAAATATAAAAAGCCGTGTACACGAGGTGACGAGTACATACTCAGGCTTATATGTGCAAATGTTATTAGGTTAAAGTCTTAGGCATTATTGTGTAGTAAATTGGATAATTATTGGCATTTATTAAATCATCTTTTCTATGCCTCAATCCTTGTTTGTTGAATTTGTTTTATATGACAATTTGATGTGATTATTGCTTGAATATTTATGTAAATTCCGTGAATTTGTTGATTTGATATTTCCTGAAAATAATTATATTATGGATTTTTCCATCTGTAAATAATTAATGAACTATGTTTAAGCTGAGGCGTTAATATAATTATCAAGAATTTGGATTAATGAAGGTGTTGCCCTATACTGAGTATTTTCTATCTCTATTGATTATTTTTGAGGTTTTATATACGTTGTGTGGAGCCTTGGGCCATTTTCGAGAAATTTATTGATTTTACTATATCATTGGAATTGGTTGTGGTTGTTGGGCAAATTTTGATAGGAATTGATTGTGTTATGTTGTCGTGATAATATTCTGTGTAAATTATTGTGTGATTTGAGTTATTATTATGAGGATATAAGGGTGGCATTTCACTGTTGATATTATGTGGGTATAAGGGTGGCATTTTACTGTGGTTATGTGTATTGGGATATTGCCTGGACGGAGTGATAAGGGTGGCTATAATACGGAGCGATAAGGATAGCTATATGAGCGATAAGGGTGGCTATTGATATTGTCAGGGCGGAGGGATAAGGGAGGCTATTATAGGAGTGATAAGGGTGGCTATAGGAGAGATAAGGGTAGATTTTGTCAGGGATGATATATGATGATGTGGAGTTATTATGTTGGTAATTTTTATGTAATGATGTGGGGTTATTGCGTTGGTAATTTTCATGTGATGTTGTGATTTTTCTTGTGTTTATTTTTATATCTTGTGCAACTTGTCTTGTTGTTTCGGTAAACTTGATAATAGTCTGATCTATGTTGAAATTGGAAGCTTGTGGCTATTGCTGGACAAATTATGTTATATGGGATCGGGTTGCACGCCGCAACAGGTATACTATATGGGATCGGATTGCACGCCACAACAGATATGAAATGTGGGCACGAGGTGCTGGAAAAAATATGATGATGATATTGGCATGTGAGTTGTCCGTGCGATTGTGATAGAGATATTAGCGCGAGGTGCCGTGGAAATATGAAAGTGGGCTGAGACCCATATTTTATGATTATGAGATGAGGTATCACAAGGTGACTTTTATTTGAAAGGATTATATTCAAAATATTATTTAAAAGAATTATATTCGAAAGACATTTATTTGAAAGAATTATATTTGAAGGATATTATCTGAAAGAATTATATTCCAAAGACATTTATTTGAAAGAATTATTTTTGAAGGATATTATTTGAAAGAATTATATTCGAAAGATATTTATTCGAAAGAAATATATTTGAAGGATATTTAATTGAAAGAAGTATGTTCGAAATATATTTATTGGAAAGAATTATATTCTAGAGATTTCAATTGAAAAACTTATGGATGAAAGATGTATATTTTGAAGAAATTGATTATTGGTTGTACTTGTGTTCATTACATGTTTGAGCAATAGTTATGGAGTTCTTGCTGCCTTGCTGTTTACATCACTAGTTGATTATTGTTGCTATCACTGCTATTTATTTTTCTATTATTTTTGTATACTATATTGCATACGTTATTAGACTAGTGAGTGTCTTGATTGTACCTTGTCACTACTCCACCGAGGTTAGTCTTGATACTTACTGGGTACCGACTGTGGTGTACTCATACTATACTTCTGTATATTTTTGTGCAGATCCAGGTATTTGAGATATCAGACTCGGACAAAGTTAGAGTGGGATCACAAGGATTCAAGGTAAAGCTGCTTGGTCATCGCAGTCCCTTGGATTCTTTCTATTTTATTATATTGTTAATCATTATTCAAACAGTATTGAGTATTCGATCTCTGAGATAATTTTATGTATTCAGTTAGAGTTCGTGACTCAGTATTTCCAGTCCTGGGAGGTTGTTTATAATTATTTCCGCTGTTGGTTTCGATTATAAAAAAATGGCTTGAATTGTATTTATAATCGGCTTACTTAGTTTTATAGACTAAGTGCCATCACGACGCCTGTGGCGAAATTTTTGGTCGTGACACTAGGTCTGGTGCATTGGTGTCGCAATTGTGAACACGAGGCTCGCAAATGCGAAGGCGACAGTAGGGGCTAATGTCGCAAATGCGACCCCCCTCGCAATTGTGAAGAAAGCAGAATCTGGGCTGAGTTCGCAATTGCGAAAATTTCTTCGCATTTGCGATAATTCTAACTTTAAAATTACGAAGCCTTTCTCGCAAATGCGATGAAGTAAAAGGTTATCAAGGTTCGCAAATACGATCCCTGGCCCGCAATTGCAAAGGATTCGCATCTGCAGCTTGTTAAAGGGTTGGGAGACAGGATTTTTGAACTTATTCTTTTATTTTTAAACCCTAGACACGGTAGGAGGCGATTTGGAGAGGGGATTTTCACATACAAATCTTGGGTAAGTGATTCTAATCAACTTCTAATCATATTGCATCAACATATCTTAGATTTTAACATCTAAATCATGTGAATCAAAGTGATAATTTGTGAAACTTTGTGATATTTTTGAAAAATAAGAAATTGAGTTATGAGAGTTGATTTAGACTCGAATTTTGGAACTAATCACATATATGATCTCGGGAGGTCATGGGTAGATGGAATCTATCATTGGACTCGGGTTTTGACCCGACGAGTCCCGCGTTGACTTTTATTGACCTTTTGGAAAGAGTGTAAAGATCTTAACTTTATCTATTATAATTGAATTCCCTAACATTGTTTGACCATATTGAGTTGATTTTGATTAGATTTGAGCCGTGTGGAAACGTATTTTAAGGGAAAAACTATTTCCAAGTGTTGAGTTGGCCTAGTTGAGGTAAGTGGCTTGCCTAACTTCGTGGGGGGAGGGGCCTAACTTCGTGTGGGGGAACTACCCCTTAGGATTGGTATTGCTTGATTCAATTGTGCTAAGTGAAATTTGTGTACGCAAGGTGACGAGTGGGTACACGAGTTGTACGTGGTATTTGATTGGTTTAGGCTAGTTAGACTATTTCCATGCTTTAATTGAAATGCCATATCATCTTCTATATTTTCGTAGTCAATTTGTCCTTAATTGTGTTAGACTATCTTTACATGCCTTAATTAACTTGTTTAGTACTTGTTCTACATCCTACTTGCTAAATTGCTCCCATGCTTTATTTGAAGTTATTGTTCGTGCTATGTATTTCCTTCTTGATTTTCGTTACTTGAAGTGGTTGTTCATGTTATCCCCTTACTTGTTAATTTCCATTATTGAGACTCGTTGTTAAATATTATCTTTGTTATTGTGAGTTAGTCTTGTCTAATATCGTGGTTATGCATTATTTCTCTCATTGATAAGTTATTTGGTGTTGAAGTTGTGAAAGTAGCTGATACGTTGATGCGATGTTTGTTATTGTTGAAACATCTATCTTATTGAGCATTTTTCATTCATTGTTATTGTTGATATTCTAGTATACGTTGTGGTGAAGCCATGAACTATTGTTGTGGAAACACTGATATTGTTATTGTTAGTAAGTTGTAATATATGGGCACTTGTGGTACGAATTGTTATTATGATATGATATTGACGTGCATGCGGCGGTATAAGGCTTGCGGTTAACGTGCATTCGACAGTATAAGGTGAGACTTATGTGAGTATTGCTTGTAGGAGAACTACGTGAAGCCTCGCGGCATCATAAGGTGGCTAAAGTGCGTGTAGCTATTTCGGAAAAACTATTTTCAAAACATATTTTCAATTGTAAGGCTCACGCGGAGGCACAAGAAAAAATTGTGATTGAATTTGAGAAGTGTGAATACGAGGCGGTACCTCGGTTGTAATTCTTGATTATACGAGGCAGTACCTCGGTTTTGATTTTATTATACACGAGCAGTACTACGGTGTGATTCTTGCTGTTTATTTCATATTGCAAAGTGTTTTTGGTGGGATGTATTTTGTTGTTTCATTCTTTATTATTCTAGCAGTTGTTGTCCGTCATTGTAGCCCTTTAGTTAATTCTTTTATATTATTTCTGTTGTTGATTTCCGGTACTAGTTCTTATTACCATCTTGTTCCATATCATTATTTCTTCACTTTTCATTACATATCCGTACTTCATTTTTATACTGTCTATTTTATATCCTAGTAGGTGTCTCGACCTGGCCTCGTCACTACTCTACTGAGGTTAGGCTCGATACTTATTGAGTACCATTGTGGTATACTCATACTACGCTTCTGCATATTTGTTTGTGCAGATCCAAGTACGTCTGCTTGTGCCGGTCGTTAGAGGTTGTTTGTTGCTGCTGCTTGGGAGACTTCAAGCTATACCTGCTCCACATCCGCAGGCCTCAGAGTCACCTTCCCTATTGTACTTCGTGTTGCATTTCTTTTAGACAGTGATGTATTAGATATTCTAGCATTATTCTGTAGAGCTTATGACTTAGTTCCATCTATTTTGGGGAGCGTACTGTTGAGACTATGTTTTGATTCGGAAGATTATATCTGTATTCAGCTTGTTTTAGTATATTGTTAAATTGTTTCTGCCAAGTTATTATTATTTGTTAGGCTTATTATTATTATTGGGGTCGTGACATTGAACCATCAAAATATGGTATACAATTAAAATTATCTTTTATTGGGTGGTTGAGAGAAGTGACGGATCCAGCGTAGCGGTACCGGAGTGGAGTATAAATTTATGTGTAAATATTATCTAAATAAGAACAAATTATTCATAACTTTAACAATATAATGACTTTGACACATAAAATTCAAATCTTTGATCTGCCTGTGTGAATGAGAATACATATTATTGGGAGGGGACAATACAACATGCAATGGATACCGTCGCACCTGAGCCTTCCCTCAAATCCCTTGTAAATTCCAATCCATCTATCTATAATTAAGAGTTGCTAGATTCGTTTCATATTTAGTAGGATTGGACTATGTTTGGGTAGATCGGGTTCCATTTAATGGATATATATATCTTGCATCTTGAGAATTGACTTCTGAATCAATGATACGGTATCTTGCATATTAAGTTAATGATACCGTATATTCATAGGCTGTCTCAATTTACTCTATGGATATATTCATAGGCTGTCTCAATTTACTCTTTGAAATGTGCAATGGAATCCCTCTTCCAATTCTCCCAAAAAAGAAAAAAAAATGTCATCAAAGCCCAGTCCATCAGTCTTGGGAAATCAAAGTGTGACACATTTAATTTGGAAATTAGGCAATTGAATTTGCGTTTGTATTTCAGGAAATTCTTGGTGTTTCCCAGTACGTAGTACAAAATGTTGAGTATTTGGATTTTGATGATTAACAAAGTGTGTCCAGAGAATATCCGCTAAGAACCAGGTCCTTGAGATAGTTTATGAAGTACACTAAGAACCAGATCCTCAAGATCGATGTTGAAGGTTCTTACAAGGCGGTAACGTTTTCACAAAATTACTCTAGTCCGAGATTGTTAGAAGAAGGCTGTTAATATTATAAGGGCAGTTGTTCAAGAAGATATGCTCGTATATAAGTGATAGATAAAGATCATTTGATTTGTAAAGTCCTTGGAACTGTAGGAGTCCTATCAAATGAGAAGTTGACTATGTATAGGACTCCTAAAAGATCCTGGAGTCTAGTGAACTTAAATACTTTTCTGATGAACTAAGGAGAGTATCTTTTGCACGTTAACTGTGGAATTACATTTTCAACAATCAAGTCGATTACTAGTCTTAGTATTCTTCTTGAGTCGGTTAGTGAATGTGTATTAGGAAATCGAGTTGTAATCAAAGTGTCATACTTAATCTGTGAGTTGATATAATTGTTTGAGCTTGCAAGTTAGAGTAATTTATAAGTCAAATAGTTGAAGTAGGAGAACTGTGTGAATATTGATTTACAGATCTTGTAATCGATATATTTGACTCATTTATTTTAGTGAAGTTGAAGTTAAAATCCTATGTAGTAGGTCGTGGTTTTTGCACCTTTGAGCCGGGTGATTTTCCACATAAAAATTGTTGTCTTTGCTTTTACTGTTTATATCGTTTACGTTAAAGGAGTAAGGTAAAGAACCAAGTATTTTAGTATATTAGGAAGACACTCAAACTAACACAAAATCAACACATTTGGTGAAACATTTGAAAGCTGATATTTGGTGAATCTTAGTAGATAGAGAAGCCTAATTACCAAAATTAAGCGACTTCAGCTTTATCAACTCAAGCTTGGCACTTTTTCATATACTTAACAGCCTATTACGAGCACAATGGAGCATAAATCTACGGTGTTTGTCATTACGTGATACTCTTTCTTTTTAGGACATCTTGAAAACATTCAAAGCATGACATATCCGCGATATAAGGTGCTCAATAAGTCATACTTATATAGTTGAAGTGTCAAAATGAAAAGTCGTGCCAAGTTTCGGAAGTCATCAATGTATTTGGTCAAACTTATTCTATACACATACGTTTAATTCATAGTTTGTAAAGATGTGATTCCATGATTCCCCTAGATCAATGACACCATTTAGTAAGGGGTTTCAGCCAAAACTACGTAGTAAAACATTTCTACTCTTTTTCCTAATTAGATACTTAGTTTCTTTTTTCTTTTTCTTTTTATTCAACAATTACCTTTATTGAACTTCCAAAACACAGTGAGTACATTTGCAAAATAATCATTGTGCAAATCCTTTCATTCTACTTGAGAGTTAGGCATCCCCAACCTATATCCTTAGTGTATCTAATACTAGAAAAGAAATAAAAAAAACGTGGTATTCGACCAATACTATACCTATCAAGGTGGATCAAAAAGGATTTCCCGAGCTTTCAGTTGTCTACTACGAAAGTAGGCCATCTCTCATTTGTCCAGTTAAGCTAAACCTCTAATTTGCCTTGGCATAGCTTCAGAGTTGTGAAAATGAGATGTTGCACGTGTGTATGACTGAGTGCAGCAAGTCGATCTGCCACCTTATTTGCTTCTCTATAACAGTGCTGCACAATCACCCTTTTTTTCCCAATAAAGTTGTTGATCCTGTCCACTATTTGTGATAAGCTAAGAAATCAAAATTGATTTGAGACAGATTTAGAGAAGAGTGGGAGCTTTTGTATTATTATAGAAATGATGCCTAAAATGTCTCATGTACATGTGTGGCCCTTTTTATCTTCTTAATACAATGAAGAGCATTTGCCTCCTCTCGACCCAGAGGCCGTAGCAAAAATGATGCAAGAGATCCGGAACTATATTCGCGGTATGGAAGAGAGGAAGAAGGTCCTCTTCCGGGAACGAAAGGAACTAGCTGCGCGGGTGTAACGACCATGCCGGTCATTTTGAGTAATACAACCCCGTTCCGTCATTTACTGCTTTACAGTTGTTATAAGACTTGCCGGGGTAATTGGTTGGTCCGATGAAGTTTTGAAATGAATTGAGACACTTAGTCTCCAAATATGGAAGCTTAAGTTGAAATAGTGGACCGGAAGTTGACTTATGTCTAAACGACCCCGGAATAGAGTTTTGATGATTTCAATAGCTCCGTATGGTAATTTCAGACATAGGAGTATGTCTGGATATTTATTTTGAGGTCCGTAGCTAAATTAGGCTTGAAATGGCGAAAATAGGAAATTTATGTTTGAAAGTTTTACCGGAGAGTTAAATTTTTGATATCGGGGCCGGAATCTGATTCTGAAAATTGGAATGGGTCTGTTATTTTATTTATGACCTGTGTGCAAAATTTGAGATCAATCGGACTTGATTTGATAGGTTTCGGTGTTGAATGTAGAAGTTAAAAATTCTTAGTTTCATTAGGCTTGAATTGGGGTATGATTCATGGTTTTAGCGTTGTTTGATGTGATTTGAAGTTTCGACTAAGTTCGTATCATGTTTTAAGACTTATTGGTATGATTGAATGGGGTCCCGAGGGGCTCAGGTGTATTTTTGATCACTAGTAGAGAAACTAGTTAAGTTAAGGATTTAGAGTTTGACCATAGTCAATATCGGGTCAAGATGACCTCTTTTCGGTATTTTGAGTGCACGAACAGATTCGTAGCGCGTTTTATGATTGAAACACATATGTGGTTTGTGTCCGGGAGGTTCCAAATGCGTTTTGGCTGCTAAAACAAAAATTCTTTCGTTGCTGATTTTCTGGTGTAAAACAATTACGAAAATGTCATTTTTATCCCTTAAATTTCTAAATTTTATTTAAATCTTCAAAACATCATATCTCCCTCATTGTTAAGGCCAAATTAGGTGATTCAAAAGTCTAACTTGACTAAAATTTCACAAGGATTTCATTGAAGGCATCAAAAGAGAATTTCGAGATTGTTTGGCACACGAAACGAGGTAGAACATCATAAGCATGTAATGATCCAAAGGTCCATTTTTAGTTCTAGAAATCGAAATTCGATTTCGAGACTGCCGGGAGTTTGATAATGAATTATAGGAATGATCTAGAAAGTTTTGTCTAATTTCATCAAGTCGCTATTGAGTTTTTAGCGTAAAACATGAGTTTAACAAGCGAAATTGGTATCACATTGAGAAAATGAGCGTCGAATTGAGTTTCGATTGAAGGACTAGGTTCGTATTATTATTTGTGACTCATAGGAACAAGAATCGTCAAATTCCGAGTTCGTATGATGGAGTTAGAGCATTTTTAGTGAAAATAAATATTGCTAGTGCAACAGGTTCAGGTGCGCACCTTTAGCGACCAGATTTGGCACTTTTAGCGATGAGAATTGGGCTTTTAGCGACCAAAATAGTTTTTTTATTCAGCAGTTTTGTTTTTTTTAGCTCATTTCAATATTTTTGGACGAAAGAACACGACTTGGGGCGATTGTTGAGGGAGAAATCATGGGAAATCTTGAGGTAAGTCACTTGTGATCATTTCTACTCTATAATATTGAATTATCATCGAATAATCCGACTAGATTACATGATTTTGAGGTGTAAATCGGAGATTTGGACCTAGGGATTTGAAAATAAAATTTGAGGATTTGGAGGTCGAGTTGATGTCGGAATTTGGTAAAATTGGTATGGTTAGACTCACGGTTGATGGGCTTCGGATTTTATAGCTTTTGTCGGGTTCTGATATGTGGGCCCCACTGGCGATTTTTGAGTTAAATTTCAGATTTTGTTGGAAAAATTAGTATTTTCTTATTCAATTAATTCCAATAATTTACATTGACTGAATCAAATTAATTGTGGCTAGATATGAGGCTTTCAGAGACCAATTCACGAGGCAAAGGCATTGCAGAGTAAGAAATTACACGGTTTGAGGTAAGTAACATTTCTAACCTTGGTTCGGAAGGTATGAATCCGTAAATGTTGTGTTATATCAATTGGTGGAGGTGACGCACATGCTAGGTGACGAGCGTGTGGGCGTGCACCATAGAAATTGTGACTTAAATAAATTCCATGGAGTTGAAAAATTAAAGAACCATGTTATTATCCGTGTATCCTCCACGTGTTAGAGAAATTGAGATGAGGCTCTTATTAAAGATCATGTTTAGGCTACGTGCCAATATTTTGGAACCCATGGGGTCGTGTTATTGTTGAATTAATTGTTTTAAAAAGGTACATTTCACACCAAGTCATATTCATCCATTGTGAGGATATTTATGGGATCGAGTTGCACGTCACAACAGGCCATATTGGATATATATATTTTATTAATATATGGATCGGGTTTGCCCGCCTACAGCAGGCCTTATAGGCTTATTTATTATACGGATCGGGACTGCCCACCTGCAGTAGGCCATATCGTCTTTATATTACGCTTGGACTGAAGGAGCCCCTCCAGAGTCTGTACACTCCCCCAGTGAGCGTAGATGATTATATATTCGGGATGGATTTTTCAGGGCATGGACTTGCCTTAATTATTTATATTATGATGAATTTTTCCTAGACATGGATCTTGTCCGTATCATTTATATTTGGGGATAAATTACCCCAGGGTTGGATTAGCCATATACGATACTGAGTGACTGACTGTTAGTCGATGTGTATATATATACAGGATGGAATATCCCTAGACTAGATTGGCCATAAATATTACCGAGTGACCGAATGATTAGTGACCAGTAGTACATGAGGTCTTTCCACTGAGATGTCACATTCCTCATATCATGCAGAATTGATCTATTTTGCTAGTACTGAGTTTAACTGTTGAGCTTAAAAGCATGCCTATATTTCTGTACCATTATTTATGTACTGGACTGTACCAGCGGAGCTCGTCGCTACTTTCATCCCAGAGGTTAGTCTTGTTACTTATTGAGTTGGTTGTACTCATACTACACTCTACACCTCGTGTGCAGATCCAGATACTTTCGGACACAGCGACTGTTAAATCTCAGAGTGATATCGGTTGGAGACTATCAAGGTAGCTATTTGGCATCCGCTGACCTTGACTCTCTCTTTCTCTCAGTTATTATACTGTTCTATACTGTTAGACGGTGTTTTTATCAGTCAGACTTTGGGAGTGTTTATATCTATATTTGTGAGATTTCTTCCGCTGAATTTAAATATTATGTTTTCACATTTAAAAGATATGAAATTTTTTGAGATTGTCGGCTTGCCTAGTATTGAGATAGGCGCCATCACGACATGTGAGATTTTGGGTCGTGACAGCGGGTCGCCCTCATAACTTCGGAAATGAAATAATGAAATACACAATTAAAGAATAACTTGGGCTTCTGACCCGACTGGGCCTAGTTATGAAGTTTGAGCCAGGACTACGACTCTGTTATCAGCCCCTCAAGCTGGAGGTCGACTGAACTCCAAGCTTAGATAATAAATGTCGATGAGGGACATAAGAAAGAGCTTTAGTCATCAAGACAGCAAGTTGATCAAAAGAGGGAAAATGGAGAAGAGAGATGATACTAGACTGCAACAAATCACGCACATAGTGACAATCAACCTTTATGTGCTTTGTGAGCTCGTGAAAAACTGGGTTTCGGGCAATGTGAATAACTGACTGGATGTCGCAAAACACAGAAACATGAGGCGTAATGGAGCAGCTCAGATCATGAAGAATATGTAGCAACCAAGTTACCTTAGCAACAACCTTGTGTAAGGCCCGGTACTCTGCTTCAGCAGAAGATAGAGAAACTGTAGGCTGCTTCTTAGACTTCCAAGAAACGGGGGAACCAACAAAAGTAATGTAAAACTGTCACGACCCAAAATCCAACTAGTCGTGATGGCACCTAACCCAACTTGCTAGGTAAGCCAATTATCAACTATCTAATTCCAATGAAATTTAATAAGCCAATTAATAAAAACTATATGAAACTAATACATTTCCCTAACAACTGGTAATACACATCATGAGCTTCTAAGAATAGAGTTTACAAAGCTAGTATGAAATAAACACATCATCTGTTTGAAAAGTACATAAACAGACTTTTATGAATCTAAGGCTACCATGAACCAGAGACAGCTACAACCGAAACTCAGGTACATCTTCAGATTCAACTCCCAACGAACATAGCAACACCATCAACCAACATCGGCACGCAAGGTGCAAAAGTATAGTATGAGTACAACCGATCCTATACATTCAATAAGTAACAAACCTAACCCTAGGTTGAAAGTAGTGACGATCTTGTACCAAGGTCGGGTCCCAACTTCAATAACCAACAATAGTTCATAACAACATAAACAAGTAATACCAGAATTAACTCAACAATCAAATGCTTAAAAAAACATTATTTCTGAAAATAGTTCTCCCTTTTAAGTACATCAATGAAAACACAAATCGTTTACCGGAGTTACCAAAAATATGAATAAGTTTGAAAATAATAATTTTTCCAAAATCCTTTCAAAATAAATAAGATGTTTTATTTTTTTTCTAGATAACTGGTGTAAAACAAACGCATCACTATGCCCATCTGCCAACATGTGTGAGAAATCCTTAATGATGCGATATCGTACATCATTAGGAGAAATACATCTCTATGCCTGTATGTCATGTGTGCATGTCAATGCAATGTATCTCAGAGATGAACTCATGTGCATACTCTCAGAGTATCAATTCACTCAGTCCTCAACATCACTCAGTCCTCACAGTCACTCAGTCATCACAGTCACTCGGTCCTCACAGTCACTCAATCCTCATCAGTCCTCCCAATCGCTCGGCACTCGACACTCGCACTCAGTAGGTACCTGCGCTCATTAGGGGTGTGTACAGACTCCGGAGGGGCTCCTTCAGCCCAAGCACTATAATCTGCACGGATAACTCACGTGCTATAGTATCGATATCTAGATCCGCACGGATAATTCATGTGCTATAGTATCAATATTTGGATCCACATTTCGCATCAATAATAATAATAATAATAATAATAATAATAATAATAATAATAATAATAATAATAATAATAATAATAATAATAATAATAATAATAATAATAATAATAATAATATATATAAAGCCAACATGGCCTTCTGCGGCATACAGCCCGATCCAAAAAATATCCTCACACTCAAGCCATCGGCCTCTCTCACTCATCAATCTCTCCAGTATCTCTCTCATGGGCTCACAATGTCACGAAAATAGCTCGAAAATGATGATATGATATATCATTAAATAATAACAGAGACTGGAATATGATATGTAATGAAATGAATACCACTGAGTATGAATTTTCAAATTAAAATAAATAATTCATAGCAATATGACCTCTGTGGGTCCCAATAATACTGGCACATAGCCTCAACATGATTTTTAATATGATTCTCAGCTTAATTTCTTTAACACATAAAATTGCATGGAAAATGCCAAGATTATTTGACTACAAAATTCCACGGAACCAATTACGTCACCATTTCTATGGTGTACGCCCACACGCCCGTCACCTAGCATGCGTGTCACCTCCCAACAATTCACATAATACATATATTCAAGGTTCATACCCTCAACTCCAAGATTAGAAGAGTTACTTACCTCGAACAAGACGAATTCAATGTCGAGCAAGCTAAACAATGCTCCAAAAATTCTATTCTGCGCGTATCAACTTCCGAACAGCTCGAATCTAGCCATAATTAGTTTGATTCAGTCCACAAAATTATAGGAATTAATTCCATATCAAAATTCTAATAGTTTTCACAAAAATCCAAAATTGCACCCCAAAAATCACCCGTGGAGCCCACATCTAGGAACCCGACAAAAGTTACAAAATCCAAAAGGCCATTCAAGCACGAGTCTAGCCATACCAATTTTACTAAAATCCGACCTTAACTCGATCCTCAAATCTTCAAATTAAGCCAAGAGAGTTTTCTAATATTTTCAACCTAATTCAGCCATTAAATGATGGATTCAAAGGCATAATCATGAAAATTAATCAAAACTGGATAAGAATCACGTACCCTAAACACCTACTTCAGAATCTCTCCAAAAATCGCCTTCTACCGATCTCCCAATTTGATTTTGTGTTATGAACTCAAAACCCCCGTTTTGGAACTTTTAATTCTGCCCAGAAATGCCTTCATCGCGTTCGCGACCATAGCTTCGTGTTTGCGAAGCACAAAAATATGCTGCCAAGATTCCTTCTTCGCGTTTGCGAGACACGAGCGGCATTCGCGAAGGCTTAACGGTAGGCAGGCCCCCAGATCTCTTTCCTCCTCGTGTTCGCGTCCGCCCACACGTGTTCGCGTAGGCTTCCCCAACTCCCTTCTTCGCGTTCGTGTCTCCTTCATCGTGTTCGCGATGGGCAATTCCCAGCAGTCCAAAATCCTTCTTTGCGAATGCCTGAGACCCTTTGTGTTCGCGAAGAACAACACCAGACACCAGTTCCAGCAGTTGCAAAACAGGGAAAAATGATCTGAGGCCATCCCGGAACTCACCATCTCAACCCGCTGGTAGATAAGAAACTCTCCACTCAACCCTATAAGGAACACGCATATGTAGATTACTCCGCAGGGGATAACCCAACTACTTAGCCTCAAATTGGTATTTTGTTATACCCTTTCGCAATTACAATTACTATGCAATCACTTAGTCTATCTGAGTCCCAACTCGTTAACCAGACACGAGAATTTAATTTGTCCCAAAATTTAACAACGTGATTGATCCTTCAAAACATTCATGCCCGAGTTTGTATGTCATATCAAAATGAAAATCAAGCACCCAATGGCCTTCCTTTACATTTCAAGGAAACTCTTCTCGTCACATTGAAATTGTCTTAACACATTCCGCAGTTACATCATACTCAGCACAAGGCCATTCCACCGCTCATCGAGCCACAAATGCCACTCGTTAGGACATTACTGGACATATGAGTTCAAATGTACAAGTTACAGCTGAAGCTACTGAGCTTAAGCTGCGGTTTAACCATGGCCTCAAGTCCTCCATACTGGCCCATCACCAAAAACCAGAATACACATCTCGAACCTCGTTTATAGAATCACAAGCCGACAATGCATAACTAATACCGAGCACTCATGTGCGCATACGAATACATGGAAGGAATTCAAAGAGTTATGTCTCAAGCTGAATGAATTCCGTACGATAAAGAAAGAAAGATGAGAAGTATATATCCTAAATGCCTTGTGGCCTCTCAAAAATAATTATGGACGTCATCATACCGATCCGCAAGACTCTACTAGACAGTTGCTCATGACTTGTAGAACCTATGAACCTAGAGCTTTGATATCACTTTGTCACGACCCAAAATCTAACTAGTCGTGATGACACCAAACCCAACTTCCTAGGTAAGCCAATTATCAACTATCCAATTCCAATGAAATTTGATATGACAATTAATTAAAAGAAAATATATGAAACTAATACATTCCCCAAGGACTCGTAGTACAAATCATGAGCTTCTAAGAATAGAGTTTACAAAGCTGGTATGAAATAAACACATCATCTGTTTGAAAAGTACATAAACAGTATTTATGAATCTAGGCTACCATGAACAGGAGACAGCTACAACCGGAACGCAGGTACATCTTCAAATCCAGCTCCCAACGAACACAGCAACAACAACAACAACCAGCATCTGCACACAAGGTGCAGAAGTGTAGTATGAGTACAACCGACCCCATGTACTCAATAATTAACTAACCTAACCTTAGGTTGAAAGTAGTGATGAGCTTGTACCAAGGTCGGGTCCCAACTTCAATAACCAATAATAGTTCATAACAACAAATACAAGTAATACCAGAAGTAACTCAACAATCAAATGCTCAACAAAAACATGATTTCTGAAAATAGTTCTGCCTTTCAAGTACATCAATGAAAACCCAAATCGTTTACCGGAGTTTCCAAAAATATGAATAAGTTTGAAAACAATACTTTTCCCAAAAGCCTTTCAAAAATAAATAAGATATTTCATTTTCTTTCCAGATAACTAGTGTAAAACAATTGCATCACTATGCCCATCTGCCAACATGTGTGAGAAATCCTGAATGATGTGATATCGTACATCGTGAGGAAAAATACATCTCGATGCTTGTATGTCATGTGTGCATGTCAATGCAGTATCTCAGAGATCAACTCATATGCATACTCTCAGAGTATCAATTCACTCAGTCCTCCCCATCACTCAGTCCTCACAGTTACTCAATCCTCACAGTCACTCAATCCCCCCAATAGCTCGGCACTCACACTCGGCACTCGCATTCAGTAGGTACCTGCGCTCAGTGGGGGTGTGTACAAACTCCAGAGGGGCTCCTTCAGCTCAAGTGCTATAATCTACACGGACAACTCACGTTCTATATTATCAATATTTGTATCCGTACGGACAACTTACGTGCTATAATAAGCCTATAAGGCTTGCTGCAGGCGGGCAGCCCCGATCCACATACTAATAATATATATAAAACCAACATGGCCTACTGCGGCGTGTAGCCCGATCCCAAAAATATCCTCACAATCAGGCCCTCGGCCTCCCTCAGTCATCAATATCTCTAGTCTCTCTCTCATGGGCTCACAATGTCATGAAAATAGCCCGAAAATGATGATATGGTGTATCAATAAATAATAACAGAGACTAGGATATGATATGTAATAAAATAAATATGTCTGAGTATGAATTTTTAATTTAAAATAAATAATTCACAATAATATAACCTCTGTGGGTCCCAATAATATTGGCACATAGTCTTAACATAATTTTTTATATGATTCTCAACTTAATTTGTTTTAACACATAAAATTGCTTGGTAAATGCTAAGATTATTTGACTACAAAATTCCATGGAACCAATTACGTCACAATTTCTATGGTGCACGCCCACACGCCCGTCACCTAGAATGTGCGTCACCTCCCAACAATTCACATAATATATATATATTCAGGGTTCATACCCTCAACTCCAAGATTAGAAGAGTTACTTACCTCGAACAAGACGAATCCAATGTCTAGCAAGCTAAACAATGCTCCAAATATTCTATTCTGCACGTATCAACTTCCGAATGGCTCGAATCTAGCCACAATTAGTTTGATTCAGTCCACAAAATTATAGGAATTAATTCCATATCAAAATTCTAATAGTTTTCACAAATATCCGAAATTGCACCCCAAAAATCACCCGTGGAGCCCACGTCTAGGAACCCGACAAAAGTTACAAAATCCAAAAGGCCATTCAAGCACGAGTCTAGCCATACCAATTTTACCAAAATCCGACCTCAACTCGATCCTAAAATCTTCAAATTAAGCCAAGAGGGTTTTCTAAAATTTTCAACCTAATTCAGCCATTAAATGATGGATTCAAAGGCATAATTATGAAAATTAATCAAAACTGGATAAGAATCACGTACCCCAAACACCTACTTCAGAATCTCTCCAAAAATCGCCTTCTACCGATCTCCTAATTTGATTTTGTGTTATGAACTCAAAACCCCCGTTTTGGAACTTTTAATTCTGCCCAGAAATGCCTTCATCGCATTCGCGACCATAGCTTCGCATTCGTGAACGGCAAAAATGTGCTGCCAAGATTCCTTCTTCGCGTTCGCGATATTCTCATTGCGTTCGCGATGCCTTCCGACCTCTGCCCTTCGCGTTCACGAGATATGAGTTGAGTTCGCGAAGGCTTAACGCTAGGCAAGCCCCCAGCTCCCTTTCCTCTTCGCGTTCGCGTCCGCCCACTCGCGTTCGCGTAGGCTTCCCCAACTCCCTTCTTCACGTTTGCGTTCGCCCACTTGCATTTGCGTAGGCTTCCCCAGCTCTATTCTTCGTGTTCGCGATGGGAAATTCCCAGCAGTCCAAATCCGTTCTTCATGAACACGTGAGACCCTTCGCGTTCGCGAAGAACAGCACCAGAAACCAGTTCCAGCAGTCGTAAAATAAGGACAAATGATTCGAAGCCATCCCGGAGTTCACCCGAGCCACCCAGGACCTCAACAAAACATAGCATCAAGTCCCAAAATATCATTCGAACTTAGTCGAACCCTCAAATCATCTCAAACAATACTAAAACCACGAATCATACCCCAATTCAAGCCTAATGAATTTTGAAATTTGAAATTTCAAATTTCAACAAATGATGCCGGAACCTATCAAATCAAGTACGATTGACTTCAAATTTTGCACACAAGTCATAAATGACATAACAGACAGTCAAAATTTTCAGAAATGGATTTTGACCCCGATATCAAAAATTCAACCCCCAAGTCAAACTTCCCAAAAATCAACTTTCAGTATTTCAAGCCTAATTCCACTACAGACCTCCAAATAATTTTTCGGACACGTTCCTAAGTCCAAAATCACCATACGAAGGTATTGGAATCATCAAAATTCAAATCTGTGGTCGTATACACATAAGTCACATCAGGTCAACTTTTCTAACTTAAGTTTTCAATTATGAGACTAAGTATCTCATTTCACTCAGAATTCCTTCCGAACCTGAACCAACTGACCCGATAAGTCATAAAATAATTATAAAGCATAAATTGAGCAGTAAATAGGGAAACGAGACTGTAATACTCAAAATGACCGATCGATTCGTTACAAAAACCTAGAGACAGACTTCCGTGAAATGGGGCAAGCTACCCAAGCTGAATCAGCATAGGAAAGAAGAAATAAATCAGAAGAAGCACGTAAAAGAATGCCCTGTCTAGGATCATTAAGAAGGAACCTCAATAAGTGAATGGCACTAAGCATGTGTGGCACCCTAGGATCCTGGAGAAACTGACTTAAATGTTGGACAGAGAATGAAATATCAGGGTGAGTGTGCTGCAAAAAATTCAATTTCCCCACAAGTCAGCGATACACAGAAGCATCATGCAAGCATTCATCCTGAGTTAAAGATAGCTTGACTGAAATATCCAAAGGAGAAAGAACAGTAGATAAAAAACCACAATAAAATTCATATACGAGGTCTTGTGTATACTTTAGTTAATTAACCAGATAACCTTGAGAAGTATGATGTACTTCAAGCCCCAAGAAATAATGAACATCACCAAGGTCTTTAATTTTGAACTGCTCATCTATAAAGGACTTAAGTGCCTTCATTTTAGTAACATCAGAACTAGCCAGTAAAATATCATCTACATACACACCGAGGACCATCACAAAATCACCTGAACCCTTGGTGAACAAGAAATAATCATTTTTATTAGAAACATAGTCTCGAGACATTAAGGACTCACAAGGCTTAGAAAACTATTATCTAGAGGCTTGCTTCAACCCATATAATGATTTCTTGAGGTTGCAAACTAAATGAGAAGAGGAGGAAGAGGAACAAGGAGAAGTGACAGTCAAGCTAGGAGGTCCATGCATGTAAACATCTTCAGGTAAATTCCTATGAAGGAAACCATTATTGACATCTTATTGATAGACTGTCCACCCTCACTTGGCAGCAACAGTAAGAAGACATTTGATAGTGGCAATCTTAACCACTGGAGAAAAGGTCTCAGTATAATCTACATCCTATTTTTGAGAATCTCCTCTAACAACTAATCTAGCCTTATACCTTTCAATTGTGCCATTTCATTTCTGCTTTATGTATTACACCCATTTACAACGAATAGCCTTCTTTCATGGAGGAAGAGGAACAATGTCTCGGGTCTTATTTGCATCAAGAGCTTGAAACTCCTTCAACATAGCTTCCTGCCATGCAGGATTGGAGGCAGCCTGGGGATAAAACTGAGGCTCTTGTAAGTGAAGGTCATCAGAAGTACCCTTAGAATTAGGAGCAACATGAGAACAAATGTAATCTTTCAGATAAAAATGAGATTTGAAAGGTCTTCCAGATCTTCTAATAGTGGAAGAGAAGAAGGAGCATTCTGAATAGGAAAGGCCTAAGACTGAATATTAGAAGAAGAAGGAAGAGGTGAAGGTGAATTGGGAGATGAGGAAGAAACAGGGATAGGAATATAGAGAGCAGGGGAAGTTTTAGGAGGAGAAGCAGGCTGAATGTCAACAAAAGAGGATGTATTAGAAGGAGAGAAAATGGGAGGTGTAGGAGAGGAGGAGTGGTAAGGGAAAATTTGCTTATGAAAATAACATTGCTGGAATAAAAAGTGAAATAAGAGGAAAGATTAAGAAGTTTGTAACCCTTTTTACCAAAAGGATATCCCAAGAAAATACAAGAAGCATCTCTAGGTTGCAACTTGTCTCTACCATGTTTAGCAAGAGTAGCAAAACAAAGACAACCAAATAATCTCAAGTGATCATATGATGGAGGAAACCTGTTAATAAGATAAGTACAGTAAGCACACAATCTTCCCAGTACCAGTGCCCAGATATATTGAGTAGGCTAGTAGAAACTTCCCGTCTCTATCTCGGAGGATACCTCCATCCCCACAAACCCCTTCTATATAACTACCATCAATATTAAGTTTATAGAATGGGGCAGGAGGTTTTACCCATTTGATCAGATTATACACCCTGTGATTTGCAAGTTGGTTAAGGATGCCTTGTAACATGTCCCGGTTTGTCTCCATTCTTAACTTTCCAAACTTTTGACTAACTAGCTAGGAGATATTGAAGGGATATCAATGCATTTTGGACCTTTGGATTGAACGAAGATCCGAACCATATTTATCCGCATCATCTGAGGCATTATCCTCGATATGAAGCTTGCAATTGTATTCAGAGACTTATAATGCCACCATATTGATAGAAGCTGTAACAAATGTTTATTTCCACAAGATATCCCAAATGGTCCACAAAACTTCGCCCATATGGCTTGAGAAAATTTCCCCGAGCAAAATAAGTGTTCAATGGTTTCTGTCCCAGGTGAGTTGAAGCAGTAACATTTAGTTGCCAGAGCAAATCCCATTCTTGTCGCCCTCTCATCAGTAGGTAGTTTACCATTAAAAACTCTCCATGTGCTAAACACCATTTTGAAGGGGACTGACTTGTGCCAAATTTGAGATGCATAGTTGGTAGACCATAAAAGAAAAATAAAACAGGAAAAGGTTCTCTTTTATTATATTTGGGGTGGACGTTCGGTACTTTATTTCAGTAATTAAAAACTTCGATTTGAAAATTTGGTATTCATTTATCTATAGTATTTACCAAATACTGTACCAAAGTAGTTTGGTACATGTCAATACTTCTTGTTTGATTCGGTACAATTTTGGTTTAATACATTAACGGAATCATGTCTTTGTATTGGAACATCAATATCATCTAACGAGCCATAGAAACAAGTTATATACTAACCTACAGTTGTCCCATAGTTGCTACTAACAAAGAATAAGTAAATGGACTATTGTGGGGTCCATCCCCATATTGAAAAAGAAAAATAAATAGGGAAGAGGGTGATTGATTAAGTTGGGTAGTGGATAACAACTTGCCAATTTGCAAGTTTGCAAGTTTGCAACTTGTAGAACCAGAACCAATTTTGGTTGTCGTGGGGAACATTTTCTCACCTATAAAAGGAGAGCTTTGGCTCTCATCTCAACACACAATATCAGAGAAAAACATATCTGAGAGTTAAAGAGCAGTGTGAGGTATTCACAGGCGGTGTAATTTGTGAGAAAAAATAGAAAGTGTGAGCGATATTGTAGTGAGATAAGAATTTTAAAATAGGGTAATTGTTTTAAGGGTATAGTGGTCCCTGGAGTATTTTACTCGGGACTACTGGGTGTAAAATTCCCTATTATAGTGGATTACTTTGCTTCTCTCGGGCCTGTGATTTTTCCCCTATTCAGAAGTGTTTTCCACGTTAAAAATCTTTGTATTCTTGTTGATTACCGTATCTCGGTACTATGTTATTATTCCGCTGTTATTACCGTGAATATTATTTCTGTTGGGGGATATATTCTCAACAACTAGTATTAGAGCACGGTTTCTACTCCGTCACAGAAATAGTCTTCACTGCTGATAGACTATATTCAGTGGAAAAAATAAAATGTCCGGAGTAAAGTACGAAAGTAGTAAAATTCAATGGAGATAGAGGTTTCTCAACATGGCAAAAAAGGATGAGGGATCTGCTCATCCAACAAGGATTACACAAGATATTAGATAGTGATGCCAAAAAGCCTGATACAATGAAAGCACATGATTGTGTTGTCTTGGATAAAAAGGCTACTAGTACAATCAGATTGCACTTATCAGGTGATGTGGTAAATAACATCATTAATGAAGATACTACATGTGTCATCTGGACAAGGTTGGAAAGCCTATATATATCCAAAACACTGACAAATAAATTGTACCTGTAGAATCAGTTATATGCCCTACATATGGGTGAAGGTACAAATATTTTGTCATATTTAAATGTGCTTAATGGATTCATCACGCGACTTGCCAACCTCAGAGTAAAGATTGAGGAAGAGGATAAAGTCATCTTGCTCTTGAATTTATTGCCATCTTCGTACGATAATTCGGCAAAAACCATCCTTCAAGGTAAAACCACTGTTCAGGTGAAGGACGTCACATCGGCTCTTCTACTCAATGAGAATATGAAAAAGAAACCTGAAAATCAAGGACAAGCTCTTATCAAAGAAGGTAGAGGAAGGAGTTACCAAAGGAGTTCAAGAAACTATGGTAGATCAGGAGGTCGTCGGAAGTCCAAGAACCGATTCAAATCAAAAGCCAAAAATTGCTACAATTACGATCAACCGGGTCACTTCAAAAGAGATTGCCCAAATATAAGAAAGGACAAAGGTAAAAGCAGTGGCCAGAAGAATGACGACAACACAACCGCCATGGTACAAAACAATCATAATATTGTTTTCTTCATAAATAAGGAAAAAGAATGCATGCACTTGGCAGGTTCAGAGTCAGAATGGGTGGTCGATACAACTATATCTTACCATGCCACATCGGTAAGAGAAATCTTTTGCAGATATATAGTAGGTAATTTCGGCACTATGAGAATGGGTAACACGAGTTACTCAAAGATTCCGGGGATCGGTGACATTTGTATCAAGAAAAATGTCAGATGCACATTGGCTCTAAAGGACGTGTGGCATGTACCTGATTTGCAGATGAACTTAATCTCAGGAATAACTTTGGATCGAGATGGATACGAGAACTATTTTGTAAATTAAACGTGAGATTGCAAAGGGAGTTGCTCGTGTCACATTATACAAGACAAATGCAGAAATATGCTGAGGTGAATTAAACGCGGTACAATATGGGATTTCTACAGATTTGTGGCACAAAAGAATGGGTCATATGAGCGAGAAGGGATTGCAGATTCTTTCCAAAAAATCAGTCATCTCTTTTGCCAAAGTTACAACTATAAAACCTTGTGACTACTGTTTATTTGGTAAGCAACATAGAGTCTCATTTCAGACACCGTCTGAAAGAAAATTGAATATACTTGATTTGTTATATTCTTATATTTATGGTCCAATAGAAATTATATCAATGGGCAATAACAAATATTTTATTTCTTTTATTAATGATGCTTTACGAAGATTGTGGGTTTATATTTAAAAACCAAAGATCGGGTGGTTCAAGGTTTTCAGAAGTTTCATGCTCTAGTGGAAAGGGAGACAGGTCGAAAGCTAAAGTGTCTCTAAACTAACAATGGATGTGAGTACACTTCAAGGGAATTTGAAGAGTATTGTTTCATCCATGGGATCAGACATGTAAAGACAGTTCCTGGAACCCCACAACATAATGGTGTAGTTGAGAGAATAAATTGTACCATTGTTGAGAGGGTGAGAAGCATGCTCAGAATGGTTAAACTGCCTAAGTCATTCTAGGGTGAAGCAATTCAAACAACCTATTACCTGATCAATAGGAGTCCATCAGCTCCATTGGAGTTTGACATCCCAAAGAGAGTTTGGACCAACAAGGAGACGTCATACTCACATCTGAATGTATTAGGTTGCAGAGCTTTTGCACATGTACCAAAAGAGTATAGAACAAAGCTGAATGATAAAGTTTTCCCTACATATTCATCGGTTATGGAGAAGAATAATTCAGGTATAGATTGTGAGATCCTGTAAAGAAGAAGGTCATTAGAAGCAGAGATGTAATCTTCTGAGAAAGTGAAGTTGGAGCTATAAATGACCAGCTAGAGAAGGCCAAAAATGGTATAATACCTAACCTTGTTACCATTCATTCTACTTCTAACAATTGCACAAGTACAAAAAGTAGATCCAATGAGGTTGTTGAGTAGTGGGACCAACCTGATGAGGTTATTGAGTAGGAGGAGCAACTTGATGATGATGCCGAGCGAGTGGAGTACCCCAATAAAGGAGAAGAAGAACCTCAACCTCAAGGAGATCAGAAAAGCCAAGGGTAGAGTCATACAGGTACCTTTCCACAGAGTATGTCCTTATTAGTGATGAGAGGGAGACAGAAAGTCTTAAGGAGGTGATGTCTCATCCAGAAAAGACCCACTGGATGAAAGCCATGCAAGAATAGATGAAATCTCTGCAGAAAAATGGCACGTACAAGCTGGTTGAAATTCCAAAGGGTAAAAGACCACTCAAATGCAAATGGATCTTTAAACTCAAGAAAGATGGAAATGGCAAGATGGTCAGATACAAAGCTCGATTTGTGGTAAAAGGCTTTGAACAGAAGAAAGTGTAACGACCTGATCAGTTATTTTGTGTAATTGCGCCCCATTTCCCCTTTTCATGCTTCACACATATGTGTTTATGCTTTTATGACTTTCGTGATTTGTCAGTTTCGTTCCGGGAAGCTTTGGGGTTGATTTGGACCCTTGGTTCTTGACTTAGAAGTTTAAATTTGAAAATATTGACCAAACTTTGACTTTTGTGAAAACGATACTAGAACTGTATTTTTATGGCTCTAATAGCTTTATATCGTGATTTCGGACTTGGGCATATGCCTAAAATTTATTCTCGAAGTCCGTAGGTTAATTTGTGTTGATTTACTGAAATTTGGCAATTACAAGTTTAAATGTTTGACCGTAGGTTGACTTTTAGCTATCGAGCTCGGAATTTGCTTTTGGGACTTGGAATAGGTCTATTATGGTATTTAGAACTTGTCTGCAAATTTGGTGTCGTTAGGAGTTGATTTGATAGGATTCAGACATCTAGTTGTAATTCTAGAATTTCTTGAAAATTTCTATGAAATTCATGCGTTTTAGAGTTCAATTCGTAGTTTTAGATGTTATTTTTGTGTTTTGATTGCGCGAGTGAGTTTGAATGATAGTTTTAGACTTGTATTGATGTTTTTTTGGATCTCAAGGGCTCGGGTGAGTTTCGGACACTTAGCGGAGTGTTGATAGAGATTAAGTTTTTTGGTTTTTGCACAGGTGCCATAGGTCTCACATTTGCGAGTTTTTTATCGTAATTGCGATATTAGGCCAAGTATGCTGGGTTCGCATTTGCAAATCCAGTGTTCGCATTTGTGATAGGCACCTGGGGGAGCTGATTCACATTTGCGATCTTGATGGTGGCATTTGCGGAGGTCCAATGTTCGCAATTGCTGACTTCATATCGCATTTGTGATGACAATAGAAATGGAAGGGCTTCGCTTTTGCAAGGGATTCTTCGCATTTTCGGGGTTTGCAATTGCAAACCTCAGGTCGCATTTGCGACATCTGCGACTGGACTAAAAGCTGAGGGAGGGGAATTTTGAACTCATTCTCTCATTTTTAAACCATAGACCTGTTAGGAGGCAATTTAGAGAGAGGATTTTCACCCACAAATCTTGTGGGGTCATGGGTAGATGAAGTCTACCATTAGACCCAGGTTTTAACCAGGTGGGCCCCGATTGACTTTTGTTGACTTTTAGGGAAAAGTGTAAAGATCTTAACTTTATCTATTGCAATTGAATTCCTTAGCATTGTTTGATGTTATTGAATCGATTTGGGTTAGATTTGAGCCATGTGGAGGCGAAATTTAATGGAAAAGCTATTTTCGAGTGTTGAGCCTAGTTGAGGTAAGTGTCTTGCTTAACTTCGTGTGGGGGAATTACCCTGTCACAACCCAAAATCCACTAGTCGTGATGGCACGTAACCCAACCTGTTAGGTCAGCCAATTAACAGTTAACACAATTCTAATAAAATAAAGGTGACCAACAAATGATATATCTGGATTCCATACAATATTCCAAGGACTGGTAGTACAAGTCATGAGCTACTAAGACTGGATTTATTGCAAAAACTTATATGAAATGAATAAAACTTCTGTTTGAAATGTCCATAAACATAATTCAATTATAAAACTACCCAGGGACAAGTGGTAGCCACACCTGGAAGGCACAGACATCTTCAGAGTCAACTCCTGTCATCCACCGCAGCTTCACTCCAAGATATGTACGCAAGGTGTAGAAGTGTAGTATGAGTACAACTGACCCCATGTACTCAATAAGAATCTTGACTAACCTCAGTGAAGTAGTGACGAGTCTTTTTAGTGAAAAGATACCCACTGATATAACCTGTGCAGAAGACTAGCAATAGAACAATATTAAAACATAACCAAAAAGAGCATAAGATACAAATATGCAAAGTAGTAAATGATTACTAGAAGAAATCACGGTTTATATTCCTCAATATCACGACCAATCCTTTCCGTAGAGCGATAACCAATAAACTATGGTAGTAAATCCATAACTTTCATAGTGTGTGAAATGTACTCAAGATATCAAATCAAATGGCACAGCAACACTCTTCATGCATTTATCTCATCTGTACCAAATATTCGTATAATAGTACCAACCAGGTGAATGAACTACCAACAACAGTAATGACAAAGTGAAAATACACAGCTAGCAATAATGAACAAAGCATTACATATAGATAAGTAACAGGCTAGGTAGAAGGCATAGAAGTAATAACAACAATTAGGAAAGAAGAACATAAATTTCACTAACTAACATAGTAAAAGGCCTAGATGTAGATATAACAAAAAGAGGGAAAGTATGATCTTTATAAGCTAACAAATAGAAGGCATGAATAACTAACATGGTAGAAGACTTATACGAATGTGCAACAAGTGCAGAACGACATAGATGTGGGTATGACAAACAAGAAGGAAACACATGGTATTTGCATGTTGATCAGATAGAAGGCATGGATAATACAACTACAATTGAGGTACATGACAAAGACAGAACAACAACGACAAGTCACATAGAAAATATAGGTGCAACAGTAATAGCTCAAGATAAAAGGCTTGAATATATACACAGGGAAAATATATCACGACATAATTTATGTCTCTCATCCTCGCATGCACAGAAATACCCTGCTTGCCATGAACGCATAATAATATAAAATCATGATAATGTAAATGAAATGGCATGGCATCACCCTTCATGCTTTTACTCTCATCCTTACATTATAATATAAATAAAATGGCACGGTATCACCCTTCGTATTATTACTCTCATCCTCACATGATAATGTAAACGAAATGGCATGGCATCACCCTTCGTGCTTTTAATCTCATCCTCACTTGATAATGTAAGTCAGATCATGATAATGTAAATGAAATGGCATGGCATCACCTTTCGTACTTTTACTCTCATCCTCACATGATAATGTAAATGAAATGGCACACCATCACCCTTCGTGCATTACACTCTTCCTCAGATGATAATGTATATACAATGGCACAGCATCACTCTTCGTGCTTTATACTCTTTCTCACCAAGCATATGTATATCAATGACAAGCATAACATCATGGAAAGTGATTAAATGAATATTCCGAATGAACATCAATCACAGATTTTAAGCCAATAACAATTCAATAAACCTCAAGAACCTTATTGTTCAAGTATTTCAACAAGTCTCAAAAATGATCTTCAACACTAGTATAGGATCCAATATCTCAAGAATAACAGTCGTAGCGATGTATTAGTGATTAATCATAGTGATGACCAAATTTAACACATCAATAGTTTTACAAATATTCGTCAAATTCTAATCAAGTTATAATAAGCTAAATCTTGGTTTCTAGGATTTAATTTCATATTCTTAGTAATCTAGGAGTCAAGTAAGAAATCAAACAAGAAGGTCACGAAATTCTACGAGGCACAATTAATCGTATAGTTTACCCCCTAGCATGATTAACCATGGCACATGCATATACGCTTGTCACATCATATATGTATCACCCATGCATGTAGAAAATAATGGCAATTACTAGAAAAAATTCTCCCAACAAAGTTAGGAAAGACACTTACCTCAAACAAGCTCAACCGATACACTAGAAGCACCATCCCGCTCAAATCATCCTCCGAACAGCTCGAAACTAGCCAAAAGCCACTCAAAGTTATCAAATAATGCCATATGAAGCAAACCCAATCGATAAAGGTTGCAATTTTACAAATTTAAGTAAACCAAAAATGTCAACCCTGAGCTCGCACCACAGAACCCAACAAAACTCACAAAATTCGATAACCCATTCATTTATGAGTCCAACCGTACTAATTTCACTCAATTCCGACTCTGAATCGATGTTCAAAACTCAAAAATTCACTTTAGGAAAGTTTAGACAAAACCCCCCAATTTCTCTTTTGAAATCATCAATAAAATACCAAAAACGAAGATGGAATCACGGAATATAATTAAAACTGAGTTGAAAATGCTTACCCCAATTCATGTGGTAAACATCGCCTCCAAAATTGCCCAAATCCGAGCTCCATATCTCAAAATATGATAAAATGACTCAAGGTCCAAAAATAGAGTACTTATAACCACTAAACATAAATACTCATCACGGTCGTGAAGCACAGACGCGACTGCCACCAGATTACACGTCTTGTTTGTAGCACATTCCTTGCGAATGCGACTCACAGCTGACTCAGAACTTCACGAACATGATTCCCTCTTTGCGAACACGATGCCTCCAGCTCCAGCTCCCAGTTCACACTATGTGATCGCAATTCAGCATTCGCGAATACAGAGAAGAATTGCTCCAACTCCACGCGAACATGGTCGACCTGTCGTGAACGCACTGAAGAAAATCCACCAGTTCCATAAATCACTACGCGATCACGAAGAACAACAAAGACATTAGCAACTAGTAGTAACCAACAACTCCAAGTTAACCCGGAATGATCCGAAACCACCCTGAAACTCATCCAAGCCCCTCGGGACCTCGACCAAACATACCAACAAGTCCCAAATCATAATACGGACCTACTAGAGGCCTCAAATCCCACATAACAACATCAAAGCCATGAATCACACCTCAAAGCACGCTAAATGAACTTTTGAACTTTCAACTTCCAAAACTCGTGCCGAACTATATCAAATCAACTCGGAATGACTTTCAAATTTTGCACACAAGTTCCAAATGATATAATGAACCTATTCCAAGTTACAAAACTAAAATCCAAACATGATATCATCAAAGTCAACTTACGGTCAAACTTATGAATATTCCAAAACTCCAAATTGCCAACTTTCGTGAATTAATGCCTAAACCTTCAAGAAATATCCAAATGCAAATTCGGGCATACTCCCAATCCAAAATCACCACCCGGACCTAACAAAACCATCAAAACTCCGATATGGGGTCATATACACAAAAGTCAAATTTGGTCAACTCTTCCAACTCAAAGCTTCTAACATAAGAATCCTTCTTCCGAATCGATCCCAAATCACCTGAAAACCAAAACCAACGATTGACACAAGTCATAATACGTCATATGAAGCTACTCAATACTTCAAATGACTTAACGGAATGCAAATGCTAAAAATGACTAGTTGAGTCTTTGATTCAATTGTGCTAATTAAAATTCGAATATGCAAGGTGACGAGTGGGTACACGGGTTATACATGGTATTTGACCGGTTTAGGATACTTAAACTATTTTCATGTTTTAATTGAAATTCCATATCATGTTCTAAGCTCTCGTAGTCAATTTATCCTTAACTGTGTTAGACTATCCTTACATACCTTAATTGACTTGTTTAGTACTTGTTCTACATCATACTTGCTAATTTGTTTCCATGCTTTAGTTGAACTTGTTGCCTCTTTTATTGTTACATGCTATCTATTCATTGTTAATTATCATTATTTGAAGTTATTGTTCGTGTTATCTCTTTCCTTATTGATTTTTGTTACTTGAAGTAATTATTCATATTATTCCTTTACTTGTTAATTTCCAGTATTGGAGACTCATTGTTAAGTGTTATCTCTTCCGTTCTGAGTTAATCTTATCTAATATCTCGATTATACATTATTTCTCTCATTGCTAAGTTATTTGGTATTGAAGTTGTGAAAGTCATTAATACGTTGAGGTGATGTTGGTTATTGTTGAAACAACTATCTTAATGTGCATTTTTCATTCATTGTTATTGTTGATATTCTTATATACGTTGTGGTGAAGCCATGGGCTATTGTACTGGAAACATTAATAGTATTATTGTTGGCAAGTTGTGATGTATGGCCACTTGTGGTGTGAATTGTTATTGTGATATGATATTTATGCGCATGCGGTGGTATAAGGCTTGAGGTTGTTGTGCATGCGGCGGTATAAGGTGAGTCTTATGTGTGTGTTGCTTGTAGGGGAACTACGTGAAGCCACACGACTTCATAAGGTGGGCTAAAGTGCATGTAGCTATTTCGAGAAAACTATTTTCAAAACCTATTTCAAATGTAAGGCTCACAAGGCGGTATAAGGAAAGATTGTGATTGAAATTGAGAAATATAAATGCGAGGCGGTACCTCGGTTTTTTATTTCATTATACACGAGGAGGTACCTCGTTGAGATTCTTGCTATTTATTTCATGTTGCAAGTGTTTTTGGTGGAAATATTTCTTCTTGTTTCATTCTTTCTTTTTCTAGTAGTTGTTGTTTGTACATAATCGTTGTAGTCCCTTTTGTTGCTTCTTTTTTGTTATTTCCGTTGTTGATTCTGGTACAAGTACATGTTATTATCTTGTTTTGTATCATTTGTTTCTTCACTTTCCATTACATATCCATATTACATTTTCATACTGTTTATTTATATCCTAGTAGGTGTCTTGACCTAGCCTCATCACTATTCTACTAAGGTTAGGCTTGATATTTACTGGGTACCATTATGATATACTTATACTAAGCTTCTGCACATTTTTAATGCAGATCCAGGTACGTCTGTTCATGCCGGTCGTTAGAGGTTGTTTGTAGCTGCTGCTTGGGAGATTTCAAGGTATACCTGCTCCATGTCCACGGGCCTCGGAGTCACCTTCCCTATTTTACTTTCTGTTGTATTTTTTTCAGACAGTGATGTATTAGATATTCTAGAATTATTCTATAGAGCTTATGACTTAGTTCCACCGGTTTTGGGAAGCGTATTGTTGAGATTATGTTTTGATTCGGAAGGTTATATTAGTATTCAGCTTGTTTTAGTATGTTGATAAATTGTTTCTGTCAAGTTAATATTATTTGTTAGGCTTACCTAGTCGTAGAGACTAGGTGCCATCACGACATCGTACAGAGCAAAATTGGAGTCGTGAAAAGTAGGTATTGATTTTGATGCAATTTTCTCACATGTTGTCAATGTGACTTCTATTCGAACAATTTTAAGCTTAACAGCTAGCCTAGATCTTGAAGTAGAGTAGTTAGACATGAAAACTGTATTTATTCATGGATATTTGGAAAAAGCTATTTATATGGAGCATCCAAAAGGATTTGAAATAGCTGGAAAGTAACACATGGTGTGCAAATTGAATAAGAGTCTTTACGGGTTGAAGCAGGCACCAAAATAGTGGTATAAGAAGTTTGACTCATTCATGAAAAGTCAAACTTACATAAAGACATATTTTGATCCATATGTATACTTCAAAAGATTTTATGACAACAAATTTATTATTTTGTTATTGTATATGTATGACATTAATAGTAGGACAAAACAAGGAGCTGATTGCAAAGTTGAAGGGAGATTGTCCAAGTCATTTGAAAGTAGTCAAGTGGATACTCAAGTACCTGAGAGGTACCACATGATATTGTTTCTTCTTTGGAGGATCTGATCCAATCTTGAAGGGCTATACAAATGTTGTTATGGCATGTAACATTGATGACAGAAAATCCATGATATTTGTTTACATTTTCAAAAGGAGCTATATTATGGCAGTCGAGGTTGCAGAAGTGTGTCGCACTTTCTACAATTGAAGCGGAGTACATTGCCGCTACTGAAGCTGGCAAGGAAAGAGCTTGGCTTGCATTACAAGGAGTATGTTGTCTATTGTGACAGCAAAAAGTGCAATTGACCTGAGCAAAAACATTGTGTATCATGCAAGAACAAAGCACATTGATGTGAGATATCACTGGATTCGAAAAATGATAGAGGACAGATTTATGCAGGTCAAGAAGATTCCTACAAGTGAGAATCCTTCAGATATGTTGATAAAGGTGGTACCAAAAGACAAGTTCGAGTTGTGTAAAGAACTTGGCGGCATACACTCAAGTTAGAGGTCCAATGTTATCTCCTTCAGGTGAATGGGAATGGAGGGGGAGATTCTAGGGTTCATACCCATAATGAAAAAGTAAAAAAAAATAAGGAAGACGGTGATTGGTTAAGTTGGGCGGTGGAAAACAACTTGCCAATTTGCAAGTCTACAACTTGCAAAACCAAAACCAATTTTGGTTGTCGTGGGGAATATTTTTTCACCTATAAAAGGAGAGCTTTAGCTCTCATTTCAACACACCATCTCAGAGAAAAACTGTCACAATTCAAAGTCTACTAAAGGTCGTGATGACGCCTAACACCGCCGTCAGGCAAGCCAACATTGATTGATCAACTTAATTACTTATTTTAGAATTTTGAAATCATAATTGTCACTAATTAAACAGTATAAAAAACAGTTACAGGGTAAATTGTAATGTTTACAGGAACCACAATAATGAACAAACCGAAGGAACCCCCAAAACGCAGTGTCACAAGTGGATGAGCAACAACTAAGAAATATAATAAAATACAACATCTGTTTGGAATACAAATTAGATATGAGAATATAAATAACTCTGTTGGAGACTCTGCAGGATGCGGATCGTAACATGAAATGCAGCTCGCGGTAAAGTCCCCGCAATAGTTGCGCCTTCGCGCCCAAAAGACCACCAGACATATATATACCTGCACAAAAAGTGCAGCAAGTGTAACATGAGAATGTAAATCAACGCGTACCCAGTAAGTATCTAGCCTAACCCCAGAGAAGTAGTGATTAGGGGTCGACATCGACACGTACTAGTGGTCCAATAAGACAGATACAGTAGAAGTAAACAAATGTGAGCCAGAGTAAATAAACGAAATAACAAGTATAAATACGTGGTACAATTCTCCTCTCAGTAGTAACTCAAACTCTGAGCTAGTAGTTACCTCCTCAATCGTAGTATATATAATGGACCTCTCTAGATAGGTCGTCACAGTTCAAATCAGGAAAACTCGCAGATATACTGGCTTCTTGTCAATTATTACGCACGATTTCATAAGAGTATTTTATAGGAATGCCATGGCATATGACCCGATCCTATCATAATATGTGCACTGCCAAGGGTTGAACGGCGCAAACCATAGATACATTTATTATATTGCCGAGGAATGGCCCGCTCCCATGAGAGTGATACATAATCCTGCTGAGGCGTACGACCCGATTCCATCATATGTGTGCACTGCCACGGGTCGAACGACACGAATCATAGATGTATCTATTATACTGCCGAGGTGAATGGCCCGATCCCATTAGAATAAGAAGCTTTAATGGTTCCTTGACCCCGCTCACGAATATACTCCAATGATTACAATTTAACAATTTATGACAATTTCCAACTCCGCTAAAAAAGTCAATAAAGTCAATCCCTCGGGCCCACGTGCTCGGATTCAGAAATATTTTGAGGATAAACTTTACCCATAGCACCACGAACTCAAACATATAATTTATCCCAATTTCCATGCCCAATTTCGTGGTAAACATCTAATAATACTAATTTCTAGGATTTTTACCAAAATCCCAAATTTCTACTAATTCCCATGTTTAAATCCATATACTAACCATGTATCTAACTCGTAATAGGTGGGAATGACTTACCCTGTGTTGTTTGATGAAAATCTCCCCATGAAGCTCTCCAAATATCGCCCCAACCAAGTGAAAATGAAAGAAAACGGGCCAAATCCCGTATAAAACCAAGTCCTCTGCCCACCGATATTTTTGCATCTGCGGAACAGTAGCCGTTTCTGCGGGCGCGCTTCTGCAAAAACAAATCTCGCTCATGCTGAAGCCCACTGTCAGTAGCCCATCACACTTGCAGAAATTCTTCCTCTCATGCGCAACTGCATGTGCAACATGGCCTCGCGCAGATGCGCAATTGCCTGCAGCTGCGGCAGTGGCCTCGCTTCTTCGCACACGCAGGTGCGCTGCTCGCCTCCGCCTCTGCAACTTCATGGCCAGGTTGCCCAAGCTGCTTCTGTGAGCCTCACTCACTTCTGCGAGGTCGCTTCTGTGACCAAAATTCCGCAGAAGCGGTTATACCAGCATCAATAATTTCCAGCAACTCCACCAAGGCTCAAATCGATCTGAATACCGTACGAAACTCACCCGAGGCCCCCGGGACCCTATCCAATCACACCAACCATGCCCAAAACATGCTGCAAACTTGCTCGAGGCCTCAAATCACACCAAATAACATCCAAACTATGAATCGACGATAAAATCCTTCTTTAAACTTTTAAACTTCGACGAACGCGTTCGAATCATATCAAAACATTCCGGAATGACGCCAAACTTTGCTCACAGGTCATAAATCACAATACGAACCTATACCAAGGCTAGGAATCCCAAACGGATATCGATAACATAAAAAACCACTTCAAACCAAACTTATAAAATTTTAAAACTTTCAAAAATGCCAACTTTCTATAATTGCTCCCGGGTGATCCTATACTCAACCCGAACATGCACCCAAGTCCAAATCAATATACGAACCTATCGGAACCTTCAAATCCAGATTCCTAGATTGTTTACTCAAACGACAAACGTTAGTCGATTCTCCAAACTCAAGGCTTCTGAAATTAGAATTTTTCATCCGAATCAACTCTGAACTTCCCGAAGTTCAATTCCGATCACTCGTACAAGTCATAAAGCATGAAGTGAAGCTACCCAAGGCCTCAAACCGCCGAACGACACGCAAGAGATCAAAACTACTGGTCGGGTCTTTACATTCTCCCCCACTTAAACATACGTTCATCCTCGAACTTGCTAAGAACTATTCCGGAGTTGTCCAAAATCACTATTTAACACCTCGTGCACCTACCAGTGCCACCACAACCCTGTTGAACACATTAGTTCGAGCCAGACTGAAGCCTTAGAACCAAATTCCAACCTCTGAATTCCGCTACAAGACCTGATTCTAACATACGAACACCGTACCAAACACCACACACTATACCAAAACATGGTCATGCGCCTCTGCTGAAATCACACCATGCACCACATAAGTCGGTTGCCTATAATAACATCCTCCGACCACAATAGTTGGAATTTCACGAATCTGATGCTAGTAATACGCCTCATGATGCTTATAAGTCTTTTTACAACTCTCGAAATACTGCCACAACGGAAGAGATATGTAAAAACTAATAACCACCTGCCGAATCAACAAATCATGGAGTCTCTCCTCCTGACAAGGACCATTACCTCATTCTGAACTGAATAACGATATTTGCTCTTAAATATACCTTATATAAATCTGATTGCACTAATTTTAGGTCAAATAATATCGTCTCACCCAGTACAAACTACTCCGGAAATGATCCACCTCAAACACCGTCTAAGATCTTATGCAGCACCATCAAAGCGCCATCAAGATACCACTTGAACATAACTCATAAGGAAGAACAAACACTGACAGGGAATTACCCAGCCCGCGTAAAGAATAAAATGGCCAAATAGATGCTATGAACCTACCTCAGGGATGAAAAACAAGACACACAAAATGAGTGTAAGGAACTTTGATCAACATCTCGATGTTGCGGTGTGTAACCCAATCTGACATGACACTGTTGCGGCATGCAACCCGATCTAAACTTGACAATGTTGCAACGTGCAACCTGATCCAAACAATATACCTGTGGCGGCATGCCACCCGATCCGCACATAAGAATCAATAAGAAAACACACACATCAAGTTGTAATGCTTATACTTACGAAATGCCCGAATATCGACCACAAGCACGCTAAGTGCATAATACAAATCCTGGGGGAGACAGATAGCGCCATACGCTACGAAACCCAAGAACAACTAAGGTGCAATAAATGACCTGCATCTCGAGAGTCATCCTGCTCACATAACACCATAAGCTACACGGGACCTCAACACTTGTGCGAATAATCAAGCTATCTCACAACCCACATGGAACAATAGAGATTTGCATGGAATAGCTGATGACAGGAATAACATCCAATGCCCAACGACTCCTTCGTAAGTAATGCTATGACGAATGACCACGTCCAACCTGACGTAGAGCACATATTCATATCAGACCCACTAACTGACCTCAAACCGATTCCGAGCATACCACACTAGGCCAATAACCTTCCAAAGATCCACAATGGCTCTATTCATGACACATAAGAACAACCGTCAAATTCGAAATAAACTCACATGATCCACAACCCAAGGAATATAATGCCTCTCAGGCATAAACTCTCGCATTTGCGATATTACCATAACCTCCATGCTTGGTTTTAATCTTTAACAATCAAGTGACTAACATGCCACACTTATACAAATCTCCCCGTGGGGTACGCTCACACGACCTTCCGCTTAGGTAGCAAAGTCTGCATATCCATAACACCCACCGTTCTAATTCTGCAAATCAAATCGAGAATCCGCCTGTAACACCCCGAAAAAGTTTTCTAACGATTTAATATTTTAAAGTACGCCAACGGTATTTGGGAATGACGTGTTAGAGTATTAAAGGAGACCCATGGGATAGAACCAAATTATTTCGAAATGAAACGTATATGTTTAAGGTGTGTTGAAACATACTAAGGAGTTTTGTGAATGGAAAGAATTCGTGTGGAATAAGTAGGATACATTAAGTGGAAAGGATGTCTCAATTTGCATAAGATCCTACTTCAAACATATGCTGCTACCAAAGTATAACAACTTATGAGGTTATCTACCTATAAAATTAAATCCCTTTGAGTCTAGTTTCTAACGCTTCAAACCGTTTGTCATTCGGACATTCCTACAAGAAGTTATGATCAAATTACCAAAGGCTGGCGGAGGAGCCTGTGGATGCGAAGCATCCGAAGCCGTGTCCGAAAGAGAGGCTGGCAGTGAAGTGCTGCCATAGCATCCAGGTCCGCATCCGAGCTTCAAAGAGGAGTGAAGTGGGGATGTGAAGCATTCAGGGCTGTATCCGAAACCCAGAATCTGGGCCTATAAATACAAGGTCGGGGAAGGGGGTTATTTTGAGTATTTGGGGGTTAGGGTTCTTGAGGTGAAGGGACGATTTTGAGCTCAAATCAAGTCCAATCAACCAAGGTAAGCTGTTAATGATGTTTTGGGTTGATTATTACTCAATATACATGATTTCTAACATCATTCTTACATCCAAATACAAGATTTTATCATCAAATCCTCAAGAACACAAAAATCACCAAAGTTGTAATTTTTCAAGATTGATCTACTAGATGTAATTCCAATGCTTCAAACTCGTTTAATATGAGTACTTAGAAGTATTTGAAGCATTTGTTGAAAGTTTTAACGGTTGAAAGATTGGATTATAAAAATCTAGTTCATGGCATGAATAGTATTTTTGAGAAAATAAGGGAGAAGGTGAATAGTAATCTTGGCGATGAAATTTATGAATACATTGAACCTATGGGATTTATTACTAATATTGGTCATTGGATGTTGTTATTGTAGATAGAAGTTGATTAGTGTAGTGTATCGTTGTAGTATCATTAAGGGAAGAATTTGAGGTATGTTGGCTAAACTTTCTCTCTTGGAATTGAATACCATAATGTTTCCGTAAGATCAAGTATGATTGGCTCAAGATTCCTAACTCTTACATTCTGTGTTATTCCCTATAAATTTGATTATCCCGAATGAGCCTTATGTCGAAATATAGATGTTCTAAGTATGGGTTGTGTATTAATATATTATGGCTTTGAGTCATGTTTCAATGAAAGATAGTATGCCAAAATGTGTGTGAAATCTCAATATTCTTAAGACTCTTAATTGCTCATATGTATACCTAAAGTCTTGATTGGGAATGTCTTATTATTGATAACCTATAAAGATGGTTGGAAGTGAAATCAGTGAATTGGGGGATATAAAGTGTGACCAACATGCCAATAGTGAAAGGCATACTTGTGGCCAATGGTGCCGATGTAATGAAATAATGTGAGAAAGATTATGAATGAGCTTTGACTCAACTATTCCAAAATTTACTTCGACAATATAATCGGCTAAAAGTTTATGAACTCAAGTGATGCACATATGTGGCTGTTTTAGCTAATGCTATGCTTTGTAAGTAATTTTCAATGTGCTTTGCATTCTTACATATTAATGAGTGGAAATTGTGTATGATTTTAATTTGTGCTTTGATTGCCAATCACTTTACTCCATTTATTGGAAAGGAATTTATTATGTTTAAAGCCTTCATTACTAATGAACTTAAAGTTATGATTTCTGGAATATTCCACTTGTTGATAATTATGATAATGATCTATGAAAGGGAAGAAATAAAAGTGTGGAATATAAAATACGGCCATTGCGCCATGAATAAAGAATCATATGTTTGGCCAAGAGAGCCAATGAAATAATGATGTTGTAAGTGGTTGAAAGTACGGATTAGGTGCTATGTGATATGAAAGGTTATGAGGTGTACGTATTTGTACTTTTGTTTCCAATGTGTTATGAAACCCTATGGACGGTCTTTGAAACGCATAGGTATATGGTGTTATGAAACTCTATGGACGGTCTATGAAACGCATAGGTATATCGTGTTATGAAACCCTATGGACGGTCTATGAAAACGCATAGGTATATCGTGTTATGAAACCCTATGGACGGTCTATGAAACGCATAGGTATATCGTGTTATGAAACCCTATGGACGGTCTATGAAACGCATAGGTATATCGTGTTATGAAACCCTATGGACGGTCTATGAACGCATAGGTATATTGTGTTATGAAATCCTGTGGACGGTCTATGAAACGCATAGGTACATTGTGCTATGAAATCCATTGTGATATGAAATCCTGTGGACGGTCTATGAAACACATAGGTGCATTGTGTATAAGAGGTATAGATGTACGGTATGAATAAACACTATGGACGGTCTATGAAACGCATAAGTGTATAATATGATATGTGAACACTATGGATGGTCTATGAGATGCATAAGTGTATAATATGATATGTGAATACTAAGGACGGTCTATGAAATGTATAGGTGTAAAATAAGAGAGGGATATGGACAGTCTAGTGAGACACATTATTAATGCAGACAATAGGTGCCCCTTTTTGTTGTCCTTGTTTGTACAGGTTGTTTCAATTACATTATATTATGTGTTCCACGTATAGATCATATGGGCATTCTATTTTGAAAGAGGATTTCTAGTTATACATACTAGTGCTATTCGACAGTACTAACGTCCCTTTTACCGGGGGCGCTGCATCTTTAATGGATGCAGGTGGTTCTATAGCAGGTGACATTGATCAGTGATAGCAGTACACTCTTTTCAGCTGATTTGGTGAGCCCCACTTTATTTCGGGGTCATGTATCTTTTGTTTCTCATGTACTTTGTGGTTGAGGTATAGCCGGGGCCTTATTGCCGGCATTTCCATATTACTCTTCAGTTGTACTTAGAGGCTCCGTAGACAGATTGTGGGTGGTATTTGATGTTGGGAATTGGCTTAGAACTGTTGGTATTTTGCAACATGCTTTTCATTAAATCTTTAAAGTCGTACTATTTTGGAAATATTGAATGATGCTGTTAATGGGAATGAAATAGAAACGGTTAGTGAAATCTCTTCGGTATTTGATTAACGGAGTACATCTCCTCTTTATTCATAGATGAATTTGGGTAGAATAAAATCTAACAGGCTTGCTCAGTCGGGTTCACTCAGTTGAGCACCGGTCGCGCTCCTCGGTTTTGGGGCGTGACACCGCCAATCAATACACAAAGCCTCTTACAAAAAATGCCATTCTCAGGTGACACCAAAGAAAATGCCAGCTTACTCTGAACATCTAAATTCTCCCCTGCTCATCCGAGATCGTGACATTCTTGACAATACCGAACCACAACCTTGATCCTTAACTTTCAAATTCACATGCCGCTCACTGCACCTATCATACCGCTACGCGATAATATAAGTATTCACCATAACCCTTGAACTACTAGTAGAATAAATACTTAATTGGCTAGAAATCTTTAACTTTGCTCATTTCAAAAGAACCAATGCAATACGCAATTGAATTCCCAAACCAAAGAAAATACAAACCTTGAGCTGTGATCTAAACTGCCATGACTCTTCCGGAATCCAATTACACAACAAGGCCATTTGACTCAAATACCTCCCAAATCAATCAAGTTATGGTGGCTGTCAAGCCCGCACGTACATCCACAAACCACATGTATAACTTCACACACCGAAGGAACTGATCATCGCCATAATCATGTCGACTCAACCATTACTAACCGACCCAACTTCTCTCAATTTACTCTTGAACTTACTTAGAAATATAATAGCTCCATTCATAACATAACAAACTCAATCCGCACTCATCTTGAGTGACCTGAATCGTGAGACCACATCGTCTTTATACCCATGAATCATCTCATGCTCTCCTTACGCGCACAATAGCATCTCCAACTGGTGCCCCCATTCTGCAAGACCTTCCGCGAATCCGAAGTTATTTCTTCCTTTCCTCCAATACTGCACTGCATACCCAATGATAGCATAGAACATTCCAAGTCCCGTTCGTAATCCACTGTGAAAACTTGAACCTTAACCACTCAACAGACCTGAAATCCTTAGGCACTGCACTTTAATTCTTGAACTCACTAGGACTGTTGTTGAGAGTCACCCACTCTGACCTGATCCCGAATATAACCAAACTTCAACGCTATGCTAGCACGTGAACACCCCCTCAAAGAAGCAACCAGCTTAATTCTTTTCCTTGTACATTACATCCACAAGAAGCATAAACTGAGGGTCTTCCTAAAACTTGTACCTCAATCGATAAGGTGAAGTATAACACACATTTATCAAGTTCCTTACTCGAATTACTACTGATATTTTCTTTTCTTAGTCATAACTAATCCACCAACGCATCGATAACCAGAAACCGCACAAGCAAACAGCCGCGCGATCTAATCGTAGGCGGTGGGTCTCCCTCACTCAGCTTAAGCTACAATGATATAAACCTAGAACCCATAGAGATTTCTTCTTCTCAATTACCATGATCTCACACCGTCAACCCGCCAAATTTCTTGTAGTTTCTTATTAATTCTTTTTTTCATGAACATTCCGAATTATCAGTCATAATCGTATACCTGACTTTCCGCTTCCGTAGTAAGTAGGACTTTTCATAGAAACTTTATCAAAATCACACAACCGCTAATTCTGCTCACAGGAGATCACCCACCTGTGGAATTCCTTACCGACATCCTACAATGATGATGCCCTGGGTACAACTACAACGAAATCAGTAAACTCTCCCGAGCCCATGCTCGCCTACCAGCTGTACCGGTCCGTTCATTCCTCATTGACATCAACTGAAAGTCCGACAATGCATTCCAAACTAGAAGCCATGTTGTATCCGAAACGATAATCAAACCTTCGCACCCCTCTTCATTTCAAGCAACTTCTTTCTGCCATATTCAATCTTTTTTCGTACGGTAACCACCATTCCAAATTTAATCTGTGGACTAAATCAACATCCATCACGATTCACAAAATCTCTCTAAACTCCCTCAAAGCACGTGGCTATCCTACCACAGAATCTATATGCTAGTCTGCCACTCTCACTTCGGTCAAACCATCTCCTTTAAGAAACTTCTCGACCTCTGCTCTCATACTTGACCTGCTAGTAATTTATCCGCCATGATACACCTCCCGGCATATCCTTCCTCATACTTTACTGCCCAAATGTTATCTCAAATCAAATCCATACCTGTAGCACCGGAAGTAATGAATTGCTACCATCTCTAAATCTCTTAGAAGATCATCTTTCTCTAGCCATCAACATTAGAAATACCAATTCGGTTCTGAACCGCTACACACCTCTATCTCTGACAACCGTCCCTCAGGCACCATTTCACAACACTCTGCCCCGAAGGTAAAATCAAAGAAGACCATAACACCGGGGAAGCCTAATACGTTCGAACAAGGATAATGCCACTACATCACAAATGAGAATTCCACCACGCTAAAAAAATACCAAGTCTCGTTACTCCATCAACCCAAACCTGAACGTCCATAGACCGATTGCCTTTCCTCTGTTGGAATTTAATGCCGAACCTCTAAATCATGCACCGAAAAATCCTCTTTCAAGTCATTCGCTGCTTCGACATATAAACAAGCACTTCACCATTATACCAACATTGTGTGATAACAACGCCTAGACATCGTAGCAACCTATGCACAGTAAACCATAGAAAATACAGATACTGACTGGAACAAAAGAACATCCTTCCGCAAGGTGACGATAATAGCATGCTCGAACACATAGGGAAAAACATCCTGCACCACATCTGCAGTACCACTACAACACCTCGACGCCCAATCAATAAGAAGTGCCCCACTTTGGGTAAGATTAAGTAGGAAGGAAATAAAGACACAAGCCTCAATGAAATCAAAACGCACGATGAGGAAATCAAGAGGGAAATGCGCCTAATAGCCATGTAGCCTCTCGAAGATAAGTACAAATATCTACGTACCGATCCGCAAGACTCTACTAGACTTTCTCATTACTCGTGAGACCTAAGTCAACATAACGCTTTGATACCAACCTGTCATAACCCAAAATCCACTAAAGGTCGTGATGTCGCCAAACACCGCCGTCAGGCAAGCCAACGATGATTGAACAACTTAATTACTCATTTTAGTATTTTAAAATCATAATTTTCACTAATTAAACAGTATCAAATAACATTTACAGGGTAAATAATAATGTTTACACGAACCACAATAATGAACAACCCAGAGGAACCTCCAAAATCCGGTGTCACAAGTGCATGAGCATCAACTAGTAAATATAATAAACTACAACATCTGTCTGGAATACAAATTAGACAGGAGAATATAAATAACTCTGATGAAGACTGCAGGTTGCGGATCATAACATGAAATGCAGCTCACGGTAAAATCCCCGCAATAGTCGCGTCTCTGCACCCAAAAGACCACCAGACACATATGTACCTGCACAAAAAGTGCAACAACTGTAGCTTGAGTAGGTAAATCAATGCGTGCCTAATAAGTATTCAGCCTAAGAAGTAGTGACGAGGGGTCGACATCGACACTTACTAGTAGTCCAATAAGACACATACAATAGAAGTAAACAGATGAGAGTCAGAGTAAATAAAAGAAATAACAAGTATAAATACGTGGTACAATTCTCCTCTCAGCAATAACTCAAACTCTCAGCTAGTAGTTGCCTCCTCAATCAGAGTATATATAATGGACCTCGCTAGATAGGTCGTCGCAGTTCAAATTAGGAAAACTCGCAGATATGCTGGCTTCTTGTCAATTATTACTCAGGATTTCATAAAAGTATTTTATAGGAATGTCGAGGCGTACAGCTTGATCCCATCATAATATGTGCACTGCCGAGGGTCGAACGGCGCCAACCATAGATACATCTATTATATTGCTGAGGCGAATGGTCCGCTCCCATGATAGTGTGATACATAATCTTGCCGAGGGCGTACGGCCTGATCCCATCATAATGTGTGCACTGCCGAGGGTCAAACATCATGAACCATATATGTATCTATTATAGTGCAGAGGCGAACATCTCGATCCCATTAGAATAAGAAGCTTTAACGGGTCATTGACCCATCTCACTAATAGACATGTGAGTTATATATTTTAAGGGAAACCTTTCGATGAAAACACATAATGCTAAAGAAATTCGTAAGAGGAGTACAATTATTTTGCGGCTAATCATGAAGCCCGTCGAATCTCTACCATAGCATGTCTATCACTCTACGCAAGCCTCGTCTCAGGTCGTAATGTAAAATAAAGGAATTTAATAGGCAAGGGACAACTCAAATAGTACAGCTATAGGATGGTGTTAACCTAAGTCTACCCGGACAATAACATGAATCTAGCTACGTACGAACTCTCGTCACCTCGTGCGTACGTAGCCCCTGCAACAAGTAGCACATACCAAATACATCATCTAGGGGTAGTTTACCACTCACAGAGTTAGACAGGAGACTTACCTCGCTCTGAAGTTCTATAATCGGCTCCAACGCCACTATAATACTCAACTCCAAGCGAAACGATCCGAAACTAGTCAAACAATGTGCAAATAGATCAAAATATACTCCGGTGCTTACAAATTAACAACTTACAACAATTCCCATCTCCGCTCGAAAAGTCAATAAAGTCAATCCCTCGGGACCACGTGCCCGGATTTCGAATTTTCGAGGATAAATTTTACCCTTAACACCACGAACTTAAATATAATTTATCCCAATTTCCATGCCCAATTTCATGGTCAAAATCCAAAAATACCAATTTCTAGATTTTTTACCAAAATTCTAAATTTTTACTAATTTTCATATTTAAATTCATATACGAACCGTGTTTTTAACTTGTAATAGGTGAGAATCACTTACCTTGTATTGTTTGATGAAAACCTCCCCTTGAAGCTCTCCAAAAATCGCCCTAACCAAGTGTAAAAGAAGAAAAATGGGCCAAATCTTGTATAAAGCCAAGTCAGACCCAGCGACATTTTCGTATATGTGGAACAATAGCTGCTTATGCGGGCCTGCTTCTGCGGAAACAAATTTCGCTCCTGTGAAAGCCTACTGTCAGCAACCCAGCGCACCTATGGAAATTCTTTCGTTCCTGGGCAGTCGCAGGTGCGACACAGCCTCGCGCACCTGCCCAATTGCCCGTACCTGCGGCACTGGCCTCGCTTCTGCGCATACGCAGGTGCGTTGCTCGCCTCCGCTTTTGCGACCTCACGCCCAGGCTGCCCAAGTCGCTTCTGCGAGCCTCACATCGCTTCTGCGACCAAACTTTCGCAGAAGCGGTTACACCAGGCTCAAATCGATCTGAATCACGTCCGAAACTCACCTGATGCGCCCCCGGGACCCCGTGCAATCATACCAACCATGCCCAAAAAATGATGCAAACTAGCTCGAGACCTCAAATCACACCAAACAACATCCAAACTACGAATCGACGATAAAATCCTTCTTTAAACTTTCAAACTTCCAAATTTCGACGAACGCGTATGAATCATATCAAAACATTCCGGAATGATACCAAATTTGTGCACAAGTCATAAATCACAATACGAACCTATTCTAAGACTCGGAATCCCAAACGGACATCGATAACATAAAAATTCACTTCAAACCAAACTTATAAAATTCTAAAACTTTTGAAAATACGCCCCGAACATACTCAACCCGAACATACGCCCAAGTCCGTAATTATTTCGGAACCTTCAAATCTCGATTTTGAGGTCGTTTACTCAAATCTCGAAATAATCTCGATTTTGAGGTCGTTTACTCAAATTCCAAACCTTAGTGATTCTCCCAACTTAAGGCTTCCAAAATTAGAAATTTTCATCCGAAACAACTCTTAACTTCCCGAAATTCAATTCCGACCACCAGTACAAGTCATAAAGCATGAGTTGAAGCTACCCAAGGCCTCAAACTGTCGAACGTCGCGCTATAGCTCAAAACGACCGGTCGGGCCGTTACAAAAACATATCTGTGAATTAGAGAGCAGTGTGAGGTATTCACAGGCAGTGTAGTCTGTGAGGGAAAATAGAGAGTGTGAGCGATATTGCAGTAAGGTGAGAATCTTAAAAGAGGGTATTATTTCTTTTGAGTGTATAGTGGTCACTGAAGTATTTTACTCTGGACTGCTGAGTGTAAAATTGCTCATTATAGTGGATTACTTTGTTGCTCCTGGGCCTGTGATTTTTTTCCTTAATCAGAAGGGTTTTCCACGTTAAAAATCTGTGTATCCTTGTTATTCTTTTTATTCTTGTTGATTACCGTATCTCGGTAGTACATTATTATTCCGCTGTTATTACCGTAAATATTATTTCTGTTCGGTTTATTCCAAAACACTTACGAGCCTAACTAATGCAACAATCTGGTAGCGGTAAACGGATACTGCCTCTAAGCTGACGACTTTAACAAGCATAAAACTAGAAAGTATTAAGATAATCAATACAATTCCAGGATAATAAATTTAGAAGTATACCAAACTGACAGAAAACCATTTCTAAGTAGCTTACGGAATAATTAGCTTCTAGCAAACCTGAGTTAACTCAACTAAATAGGACCAACTCAATGACATTCTGTTCCGTGATACTACACTAACTTGAACTACAAAATGGACAAGGGCCTGAGCCAAACAGAAATACAGTTGTAATATATACACTTAAAAAGTTCGATATTTCGAATTATATAGAAATACCGACTCTAATACCGAATACCGAACCGAAGAATACAAATATTAATACTAATATCGAAGGAAAGTACAGAATAACAATGAACCGAATTAATTTGGTCCTGTCCGATTTTTCGATTTCTCGTTATTTATTTATGCCCACCCCTAAATTGTCCAGCGGCTTCAATACGACATTAGCATACACAGATATACATCCAAATGCCATTTATAATTCATGTTCTGGTAAGATATTCTCCAAAATCAGCCTCCCTTTCACAAACCCTGCCTGGTTTGAAGATATTAAATTTGGAAGCATATAATCGCCCAACTTGTCTAGTAATAATGGAAAAAACCTTATTGATGAAATTACATAGGCTTAATTATCACTTCATATATAGTCTGATAAACCTTGCGAATTACTCAATAGAAGTGTCGAGTGAACAAACTTGGTAAGATCTATCTGCTCTGCTGAAGAATAAAGGGGCAGCGCGGTGCACTAAGTTCTCGTTATGTGCGGGGTTCGGGGAAGGGCTGAAAACAAAGGTCTATTATACATATTCTTATTCACCATTCTGCAAGAGACTGTTTTTACTGCTTGAACTCGTGACCTCCTGGTCACATGATAGCAACTTTACTAGCTACGTTAGGATTCCGCCTAAGAATGATTATAAATAAATAGCAAAATAAATGTTTAATTGAGAAGGAGGCGAAGAAGAAAAGATGAACACACATAGAGATAGACACAGCGCACGCACACTATAATGAGAAAGTTTGTCCAAAAATATGAAACGCGAAAATGACAAGTGTAGCATTTTCTGACATAAACTCAAATATTATTAGCTAGCAAAGTGTTAAGAAAAGTCAACCTAATTGAGAAATTATCAAGGGCCACAAGTTTTTATCAACTTGGTTCTTTTGTCAGTGGTATTGCTGACAAAAAATGGAAGAAACATCAAAATATTTGTTGAGAGAAATGGCAATATTTATGATCACAAAGACTTTTCTTGACCTTTCATCATTTGCATTGCAAAGTACAGTACAATAGTGTTAGAAGCATTGCAACTGCAGGTTGCTTGCTTCATTCAAAAACCAAATCCCCATAAACCAAAAAAACAAAAACAAAAGGTAAAATAATAAAAAGAAAAAGGGAACCCAAGAGAAAAAAAAAACCACCCCATCCTAAGAATAATGTGACTTTAGGTAACAACAACAAATACAGCGTAATCTTATATGTGAGGTATAAAGATGGTAGTGTATACGTAGATTTTATTAATATCGTGTACACGTAAAAAAATTATTTCTGATAGACACATTGAGGTCATTATCTTTATTTCCTCTTGTTTTGCTCATCACAATCAAGAAGTTCCTCTAGCAACTTATCATCCAAACATTCAAATTCAAGAACTTCCCTCGATGATGAAGAACCAGTATAAAAATGTGAAGAGCTACTAGGCAAATTATATTCCTCAGGAAAATTAAGTATAGCTAAATGACCTCTCATTGAATAAGCTGCCCTATCATAAGCTCTTGCTGCATCTTCAGCCGTGTTATATGTCCCGAGCCATACCCGAGCCCCTTGTCGAGCCGAGTCGCGAATCTCCGCCGCGAATTTCCCCCACGGCCGCCTTCGGACGCCTCGATATTTTATCTCTCGGCCACTGCCACCATTTTTAGTCTCCATTTTTCTGCCATGGCTTGGCTCTTCATCCATGTTTATTTCATGCAGAATGAGGTGGCTAAGTAAATTTGCGCTTATAAAGGTGTTCAAAAAAGTTTGGTCTTAGTTTTGAAAAATAGAAGGTGGATAATGTGCCACGTGGAATATCCTAGGGCCCAGAAATGTTCCCACGTGTAAAAGAACCTTCTATTTAGACCAAAGTTTTAATGCAGTGTATCTGGATGGTCAACGTGATGGCTTTGAAAAAGAATTCAAGTCTTCTTTTCTTTTCATCTGCTTTTTAATTTTGCATGCATGTCTATTCTGTTCCATTTCTATTTTTAGATTTAATTGATAAAACATTAAGTTTGAAAATAACTAAAAATGTTTTAAGCAATTGGGACAAACATGAATATATGTTTGTATGAATATATGTTTGTAGTATACTGAATTAATTGATGTGAGGTCATATGCTTAGGCACTTGGCTCTTACGTATTACGAAATAATATAAACTAGTCTTTTCTCCTATAGTATATTTAATTGTAGGGTATATATTCATTGAATAAATAATGAATTAAATACTGCCAAAAACAAATCAGTAATGGGGTAGAATTTTCAATTCTTGTACAGTGTAGGATTTTAAATGTTTAAGGTGGGAGTGCGTGTATAAATGATATTATTTATATAGATTAAAAATGGTGCTAATAAGATCAAATATATTAAGATTAGATTCGTTCGATGTAAGCTTTGAAAACTTGGCTTACGTATATAGGATGATGATTTAACTAAACTACTAAAAGGGCAGAACTACATTCATTAAAGTATTTTTTCACTATACGTAGAATCCCATTGATGGAACAATCCTGTGATCTATTCTAGCTCCTTACATTGAATTGATAATCTATTTTATAACCTAATACTAGCTAAACTTGTTTAATTTCATTGTATCAGCAATATGTGCTTTGAAGAACCTATTAAGTGGATATATTTTGAAATCATTTCTATTGAAAAAGTAAACAAAAAGATCAAACGTTGTGATCGAGATGGAAAACAGCGTATAGAGATTCCGTTGTTAGTTCTTAGAAGAAACAATTCGCATAATACAATATTGTTTTAAGGTCCTGTTTTTAAGTCCATAGCTTGTAATACCATGTTAGTTTGAGTGTCCGTATGGATTACTAAATAACCTGATTTTTTACCGTTTTCCTTAAACGTAAAGCAAATAGGCAATAAAATGAACACGGTAATTTTACGTGGAAAATCACCCGACTCAAAAGGTGCAAAAATCACGACCTACCACGTAAGATTTTCAACTCCAACTCAACTAGAACGATGAGCCAAAATGTATCAATTACAAGATTGTAATTAAATATTCTCCAGTATTCCTACTACTCCTATTTGATTCACAAGATACTGTAACTTGTAAAGCAAAATACTCATTCCAACTCACTAATTGTTTATGACACTTGATTACAACTCAATTTCCTAAAACACATTCACTAGACTGACTCGGAAGAATACAAGACAAGTACTCAACACAAATAAATGACCTATGACTCTTTAGTTGATGTGTAAAAGGATAGTTCAGAAGTCTAAAATCGATCCAATTTAAAACACAACTTGAGATCTTCTAGGAGTCCTATTCATAGTCAGCTTCTTCTTTGATAGGACTCCTACTGTTCCAAGGATTTCACAAGCTTTGGGACTTTTGTCTCTGACTGAATTATCCGTATCTTCTTGAGCAACGGCCCTTATCACTTATAGCAGGCTTCTTCCACCAAACTCGGACCTAGGTAACTTTGAGATAAAGTTACTGCCGTGTACAGACGTACAAGTATCAATCATGAGGAGCTGATCCTTTATCCTGAGGAGCTAGTTCTTCACAACAGTTAAGCAGCTATGTTGAGGACATAGTTCTTTGAGCATTTAGTCACACTTTGTTAATCATCAAAACTTCAATACTCAACAAATTCCCCCTTTTTGATGATGACAAACTTTGTACATAGCAGAACCGGATAATCACATCAAAGAACCAGATAATCATAACAAGTGATAAGGACTATTGACAGATATGTATGTTCACAACACAACCCACAATCTTCCAACCTTTATCTTCCCTCTTTTGGCATCATCGAAAACACACAAAAAATATTAGATATTAAGCACAGATAATGTAAGATTCAAGGACAAACATGCGACAACACAAGCTTAAGAAAAGGCAAATAGACTAGGCTAATGATCCAATATAGTACAAAGCAGTAAAGCAGAGCAATAGGAGACATTAAGTAGTGCCAAAAGAAGCCCAGTGCCTTGTCTTCATCATTAGAACAAAATAAACTAAGCATACTGCAAACTACTCAGACTAAGACAAAAAGGAACAAAAGATAAGGTATCACTGGAATAGCAAAAGAACTAAGGACACTGGAAAGTAACGGGGTCATGGGTGAGAAGCAGAGGGGGTCAAATATTTCACAAGGGTGGAAATCTGTTGGGAATAAGCCTCCCTATCTCTTCTAAGTTCTTCCCTGAGTTGCTTTGTTTCCTTTCTCAGCTCATTATTGTCTTCACAAAGTTTGGCATTCTCTTCAACAACCAACTCCAACCTCTTGCTGAGCTTTGCAGCCCTATTACTCCCAGGTAGAATAACAGATCTTGTGGGTCCTCTTGCGTTGATCTCCTCATACCCACACTGCTTGAGGGTAACAATATCCAAAACGTCATTGTGGTTTCCAAACTTAAGCTCAAGTAAGGCAATGTTGAGCTTGTCAAACAGCTCAGTCAACATAAAACCATAAAGCATGGCATTCTTGGGTTTGGAAGTATCTGCAGCTCTTGTCATGTGCTGAATCATCAGGCTAAGAAGATTGATAGGTCTACCAGTGTCAAGCAGCTCCATCATAACTATGTCCAATAGAGTAGCTTCATGCCTTCTCTCAGACCTCTGAAGAATGCAGGAGTTGACAAAATAAAACAGTAATTTTTGGAAGGGAGTCATATCAGTCTTGTACACTTTCTGGGGAGCATCTAGTTCAAATTTTTGGGAGAACTTCCTGGTGATCACAATGCCAGTGTTAACATCATTGTCTATGGCTGGCCATTTCTTCTTTAAGTAATTGTCAAATCCCAAGGAAGAGATATTCAGAAGCATCCCCAGCTCCTCAGCATCAAACTCCATTTCAAATACCCCTACCTTACTCTTAACTACCTTCCCATCAAATTTGAAGTTTGCATAGAACTCTACCACAGCAGGAACACATACTGGGGGAAATCTTTGACAAATATGTGCTCTCACCCCTGTAGCTCAAGTTTTTCCACCAGTTGAGCCATCCCCTTCTTATTAGTGTTCACAAGAATCTTCCCATTCAATATTTTTCTGTTCCTGAACTTTGTGAGTCGATCAACTGTAGTGGGCACATTCTTTCTTATCTTACTACTACTGGCCCTTGTAGAAGAGGTAGCAGGTTTGGTGACTTTGGCACCCTTTCTATTTGGTGTAGCATAATTAGATGGTAAGGCAGAGTTAGTCTCATCTTCTCCATCCACCTCAACAATAGGTTCCATAATTGAGACCTTCTTCTTTGGCTTCTTTGCACTTCTAGACTCCTTAATGATTTGTGAATCAACAACCTTTCTTTTACTCCTTGTGAGAGGAGTTCTAGCAGGAGGAGCCACTTATTTCTTTGTTGAGACTACTGAATTTGTAGATTTCATAGGGGTCTTCCTGGATTTCTTCCCTACCTCAGATAGTGGCACATCATCTTCATCTTTACTAACTTCCTCATCTCCACTGAAATGAGTTAACAAAGACCCTGATTATTGAGTCCTTGCCTCTTCACCAGTTTCTTCTGAAGGGGATATGACAGTGTTTCCAGTTGTCATGGAGCCTTCAAATTCCTCACTCGCATTCCCTTCTTCTTCCTCACTCTCTTCATCACCTCCTTCACTCTCACTCACTTTTTCTAGATCCTAACCCTCACTTTCAGAGTCCTCATTTTCTTTACTATGATTTTCTTCTTCTACATAGTCATTAGCCTGTTCACCTATTTTATCATATGTATCACTCTCCTTCTCATATCCAGATGCTCCCTCATTCTCACTCCTCTCTTCTTCATTGGCTATGTTTTGACCATCATGCTCCTCATGACTGTTCACAACTTCTTCTTCTTTTTCACCCCCATCATCTTCCTCATCCTTAGTCCAACTAAAAGATAGGACATCAGAAGCCTTCTTTTGCACAGGGTCTTTACTTCCTTCCTCCTCAACCACAGGCTCCACAGCCGTAGCATCTACCTCCTTCCCCAGATCCTATACACCCTTTTCTACAGTGAATTTGTCCACTGGTGGCTTCTTACTTGTGGATGGGAGAGTATCTAGGGGTGTAGCATCTATAGCAGACACCAAAACATCTGATTTGGAAGGAGGATGTCGTACCTGATCAGTAGTAACTGGAACTGATTCCCCTCGAACCACAAATTCCTTGGCTACAGTGTTACCCTGCGTAGCAGCATCAAGCACTTTCTTGACAGATTTTCTTGGAGTAGCTTTGACCTTTATTGACTTAGAGGTATTTTACATAGGAAGCCCAAGTGCTTGGGTGGTTGATTTTGGAGGATGGGATACAGTGGAGGTGGGAATGATAGGAACACTATGAAAAGTAGGAATAGGGGATGATGATGTATGTATAGTGGAGGATATCGAAGGAGAAAGAGCAGGTGTGCGTGTGGGTTCCCTTGATGGCTTGGCATTTTTCTTCGATTTGGGCTTCATGATTTTGGGTTTTGTTTCAGCATTTGTTGATGATTTTGCTTTAGAGGGTATTTGACTAACTTTAGGCATGGTGATCAAATGAGAGTCTCAAAGAATAGAAAGAGAGAATTAGTTCGTGATAATTGCTTTTGATTCTTGCTTAAGGTTTGAGAGAAATAGTGAGGTATGAGAAGCTGATCATAAGAGTCCTTTAAAGGCGTTACTCCTGATTTGACTGGAAGAGATAAGGTTACCGAATTTAAGTTCTAAGTGGATTCTTATAACGGTTACTTTGACTGTTAGGATTTCAGGAGTAATTGATCTCTAATTACACTAGGATTCCCCCTTAATATTTGACGAGAAGACAATTGGAAGTGATACCAATGAAATTAGAAGTATGAGAATAGAAATAATTTTAGAATATAAAGTCTTAGTGACTTAAGACAGTGTGGCACGTACCTGAGTCAAAGAACCAACTCCTTATTTGTTTCTGCAATAAAGTTTCAACACTTCATATTAGTATCATGCAACACAATTATCAGCCAGATTTTCCAAGCAAGTGTGTGAGCTTAATACAAGTACAAATTTGAATAAAAAATATTGTACTTAATTATCTACATCTTATTATGCCTTTTTCTAGCCAATCACTGGGGTTTAACTTAGTGGGAAGAGTTGATTAGACCTAGTTCTAGTCTATTCCTTTCAAAGTGATCCCTACTATCATGCCCCAACCTTGGGGAGCGCGACTGGCGCTCAACCGAGTGAACCCGGTCGAGCAAGCCTATTAAACCTTTCCTACCCGACTAATTCATAATCCAAAAAGGGATCGCATCACCATTTGTAAAACAGGGAGAGATCAGTTATATAAATATATAAACGTTGCTAGTTCATTTTTCCTTATATACATTATGCCATAGTTGAGTTCCCAAAATACAACTCGATCCAACGACCACCCCAACATACATACATGACCCACATAAACGTCTACGGAGCCTCTAAGAGTACAAAAGAGCAACATGACAATGCCAGCAACAAGACCCCGACTATACCTCAAAATATGAAAACTTATACAAAAGGAGGACTACATGACCCCTGGGAGAAATGGGGCTCACCAAGACTGCTGTAAGGAGAGAAAGAGAGCACCACCTATCTGCGATCGACACTATCTGCGATGGAACCACCTATATCCATTCAAAGATGTAGCGCCCCCGATAAAAAGGACATTAGTACTGTCGAATAGTACTAGTATGTAAGGCAAACACCAATCTTAGTAGAATGAACAGTGAAACAAAAAGAAGGCAGTCACAAAAAATCAATAAGAGTTTCATAGAAATACAAAGAAAACACCAAGTAAGGGTCACATAGTTTCTAATTCAATCTTTCCATCTTTTTAGATTAATAATCTTTAGTGCCAAAGCCACAACTCACAATGCCACCATATTTTTACACGGAGTCCAGTCTCGGCCCGACCGGCTAAGCCATCTTAAGTGAGACATATCCATATCCACAATGTAAATTAATACTTCCAATACAAATGCCACTATGTGTACATCATGGCGTCCGATCTCGGCCCGATCGGCTAAGCCATCTCACTTGAGACATAACCTCTTTCAATTGTTCACTAAATTCATATTTCTTTCCCATCTTTCGTTACATGGCACAAACAGCCTCATTTATTAAGTAGTTCTTGGCACTTGGGAATATTTTACAATTCAAGTCTTTTCCCTTTTTATCCGTTCAAATAACATCATCACATAAGGCATTGCACACATAAGGGGAGAAGCTTTGAAATAACATAATTACGTTCTCAAATATCATTATGACATAGTAACCATCTAAAACAATTAGGGAACATGAATCTTTCAATCCAACATACTAAGGAAAACAATTCTAGTATGATCAAGTTAGAACTTACACCTATCATTTGGACACCAGGAGTTCGATTCTAGGAAGAAGAGAGTTAGCCATACATACCTTAATTTCGCTTCTTTAGACTCTACAATTATCCGGAACCCTTAGCAACCTCAATCTATTTTAGCAACATACAAATTGAACCTAGAATTAGAAAAACGTTCATGGTTCTAACTCACTTTTTCCACACACTCTTTATCACACATGCATTCAAGATAAATCACCCTCATACCTATGAAGTATCACCCTAGTACCCCATTATAGCTATGTTTGAAATTAAGAGCTGGGGTGATGAAGCCTTACCTTTCAGGATGAAAATTTTGGTGCTCTACTTGAATATTTCCAAGCTTTGAGTGATGATTGAAGATTAATTGATGAAAATTAGGCCCTCCCTCTAGAACCCTCTCTCTCACTCTAAAAATATCAAAAAATGAGCTCAAAATAGACCTAAGAGTTGTTTTAATGGAATGGGGGTCGGGTTTTAAATTAAGAAAAATGGTGCCCCGACACAGGTCTGCGGTCGCATATGCGACCGCATAATGGTTATGCGGTCCGCAAAGTGACCGCAGAAATGGCCCTCAGGGGCCTAAACTTTCGGCTCAGGTATGCGACCAGTATGCGGTCCACATACTTATTCTGCGGTCGCATAATGCACCTCAGAAACCCAAGAGGAATTATGCGACCGTATGCGGTCCGCATATCGATTATGCGGTTGCATAATCGACCGAAAAACTGACCTCAAATTGGCCAAGCTTACTACTTCACTCTGCGGCCATTATGCGATTCGCAGAAACACTTTCTTCTGCGAAACATTTTACTATAGTAACACAGGAATCTATCTTGGCACCAAGAAACCCTGAGTTTTTGGTTAAAATTTTTACGGGTCCTTACACCTACTCAGAGCTTTAATAAAAATATTAGTAATTTGATCTTCAGTTTTACAAAAGTTAATTGAGATATTCCACTTTTCAACATTGTCTCTGAGAAAGTGATGTCTAATGTCAATGTGCTTGGTTCTCTTGTGCTGACATGGATTTTTAGCAATGTTTATAGCACTGGTGTTATCACAAAAAATGGGAACACAATTAACAAATATATCATAGTCTCTTAGTTGTTGTCTTATCCATAGCAACTTAGCACAACATGATGTTGCTTCCATATATTCAGCCTCAGCTGTAGAAAAGTCCACTGAGTTTTGCTTTTTGGTTCCCCAAGATACCAATCAAGAACCTAGAAAATGAGTTATTCCTGAAATACTTTTCCTGTCAACATGAAAACCTGCATAGTCAGTATCAACATAACCAACTAGATCAAAGCTATACCCTCTGGGATACCATAGACAGAGGTCAGGAGTCCCTTTGAGATATCTTAGTATCCTTTGACAACCTTCATGTGAGATTCCTTGAGATTTTCCTGAAATCTTGCACATAGTCTCACACTGAACACTTTATTAGGCATGCTTGCTGTGAGGTACAACGGTGAACCAATCATTCCTCTATATAGTTTCTGTTCCACACTTTTCCTTTCTTCATCAATGTCTAGCTTTGTTGCAATTGCAATGGGTGTGTCAATGGACTTAGAGAAATCCATGTTGAACTTCTTCAGTAGTTCTTTGATATATTTCTACTGATGTATCATGGTTCCAGTAGGTGTTTGCTTGATTTGTAGCACCAGGAAGAAGTTTAATTCACCCATCATGCTTATTTTAAACTCATTTTCCATCATCTTAGCAAATTTCTTGCACATTGCTTCATTGGTAGCCCCAAAGATAATGTCATCCACATACACTGGCACAATCAGAATATTCTTCCCTCTGCTTCTTAGAAATGGAGTGCTGTCCACTTTTCCTCTTACAAAGTTATTGGCTAAGAGGAATTTTGAGAGCCTTTCATACCAAGCTCTTGGAGCCCGTTTCAGTCTATAAAGAGCTTTATCTAGTTTGAACGCATAGTTAGGAAATTCTTCACTTTCGAATCCAAGAGGTTGTTTGACAAACACTTCCTCCTTCAGGTAACCATTCAAAAAGGTTCTCTTTACATCCATCTGATATAAAGTGAACTCCATGTGGGTAGCAAAGGATATCAACATTCTTATAGTCTCCATTCTAGCTACAGGTGAAAATGTCTCATCATAGTCAATGCCATCCTCTTGATTGTATCCTTGAACCATCAGTCTGTCCTTGTTTCTTGTGATATTTTCTTGTTCATCCAACTTGTTTTTGAACACTCATCTGGTACCTGTGATAGTTCTGTTCTTGGGTTTCTATACTAGGTGCCAAACCTTGCTTCTCTCAAACTGATTTAGCTCCCCTTGCATGGCTATGAACCAGTATGGATCCTTTAGAGCTTCTATGATGGTCCTAGGTTCAACCCGTGAGAGGAATGTTGTGAGTGCACATAGATTTCTTAGAGAAGACCTGATTTGCACCCCCTGCATTTGGATCAGAGATGATATTCTCAAGAAGATGTGAGCTTTGATGCTTCCATGGTCTGATCAGTATACCTAGAGAAGATTCACCCGAGGAGTGACTCAAAGGAGCAGGTTCAATAGGTGTGCCTTAATTAGTCTGGTAAGTATTTAGACTAATTCTTTCTTCTCCTTGTTCCTCATGATCACTGTCAATTTCCTTGTTTTTTCAGGTCCATCTTCATCAGATTCCTTTGTATCTCCATCACCAGTGAATCCTATGTCATAATATTCATCCTAAGACCTTTCTCAGCCAAATTGTTAGATTCATAAAAAATAACATGTATATTTTCTTCCACACACATAGTTCTTTTATTAAAAACCTTATATTTCTTACTATGTGGAGAATAACCCAAGAAAATTCCCTCATCATTTTTGTCATCAAACTTACCTAGAGCGTCTTTCCTATTATTATTGCACAAAACATTTACACCCAAAGGCTCTCAGGTCTCGATGTTGGGTTTTCCTCCTCGAAGTAACTCGTCGGGAGTTTTCTTAAGAGTGGGTCTGATCATGAATCTATTTAGCACGTACCAAGCAGTACTGATTGCCTCAACCTAGAAACTCTTAGGTAGTCCACTGTCAATCTACATGGTCCTCCCCATATCTTCTAAGGATCTATTCTTTCTTTCTACAACCCCATTTTGTTGTGGAGTTCTAGGAGCAGAGAAATTATGATCAATACCATGTGAGCCACAGAACTCAAGGAATTTTGAATTTTTAAATTCAGTTCCATGGTCAGTTCTTATACTTAAAACATTGCACCCTAGCTTTTGTTGAATCATTTTGACAAATGCACAGAAAACATCAAAGGTTTCATCTGTGGATCCCAAAAATAAAGTCCAGGTATACCTGGAGAAGTCATCAACAATCATAAATACATATTTCTTACCTCCTCTGCTCCTTATTCTCATTGGTCCACATAGGTCTATGTGAAGGAGTTCCATAGGTTTAGAGGTACTTATAAACTTTTTAGACTTAAAGGATGACCTAATAAATTTTCCTCTAACACATGCATCACATACTTTGTCAGAGGTGAACTCAACTTTAGGTATCCCAAGGACCAAGTCCTTTGCTGTCAACTTGTTAAGTTGAGAGAGACTAGCATGCCCCAGTCTTTTATGTCATAGTAGTGGATCATCTTCCACTACACACAAGCATGCGTGCTCACTCCGAGGAAGTGACATAATCGATATCTTATAGACATTGTTATGTCTCTTACCCTTTAACACAATTTCATCAGTATCAAGCTTAGTGATAGTGCAAATTTCAGAATTGTATTTTACCTCATTTCCCTTGTTGCACATTTGAGAGATGCTAAGAAGATTATGTTTAAGACCTACCACATAATACACATCTTCTATAGCTTGAGAAAGTTACTTGCCAACCTTGTCAATACCTGTTATCTGGCCCTTTTTCCCATTTCCAAATGACACTCCCTCTTTGGAAATATATCAGTGAGAGAAATTTTTTTTTTATCCAGTCATATGTCTTGAGCATCCACTGTCTAGATACCAGTCCTAATTGTTTCCTCTCACCTTAGCCTGCACCAAAATTCACAAGTTAGTTTTGGGAAACCAGACAAGCTTGGGTCCCTTTTTGTTCAAAAAATGATGAATCAGATCCCTTCTTGACCAGAAGGGGAGGGGATTATAAGCTATTTTCTTGTTAACCTTAATCCACTTAGTATGAACAGGAGGATTAACCTTTGGCTCCTCTTCCTTTTTTATATTTTTAGCAATACCAAAGGTGTTTCTAAACTAAGCATAAATTAAGGCATGGCAAGTATTTCTAAAGTGTCCTACTCTTCCACAATGAGTACACATGTTATTATCAGAAATTCCTACATACTTTGGGTCAAACTTTGGGACAGATTTTCTGTAGCCAATTCCAGATTTGTTAGAGCTACAGTTTTCATTCAGCCAATTCAAGGCATCAGATGATCTATGCCATTTGTTTAGTCTGGAGGATTCATAATTAGCCCTTTCTAGGTTTTCATGCAGGACTTTATTTCTACATTCAGCATCACAAAGATTATCATTTGTAATTTTTAATTCCTTTTTCATCTTATCCCGCAGATCACTCATTTTTCCTTTGTCATGTATATCAGGAGACTTTTTATTCTCAAAAGTAAGCTCAAGAACCTAGTTCTTAAGATCTTTGACCTATTTATCTAATCTAGCTTTGTAAGATTCATGCTCTTTGGTATCAAGTTTGACACAAGAAAGGTTGCTTATTGGCTGATTATTTTCAGTACTCATTTTATCCATTCCATTCATTAAGGTCACAATTATGGCCATCAGTTGTTTTTGGACATAGCATGAATATTTTCTTTCAAGTTAGATATACTTACCTGATTTGCTTCATCTTCAGTTTCTGAATCACTCATGGCCATCATTCCTATCACTTCTTCCTCTATTTTGGATTCTTCAATTGCCATCAAAGCCACATCGATGCTTTCATTTCCAAAGTCAGTTTCCAAGGTCTTCTATATATCATGAGCAAAGATGCAAGAGGATACTCTGAGGAGTATGTTTCTAGGCAAGCTTTTGTAGAGCTGGTCCTTTGCTTTAGCATTTTTCTGAACTAGCTGATGATCTTCCTCATCGAATTCCTCTTCTCTTTTGTTGAACTTGTTTCCTTAACTATCTAATTTGGTTGGGAGGATTGGTCTATGACTGACAATTACCCATAGGTCAAAGTCAGTAGCCTGAAGAAATATTTTCATACGCAGCTTCCATTCATCATAGTGATGTTCATCAAACAAATGAGGTATTTCAATGTGCATTCCAAGTTGTACTAGGGGTTCTATCTTCACGGCTTGGTTGTTCATCAATCACAGCATAGAGACTTATAGCCTAACCCTCTTTTTGTATCGAACTGACAGGTCATTTTTCTTTCTAGATGTTCCCCTAAATAAGACTCTTTGTATGTGCTTTTACTATTTTATGACTTGTGGGGATGGCTAGTTCGGGTTTGGAAGGGTTCGGTTGAAATCGGAATACTTAGTTCCTTAATATTTGTTTAAAAGGGTTAAGTTTGACTTGAGTCAACATTCTGAGTAAACGATCTCAGAATCCTAATAGGTTTGTATGATAATTTTGGACCTGGGCATATGTTCAGATCGGGCTTTGGATAACCCGGAAGCATTTCGGCGCTTAATACTGAAAATTAGCACATTGAAGGTTTTAAAGTTCTTTAAATTTAGTTTGAAGTAGGTTTTGGTGTTATTGAGGTCCGTTTGGGATTCTGAGCCTGGTAATAGTTCCGTATGTTGATTTAATACTTTCACGCAAAATTTAGTATCATTCCGAGTAGTCTAAGTATGATTCGGCGCATTTGGAGTAAGTTGAAAACTTGAAGTCCATAATTTGATTCAATATTATTTTGGGGAGCGATTCTTAGTGTCGATGTTGTTTTACGCATTTTGAGAGTTTGAGTAGGTCTGTATTATGTTTATGGACTTGTTGGTATATTAGAGTGGAGTCCCGAGTGGCTCGGGTATGTTTCGGCCCGCCCGGAGTTAAGTTGAAAACACCAGAATTTGTTGTTCTGGTTTCCTTCTTCGCAAACGCAGAAGGACCCTCACGTTCGTGATGAACGATTTGGGGACAGGGGGCTTTTGCCCTTCGCGTTCACGAGTACCGGGTCGCGTTCGTGGAGACTTGGACCATTGACCTTCGCGTTCGCATTTGGCAGGTCGCGTTTGCGTAGAAGCCTGGGCCTGGGCAACCCAGTTGCCCTATGCGTTCGCGTGTTGGGCCCCGCATTTATGAGGTGTAGGCAACCCAGTGCATCGCGTTCTCATAGGTACTCTCACATTAGTGTAGAGCGTTTTCCCCCGGCTCTTTATCTTAGCCTTCACGATCGCGAGAGTTTGGCTGCGATTGCGTATAAGGACCACTTGATAGAAATATTTTAAAAACGGGACTTATGCTATTCTTGGCTGATTTTCTTTCGTCTCTTGGGCGATTTTGGAGCTCTTAGAGAAGGGTTTTCATCTATCACTTAGAGGTAAGTAATTTTTATCCAATGTAAGTTAAATATATAGATTATATGTAGATTTTAACAAGAAAAATTATGAAAATTATGGGTTTAGTTGAAAAACCTAAATTTTAATAAAAATGAGATTTAACCACGAAAATGATTATGGAATTGGGTGAAAATTATATATTTGAGTTCGTGAGGTTATGGGTAACATTTATCTTCAATTATTTCTGGAATCCGGGCACGTGGACTTGGCGGTGGATTTTAGGAATCTTCCAATTTGAGTTGGGTAATTACTCAAATAGTTAAATTATGAGCCTTTGAGCATTATTGATTAATTTATATAACATTTGACTAGTTTTGGATTGTTCGACACCGATTTGAGGCTTTAGTAAGAATTTATGGGCCGGAAAGTGAACTTTGAGATGAGGTAAGTCTACTACCTAACCTTATAAGAGGGAATTTACCTCATAGATGATTTAAATTACTATTTTCTCCTAATTGTGGGGGCTACGTACGCACGAGGTGACGAGAGTCCGTGCGTAGCTACTAATTATGTTTATGTCCAGGTAGTCTAGGACCGAAATCATGAAATACTTGTAATGCTTGCACCCTATTTGTTAGTTAAAGTGCCTAAATTGTATTGGAACTTGATAGAGGAATTGTAAAAGACAGACTTCCACTTACTTGAGTTTTGGTGGGATACTTGACCGTTAATAGAAATTGTGCTTCTTTATGTATTAGCCTTGTAATAGCTTTTAAATCGAATGCTTATAAAGTATCCTCTCTTCTTCTGGAGTGGGCCTAACACCTCGGCAGTAGAATATATGTATCTATGGTTCGTGCCGCTCGACCCTCGGCAATGTATACATTATTCTGGATTGGGTCATACAACCTCAGAGTAATCGTGCGTGATAATACTCGGAGCTTAATTATATTGGATATTATTTTATGGCTTGAGAAGTTTTAATTATTTAATGACAGAAATTGACTTAGGGTTTACTATTAGTGAAAGAATTATTTATTCACTACTTGTTATTGAGTTATTATTATTTTCAAAACCCATGCTTATTTAGAATTTTCTGTACTTTATTATTAGCGCATAGTAAGTAACAATGTCGACCCCTTGTCACTACTTCTTCTAGGTTACACTATATACTTACTGGCTACATGTTGTTTATGTACTCACGCTACACTTTCGCACTAACTGTGCAGGATCTGAGACAGGTGCATACCGGCACGCACCCCCGTTACTCTGAGGCCTAGTGGTGAGATGCTTCCCGAGTCATTCTGCAGCATCTGAAGTCTCTCTTTTGTATCTATTTTCTGTATACTTTAATTCAGACAGTTGTTAGAGTTTTGTATATTCTACTAGTTTCTCATACACTTGTGATACCAGGTCCTGGCACACATACTAGTAGACTGTATAGTTTTGGAGTATTTATTTCGCTATGATTGACAACTCAGTGGCTTTCATTTTATTGCATTAAATTTTCTACTCCTTAATTTCTTAATAAATAGAATTTAATCACTTGTTAACATATTAAAAAGAGCAATCACATGGTCAGTTCATCGTTGGCTTGCCGAGCGGTGAAGTTGGGCGCCATCACGGCCTATAGGAGGAATTGGGTCATGACAACATGGTATCAGAGCACTAGGTTCACGTAGGTCTCACAAGTTATGAGCAGGCCTAATAGAGTCTTGCGGATCAGTGCGGAGACGTCCATACTTATCTTCGAGAGGCTATAGGGTGTTAGGAAACTACTCTTTCTTCATCTCCTATCGTGGTGTTGATGTCTGCACCGTGATTTCAGTAGGCCTTCTCATCGGCCGACCCTATTGGTCTTCATGCTGAGGCAAAGGTCGAGGGAGGGCTCTAGCTCGTAGTAGAGGGTGGGGGCATCCTAGAGTTGCTCCAGTTCTACCACCAGTGGATCCGGTAGAGGATCCTATTATTGAGAAACAGGGCGAGGTGCCTGCGGCAGAGCCAGCCCCAGTGGATTTCATGTCCGCATCGAGATTCCACGAGCTCATGGGCCGTATATTGCGGTTCATGGATTCTATGAATCAGGCTGGTTTTTTTCCAGCAGACCCGGCCACATCTCAGGCGAGGGGGGAGCGCAGACCCCTACCGCTCAGGCTCCAAGTCATGCAGCTACCGTATATCAGACCCCGGGCACACAACCCATGGGCGGAGCCCAGCCAGTTGCAACAGCTATACCTAAGCTCAGACCAGCTGCGGTCGGCGAGCCGCAGAAGCTATTGGATAGATGGACCAAACTATACCCTCTAGTTTTCGGAGGTGAGCGACATGAGGACCCCTAGGACTTCATTGATCGGTGCAGGGACATGCTGCACAACATGAGGATATTAGAGTCCCACGGGGTGGACTTTACCACATTTTAGTTGGAGGGCAGGGCCCGTAGATGGTGGCAGTCTTATCATCTCTGCAGACCAGCAGGTTCTCCTCCTATGACTTGAGATGAGTTCACACGCCTCTTCTTGGACAGATATATTCCACCCTCTCAGAGAGAAGAGTTTCGGTTTCAGTTCGAGTAGCTCCAGTAGGGTCAGATGTCGGTGACCGACTATGAGGCGAGATTCTTTGAGTTGTCTCGCCATGAACTTATGATACTTCCTACCAATGTAGAGAGAGTGCCGAGGTTTGTTGCAAGTTTTCACTATGGTATTCAGGCCACTATGGCCTGAGAGGTTGAGATGGTGACTTCTTATGAGTTAGTTGTGGAGATAGCTCAGAGGATCGAGGGTGTACGTTAGTGTAGCCGAGAGTAGGCGATGATGGATAAACGGTTTCGATATTTTGGAGAGTTCAGAGATGCCTCGACTTGAGGCAGAGTTAAGTTTGTGAGGGGTCAGTCTAGCAGTCCCACGTATCTAGTACCTTCGCCTCCTCGGGGTGCTCCGGTGCGACCTTATTTCAACATACCATAGAGTTCCGACTGCCCACCAGCTATCCAGGGTTCCTCCAGTGGGTATTCAGGACATCAGGATCAAACTTCAGGTCAGTAGTCCACCGTACCGAGAGGTTTTTTCGAGTGTAGGGATCTTAGTCATGTGCGGAGGTTCTGCCCCAGGCTTCGGGGCAAGGCAGTGAAGCAAGGTCATCAGCCTATGATTATGGCACTAGCTACCACACCAGTCGTCCGGTTGCCCAGGGGCGGAGGGAAGGTGGGTAGGGGCCATGGTGGGTAGGGGCCATCCTAGAGGTGGAGGCCAGCCAGGTGGCGCTCCAGCTAGGTTCTATGCTTTTCTGGCCAGACCATATGCAGTGGCCTCAAATGCCGCGATCACAGGTATTATTTCCGTCTGCGATAGGGATGCTTCAGTACTATTTGATCCAGGGTCTACATATTCATATGTTTCATCTCTGTTTGCTCATTTCTTGGGTGTTCCTCGTGAGTCCTTGGGTACTCCTGTTTATGTGTCCACACCAGTGGGCAACTTTGTTGTTGTGGATCGGGTCTACCGGTCTTGTATCGTGACTTTCTGTGGTTATGAGACTAGAGCGGATCTTTTGTTGCTTGATATGACCAACTTTGAGATCATCCTGGGCATGGACTAGTTATCTCCATATCATGCCATTCTTGCTTGTCATGCCAAGACGGTTACCTTGGCGATGCCAGAGTTGCCGAGATTGGAGTGGAAGGGTTCGTCTGTCTGTGCATCTAGTCGGGTCATCTCTTTTCTGAAGGCTCGACACATGGGCGAGAAGGGTTGTTTGGCTTATGTTAGGGACACTACTACAGAGACTCCGGCGATTGATTCAGTGCCCATAGTCCGAGAGTTCTCCGATGTGTTTCCTTCTAACCTTCCTGGCATGCCACCAGATCGTGATATTGACTTCTGTATTGACTTGGATCCAGGTACCCAGCCTATATCTATCCCACCGTATCGCATGGCTCCGAAAGAGTTAAAGGAGTTAAAAGAGCGGCTTGAGGAGTTGCTAGCAAAGGGGTGCACTGGTGTTATTTGTGAAGTAAAAAGATGGGACTATCCGGATGTGCATTGATTACCGCCAGTTGAACAAAGTGACCATTAAGAACAAGTACCTATTGTCGTGTATTGATGATTTTTTTGACTAGTTGTAGGGTGCCATGGTGTACTCTAAGATCGACTTGAGATCAGGGTACCATCAGTTGACGATTCAGGATTCGGATGTTCCGAAGACGGCTTTCCGGACTTGATATGGCCATTATGAGTTTCTAGTGATGTCCTTCGGTTTGACTAATGCTCTGGCGGCATTTATAGATTTGATGAACCCGGTGTTCATGCCATATATTTATTTGTTTGTCATTGTCTTCATTGATGACATTTTGATCTACTCGTGTAGCATGAAGGAGCACGAGCAACATTTGAGAGTGGTATTTCAGACCTTGCGGGAACAAAAGTTATATGCTAAGTTCTCCAAGTGCGAGTTCTGGTTGAATTTTGTGGCATTCTTGGGGCATGTTGTATCAGGCGAGGGTATTGAGGAAGATCCCAAGAAGATCGAGTTAGTTCAGAGTTAGCCTCGTCCTACCATGGCGACTGAGATCAGAAGCTTCTTAGGGTTAGCAGGTTATTATCGCCGGTTTATGGAGGGCTTCTCATCTATTGCAGCACATTTGAATAAATTGACCCAGAAGGGTGCTCCGTTCCGATGGTCCGACGATTGTGAGGTGAGCTTTCAGAAGCTCAAGACCGCATTGACTGCAGCACTAGTGTTAGTGTTGCCTTCTGGATCAGGGATGTATACTGTGTATTGCGATGCTTCACGCATTGGTTTGGGTTGTGTATTGATGCAGGAGGGGCGAGTTATTGCATATGCTTCACGTCAGCTGAAGCCCTACGAGAAGAGTTACCATGTACATGATTTGGAGTTGGTCGCGATTGTTCATGCTCTTAAGATCTGGAGGCATTATCTTCATGGGGTGTCCTGTGAGGTTTACACCGATCTTCGCAGCTTGCGGCATTTGTTCAAGAAGAGGGATGTAAATTTGAGGCAGCGCAGGTGGCTTGAGTTAATAAACGATTATGATATTACCATCCTGTATCATCCGGGCATGGCGAATGTAGTTGCGGATGCCTTGAGCAGAAAGGCGGAGAGTATGGGTAGCTTGGCATTCATTTCAGTAGATGAGAGGCCATTAACTTTGGACATTCAGTCCTTGGCTAATAGACTTGTGAGGTTGGATATTTCAGAGCCCAGCCAAGTTCTTGCATGCGTCGTCGCTCAGTCTTCATTATTCGAGCAAATCAAGGCTCGTCAGTTTGATGATCCACACTTGTTGGTTCTTAGGGAGACGGTACTGCAGGGTGGTGCCAAGTAGGTCACTATCGGTGAGGATGGTGTTCTGCGAATCCAAGGTCGCCTATATTTTCCTAATGTTGATGACTTGAGGGAGAAGATCCTAGAGGAGGCACACAGTTCTCGGTATTCTATTCATCCACATGCTACGAAGATGTATCGCGACTTGAGGCAGCATCATTGGTGACGGCAGATAATGAAGGACATAGTCGAGTATGTGGCGAGATGTCTAAATTGCCAGCAGGTTAAGTATGAGCACCAGAGACCAGGTGGCCTACTCCAGCATATGACTATACCTGAGTGTAAATGGGAGCGCATTACTATGGACTTCGTAGTTGGGTTGCAACGGACCTTGCAGAGGTTTGATGTAGTTTGGGTTATCGTTGACAGGTTGACCAAGTCGGCACACTTCATTCTGGTTGTGACCATGTATTCTTTAGAGATGTTGGCCCATATTTACATTTATGAGATTGGTTGGTTTCATAGTGTGACTGTCTCCATCATATCAGATAGAGGCCCTCAGTTACTTCGCATTTCTGGAGGGCAATATAGAGTGAGTTCGAGACCCGGGTAAAGCTAAACACAACCTTTCATCCGTAGATCGACGGGAGGGCGGAGCAGACAGTTCAGATATTGGAGGATATGCCCAGAGCATGTGTGATTGACTTCGGAGGGCAGTAGAATCGATTCTTGCCTTTGGCCGAGTTTGCTTACAACAACAATTATCAGTCCAACATCGAGATGGCTCCATTTGAGGCTTTATATGGTCGATGATGTCGTTCTCCCATCGGATGGTTTGAGACAGGCGAGGCTAAGTTATATGGTACTGATTTAGTGAATGATACCTTGGAAAAGGTAAAGTTGATTTAGGAGCGACTTCGCACAGCACAATCTAGACAGAAGAGTTACGCGGATCAGAAGGTGCGTGATTTATCATTTATCGTGGGCTGGAAGGTTCTCTTAAAAGTCTCGCCGATGAAGGGAATCATGAGGTTCGGGAAGAAGGCAAGTTGAGCCCAAGGTTTATAGGTCCACTCGAGGTGTTGAGACGGATTGGGGAGGTTGCTTATGAGATTGCTTTGCCTCCCAGTATATCGGGAGTTCATCCGGTCTTCCATGTGTCTATGCTCCGGAGGTATCATGCTGACAGGTCGCATGTGTTAGAATTCAGCACGGTTCAGCTAGATCAGAGCCTGGTTTTTGAGGAGGATCCAATTGCCATTATTGACAAGAAAGTTCACCAGCTGAGGTCCAAGAAGCTTTCTGCAGGAAAGGTTATGTGGAGGGGCCAACCAGTCGAGGAGGTGACTCGGGAGGCCGAGGAGGACATGCAGAGAAGATATCTGCACTTATTCGGCACTCCAAGTACGATTCTAGACATGTTCGAGGACGAAAGTTTGTTTAAGAGGTGGAGAATGTAACGACCCGACTGGTCGTTTTGCTTTCTAGATCCTCGTTCCCCTAAATATGACTCCACATATGTGCTTTTACTGTTTTATGACTTACGGGGATGGTTAGATCGGGTTTGGAAGGGTTCGGGTTGAAACCCGAACACTTAGTTCCTTAAATTTGGCTTAAAAGGGTTAAGTTTGTCTTGAATAAATATTTTGCGTAAACGACCTCAGAACCGAGATTTGACGATTCCAATAGGTTCGTATGATGATTCTGGACTAGGGTGTATTTTCGGATCGGGCTTTGGATGACCCGGGGGCATTTCGGCGCTTAATAGTGAAAGTTCGCACATTGAAGATTTTAAATTTCTTTAAATTTGGTTTGAAGTAGGTTTTGGTGTTATCAAGGTCCGTTTGGGATTCCGAGCCTGGGACGTATGGTGATTTAAGACTTGTACACAAAATTTGGTGTCATTCCGAGTAGTCTAAGTATGATTCGGCCCGTTCGGAGCAAGTTGAAAACTTAAAGTTCATAATTTGATTCAATATGGTTGTGGGGTGCGATTCTTAGTGTCGATGTTGTTTTAAGCATTTTGAGAGTTCGAGCAGGTCACTATTATGTTTATGGTCTTGTTGGTGCATTTGGACGGAGTCCCGAGTAGCTCGGGTGTTTTTCAGACTGTCCGGAGTTAAGTTGAAAACAAAAGAATTTGTTATTCTGATTTCCTTCTTAATGAACAAGGAAGGACCCTCGCGTTTGCGATGAAGGATTTAGGGACTGGGGTCTTTTTCCTATCGCGTTCACGAGTACAGGGCTGTGTTCGCGGAGACCTTGACCGTTGACCTTCGTGTTCACGTTTGGCTGGCCGCGTTCGCTTAGAAGCATGGGCATGGGCCTGGGAAACCCAGTTACCCTACGCGTTCGCATGTTGGCCCCCGCGTTCGCGAGGTGTAGGTAGCCCAGTGCACCACATTTGCATGGGTACTCTCACGTTCACATAGAGACTTTTTCCTGGGCTCTTCACTTTAGCCTTCGCGATCATGAGAGTTTGGCCGCGATCGCGTATAAGGACTATTGGGTAGAAACATTTTAAAAATGGGACTTAAGCTATTCTTGGCTCATTTTATTTCGTCTCTTGGGCGATTTTGGAGCTCTTGGAGAGGGGTTTTCACCAAGCACTTTGAGATAAGTAATTTCTATCCAATGTAAGTTAAATACATAGATTATGCGTAGATTTTAACATAAGAAATTGTCAAAATTATGGGTTTAGTTGAAAAACCTAGGTTTTGATAAAAAATGAGATTTAACCACTGTAATGATTATGGAATTGAGTGAATATTATATATTTGAGTTCGTGAGGTTATGGGTAACATTTATCATTAAAAATTTCCGAAATCCGGGTATGTGGGCTCGGGGTGGATTTTAGGAATCTTCTAGTTTGGGTTGGGTAATTACTCTAATAGTTAAATTATGAATCTTTGAGCATGTATTGATTAATTTATATAATATTTAACTAGTTTTGGATTGTAAGGCACCAGGTTGAGGCTTTAGAACGAATTTGTGGACCAGGAAGTGAACTTTGAGACGAGGTAAGTCTCTTGCCTAACCTTGTAAGAGGGAATTTACCCCATAGGTGATTTAAATTACTGTTTGCTCCTAATTGTGGAGGCTACATACGCACGAGGTGATGAGAGTCCGTGCGTAGCTACTAATTATGTTTATGTCCGGGTAGTCTAGGACCGAAACATGAAATACTTATAATGTTTGCACCCTATTTGTTAGTTAAAGTGCCTAAATTGTATTGGAACTTGATAAGGAAATTGTAAAAGACCGACTTCAACTTACTTGAGTTTTGGCGAGATACTTGACCGTTAATAGAAATTGTGCTTCTTTGTGTATTAGCCTTGTAATAGCTTTTAAATCGAATGCTTATAAAGTATCCTCTCTTCTTTTGGAGCGGGCCTAACGCCTCAACAGTAGAATATATACATCTATGGTTCGTGCCGCTGGACCCTCGACAATGTACACATTATTCTGGATCAGGTCGTACGATCTCGGCATAATCGTGCGTGATAATACTCGGAGCTTAATTATATTGGATATTATTTTATGACTTGAGAAGTTATAATTATTTAATGACAGAAATTGACTTGGGGTTTACTATTAGTGAAAGAATTATTTATTCACTGCTTGTTATTGAGTTATTATTATTTTCAAAACCCATGCATATTTTGAATTTTCTGTACTTTATTCTTAGCCCATAGTAAGTGTCAAAGTCGACCCCTCGTCACTACTTCTTCGAGGTTTGACTAGATACTTACTGGGTATATGTTGTTTATGTACTCGTGCTACACTTCTGCACTAATCGTGCAAGATCTTAGGCAGGTGCATCTGGCAGTCATACCGGCACGCACCCCCATTACCCTGAGGCTTAGTGGTGAGCTGCTTCCTAAGTCGTTCTATAGCACCTAGAATCTCTCATTTGTATCTATTTTTTGTCTACTTTATTTCAGACAGTAGTTAGAGTTTTGTATATTCTACTAGTTGCTCATACACTGGTGACACCATGTATTGGAGTATCTATGTCACTATATTTGCCCACTCAATTGCCTTTATTTTATCTTATTCTTAGTTTTATTTCATTAAATTTTCTACTCCTTAATTTCTTAATAAATAGAATTTAATTATTTGGTAAATTATTAAAAAGAGAAATTACATGGTCAGTTCATCGTTGGCTTGCCTATCGGCGACATTGGGCACCACCATGACTTATAGGAGGAATTGGGTCGTGACACCTTTTCTTCTTCTTGAACAATTCCACTATCCTCATATGCTTCTAAGAATGTCTGCTTCATTTCTTCAGTAAATCCTTTGCCTACGATTTTTCCTTTGTTTGAACCTTTTTTTCTCATCTTCTCCCGTTTCTCTTTTTCAGCTCGTTGTTTCCTTCGCTCAATTTCCCACATTGGGCAGTCCTTGACCATGTGGTCTAGCTTGCCACACTTGTAGCACCCATCATAGTTAGCTTTGTAGATCTTCTTAGGCTTACTACCGGTCTCTCTCCTGGATGCATTTTTTGAACTCTTCATGAACCTCTTGAACTTGGCAAACATTGCTAAATCAGGATCATCATAGTCCGATTCATCATCCTCGGACGCTTTAAGAACCAAGGCCTTATCCTTCTTTGGTTCTTCCTTGCGCAGTTCTATCTTTCTCATTTCAAGAGTTTTTATGTTTCCAACCAACTCATCAAGTGATATTTTGTTCAATTCCTTGGCTTCCTGGATTACAGTGACTTTTTATTCCCATGAAGCTGGAAGGATTCCTAGAACTTTGCTAACCAACTCTTCTGAGGTAAACACCTTTCCAAGTGATTTCAGTTTATTGGTTATTATAGTGAACCTAGTCATCATATCCTGGATGGGCTCAGACTCCTTCATGGAGAAAAGCTCATAGTTTCTCACGAGTAGCTCCATTCTTGATCTCTTTACTTGGTTTGTTCCTTCATGATCAGTTTGGAGTGCATCCCATATCTGTTTCACATTAGAGCACACAAAGATTCTATTGTACTCATCAGGACCAAGTCCAAAGATAAGAATTTTCTTAGCCTTTGCATTCTTCTCCATCATTCTGAAATTTGCTGCCACAAATTCGGAGGGGTCCTTAGAAACTGTTTCATTTTGTGCATTTCGTTTAATAGGAATCAAAGGACCTTGGTTTACTATGGTCCATAGTTCATAGTCTTCAGCTGTCATGAAGTCTTTCATTCTTGCTCTCCACCAACTGTTATATTTTTCATTGAACAGGGGTAGCCTGGTAGTTGATTGTCCTTAATTAATTCCGGGTGGAGCACTCATCTTGCTTCCAAGATCTCTCTACGTGTTAGCCATGTAAATGAGAGAACCTGCTCTGATACCAATTGTTAGTTTGAGTACCCGTATATATTACTAAAGAATTTGGTTCTTCACTGTGTTCCTTAAGCGTAAAGTAAACAAGCAATAAAATAAACACAATAATTTTACATGAAAAATCACTTGACTCAAAAGGTGTAAAAGCCACGACCTACCACACAGGATTTTTAACTCCAACTCAACTAGAACAATGAGCCAAAATGTATCAATTACAAAACTGTAATTGAATACTATCCATTACTCCTACTACTCCTATTTGATTCACAAGTTACTCTAACTTGTAAAGAAAAATACTCACTCCAACTCACTAATTGTTTATGGCACTTGATTACAACTTAATTTTCTAAAATACATTCACTAGACTAACTCGGAAGAATACAAGGAAAGTACTCAATACAAGTAAACGACTTATAACTCTTTAGTTGATGTGTAAAAGGATAGTTCAGAAGTCCAAAATCGTTCCTATTTAAAACACAACTTGAGATCTTCTAGGAGTCTTATTTATAGTCAGCTTCTTCTTTGATAGGACTCTTACTGTTCTAAGGATTTCACAAGCTTTGGGACTTTTTTCTCTAACTGAATTATCCGTATCTTCTTGAGCAACGACCCTTATCACTTATAGCAGCCTTCTTCCACCAAACTCGAACCTGGATAACTTTAAGATAAAGTTACTGGCTTGTACAGACGTATAAGTATCAATCATGAGGAGCTGATTATTTTGTCCTGAGGAGCTGGTTCTTCATAACAGTTAAGCAGCTACGTTGAGGACCTGGTTCTTTGAGCATTTAGCCACACTTTATTAATCATCAAAACTTCAATACTCAACATACCATCAAGAATTAACATTGACATATTATTTATTAAATGATTGCCCGGTGCACAAGGTATTCCGGGTTCACGCAGAGTCTCGGGAAAGGCCACACTCTAAAGGGTATGATGTAGGCAACCTACCCTGATGCAAGTATTAACGGTTGCTTTCATGCATAGCTTGAACCTATGGCGTATAAATCACACAGAAACGACTTTACAATTCCTCCAAGACTCCCATTCTAAGATGTTATTCATTCAAGAAAGAAAATCAAGCTTGCACGGACATGTAACCTAATTATTATTTATTTTTCACCTTTTAAGAACAGTAAATTTACTTGTAGCCGGTGATTACATCAAATTATAATTGCATGATATATGTGTATATATAGACTTCTTTATGATAAGTTGATATCTATTGTTACATTATTAAATTACTTAACTACAATAAATTAATATAATTTTGTGTAAATACCAATACGAGTAAGTATTTACCCTTCAAGAACAGTAGTTCTTCACTTAACATAGACATGGCTTAACACTCTGCTTACAAGGTATCAACTAAGCATTTCTCACTCGTCATGTTACTCCAAATTGAAATCAAATTTTCAGGAAAATAATGCAACTATTTATTTTTTTGCTTCCAGTAGAAAGTAATCAGGTGTCCAAGGATAATGGGAAAAACATTTATGTACGAGTAATGTTTAGACCAAATTAATAAATATAAGATATGTATTATTACTTAAACTTTTATCAACTTATTAATGGTTGATCAGACATCTTTTTAAAAAGATGTTAAATCAGATCGTACACGTCCTAATATTCCTTAATTGAGGAAAACAAATATCAAAATAAGCTTAATTCACTCAATTGGTGACAATATTCCTCCTAGAATTGTTCACGTCCGTTTAATTCTAGAAACTCTTGATTATTTTAGGGAATAACATAAGTTACTATATATATAGAATTTCAGAGAGTTGTATTTGATTGTACAACTGCAGTTTAAGTCTGCACTTTGATAGTGGACCTCCACTATAGATTTCACTGGCACATTTGGTTGGTGGAATGAGACAACTTTATTACAACTAGTTAATCGTAGGAAATTTTACATCCTATAGAAAAGTTTTACACCTTATTTATTATAAATAAAAATTCTTTTAAAATATTATTTTGTACAGTTACTTTTTAGTTTTTATAGCAAAATATGTATTTACGGTCACTTCCTACCGTTAAGTCATTAAATACGCTGCCTAATATTTTTCTCTCTCTTTTGAGTTTATTCTCTCCCAAAATCACCGGATAGTATCAAAGTTCTCTCTCTACGATCTCTCTCTCACAGCGCCATTTTCTTCCCCATTCTTGAAACACGATTCTCCTTTTATCAGCTCCATTGTCTCTCTCAATTTTCAATATTTTTTGCTCCAAAAAGTTGGGATAAATGATAAAGTTGTTAGCTTTTCGCTTGTTAAAGCTTCTTCTTTTTCTCTTTACTATTTCTTTTTAAATATTCACCATTGTTATGCTTTCACTAGAAAATTTAAAATTTCATCTCCAATGGCTGATTCAACAACTCAGAAGAGGGTTACCCGAGGTATACCTATCAAAGCACTCAATTTCGATGGGCCATCTTTCGATTTATAAATCACTCGAGCGGGACATGTATTTGCAGGTTCAGCAGCAACAACTGAAGCCGAAAGGAGAAAACAATATGCAATGACCCTACGAAACAAGGCCAATTTGAGAAATCTTTGAAAGAAACAACACTTTCTGATACGGAAAAGAGAAAAAAACATATGGATGATGCTTCAGGGGGTAAGGTAAAAGAGGTCGATACAGGAACTAGCTCGGAAACACCGAACGACAAGGTAATTGTAGATGTATTTATATGTATTTGACTTTGCATACATTAATTATTAACTTGTACAATGCTTTTCTCTTATTGTATGTAGATGTATTTATATGTATTCAATATTGCCTACACTAATTTTTGCTTATTACAATAATTTTTGACTGTTGCATTTTAGATGTATTTAGATGTAATTTAGTCCATTCAACAACTTTTTTAAATATACTAGTTGTTCTATATTTAGTTATGTATTCAACCTAAATGTTTTTATTTGTATTCTCAAGTCAACTGTATTCTGTTGTATTTAAAACAACAGTCATTGCCATAACTCACATTCTTTGTGGTAATTATCAATACATTATGTTTGTATTTCATGAATGAGTTATGTATTCTAAATAACTGTATTCATCTATATTTTCAACTATTTATTTTATTATTTTAATTTTTTTTTGTATGCAGAAAATAAAACTCTTTGTTAAAGACCCGTCTATTTTATCCCCGCATATCAGTTCCTAAACTAACACAGACATAATCTCCGACCTCAAAGAAAAGCTTACTCCAGATCAGTACAAAATAATTGGTACTACTTGTTTTGAAAGTTTCCTCGATATGAAGCACTGTGAGGTTCAACATCAATTGTTCAGGTGTTTCATGGTTCTGCAGCTGGAAGAAAGTTATGATGATTCATTTTTAATATATATGAATGGTACAACATTATGCTTTTCAATCAGGGAGTTTGCAGTAGTTACTGGTCTCAATTGTGTTAGTGACACTGAAGATTTTCAGTTTAATACAAAGATACCTAACAAGATTGTAGATACATACTTTGGCGGTGCAAAGAATCTCAAGAAGAAAGATTTGTTGAAATGCTTTGATAACAAGAATTGGGATTTTGACAACGATGGAGATGCCATTAAAATAGATGTGTTGTATTTCATATGTACATTCATATTATCCACCGGGAAGAACCACACAACCATCCCAAGACTATATTTTGACTTGGTCGAGTATAATGACCCAACCGATCGTTTTGAGTATTACAGCCCCGTTTTCCCATTTACTGCTTATCCCGTGTTCAATTAAAATTATGTGACTCGTCGGAGAGGGTTCAGGATGAATTGGAACACTTAGTTTCAAGATTTAAAACTTAAGTTGAAATAGTTGATCGGATATTGACTATGTGTAGACGACCCCGGAATAGAGTTTTGATGATTCCGATTGCTCCATATGGTGATTTTGGACTTTGAAGCGTGTCCGAAAAATTATTTGAAACTCAGTGGTTAAATTAGGCTTGAATTGGCTAAAATATAAATTTAAGTTTGGAAGTTTGACCGGGGAGTTGACTTTTTGATATTGGGGGCCGATTTGGAAAACTGAAGTACGTCCGTCATGTCATTTATGACTTGTGTATAAAATTTGAGGTCAATCAAAATTGATTTGATAGGTTCCGGCATCGAATGTAGAAATTAAAAATTTTTAGTTTCATTAAGCTTGAATTGGGGTATGATTCGTGGTTTAACCATTTTTTGATGTAATGTGAGGTTTTGACTAAGTTCGTATGACGTTTTAGGACTTGTTGGTATATTTGGTTGAGGCCCTGGGAGCCTCGGATGAGTTTCAGATGACTAACGGATCGAAATTTGAACTTAAACAGCTGCTGGAAATTTTGGCCTTGTGGTGCAATCGCACCTGCAGACATTTCTCACAGGTGCGAGCTCGCAGAAGCGAGCTTGGCTAGCGCAAATGCGAGCAGGGGGTTGTGAGGCAGTGGTCGCAGGTGCGAGGGAATTTTCGCACCTGCGCGATCGCAGATGCGGACGTATGGGCGCATAAGCGCAAGCTCCGCAAGAGCAGACTGAGCCTCGTAAATGCAAGCCCGCAGAAGCAGCTTCTGGGGTGCAGAAGCAGCTTTTGGGGCACAGAAGCGGATGCAGTGAAGGCCTTGGCAAACAGCAGAAACGGTTAGTTTCTCGCACCTGCGAGACCGCTGAAGCAGCTAAGTGAGTCGCAGGTGCGGAACCCTTGGGCAGTATACATTTCGAAGGTGTTCCTAGTTTTATTTGCCATTTTTGGACATTTCCAACATAGTTTTGGACATTTCCTACACAGTTTAGGTAAGTCACTTGTGATCATTGTTAGTCAATAATATTGGATTGTCATTGAGTATTTCGACTAGATTACGTGTTTTTGAGGTGAAATTAGAGGATTTGGGCCTAGGGATTTGAAAATGAGATTTGGAGATTTTAAGGTCGAGTTGTTGTCAAAATTTAGTAAATTTGGTATGGTTCGACTCGTGGTTGAATAGGCATTCCGAGATGTGGCCCCCACTAGCAATTTTTGAGTGTAATTTCGAATTCTTGTAGGAAAATTAGTATTTTGATATGGAATTAATTCCTATAATTTGTGTTAACTGAATCGAATTAATTGTGACTATATTCGAGCCGTTCGGATATCGATAAGCACATAATGGAATTTCTGGAGCATTGTTTAGCTTGCTCGATATTGGACTCGGCTTGTTCGTGGTAAGTAACTTTTCTAACCTTGGAGCTGAGGGTATGAACCCTTATTATACGTATTATGTGTTTGGTGTTGAGTGTAATTTCAGATTTTGCTGGGAAAATTAGTATTCTAATATGGAATTAATTTCTATAATTTGTGTTGGCTGAATCGAATTAATTTTGACTATATTTGAGCCGTTCGGATGTCGATGCACGTAGAATGGAATTTCTAGAGCATTGTTTAGCTTGCTCGATATTGGACTCGGCTTGTTCGAGGTAAGTAACTCTTCTAATCTTGGAGATGAGGGTATGAACCATGATTATACGTGTTATGTGTTTGGTGTTGAGGTGACACACATGCTAGATGACGGGCGTGTGGGCGTACACCGTGTGAACTGTGACTCTGTTATTTCTGTGGTACTGTGTAGTAACCTGAACTTATCTGTAATCATGAAATCTCTATGTACTAGAGTTATCGAGTTGTGACTCAGGTTAGAAACCATGTCTAGACTATATATACTTATCATGTTGGGACCCACTGTGGTCATTGCTGTTGTTGAGTTATTTGCTTACAATGCAATTTCATACTCAGTCATGTTGTAAGGACTCGTAAAAATTTAAACTAAAAACTCGGGGTTTCGTGGAGCCAATATAGTCATTACTGCTATTGGATTGAACAGTACCCCACGGACTTAGTGGATAATGTTTCGCAGAAGGACGCATTTCTGCGGCCCATTATGCGGCCGCATAATCACTCTGCGAACCGCATAATGGCCGCAAAGTGAAGCAGTACGTTGGCCAATTTGAGGTCAGCTTTGCGGTCGATTATGCGACCGCATAACCACTATGCGGACCGCATATCGATCGCATAATCCCTTTTTAGTTTTTACGGAGGGAGTTCTGCAGTGCATTATGCGACCGCAAAACGAGTATGCGGACCTCATACTGGTCGCATACCTAGGCCGTAAGTTCAGGCCCCTGAGGGCCATTTCTGCGGTCACTTTGCGGACCGCATAACCATTATGCGGTCGTATATGCGACCGCAGACCTGTGTCGGCGCACCATTTTTTTTAATTTAAAATCCGACCCTCATTCCGTTAAAACACCCATTTAGCCTATTTTGAAGCTCATTTCTGATATTTTTAGTGTGAGAGAGAGAGGGTTCTAGAGGTAGGGCCTAATTCCCATCAATTAATCTTCAACTATCACTCAAATCTTGGAAATATTCAAGTAGAGCACTAAATTCTTCATCCAAAAAGTTAAGACTCCATCACCTCAGTTCTTAATTTCAAACATAGCTATAATTGGGTATTAATAAGATGGTCCATGGGTATGAGGGTTGTTCATCTTGCATGCATGTGATAAAGAGTGTGAAAAAAATAAAAAGTGAACTAGAACCATGAGCATTTTCCTAATTTTAGGTTCAATTTGTATATTGCAAAAATAGATTGAGGTTGCTAAGGGTTCCGGATAATTATAGAGTCTAAAGAAGCGCAATTGAGGAATGTATGGCTAAACTCTTCTTCTTAGAATCGAACTCCTGGTGTCCGAATAATTGGTGTAAGTTCCAACTTGATTATACTAGAATTGTTTGCCTTAGTGTGTTTGATTGAAAGATTCATGTTCCCTAATTGTTTTAGATGGTTACCATGTCATCATGCTATTTTAGAACGTAATTATGATTTTCCAAGCTCCTTCCCTTATGTGTGAAATGCCTTATGTGATGGTACTTATCGACATGAATGATGATGTTATTTGAACAAATAAAAAGGGAAAGACTTGAATTGTAAAATGTGCCCAAGTGCCAAGAACTACTTAATAAATGAGGCTGTTTGTGCCATGTAATGAAGATGGGAAAGAAATGTGAATTGAGTGGACAGTTGAAAGAGGTTATGTCTCAAGTGAGATGGCTTAGCCGATCGGGCCGAGATCGGACGCCATGTTGTACACATGGTGGCATTTGTATTGGAATTGAATTACATTGTGAATATGGATATATCTCACTTGATATGGCTTAGCCGGTCGGGTCGAGACCGCACTCCGTGTAAAAACACGGTGGCATTGTGAGTTGTGGCTTTGGCACTAAAGATTATTAATCTAAAAAGATGGAAAGATTGAATTGGAAACTATGTGATCCTTAATTGGTATTTTCTCTGTATTTCTATGAAGTACTTATTGATTATTATGACTGCCTTCTCTTTGTTTCACTCATCATTCTACTAAGATTGGTGTTTGCCTTACATACTAGTACTATTCGACACTACTAACGTCCTTTTTGCCGGGGGCGCTACATCTTTGAATGGATGTAGGTGGTTCCATTGCAGATAGTGCCGATCGCAGATAGTGGTGCTCTCTTTCTCTCCTCACATCAGTCTTGGTGAGCCCCATTTATCCCAGGGGTCATGTAGTCTTTCTTTTGTATAAGTTTTCACTTTTTGAGGTATAGCCGGGGCCTTATTGCCGGCATTGTCATGTTGCTCTTTTGTATCCTTAGAGGCTCCGTAGACATTTTTGTGGGTCATGTATGTATGTTAGGGTGGTCGTTGGATCGAGTTGTATTTTGAAAACTCAACTATGGAATAACGTATATAAGGAAAATGAACTAGTAACGTTTATATATTTATATAACTGATCCCTCCCCGATTTTTTACAAATGGTGATGCGATATTTTTTAGGTTATCAATGAGTCGGGTAGGAAAGGTTTAATAGGCTTGCTCGACCGGGTTCACTCGGTTGAGCGCCGGTCGCGCTCCCCGAGGTTGGGGCGTGACATATGTTCATTCATTCCATACCATATATCAGTCTCGGTTGTTATTTATTGATACATCATATCATCATTTTGGGCTAGTTTCATGGACTTGTGGGCCCTAGAGACTGGAGAGATTGATGACTGAGTGAGGCCGATGGCCTGATTGTGAGGTTATTGATACTATAGCCCGTGAGTTATCCGTGCAACACGTGAGTTGTCCGTGCGGATCCAGATATTGATACTATAGCATGTGAGTTGTTCGTGCAGCACGTGAGTTGTCCGTGCGGATTATAGCGCTTGATCTGTAGGAGCCCCTTCGGAGTCTTTACACCCCCAGTGAGCGCGGATGCCCATTGATTGTGAGTGCAAAGGGCTGGGAGCCCAGTGAGTGATTGTTTCCTTGAGAGGATGTGCTTTCTTTTCATTTGTTGTTGCACTTAGTTGTTATCTGTCATTATTGTGAAATTCTCTAAAAGATTTTATACCTATTGAGTGCGAGTGCGAGTGCCGAGTGATTGGGAGGACTGAGTGGATTGATACTCTGAGAGCATGCATATGGTTGTTCACTATGTTGCATTGCATTGTATTGACATGCACACTTGACATACAGTCATAGAAATGCATTTTCCTCATGCTATACGATATTGCGTCATTCATAACTTCATATGCACCTTGACGTGTAGGCATAGAGATGTACTTTTCCTCATTCCATTTGATAATGAAACATTTATCTATTGAACAATTTTAGGAGGAGAAATCACAATTTTGTAAACTTACTCATATGTTGGTGCTTTCAGTAAAAGATTTGGGTTTTTACTGATATACTTGAAAAGCATGCCTATTTTCTGGAATTGTGAACAAGCTGAACATTATATTTTTGGATTATTTCCAGTATCACTTTTTATTATATTGTTATGAGTTATTGTTGGCTATTGGTGTTGGGGCCTTGACTTGTGTACCCCCTCGTCACTACTTTCAACCTATGGTTAGGTTTGTTACTTATTGAGTACATGGAGTCGGTTGTACTCATACTACACTTCTGCACCTTGCGTGCATATTTTGACATGCTGCGTACGACGGGAACTGGATCTGAAGATGTACCGGTGTTCCAGCCATTGCTGCCTCTTGTTCATGGTAGCTTTAGAAATTTTAATCTGTTCATGTATATTTAAGACAGATAACGTATTTTTATTTCATACTAGTTTTGTAAATTCTAATCTTAGAATCTCATGGTTGTACTACCAGTACTTGAAAAGTGTATTAGAGTCAGTTAATTATCAATTGAATCAGATTGTTGTTATTTGGCTTACCTAGCGGGTGAAGTTAGGTGCCATCATGGCTAGTTTGATTTTAGGTCATGACAAGGTGGTATCAGAGCTATAGGTTCATAGGTTCTACAAGTCATGGGCATGTGTCTAGTAGAGTCTTGCGGATCGGTATGATGACATCCATACTTATCTTTGAGAGGCTACAGATCATTTAGGATAATTTCCCATCTTTCTTTAATTATCGTGCAGAATTGATTCATCTTGAGACATAACTCTTTCAATTTCTTCCATGCATTCGTGTGCGCATGTGAGCACTCGGTATCGGCCGTGTATCGCCAGCTCGTGATTCTATAAATGAGGTTCTTCAAGTGTATTCTATATTTTGGTGATGAGCCAGTCTGCAGGACTTGAGGCCAGGTTTAGACCGCAGCTTAGGCTCGGTAGCTTCAGTTATGTGAACTTGTACATTTGGACTCATATATCCGGTAATGTCCCTATGAGTAAAATTTGTGGCTCGATGAGCGGTTGAATAGCTATATGAAAAGTATGATGTAACTGCGGGATGTATTAAGATGGTTTGAATGTGACGAGAAGTGTTTCCCTGAAATGTAAAGAGGGCCATTGGGTGCTTGATTTTTGTTGTGATGTGACGTACGATCCCGAGTTATGAGTGTGTTGAAGGATCCGTCATACAGTTTAATTGTGGAGTGAATTTGATTTTCATGTCATGTTGATGAGTTCAAACTCTGAAAGATTAAGTGATTGCATAGTAATGGTGGCTGTGAAATGGTATAGCAAGATACCAATATGAGGCTAAACAGATAGGTTATCTCCTGTAGAGTAATCTACGTAGGTGTGTTCCTTATAATGTTGAGTGGAGAGTTTCTTATCTACCAAAGGGTATGTGTTGAGATTTGAATTTGAATCTGGTTGAGAAAGTTGACTTGACTGTCAAGAGAATAAATGCGAGTTTAGCGGATGATTGAGGTATCTCATTGTTGGTTTTGCATGAGCTTAAGAATAATTTTCGTTGAACTGACTGCGGTGTTATGGCAGTATGTGAGTATGGGTTTTATGGGTTATGGAACGTTTTGTTCTATGGCTTTGAGCCAAGTGGGGGAGCCAGCTGCAGACGGTTTAATTCCATGGTTAAATAATAAATTTTAGTTCTGGTTTGGGACATACTTGTGGATCAGTTATGACTGCAGAGGTTGAGATCGAGGATGACGCGAGCAAGGAAATTCCTGAATACGGGTAGCATTACACTTTATGAAAATCTTGAAATGATTAAGTTGTTATTTAAAGGATGTAGTACGCACGGAGTATGAATTTGATTGGTGGAGCTAAGGCAGGGTTACTTCTTTGGGTGTTGTTATGCTAATAGGGCATGTGTCTTTCGGTTCGTTTGGGAGGTGCAATTTAGAATTGAACAAAGTGGGTGACTCTCGAGAAGGTGCTAATGGATTCAAAAATGTATAAGTGGCAATTGAAAATTTCTCGAATTCATATATCGCTAGAATCAATTATATACATTGGATGGTGTCGGGACTTGCGGTAATTCTGTATGACTATGGGTTTTACATTTCAGTATAAGGAAGGAAAGAGGAATAATTTTAAATTCACATAACGTCTTTCAGAGAGGGTGTCTCGGTTGTAGTATTTATGGGGTGCTTAAGAAGAATACAACGACTTATGGGCCTTAGGGCGGTGTGGTTTTATGTTAGGGTGTCTTATAGTGAGCTTTGGGTAAGGATCATAGTGTTCTAACAAGGAGAAGTGTCAACTTGAGGGTAATTCAGAAGAAACTCGGAGAAAATAGGACAACTAGGTAGTAGGCTAGACCAGTATGGTAATGGTATGCTCGGTTATTTTGGATAATTATGATGTGGTAAGGCCCTACAAATGTTTTGGTGGCAATACGCTCGGATTTGGCAACCTGTGTGGCTTGGTCGAGTTAGAGGAATTCAGTTATGATAGCTTGGTTATGTGCAAATGGATTTCAAAGTGTTCTTGATGATTTCTATCACAGTTTGAGATGGATATGTCCTACCGGCGTGAGGAACATGTTATGTATTGTGATTTCTTCCTGTATGGGTGAAAATGGAAGGTTTCTAACTAACTAAGTATGTATTTTTTCTTGTGACTCGGAGTGTTAATGAGGATCTCGTGTTCTCGTAGGATGATCTAATAGAGGCGGTGAGTGGAGTGAGATTGGGATATGCTTGTGCAAGTATACGACTCAGTTTCAAAAGGGAGGTAATGAGTTTATGGAGAACAAACAATTTCAAATATTGGCACTAGTGGTATTACCCGAGCAGAGTGTACATTCAAAAAGAAAGGGCACGATGTGTTTTGGACCTATGGATGTTTCGTTGGTATTGCGGTATTCGCCTAATTGATAGACTGTTGATATTCAAATTATTGCTATGTGGCACGGAAGAATTATGGAAATAATCCTCGTGGGATGATCGTGTATGAGAGATGTGTTAGACATTCGGGCGGTGGAGTTGGGAGAAGATATGGTGATTCGTGTGTTCTATGAATTTGGGAGACTGGGAGTTCTCAGAGACAGATTGTTTCATGACTATGAACTATGAAATGTGGCCAAAGCTAGCCAGATGATAGTATATGTTATGGTTAGGTCATTGTTCACTTTCGGAGGAGTATGTATGTATTTGTGGGTGAGCGGAGTTGATTTGGGGTCCATTGGTAGGACCAATGAGGATGTGTATTCTACACTGGGTCGAATTGGTCGACTCCGTACTGCTATTGTTGAGGGATGTGTCATTCGTTTAGAGTGGAGCTTATTCGTGCTCTGATATGATATATGTGTTACTCCTCTATGCTACGAGGGGTTGTGATTTGTTGGTTATAAGCGTACAGGGTGCGGTTCTGTTTGGGCCTTATAGCGGAATTTGAGAGAGATGGATATTAGGGTGATGAATGATTGATTGCGCATTTGGTTATATTCTCTCCGGACTGTGTTATATTGTGCTATCTACTTCTCCGTGGTTATGGTCATGCACCTTGGGAACTTGATGTCAAATTGCGCGCGATTGTTGGCCTTGAGCATGGTAGCTGGAGGTATTTCATATGGACCAGTGTTTGGATGAGGTCACGCATTGCCGCTGGGATACGTCGGGCTATGATCCTTTGTTTTAGATTCGTGTGTTTGGTTCTACTATGTATGATGGGTTTGTAGTATTACGGTTATGGTGGTACTTGTTGAAGTTGTGGGATGGTTCTCTCGTTTGAGTCATTTTTTTCATTATGAGGTACATTTGAATTGTTTCTTATGGTGCACGGACTGCGTGGGTTGTGGTTTTAGGATGTATTGGCATGGCATGTCCGTGAAATAGTTATCTTTGATAATATAAGGTCATTGGTCCTATAATGGGTACTATCAGATTTGATTACGGTATGTTTGGGAGAATAATATCGAAATCGGCTTAGTAAGTGATTATGGTTCTGGTTGGGGCAAGAGAGCTCCATGACTTGTTGATATGATAAGTGGTTATGAGATTCCTCGTGTTTCTTTCATTATCGGCAATGTACGAAGGTTTTGGAATGAGGTTTTGTTGATATGAGGTTTAATACTAGTACCAGGTTGGTTTTGAGTAGTTACTGTGATCGGAAGTGGTGCTGCGAGTATGCGAGTTGTGCAGTATGTTATGTGATTATATATGAGGTTATGGCTATGGCTTGATACAATTTGTTCAGACTTATACAGTATGTAGATGTGAGATTCGGGTCCTAAAAAGAAATTCTGAAAGTTGAAAATTGAATTCCAAGGTTAAGGTCTAAGGTTGAATTAATGATTTTCAGTTATATTGTGTTGTCCGGCCTACATAGAATAGGGTGACGTGGGATCACCCCCGGGTATGTGCATGGTAGGGTGGAACGATGATTTAAAGGCTTAGGAACAACTCTTGGCACGTTCGAGGACGAACGTATGTTTAAGTGGGGGAGAATGTAACGACCCGGCCAGTCGTTTTGAGTATTAGAGACCCGTTCCCCCATTTACTGCTTATCCTGTGTTCAATTAAAATTATGTGATTCGTCGGAGAGGGTTCCGAATGAATTGGAACACTTAGTTCTAAGATTTAAAGCTTAAGTTAAAATAGTTGACCGGATGTTGGCTATGTATAAACGACCCCGAAATAGAGTTTTGATGATTCCTATAGCTACGTATGGTGATTTTGGACTTATGAGCGTGTCCGAAAAATTATTTGGAAGTCCGTAGTTAAATTAGGCTTGAATTGGCTAAAATGGAACTTTAAGTTTGGAAGTTTCACCGGGGAGTTGACTTTTTGATATTGGGGTCGGAATCCGATTCGAAAAATTAGAATATGTCTGTCATGACATTTATGACTTGTGTGCAAAATTTGAGGTCAATCGGAATTGATTTGATAGGTTTCGGCATCGAATATAGAAGTTAAAAATTCTTAGTTTCATTAAGCTTGAATTGGGGTATGATTCGTGGTTTTAGCGTTGTTTGATGTGATGTGAGGTTTCGACTAAGTTCGTATGACATTTTAGGACTTGTTGGTATATTTGGTTAAGGTCCCGGGGGCCTCGGGTGAGTTTCGGATGGCTAACGGATCAAAATTTGGACTTAAACAGCTGCTGAAAATTTTTGCCTTCCGGTGCAATCGCACATGCGGACATTTCTCGCAGGTGCGAGCTCGCAGAAGCAAGCTTGGCAAGCGCAGATGCGGGCAGGGGGCTGTGAGGCAGTGGTCGCATGTGCGAGGCAATTTCGGCACCTTCGCGATAGCAGATGCGGACGGATGGGCGCAGAAGCACAAGCTCCACAGGAGCTGACTGAGCCTCGCAAATGCGAGCCCGCAGAAGTGGCTTCTGGGGCGCAGAAGGAGAGGCAGTGATAAGGCCTTGGCAAACCACAGAAGCGGTTGGTTTCTCGCACCTGCGAGACCGCCGAGACGGCTAAGTGAGTCGCAGGTGCCGAACCCCTGGGCAGTATACATTTCGAAGGGGTTCCGAATTTGTTTTTGCCATTTTTGGACATTTCTAATACGGTTTTGGGGCGATTGTAAGAGAGAATTCATGAGAAAACTTGAGGTAAGTCATTTTTGATCATTGTTAGTCAATAATATTGGATTATCATTGAGTATTTCGACTAGATTACATGTTTTTGAGGTGAAATTAGAGGATTTGGGCCTAGGGATTTGAAAATGAAATTTGGGGATTTTAAGGTCGAGTTGTTGTCTGAATTTGGTAAATTTGGTATGGTTGGACTCGTGGTTGAATGGGCGTTCATATTTTGTAACTTTTTTGAGTTCTGAGATGTGAGCTCCAATGGCGATTTTGAGTGTAATTTCAGATTTTGCTGGGAAAATTAGTATTTTGATATGGAATTAATTCCTATAATTTGTGTTGGCTGAATCGAATTAATTGTGACTATATTTGAGCCGTTTGGATGTCGATGCACTTATAATGGAATTTCTAGAGCACTGTTTAGCTTGCTCGATATTGGACTCGGCTTGTTCGAGGTAAGTAACTCTTCTAATCTTGGAGATGAGGGTATAAACCATGATTATACGTGTTATGTGTTTGGTGTTGAGGTGACACACATGCTAGATGACGGGCGTGTAGGCGTACACCGTGTGAACTGTGACTCTGTTATTTCTGTGGTACTGTGTAGTAACCTGAACTTATTTGTAATCATGCAATCTCTACGTACTAGAGTTATCGAGTTGTGACTCAGGTTAGAAACCATGTCTAGACTATATAGACTTATCATGTTGGGACCCACTGTGGTCATTGCTGTTGTTGAGTTATTTGCTTACAATGCAATTTCATACTCAGTCATGTTCATTCATTGCATATCATATCTCGGTCTCTGTTGTTATTTATTGATAGATCATATCACCATTTTGGGCTAGTTTCATGGCATTGTGGGCCCGAGAGACTAGAGAGATTGATGACTAAGTGAGGCCGAGGGCCTAATTGTGAGGTTATTGATACTGTAGCACGTGAGTTGTCCGTGCAGTACGTGAGTTGTCCGTGCGGATCCAGATATTGATACTATAGCACGTGAGTTGTTCGTGTAGCACGTGAGTTGTCTGTGCGGATCTAGATATTTATATTATAGCACATGAGTTGTCCGTGCAGATTATGGCACTTGGGCTGAAGGAGCCCTTCCAGAGTCTGCACACATCCCTAGTGAGCATAAGTACCTATTGAGTGTGATTGCGATTGCCGAGTGATTGGGAGGACTGGGTGGATTGATACTCTGAGAGCATGCATATGGTTGTTCACTATGTTGCATTACATTGCATTGACATGCACACTTAACATACATTCATAGAGATGCATTTTCCTCATTCTATACGATATTGCGTCATTCACGACTTCACATGCACCTTGACATGTAGGCATAGAGATGTACTTTTTCTCATGCCATTTGATAATGAAACATTTACCTATTGAACAGTTTTGGAAGGAAAAATCACGATTTTGTAAACTTACTCATATTTTGGTACTTTCGGTAAAAGATTGGGGTTTTTACTGATATATTTGAAAAGCATGCCTATTTTTTGGAATTGTGAATGAGATGAACATTATAGTTTTGGGTTATTTCCTATATCACTTTTTATTATATTATTATGAGTTGTTGTTGGCTATTGGTGTTGGGGCTTTGACTTGTGTACCCGCTCGTCATTACTTTCAACCTAAGGTTAGTTTGTTACTTATTGAGTACATGGGGTCGGTTGTACTCATTCTACACTTCTGCACCTTGCGTGCAAATTTTCGACGTTGATGTTGCTGCGTACGACGAGAGCTGGATCTGAAGATGTACCGGAGTTCCAGCCATTGCTGCCTCTTGTTCATGGTAGCTTTAGAATTTTTGATCTGTTCATGTATATTTCAGACAGATGACGTATTTTTATTTCACACAAGTTTTGTAAATTCTAATCTTAGAAGCTCGTGATTTGTACTACTATTCCTTGGGGAGTGTATTAGAGTCAGTTAATTATCAATTGAATCGGATTGTAGTTATATGGCTTACCTAGCGGGTGAGGTTAGATGCCATCACAACTAGTTGGATTTCGGGTCGTGACATCGAGAGCGGGAGATATTCTGATTATCCATGGGGTAAGGAGGCATTCCAGTCCCTTATTATATCTATTAGCAAGAAGATAGATTCACAGAAGAAGTATTACAGGATATCTGGGATGCCTCTCGCTATGCAAGTATGGTTCTACGAGTGCTGTTCAAAGGTTGACCCCAAAATTTCACTCTGAGTTGATAATCGAATTCCCAGAATACTCAATTGGAAATCCACTGTCAACCAGCCAACTTATGCTTACTTGATGAACGACATATTCAACAACCAGGGAAACGTGTTAATTTATTATTATTTAATTGACCGGTATATTACTCAACATATATTTGTGTTATTAAAAATAGTGTTACAATTAAAAATGAAATACAGTTGGATATATCATACATCAATGTCCCTGTTTTCACAATTAACTGGAATACAATAGAATACATAATACAGTGTTAAAATTAAAAATTAAATACAGTTGAATACATCATACATCAATGTCCCTGTTTTCAAAATTAACTGGAATACAGTAGAATACATAATACAGTTTACAGCTACACATTTAATTCAATGTAGGAATTTTTTTACACAATACAACTAAATACATGTATATAGATAATTGCCCATATACATAAAGCAGATTACATTAGTAATCATACAACAAGTGTGATTTACATTGAGTGTATTTCTATTTTCAGATGAAATACAACAACATTCAACCAACCGCTAGAGAGCTTGCTGTTATTCAGGTTCCTTCGGATGGCGTTAATGTAGACAAAAGTCCTCTTTATACAGATAACAATGAAGATGATTCTGATGACTTTAGTCCTACCCCGCCTCTTCAACCGAAGAAGAAACATGATGCAAACATCGGTCCATCTTCATAAGTACCTCACAAAAAGTGCAAATAACAGCTAATTGATTCCTCAACTGCAGAGAGTCCAATACCACATGTGTCTGCAATACCTCAAGCCAAGATTCTTCTTACTGCTAAGATTGAAATCAAGGAAACTGTATTGAGTATTAAGAATCTAGCTGATTCTAAATCTGATGATTTGCCTGCTTTGAGGCAGGATCTAAATTCATTCAAGGATTGTGTAAGTATTGTTAAAACATATTCAACTTTACAGTTTATGTATTAACTTTCATCTATGTTTCTAACCCCTCTCTAATTATTTGTGTAATTATTAGGTGATGGGCGAGTTCACTTCTCTACGATCATTGATCAATGAAAATTTCAAAAAGCTTTCTAAACATGTTAAAGCCAATCAGAATACAGAAAGGGTATACCAAAGAAATAAATATACTGGGAGACATGATGGTGGTATTCAAATGTCAACCGAGGCCAACTTGCATGTTAATCCCAAAGTCCAAACACAACATGATATAGATGTTGGGGAGAATTCAGAGGATAACATTTTTTAACCTCTTTAGTATATATGTAGTATAGCGATACATGTTGAATCTGTCATGACCCAAAATCCTAACCTGTAGTGATGGCACCTATCTCAGTTCTAGGCAAGTCGACAACATCAATAACCTACGATTTCCTTTATGTTTGAAAATATAATGTTTAATACAATACCAAAAATCTAGCAAATTCCGATACAAACATTCCCAAAACCTGGTGTCACTGAGTACATGAGCATCTATACATTACAAGCCTAGAAAACACGGTCTATAATAGTCCAAGACGAAATACAATAAAGAAGAGATAGAGAAGGAGAGACAAGGTCTGCGAAACACGGCAGCTACCTCTGAATATCAATAGTGTGAAAGAATCAACACCCACTATGTCCGGGATCACCTGGATCTGCACACGAAGTGCAGGGTGTAGTATGAGTACAACCAACAAAGTAAGTAACAATAATAAATAAAGAACTGAAAGTAGTGACGAACTTCACAGCTAAGTCCAAATACTGTACTTTCTAACATAAAAAGGTAGGCATACTTTCAAGTTCAACATTTAACACTCCACAGAAATTTCATATCAAATTTTGATTGAAACAAAAATAATATCTTTCAGAGTTTTCCAAAATAGTGATATATGACAGCTGAAGTGCAACAATAATGAAATCAATGCATCCTCTCAAAATAACAGTCACTTAGTCCTCCCATTCACTCCAACCTCACAATCACTCTTTCCTCCCAGTTACTCATTCCTCACAGTCACTCATTCCTCGCAATCACTCAGCACTCAGCACTCGCACTCAGTAGGTACCTACGCTCACTGCGGGTGTGTACAGACTCCGGAGGGGATCCTTCAGCCCAAGCACTATAACAAGCCAATCATGACATAGATCAATAAAACATGATGCGGCGTGCAGCCCGATTCCATAAATATCCTCGCAATTAGGCCCTCGGCCTCACTCAGTTATCAACCTCTCTAGTCTCTCGGGCTCTCAGAAATCATGATGAGCAGCCCAACAATAATAATATGATGCATCAATAATGAACAAGAGAGACTGAGATGTAATATGCAAGTAAAACCGTGACTGGGTACAAAATAGTAATTTAACAGATAATTCAACATGTACACGACCTCGGTGGGTCCCAACAGTGTCAAACACATGGTTTAAATATGGTTTATAGTTCAATTTCCCTAATACGCGGAAAAATATACGGGTAGCAACAATTTATTCAACAACACAGATCTATGGAATTGACCAAGTCACAATTCCTACGGTGCACGCCCATACGCCCGTCATCTAGCATGTGCGTCACCTCAAAACCAATCACATATCATAGAATTCGGGGTTTCATAATCTCAGGACCAAATTTAGAACTGTTACTTACCTTAATCCGAGCAATTATTTATTCCAATAAACCTTTTCCTCGCGATTCGGCCTCCAAACGCCTCGAATCTTAGTCAAAATAATTCGATACAATCAACACGAGGTATAGGAATCAATTCCATATGAAAATGCTAAATTTCACAAATAAATCCGAAATTAACTCAAAAATTAATAGTGGAGCCCATGTCTCGGAACCCGACTTACAAAATATGAATGATTATTCGACCACGAGTCCAATCATACAAAAATTCCTAAATTCCGACTCCGATTCGGCCTTCAAACCCTCAAATCAATTTTTGAAATATTTCTATTCTAATCCCCCAAATCATGAAATAAGTGCTGGAAATAATGTTAGATTCATGAATAACGGACCAAATCAAGTTAAGATCACTTACCCCAGTCCAATTTGTGAAGTTTGCCTCTAAAAATCACCCAAACCGAGCTCCCCAACTATTTTTATGTCAAAAATGACCAAAAACCCCGTTTATAGAGCATCTGAATTTTTCAAGCGCCACATGTAGCGTGGGGTGCTGCCTGTGGCGCACTTTCCAAAATTCCGAAAATTCTCAGCGCCCCACGCTACCCTGGGCGCTGGCGGCGACGAAAAAGTTTTTCCCAACACGGAAATGGGCATAACTCTCTCATACGATGTCCGAATTCGACGATTCTTTTTGGTAAGGCTCCAAAATTTCAATACGGATCTAATGCTTCAATTAAATCTGAATTTCGAGCTCATTTTCTTTATGTAATGCCATATATTCTCGAAGAAACAACGTCGGAATATTCTACATTCGATGCAGAAACCTAGTAAATCAAGTCCGATTGACCTCAGGTTTTGCACACAAGTCATAAATGACATATGGTGGTATTTCAATTTTCAGAATTGGATTCCGGCCCCGATATCAAAAGGTCAATTCCCCGGTCAAACTTCCAAACTTAAATTTCTATTTTAGCCATATCATGCCTAATTTAGCTACGGGCTTCCAAATAATTTTTCTGACACGCTCCTAAATCCAAAATCACCATACAAAGCTATTGGAATCATCAAAACTCTATTCCGGGGTAGTTTACACATAAGTCGACATCCGGTCACTAATTTAACCTAAGTTTTAAACCTTGGAACTAAGTGTTTCAATTCATTCCAAAACCTCACCGGACCCGAACGAATCACCCCGGCGAGTCACATAACATCTGTAAAGTGTAAATCGAGCACTAAATGTGGAAAAGGGGTTGTAATACTCAAAACGACCAGCCGAGCGTTACATTTTTCTCCTCTTAAACAAACGTTCATCCTCGAACGAGTTTAGAATTATACCTGGAGTCTCAAATAGGTGTGGATATTTGCTCTGTATCTCCCGCTCAGTCTTCCAAGTAGCTTCTCCAACTGGCTGACCTCTCTACTGCACTTTCACTAAATCTATGCTCTTTGATCTGAACTTTTGAACCTGCCGGTCCAAGATGGCCACCATCTCCACATCATAAACCAAATTACGATCCAACTGAACCGTGCTGAAATCCAAAATATGAGACGGATCTCCGATATACTCCCGGAGCATAGATACATAAAACACTGGATGTACTCCCGATAGACTAGGTGGCAAAGCAAATTCATAAGCCACCTTTCCGACCTTCTTAAGTATTTCAAAAGGTCCAATATACCTAGAACTCAACTTGCCCTTCCTCCCGAATCTCATAACACCCTTCGTAGGCGAAACTCGGAGTAGTACCTTCTTTCCTACCATGTAAGCAACTTCGCGAACCTTTCGATCGGCATAACTCTTTTGTCTAGACTGCACCGTGCGAAGTCGTTCCTGAATCAATTTAACCTTTTCTAAGGCATCCAAAACTAAATCAGTACCTAATAGCCTAGCCTCACCCGTGTCAAACCAACCACCGGAGACATACATCGTCTCCCATATAAAGCCTCATACGGAGCCATCTGAATGCTCGATTTGTAACTGTTATTGTAAGCAAACTCTGCCAGTGGCAGAAATTGATCCCAAGAACCCCCAAAATCAATGACACAAGCGCGTAGCATATCCTCCAATATCTGAATAGTGCGCTCAGACTGCCCGTCCATCTGAGGGTGAAATGATGTACTTAGTTGAACCTGTGTACATAATTCTCACTGTACCACCCTCCAAAACTGTGATGTAAACTGTGTACCCCGATCTTAAATGATGGACACTGGCACACCGTGCAGGCGAACAATCTCACGGATATAAAATGCGCCAACCGCTCCGAAGAATAAGTAGTACCAACTGTAATAAAATGCGCGGACTTGGTCAATTGATCCACAATCACCTAAACAACACCAAACTTCCTCAAAGTCCGTGGAAGGCCAACTACGAAGTCCATGGTAATATGCTCCCACTTCTACTCTAGAATTTCAAGTCTCTGAAGCAATATTCCCAGTCTCTGATGCTCGTATTTCACCTGTTGACAATTTAAACATCGCGCTACAAACCCAACTATATCTTTCTTCATTCGCCTCCACCAATAGTGTTGCCTCAAATCTTGATACATCTTTGCGGGGCCTGGATGAATGGAGTACCGCGAACTGTGAGCTTCCTGGAGAATCAATTCACGCAAACCATCTACATTAGGCACACATAGCCTGCCCTGCATCCGTAATACACCGTCATCTCCAATAGTGACTTCCTTAGCATCACCGTGCTGAACTGTGTCCTTAAGGACAATAGATTGGGAACATCATACTGGTGCTCTCTGATGCAATCATATAAAGAAGACCGAGAAACCACACAAGCCAAAACTCGATCCGGCTCGGAAACATCCAAGGCTAAAGACCTCTCTGCTACCAGTAAGTATGCTAAGTTGCCCAAACTCTCCGCCTTACGACTCAAGGCATCGGCCACCACATTGTCCTTTCTGGGATGATAGAGATCAGTGATATCATAATCCTTAAACAACTCTAACCACCTTCGATGCCGCAAATTAAGATCCTTCTATTTAAATAGATGTTGTAGACTCTAGTGATCGGTATAAACCTCATAATGGACACCGTACAAGTAATGCCACCAAATGTTCAAGGCATGAACAATAGCTATAACTCAAGGTCATGGACTGGATAATCCTTCTCATGTACCTTTAACTTTCTAGACGCATAGGCAATCACCCTATCGTCTTGCATCAGTACTGCGCCGAGACCAATGCACGATGCATCACAATACACAGGATAAGACCCTAAACCTGTAGGCAACACCAATACTGGAGCTGTAGTCAAAGTTGTCTTGAGCTTTTGAAAACTCTATTCACATTCATCCGACCTGCTAAACGAAGCACCTTTCTGGGTTAATATAGTCATAGGCGATGCAATAGACGAGAAACCCTCCATGAAGCAACGATAATAACCGGCCAAGCCGAGAAAACTCCAAATCTCGGTAACTGAAGATGGCCTGGGCCAACTTTGAACTGCCTCTATCTTTTTCGGATCTACCTTAATTCCTTCACTAGACACTATGTGTCCCAAGAATGCCACTGAACTAAGCCAAAACTCACACTTAGAGAATTTGGCATAAAGTTTCACTTCCCTCAGCCTCTGTAGCACAATACTCAAATATTGTGCATGTTCCTCCTGGCTACGTAAGTACACCAGGATATCATCAATAAATACCACGATAAATGAGTCAAGATACGACTAGAATATAATATTCATCAAGTGCATAAATGTTGCTGGGGCGTTGGTCAGCCAAAAAGATATCACAAGAAATTGGTAGTGACCATAACGAGTCCTGAATGTCGTCTTTAGAATATCCGAGTCCCGAATTTTCAACTGGTGATACCCCGATCTCAAATCAATTTTAAAGAACACCCTCGCTTCCTGAAGCTGGTCAAATAAGTCATCAATATGCGGCAAGGGATATTTATTCTTAATTGTAACTTTGTTCAACTGCCTGTAATCGATGCACATCCTCATAGTGCCATCTTTCATTTTCACAAACAGAACCGGTGCACCCCAAGGTGATACACTAGGCCTAATAAACACCTTTTCAAGGAGTTCCTGAAGTTGCTCTTTCAATTCTTTCAGTTCAGCTTGTGCCATACGATACAGAGGAATAGAAATGGGTTGTGTTCCCGACACCAAGTCAATACCGAAATCAATATCCCTGTCGGGTGGCATACCCGGCAGGTCTGCAGGAAGTACATCTGAAAAATATCACACTACCGGTACTGAATCAATTGTAGGAGTATCTGCATCAATATCTTTCACAAAGGCCAAATATGATAAACACCCCTTCCCCACCATACGTTGGACCTTCAAATAAGAAATTACTCTGCTAGGAACATAATCTAGAGACCCTCTCCATTCGACCTTTGGCAACCCCGGCATTGCCAACGTCATGGTTTTTGCGTGACAATCCAGAATAGCATGACATGGATACAACCAATCCATACCCAGAATTACATCAAAATCAACCATACTAAGCAATAAGAGATCAACTCTAGTCTCCAGTTCCCCAATAGTTACCACACACGACCGATATACACGGTCCATAGTAATAGTATCGCATACATGCGTAGATACATGAACAGATGAAACTATGGACTCACGAGGCATATCTAGATAATGAGTATAGTACGATGATACATACGAATAATCAGAATCAGGGACAAATAATATAGATGCCTCCATGTGGCATATTGAGACAATACCTATGATCACTGCATCTGAAGCAACAGCATTTGGTCCGGCAGTAAAAGCATAGAATCGGGACTGACTACCACCTGATCGGCCTCCCCCTCTTAGGCGACCCCTAGCCTCCTGACCCCCACCCGAGCTGGCTGGGCGGGTGGAGAAGTAACTGGTGTTGAAGTTGTAGTCTGACTCCTCTGCTGCTCTGGATCTCCTGGGCGATGAGGACACTGTCTCCACATATGCCCAAATTCACCGCACTCAAAACAGCTCCCCGGTACTGGTGGGGGTGCTGACTGAATCGGACCCCGAGAACTAGAATAACTGCTAGAAGCACCTGCTGCAAATGAACCCTGAACTGAAGGGGCACCGGACGAACTCTGGGCTGGAAGGGCACCGAGAGATGGCTGACCCTGATGAGAACTGTATGAACCATGGCTGGATGATGCATCACGGTGAACTGGACGACCCGTCTGAGCATGTCTATAAGGAAGACCCCTACCGCAGTAAAACTGACCCCCTGAAGGAACACCGCTGAAATCACCTGGTCCACAAGGCCTCTTAGCCTCCTTCTATCCATGCTCTTGGCTATAGACCATCTCTATCTGCCGAGTAATGTCAACTACCTCATCAAAAGTAGCACCTGATACCCTCTCCTGAGTCATAAGTAACCGCAACTGATATCTGAGGCCATCAATGAACCTCCTAATCCTCTCCCTATCAGTGGGAAGCAACCAAACTGCATGACGAGCCAACTCAAAAAATCTCATCTCGTACTGCGTCACAAACATGCCATCCTGACGTAACTGCTCAAACTGTCTGCGTAACTCTTCTCTGCGAGACTGCGGCACGAATTTCTCCAAAAAGAGTACGGAGAATTCCTGTCATGTAAGTGGTGCTGCACCAACTGGCATGCACCTCTCATAAGCCTCCCACCATCTGAAGGCAGTCCCAGAAAACTGAAAAGTAGTGACCGAAACCCCACCGGTCTCCAGAATACCTGTTATCCGAAGCATTCGGTGGCACTTATCCAGGGAACCCTGAGCATTCTCTGACTCAGCACCGCTAAATGATAGAGGTCGAAGCCTCCCAAACTCTCAAGTCTCCTTTGCGCATCATTAGCCATAATGGGGACTACCGGGGCATGAACAGCTGCAGATGACTGGGCTGGTAGTACCACCGGTATCTGAAGTCCATGTACTACCTGCTCTGGAGTACGGGCAACCAGGGTATGAGTACCTCCCCCGGCCTGAGAAGTGGCAGGTGGGGCCTGAGCCGAAACCACCTGAGCAAGGCCAGTGCAAACTATCAACATTTGAGCCAAAGCCTCCTGTAGGCCTGGAATCTCAATGGGCACAGCTGGTGCTTGAGCAGGTCCCGCCGGCTCAACTACATTTGGAATCTGCTCCTGAGCTGGAGCAATTGGTGGTGCTACAGGTGCTGCTCCAACTGCTATACGAGCGACACCTCGACCTCTACCTCAGCCCCAGCCTCTACCACGGCCCCGGCCTCTCACGGCCCTAACTGGTGGCACGAGTGGCCGACCGTCCGATCCGGTAGTACGTGTTCTCAGCATCTCTGAGAGAATAGAATAATTAGAATTTCAGTTTTCCGGAATCAACAAATTCGCTCGATAGAATACAAGAAAGTGAAATTTAACTAAGGGTTCGGTAGCCTCTCGAAGATAAGTACAGATGTCTCCGTACCGATCCTTAAGACTCTACTAAACCTGCTCATGACTCGTGAGACCTGTGTAACCTAGCCTCTGATACCAACTTGTCACGACCTAAAATCCTAACCTTTCGTGATGGCACCTATCTCAGTACTAGGCAAGCCGACAACATCAATAACCCACGATTTCCTTTAAGTTTGAAACCATAATGTTTAATACAATACCAAAAATCTAGCAAATTCCGATACAAACATTCCCAAAACCTAGTGTCACTAAGTACATGAGCATCTATACATTACAAACCTAGAAAACACGGTCTATAATAGTCTAAGACCAAACACAATAAACAAGAGATTGGGAAGGAGAGACAAGGTCTGCGAAACATAACAGCTACCTCTGAATATCAACCGTGCGAAAGAATCAACACCCACTATGTCCGGATCACATGTATCTGCACACGAAGTGCAGGGTGTAGTATGAATACAACTAACTCAGTAAGTAATAATAATAAATAAAGAACTGAAAGTAGTGACGAGCTTCACAGCTAAGTCCAAATACAGTACTTTCCAACTTAAAAAGGTAGGCATGCTTTCAAGTTCAACATTTAAAACTCCACAGAAATTTCATATCAAATTTTGATTGAGAAAGAAATAATATCTTTCAGAGTTTTCCAAAATAGTGATCTATGACAACTGAAGTGCAGCAATAATGAAATCAATGCATCCTCTTAAAGTAACAATCACTGAGTCCTCCCATTCAATCCAACCTCACAATCACTCTTTACTCCCAGTCACCCATTCCTCACACTCACTCATTCCCCATACTCACTCATTCCTCTCAATCACTCAGCACTCGGCACTCGGCACTCGCACTCAGTAGGTACTTGCGCTCATTGCGGGTGTGTACAAATTCCGGAGGGGCTTCTTTAGCCCAAGCGCTATAACAAGCCGATCATGGCCTAAATCAATAAAACATGTTGCGGCGTGCAACCCGATCCCATAAATATCCTCACAATGTGGCCCTTGGCCTCACTCAGTCATCAACCTCTCCAGTCTCTCCGGCTCTCAGAAATCATGATGAGCAGCCCAACAACAATGATATGATGCATCAATAATGAACAAGAGAGACTGAGAAGTAATATGCAAGTAAAACTGTGACTGAGTACAAAATAGTAATTTAACAGATAATTCAACATGTACACGACCTCTGTGGGTCCCAACAGTGTCAACACATGGTTTAAACATGATTTATAGTTCAATTTCCCTAATACGTGGAAAAATATAATGGTAGCAACAATTTATTCAACAACACAGATCCATGGAATTGACCAAGTTACAATTCCTATGGTGCACGCCCACACGCCCATCACCTAGCATGTGCGTCACCTCAAAACCAATAACATATCACAGAATTTAGGGTTTCATACCCTCAGGACCAAATTTAGAACTGTTACTTACCTCAATCTGAGCAATTCTTTATTCCAATAAGCCTTTTCCTCGCGATTCAGCCTCCAAACGCCTCGAATCTTAGTTAAAATAATTCGATATAATTAATACGAGGTATAGGAAAATATCGAGTCCACGAGTCCAACCATACAAAAATTACTAAATTCTGACTCCGATTCGGCCTTTAAACCCTCAAATCAATCTTTGGAAAATTTCTATTCTAATCCCCCAAATCATGAAATAAATGCTGGAAATAATGTTAGATTCATGAATAACGGACAAATTCAAGTTAAGATCACTTACCCCAGTCCAATTTGTGAAGTTTGCCTCTGCAAATCACCCAAACCGAGCTCCCCAACTATTTTAATGTCAAATATGGCCAAAAGAACCCGTTTATAGAGCCTCTGATATTTTCGAGCGCCACAAGTAGCGTGGGGCGCTACCGGTGGCACACTTTCATGAATTCCAAAAGTTTCTAGCACCAAGGCTAGCGCTCCACGCTACCCGACATGAAATGTTATTCCGACACGGAAATGGGCATAACTCTCTCATACAATGTCCGAATTCGACGATTCTTTTTGGTATGGATCCAAAATTTCAATAAGAATCTAATGCTTCAATCAAATCTGAATTTGGAGCTCATTTTCTTAATGTTATAACACTTATTCTCGAAGAAACGACGTCGGAACATGCTACATTCGATGCCGAAACCTAGCAAATCAAGTCCGATTGACCTCAAATTTTGCACACAAGTCATAAATGACATAATGGAGGTATTTCAATTTTCAGAATCGGAATCTGGCCCTGATATCAAAAAGTCAATTCCCCGATCAAACTTCCAAACTTAAGTTTCTATTTTAGCCATATCAAGCCTAATTTAGCTACGGGCTTCTAAATAATTTTTCTGACACGCTCCTAAGTCCAAAAATATCATACAGAGCTATTGGAATCATCAAAACTCTATTATGGTGTCGTTTACGCATAAGTCGACATCCGGTCACTATTTTAATCTAAGTTTTAAATCTTGAAACGAAGTATTCCAATTCATTCCAAAATCTTACCGGACTCGAACCAATCACCCCGGCGAGTCACATAACATCTGTAAAGTATAAATCAAGCAGTAAATAGGAAAACGGGGTTGTAATACTCAAAACGACCTGTCGGGTCATTACAGAAACAGTGTATTTATATGTTGCTATAGCTATATTAATAATGTTTTGAATATGTATTGTAAATTAGATTTTACTATTATTCAGTTTAATCATGTATGCAGCAACATATATGTTTCAGAATACATTTATATACATGTGAATACAGTATTATATCAACATTCATGATTTTCTGAATACATATTGTAAATTAGCGTTTACTATTCTACAGTTTAATCATGTATACAACAACATACATGATTTAGAATACACTCATATATATGTGAATACAATATTATATTAGTGAATACATTTATAGAATACATGTGGATACATTGACAGAATACAAGTGTGTACACCTACTCTGAATTTGTGAAGAAATATTTTTATTCTAATCTGGTAAGTATAATTCTTTCAAATATGTGATATATTAATGTATTCTAGTGGGTGTATGTTAAGTCTATGGAAAGGAAGCTGAATACCGACATTCATGCCGATAGACATCCACATGCTATTTTAACTGGAGACACATTAAATGCATCTACAGAGGATAATCATGTCTGTGATGAAGTAAAAAAAGGATGGGCCTACAACATCGGAGGTGTCGTGTGTCATACCACCCAAAACTTGCGAGGATGTATCCGAAGAAATACATGTATCACAATTTGAGTTGGCAGATGAGGACCTTCCAAGTCAAATTCCAGAAAATAGAATTGTGATACATCCAGCAGCAAAACTTGTTGATTCAATGACTTTACCTTCTCATAGGATTCGGCGTCCAAGTCGATAGAATTTTTTGCCTTACGAGTCAAACTTCGACATGGCAAGTTAGTAATTGTTGTAGAAACACTATGTTTTATAAAGCTATATTATATATCCCCATGTTAACTATAATTAAATGTCACTATTAATGACTCCGATGAACTACAGGTACTTCAGTAAAGTTAACTCCCATATTTGAAAAAACATATCCCTTTGAAGATGATTTAATATCGGGGCCATATCATACTTTAGTAATTCAAGAATTCGAGAAATAGGTTCGTGATGGTCTTCTTGCTAAACATGATTAAAAGTAAGTTTCTTTTTTCGATCTATAATGTATGATTTTACCCTTTATAAAGTGAATTTAATATTTTTTCCAAATCCTTGTAGAAAGGATAAGGAAGACCATTACAAGAAACACAAGTTAACACTGCCTATACCATTGGATTTTGGAGTTCATGAAGTCACTTCAAAAAATTAGTTTTACCCTCTATCGTTTGACGGTCAACTATGGAATGACGATGTAAGATATAACCCTTATACATTTAGTTTATTTACATCTCTTATTCATGGTGTGTCAATATTTGTGTTTCACTATTTTATTCAGCTTATTCAAATTTTGGATTCACTATATTCACGATTTTGCTCACAGTGTATTCAGATGTATTTTATATTAACAGTAGTTAAGTTAAAATACTATATTCACAGTATTTTAGTATTTTCTCTTATTTTATTGTATTCAATGTATTTCAGTGTATTTAGTGTATTTCACTGTATGCACTATATTCAGTGTCTTCACTTTATCTCAAACTTCACTGTGTTTCAATGTTTTATCCAGCAATTTATATTCAGCAGTATGTATTCATATGTTTTTTTTAATTAATATTAGTTATGTATTCAGATATATTTTTAATTAATAATAGTTAAGTTATTCCCAAAGTATTGCAGTATGTTTGTAATCAATGTATTCATTGTATTGAGTTATATATTCAGTTTCTTCAATATACAATACTTGTATTTTACCGTTAAGAATTTTGTTTTCTTTGTTTTTAATTCAATGTATTGACGCTATGTATTCAATTTTATATACAGTATATTGATGTCTAATTTTACTATCTCAGAAAGAAGGGCAAGTACAACCAGAGCAGCAGATTCAAATACACCACTGTTAATTATATATTCAAGACAGGAATTGCTAAAATCTTCGACAAGTATAATAATACAGATAATGATGCAAGTGTAGCCAATGAAGAAGATGTTGTATGTGAATACATAAGGGGCTACAGATTGCTAGCTAATGTACCATGGCATACGGTCAACAATGTATTGATACCAGTCAACTTGAAGGACAAACTTCATTGGATATTGGCAGTTGTCTCGTTTAAGGAGAGATGTATCAATGTATATGACTCCTACCGATCAGCAGGTCATGATGCTTATGGGAGTTCTGAGATAGATAAGCTTGCTAAGCTTGTACCTCTGTACCTATCGATCAGTGATTTTTACATAGATAAGCAAGGAATAGATTGGTCTCATGAACCAACATACAATGAAAAGGCACAAACTGAGCCCTTTGATGTTGTTTTTATTTCGAATGTGCCTCAACAAAAAGCTGGGAGCATGTATGAATTCAATCCTTTTTCGTATTTTTGTATCATTTATAATACTAAATATATGAATTATATTTAACTGTGTCAATCTATTTTTTCAGGGATTGTGGGTTGTATGTCGCGGCATACGCAGAGTATTTGAGCACTTATGGATTGGTTCCACAAACAACCTTTGATGCTAATTTATTCTGTCAAAGATATGGTGCCCTCCTTTGGGACTATACTATGCGAAATATAGACGCCGATGCCATAAGCGACAATGAAGCACCCACAAAGATTGTTAGGCAAATCATAGATTCAGATACTTTTGTGAAGAGATTTTTAGAATAGTTTTCTGTAAAACAGATTGTTTTTGCAGCTTATTACTGAATACATCATAGTTTTACTCAACATTTTTGGTTTTTGAATACATGAATGCCTTTTTTGTCTTTAAGATGTTAATGAAGGAATACATAACAGCCTTTAAGTTATGTTGTTAATTCATATATTATGTTATATTTATGTATTAGCATAATCATTCACATAGTTCTATTATGTATTTATATAGTTGTATTATGCTGATACATATCCCTGCTATATTCAGCATAATTCAATGGTTTTAAATCCCTGTAATAATCCATCTATATTCTGCTATATTTAAATTAATTAACTTTATGACAAGTTATGTATTCACTGTATGCACTGTATTCAATGTATTTAGTATTTTCTCTGTTTCAATGTATTCACTATATTTTAGTGTATTCAATGTATTTCATTGTATTCACAATATTCAGTGTCTTCACTTTATCTCAAGCTTCACTGTATTTCACTATTTTATCCAGGAATATGTATTTAACAATATGTATTCAATGTATTGTTGTCACGACCCAATTTCACCTATAGGTCATGATGGCGCCCAACATCACAGCTAGGCAAGCCAACTAGTGATTTAAACCTATAATTATTTCTTTAAAACTTATCCGAGTAATTAAACGCTTCGTACTAGCAAATATTAAGACAATGTGAGAAATAAGATAAACTAAAACTCAAGTAAAATAATTAAATCCAAAAATTCTACTAGTGTGTGTGCCAAGACCTGGTGTCACAAGTGTATGAGTATCTAGTAGATTATACAAAATTTTAAATATTGTCTGAAGTTAAATAGACAGAATACAAATACAAGAAGAGACTCAAGGGTTGCAGAACGACTCAAGAAGCAGCTAACCACTAAGTCTCGCAATATCTGGGGTATGCTCCGGTAGGTCCTCCGATAGTACCTTCTCAGGTCCTGCACAAAAAGTGCAGCAAGCTTAGCATGAGTACGTAAACAACGTGTACCCAGTAAGTATCAAGTCTAATCTCGAAGAAGTAGTGAGAGGTCAACTTTGACACTCACTAAGGGTCAATAATATCATAATAGAATATAATTAATTAAACATGATTTTCAGGTGAACAACAATAATTTTATTAACAAGCAGAAATAATTAATTAATTCTTTAAATTTCAAAGATTTTTAATTTATCAATTAGCTTCACAAGCTACAATAAACTATCAAAGTATCGTGTAATTATTATTATTAGGCACGATTTCTGCCGAGGTCGTACGATCCGATCCAGAGTGTCGTGTACACTGCCGAAGGACGTGCGGCGCGATCCATATATGCATCTATCCTGCCGAGGCATTCGGCCCGCTCCACAAGAACGGAGGATATTTTTTTATATATATATATATATATATATATATATATATATATATATATTTGAAATTAACGCAAGAGGATGTGCAAATTTTTTCAACAGTTAAATATTCTGAACAAAATTTCAAGTATGTGAGATTTTAATCTTTTACCATTTCCTCTAACAATTTGCAACATAATTCTATTGTTGTACGTAGCCTCCACAATAAGCAATAATTATTAATATGAATCACCTATGGGGTAAATTTCCTCTTACAAGGTTAGGCAAGACACTTACCTTGTCTCAAAGCCCACTTCCCGATCACAATATAGCAAAAATCTCAATTCGGTGCCGAAAAATCCGAAATTATCCAAACGTTATATAAAATAATTAATACATGCTCAAAAATTCAGAATTAGACTATTAAATAATTTATCCTATCCAGAAATGATAAATTCCTAAAATTCTCCCTAGGCCCACGTGCCCGGATTCCGGAAATATTCGGAGAAAATCATTACCCATAACCTCAAGAACTCAAATATACAATTTCCAATTAATTCCATAACCATTTTCGTGGTTAAAATCTCATTTTATACAAATCTAGGTTTTTCCTCTAACCCTTGGTTTTCATGATTTACAGGTTATAATTTACCCATAATCTATGTATTTAACTCAAAGTGTGTAAAATTAACTTACCTTCATGTTGCTAGTTGAAATACCCTCTCAAAACGCTCCAAAATCGCCAAAACAATGGAAGAAATACGGGCTAAAAATGACTGAGACTCGTCCCTTTTTTAAGGTTCTGCCCAGATAGTATTTCCACATCTGCGGTGCCTGGGCCGCATTTGCGGCGTTGCATTTGCGGCGTCGCTTCTGCGGAAGAACCCAAGGCTGGCCAGGCTCGCTTCTGCGAATGAAGACCCAAGTCTACCGCTCCTACGGCTCAAGCCGCTTCTGCAACTCATCTCTCGCACCTGCGGCTGGCTGCGATTCTGATAGCAACTGGGAGCTTCAGCGTTTGCTCCCAATTTCCAACTTGGTCCGAGCCTCGTCCGATTAACCCCCGAAGCCCCCGGGGCCCCACCCTAACATACCAATAAGTTTGAAATCATCAAATAGACTTGCTCGAATCCTCGGAATGTGTAAAACAACATCAAAACTAAGAATCATACCTCAAACCAAATCAATTCAACTAAGAATTTTCATATTTTTCAAACATAATCCGAACGCGCTGAAACATACTTAAACTACTCGGAATAACACCAAATTTTGCGTGCAAGTCTTAAATCACCATACGGAGCTATTCTCATGCTTGGAACTACAAACTGACCTCAATTACTCCAAAACCTACTCCAAACCAAATTTAAAGAACATTAAACCTTCAAATAGTTGACTTTCACTATTAAGTGCTGAAACGCTCCTGGGTTGTCCAAAACCCGATTCGAACATACGCACAAGTCCAAAATATTCATATGAACCTATTGGAGCTGTCAAATCTCGATTCGGGGTCGTTTTCTCAAAATGTTGACCGAAGTCAAACTTGGGCCTTTAAAGCCAAATTAAGAAATCAGTCGTTCCGATTTCGACCCGAACACTTTCAAATCTCGAACCAACCATCCCCGCAAGTCATAAATTAATAAAAACACATACGGGGAGTTTTATTTAGGGGAACAGGGTTCTAAAAGTCAAAATGACCGGTTGGGTCATTACATTCTCCACCTCTTAAACAAACGTTCGTCCTCGAACGGGTTTAGAATTTTACATGGAGTGCTGAATAAGTGTGGATATCTGCTCCGCATGTCCTCCTCAGCCTTCTAAGTCGCTTTCTCGACTAGTTGGCCCCTCCACTGGACCTTTACTGCAGTAATCTTCTTGGATCAACAATGGCAACTGGCTCCTCTTCATAACCCAAACTCTTATCTAGTTGAACTATGCTGAAGCCTAACACATGCGATAGGTCAGCATGATACTTCCGGAGCATAGATACATGGAAAATCGAATGAACTCCTGATAGGCTGGAAGGCAAAGCAAGCTGGTAAGCAACCTCCCCAACTCGTCTCAACACCTCAAATGGGCCTATAAACCTTGGGCTAAACTTTTCCTTCTTCCCAAATCTCATGATTCCCTTCATCGGCGAAACCTTCAAGAGAACTTTTTCACCCACCATAAATGAAAAATCACGCGCTTTCTGATCCACGCAAATCTTCTGTCTGGACTGTGCTGTATGAAGTCACTCCTGAATCAACTTTACCTTGTCCAAGGCATCCTTCACCCAATCAGTACCATATAACTTAGCCTCTCCGGGCTCAAACCATCCGACGGGCGAACGACATCGCCGACCATATAAAGCCTCAAATGGAGCTATCTCGATGCTGGATTGGTAACTGTTGTTATAAGCAAATTCGGTCAAAAGCAAGAAACGATCCCACTGACCTCCAAAGTCAATCACACATGCCCTGAGCATATCCTCCAAAATCTGAACTGTCCACTCCGACTGCCCGTCGGTCTGCGGATGAAAGGTTGTAATGAGCTCTACACGGGTCCCCAATTCACTCTGTACTACTCTCCAGAAATGTGAAGTAAACTGAGGGCCTCTATATGATATGATGGAAATTGGCATAACGTGAAACCGAACTATCTCCTGAATATAAATCTGAGCCAACCTCTCGGAAGTATATATAGTCACATCCTTAATAAAGTGTGTCGACTTGGTCAACCTGTCGATAATGACCCAAACTGCATCAATCTTCCGCAAGATCCGCGGCAACCCAACTACAAAGTCCATAGTAATGCGTTCCTATTTCCACTCCAGTATAGTCATCTGCTGAAGTAGGCCACCTGGCCTCTGGTGCTCAAATTTAACTTGCTGGCAATTTAGACACCTAGCTACATATTCGACTATGTCCTTTTTATTCCTCCGCCACTAATAATGCTGCCTCAAGTCACGATACATCTTCGTAGCACCTAGATAAATAGAATACCGAGAACTGTGTGCCTCCTCCAGAATCCTTTTCCTCAGTCCATCTACATTAGAAACACATAGACGATCCTGGAGTCGCAGAACACTATCCACGCCAATAGTAACTTCCTTGTCACCACCATGTAGTACTATTTCTCAAAGAACCAATAAGCGTGGGTCGTCAAACTTGTGAGCCTTGATCTGCTCAAATAGTGAAAACTATGCTACACCACATGCAAGAACTCAGATGGGCTCTAAAATATCAAGCCTCACAGCCAAGGATTTAATATCCAAAGCTAAAGGTCTCTCCTCTGCTAAAATGAAAGCCAGACTACCCATACTCTCCGCCTTTCTACTCAAGGCGTCGGCAACCACATTTGCTTTGCCCGGATGATACATGATAGTAATATCATAATTTTTTAGTAACTCAAGCGATCTGTGTTGTCTCAAATTTAGATCTCTCTGCTTGAACAATGCTGCAAACTCCGATGATCAGTGTAAACTTCATAACACACCCCATAAAGATAATGCCTCCAAATCTTAAGAGCGTGAATAATTACAGCTAACTCCAAATCATGTACCAGGTAATTCTTCTCGTGGGGTTTCAGCTGACATGGGGCATAGGAAATAACTCGCCCCTCCTACATTGATACACAACCCAAACCAATGCGTGAAGCGTCACAATATATTGTATACATCTCCAATCCAGAAGGCAACACTAACACTAGTGTTGTAGTCAATGTTGTCTTGAGCTTCTGAAAGCTCACCTCACAATCATCAGACCATCGGAACAGATCACCCTTCTGGGTTAATTTGGTCAAAGGTGCTGCAATAGATGAGAAGCCCTCCACGAACCGACGATAATAACCTGCTAATCCTAGGAAACTCCTTATCTCAGTCGCCGAAGTGGGATGATGCCAATTCTGAATTGCCTCGATCGTTTTGGGATCAACTTTAATGCCCTCGCCCGATACAATATGCCCCAAGAATGCTACAGAATTTAGCCAAAACTCATATTTGGATAACTTAGCATAAAGCTTTTGTTCTCGCAGTGTCTGAAGCACCACTCTCATATGCTGCTCGTGCTCTTCTTTACGCCACTTGTAAATCAAAATATCATCAATGAAGACAATGAAAAACGAATCAATATATGGTCTGAATACCCTGTTCATCAAATCCATAAATACCGCCGGAGCATTAGTCAAACCGAAGGACATCGCCCGAAATTCATAATGACCATATCTAGTCCGGAAAGCAGTCTTCGGGACATCTGAATCCCGAATCTTCAATTGGTGGTACCCCAAACTCAAGTCGATCTTAGAGAACACCCTAGCACCTTGTAACTAGTCAAATAGATCATCAATACGTGGCAACGGGTACTTGTTATTAACGGTGACTTTGTTCAGTTGGTGATAGTCAATACACATTCGCATAGTTCCATCCTTTTTCTTCACAAATAACATCAGTGCACCCCAAGGCGATACACTTGGTCTGACGAATCCTTTTGCTAATAACTCCTCAAGCTGGTCTTTCAATTCCTTTAATTCTTTTGGAGCCATGCGATACAGTGGGATAGATATATGCTGGGTATCTGGAGACAAGTCAATACAAAAATCAATATCACGATCTGGTGGCATCCCTGGAAGATCTGAAGGAAATACATCGGAGAACTCCCAAACCACAAGCACTGAATCAATAGTCGAAGTCTCTGCAGTAGTATCCCAAACATAGGCTAGATAAGCCAAACAACCTTTCTCGACCACATGTCGAGATTTTAGAAAGGAAATAACATGATTAGATGCACTGACAGATGAACCCTTCCACTACAACCTAGGAAATTCAAGCAATGCCAAAGTAACAGTCTTAGCATGGCAATTTAGGACAGCATGATATGGGGATAGCCAGTCAATGCCCAGGATAATCTTGAAGTCGGTCATATCAAGCAGTAAAAGATCTACTCTAGTCTCATAACCACAGAATGTAACAATACAGGGCCGATAGATCCGATCCACAACAACAGAATCGCCCACAGGAGTGGACACATAAACAGGAGTACTTAAAGACTCATGAGAAACACCCAGGAAATGAGCAAATAGAGATGACACATATGAATATGTAGATCCTGGATCAAATTATACGGAGGCGTCTTTGCCTCAAATGGAAATAATACTTGTAATCACGGCATCTGAGGCCTCTACATCTGGTTTAGCTGGAAAAGCATACAACCAAGCTGGAGCGCCAACTGGCTGGCCTCCACCTAGCTGGCCTCCACCTCTAGGACGGCCCCTACCCACCTGCCCTCCACCTCTGGGTGGCCGGACAGCTAGTGGAGCAACTGGTGCGGTAATCATAGGCTGTTGACCCTCCTGCACTTGTCTACCCCGAAGCTTAGGGCAAAATCTCCGCATATGACTGGGATCCTCGTACTCGTAACAACTTTTCGGTGCAATGGGCTGCTGACTAGAAGTCTGACCCTGGGGGACCTGAATACCCACTGGTAGAACCCAGAATAGCTGGTGGGCGATAAGAACTCTCTAGCATAGCACTGAGATAAAGTCGCACTGGGGCACACCGAGGAGGTGGTGGTGCTGGATATGGGGTCCTGCTGGACTGCCCTCTACCCCCAGACAGAGTACCTCTAAACTCTCCAGAATAATTAAACTGCTTATCCCTCATAACCTGCTCTCGGATACGCTGACACACACATTTAATCCTTAGGGCTATCTTCACAACCAACTCATAAGAAGTCCCCATCCCAACCTCTCGGGCCATAGTGGCCTGAATGCCAGTATGTAAACCCGTAACAAACCTCCACACTCTACCCACATCAATAGGGATTATCATAAGTGCATGACGAGATAACTCAGAGAACCTCGCCTCATAATCGGTCACTGATATCTGACCCTGCTGGAGCTGCTCAAACTGAAACCGCAACTCTTCCCTCTGGGAGGGTGGAATATACCTGTCCAGGAAAATATGGGTGAACCTGTCCCAAGTCAAGGGAGGAGAATCTGCTGGCCTGCCAAGAAGATACGACTTCCACCATCTACGGGCTCTGCCCTCCAACTGAAAAATAGCAAAGTCTACCCCTTGAGACTCCAATATCCTCATGTTGTGCAGTTTGTCCCTACACCGATCAATGAAATCCTGGGGATCCTCATGCCACTCTCCCCCAAAGAGAGGAGGATGTAGTCTAGTCCATATTTCTAATAGCTTCTGCGGCTCGGCAGCCGCAGCTGGGCTGGGCTCAGGTGTAGCTGCTGCCACTAGCTGGACTCCACCCATAGGTAGTGTACCCTGGGTCTGATATACAGTAGTTGCCTGCCCATGAGCTTGTGCGGTAGGGGTCTGTGCTCCCCCGCCAGCCTGAGTGTGGCTGGATCTGCTGGAAATAAATCGACCTGAGTCATAGTGTCCATGAACCGCAGCATACAGACCATGACCTCCTGGTATCCTGGTGCAGATGTGAAATCCACCAGAGCTGGCTCTGCTACGAGCACCTCAGGATAGCTCTTCCCTGGTCTGGAACCTCATTAAAGCGCGTTCTCACCGTCTGTGAGAGAATAAGAGAGATATTTAGTCCTACACTATTTGCACGATGGGAGATGAAGAAAGGTAGTTTTCCTAACACCCTATAGCCTCTCGAAGATAAGTACAGACATCTCTGTATCGATCCGGAAGATTCTATTAGGCCTGCTCGTAACTTGTGAGACCTACGTAAACTTAGTGCTCTTATACCATATTGTGACGACCCAATTTCACCTATAGGTCGTGCTGGCATCCAACATCACAGCTATGTAAGCTAACTAGTGATTTAAACCTATAATTATTTCTTCAAAAATTATCCGAGTAATTAAACTCGGCGTACTAGCTAAAATTAAGACAATGTGAGAAATAAGATAAATTAAAACTCAAGTAAAATAATTAAATTCAAAAATTCTACTAGTGTGTGTGCCAAGACCTGGTGTCACAAGTGTATGAGCATCTAGTATATTATACAAAATTCTAAATATTGTCTGAAAATAAATAGACAGAATAAAAATACAAGAAGAGACTCAAGGGCTGCGGAACGACTCAAGAAGTAGCTCACCACTAAGTCTCGGGATATCTGGGGTATGCTCCGTTAGGTCCTCCGATAGTACCTGTCTCAGGTCCTACACAAAAAGTACAGCAAGCGTAGCATGAGTATGTAAACAACGTGTACCCAGTAAGTATCAAGCCTAATCTCGAAGAAGTAGTGACGAGAGGTTGACTTTGACACTCACTAAGGGTCAATAATATCAGAATATAATATAATTAATTAAACATGATTTTTAGGTGAACAACAATAATTTTATAAACAAGCAGAAATAATTAATTAATTAAATTTCAATAATTTCTAATTTATCGATTAGCTTCACAAGTTGCAATTAACATATCAAGTAGTATCGTGTAATTATTATTATTATTAGGTACGATTTCTGCCGAGGTCGTATGACCCGGTCCAGAGTGTCATGTACACTGCCGAGGGACGTGCAGCGTGATCCATAGATGCATCTATACTTGTCACGACCCAAAACCTAACCCGTCGTGATGGCGCCTATCGTGGTACTAGGCAAGCCGACCTTTCCAAAACACTTTTCAAATTTAACAGAAAATAATTAAGACATTTAAAATAACCGGTGTTTCTCATAAATACGGGGGTAAAACCCAAAAAAAACATAAGTGCAGAAAAATAGCACGACATCGGGATGTTACTAAGTCATGAGCAACTAGACTCTCAATCTAAAAGACAGTGTCTACAATAGTCTACATCTAGATAGTAATATAGAGAAAGAAAGACAATGAGGAAGGAGCACAAGGTCTGCGAACACCGGCAGCTACCTCATAAATCTCCAGAAGATCAACTGCGTACAAACTCAATGACCTCCACGTCCAGTCACACCTGAATCAGCACACAAGGTGCAGGGAGTAACGTGAGTACTTCCAAATCAGTAAATAACAAAATTAAATAAGGAACTGAGAAGAAGTGACGAGCTACACAATTTCAGTTCATTTTAGTAATTTCGGCAAGAATAAGTAGGCATGCTTTCAATTCGGTGTTTTAAATCAAAACACTTCTAGTTCAGGTTTAACAATATAAGCCCTCCAGAAAGTTTCACAACAATAACATTAGCAATGAAGTGAAACAACAAAATAAGAGCAAGTACAGCCTCACAGGGCTACTGTCACTCATCTATCTCAACAGCGCAATCACTCGGCTCTCAGCCTCAATACTCACAATCAAAGGTACATGCACACACTGTGGGTGTACAGGCTCCGGAGGGGCTCCTACAACCCAAGCGCTATATATTGCTGCGACATGTAGCCCGACCCAATATTGTTGCGGCGTGCATCCCGATCCAATATATCTCACATAGGCACAGGTGGTGCCTGAGCTGGTGCATCAACAACTAGAATCTGGTCCTGATCTGGGGCAACTGGTGGATCTGCAGGTACAAACCCAGCTGCTATGAGGGCTGCACCTCTGCCCCTACCACGACGTCTACCGCAGCCTCGGCCTCTCACGGCCCTGGTTGGTGGTACTGGTGGCTGGCCCTCCTAACCGGTAGTACGAGTCCTCACCATCTATGAGAGAATGAAACAACAGATGTTTAGTTACTAGAATAAACAGATTTGCATGACTAGAATTCAAGAATGTGGAGTTTCCTAAGGGTCCTATAGCTTCCCGAAGATAAGTACAAACGTCTCCGTACCGATTCGCAAGACTCTACTAAACCCGCTCATGACTCGTGAAACCTATGTAACCTAGGCTCTGATACCAACTTGTCACGACCCAAAACCTAACCTATCGTGATGGTGCCTACCGTGGTACTAGGCAAGCCGACCTTTCCAAAACACTTTCCAAATTTAACAGAAAAGAATTAAGTCATTTAAAATAACCGGAGTTTCTCATAATTACGGGGGTAAAACCCCAAAAAAACATAAGTGCAGAAAAATAGCCCGACATCGGGGTGTCAATAAGTCATGAGCAACTAGAATCCCAATCTAAAAGATAATGTCTACAATAGTTTGCGTCTAGATATCAATACAGAGAAAGAAAGATAATGAGTAGGGAGCACAAGGTCTGCGAACATCGGCAGCTACCTCATAAATCTCCGGAAGATCAACTGCGCACGAACTCAATGACATCCACATCCAGTCATACCTGAATCTACACACAAGGTGCAGGGAGTAACGTGAGTACTTTCAACTCAGTAAGTAACAAAATTAGATAAGAACCTGAGAAGCAGTGACGAGCTACACAATTTCAGTTCATTTTAGTAATTTCGGCAAGAAAGGTAGGCATGCTTTCAATTCGGTGTTTTCAATCAAAACATTTCAAGTTCAGGTACAATAATATAAACCCTCCAGAAAGTTTCACAACAATAATAATTAGCAACGAAGTGCAACAACAAAATAAGAGCAAGTACAGCCTCACAGGGCTACTGTCACTCATCTATCTCAATAGCTCAATCACTCGGCTCTCAGCCTCAATACTCACAATCAAAGGTACTTGCACTCACTGGGGTTGTACAGATTCCGGAGGGTCTCCTACAGCCCAAACGCTATATATTGCTGTGGCGTGCAGCCCAACCTAATGCTGCTGCGGTGTGCAGCCCGATCCATATATTGCTGCGACGTGTAGCCCGATCCGATATATGGCCCTAAGGTTTGTTGTGGCATGCAACCCAGTCCAATATTGTTACGACGTGCAGCCCAATCCAATGTATCTCACATAGCTCTCAACCCGGCACTCAGGCCCTACCTCAATCACTAACCTCTCCAGCCCCTCGAGCTCACAGAATATCATAATAACTAGACCCAACAGGGAATACAACAAGTATCAACAAGAAATGAGAGGAAATAGAGATATAACACACAATAAGACTATGACTGAGCACAAGACGGCAATTAGCAGTCAGTTCAACAAGTATACGACCGTTGCGGGTCTCAATACTAATATCATATGGCCTAAGAATGGTTTCTAACATGAAAGGCAGTTAATTGCTCAAAGACAATAGCTATTCGACTTTACAGTCTCACGGGACGGACCAAGTCACAATCCCTCACGGTGCACGCTCACACGCCCATCACCTAGCATGTGTGTCACCTCCAAATATCACATTATATAAATTCTCGGGGTTTCGTACCCTCAAAATAATATTTAAGACTGTTACTTACCTCAATCTGAATAAATCCCTACTCCGCAATTCTCTTGCCTCTTGACTCGGCTCCAAATGCTCCGAATCTAGTCACAACCAATACAATACCATTAATATATGCTAAAGGAAGCAATTCCACAAGAAAAACTACCAAATTAGACCCAAAACCTGAAATTGGTTCAAACCCGGCCCCTAGGCCCACGTCTCGAAATCAGACAAAAGTCACAAAACTTGAAAGCCCATCCACTCATGAGTCTAACCATACAAACTTTATTAAACTCTGACCTCATTTGGTCCCTCAAATCCTCAAATTACCCTCTCCAAAATCCCAAGCCCTAACTCCTTATTTGCACTCCTAAATCTCACTAATTAGATGAGAAAACAACGGGAAAACACCATAGTTAGGAGTATTAGAGCTCAAGCAACTTACCTCACTAAAAAACACTTGAATCCCCTTCAAAATCACTCCAAAGCACCAAGGTCCGACTTGAAAATGGTGAAAATGAGCAAACATTCGCGAAATCTTCTATTTATAGGTTCTGTCCAAGCTTTTCGCACCTGTGGCTCAAAGTGCGCACCTGCGGTCTCGCTTTTGCGCAATAACCTCCGCATCTGCAGAAAATCACTTAAGTCCCCAACTCCGCATCTGCGCTCCCTATCCGCTTCTGCGACCTCGCAGGTGCTAAAATGAACTCGCACCTGCGGCCACTGCCTGACATCCTCTCTTCCTCTTCTACGGGCAACTACCCGCTTCTGAGGGCTCGCAGATGAGCACACCCACTCGCACTTGCGGTTCTCCCCAGTCCAACACACTCCTGTACCTGCGTCCGTCCCACCGCACCTGAGGCGTCGCACCTGAGGCGTCGCACCTGCGGCAATACCCTCGCAGGTGCGATTACACGAGCAACAAGCCAACTTCAGCAATTCTCCAAACTTCAAACTTGATCCGTTAACCACCCGAAACACACCCGAGGCCCTCGGGTACTCAAAGAAACATGCCAACAAGTCATATAACCCCATACGAACTTAGTCGAACCTTCTAACCACTCCAAACAACATCAAAATACCAAATTACCCTCGGATTCAAGCCTAAGAACTTTCAAACTTCCAAATTCCGTAAACGATGTCGAAACCTACCAAACCACGTCCGAATGAACTCAAAATTTACACACACGTCACAAGTGACACTACAAACCTACTCCAACTTCTGAAAATCCATTGCGACCCCAATATCAAATTTTCCATTGCCGACAAAAATCGCCAAATTTCCAACTTTCGCCAATTCAAGCCTAATTCCACTACGGACCTCCAAATCACATTCTGGACGCACTCCGAAGTCAAAAATCACCTAACATAGCTAAAGGAATCATCAAAATCCAAATCTGAGATCGTTTACATATAAGTCAATATCCGATTGACTTTTCTAACTTAAGCTTATCTCAAAGAGACTAAGTGTCTCAATTCACTCTGAAACCACTCAAGACCCGAACCAACTAACCCGATATATCATAATATAACTGAAGAACACAGAAGAAGCAGAAATGGGGGAAATGGGTCTATAACTCTCAAAACGACCGGCCGGGTCATTACATCCTCCCCCCTTTAAACAAATGTTTGTCCTCGAACGAGTCTAGAAGCATACCTGGAGTCTCGAATAGGTGTCGATATCTGCTCCGTATCTCCCGATCGGTCTCCCAAGTGGCCTCCTCCACAGGATGAACTCTCCACTACACCATCACTGAAGCTATATCCTTTGACATCAACTTCCGAACCTGCCGATCCAAAATGGCCACCGGCTCCACATTATAAGTCATATTACCATCCAACTAAACCGTGCTGAAATCCAAAACATGGGATGGATCTCCAATATACTTCTGGAGCATAGAAACGTGAAACACTGGATGCACACTCGACAAGCTAGGTGGCAAGGCAAGCTTGTAAGCCACCTCCCCCACCCTCTAAAGCACCTCAAAAGGCCCAATGAACCGGGGGCTCAACTTTCCCCTCTTCCCAAACCTCATAACACCCTTCATGGGTGATACCTTTAGCAACACCTTCTCCCCGGCCATGAAAGACACATCACGGACCTTCCTGTCCGCATAGCTCTTCTGCCTAGACTTTGCCGTGCGAAGCTACTCCTGAATCGATTTCACCTTGTCTAATGCATCCTGGACCAAGTCTGTAGTCAATAGCCTAGCCTCACCCGGTTTGAACCATCCTACTGGAGATCTACACCTCCTCCCATATAAAGCCTCGTACGGAGCCATCTGAATGCTCGACTGATAACTGTTGTTATATGCAAACTCCGTGAGAGGCAGAAACTGGTCCCATGAACCCCCAAAGTCAATGACACAGGCGCGCAACATGTCCTCCAATCTGACTAGTGCGCTCGGACAGTCCGTCCGTCTGAGGGTGAAAAGTTATGCTCAACGCAACCTGAGTACCCAACTCTCACTGCACGGCCCTCCAAAACTGTGATGTAAACTGAGTACCTCTAACCGAAATGATGGAAATGGGGATACCATGCAGGCGAACAATCTCTCGAATATAAATCTCAGTCAACCGCTCTGAAGTGTAAGTAGTACCAACTGGAATGAAGTGCGCGGACTTGGTCAGCCGATCCACAATGACCCAAATAGCATCGAACTTCCTCGAAGTCCGTGGGAGCCCAACTACGAAGTCCATGGAGATCCCCTCCCACTTCCACTCCGGGATCTCTAATCTATGATGCAATCCACCCGGTCTTTGATGCTCATACTTAACCTGCTGACAGTTGAGACACCTAGCTACAAAGACAACTATATCCTTCTTTATCCGCCTCCACCAATAGTGTTGTCTCAAATCCTAGTATATCTTCGCGGCACCTGGATGGATGAAATACCGCGAGCTGTGGGCCTCCTCAAGAATCAACTTCCGAAGCCCATCTACATTAGGCACACATATCCGGCCCTGCATCCTCAACACTCTATCATCACCAATAGTCACATCCCTAGCATCACCTCGCCAGACCCTATCCTGAAGAACGAGCAGGTGGGGGTCATCATATTAACGCTCCCTGATACGGTCATAAAGAGAAGACCTGGAGACCATGCAAGCCAATACCCGACTCGGCTTCGATATATCCAATCTAACAAGTTGGCCTGCTAAGGCCTGAACATCCAATGCCAAGGGTCTCTCTGCTGCCGGAATATATGCTAAACTCCCCAAACTCTCCGCCCGGTGACTCAAAGCATCGGTCACCATATTGGCCTTCCCCGGATGGTACAAAATAGTGATATCATAGTCCTTAAGAAGCTCTAACCATCTTAGTTGACGCAAATTAAGATCTTTCTGCTTAAGCAAATGCTGCAAACTCCGGTGATCAGTATAGATCTCACAATGAACCCCATACAAATAATGACGCCAAATCTTCAAGGCGTGAACAATGGCTGCTAACTAAAGATCATAGATAGGATAGTTCTTCTCATGGGTCTTCAACTGGCGCAAGGCATAGGCAATCACCCTACCCTCCAGCATCAGAACACATCCAATGCCTATCCCCGAGGCATCACAATACACTGTGTAAGAACCTGAAGCTGATGGTAGAACTAACACTGGAGTTGTGGTCAAGGTAGTCTTGAGCTTCTGAAAGCTCTCCTCACACTCATCCGACCACCTGAATGGAGCACCCTTTTGGGTCTATTTGGTCAAGGGCGATGCAATAGATGAAAATCCCTCCATAAAGCGACGGTAATACCCCGCCAAACCAAGAAAGCTCCTAATCTCCATGGCTGAGGACGGTCTAGGCTAACTCTGCACTGCCTCTATCTTCTTTGGATCCACCTGAATACCCTCACTGGACACCACGTGCCCCAAGAATGCTACTGAACCGAGCCAAAAACTCATACTTGGAGAACTTTGCATAGAGATTCTCCTCTTTCAATCTATGTAACACAATCCTCAGATGCTGAGCATGCTCCTCCTGGCTACGAGAGTACATTGGGATGTCATCAATGAATACAATAAAGAATAAGTCTAAATAGGGATGGAATACAATGTTCATCAAATGCATGAACGTTGTTAGGGAATTGGTTAGCCCAAAAGACATCACTAAGAACTCATAATGGCCACATCGGGTCCCGAAAGCTATCTTAAGAATATCCGAATCCCGAATCTTCAGCTGGTGATACCCTGACCTCAAATCAATCTTGAAGAACACCCTCGCCCCCTGAAGCTGGTCAAATAGGTCATCAATATGTGGCAAAGGGTACTTGTTCTTGGCCGTGACCTTGATTAACTGCCTATAATCAATGCACATCCTCATGGAACCATCCTTCTTCTTCACAAATAGGACCGGTGCACCCCCAAGGTGACACACTAGGTCGAATAAACCCCTTATCAAGGAGTTCCTGAAGCTGTCCCTTCAACTCCTTCAACTCCGCCAGTGCCATACAATACGGTGGAATAGAAATGGGCTGAGTGCCAGGCACCAAATCAATACCAAAGTCAATATCCCTGTCAGACAGCATACCCGGCAGGTCTGCAAGAAATGCATACGGAAAGTCACATACCACCAAAACAGAATCAATGGCAGGAGTCTTTGCACTAACATCCCTCACAAAAGCCAAATAGGATAGGCAACCCTTCTCAACCATCCGCTGAGCCTTCAAGTATGAAATCACTCTATAGGGAACATGGTCTATAGAAATGGTCCACTCAACCCTTGGCAACCCCGGCATCGCCAACGTCACAGTTTTAGCGTGGCAATCTAGAATAGCATGACATGGAGACAACCAATCCATACCCAATAACACATCAAAATCGACCATACTGAGCAGCAAAAGATCCACTCTGATCTCCAGACCCCCAATAGTCACAACACATGACTGATATACACAGTCCACAACAATAGTATCACCCACAGGAGTAGATACATGAACAGATGTAACTAAAGACTCATGGGGCATATCCAGAAAATGAGCGAAATACGAGGAAACATATGAATAAGTGGAACCAGGGTCAAATAATACAGAGGCATCTCTGTGACAAACGGAGACAATACCTATAATCACAGCATCTGAAGCAATAGCATCTGGTCTGGCAGGAAGAGCATAGAAATGGGCCTGGCCACCCCCTGATTTGCCTCCCCCTCTTGGGCAACCCCTAGATGACTGGGCTCCACCCCTAGCTGACTGGGCTGGTAGTGGAGGAACTAATGCTGATGACATAGACTGGCTCCTCTGTAGAGCGGGACCTCCAACTAGATGGGGACACTCTCTCCTCATGTGACCAAACTCCCCACACTCATAGAAACACCCCAGTGCTGGTGTTGGGGACTGAAGGGAGCCCCGAGCACCGGGAAATCTAGCAGAAGGACCTGGCATAGACGAACCCTGAACCGATGGAGCATGAGAAGAACTCTGCACTGGAAGGGCACCAAGAGATGAACGACCCTATTGATAATTGTGAGATCCATGGCCAGATAATGTAGCACGGTGAACTGGGCGAGCCGTCCGAGCATGTTTGAATGGACGACCTCTACTATGCTATAACTAACCCCCAGAAGGAGTACCACTAAATCAACCATGTCCACGAGGCCTCTTGGTCTCCCTCTCAACCATCTCCTGACCGCGAACCATCTTAATCTGCCGAGCAATGTCGACAGCCTTATCAAAAGTAGCACCAGACACTCTTTCTCTGGTCATAAGCAATCAAATCTGAAAAGTGAGACCATCTATAAACCTCCTGATCCTCTCTCTATCTGTGGGAACCAACTAGATATCATGACGGGCCAACTCTGAGAATCACATCTCATACTGCGTCACGAACATATCACCCTGACGAAGCTACTCAAACTGTCTGTGCAGCTCCTCTCTGCGGGATTGAGGCACGAACCTCTCTAGAAAGATAACTGAGAACTACTGTCAAGTAAGGGGTGTTGCGCCAACCGGCCTACGCCTCTTGTAAGCCTCTCACCAACTGAATGCATCCCCAAAGAACTGAAAGGTAGTGAACGAGACCCCATTGGTCTCCAGATTACCTGTTGTACGGAGTATCCACTGACACAAGTCTAAGAAACCCTGTGCATCCTCTCCTTCTCCACCACTAAAAGATGGAGGCTGGAGTCTCCCAAACCTCTCCAATCTACGCTGCTCATCCTCGGTCATAGCAGGAACCACCTAGTCCTGAGCAGCTACAACCGGCTGCGCGGGTGGTTCCCCCGGTGTCTGGAATCCCTATACCACCTGCTCTGGTGTGCGAGCAGCGGGAGTATGAGCACCTCCCCCGACCTGAGAAGTGGTTGCTACGTCCGGAACAGATACCTCCTGAGCAAGGCTGGTGCATGTGGTCAGAATCTGAGCTAAGGCCTCCTGAAGGCCTAGAATCACAATAGGCACAGGTGATGCCTGAACTGGTGCATCAACAACTAGAATCTGGTCCTGATTTGGGGCAACTGGTGGATCTGCAGGTACTACCCCAGCTGGTGTGCGGGCTACACCTCTACCCCTACTATGGCCCCTATCGAGACCTCGGCCTCTCGCGGCCCTGGTTGGTGGTACTGGTGGCTGGCCCTCCTGACCGGTAGTACGAGTCCTCACCATCTGTGAGAGAATGAAACAACAGATGTTTAGTTACTAGAATCAACAGATTTGCATGACCAGAATTCAAGAATGTGGAGTTTCCTAAGGGTCCTGTAGCTTCACGAAGATAAGTACAGACGTCTCCGTACCGATTTGCAAGACTCCACTAAACCAACTCATGACTCGTGAGACCTATGTAACCTAGGCTCTGATACCAACTTATCACGACCCAAAACCTAACCCATCGTGATGGCGCCTACCGTGGTACTAGGCAAGCCGACCTTTCCAAAGCACTCTCCAAATTTAACAGAAAAGAAATAAGTCATTTAAAATAACCAGAGTTTCTCATAAATAAGGGGATAAAACCCCAAAAAAATATAAGTGCAGAAAAATAGCCCGACATCAGGGTGTCACTAAGTCATGAGCAACTAGACTCTCAATCTAAAAGATAGTGTCTACAATAGTCTGCGTCTAGACTTCAATACAGAGAAAGAAAGATAATGAGGAGGGAGCACAAGGTCTGCGAACGGCGGCAACTACCTCGTAAATCTCCGGAAGATCAATTGCCCACGAACTCAATGACCTCCATATCTAGTCACACCCGAATCTGCACACAAGGTGCAGGGAGTAACGTGAGTACTTTCAACTCAGTAAGTAACAAAATTAGATAAGGAACTGAGAAGCAGTGACGAGCTACACAATTTCAGTTCATTTTAGTAATTTCGGCAAGAAAGGTAGGCATGCTTTCAATTCGGTGTTTTCAATAAAACATTTCGAGTTCAGGTACAAAAATATAAACCCTCCAAAAAGTTTCACAACAATAACAATTAGCAACGAAGTGCAACAACAAAATAAGAGCAAGTACAACCTCACAGGGCTACTGTCACTTATCTATCTCAACAGTTCCATCACTCGACTCTCAGCCTCAATACTCACAATCAAATGTACCTGCACTCACTGGGGGTGTACACACTCCGGAGGGGCTCCTACAGCCCAAGCGCTATATATTGCTGCGGCGTGTATCCTTACCTAATGCTCCTGCGGCGTGCAGCCCGATCCATATATTGTTGCGACGTGTAGCCCGATCTGATATATGGCCCTAAGGTTTGTTGCAACATGCAACCCGATCCAATATTCATGTGGCATGCAACCCAATCCAATATATCTCACATAGCTCTCAACCCGGCACTCAGGCCCTACCTCAGTCACTAACCCCTCCAGCTCCTCGGGCTCACAGAATATCATAATAACAAGCCCAACAGGGAATACAACAAGTATCAACAAGAAATGAGAGGAAACAGAGATATAACACACAATAAGACTATGACTGAGTACAAGACAGCAATTAGCAGTCAGTTCAACAAGTATACGACCGTTACGGTTCCCAATAGTGATATCATAAGGCCTAAGCATGGTTTCTAACATGAAAGGCAGTCAATTTCTCAAAGACAAGGAAAATCAAGAAATAACAATAGCTATTTGACTTTACAGTCTCACGAGATGGACCAAGTCACAATCCCTCATGGTGCACGCTCAAACGCCCATCACCTAGCATGTGTGTCACCTCCGAATATCACATTATATAAATTGTCGGGGTTTCATACCCTCAAAATCATATTTAAGACTGTTACTTACCTCAATCCGAATAAATCCCTACTCCGCAATTCCCTTGCCTCTTGATTCGGCCTCCAAATGCTCCGAATCTAATTACAACCAATACAATACCATTAATATATGCTAAAGGAAGCAATTCCACAAGAAAAACTACCAAATTAGACCCAAAACCTGAAATTGGTTCAAACCTGGCCCCCGGGCCCACATCTCGAAATCAGACAGAAGTCACAAAACTTGAAACCCCATACACTCACGAGTCTAACCATACAAAATTTATCAAACTCCGACCTCATTTGGTCCCTCAAATTACCCTCCCCAAAATCCCAAGCCCTAACCCCCTATTTTCACTCCTAAATCCCACTAATTAGATGAGAAAATAATGGAAAAACACCATAGTTAGGAGTATTAGAGCTCAAGCAACTTACCTCACTAAAAAACCCTTGAATCCCCTTCAAAATCACTCCAAAAGCTCTAAGGGCCGACTTGAAAATGGTCGAAATGAGCAAAAATTCGCGAAGTCTTCTATTTATAGATTCTGCCCAGGGTTTTCGCACCTGCGGCTCAGAATGCGCACCTGCAGTCTTGCTTTTGTGCAATAACCTCCGCATCTACGGAAAATCAATTAAGTCCCTAACTCCGCACTTGCGCTCCCTATCCGCTTGTGCGACCTCGCAGGTGCGGAAAAGACCTCGCACCTGCGGCCACTGCCTGACCTCCTCTCTTCCGCTTCTGCGGGCTCGCAGATGCGCACACCAACTCACACCTGCAGTTCTCCCCAGTCCAACACACTCCCGCACCTGCATCCGTCCCACCGCACCTGCATCCATCCCACCGCACCTGCGGTGTCGCACCTGCAGCAATACCCTCGCAAGTGCGATTACACCAGCAACATGCCAACTTCAGCAATTCTCCAAACTTCAAACTTGATCCGTTAATCACCCGAAACACACCTGAGGCCCTCGGGGCCTCAAACAAACATGCCAACAAGTCATATAACCCCATACAAACTTAATCGAACCTTCGAACCACTCAAAACAACATCAAAACACCAAATTACCCTCGGATTCAAGCCTAAGAACTTCCAAACTTCAAAATTTCGCAAACAACACCGAAACCTACCAAACAACGTCCGAATGACCTCAAATTTTACACACACATCACAAGTGACACTATGAACCTACTCCAACTTTCGTAAATCCATTACAACCTCGATATCAAATTTTTCACTGCCGACCAAAATCCTCAAATTTTCAACTTTCGCCAATTCAAGCCTAATTCCACTACGGACCTACAAATCACATTCCGGACGCACTCCTAAGTCAAAAATCACCTAACGAAGCTAAAGGAAGCATCAAAATCCAAATCCGAGATCGTTTACACATAAGTCAACATCCAATTGACTTTTTTAACTTAAGCTTATTGCAAAGAGACTAAGTGTCTCAATTCACTCTGAAACTACTCCGGACCTGAACCAATTAACCTGATATATCATAATATAACTGAAGAACACAAAAGAAGCAAAAATGGGGGAAACAAGGCTATAACTCTCGAAACGACCAGCCGGGTCGTTAGAATACTACCGAGGCGTTCGGCCCGCTCCACAAAAAAGGGGGACATTTTCTTATGAACCTCCGGAATGAGAAAATATATATATATATATACACATACATACATACATACATACATTTTTTAGATTAACGCGGGAGGATGTACAAATTTCTACAACAGTCAAATATTCTGAATAAAATTTCAAGTATGTGAGATTTCAAACTTTTACCATTTCCTCTAACAATTTGCTACATAATTCTATTGTTATAATTAAATAAGGATACAATTATCACAAGTAATTCATGATTTGAGTCCTAAACTACCCGAACTTTAGCAATATTAGTAGCTACGCACGGACTCTCGTTACCTTGTGCGTACGTAGCCCCCATAATTAGCAATAATTATTAATATGAATCACCTATGGGGTAAATTCCCTCATACAAGGTTAGGCAAGAGACTTACTATGTCTCAAAGCCCACTTCCCGATCACAATGTCGCAAAAATATCAATTCGGTGCCGAAAAATCTAAAACTATCCAAAAGTTATATAAAATAAGTAATACATGTTCAAATATTTGAAACTAGACTATTAAATAAATTACCCTATCGAGAAATGATAAATTCCTAAAATTCACCCGGGCCCACGTGCCCGAATTCCGAAAATATTTAGAGGAAACCATTACCCATAACCTTAAGAACTCAAATATACAATTTCCATCCAATTCCATAACCATTTTCCTGGTTAAAATCTCATTTTTATACAAATCTAGATTTTTCCTCTAACCCTTGATTTCCATGATTTATAGGTTATAATTTACCCATAATCTATGTATTTATCTCAAAGTGTATTGAATTAACTTACCTTCAAGTTGCTAGTTGAAATCCCCTCTCAAAAAGCTCCAAAATCGCCAAAACATGGAGGAAATACAGGCTAAAAATGACTGAGCCTCTTCCCTTTTTTAAGGTTCTGCCCAGACAGTATTTCCGCATCTGCGGTGCCTGGGCCACATTTGCGGCGCCACTTCTGCGGACCACGGTCCGCTTCTGCGGAAGAACCCAAGGCTGGCCAGGCTCGCTTCTGTGGACGAAGGCTCGCTTCTGCGGTCCCGCTTCTGCGCCAAGTCTGTCGCTCCTGCATCTCAAACCGCTTCTAAGACTCATCTCTCGCACCTGCGAGCTCGCACCTGCGGCAAGCCAAGTGCAGGTGCGATTCCGACATCAGTTGGGAGCTTCAGCTTTGGCTTTCAATTTCCAACTTGGTCTGAGCCTCGTCTGATTAACCCCCGAGGCCCCTATAGCCTTGCCCGAACATACCAACAAGTTTAAAATTATCAAACGGACTTACTCGAACCCTCGGAACTTATAAAACAACATCAAAACTAAGAATCATACCTCAAACCAAATCGATTCAACTTAGAATTTTCAAATTTTCCAAACTTACTCGGAACACGCCGAAATATACTTAAACTACTCGGAATAATACTAAATTTTGCGTGCAAGTCTTAAATCACCATACTGATCTATTCTCAGGCTCGGAACTCCAAACGGACCTCAATTACTCAAAAACGTACTCCAAACCAAATTTAAAGAACATTAAACCTTCAAATAGTTGATTTTCACTATTAAGTGCTGAAACGCTCTCGGGTTGTTCAAAACCCGATTCGAACATACGCCCAAGTCCAAAATCGTCATATGAACCCATTGGAACTGTCAAATCTCGATTGTGGGGTCATTTTCTCAAAATGTTGACCGAAGTCAAACTTGGGCCTTTAAAGCCAAACTAAGGAACCAAGTGTTTTGATTTCGACCCGAACACTTCTAAATCCCGAACCAACCATCCCCGCAAGTCATAAATTAATAAAAATACATACGGGGAGTTTTATTTAGGGGAGCGGGGTTCTAAATATCAAAATGACCGGTTGGGTCATTATAATTGCAGTATGTATTCATATATTTTTTAATTAATATTAGCTATGTATTCAGATGTATTTTTAATTAATAGTAGTTAAGTTATTCCATGTTATGTTCGGCAGTAAATTTGTATGACAAGTCATGTATTCACCATATGCATTGTATTCACTGTTTTTAGTGTTTTTTCTATTTTCAATGTATTCACTGTATTCAATATATTTCACTAAATTCACTATATTCGGTGTCTTAACTTTATCTCAAGCTTCACTGTGTTTCATTGTTTTATCCAGCAATATGTATTCAGCAGTATGTATTATATGTATTGCAGTATTGTCACGATCCAAAATCCTAACCTGTCGTGATGACACCTATCTCAATACTAGACAAGCCGATAACACCAACAACCTTCAATTTCTTTTAAATACTGAAAACAATTCACTGTATTCATTGTAATTAATGTTTTCTCTATTTTCAATGTATTCAATATATTTCACTGTATTCAATGTATTTCACTGAATTCATTATATTCAGTGTCTTCACTTTATCTCAAGCTTCACCGTGTTTCACTGTTTTAGGTCCAGCAATATATATTCAATGTATTGCAGTATGTATTCATATATTTTTTTAATTAATATTAGTTATGTATTCATATGTATTTTTAATTAATAGCAGTTAAGTTATTCCCTTTTATGTTCAGCATAATTCAATGGTTTTTAATCCCTGCAAAAATCCCACATAATTGTATTATGTATTCAAAACAATTTTTGGAAATTGAATTACATATATATATATTCAATTTTTGTATTTTTGAATGTACACTCATGTATTTTAAGTATACATGTCCTGCTATACCTCATACCTGTATATAAATTATTTTGTAAAGATACCACGAAAAATAATAGCATTCAATTTTGTAATCTAAACTTAAAAAATTCATCTCGTAAGAATCCAATACACCAATAAATCAATATGTAATATAAAACTTGAACAAATCTATGACATATTGTTATTGCAGTAATTAAAATCAGAACATGAACTAATTCCTACGTGGAGCATTTCTACAAGTACGCTTATTATGTCCTCCCTGCCCACATATACTACACGAATGTTGATTTTTCTTCTGAAACAATTCACTTAACAGCTTATCGCGCTTCTTCTTTGGCCTTCCAGGAGGTCTTTTCCATTTGGGTGGTAAGACAACTTTCTCTGATATATGTGCTGATATATTCCATTCACTTCGGTCAGGAAGTGGATATACGGGCACCTCGTATGTCATTACAACAGACTTTGGTTTGTAATAGTCCGAGCAGTAATATTCCGGCATTAGAAACTTACTTTTCAAGACAGCCTAAGCATGTGGGCATAGTAATTCGTCAACTTGGAACCGGCCACAAATGTAATTTTTCTCTAGGAGGCAAACGGTGTAATGCCTTCCTTCATCATTCATCATGTGCAAATGTTCAGTCGATGGTACAACCTACATTAAATGGAGAAATATAAGCTGTGGACATTTGTACAAGTCATGTATCTGTCAAAGACCAAAAGTATTAAATATAGTATACATGTATACAATAAAAAAATATTTAAAATACACTGAATGTCAACAATATTTATCTGACAGAATATTAAATTGAATACATTTATTTGTGAAATACAATGACATACAATATACATGTATACAATGAAAAAATATTTAAAATATACCGAATAAAAATACTATTTTATCTGACAGAATATTAAAAATGAATACATTTATTTGTAAAATACAGTGAAATACAAATAGAAAATCATTGAATACAACCAACGAAATAAAGTTGTAGTAACATGTATTATCGACATATAATATGCAATAATTACAACCGTTTCAGAAGTTGTAACAGAATACATGCACCAGCGTTATTATAAAAAACGCAGGCAGTATGCTAATAATAGAAATTGTATTAGGCATAAATACATAATGTATCAGGCATAAATAGATGATGCAAGTACTTATAGCAAAAAAAACTTACAGTCATACGTGTAGACAGTGCTTCATTCAAAATAAGGATCTCCTGGTATTTTTTTCCCAAGCGTTGTGTACATGTGTGAAACTTCTTTCCGTTTGCTGTAATTCCAATGTCCAAACATCTTCCTAACTTCTTCTAGGAAGTAGTATATTGGCAATTCTCTTGCTGATTCAAGTGCAGAATTGATTGACTCAGCAATATTTATCGTCATAGTCCATCCACGGTTAACAGGTGCATACAACCTAGCCCACTTTTCGTATCCAGCTAATTCCAAGTATTCTTTCACCCGAATATTTACCTTCTCCACCTTTTACATTAGACTATCAATTCCATCCTGAGTGTATGCTTTTGCCAGCGAAAAGTATACCTCTGTCAACTTTGCATGACTCTTTTTGAATATTTTATATACGTTGTTCCATAGATGCCATAGATAAGCAAAATGGGGTACCGTCGGATACACTCTCGATACAGATTTGATGATGCTCTCATTCCTATCTGAAACGATACACATGTTTTCCTGCTCACTATAAGCTACCTTGAATTGTTCAAAGAACTACAACCAAGCAGCATCGTTCTCTGAATCAACAATACCATACACCAGTGGAAATATATGTCCTGTAAATACAATTGCATACAGCTAAAAAATATCATTCAAGCTGTATTAAGAAGTCAAAATACCATATTTTATGTTAATCTGTATGTATTTTGTTTTTTAACTAACTCACCTGCACCATCCAACGTGCTAGCCGGGATGAATGTCCCAATGTATGCCTATTTTAAGTGGCTGCCATCCACAACCACTATGGGTCTACACTAATCAAACCCCTTTGTAAAAGTATACAACGATATATACAAATACATGAACTTATTTTTCGGTGATTTTTCCATTCTAATATGTGAACCAGGATATGTCATATCCAGTGTATATAAGTACCCTAGTAATTTATTATATGAATCAGTTGGTTCACCTCTAAAATATTCACTGCCTTTTCTTTAGCGCGCCACGCCAACATGTAACTAATATCTACACCAAAGTCTGATTTCACTTGATCAATTCTATCCTTTGGCGTGGATTTTCTCTTATGATTAGTAAACTTGGACCTAATCATACCTCAATCAATCTACTAGTTGCTTGATGTGGCTCATACACCTTATCCTTCAATGAACATGTATGCTTATCATTGAACTCCCTCACTTTGAACATTTGTGATTTGTTAATACTAGAAGCCTTAAATCTCCATTCACAATCCTCATAAATACATAACAATGTATAGCTTCAAATACATGTGTGTTATACATGCAATTGGTTATGTATGGATAAAAGATAAATAGATCCTACAGCTAATTCGGCTACATACACACAATATTTTTATTTGCCAACAAAGTTTTGAATATATAAACATACAACGAAATACAATGTATGTTTATTGAATATACTATAGATATTTTTTGAATACATTGCATAAACAAATGTATAAGCATACATTAATATAAATAGCTAAGTTCTCATATAATTGTTACAGAACATTCAATTACAAAAATACTGATACAGAAACATACCATGAAGGAAAGCATATATTATGAATACAACATTATACATGTTGTATTTAATAAAATTCTACCAAGAATACATTATACATAACTATTTCAGAACATTCAATTACAAAAACACTAATACAGAAACATACCATGAAGGAAAGAATATATTATGAATACAATATTATATAAGTTGTATTTAATAAAATTCTACCATGAATACATTATACAACAAGAAAGAATACATATCCATACAGTTGAATACAACATATTGGTGAAGAGGTTGTAAGTAAGTACACTCAAACCTGATAGCATTAGACATATCAACTCGAAATTAAAACCTTTCAGCATATGCATATTGCTCCATCACCGCCTTCAATGTGGCCTTATCCTTATATATTTGTCCAGCCACTGTCACGACCCAAACTCCCTCCGTATAATGTTGTTACACTCCGTAGTATTACAGCTATGTTACACCCTATAGTATTATATGTTCGACTTGTCATAAATTAACGTCAGTTCAAGAACAAGGTTATTTTGAGATTATAAGTATTATACTATTTCAAAAATATGATTAGTAAATTCGTGAAGGTGAGAGGGTAAGCGACTCGAAGAAAATGAGTTTCATTGAATGTTGTCAATTTGTGATAAAATACAGTCCGAGTTATAATACCCGGCATTTATGGATTTGTGCCATACAAAGTACCACATGACTATGATAGTAAGGTGCATGAGGTATGTTAAAAGTGAGTAGAATTTTAAGTAATTTAGAATAATTCTTAATTATGTGGGTAATTAATTAATTATTGATTTAAGTAGATAAGTGTATGAATTATTTTGTCTACGTGGGACCATGACAACAAAAGTAAAGTGTGACTAGTGTGTGTGAATGATACAGTGGTGTCACATTTTGGGATAAGAATACTTGCTAAGCATGGAAGTTATAAGTGCGGTGGACCCCACGATACACATAAGGAAGAGGTTCTCTTATGCTAACTAGTTGGATGCTTGACAACATATTTAATCAAAAGTGTAACACATGTGATGATTACAGAAACCCAAAGTTCCGCGGTTTCATGACACATTTGGAAATAAAGTAAAACTATTTCCTTTTCTCTACTACTAAGACTAGAATATTAGTAGAACTCATTTATTTGAAAAGAGCATGATGCTTGAGAATATTTTCGGCAACAAAGCAAAACATTTATCTTTTCTCAAAGTTCGATTACTCAAATTCACGAAGAAGGCAATTGAACTTCAAGTTTCTTATAAGTGCGTAACTCATATACATGTTTCCCAGTAATTATGATTGAAGCGTGGAGGAAGTTGTTCATGCATACAAGTAGAAAGTTGGCCTTAAAAGTATGTTAAGGCTATCCCTTCTTTCTTTTTGGCATGATTAATACGATACAGACGAAACGAGCAAACGCACAGTTTCCATAAATTACTCTATTCATAGAAGTACTAGGGGTGCCTGTGTTCTTGATTCCCTATGTGAATTATTATTATATCTTCTGTTCATGGGTCTCAGAAAAATACGTATTTGATAAAGTTTATCCGAAAGGTATATTGATCTTATGACATACCGAAAAATATTATTAACGTATTTCATATGCATTTCATTCATTTATACATGTACATTGACCCATGACCAGATGGCGTTATATACGCATATATTATATGTATATGGGATATGGGAAAAGGTTACGGTGTTATATACGCACCACCACCTGATCAGCTGGTATACGTTGATTATTTGCCTACAGTGGCCGAGATGATATGATGAGATGCCCTCAGAGGCTTGACGATGTTATGTACGCATATACCTATGCACGGTATGACATTTATACGTATATGCATGACATTATAAATATGAAATAATTCACAGAGCTCTTCAAACTTACATGTTGAGTCTTTTACTCTATGTTTCTCTCATGTCTTTTATTTACTCATTTTCATTCATTACATACTCGGTACATTATTTGTACTGACATACCATTTGCATGGGGACGATGCGTTTCATGCACGCAGGTCCCGATAGACAGGTTGAGAGTCCTTATATTTTATTCTAGTTATCTCATGACGGCCTTTCCGGTTCATTTACTCATGATAACATGATAAGAAAGATATGTTACGTTGGTACTCGGTTGAGTAAGGCACCGGGTGCCCGTCGCGGCCCTTCGGTTTGGGTCGTGACAGAAGTGGTATCAGAGCAGTTCTGTCCTAGGGAGTCTACAAGCAGTGTCTAGTAGAGTCTTGTTTATGGGTGTGTTGTGCACCACACTTATAAGCAAGAGGCTACAGGGCATTTAGGACTGTCACTCTTTCTTCTTACTCTAGATCATATGGTAGAGCTTAGTTGTAAGAAATTCAAACTCCTAAATTCTATTTTATTCGTTATACAATATCTACATCCAGAAAGACAATTGATAAAAGATTGAATGTGGTTGTGGAAGAGTTGAGTCAGAGGAACTCGATTTTACATCATGCTTATGATGAGTAAATGTAAGGCCTTTAGTAGATTATGTGATGTACTACGACGTGTGAGCTTCTTGATAAGGAGCCCTAAGGCATGAATATCTATCTACCCTTATGCTAAAAAGCAACGAGAGAATCGGAAGGTAGATTGAAGTTTCTACAAATAAAAGAAGCTAGGTGAAGAAGGACATGAGGTACCCAGTTAGTGAAGATTATCTGTATTTACAATTCAGGTATCGAAATATAAGCATTATGAGTTACTTTCAACAATAACAAAGATATATTCACTTGACAACACCCATTTCTATTATTCCATGTAGGAGCTAACAGATATAATTTAAGAGAAGGATGGGATATCAACATCCAGCTGGGGGTTAGAGTAACCTAAAATAGTGGATGGATTGTTTGCGTTAGTTGACATTTTCGAAGGATATTGCAAATGTGCTAATAGATCTCCTTGTGAGACACCCAGATGGTGCACTCTAACATAGTACAGCTAGATATGAGTATTACTAAGATAGGCATTAGAAGCATGGAAAGGATATATATTACCTTAGTGTGTCTCCCGTACCTAGTAGATAGAGAATGTTAGGCAACCCGAAGAGCCAGTTGATGGGGCAAGGGGAGCTAAAAGCAAAAGAATGAATTGTTGAAGTTTTCAGAATAAAGTGATAGACAGAAATGTTAGCATGGAAATAAGAAGAGAGTTAATGAAGCATTATGAGTAAGATGTGATACATAGATGACAACGGTGGATAAAACAAATGACACTATTACAGAGTCTATAGTCAAGGGAAAGAAAAGATGAGAGGTGACATGCCTTGAGACAACAAAAGAGTATAGGCCATAAAGTCATATCCTCATTTCGAGAAATAAGTTCGTGACTCCAACGCGACTACCAGAAGGAAAGGTTAGACTCTAGGGTAATAAAAATCAGTATGGGCTGGTGAACAAGATAAACTAAACATGAATTAGGGACTGAGTGATTTGATAATAGTCGGCATCATGAGAATTTCAGAGATTGCATTCCGGCGATAATAGAATGGACGACAGAAGAATAGCCTTTAAAGGTCATTCAGGAAGACGCTTCCCTAAATCAAGCAATGTGAGCAAAGTTAAGCTTAAGGGATTATGTGTGCCAGTTATACTAGGTGACACCCTCATGAGTAAGGAATTTTATTATCCTTGGCATAGAAAGATTACCGCAAGGCGAGTAAGATGTCAGTGAAGATGTGAAAAAAAAAATGCCAAAGATGAAGAGGTAATTATGAAATAGTAAAGGAAGAATGCGGTAAAAAGGTGAAAGGAATGAGATTGCATTTATTCAGATCCTACATATATGATATGACTCCAGAACATTATACAAGCATGATGCCGAGGAGAAACAGTAAAGGTTCTGCACCTGATGATATTGATACATAAGTGGGAATGAACACTTGATACATAAGGAGCCCGTATGAGGGGTAAGTTAAGACAAAGGACATAACCCAAGAGGGGTTACGCAGAATATAGATATGATAATGGACCAACGAGTAGTCTGTAGTTGATTCAGGAAGAGCCTAGCTATGGCTAGACAAGAGGTCAGGTATAAGTAAATAGATCATGCAAGATAGACATAGTGAACCCTAACATAGTGAATTCAGTCTCGCAGATATGACATCGTAACCCTTGAGAAATATTCAGATAGGAGTTTGAGTAATTAAAGGTACTGTATAAATGTTACGGAAATAAGAGAGAATTCCACTAAGGAGACAATCAAAATTTGAGTTCAAAAGTAACTCTACGAGAACAAGGGCACGGAGGTATATAGCTAAGGATATTTGTAGGCGAGTAAGAACATCGAAAATTCCTTCGGGTATACAATATAACAAGCTCGTAACTTTACAAGAGCCAGAAGGTCTCCTTAAGTACTTCAAAGAAATACTAGTTGAGGAAATAAGGAAGAAGTCTTCCACCTAAGAATAGTGACACAAAAAAGAAATGGTCTTGTAACAACAGTCCCACTACAATATTATATGCACTCCATAAGAAAGTGGCACCTATCGTGGCTAATGAACAGGGAAAAAAATATCAAAAGATGATATTTGAGATCATATAAGTTACAGGAAATTCCAGTATTTGTGGGAAATGAGATAAGCCATGTATTCATGCAACAAGTGGCAGAACGACCATGAAAAGTAATTGCTTATGTTTAAACACAACTAAGAAATCACGAGAAGAATTATCCGACCCACGATTTAGAGTTAGCCGCGGTGATTCATGCACTAAAGATGTGGACGCACTATTTGTATGGCATTCATGTTGATATCTATATGGATCATAAGAGCCTTCAATATATCTTCAATCAAAAGGAATTGAATTTACGCCAAAGGATATGGTTGGAGCTACTGAAAGACTATGGCGTTGATATTTTATACCATCCGGGGAAGGCGAATGTAGTAGTCGATGCCCTCAGCCGTAGATCTATGGATAGCCTGTCATATTTACAGCCAGAGAAGTATGGGATAGCCCATGAGATTCATCAGCTAGCTAGTCTTTGAGTTCGATTACTTGACTCTGGTGATACCGGAGTTACTATTCAGGTCATGGCAACTTCCTCTTTAGTAACTGAAGTGAAGGAATGCTAGTATGAGGATCCTATGCTAGCTCATTATAGATATATATCCCCTCAAAAGGAGAATATACCATTTGAGATTACAGGAGATGGAGTGCTCAGATATTGAGGTCGATTATGTGTTCTAATGTGGCAGCGTTGCGCCAGCAGGTTATGGGAGAAGCTCACTATTCTCGTTATTCTATTTATCCAGGAGTGATGAAGATGTATCATGATATCAGGGGGAATATACTAGTGGGACAAAATGAAGAAGGATATAGCAGAGTTTGTTGCTCAGTGCCCTAATTGTCAGCAGGTTAAGATTGAGCATCAGAAACCTAGTGGATCATTACAGGCTATAGAGATTCCGACTTGGAAATGGGAAGTGATTAATATGGATTTCATCATAGGATTACCTCGTACCCAACGTAATTTTGATTCTATATGGGTTATTGTCGATAGACTTACAAAAGCAACCTATTTTCTGTTTGTCAGGACTACTTACTCAGTAGAGGGTTATGCAAGGCTTTACATTAGGGAGATAGTACGACTTCATGGTGTCCCTATATCTATTATCTCAGATAGAGATGCTCAGTTTACAACTAATTTCTGAAGGTCCTTCCAAAAAGGATTGGGGACTCAGGTAAGTCTAAGTACAACATTTCATCCCCAGACAGACAGTCAGGCTGAACGTACTATTCAGACACTGGAGGATATGCTACAGGCTTGTATGATGGACTTTAGGGGTAGCTGGGATGATCGTCTTCCACTTATTGAGTTTGCATATAATAATAGTTATCATTCCAGCATTCAGATGGCTCCATACGAAGCTATTTATGAACGAAAGTGTTGGTCTCCTATAGGATGGTTCGAGATTGGAGAAACTAAGTTAGTAGGACTAGAGTTGGTACAACAGGCAGTTGAGAAGATTAAGCTTATAAGGGAAAGGCTCGTTAGAAGTCCTATGCAGATAATCGATGACGAGACTTGGAGTTTCAGGTAGATGACTGGGTATTCCTAAAGGTATCACCGATGAAAGGTGTTACGATATTCGGTAAGAAAGGAAAGCTTAGACCTCGGTACATTAGACCTTATAAGATTATACGTAGAGTAGGCCAAGTAGCATATGAGTTAGACTTGCCTTCCAAATTGGAGTATGTACATCCAGTCTTTCATGTGTCTATGCTCCGTAGGTGTACTCGAGATCCCTCTAAAGTCATTCCAGTTGACGATGTTCAGGTTACAGAGCAGCTATCATATGAGGAAGCTCCCATTGCTATACTAGATAGACATGTTCAGAGATTAAGAACTAAGGATGTAGCTTCGGTTAAAGTATATTGGATTAACAATAATGTGGAGGAGTCTAAGAATATGAGCAGTTAGAAGAGATGAAACGTAGTCCTTGTAGTAGAATAAGGGTGTAATTGTGATAGATAAAGGATGACATATGGGCCTTCGATTGAGTAATGATTTGAAAGGAAAAGGAGGATTTCATGGATAGCACGGGATTAGAGTACCCCCCAATAAGATGAATCATGTTGGAATGCTATGAAAATGGTTATTGAAGTATAGTATCGCCCCTAGGTGGATTAAGCAAGCCACTTCAGATATCCCCCGATGAGACGTAAGCTCTAGTGGCAATGTATTACATAAGAAGTTTCAAGTTATCACTGGTAAATTTTAGATCAACATTGAGGTGAATCAACAATGGATGGATAAAAGTTACAAAGTATAAAATTAGATTAGCCCATCATTCTTAAGATGAACAGTAATGAGAAAGTATTAAATGACTTAGATTTATACATATAGGATAAGCAACGAGAGTAACCTGGAGTTTGGTAGCAGACCTCAGTAACGGTAAATCGAGGTAAGAGTTATGGTATAGTATGATCTACTCAGATGTAGTAAAGCCAAAGACACCCAGAGGGACAGCTTGTCAAAATTCTGTATATGTTCACAAAGTGAGGCCTAGAGATTGGCTAAAAGCTGGAGGAAGAATCGAATAGGCACACATACAAGGAAGAAGTCGTACATGCTACATGACAGAAAGTAGCAAGACTTACGAGATTGGAAGAATCCGACCACAAGCCGTGGTACAAGAAAGAGGCCTAAAGGTGGGAATGCTCTCGACTTTGGATTTATTCACAGAACAATTGCCTAAATGACAAGGACAATATTAAAACCATTCGTAAAAGCTATCCGGTTATGACACCGATAAGTGCACCAGTTAACATTCGAGGACGAATGTTCCAAAAGGGGGGGATGATGTTACACTCCGTAGTATTACAACTATGTTACACCCCGTAGTATTGTACGTTGGATTTGTCATAAATTGACATCAGTTCAAGAACAAGGTTATTTTAAGATTATAAGTATTACGCTATTTCAAAAATATGATTAGTAAATTCGTGAAGGTGGAGGGTAAGCGAATCGAAGAAAATAAGTTTCATTGAATGTTGTCAATTTGTGATAAAATACAGTCTGAGCTATAATACTCGGCATTTATGAACTAGTGTCATACAAGGTACCACATGACTATGATAGTAAGATATATGAGGTATGTTAAAAGTGAGTAGAATTTTAAGTAATTTGGGATAATTCTTAATTATGTGGGTAATTGATTAATTATTGATTTAAGTGGATAAGTGTATGAATTATTTTGTCCACGTGGGACCATGACAATAAAAGTAAAGTGTGAGTAATATGTGTGACTGATACGGTGGTGTCACATTTTGGGATAAGAATACTTGCTAAGCATGGAAGTTATAAGTGGGGTGGACCCCACGATACACATAAGGAAGAGGTTCTCTTATGCTAGCTAGTTGGATACTTGAAAACATATTTAATCAAAAGTGTAACACATGTGATGATTACAGAAGCCCAAAGTTTCACAGTTTCATGACACTTTTGGAAATAAAGTAAAACTATTTCCTTTTCTCTACTACTACTACTAGAATATTAGTAGAACTCATTTAATTGAAAAGAGCATGATGCTTGAGAATATTTTCGGCAGCAAAGCAAAACTATTTCCTTTTCTCAAAGTTTGATTGCTCAAATTCACGAAGGAGGCAATTGAACTTCAAGTTTCTTATAAGTGCGTAACTCATATACCTGTTTTCCAGTGATTATGATTGAGGCGTGGAGGAGGTTGTTCATGGATACAAGTAGAAAGTTGGCCTTAAAGGTATGTTAAGGCTATCATTTCTTTGTTAAGGTATGTAAAGGTATACAGACGAAACAAGCAAACGCACAATTTCCATTAATGACTCTATTGATATAATTACTAAGGGTGCCTATGTTCTTGATTTTTCATGTGAATTATTATTATATCTTCTGTTCATGGGTCTCAAAAAAATACACCCACCTTGGAAGGTAACATCTTTGACTCATCTGCCACCTTCGAAACACCACCAAAAATCCCCTCTTTCACCATTACTGACACTGATATATCCAAACCCGATTCCCTTTCACCTCTTATCTCTCTCACCACTCCATCTATCCTTATTCCTTCGTTAAGTGTTGAGGACTCAGAAGACTCAAAAGTCAACATTGTTTCTTCTCTGTTGCCTGATACTCTCAAAACCAGAACAAGGATGAAAAAGAGGGTGAAACTAAACAAGAAAAAGGGGCTTTTGAGGAAGATATTGATCAGTACATAAGTTCTCCAGTCTTGGACACTATTGCTCCCATGGAGTATCAGGAAAAGGAGGCCGCTAAAAATATATTGGCCATTACTGCTGAGAGACTGGTGAATGAAGGACCTTCTACCATGCCTGAGTCTCAGGGGGGAGGGACTCCGCTATTAGGAGAAAAAGGAACAATGGTGCTCTTTAAACCACCTACACCTGAAGAAGCTACTGGGAACCCTGCTGATAAAATTGATCCCCTCCCTGAGGAAATAGGTCAGGAATCATCTTCCCAGGTCAGCTTTGACCCTGCCCCTTCTGCTCACTTTGACGTTGAGACGTTGGAGTCTATCCCTCCTGTTGTGAGACCTAGTATTGAGGATGATCAGGATGATGTGGTTCTTAGTGCTCGCTTCAAGATTAGAAAGCCTGTGGTCACTTTTGAGCCCCCTTCTAAGCAACTTACCACAAGGTTGCAAAAGAAGGAGGCTTTTCAGTCTGCCCTGAAGAAAAGCAGAAGGAGTAGCAAGAAGAAGAAGAAGAAGAAGAGGCTGATGAAGGAAGGGAAAATTATGTGTGACAAAATTATTCCAGTAATAGAGGTGGATGAGGATGCTCAGGAGGAACCAAGTTCCCTGGTTGAGAGATCTCAGAAAAAGAAACAATCTGTTGAGAGTGCTTCAAAGAAAGTTGTTGAAAAACCAAGTAAAAAGTATGTGAAAGGTAGTGTCAAGTCTAAGCAAGTTCTGGAGAAAGAATCTGTGTATGATGATGATATTCTGGTAAAATCAAGTGGTAAGGGCAAGTCCATTGACAGGTCTGGCAAAATGAAGTTGGAAACTGTTGGGGAACCCGATTCTGCAAAAAGGGTGAAAAGTGTAAGTGTACTAGGGCAAGAAAGGTTGAGACATCAAAAGGTACTGTGGGGTCGCACTTTTGACCCAGAGATTTCTGAAATGGCGGGTATGAGACAAATTCTTGAGATGGTGGAATTTTAACAGTGGGGCCATCTGTTCAAAGAGGATGTGGCCAAAGTATATGAGGATGAGGTCAAAAGCTTCTATGTCGACCTCTTCACTGTTGAAGATGACCACATCTGTGTTTTAGTGAATGGAGTGGATATGGTATTGGATGCTACTGTGTTGGGGGACATTCTCAAGGTTCCATCTGAAGGGTTGTCATATGTGAGAGGTGCTTGTGGCTCTAATTTTAGGCACGCCATTGTGAAAGAAAACATTGTCCAGCATGGGGAACGGGTACACAAGAAGGCTCTGCTTCCTGTGCACCAACTGTTGTTCGAGTTGGTTAACAAGGTACCGCTCCCTTGTGCTGAAAGAAGGTCCATTACTTCCAGGTCTAATCTATACTTAATGGAAGCACTAGATGAGTTCCGTTCCATCAACTTGCCTGCCATTATGATTGAACATATACAGAAAGTGGCAGTTTTCAAAGATGGGAACCATGGACTTCTGTATGGCTTTCCTCTCATGCGGGTCTTCAAGTTCTTTGATGTACCCTTAGGAAATCCTAAGATGGGGACCAGGAAACAAAACTTCTCGACAACTACACTGGAGGAATGTAATGTATTGAAAAGATTAGAGGAATGGGAAGCACTTCGACGATCTCACAGCTAATCAATGCCCAGAATAGTGCCATGGAGTAGATCAGGAAGCTGAAGGTAAGGAACACAATTCTTGAGACTCGGCTTAGTCAGGCTATAGCAGCACCAAGACCCTCCAGTTCATCAAGTGAAGAAGTTGCTCGTCTGTCTAAAGAAAATGATGAGCTCAGGAAACAGGTGGAGAACCTGAGAGAGAAACTGCTCGCAGAGCAAATGTCCGCAAATGCTCGGATTGACCTTGTTCTCAACACTCTTGTTCCCTCCTCCAAGCCTTCCTCCTCTAGTGCCCCCTAAGAAAATCTTCCAGTGACCAGTGTCAAGTTTCTATCTTTTGTTTTGATGACTTGTGGTAGTTGTTTTTGTCTTTTGTGATGTGGATTGATTTCACCTGTACTACTCCCGCTTTCAACAGTCCAAACTTGCCTTTGTTGTAATGGCAAAGGCTTATGTTTTATAAAAATTAATGAAGACTCTCTTTTGCTGTTAAATGCCTGTCTTTTTCTGCTTCTCTTTTCTATCATGTTGTGTGCACACATGTGGTATGAGTTAGCCAGGCTAGACTTCTTTATGTTTATTACTTGCTTGTGTATTATTAATGATGCAAAAAGGGAGAAGATAAATTGAAGGAGGGGGATCTGATTAAGGAGGAAGCATAGAGTCCGGGGGAACTTGTGAAGTTCCTGGTACTTTATCAAGTTTATTATGCTCTGCAAATGGTTGTCAATTTTTAAAGTTTGTCATCATCAAAAGGGGGGAAATTGATGGGTTTAAAGTATCTTAGATTTATATTTTGATGATCTAACAAACTTATTGTCAAGAACCAGATAAAGGACCTGATGCACACTTGGTATATTTATCCATCAATGGACTTAAGCTAATGTGAGCTGTATGACTTCGAATAGAAAAGAACCAACTCAGGGACCTGATCCTTTGGAGTTTCCCTGACAGCAGTACGAAGTCAACTCTACAGCTGGAAAGTGACTACCTGCATTGTATATGCTATAGTGCAGAAACAGTTCAGCAGTCACTTCCCATTGGGAAGGGCTTTTTACCAACCAAGTGTTTGCATCATCTAAGTGATGTCATTCAAAGGATATTAACAAGAAGCATTACAATATAACATCACCAAAACACTTGTGATATTCACAAAAGCATTCAAGATCTGATTATCCAGCATTGAAGTCACAAGTGCATCAAGAACAAAGTGCAACACTACTACGGACCAGTTCCATAACAAGTCTTTTGTATGTCCTTAGTTGAGTTGTATCTTTGTATTTGTTATTTATTGTAATTCCTACTTTGCTTATCTAGAAGCTTAAATTAGGAACCTCAAAAACCACAAATCCGTAGAGCTTGTGTCATGACTAGAGTTAGTCATGAGTTGAAGTCTTTGTAATAGGTGAATTGCAAAGTGGCTTGTAATAGGTGTATTGCAAGTTAGTGAGGGATTAAGAGTTTAATTCCTAGGTTGCAATAGGTTGTAATTTAAAGATTACTTAGTAGTGAAGTTGAAATCCTACCAGTGTAGGTCGTGGTTTTTTATGCCCTTGAGCAGGGATTTTTTCACGTAAAAATCTCTCGTGTCATTTACTTACTGTTAGATTAGCTAGTTCTGTGGGAACTGTTATAGGACCATGTCTGTATACAGTTTGGCTCTCTGATCAAGGTGAAGTAATGGAACTAATTTTCGGAACTGAAAGCAAAAACAGAATCTTGCCGGTGCTTATGGTGAGCTCGGGTTGAAAGCAATGCTGCTGAATAGTAATGGCAAATGTGGCAGCCTCTCAATTCATATCTTTGAGATTTTTATGATATTTTTAGATAAATAAAAATATTCCTAATCTTTACAGCTTAATCTTTTAAATGAGGCGATCAAACACAGTTCAACATGGTACTAGATCATTTAAAGGTTTCAAGTCTCACTAAAACTCATTATCAAACGGTACGTACTTCCAGGCAGTGGCGGACCCAGAATTTTATGCAAGCGGGTTCAATCTTAGAAGTACATAACTTTAGTCATAAAATAGTAGTTGTCAAGTGGGTTCAAATAAAATATTTATACAAAATTTATGCAGTTTTAATCGTAATTTATACATATACACAGTATTATATTTTGACAAAGTGGGTTCAGTTGAACCCGCTTTCTACCATATGCATCTGCCACTGCTTCCAGATGCATGGCCCAAGAAAAAGAATCAGGCCTCCACAAGGAGGTGTGTCCTTGATATAATCAAATAAATAAATGTGATATTTTCCTATTAATTTAAACGTTTAAAAGAGATGGTCACACGCAATACAATAGAGATACTTATTATGTGATATTTCTCTATTAGTTTAAACGTTTAAAAGAGATGGTCACATGCAATACAATAGAGATGACTTATTAACTTAAACATGTAGATGAGGTGGTCACATATAGTTTGACAGAAATGACTCGGATTTAGAGCCAGATCTTTTGACACGAGTTGGAGTTCCTCAGAAGTAATGTGTGTCTAAACAAGAGGAATGGAGAAAATAAGATTTTTTCAAGTATGATATACATCCATCAGTCATAAAACTTATGCTTAGAGAAGGACAGAGAAAATCTGGAAGAGAGAATCTTTTGTCTTTCCTTTTGTTTATCCAAAACTTCTCTGAATTTCAAACTTGTTTTCAGTACTCATTAGCAGCATTGATAAGTTATGTGACTTGTTATGTTTTGATAATCTAATAGACTTAATGATAAGAACCAGATCGGGAACCTGTTATACATCCTCAAAGTACCAAAGCACAACAACTTTCAAATCGGGCACAAGTTCCAATAGCTAGAGTCAAAGAGGCGATGGAGGGAACAAATAGACATTAGTTCCCTTGCTAACTGTACCAGTCAATTGCTCACAGCTGTAAAGTCGCTGCAACTGTTCCTCTGCACACACGCAATAGTGTGAACATTGCAGCGGTCACTTTATGGAGCGGTCACCGGATATTTGCTTGCATCATCCAAGTGACATCTCTTGGATATTATTAACATGAAGCAGTGAAGAAAACATACTCTTGCACTTCCGAGAATTAATCAAGCTTTCTCTCAAGTGTGTTGACATCTTGCAAGTGACTTCCAGGTTTCAAGAACAAATAACAACATAACGAAGGACCTGTTTTCAACATTATGTTATTATATGTCATTAGTTGTGTTGCACCTTTGTTAAAGTGATTTACTTGTAATTCCTACTTAGCTTAGCTAGAAGCATTGTATAGGAAACCATTTGTAAAATTATAAACCTTGTGTTTGTGTCTTAGCTAGAGTTAGTCGAGTTATGAGCTTTGTAATAGAGTTATTATAAAGATGCTTGTAATAGAGTAATTACAAGTGAGTGAGGGATTAAAAGTTTAATTCCTAGGTTACAATAGGTTGTAATTTAAAAGTTGCTCGCTTAGTAAAGTTGAAATTCTACGAGTGTAGGTCGTGGTTTTTAATCCCATGAGCTGGGAGTTTTCCACGTAAAACTTTATTGTGTCAATTACTTATCTCTTATTGTGTGTATTTTGTGGGAACTGATAGAGAACCAGTTTCTCTATACAGTTTGGTGGACCTTAAATTTCTACCAAGTAGTCACGTCACGCCATACTATTAAAAGAAATAGAAACTAGATAGATAGAACAAGAGGCATTATTTGATCCAATGCTACATGTGTTAATTGAAAATCATTTAATGCTGACATGACTAGAAACTACAACAGACAAAAACTTTAGCCAGAGAACTGATCAGTCACAAAGACAATCTTGCAAAGATCATAACAGTGTATGTTATACCATCGATGAAGCTTCAGAAACATACATCAAAAGTTAAACTCTCAATTCATATCATAAATTTAATTTATTACTACATCGCTATCATTAGATCCTATAGTGCAACAATGCAGAAGTTCCACCTAGACCTTTTCCGCCGAAGTAATCAGCATAGTCTTTCACACGGGTTGTGCGATATTTTGGAGAATTTTCTTCTGACAATAATTCCTTAATTGGTCCATAAAGCTTGCGAGTTGGAACTAAAGCAGTATAGAAGAAGCTTGCAACTGATACTCTTGGACCAACTTTATTTGCCAATACTCTATGCTCAACACTTAGGTACTTGTCATTTGATATGAGCTGGAATAAAACACCAGAATAATGACAATTGGAATAAGCACCAAACAGAAGGAGAGCGTTGGAGTAACATAAAAGTTGTCTCAGTATGATCTATAGGTCACAGGTTTGAGCCGTGGAAGAAGCCACTCATGCTTGCATTAGGATAGGCTGTCTACATCATACCCCTTGGGGTGCGGCCCTTCCCCGAACCCTGCATGAACGCGGGATGCCTTGTGCACCGGGCTGCCCTTTGTATAAGTACCAAACTAGGTGTTATGTTCACTATAGTTGAATAGATCTAAGATTAGAAAAAACTGAATATATAATACGAGCATGTAGAAAATCTCCAATGTTCACCACAAGATCACCAGGTGTAGGAGTGTTTACCCGAAAAACGAATAGAGTTGAATTTGTATGTAGTTCTAAGGGTATGTGGTATAACTCGACATAAATCGTAAGAGTAAATAAGAATATCGAATATTGACTGTAAGGATGAAAAATAAGCAAAGTTGAAAAGAGGATGATTTATGGGCTAAGCAAGATGAATCAATCTTATGAAGCTAAAAAGAATAATTCTTCAATATGGGAGTGTATGATATCTGAGTTATAATGTATGCAAAAACTTCCTCCTTTATAGAAATATGACCATCCCTCTTATAGTAGAGGGATCCTACTTTAAATATAATTAAAAATACATAGTGGGGAACCCATGATAAATTAATTTTTCCTTAATTCCTGCTGATATTCTTTCTCTTAGTGCGGTTGTAACGGCTCTTGTCTACGAGCTCAATCTTGATCAGACTCGGTATTGGTCGGTATTGGTCGGTATTGGTTGGTTTTCAGTTTTAGAGCTCGATACGGGTTTGAGCTCGATGTTGACTCAGGCCCAGTATTAGGCCGGTATTGGTTGGCCTTTGGCCCTTAAGCTCGATTCCACCGCTTCTCATCATAGTTCGATTTGGACCCGAGCTCGATAATAACTTTGAGCTCGGTATTTGACCTGTCCCTGAAACTCGAAGCTCGTTTGTGCCTTCTCCGGATCCCATCTCGATATTATGAAGACTTTTTCGGTCCATCTCGATCAGTCGTACGAAGGCCAAAATCAATTTCGACCGTATACAGATAGTCCCATCATTTCTCGGAAAGGATATGGCGAGAAACGATATGATTTTACAACAGCTCGATTGGATGTAAACTGACGTTTGCATCGAGTCCGACCATGACGTACGTGATAGTTGTCCCGTCAGTTCAGTCTATCAAAGCATTTAATGTGTGTCAAACGGTGGTCGGCCACCGCTGATATTCAACTGTCATCGCTCAATCTATAAATAACCCCTCTTTTTACCATTTATCACTTTTACATCTTCAATCTTCAAATTTTTCAAGTTCTTTCTCGCATCTTCTGAGTTCATCTATAAATCTGTGATTTTTCTACAAATATCTTTCTTCTGTGATTTTTACTGAAAAATCTTTCCTCGAAACACCACATCTTTGTCATCTCCTTCTATTTTCCATTTCTAAATCAAAAATGGCAAAAACATCTAAAATTGTTCCTCAAAAAGAAAAAGCATCTTCTTCACAGCCTACCGTCGACAAAACACCGATAGAGCCATGGCCTGAGGAGTATGTTCTAGAGGTGTGTGTTCTTACCTCCGATTTTAAGGTCGATAAAGGCTCGTCAGTTCCCGGTCGATGTGAGCTAATATCGAGGTATATGTGCTCGATAACCGAGAGGCATATCGAGCAGCTGAGGAAAGACTGTAACTGGGAGAAAATAGAAGTGATAATCCCGGCTCCCAAAGAAGATATCACCACTTATGTGAAAGGGATTTTAAGTGTGTATACTTACCCTTTCACATTGGGCCCCCTCGACCCTATCGGCATCGATTTTTTCCGTCAATACCGGGTAAGCCTAGGCCAAATCTATCCTTCGTTTTGGTGGATCATTATTCTGATCCGTTTCTTTGTGAACAAGATTGAGGGGATGCCTTTCACCCTCGACCACCTCATTCGATTATACAGCCCCCTCCTCTTTCGAGGTGGGTTAATAAAACTTCAGCGCCGGGCCACCAAGATTCTGTTCTAGAGTATAGAGGAGGACAAGGATCGAGGTTGGATGGGTAGGTTCGTTTGATTGAAGACTTCGGACCTAATACCGGTCGAGAAGATGCCATTTCCCGAGAAGTGGAATATGAAGCGTAAGTGTAACTCTGCCGTTATCTCCTATTGTTTTGTTCCTTCGTCTCTTTCTCACAGATATCTCCCTTTGTGATGCAGCGCTTCCTTGGATGCCCGGTGTAGTTCCTAACCTTAAGAACTGGGTACGGGGTGACTTGTACCTCTACATACATCGAGCTCTCATGGCGTGATTTGTCAAAGGGGCGATGGGAGGCCAAAAATCATGGTTAGCCTTTTTTCTCGTATCTTTGATAGTTCGAACGAAGTGTTTTTCGTATACTTAATCAATTTTCTTGTGTGTAGGCCTGGTCAAAGATGCGATTTTGAGGGGCCCGTCCGACAAGGAAGAGGCTTCGGCCTTTGTTCCAAAACCGGTGAAGGATAATAAAAGAAAAAAGGCCTCTGCTTCCGAAGATCCAAAACCGAATACGAGGATGGCTCGTAAGCTGAGAAAGGATATCATTCCTTTGATCGAAGAAAAGGGCATCGGCGTCTAAGGGATGAAGATGAGGAAGAAGAAGATGACAGGTCTGTACTGGTGGCCTGAGTGAAGAAAACCAATGATGCCTCAAATGCAGCTGGACCGATGGTGGTTCGTGCATCTCCGCCTCGAACTGAGGTGGTATTGGAAAAGGATTCGGGCAAAGTCCCCGAGTTAATGGAGGTCGAGGATGCCTCCCACCGAAGTCGACAACCGGTGGGTATTCGAAAGGGCCGATCCCGAGGCTCTCTGAACTAAGGAGAACGCCCCAAGCGAGTCGCCTAGGGCAATAGTAATCGGAGACTCGCCCACTCTCCCCGCTTTCTCCGAAGGGGCAATTCGGGAAGCCCAAGCTTTAGGGGCCCTCGAGATAAACCGGTCTCATGAAGGGGAGGACCCCTTCTGTGATTTTTTTACTGGTGTCGAAGATGTTGATGGCCCTAGTGATGTGTCGAGCCTTTTCTGTGAAGTGCAACAAGCTCTAAATCAGGTAAGCCCTAATTTCCTTTGTTGATATCACATGAAGGGCAGGACACCTTCTGTGATTTGATTACTAGTGTCGAAGATGTTGATGGCCCTAGTGATGTGTCGAGCCTTTTCTGTGAAGTGCAACAAGCTCTAAATCGGGTAAGCCCTAATTCCCTTTGTTGATATCACTTTTATGTTTGCTATTCTTTTCTAACTTCTTTTCTTCTTTCTTCATAGGCCGCAGTGGTTCATCGAGAAGAATGTTCTCCATCTCGAGCAGAGCTGCATCGGTTCGAGGCCGACTTCCGACAGGTCACGTAGGAGAGGGACGCCCTTAGACTCTTTTTCGGGCAAAGGGAAGAAGATATCAAGGGCCTTCAAACTGAGTTGCCCAAGGCTCATCGAGACCAGAACAAACTGACTGAGCAGGTAATGATAATCTTGAAAACGCATGGGCTTGATTTAAGATCGGAGGCTAATATTTCGATCTCACAGCTGCAGCAGATGCTCGAGACAATCGGGCAGCTTCGTGAGGAGGTTGATATAATAAGGGCGGAGACCATGGGATGGAAAGATGGCATGGACCGCCTTGCTGCAGAAAAAGAAACTATTCGGGCCCAATTATTATCGGCCGAAAGTCAACTTCGAGGTCTAAAGGAGAGGAGCTCGGTTCAAGCAAGGAAAATAGAGGATCTCGAGGCTTGGTTGGCCTTCGAACTTGCTAAGGCCAAATCTAACGCCGAAAAAGCAAAGGCTAATGCGGATGCATTTGTGGCCGTCTATCGGGTCGATGCTGAAGCTGCTCAGGTACAGGCAAGAGAGGCAGCCGAGACCACTAATACTCGAGCACATTGGGTTGCTGAACTTGATAAATGCCGATCTCGGAGGGAGACCCTCGAAGAGATCCATACTCGAGGTTTCGATCTCACCGAAGAAATAAAAAGGGATAAAGAGCTCAAAGCTGATGCTGAAGCCGTGGCTTCCGATGATGATGATGATGATAATGATGATGATGATGATGATGATGATGGGAGCAAGAGTAGGTCCGAGAGTGGGGAGGAGCCCGATGGAGAAGAGACATGCCCCCGGAGATAACCAAGAAACTTCGCCGTTAGTTTCCATTTTGGTCTTTTGTGTGTAGGGTCCTGTTTGGACGTTGTAAACATTCTTGTGTATGTGTGTGTGTATATATATATATATATATATAAAGATCTTTTTTTTTTCTCCACTTTCCTCTATTTTATTCTCTGCTTTGTGAATATTTTGTTTCATTCATGCCTTATGCAAAGTTTTTCATAAGTTCGAGGCATTAGGCAATTTGATCGAAGTCGGACCTTGTAGTCTTTATAACCGAGTGACCGTTTGCTCGAACTTGAATAAACAATATCCCTTAGGCTTAATAATCGAGTGTATTTGCTCGAACTTGGGATTATGTGGCCCGTAGGCTTAATAGTCGAGTGAGTAATTCGAACTCGAAGTAATGTAGCATGTAGGCTTAGATGTCGAGTGAGTGATTGCTTGAACTCAAAATAAGATTAGCCCTTAGACTTAGTAGTCAAGTGAGTGAGTGCTCGAACTCAAAATGCTATAGCCCGTAGGCTTAATAGTCGAGTGAGTGATTCGAACTCGAAGTAATGTAGCCCATAGGTTTAGAGGTTGAGTGAGTGATTGCTCGAACTCGAAATAAGATTAGCCCTTAGGCTTAGTAGTCAAGTGAGTGATTGCTCGAACTTGAAATAAGATTAGCCCTTAGGCATAGTAGTCGAGTGAGTAATTACTCGAACTCGAAATGATGTAGCAAGTAGGCTTAATAGTCGAGTGAGTGATTCGAACTCGAAGTAAGGTAGCCCATAGGCTTTATAGTCGAGTGAGTGATTGCTCGAACTCGAAGTAGGGTAGCCCGTAGGCTTTATAGTCGAGTGAGTGCTTTGCTCGAACTTGAAATAAGAGCAGCTCATAGGCTTAGTAGTCGAGTGAGTGATTCGAACTCGAAGTAATGTAGCATGTAGGCTTAATGGTCGAGTGAGTGCTTGATCTAACTCGAAATGATGTGGCCCGTAGGCTTATTAGTCGAGTGAGTGATTCGAACTCGAAGTAATGTAGCTTGTAGGCTTAATGGTCGAGTGAGTGATTGCTCGAACTCGAAGTGATGTGGCATGTAGGCTTATTAGTCGAGCGATTGATTCGAATTCGAAGTAATGTAGCACGTAGGCTTAGTAGATAGTCCCCGACTGAGAATGGTTACTCGAACTCGAGTCGGTGTAGCCATTGGGCTTCGTAGATAGTCCCCGATTTATGGGGTAATGGTCGGCCTTTAAGGGCATAATAGATCATGAAATTGAGGATGGGTTATGAGACATGAGATATGGGCAAAGAAGCTTCTTTTCATGTCATTATACATGTGTTTATATTTTGTACCAGGGATCGAGCAACCTACACGAGCATGGTTCGTTTTGACCATTTGGCTCTTACAATTTTTCCTATCGGAACCCTGTTGTTATAAAGCAACTTTCTTGAATCAAACTTGATATATTTGATATTCGAGGGTAATTCCCCCCCAGTATTCGAGGTTGATTGTAAAGAGGCCTCAGATACTGTTGAATTGTTCTAAGTTAGCATGATCAATGGTTGCCTCATTAAAAACCTCACCGAAAAACCCATTTGGGACAAAAACGGTCTAAGAAAAAAAGAGTGCAACGCGTGCTTTCAGACCTAAGGCTTCGTGTTGAATAATCCATCCTTGTTCCTGATCGAACTCCTGCAAGGGGTAGTTTCAAAATATAAACGAACATGGGAGGGTCGTGCCTTAGCAGTAGTATAGTTTTAGGTGCGACACATTCCAATTGATTGGTAGTTGTTTGCCGTTTATAATACCGAGCTTGTAGGATCCTTTACCGACGTTTTCGAGTACCTAATACATTCCTTCCCAGTTTGGACCCATATTTCCTTCATTTGGATTTCGGGTGCTGAGGGTGACTTTCCTTAGCAGTACGTCCCCGATTTTAAAATGGCGAAGATTGGTTTTTCGATTATAGTATCTTTCGATCCGCTTCTTTTGGGCAGCCAATTGGACGAGAGCAGCTTCTCGTTTTTCATCCAATAATTCGAGGCTAGTATTCATAGCCTCGTGATTTGACTCTTTTGTTGTATATCGAAACCTGGCACTGGGTTCCCCGACTTCGACTGGAATTAAGGCTTCGGAACCATATACTAAGGAGAACGGGGTTGCCCCCGTTCTGGATTTTGATGTTGTTCGATATGCCCAAAGAACTTCGGGTAGAATTTCTCTCCATTTTCCCTTAGCGTTGTTCAACCTTTTTTTTAGTCTTGTTCGTCAATTCTACCTGTTCGTTCCTACTAGGGTGGTATGGTGTTGATAATATCCTTTTCATTTTGTGGCCTTCGAGGAATTTCGTTACTTCGCTGCCGATAAATTTTTTTCCGTTGTCACACACTATTTCGGCGGGTATCCCAAATCGACATACAATATGATCCCAGATGAAGTCTATAACCTCTTTCTCTCTTACTTTCTCGAACGCCTGTGCTTCAACCCATTTAGATAAATAGTCAGTCATAAATAAAATGAACTTAGCTTTACCTGGGGCCGATGGCAGAGGGCCGACGATATCCATTCCCATTTCATGAATGCCCATGGGGATATGACTGAGTGAAGTTGCTATGCGGGCTGATGGATCATGGTGCAAACCTCTGACATTTATCACATTTACGAACAAACTCCTTTGCATCTTTGTCCATATCGATCCAATAATGTCCTGTTCTGATTATTCTTCGGACTAATGAATCGACACCGGAATGATTTCCACAAGTACCCCCGTGAATCTCACGTAGGATGTAGTCGGTGTCTCCTGGTCCTAAGCACACTACCAATGGTCCATCTAATGTCCTTCGATATAATGCCACATCTGCAGTCAATGTGAATCGAGCAGATTTGGTTCATAGGGCCCTCGAATTCTTAGGGTCCGATGAGAGCTTTCCGTTCTTCAAGTATTCAATATACTTATTCCTCTAATCCCAGGTTAAGCTTGTAGAGTTTATCTCGGCATGACCTTCCTCTATCACGGATCTCGAGAGTTGAACGACAGTCCCCGAGCCGATCTCATCTTCCTCGACCGATGACCCCAAATTTGCAAGTGCATCGGCCTCACTGTTTTATTCTCGAGGTACATGTTGTAAAGTCCATTCTTCAAAACGGTTGTCCAGATACCTTTGCATTCTAGCCTCTCGAACTTCGAAGGTTTTGTTTACTTGATTTACCACCAGTACAGAGTCACACTTGGCTTCAATGACTTCTGCTCCCAAGCTTTTAGCTAGCTCGAGACCTACAATCATGGCCTTATACTCGGCCTTGTTGTCAGTCAACCTAGTAGTTTTGATAGATTGCCTAATAGTGCTACCCGCGGGCGGCTTCAAAACTATGTCTATCCCGGAACCCTTCACGTTCGAAGCCTCGTCTGTGAAAAGGGTCCATACCCCCGATGATGTACCCGATTTCAACAAGAGTTCCTTTTTAACTTCGAGTACGAGGGTTGGCGTGAAATCGACCACAAAGTCCGCTAAAATTTGAGACTTGATGGTCGTCCGAGGTTGATATTCGATATCGTACCCAGTGAGTTCGACGGCCCATTTGGCCAATCGGCCTGATAGTTGGGCTTGTGCAAAATATTACGAAGTGGGTAAGTGGTTAATACGCATATGGGGTGACATTGAAAGTAAGGTCTTAACTTTCTATAGGTGTTTATCAGTGCAAGTGCCAATTTCACTAATTGTGGATATCTAATTTCTTCTTCCCCTAAGGTTCAACTTACATAATAAACGGGAAATTGCGTACCTTGCGCTTCTCGAACTAGGACACCACTTATCGCTATTTCCGATACCGCCAAGTACAAGTAAAGTTTCTCATCTGCCTTTGGAGTGTGAAGCAGCGGTGGGCTCGATAGGTATCGCTTCAATTCCTCTAATACCTATTGGCATTTCGAGGTCCAGGCGAAATCGTTCTTCTTTATGAGTAGAGAGAAAAATCAGTGGCTTCGATCTGACGACTTAGAAATGAATCGGCCTAAAGCAGCTATCCTTCCGGTTAGCATCTGTACGACTTTTACATTGTCTATGATGGTGATGTCTTCGATGGCCTTGATTTTATCGGGGTTGATCTCGATCCCCCGATTTGATACCATGAAGCCAAGAAAATTTCCCGAACCGACCCCGAAAGCACATTTTTCGGGGTTGAGCTTTATGTTGTATTTCCTTAAAATCTCGAACGTTTCCTGCAAATGAGCTAAATGGTCCTCTGCCCGCAGGGACTTAATTAGTATGTCATCAATATAAACTTCCATTGATTTACCTATTTGTTCCTCGAACATTTTATTTACTAGGCGTTGGTAAGTAGCTCCTGCATTTTTTAGCCCGAAGGGCATTACATTATAACAATAGGTTCCATACTTGGTGATAAATGAAGTCTTTTCTCGGTCCTCCTGGTTCATTTGGATTTGATTGTACCCGGAATAGGCATCGAGAAAAGTAAGGATCTAGTGGCCGGCTGTGGCATCGATCATGCAATCGATGTTAGGCAGTGGAAAAGAATCTTTGGGGCATGCCTTGTTTAAATCCTTATAATCTACACATATTCTAAGTTTGTTCCCTTTTTTAGGAACTACGACTACATTGGCTAACCATTCGGGATATTTCACCTCCCGAATGGACCCTATTTTGAGAAGTTTAGTTACCTCATCTTTTATGAATGCGTGCTTTATCTCGGACTGGGGTCTCCTTTTTTTCTTCACCGGTTTGAACCCGGGGTCCAGGTTCAGCCGATGCATAGTTATCTCCAGTGGGATCCCTGTCATGTCTAAATGGGACCAAGGAAAACAATCTATGTTATCAATAAGGAATTGAATAAGCCTCTTCCTGAGTTTGGGGGTTAATCTCGTTCCCATATATACCTTTCGCTCGTGCCGGTACTCGATCAATATAACATGTTCCACCACTTCGACTGTTGATTTGGTGGCGTCGGAATCTTCGGGAACAATAAAAGTTCGAAGGGTTAGAATGTCCTCCTCTTCTTCTCCTATCTCCAGCTTTCCCGATTCGGTCAAGGTTGATGGCTGTGATTGCTATTTGACTTCCTCTTTTCCTTTGATGCTTGACCTTTCCGAGGTTGATAGTGTCGATATCGGTGTTACCTCGTCGACCCCAAACATTTTCTTTGCAGCATGTTGTTCCCCGTATACTATTTTTACACCATCCGACGTCGGGAATTTCATCACTTGGTGGAGGGTCGAAGGGACTGGCCTCATATTGTGGATCCAAGGTCTTCCGAGTAGGGCATTATATCTCATGTCACCGTCGATTACATGGAAGTTGTTGTCTTGAATTGCTCCGGTAACGTTCACCGATAGAATAATCTCTCCTTTAGTTATTTCACTGGCCATATTAAAGCCGTTTAAAACCCAAACTATAGGTATGATTTGATTCTGCAGGCCGAGCTGTTCCACGACCCTCAATCGGATGATATTCGCCAAGCTACCTGGATCCACTAAAACACGCTTAACTTGAACTTTACTTAATAAGATAGAAATTACTAGAGCGTCGTTGTGGGGCTGAGAAATGCCTTCTGCTTCTGTGTTGTTAAATGACAAAGTGCCTTCGGGCACATAGTCTCGGGTTTGTTTTTCCCTAGTGGTTGATACCTTAGTGTGTTTGAACATGGGTCCCTATGGAACGTCGATCCGACCGATGATCATATGAATGACATGTTGGGGTTCCTCCGGTTCATTTTTCCTGTTGGTGTCTCTTTCTGTGAAATGATTCTTGGCTCGATCGTTGAGGAACTCTCGAAGTTGGCCCTCGTTGAATAGATGGACTACCTCCTCCCTTAATTGTCTGCAATCCTCAGTCTTGTGACCATGTGTGCCATGATACCTGCGCATCAAATTTGGGTTTCTTTGGGAAGGATTAGTCTGTATGGGTCTGTGCCACCTATTATCTTTGATCCTTTCGATTGATGATACAATGCCCGATGTATCGATGCTAAAGTTATATTCCAATAACTGAGGTGCCTCTGTGGGATGGGCATACTTGTCAAAACCACTTTTGGTCATAAGTCCCTGAGAACTCTGTCCTTGATCACTTCTTCGATTGTTTCGGGCGGAATTGCGTCCAGAACTATTGTTCTTTCGATCTGCGGTATATGGTTGATATCGATCTATGTTTGACCTTCGCGCCCTGTCGATGTCCCTCTGGTTCTTAACTACCGACCTGTTTGGATGTACTGAACCAGAGGGGGGTCTTAGTTGATCGTTCTCGACCCTGATCTTCGACTGATATCGATTGTGCACATCTGCCCAGGTCATGGCCGGATACTCGATCAAAATTTGTTTCAACTGACGTGATGCTATCGAACTCCGCTCGTTCAACCCTTGGGTGAAAGCTTGAACGGCCCAATCATCTGTGACCGGTGGCAATTCCATGCGTTCTAATTGAAATCGGGACACGAACTCCCTTAGCTTTTTATTATCCCTTTGTCTTACCTTAAAAAGACCTGATTTCCTCGTTGCGACCTTTATGGCCCCTGTGTGTGCCTTTATGAAAGAATCTGCCAACATGGCGAATGAGTCGATGGAATTTGGCGGCAAGTAGTGATACTAAATCATTGCTCCCTTCGAAAGGGTCTCTTCGAATTTTTTCAAGAGCACAGATTCGATTTCGTCATCTTCTAAATCGTTACCCTTTATGGCACACGTGTAAGAGATGGTGTGTTCGTTAGGGTCGGTCGTCCCATTATATTTAGGAATCTCGGGCATGCGGAATTTTTTGGGGATCGGTTTTGGAGCTGCACTCAGGGAAAAAGGCTTTTGCGCGAATTTTTTGGAATCCAACATTTTCAACACTGGTGGTGCCCCCGGGAGTTATATATTTCCACTTTTTTATCATTTGCTTCGATCCATTTTGTTAGTTCCTCGAGTATCTTAGCAATTTCGGGATTAGTCCCCGATTCTTGCTCATTTGACCTTACTATAGCTGGCTCCGTTCTGTGGGTGATTTCTCAGGGTGGACTGAGCTCCGGTCTGCTCAGTACCTGGGTTTGACTCTGTAACTGAGCTATCGCTACCTGTTGAGCTTGCAACATTTCGAAAATCATACGCAAGTTGATTCTGTTTTTCTCAACGTTATGGGTTTCTCGAGCTACAGATCGAGTACCACCCTGAATTCTATTTTCAGGTTCAGAACGTAGGTTTGCCTCAATGACCACATGCGAATTAACGTCTAATGGTACTTCGACTCGAGCTCCAACGGCATCGACAAGTGGAATTCCGGCCCTGGGCATCAAGTTGTTGTTCTCACCTTGAAGGCCAGCTTCGTTATCGATAGGTAAGGCCATTTAATTGAGAACTCGTCGTTACTAATCCGAAATCAAAGATACTTCCGAAAACAAGCGTAAAATGGTATGTTTTTTCAGATTCGTATCAAATAACCACTGTTATCCTTATCCCCACGGTGGGCGCTAAACTGTTTACCCGAAAAACGGATAGAGTTAAATTTATTCGTAGTTCTAAGAGTATGTGGTATAACTCGACATAAATTGTAAGAGTAAATAAGAATATCGAATATTGACAGTAAGGATGAAAAATAAGCAAAGTTGAAAAGAGGATGATTTATGGGTTAAGCAAGATGAATCAATCTTATGAAGCTAAAAAGGAATAATTCTTCAATATGGGAGTGGATGATATCTGAGTTACAATGTATGTAAAAACTTCCTCCCTTGTACAGAAATAATGGTTATCCCTCTTATAGTGGAGGTATCCTACTTTAGATATAATTAAAAATACATAGTGGGGATCCCATGATAGATTAGTTTTTCCCTAATTCCCGCCGAGATTCTCTCCCTTAGTGCGATTGTAACGGCTCTTGTCTACGAGCTCGATCTTGATCGGACTCGGTATTGATCGGTTTCCAGTTTTAGAGCTCGATGCGGGTTTAAGCTCGATGTTGACTCGGGGCCCAGTATTAGGCCGGTATTGGTTGGCCTTTGGCCCTTAGGCTCGATTCTATCGCTTCTCATCATAGTTCGATTTGGACCCGAGCTCAATAATGACTTCGAGCTCGGTATTTGACCTGTCCCTGAAACTCGAAGCTCGTTTGTGTCTTCTCCGGATCTCATCTCGATATTATGAATACTTTCTTCGGTCCATCTCGATCAGTCGTACGAAGGCTGAAATCAATTTCGATCGTATACAAGGAGGAACATTAACCCACTGGTTAATGTTCCTCCTACATTATGAAGGAAAGCTACATACGAGTCGGCAGTGAAAGCTACTTGATTCTCTCCCAAGATCGTAGAAACTCTGATAACAATATGAAAGGAAAAATATTTTATTATAAATTTCTAAAAGCTCTCTATAATTTTTTCAAATCTCCACACATCAATACTCCTATTTATAATAGTACGAAACTTATTTTAACTACAAATAGGAAAGTCCATTGCTATATTAATTTTAACTAAAAATTCTAATTAGACATGAATTAAATAAACTACTGGCAAATATCAAATCCTAAACGATTAAGGTTTTCGACTACAACTTTAAATTAGTTTTTCAATATTTTTCCTTAAGAGTTCAACCTGTGATGGACCTTTTGAATACTAATTCCAAAGTTTATCTACATGTTTAAGCTTTTATCAGTAAACTTGAATATATATATATTTTTTTTAAAAAGGATAAATCAACAAAGAATTTGAGTTGATTCGAGAAATAAGAAATACAAAGAAAAATAAATTGTGTAAAGCCTAAAAATAGAAAAATAAAGGGCTAAGCAGCTTAAAGATTTAATTATGTGAGCGTGAATTTAAAAGGAATATACGGCTGCTCTGTAGAGAGAGTTAAGAGGTATTATAAATGTGCTAGGCCTTTTTAGATTTGGCCGTTTGGCACCCCTTCAAATACTGAGTTTCTTTATTAAATTATCATAAAGGCTAGTATCATTGACCCGACGTTTGCGAACATACTCAATAGCCAGATATGCGGCACACATTAGCTAATGCTGCCTGCCAGCAACGAAAGCTATTTGATTCTCTCCCAAGATAGTAGAAGTTCTGATGCCAATATGAAGCAGAATATAAAAGAGAAATATTTTATTATAAATCTCTAAAAGCTCTCTACAATTTTCTCAAATTTTCACACATCAATACTCCTATCTATAATAGTACAAAACCTATTTTAATTACAAATAGAAAAGTCTATTCCTATATTAATTCTGACTACAAATCCTATTTAGACATTAATTAAATAAACTAACAAATATTAAATCCTAAATGAATAAGGTTTCTACTACAACTTTAAATTATTTTTCTAACATTTTCCCTTAAGAGTTCAACCCGAGATGGACCTTTTGTATACTAATTCCAAAGTTTATCTGCATGCTTAAGCTTTTATCAGTAAACTTGAATATTAAAAGAAAGACAAATGAACAAAGAATTTGAGTTGATTCGAGAATTAAAAAATACAAAGAAAAACAAATTGTGTAAAACCTAAAAAGAGAAAAATAGAGGCTAAGCAGCTTAAAGATTTAATTATGTAAGCGTGAATTTAAAGGGAAGCTACGACTGCTGTTTAGTGAGAGTTGAGAGGCATTATAAATGTGCTAGACCTTTTTAGATTTGACCGTTTGGCACCCCTTCAAATACTGAGTTTCTTTTTTTAATTATCATAAAGGCTAGTTATCTATACACATAAATAACATTGGTTATGGGAAAGTAACAGAAAATTTTACTGAAGTTTTTTTTTTTAATGGTAAAGGACAAAAGGGCCAATCAATTTTTAAGGAATATTTAGTAATTTAATTGTTAAGTTGAAACTTCATACTTATAATAAAGTATGATGATAAGATCGAGTTCGTCCTAAATCATAGTTTAAGACTAACACCGTCCAATCACATGCACATTATATGTAAACATTTTCTGAATACGAGGGCCAAATTGATAAAAACAATTATGTGAATTTGAACATGAAATTAATAATTTTCTTGAAATAAAATTTACATATTTAGAAATTACATAAAAAATATTACGAGTAACAAGAGTTAACAATTCAAAATATTTTTAAAACTGTTTGTAACAAACGTCGTCAATTCCCCAAATAGGTGAAACAAAGGGAGTATTTTATTTTTTTTTGGTTATTATCTTTCTGGTCTATTTGTTGATATTACTTGTTTTCATTATTTTTATTTTTTTTTTGAATCGAACGTCTATCAAAAACAAGCTCTCTATCTTTTTAGGATAAGGGTAAAGTCTACATATACACTATTTTCCCCTTTACATACTGTTGTTGTTGTTGTTGTTGTTGTAAATGGAGTATTTTGTTTTTTTTAAAAGGTCAAAGTTGCATAGGGTTGAGGTTCAACGTTAAATTAAATTAGATGAGGTAGGTAAGGTAAGGTACTATATCTCCCTTCTTCGTGTACTTATAATTCTAGATATTATTAACAAAAAGGTAGGAGCTAATGTCTAATCGCCGTCGTCAAAAAGTGAATTATACTTAAGGATTAAGTGTTACGTTTCAAGCAATTTAGGCTGCTGGATAATTTCACCACTAGCACCACCAATAAAAGAGAGAAAAGAATAGAAAAATAAAACAAGTGGTAATAAATTAGACGATATTGTGGTGGCTTATTAAAGGAAGAGAAAAAAGAAAAGAAAAAACAAACAGAATAAGAAAACAAATACCTTCATCCTTTGGATAGGCACTAGGTGATAGTGGTTTGGTTTGACTTAGTTTGATATTGGAAAAAAAACTCGATCATAATAGGTTTGATTTGGTATTAAACAAAAAAAGTCAAATTGAAATCAAACCAACCCGATATTACATATTTTAAAATATTAGATAGATAAAAATATTTATTAGAATATAAGTTATAAATATTTCTTAATTGTTTTATAGTTTATGTATTTAGCATAATATTTTAAGTTGATTTTATAGCCCATGTAAGTCTTTTTTTGAGTTTTTTTTTACACATTTGATCCTTTTTTAACTATTATTTAAAAAATAGCATCATTTATTGTTTATTCCATAAAGAGCATTTTTTTTCATTATTAGCATATTACATAAATTAAGCCCAACATTCATCTTCTTCACTCCATTTTTTAAAATCTTATGCATATGTGAATGCCACCTAAATTCAAGATGTATTGATTTATACGTCTTTTATACTTTGTATATCAAGTATCACTTTAATTCAAAATATAATTTTAGGTATATAATTTTTGTATATTTATTTGTGAAGTGCCATCTTATTTTAAGATGTATTTTTAATGTATATTTCAAATATATTTTATATGTCAAATGCCATTTTAATTCAAGATATATTTTTTATATATATGTTTTTTGTATATTTATATGCCATCTTAATTAAACTTAAGATATATTTTTTTATGTATATTTCACATGTCTAAGTGTTATCTTAATCTTAATTGAAGATGTATTTTTTATTTATATTTTTTGTATATTTTATATGTGTTAATTCAATATATATATTTTTTTATATACGTTTTGTATATATTAACGTATACTATTATCGAACTAAGATCTTTATGTTAAGAAAGGAAGAAATAAGGAAGAGAAAAACTTAAAAAAAATAATTAAAAAGAAAACGAATGGAACAAATTTAGAAAATCTATTGGCGTCGGCAGAAAATAAAATTAAGAAGATGAAGAAAAAGAAGGAAAGCTAATAGATAAAGAAAGAGAAAAAAAGTATGATTTTTGTACAAAGAATTATTGACTTTTCATTCAAATTGCTAATGTTTAGAGATTAATAATTAATATTCCTATTTTAATGGAACTGTGTGCTACAAATATAAATATTTTTCTGCCACAACTGTAATATTGGATTTCATGCTACGAATTTGTTATATTTCTTTTAAATTGTGACAGTTATGTAAAGTTTTCTTCTTTTTATTTTGTCTCGCCCATAAAAGTATTTTGAGCCCAAACCAAAAACTAGTTCTAAAGCAGAACTAGACTAGTATTTGATAAAGTTTATCCAAAAGGTATATTGATCTTATGATATTCCGAGAAATCTTATTAACGTATTTCATATGCATTTCATTCATTTATACATGTACATTGACCCATGACCAGATGGCTTTATATACGCGTATATTATATGTATATGGGATATGGGAAAACCACCACCTGATCAGCTAGTATACGTTGATGATTTGCCCACAGTGGCCGAGATAATATAATGGGATGCCCTCAGAGGCTTGATGATGTTATATACGCATATACCTATGCATGGTATGACATTTATACACATATGCATGATATTACAAATATGAAATGATTCACAGAGCTATTCAGACTTACATGTTGAGTCTTTTACGCCATGTTTCTCTCATGTCTTTTATTTACTCATTTCCATTCCTTACATACTCAGTACATTATTTGTACTAATATCCCATTTGCCTAGGGAAGCTGTGTTTCATGCACGCAGGTCCCGATAGACAGGTTGAGAGTCCTCCAAGTAGGATATCAGCTCAGCATAAGATGTTGGTGCACTCCACTTGCTCCGGAGTTACCTATTTGGTCAGTATGATTTGGACATGTATTAATTGGTATGGTGGGACCCTGTCCCAACATTTATAGTGTTTATGTACTCTTAGAGGCTTGTAGATAGATGTCATGTATATGGATACTTGTATGGCCTTACCGGCCTATGTTTTGAGTATACAAATGATTATGTCGGCCTTATAGGCTCGTATGTCACATGAATAAGTTTCTCTATCGTGTTGGGTCGTCCTATGTCTAGTATTCCCTTATGTTTTATTCTAGTTATCTCATGACGGCCTTTCCGGTTCATTTACCCATGATAGCATGATAAGAATGATACGTTACGTTGTTACTCGGTTGAGTTAGGCATCAGGTGCCCATCACGGCCCTATGGTTTGGGTTGTGACAGACGTCATGACGGCACCTAGTCTCTACGACTAGGTAAGCCTAACAAATTGCGAAAATTAACAAAACGAATGTAAAACTTGGCAACTAACAACAATGGATAACTGGGTAACTAGTAACAATGCTGCTCGGCATGTACAATAACCAATACGCCTTAAATACACAGTCTTCCCAAAACCCGGAACATTCATAAGTCACAAGCTACAGAAGGAAACTTGAATCTCTATACACCAGAGTCTAATAAAAGAAATACGGAAAGTAGATAATATAAGAGAGAATAGAGGGGGGACTCTGAGGTCTGCGGAAGCGACAGATACACCTTGAAGTCTCCGTATAGCAGGAAGCACCCTTAGCTAGTAGCGGGGCTGATAAGAAGTATCTGGATCTGCACACAAAACATGTACAGAAGAGTAGCATAAGTACACCACAACGGTACCTAGTAAGTGCCAAGCCTAACCTCGGTCGAGTAGTGACGAGGTCAGGTCAGGCCCACTGGAAAATAATAAATAAGGCAGGAGAATATATAGTATAATATGAGACTAGAATTTAACAAAAGGAAATACAGCAAGGCAATAGTACAAAACACAGGGGTAAACAGTAGGGGATCTCCCGAGATACCATCTCATAGTCCCAAAATAAATATACGGGAAAAACTCCCGAGGTACCGCCTCGTAGTCTCAAAAGTAAATATATAGGGAGAACTCCCGAGGTACCACCTCGTAGTCTCAAAAGTAAATATGCAGGGAGAATTCCTGAGGAACTACCTCGTAGTCTCAAAAGTAACTGTGCAGGGAGAACTCCCGAGGAACCGCCTCGTAGTCTCAAAAGTAAATGTGCAGGAAAAACTCCCGAGGAACCGCCTCGTAATCTCAAAAGTAAACACACAGCTCAACCAATAAATACAACAGTTTACAACAAAATTTCTACACTTATACTGATAAAGAACAAGGAAAAGCAGGAAATCAACTAGGCATGCTTCACAAAGTTCAAATAAGCAGTTAAAGCACGTAGACATAGGATATTAGACTAAACAGGATAACTACACATATTGGAATAGCTCAATATCCGACTCCGAATGGCCCAAATCTAGCTAAAATTAATTACATTCCATAAATACAACTATAAAAAATTAATCTAATTAATGAAATCAAAGCTAAAGCAAGAAATTAGAAAATTGCCCCAAAAAAGTCTCCCCGGGCCCACGTCTCGGAATCGGGTAAAAGTCACAAAATATGAACATCCATTAACTTATGAGTTCACTCGTACCAAAATTATCCAAATCCGATGTCAAAATCTCAATCAAAACACAAAATCTTAGTTGAAGAACTTCTTCCCATTTTTCCCAAAATTTTAACAAAAATCCGAAATTAAATGATGAAATCAACCATAGATTAGTAGAATATAACCATAAATGAGTTAAGAATCGTTACCCAAAAATTTTCTCTGAAAATTCCTCAAATAATCGCCCAATCCGAGCTCTCAAAATCCCAAAATTGAAATGGGAAATCAACCCTTGAAATCCTATTTTCTGCCCAGCAAACTCGCTTCTTCGAGCCTTGAACCACACCTGCGGAAAACTCATCGCAGGTGCGAAAATGACTTAAATGGTTGGGACCACATCTGCGAGCTTTGGGTCGCACCATCGAGCCCGATCCTGCGGCTTGACTTTCGCACCTGCACTCACAGACCTTCTTGACCAACACCGCACATGTGCCCTTCACTCCGCACGTGTGATCCCGCACCTGCGGTCTCCCCACAGCAGGTGCAAAATACCAGAAACCAGCAAAGCTTCAGCAATTACATAAGTCCAATATTTCATCTGTTAAGCATATGAAACACGCCCGATGGCCTCGCGACCTCAACCAAACATACCAACAAGTCCTAAAATACCATACGAACCTAGTTGAGCCCTCAAATCACATCAAATAACACTAAAAATACGAATCACTTTCTGATTCAAACTTAATGAACTTTAAACTTTAAATTTCTACAACCGATGCTGAAACCTATCAAATCAAGTTCGATTGACCTCAAATTTTGTACATAAGTCATATTCGACATTACGGACCTACTCCAACTTCCGGAATCGGAATCTGACCCCGATATCAAAAGGTCCACTACCGGTCAAACTTCCTAAAAATTCAACTTTCGCCATTTCAAGCCTGAATTAGCTACAGACCTCCAATTCAGATTCCGAACATGCTCCTAAGTCCTAAATCATCCAACGGAGCTAACGGAACCAACGAAACTCCATTCCGTAGTCGTCTTCACATAGTTCCAACTACGTCAAAATCCTAAGACTTAATGTAACACCCCGAAAAATTTCAAAGTAACTAAGTGTAAAGCCCGGTAAATTTTTCAAAGAAAATAATGTTTCGTGGTGCCGGACTAGGCTTACATGTTTGAGGATTGTAGAAATTATTCACGGCGAGCTTGCAAGCCATGGCTCAGACTTTTTGGGTTGAACAATGTACGGGAAAGTAAAGAAAACTTTTTGGCAGAAAAGTGCATTTCTATGGTCCATTATGCGACCGCAGAATCACTCTGCGGACCGCATAATGGCCGCAGAGTGAGGCAGTTAATTGGCTCAGTTGGAAGCTATTATGCGGTCGACTATACGACTGCATAACTGTTATGCGGTGTACTATGCGACCGCATAATCACTCTGCGGACCGTATAGTGACCGCAGACTCAGGCAGATTTCTTGTCATTTTGGACACCAACTATACGACCGATATGCGGTCTGCATAACCATTATGCGATCGCATATGCGACCGCAGAACCTGTTCCGGAGCTTCATTTTTGGGTTTTTAAAACCTGACCCTATTTCATTAAATACACTCTTTGGGTCATTTTTTTTAGGTATAATCTGATATTTTAGAGTGAGAGAGAGTGCCCTAGAGTGAGAAGGTGTTCCTCTATAATTGATTCTTCAATTCTTGCTCAAGTTTTGGAAGATTATGGAGGGAAACTCATTAGGTCTTCATCCTAGAGGTAAGATTCTACATCCTAACCCTCAATTTCAAATTTTGTCTAGAAATGGGTAATAAGCAAGATAATTTCTGGGCAAGAGGGTTGTTTATTTTATATGCATGTGTTATCAAAGGGTGTAGAAAGATTTTTGAGCTAAAAATGGTAAAGATTGGGTTGTGGGATGATGGAATCCTCCATAAAAGGACATTGAACCTTAATCCACACTTAGTGTTTGATAAAATGCTCAAATGAGCTGAGACCATGAATATCTTCCTAATTATGGTTCAATTTTATTATGTCTCAAATAGATTGGGATTGCTAGAATTTCCGAAACGTTGTAGTAATTTAAGAAAAGCTCAATTGAGGTATGTTGCCTAAACTTTCCCTCTTGGAATTAAATTCCATAATGTTTCCGTGAGTTTCAAAGTATGGGCTGCGTATTAAAATGTGGTGGCTTGAATCGTATTTCAAATAAAAGCTAGTATGCCAAATTGTGTGAGAAAATCTCAATATTCTTAAGACTCTTAATTGCTCATATGTGTACCTAAAGTCTTGATTGGGAATGTCTTATTGTTGATAATCTATGGAGATGGTTGGAAGTGAAATCAGTAAATTGGAAATATAAAGTGTGGCCAACGTTCCAATAGTGAAAGTTATACTTGTGACCAATGGTGCCAATGAAATGAAATAATGTGAGAAAAATTGTGAAATGAACTTTGACTCAACTATTCCAAAATTGACTTCGACAATATAATCGGCTAAAAGTTTATGAACTCAAGTGATGCCCATATGTGGTTGTTTTATCTAATGCTATGCTTTATAAGTAATTTTCAATGTGTTTTGTGTTCTTACATATTTGTGAGTAGAAATTGTGTATGATTTTAACTTGTACTTCGGTTGCCAATTATTTTACTCCAATTATTGGAAAGAAATCAATTGTGTTTAAAAGCCTTCATTACTAATGAATTTAAAATTATGATTTCCGAAATATTCTACTTGTTGATAATTATGATGATGATCTATGAAAGGGAAGAAATGAAAGTGTGGAATATGAAATACGGCCATTGCGCCATGAAGAAAGGATCATATGTATGGCCAAGAGAGCCAATGAAATAATAATGTTATAAGTGGTTGAAATTACGGATTAGGTGATATGTGGTGTGAAAGGTTATGAGATGTACGTATTTGTACTTTCGTTTCCAATGTGTTATGAAACCCTATGGACGGTCTATGAAACGCATAGGTATATTATGTTATGAAACCCTATGGACGGTCTATGAAACGCATAGGTATATTATGTTATGAAACCCTATGGACGATCTATGAAACACATAGGTATATTGTGTTATGAAACCCTATGGACGGTCTATGAAGCGCATAGGTATATTGTGTTATGAAACCCTATGGACGGTCTATGAAGCGCATAGGTATATTGTGTTATGAAACCCTATGGACAGTCTATGAAACGCATAGGTATATTGTGTTATGAAACCCTGTGGACGGTCTATGAAACGCATAGGTATATTATGTTATGAAACCCTGTGGACGGTCTATGAAACGCATAGGTATATTGCGTTATGAAATCCTGTGGACGGTCTATGAAACGCATAGGTACATTGTGTTATGAAATCCTGTGGACGGTCTATGAACGCATAGGTACATTATGTTATGAAATCCTGTGGACGGTCTATGAACGCATAGGTACATTGTGATATGAAATCCTATGGATGGTCTATGAAACGCATAGGTACATTGTGTATAAGAGGTATGGATATACGGTATGAATAAACACTATGGACGGTCTATGAAACGCATAAGTGTATAATATGATATGTGAACACTAAGGACGGTCTAATGAGGCACATTGTTAATGCAGACAATAGGTGCCCCCTTTTGTTGTCCTTGTTTGTACAGGTTGTTTCAATTATATTATATTATGTGTTCCACGTATAGATCATATGGCATTCTATTTGGAAAGAGTATTTTTAGCTATACATACTAGTGCTATTCGACAGTACTAACGTCCCTTTTGTCGAGGGCGCTGCATCTTTAATGGATACAGGTGATTCTGCAGCAAGTGGCATTGATCAGTGATAGCAATACACTCCTTTCAGCCGATTTGGTGAGCCCCACTTCATTTCGGGGGTCATGTATCTTTTGTTTCTCATGTACTTTGTGGTTGAGGTATAGCCGGGGCCTTGTTACCGGCATTTTCATATTGCTCTTCAGTTGTACTTAGAGGCTCCATAGACAGGTTGTGAGTGGTATTTGATGTTGGGAATTGGATTAGAACTGTTGGTATTTGGGAATATGTTTTTCATTAAATCTATAAACTCGTACTATTTTGGAAATAGTGAATGATGCTATTAATGGGAATGAAATGGAGGCGGTTAATGAAATCTCTTCAGTACTTGATTAACGGAGTACATCTCCTCTTTATTCACAAATGAATTTGGGTAGAATAAAATCTAACAGGCTTGCTCAGTCGGGTTCACTCGGTTGAGCGCCGGTCGCGCTCCTCAATTTTGGGGCGTGACAATTAAGCTTCCGTTTTAGGGACTAAGTGTCCCAATTCACTCCGAAACCACAACAACAACCTCCCGGCAAGTCACATAAGTAGAAAAAGATATGGGGAAAGCAGAAAACAGGGGATCGGGGCTATTACTCTCAAAATGACCGGCCGAGTCATTACATCCTCCCCCTCTTAAAACAATCGTTCTTCCTCGAACGAGCATAGAGACATACCTGAAGTGGTGAAAAGATGAGGATAACGGTTGTGCATATCCTGCTCGGTCTCCCAAGTTGCCTCCTCGACCGACTGACTCCTCCACTGAACCTTCACGGAAGCAATGCTCTTCGACCTTAGCTTTCGAACTTGCCTATCCAAAATAGCCACTGGCTCCTCAACATAAGATAGATCCTTGTCCAACTGGACTGAGCTGAAATCCAACACATGAGATAGATCAGCGTGATACTTCCGGAGCATAGAAACATGGAATACCGGATGAACTCCTGCTAGACTGGAGGTAAGGCAAGATCATAAGCAACCTCCCCAACATGCCGCAACACCTCAAACGGGCCGATAAACCTTGGCCTCAGCTTTCCCTTCTTACCGAACCTCATTACTCCATTCATAGGTGAAACCCGGAGCAAGACCCACTCTCCAACCATGAATGCAACATTACGATCCTTCTGATCCGCATAACTCTTCTGTCTGGACTGGGCTGTGCGAAGTCGATCCTCAATTACCTTCACCTTATCCAAGGCATCCTGAACCAAGTCTGTACCCAATAATCTCGCCTCGCCCGGCTCGAACCAACCCACTGGAGACCGACAACGCCTACTATACAGAGACTCATATGGTGCCATCTGAATGCTCGATTGATAACTGTTGTTGTAGGCAAACTCCGCAAGTGGCAAGAACTGATCCCAAGAACCTCCAAAATCTATCACACACGCGCGGAGCATATCCTCTAATATCTGAATAGTGCGCTCAGACTGTCCGTCCGTCTGAGGGTGAAATGTTGTGCTCAGCTCCACTCGAGTACCCAACTCGTGTTGTACGGTCCTCTAGAATCGTGATGTAAACTGCGTATCCTAGTTAGAGATGATAGATATTGGTACGCCATGAAGCCTGACAATCTCGCGGATATAAATTCGAGCCAACTGCTCGGAAGAATAGGTAGTCATCACAGGAATGAAATGAGCTGACTTGGTCAGCCTATCCACAATCACCCAAACTGCATCAAACCTCCGCTGAGTCCGTGGGAGTCCAACAACGAAATCCATAGTGATCCGCTTCCATTTTCAATCCAGAATCTCTAACTTTTGAAGCAATCCACCTGGCCGCTGATGTTCATACTTTACCTGCTAGCAATTCAGACACCGAGCTACATATTTCACTATGTCCTTCTTCATTCTTCTCCACCAGTAATGCCGCCTCAAGTCTTGATACATTTTTGCGGCACCCGGATGAATGGAGTATCGCAAACTGTGAGCCTCCTAGAGAACCAACTCACACAATCCATCTGCATTGGGCACACATAGTATGCCCTGCATCCTCAATGCACCATCATCTCCAATAGTGACCTCCTTAGCATCACCGTGCTGAACCGTGTCCTTAAGGACAAGCAGATGGGGGCCATCATACTGGCTCCCTGATACGATCATAAAGAGAAGACCAAGATACCACACAAGCCAATACTCGACTCAGCTCAGAAATATCCAATCTAATAAACTGATTGGATAAGGCCTGAACATCCAACGCTAATGGTCTCTTTGTTGCTGGTAGATATGCTAAACTCCCCAAACTCTCTGCCCAACAACTCAAAGCATCGACCACCACATTGGCCTTCCCCGGATGGTATAAAATGGTGATATCATAATCCTTAAGCAGCTCCAACTACCTCCACTGATGCAAGTTAAGATCCTTCTATTTAAACAGATGCTGTAAACTCCGGTGATCAGTGTAAATATCACAAGGGACACCGACAAATAGTGCCGCTAAATCTTCAAGGCATGAACAATAGCTGCTAGCTCAAGGTTGTGGACAGGATAGTTCTTTTCATGCACCTTCAGCCGTCTAGACGCGTAGCCAATCACCATACCATCCTGCATCATCACCGCACCGAGACCAGTCCGTGACGCATCACAATATACTATATAAGACCCCAAACCTGAAGGCAATATCAATACTGGGGCTGTAGTCAAAGCTGTCTTGAGCTTCTGAAAGCTCTCCTCACACTCTTCTTTCCACCTGAACGGAGCACCCTTCTGGGTCAGCCTGGTCATAGGTGTTGCAATAGATGAGAAACCATCTACAAATCGGCAGTAATACCCTGCTAAACCAAGAAAACTCCAGATCTCCGTAGTTGAGGACAGTTTGGGCCAACTATGCACTGCTTCAACCTTTTTTGGATCCACCTGGACCCCATCACTCGATATTACATGGCCCAAGAATGCCACTAAGTCTAGCCAAAACTCACACTTTATAAGTTTTGCATATAACTTCTTTTCTCTCAGGGTCTGAAGCACAGTCATCGGGTGCTGCTCATGATGCTCCCGAGTCCGGGAGTACACCAGAATGTCGTCAATAAACACAATGACAAATGAGTCAAGATAGGGTCGGAACACACTGTGCATCAAGTGCATAAATGTTACTGGGGCATTGGTCAGCCCAAATGACATCACAAGAATCTCGTAGTGTCCATACTGAGTCATGAAAGCAATTTTCAGGATATCTGGCTCCCGAATCTTCAACTGATGATAGGCTGAATGTAATTCAATCTTGGAAAACACTCTGGAACCCTATAACTGATCAAATAAATCATCAATACGTGGCAATGGATACTTGTTCTTCACTATAACTTTGTTTAACTGGCAGTAATCAATACACATCCGCATAGAACCATCATTCTTCTTCACAAATAAGACAGGAACACCCTAAGGTGACACTGGGCCGAATGAAGCCCTTATCAAGCAACTCATGTAACTACTCCTTCAACTCCTTCAGCTTAGGAGGATCCATACGATATGGAGGAATAGAGATGGACTGAGTGCCCGGCAATAAATCAATGCCAAAATCAATATCTCTGTCGGGCGACATGCCCGGAAGATCAGCTGAAAATACATCTGAAATATCCCTCACTACTGGGACTGACTCAACTGTAGAGGTATCAATACTGGCATCTCTCACATAAGCTAGATATGTGTCACACCCCTTCTCAACCATTCGTTGAGCTTTAAGAAATGAAATAGCTCTGTTGGGAGTATACTCTAAGGTACCTCTTCACTCTAATCGTGGTAATGCTGGCATAGCCAGCGTTACAGTCTTAGCATGACAATCAAGAATAGCATAATGGGGAGACAACCAGTCCATGCCCAAAATAATATCAAAGTCTACTATTCTGAGCAATAACAAATCGGCTCTGGACTCAAAACCACTAAGAGCAATCAAACACGACTGATATATGTGGTCCACAACAAGAGAATCTCCCACAGGAGTAGACACATAAACAGGGGAACTCAAAGAATCCAGAGATACACCCAAATACGGGGCAAAATAAGAGGATGCATAGGAATAAGTGGAGCCTGGATCAAATAAAATCGATGCATCTCTATGAAAGACCGAAATAATACTTGTAATGACAGAGCCGGAAGCAAATGCATCTGTACGAGCTTGAAGAGCATAATATTTGGCTTGGCCTCCCCCTCTAGGGTGACCTCGACCTCCCCGATCTTCATCTCGAGCTGGCTGAGCAGGAGAGGCGATAGCTGGTGCTGGAATCATAGCCTGAGGACCCAGTGGAGCACGCGGTGTCTGAGATGTCTGTGGAGGTGCACCCCTCCTAAGTCTGGGGCAATCCATCACCAAATGGCGAGTGTCTCCACACTCAAAACAAGCCCTCGGAGGGCGTGACTGCTGTGACTGGTTCGGGCCAGGTCAGCTGGGCTGACCACTAAAAGTACCCCATGCAGGAGGTGAACTAGATACTAGCAGTACATAATAAGACTCATGGGACCTAGAAAGGATCGGAATACCTCTGGCGGCTGGAAGAGCTGAATGAACGGGGCGACTCCCATAGCCCCTACCATGGCGACCTGCAGCTGGGGCAACGAGTACCACTATAAGTGCCAGACTCTCGAGACCTCTTGGCCTCCCTCTCCTCTCTCTCCCGAGCAAGCATACCCTCCAATCTCCTAGCAATACTCACAACTTGCTGGTAAGAAATATCCATCTCCGACTACCGGGCCATGCTAAGCCTGATACTAGGGTAGAGTCCCTCGATAAACCGATGAACCCTCTCTCGAACTGTGGTAACCAAGGCTGGTGCATGTCGGGCCAAATCACTGAAGCGAATAGCATACTCTGATATAGTCATAGCACCCTGGCGCAACTGCTCAAACTCCGCAGGCCATACGCCCCTGAGGCTCTGAGGAACATACTCTCTCAAAAACATGTCCGAGAACTGAGTCCATGTAAGTAAAGCTGCCTCGGACAGACTACTGAACTCATAAGTACTCCACCACTGATAGGCTGCTCCTCTAAGCTGGAATATAGTAAAAGAAATTCCACTCGACTCTGCTACACCCATGGTATGGAGAATACGGTGACACTCCTCTAGAAAACCCTGGGCATCCTCTGACGCTAATCTGCTATAGGTAGGGGGTAGTACTTCTTGTACATCTCAAGTCTGAGCTGCTCTGCCTCAGAAACTACTACCCAAACCTCGGGCTGAACTGGGGCTACCGGTTGCACTGGTATGATCTCTGGATCCTGGTCTACCTGAACTCGCTGCTCTATGGTACCGACGACGAGTGTCTGTGCTCCTCCCCCGGCCTGAGATATGGCAGGAGCAAGTGGAATCAATCCAGCCTAAGCTAAGGTGCTGAACATGCTCAGAATCTGGGGTAGAGTCTCCTGGAGTGCTGGTGCAGCAACAGGTATCTCAGGTGTCTGCCCTCCAGCTGGAGCTAATGGGGGCTCCTCTGTAGCAGCTCGTGCGGGTGCTCTGGCTGCACCGCATTGACACCATCGGCCTCTAACCCTGCCCCGGCCTCTCACGGCTCTAGCAGGGGTTGTGGGTGCCTGGTCATCAGATCTGCATGTATGTGTCCTCACCATCTGTGAGAGAATAGAACACAGAAGTTTAGAATTTTGAAGTCAACAAATTTCGCACGACAAGGAATTAAAGAAGTGTAATCTTTCCTAAAAGTTTCATAGCCTCCAAAAGATAAATACAGACGTCTCAGTACCGATCCGCGAGACTCTACTAAACTTGCTTGTGACTCACGACACCTATGAACCTAGAGCTCTGTTACCAACTTGTCACGACCCAAACTCCCTCCGTATAACGTCGCGACGGCACCTAGTCTCTATGACTAGGTAAGCCTAACAAATTGCAGAAATTAACAAAACGAAAGTAAAACTTGACAACCAATAGCAGTGGATAACTGGGTAACTAGTAACAATATCGCTCGACATGTACAATAACCAATACACCATAAATACACAGTCTTCCCAAAACCCAAACATTCATAAGTCACAAGCTACAGAAGGAAACTAGAATCTCTATACACTAAAGTCTAATAAAAGAAATACGGAAAGTAGATGACATAGGAAAGAATAGAGAGGGGACTCCGAGGTCTGCGGACGCGGAAGATATACCTTGAATTCTCCGTACATCAGCAAGCACTCTCAGCTAGTAGCAGGGCTAATAAGAAGTACCTGGATCTGCACACAAAACATCTGCAGAAGAGTAGCATGAGTACCCCACAACGGTACCCAGTAAGTGCCAAGCCTAACCTCAGTCGAGTAGTGACGAGGTCAGGTCAGGCCCACTGGTAAATAATAAATAAGGCAGGAGAATATACAGTATAATAAGAGACTAGAATTTAACAAAAGGAAACACAACAAGGCAATAGTACAACACACAGGGGTAAACAGCAGGGGATCTCCCGAGATACCGTCTCATAGTCCCAAAATAAATATATAGGGAGAACTCCCGAGGTACCGCCTAGCAGTCTCAAAAGTAAATATACAGGAAAAACTCCCGAGGTACCGCCTCGTAATCTCAAAAGTAAATATGCAGGGAGAATTCCCGAGAAACTACCTCATAGTCTCAAAAGTAAATGTGCAGGGAGAACTCCCGAGGAACCACCTCGTAGTCTCAAAACTAAATGTGCAGGGAGAACTCCCAAGGAACCACCTCGTATTCTCAAAAGTAAACACACAGCTCAACCGATAAAAACAATAGTTAACAACAAGATTTCTACTGTTATACTGATAAAGAAGAAGGAAAAGCAAGAAATCAACAAGGAATGCTTCACAGAGTTCAAATAAGCAGTTAAAGCACGTAGATATGTGATATTACACTAAACAAGATAACTACACATATTGGAATAGCTCAATTAAGAATGAAAACAGACCAATACTCATTTAAATGGTATAACCAAATTAAAGGAAAAGCAGGTTGCTACTAAGTAAAATAATCAGGTCTTTACAACAAATAGCTCGGGTACGTATTCGTCACATCACGTACATGGCGCTCACATATCACAACAGAATCCTTAGGGAATTTCCCCCACACAAGGTTAGACAAACCACTTACCTCAAACCAAGCTCAATCAATCGGTAACAATGCCTTTTCCGCGAATACCTGATTCCGAATAGCTCAAATCTAGCCAAAATCAATTACATACCATAAATACAACTATAAGAAATTAATCTAATTAATGAAATCAAAGCTAAAGCAAGAAATTAGAAAATCGCCCCAAAAAAGTCTTCCCGGGCCCACGTCTCGGAATCGGGTAAAAGTCATAAAATATGAACACCCATTAACTTATGAGTTCACTCGTACCAAAATTATCCAAATCCGATGTCAAAATCTCAATCAAAACACAAAATCTTAGTTGAAGAACTTCTTCCCACTTTTCCCAAAATTTCAACCAAAATCCGAAATTAAATAATGAAATCAACCATAGATTAGTGGAATATAACCATAAATGAGTTAAGAATCGTTACCCAAAAATTTTCTCTGAACAATTCCTCAAATAATCGCCCAATCTGAGCTCTCAAAGTCCCAAAATCGAAATGGGAAATCAACGCTTGAAATCCTATTTTCGGCCCAGCAAACTCGCTTCTGCGAGTCTTGAACCGCACCTGCGGTACCGCACCTATGGAAAACTCATCGCAGGTGCGAAAATGACTTAAATGGCTGGGCTCGCATCTGCGAGCTTAGGGTCGCACCTGCGAGCTCGATCCTGCGGCTTGACTTCCGTACCTGCGCTCACAAACCTTCTTGACCAACAGCGCACCTACGCCCTTCACTCCACACGTGCAATCCCGCAACTACGGTCTCCCCACCACAGGTGCGAAACACCAGAAACCAGCAAAGCTTCAGCAATTGCATAAGTCCAATATTTCATCTGTTAAGCATATGAAACACACTCGCAGCCCCTGGGACCTCAACCAAATATACCAACAAGTCCTAAAACACCATACGAACTTAGTCGAGCCCTCAAATCACATCATACAATGCTAAAAACATGAATCAGTCTCTGATTCAAACTTAATGAACTTGAAACTTTAAATTTCTACAACGGATGTTGAAACCTATCAAATAACGTCTGATTGACCTCAAATTTTGTATATAAGTCATATTCGACATTACGGACCTACTCCAACTTCCAGAATTGGAATCCAACCCCGATATCAAAAAGTTCACTACCGGTCAAACTTCCCAAAAATTCAACTTTCGTCATTTCAAGCATAATTTAGCTACAGACCTCCAATTCAGATTATCTACATGCTCCTAAGTCCAAAATCACCCAACGGAGCTAACAGATCCGATGAAACTCCATTCCGGAGTCGTCTTCACACAGTTCCAACTACGGTCAAATTCCTAAGACTTAAGCTTCCATTTTTGGGACTAAGTGTCTCAATTCACAATGAACCCACAACAACAACCTCCCGGCAAGTCACATAAGCAGAAAAAGATACGGGGAAAGCAGTAAACAAGGGGTCGGAGCTAGTACTCTCAAAACGACCAACCGGATCGTTACAGCCACAACCTCTCTTTGGTTAGTTTTTGATATAATCAAATCCCTTTTCTGGTTCGTAAACCAAAATTGGTTCACTTGAGTTTAAAGACTCAAGTGGAAGTGTATCAATTGTATCAAATTTACTCACCCCATATGTTTCGTCTAGTTGCATTAGGTCGCCTTGAATTAAACTTTCTCCAGCTACAATTTCTTTATCCATTGTAGTTATACACAATGGATACATTCCAAATTCTCTGTTCTCCTTTTTCAACTCTACATACACCATATAACCCATGTCATTGTGTATTTCCATAAGCGTACAATTTCCTTCCATTTTGTATTCAATTTTAATTGACTTTGAGCTCAAATCTATGGCAAGTTGCTTCGAAATTGAAGCAACCAAATCATTGTACGACGTCATACTCCTTTATCAGTATCCCATCGATCGAATAATTGACATAGCTATTCTCAATATTCCACATGCTAGAATGACGAAGAAGCACGGTTAAACTTGCCATCTAGAAAATCGTATTTCAAACTATTTCTGTAGATACATTGTCACGACCCAAAATTCACTATAGGTCGTGATGGAGCCTAACGCCGCCGTCAGGCAAGCCAACGATGATTGATCCACTTAATTACTCATTTTTATTCCTTTTAAATTCATAATTTCAAATAATTAAATAGCATAAAATAGAATTTACAGGGTGAAACAATGATAATTACGTGAACTACCATACTAAACATCCAGTAAGAACCCCCAAAACCGGTGTCACAAGTAGGAAATATGAAAAAACATTACAATATCTATCTGGAATACAAATCAGACAGGAGAATGTATAAAACTCTAATGGAGTCTCTGTGTACTGCAGACTCGTAACATGGGATGCAGCTCACCTAAGTTCCCGCAATAGACGTGCCTCTGCGCCCACAAGACCACACACACACACACACACACACACACACACACACATATATATATATATATATATATATATATATATATATATATATATATATATATATATATATATATGTATGTATGTACCTGCACAAATGTGCTGCAAGTGTAGCATGAGTACGTAAAACAACATGTACCCAGTAGGTATCTAGTCTAACTTTGAATAAGTAGTGACGAAGGGTCGACTTCTAACGGTGTCACAAGTAGGAAATATGAAAAAACATTACAATATCTATCTGGAATACAAATCAGACAGGAGAATGTATAAAACTCTAATGGAGTCTCTGTGTACTGCAGACTCGTAACATGGGATGCAGCTCACCTAAGTTCCCGCAATAGACGTGCCTCTGCGCCCACAAGACCACACACACACACATACACACACACACACACACACACACACACACACACATATATATATATATATATATATATATATATATATATATATATATATATATATATATATATATATCTGCACAAATGTGCTGCAAGTGTAGCATGAGTACGTAAAACAACGTGTACCCAGTAGGTATCTAGTCTAACTTTGAATAAGTAGTGACGAAGGGTCGACTTCGACACTTACTATGGGCTAACTATAAAATACCAAAATTGTAATTAAGCATGGATTATGTAAATACAGCTGAAAACTCAATTACAAGAAATAAATAAACAATTCTTTCACTGATAGTAAATCCCAAATTAATTTCCATCATTAACAAATTAATTTCTCGAGCCAATGAAACAATATCAATTATAATTGGACTCCAAGAATTATTACGCACGAATTATGCCGAGGTCGTACGGCCCGATCCAACATACAAATATATAAACTGTGCATTGCCGAGAGTCGAACGGCACGAACCATAGATGCATCTATCTACTGTTGAGGCATTCGGCCCACTCCACGAGAAGAGAAAATACTTAATAAATAACTGATTCAAGATTATTAAGAGGCTAATATTCAAAGAAACACCAATTCTCATTAACGGTCAAGTGACCCGTCCAAAACTCAAGTAAATGAAGTTTAACCTTTTACAATTCCTTTATCAAGTTCCAATATGATTTAAGCAATTAAATTAACAAGTAGGGTGCAAACATCGCAAGTATAACATGATTTGGGTCCTAGACTACCCCGACATAAGTATAATTAGTAGCTACGTACGGACTCTTGTCATCTCGTGTGTACGCAACCCCCACAAATAGAAGCACATATTAAATCAATTTACATATTGGGTTAATTCCCTCTCACAAGGTTAGAAAAGAGACTTACCTCGCTCCGAAGTTCCATAACTGGCTCCAAAGCTTTTCTAACAACTCAAACTGGCGCCCGTCGCTCCAAAACTAGTAAATAAATGTGAAATTCCATGAACATATACTCTAATACTCATAATAACCCAATTTTTAATAATTTTCAACTCAGCTCGAAAAAATGATAAAGTCACCGTCGGGCCCACGTGCCCAAATTTCAAAACTTTTCAAAGATAATCATTACCCATAACACTACGAACTCAAATATATGACTTATTCCCAATTCCATGCCCAATTTCGTGGTCATAATCCCAAATTTCAATAACTTTTCATGTCTAAATCCATATATAAACCTTGTATTTAACTCACGACCAGCAGAAATCACTCACCCCATGATTGACGATGAAAATGGTGCCCCAAAATCGCTCCTAGGTCGGCTCCCATGGAGGAAATGAGATACAAATGGCCAAATCCCCATCTTTAAAAGACACTGCCCAGTCCGACCTTCTTTACGAACGCGGCACTGTCCTCGCGTTCGTGAAGCTTAGCAAACTCAGGACCAAAGTTTCTTCATCGCGAACGCGGCAAGCCCCTCGTATTTGCGAAGCACAACCAGCTTCATCTCCCGTTCTACTCTACGCGAACATGAGACAGGGCTCGCGAACGCAAAGCACCACTGCCCAACGTTTCGGTAACGCGAACCTCATATCGCGAATGTGAAGAACAAAAAAAGGCCCAGTCCAAATTCCTTCTTCGCGAACGTGTCTCACCCTCCGCGTTCGCGAAGGACAAAACCAGCACTAGCAAACCAACAACAGCAAATCATCCACACTTGGCCCGAAACCATCCCGAAACACACCCGAGGCCCATGGGACCCCGTCCAATCACACCAACCAGTTCCAAAACATAACACGGACCTGCTCGAGGCTTCTAATCCTACCAAATAACATCAAAACTACAAATTGTGCATCAATTCAAGCCTAATGAACTATTGAACTTCTAACTTCCATATCCGATGCCGAAACCTATCAAATCATGTTCGATTGACCTCAAATTTTACACACGAGTCACATTTGACATTACGGACCTACTCCAACTTCCGGAATCGGAATCTGAACCCGATATCAAAAAGTTCACTCCCGGTCAAACTTCCCAAAAACCTTCAAATTTCCAACTTTCGCCAAATGACCCCGGAATGACCTACAGACCTCCAAATCCACATCCGGACGCGCCCCTAAGACTAGAATCACCATACAGAGGTATTCCCAGGCTCGGAATTCCAAACGAACATCGATAACATCAAAATACACTTCAACCCAAATTTACAAAATTCATCCAATATACTAACTTTCCATAATAAGCACCGAAATTCTCCTGGGTTACCCAAAACACGATCCGAACATACGTCCAAGTCCGAAATTATCATACGAACCTATTGGAACTTTCAAATCTCGATTCTGTGGTCATTTACTCAAACGTCAAATCTTAGTCAACTTTTCCAACTTAAAGCTTCCGAAATGAGAATTTTCTTTCCAAATCAACTCCGAACTTCCCGAAATTCAATTCCGACTATGCGTAAAAGTCATAATACTTGAAGTGAAGCTACCCAAGGCCTCAAACTGCCGAACAACGCTAGAGCTCAAAATGACCGATCGGGTCGTTACATTCTCCCCCACTTAAACATGTGTTCATCCTCAAATGTGCTAAGAACTGCTCCTGAGTTTTCCGAAATCACTGTTCAACACCTCGTGCACCTACCCATTCCACCACAACCCTGTTGAGAACATTAGCTCGAGCCAGTCTGAAGATCCTCCCTATTATTTAGTCAAATAAGCCTTAGAGCCAAATTTCAACATCCGAAATCCTCTACCAGGCCTGTACCAAAACATGATTGTATACCCTTACTAAATTTGCACCATGCACCGCATAATTCACATGACCATAATAACATCCTATGACAACAATAGCCAAAATTCCAAGAATATGATGCCCACAACACACCTCATGATGCATATAAGTCATGTTCCAACTCTTGCAATACTGCCACGACGGAAGGGATATGTAGAAATTCATAACCACCTGCCGAATCGACGAATCATTGAGTCTCTCCTCCTGACAAGAACCATTACCTCATTCTGAATAAATAACGATATGTGCCCTTTAATATTCCTTATATAAATCCGATCGCACTGATCCCAGGTCCAACAATCTCGTCTCACCCAGTACAAGCTGCTTCGGCAATAAGCCACCACAAACACTATACAATATTTCATATGACGCCATCAATACGCTCACAAGCTACAACTAGAATATGACACATAAGGAAGAACGAACTGTGGAAAAGAACTATCCAACCCGCGTAACGAATAAAACGGCCATCAAATACTATGAGCCTTTCTCAGAGGTAAGAAATAGGACACCCAAATGAATATAATTAATCGTGCTTAACATCTCACTGTTGTGGCGTGTAACCTGATCCACACAACATACCTGTGGCAGGGTGCCACCCGATCCAAACAATATACCTGTGGCAGTGTGCCACCCGACCCGCATATGACAATCTAAAGAAAACACTTATCAAGATGTAATGCTTATACTCACGAAATGTCTGAATATCAACCACAAGCATGCCAAGTGCATAATACAAATCCTGGGGAGACGGATAGCGTCGTATGCTACGAAACTCAAGCACAACTAAGGTGTGATATGTAACCTGCATATCGAGAGCCATCCTGCTCACATAACACTACAATTGCACAGGACCTCAACACATGTGCGAATAATCAAGTTGTCTCACAACCCACATGGCATAATAGAGTATTACATGAAATAACTGACGACGAAAATAACATCCAATGTACGAAGACTACTCCATAAGAAATGCTATGCTGAATGAACCCACCCGGCCTGGTGTAGAGGACACGTCCATATTTAGACCCATCAACGGACCTCAAGCCAACTCTGATCATACCATGCTGGGAAAATAACCTTTCAAGGACCCACAATGACCTATTCATGACACATAAGAATAGTCGTCAAATTCAAAACAACTCACACGGTCCACAACCCAAGGAATAGAACGCCTCGCAGGCATCAACTTTCGCATTTGCGATATTACCATAACCTCCATACTTGGTTTCAATCTATAACAATCAAGTGACTAACATGTCATACTTATACAAATCCCCCGTGGGGTACGCTCTCACGACTTTTCGCTCAGGTAGCTAGGTCTGCACATCCATACCACCAATCGTTCAAAATCTGTAAAACGAATCAAAAATCTGCAAGACAATACACAAAGCCTCTTTCATAGAATACCATTCTCAGGTGACACTAAAGAAAATGCCAGCTTACTCTGAACATTTGAATTTCACCCCTGCTTATCCGAGCTAGTGACATTTTTGTAATCACTGAACCGCAACCTTGATTCTCAACTTCCAATCCCCATGCCGCTTATTACACCTATCATGCCGCTATATGAGATTACCAGAACGCATCATAACTCCTAAACTACTAGTAAAATAAATATTTCCTTGGCTAGAGAAATTTTCACTCAGCTCATTTCAGAAGAACCAACGCAACATACAACTAAATTCTCAAACCGTAGAAAATACAAACCTCGAGTCGTGATCTAAACCACCATAACTCTTCCGGAATCTATTTACATAATAAAGCCATTCGAATCAAATACCTCACAAATCAACAAAGTTATGGTGGCGCTCAAGCCCAAGTGTACAACCACAAACTACATGTATAACTTCACGGTGAAGAAACTAATCGCTTCCACGATCATACTGATTCAACCATTACTAACTGACCCAACTTCTTCCAATTTATTCTCGACATGCCTTAGAAATAATAATAGCTCCATTCAAATGTAATGAACCAAATTCGCACTCGTCCCGAGTGACCCGCATCACGAGACTACATCGTCTTATTACTCATGAATCATCTCATATTCTCCTTACGCATACAATAGCATCTCCAACTGGTTCACCCATTCTTCAAGAGCTTCCACGAATCCGAAACTATTTCCTCCTTTCCTCCAATACTGCACAACAAACCCAATGATAACATAGAACATCCCAAGTCCTTAAGCACTGCACTTAAATTCTTGAACCCACTAGGACCCTTGTTGAGAGTCACCCACTCTAGCATGGTCCAGAATATAAGCCAAACTCTAGTGTGTTGTTTGCGCGGGAACACCCTATCAAAGAAGAACCCGACTGAATTCTTTTCCCTCGTACATAACACCCACCAGAAGCAGAAACTCCGAGTCTTCCCAAAACCTGAACATGAATCGATAAGTCCAAGTATAGCACACATTCCTCAAATCCTTTGCTCGAATTACCACAGATGTTTTTCTTTCCTTAGTCATAATAACCTACCAATACACCGACGACCTGAGACCGCACAAGCAAACAACCACGTGATCCAACCACAGACGGTGGGGCTCCCTCACTTATCTTGAAGCTAAAATTTCATAACCTTGGAACCCACCAAGATTCCTCCTTCTCAATTACCATGATCTCGAACAATCAACCCTCCAAATTTCTCGAAATCCTTTTGTTAAACATTTCGTGAATATTCTAAATCACTAGCCACATTCACATATTCGACCTCTTATCGGATAGCCGATAGAATTCTTCGTAGAAGCTTCATCAACACTATGCAACCGCTAACCTGCTCACAGGAGATAACCCACCAGTAGAAATTCCATGTTGACATCTTCCAACGATGCTGCACTGGGTACAATTACTACGAAATCAGTAACCCTCTTATGCCCGTGCTCATTCATCAGCTGTACAAGTCCGTTCACTCCCCATTGACATCAACTAAAAGTGCGACAATACATTCCAATCCAAAGTCATGTTGCATTCCCCTTCATATCAAGCAAACTCCTTTTTGTCGTATCCAATCTTCCTCAGTATAGTAGCCAAAATTCCAAATTAAGTTCGTAGACCTAGTCACTTTCCACCATGACTCCCAAATCACTCTAAACTTTTCTCAAGTCATGTGGCTATCCTACCATAGAATCCATATGCTACTCTGTCACTCCCACTTCGGCTAAACCATCTTCTTTAAGTAACTGCTCGACCTCTGCTTTTCATACTTGACCTACTAGTAATTCAACCACCGCGAGACACCTCCCGCCATGTCCTTCCTAATTCTTCGCTGCCCAAATGTTGCCTCAAATCATATCCATACCTGTAGCATCGGAACCACTAAATTTCTACCAACTCTAAACCTCCTAGAAGATTATCTTTCTCGAGCCATCAATATTAGAAATACCGATTCGATTCTGAACCGATGCACACCGCTATCTCTGACGACTGCTTCCCCAGCGTCCTTTCACAATACCCTGCCCAAAGGGAAATTGAAGACCATAACACCGGCAAACTTAATAAATTCAAACAAGGACAATGACACCACATCATAGATAAAAATTCCACCACGCTCGAAAATACCAAGTCTCGTTACTCCATCAACCTAAACCTGAACATTCGTAGTCCGATTGTCTTTCCTTTGCTGGAAATAAACATTGAACCTATAAATCATGTGCTGAGAAATCCTCCGTTCAAGTCATTCACTGCCTCGACACATAAACAAACACCCCATCATTACACCAACACTGTGCGATAACAATGTCTGAACATCATAGCAATTTGCGCGTAGGCTCGACCCCATCGAAACTACAGCTATTGAGCTGAAATGACAGAACATCCTTCCGCAAGAAGACGATAATAACTTGCTTGAATTCGCAGGGAGAAACATCTTGCTCCACATCTGTAGTCCCACTGCAACTCCTCGGTGCCCAACTGACACGAGTGCCCAACACCGTACAAGAATGAATAGGAAGGAAATAAAGGCATAAGCCTCTGTACCGAACCACAAGACTCTACTAGACTTGCTCATGACTCGTGAGACCCAAGTGATCCTAATACTCTGATACCAAGCTGTCACGACCCAAAATCCATTATAGGCGTGATGGCGCCTAACGCCGCCGTCAGGCAAGCCAACGATGATTGATCCACTTAATTACTCATTTTTATTCCTTTTGAAATCATAATTTCCATTAATTAAATATCATGAAATAGAATTTACAGGGTGAAAAAATGATAATTACGTGAACTACCATACTAAACATCTAGTAGGAACCCCCAAAAATCGGTGTCACAAGTGCATGAGTATCAACTAGGAAATATAAAAAAAAAAATACAACATCTGTTTGGAATACAAATTACACAGGAGAATGTAAATAACTCTGATGGAGACTCTGTGTGTTGCAGACTCATAACATGGGATGCAGCTCACCTATATCCCGGCAATAGCCACGCCTCTGTGCCCACAAGACCACTAGACATATATGTACCTGCACAAAATGTGAAGCAAGTGTAGCATGAGTACGTAAAATAACGTATACCCAGTAAGTATCTAGTCTAACTTCGAAGAAGTAGTGACGAGGGGTCGACTTCAACACTTACTATGGGCTAACGATAAAATACCGAAATTATAATTAAACATGGATTATGTAAATACAGTTGAAAACTGAATAACAAGAAAAAAATAAACAATTCTTTCACTGATAGTAAATCCCAAATTAATTTCCATCATTTAACAAATTAATCTCTCAAGCCAATGAAACAATATCAATTATAATTGGACTCCAAGAATTATTACACACGAATTATGCTGAGGTCGTATGGCCCGATCCAACATACAAATATATAAATTGTGCACTGCCGAGGGTCGAACGATACGAACCATAGATGCATCTATCTGCTACCGAGGCATTCGGCCCACTCCACGAGAAGAGAAAATACTTTATAAACAGCCGATTCAAGATTATTAAGAGGCTAATATTCAAAGAAATATCAATTCTCATTAACGGTCAAGTGACCCGTCCAAAACTCAAGTAAATGAAGTTTAACCTTTTACAATTCCTTTATCAAGTTCCAATATGATTTAAGCAATTAAATTAACAAGTTGGGTATAAACATCGCAAGTATAACATGATTTGGGTCCTAGACTACCCCGACATAAGTATTAGAAGCTATGTACGGACTCTCGTCATCTCGTGTGTATGCAACCCCCACAAATAGAAGCACATATTAAATCAATCCACCTATTGGGTTCATTCCCTCTCACAAGGTTAGAAAAGAGACTTACCTCGCTCTGAAGTTCCATAACCAGCTCCAAAGCTTTTCTAACAACTCAAACCGGCGTCCGTCGCTCCAAAACTAATAAATAAATGTGAAATTCCATGAACATATACTCTAATACTCATAATAAATCAATTTATAACAATTTTCAACTCCGCTCGAAAAGTTGATAAAGTCACCCTCAGGCCCAGGTGCCCGGATTTCAAAATTTTCAAAGATAATCATTACCCATAATACTACAAACTCAAATATATGATTTATTCCCAACTCCATGCCCAATTTCGTAGTAAAAATCCAAAATACCAATTTCTATGTTTATCTTCAAAATCCCTAATTTCTATAAATTTTCATGTCTAAATCTATATATAAACCTTGTATTTAACTCACAACTAGTAGAAATCTCTGACCTCATGATTGACGATGAAAATGGTGTTCCAAAATCGCTCCTAGGTCGGCTCCCATGGAGGAAATGAGATAAAAATGGCCAAATCCCCGTCTTTAAAAGGCAATGTCCAGTCCGACCTTTTTCGCGAACACGACACTGCCCTCGCGTTCGCGAAGTTTAGAAAACTCAGGACCAATGTTTCTTTTTCGCGAACGCGACAAGCCCCTCGCGTTCGCGAAGCACAAACTGTTTCATCTCCCCATCTGCTCTACGCGAACGCGAGACAGGGCTGGCGAACGCGAAGCACCACTGCCCAACGTTTCGCGAACGCGAACCTCATATCGCAAATGCGAAGAACAAAAAAAGGCATAGTCCAAATTCCTTCTTCGCGAACGCGTCTCACCCTCCGCGTTTGCGAAGTACAAAACCAGCACCAGCAAAACCAGCAACAACAAATCATCCACACTTGGCCTGAAACCATCCCGAAACACACCCGAGGCCCCTGGGACCTCGTCCAATCACACCAACCAATTCCAAAACATAACACGGACCTGCTCGAGGATTCATATCCTACCAAATAACACCAAAACTATGAATTGTGCATCGATTCAAGCCTAATGAACTATTGAACTTCTAAATTCCATAGCCGATATCGAAACCTATCAAATCACGTCTGATTGATCTCAAATTTTGCACACAAGTCACATTTGACATTACGGACCTACTCCAACTTCCGGAATCAGAATTCGAACCCAATATCAAAAAGTCCACTCCCGGTCAAACTTCCCAAAAACCTTCAAATTTTTAACTTTCATCAAATAACCCTGAATTACCTACGGACCTCCAAATCCACATCCGGACGCGACCCTAAGACCAGAATCACCATACAGAGCTATTACCAGGCTCAAAATTCCAAACGGACATCGATAACATCAAAATATCCTTCAACCCAAATTTATGAAATTCATCCAATATGCTAACTTTGACAAGAGTGGGTTGCTCTTGTGGTGAGCACCCTCCACTTCCAACCAAGAGGTTGTGAGTTCGAGTCACTCCAAGAGCAAGGTGGGGAGTTCTTGGAGGGAGGGAGCCGAGAGTCTATCGGAAACAGCCTCTCTACCCCAGGGTAGGGGTAAGGTCTGCATACACACTACCCTCCCAGACCCCACTAGTGGGATTATACTGGGTTGTTGTTGTTGTATCCAATATGCTAACTTTTCATAATAAGCACTGAAATACTCCCGAGTCACCCAAAACCCGATCCGAACATACGTCCAAGTCCGAAATCATCATACGAACCTATTGGAACTTTCAAATCCCGATTCCGAGGTCATTTACTCAAAAGTCAAACCTTAAGGTTAACTCATCCAACTTAAAGCTTCTGAAATGAGAATTTTCTTTCAAAATAAACTCCGAACTTCCTGAAATTTAATTCCGACCACACGTACAAATCATAATACCTGAAGTAAAGCTACCCAAGACCTCAAAATCGCCAAAAGACACGATAGAGCTAAAAACAAACGGTCGAGTCGTTACATACTTGTATCAATTCCTAGCAGAACCTCGAACAATATCAGCGAGAAAAAAAATCCTCAAACGATACCAAGAAAAAAAGGATGGACTGAATCTCTGAAGATGGCTCTATTTTTTGGTGTTTGTCGTCTGATAAATCTTTTCATTAACTGGATTACTAATTTTGCGTGTTATAATTGTGTTTGTTGAGTTATATTAGGAGTATATTACGTTAATTGATTCACTTTCCTTTTTTAAACAGTTGGAGAGACCTATTTTTACACAGATTTTTGTTACTGTATTCATGAATGTACAAAAAACACCCTCATACTCTTCATGTTTATTTCCTTATTTTCCTCGAAAATATACAACAAAAAATTAATTTATGCATTCTACTATACTAATTTTTGTATTACAATTCCTACGCTAACTTGTCTTTGTTGGAATAAGCGTTTCAATAAATTTGAAATAATGTATTTGATAAATTAATGTATTTGATCAAAATACTCTTATTTTCCAAAGTGAATGAATGTGAATTCATTCTTGATTTACTACATACGTTTCTTCTATTTTAGAAAATACATCTTGATCTCCCAATTCATGAACATATTCATGATCTTTATTAATTAAAAAAACTTATCTTTCAAGAGTCTTTAGCCTATAAATATGGCTGGTTTTCTTTGGAAAAGACAAGCAAGTCACAAACTACTTTTTCTTTAAAATATTATAAGAGGCAATGATCAAATGGTGAAATCATAGATTCAAGAATAGAAGAGAAACATTCTTGAATGCTACTTATTGTGTGGCTTAGTCGTATCCCAGAGATAGAGTTATTATTTATTCTTCCATTTGCTCGTGGAAGAGACTCCAACTATCTTCAAGCAACGTTTTCTCTACATGCCTCTAAGACAAGCAAGTTTAATTTTTATTTTCTAATATTGTTGTAATCCTTGTTCTAACAATTTGAGGGTAGTTGTCTATGTGGCTATTACAATAATTTCGAGTGGTGTTCCATCTTTCCCAAATCCAAATTTTAAAATATTTGATGGCAAAGACTTTCCTAGATGGCGTGGAAAGACGGAATTCTTTCTACGGCGTTTGAAGTTAACATATGTTCTTGAACAACCTTGCCCTAATGCTCCTAATTCTGAGGTAGCAACTAATGAGGATACTTCGATTAGAGAATAAATTATTAAGTGGCAAGATGATGATTATTTATGCAGGAATTATATTCTTGGAGCAATGGCAAATAAATATTATGATCAATATTCTGTCAAGTGCAAATCTACCAAAGAACTTTGGGATACTCTTCAAGCTATTATTTGGCAGAAGAGGCGAGCTCAAAGACATTTCTTGTCACGGCCCAAAATTACACCTATTCTTGATGGCACCTAACCCAATCTGTCAGGTAAGCCAATTAATAACTATCTAATTCAATTAATATTTAACTTACTCTAATACACTTCCCAAGGACTGGTAGTACAAATCATGAGCTTCTAAGATTAGAATTTACAAAGCTGATATGAAATAAATACATCATCTGTTTGAAATGTACTTAAACAGATTTTTATAAATCTAAGGCAACCATAAACAAGAGGCAGCTACGATCGGAACACAAATACATCTTCAAATCTAGCTCCCGTCGATCACAGCAACATCAACATCCAATATCTACACGCAAGATGCAGAAGTATAGTACGAGTACAACCGACTCTATATACTCAATAAGTAACAAACCTAACCTTAGTTTGAAAGTAGTGACAAGCGGGTACATAAGTCAAAGCCCAACACCAATAGCCAAAAATAGCTCATAACAATATAATAAAAAGTGGTACAGGAAATGACTCAGAAATATAATGTTCAACTCGTTCACAATTCAAGAAAATAGGCATGTTTTTCAAGTATATCAGTGAAAACCCAAATCTTTTATCGAAAGCAACAAATTATGAGTAAGTTTGCAAAATCATGATTTTTCCTTCCAAAACTATTCAACAGATAAATGTTTCATTATCAAATGGCATGAGAAAAAGTACATCTCTATGCCTACATGTCAATTTGCATGTGAAGTCATGAATGACGCAATATCGTATAGCATGAAGAAAATGTATTTCCATGACTGTATGTCAAGTGTGCATGTCAATGCAATACAACATAGTGAACAACCATATGCATACTCTCAGAGTATCAATCCACTCAGTCCTCCCAATCACACGACACTCGCACTCAATAGGTACCTGCTCTCACTGGGAGGGCAGACTCTGGAGGGGCTCCTTCAGCCCAAGCGTTATAATCTGCACGGACAACTCACGTACTGCACAGATAACTCACGTGCTATAATATCAATATCTGGATCTACACGGACAACTCACGTGCTTTAGTATCAATATCTGGATCCGCACGGATAACTCACGTGTTGCACGGACAACTCACGTGTTATAGTATCAATATCTCAAAATCAGTCCCTCGGCCTCACTCAGTCATCAATCTCTCCAGTCTCTAGGGCTCACAATGTCATGAAACTAGACCAAAATGATGATATGATGTATCAATAAATAACAACAGATACTGAGATATGATATGCAATGAATGAACATGACTGAGTATGAAAATGTAATGTAAGCAAATAACTCAACAACAGTAATGACCACAATGGTCCCAACAAGATAAGTATATATAGTCTACACATGGTTTCTAACATGAATCACAGCTCGATAACTCTAGTACGTAGAGATTTCATGATTACAGATAAGTTCAGGTAACTACACAGTACCACAAAAATAATGGAGTCACAGTTCACGGTGCACGCCCACACACCCGTCACCTAGCATGTGCGCCACCTCAATACCAAACACATAACACGTATAATCAGGGTTCATACCCTCAGCTCCAAGATTAGAAGAGTTACTTACCTCGAACAAGCTGAGTCCAATATCGAGCACGCTAAACAATGCACCAAAAATTCCATTCTGCGCGTATCGACATCTGAACGGCTCGAATCTAGTCACAATTAATTCGATTCAGTCAACACAAATTATAGAAATTAATTCCATATCAAAATACTAATTTTTCCATAAAATTCTGAAATTACACTTAAAAATCGCCAGTGGTGCCCACGTCTCGGAACCCGACAAAAGTTATAAAATATGAACGCTCATTCAATCACGAGTTCAACCATACCAAATTTACCAAATTCCGAAAATAACTCGACCTTAAAATTCCCAAATCTCATTTTCAAATTCCTAGGTCTAAATCCTCTAATTTCACCTCAAAAATATGTAATTTAGTCGAAATACTCAATGATAATCCAACATTATTGACTAACAATGATCACAAGTGACTTACCTCAAATTTTTCCGTGAATTCTCTCTGACAATCGCCCCAAACCCGTATTAGAAATGTCTAAAAATGGCAAACACTCGGAACCCCTTCGAAATGTATATTGCCCGGGGGTTCCGCACCTGCGATTCACTTAGCCACTTATGCGGTCTCGCAGGTGCGAGAAACCAACCGCTTCTGCGGTTTGCCAAAGCCTTCACTGCCTCCACTTCTACGGGCTCGCATTTGCGAGGCTCAGCCCACTCCTGTGGAGCTTGCGCTTCTGCGCCCATCCGTCCACATCTGCGATCGCGCAGGTGCGGAAATTCCCTCGCACCTGCGACCACTGCCTCACAGCCCCCTGCCCGCATCTGCGCTTGCCAAGCTCGCTTCTGCGAGCTCGCACCTGCGAGAAATATTTGCAGGTGCGATTGCACTAGAAGACAAAAAATTTCTGCAGCTGTTTAAGTCCAAATTTCAATCCGTTAGCCATCCGAAACTCACCTGAGGCCCCCGGGGCCTCAACCAAAATATATCAACAAGTTCTAAAATGACATACGAACTTAGTCAAAAACTCGCATCACATCAAACAATGTTAAGATCACGAATCATACCCCAATTCAAGTTTAATGAAATTAAGAATTTTCAACTTTTACATTCGATGCCGGAACCTATCAAATCCAGTCCGATTGACCTCAAATTTTACACACAAGTTATAAATAACATAACGGACGTATTCTAATTTTCCGAATCGGATTCCGACCCCGATATCAAAAAGTCAACTCCCCGGTCAAACTTCCAAACTTAAATTTCTATTTTAGCCAATTCAAGCCTAATTTAACTACGAACTTCCAAATAATTTTTCGGACACGCTCCTAAATCCAAAATCATCATACAGAGCTATTGGAATTATCAAAACTCTACTTCGAGATCGTTTAAACATAGTCAATATCCGATCAACAATTTCAACTTAAGCTTTAAATCTTAAAACTAAGTGTTCCAATTCATTCTGAACCCTCTCCGACGAGTCAAATAATTATAATTGAATACAGGATAAGCAGTAAATGGGGGAACGAGGCTGTAATACTCGAAACGACTAGCCGGGTCGTTATATTTCTTGTTTCTAATTATATGGAATTCAAGATGATTGATGACAAGTCAATCACTAATCGGGTGCAAGAATTCCAGTTTATAGCTAATAAAATTGCTATTTCTGAAATTAATCTTGATAAAAACTTTCATGTTGGTGCTGTTATTTCAAAACTTCCTTTGTCATGGAAAGACTACAGAAGCAAACTCTTACATAAGAAGGAAGATTTGACTCTTGAACAATTGTTGCAATATTTGCAAATTGAACAAGAGACTAGAAATCGTGACAATAATATTTTCAAGGAACCTGTCATGAAAGCTCATGTGGTTGAAGAGAAATCAACCAAAAGGGAACCAGAAAACAAGAAATTTACAAAGATAAAGAAAAGTAAAAATTTTAAGCGTACTAGTGTTAATTCTAAGTCAAGTGAGTGTTATCACTGTCATAAAATTGGTCACTATGCTCGTGATTGTAAAATTCTTAAAGCTAAAAAGAATAAAGGAAAAGTCAACAACAATAGAAATCAGGTGATCGAATGGTGGATGGTCACAGAAGCATTTGTAGCAGAAAATCAAGTCGAATGGTGGATAGACACCGGTGCAACTCGTTACATATCAGGTGATCGAAATTGATGAACGTACGCCTCTTGAGACTTTCGCCCCACACCATTACCTCATAGCATTTTTGGTACGGCTCTCCCCAAAATGCCTTTTAAAACACTGCCGCCTGTAACAACAAGCAAACTGGGTTTGGTTAGAGAGCATGCACGAATACAGTTTAAACAATCATTTTTTTTTGGGTTATGATAGCTCAGGTTCAACTTATTACCTTCGTTGTTTTTACATACTAACGTCAATTAAGTTACTAAATTTATTAACTATTCCTTAATGCTTACTCTATAAAGATCATGAATGTTAAGAGACCTTAATATCAGATGAGAAAGTACTGATATACATTAATAAGAACAAAACTATCAAATTTAATAATTTTAATTTGATCTATTAAGTGGACTTGTGTCCAAATTCGACACTGGTTTACTGGTTGTCCAAATTTTAATTTGTAAATATTGAAAATAAATTGATAACCAAAGCAAAACTATATCATCATGCAGCTCGCCAGTTTCACGTGACACATTATAACTAGTCAAATTAAAAGACAAAAACATAGAGCCGTAGAGTGATCTATATAATTTTAGATTAATTTAGGAATTCAAGTATCCGAACACACTGACCTACTAATCCAAATTTTCATCGAATAAATCCATCAAAAATGATAAACTGCTTTCTATGGAAAGAGTTTTTCCAAATTTGCATAGAGTAAATCCATTAAAAATGATAAATCGCTTTCTGTGGAAAGATTTTTTTCGTTTTCACAGCTATAGTTAATGTGGAGGGATCTTAATCCATGGGCAAGTTATACATTTGGTTGGTCGGTAAAATATATTTATATTCGCTAGCTAAATATAAAAATAAATATGTATAAAATATGTATATTGCATGTATATTATATATTAATCTATATTATTATAAAAGTATGAATACAATGTTGGTTTTCAAAAATAATCTTATAATATTAAGCATAATAACTCATAATAAAAGGACATAACTGAAATTCTAGATATTAGCCTTATAATTCTATATAGTTTTAGGACATAATACTACACGTTAGGAATCCTACATGATTTTATCTTTAGGAATCCTATTAGTATAATTACTTTCGGGCTGTCTATTTCATATAAAATTGAACAAGTAAATATCTTTAGTCATGTAATCCTATTACTTTTAGGATATACTTCTTAAAAATTTCTATTACTAATTTAATTCGAAAACGTATGTCCTTTTACTAATTTAATTTGAGAATGTATTATATTGTCAAAATTCATTTAGAAAAATGAGAGCCTATATTATTATAAAAGTATAGATATAATATTAATATACCAAAATATTCCTAAAATAGTGTGATAACCCAAAAGGTCATCTTATGTTTTAGAACTCGAATCTCCACTCTTAAGCATTAAAAATCTCATTTTTACCCTCCTCGATTTGCGTGCGCAGTCCGGACAGGCTTCCGGAAAGCTTTTATGTTGAAAACTAATGAAAATAAGAATTTTTGCCTTAAAAGTTAATTTTAGTTGACTTCGGTCAACATTTTTGGTAAACGGGCCCGGATCCGTATTTTGACTGTCCCGGTAGGTCCGTATTGAATTATAGGATTTGGGCGTATGCCCGGAATTGAATTCGTAGGTCCCTAGCTTGAGTTATGAATTTTTGATGAAAATTAAAAGTCTAGAAATTATTTGTTTTTAAGAATTGATTGATATTTGTCATTGTTAGTATTAGGTCCGTATTTTAGTTTCGGAGCCTGGTACAAATTCATTATGATATTTAAGACTTGTCTGTGAAATTTGGTGAGAAACGGAGTTGATTTGACGTGATTCAGACGTCCAGTTGAGAAAAAAGAAATTTTAAAAGACTCTTGAGAATATCATTTGATTTTGTATTAAATTCGTAGTTCTAGGTGTTATTTTGGCGATTTGATCGTGCGAGCAAGTTTTTATGATATTTTTAGACTTGCGTGCATGTTTGGTTTAAAGCCCCGAGGGTCGGGTGAGTTTTGGATAGGCTATGGAGTGATTTGGACTTAGAAAAAAATAGCTGGTGTACTTCAGGTGTGTTGCAGGCCTCAGACCTCGCAAATGCGAGGTCATGGTTGCCATTTGCGATAACTGTTGAGGTCGTATTTGCGAACTTCTCATCGCAAATGCGAAGAGAAGCTGGGCCAGCCTGTGTTCGCAATTGCGAACTTTTCTTCGCATTTGCGAAGGGAGTCTGGGAGGGGTATAGATCGCAAATGCGATATTTTGTCCACATTTGCAAGGTCAGTGATCGCAATTGCGACACTTTCCTCGCATTTGCGAAGGGCAGTAGGATTGTGAAGGCTTCGCAATTGCGAGCTTCGCATTTGCGAAGCTCAGGTCGCAAATGCGACGTCTGCAGCTGAACAAAATGACTTTTGGACGGAAATTTTTATTCACTTCCCAAATTTTCAAGACCTAAAACATAAGAGGCAATTTTCCAAAGACCATCTCCTCTCCAAAATCTTAGGTAAGTGATTCTAAACTGGTTTCTTTCAATCTTTTACTATATTTTACAAGATTTCAACCAAAAATCTAAGGTTTTCATGGTAGAATTAGGGGTTTTGGGTAGAAAGTAGGGATTTCGAAAATTTGGGGATTTAGACCTCAATTTGAGATCGTATTCCAAAATCAATTATATATTTGGGCTCGGGAGTGAATGGATAAATGGAATTTGGTCCGAACCTCGGGTTTTGACCAAGTGGGCTCGGGGCCGATTTTCGACCTTTTGGAGGAAAATTTAGGAAATCTAAATTTATGCAATGTAATTGATTCCTTTAGCAAAATTTGATATTATTGAGTCATTTTTGAATAGATACAAGTGGTTTGGAGGTGAATTCCAAGGGAAAAGCTGTGATTGAGAATTAAGTGGCCTTCGTAGCAAGGTAAGTGTTATGTCTAACCCTGACTTGAGAAAATTAGGAACCTTAGATTACTTGCTAAGTGAAATTTATGTGAGCGGTGTATATGTGAAGTGACGAGTACTTATGCGCCGCCAATTTACCTGTGTTCCATGTTTCTCAGTTTTTCTTATATTGTCTCAACCCTATGCCTAATTGCGATGTGTTATACTAGTGTTGTTCAATTTATCGTTCTCATCATGTTTACGAATTTTCTGGTGATAATTGAGTTTTTATTTCAAGTTGAAATTGATGTTATGGAACCAAATGTTGAGGTAAGGTTTGTACTTGCTATTCTATCTCCCTGTTGATATTTATGCATTGCATTATGGTAAGGGAGAGTGTTAATGCATGAAGGGTGATGTCGTGCCATATTGTGAGTGTTAATGCACGAAGGGTGATGTCGTGCCATATTTTGAGTATTAATGCACGAAGGGTGATGCCGTGCCATGATATGAGAGTTAATGCACGAAGGGTGATGTCGTGTCATTTCTATTGATTTTTATGGTGAGATTGAGAGTAAAAGCACGAAGGGTGATGCCGTATATTTTTCCTTACTGTATGAACTATTCATGTTGATTCATGGTATATGGACTGCTCTGGTGATCATTTTGTTGTAGTTCTTTATCTTGTATTCCCCTCAGTATGTTTCTCTCCCAACCTTTTCTGTTTAGTTCTTCACTTTTATTATTTGTATATACATTGTTAAATTGTACAGGTTAATTTGTAGGTGCCTTGCCTTAACCTCGTCACTACTTCGTCGAGGTTAGGATCAACACTTACCAGTACATGGGGTCGGTTGTACTGATACTGCACTTTGCACTTTCTGTGCAGATTTTGATACCGGCTCGGGTTGATCGAGATTCTTCTTTTGGTCCGCTATCCGGAGACTCAAGGTAGATCTGTCGGCGTTCACAGACCTTGAAGTCCCCGTCTATCTTTTCTGTTCTACTGTTTCTTTCATTAAGACAGTTGTATTTCTTTTTGACTATTACTTGTAGCAAATTCTAGAATGCTCGTAAATTGCGACCCCAGATCCGAGAGGTAGTAGTTAATACAGATTTATGATATTCTGGACTTATTATATTTTATCTTAGTTAATTATTGTTAATTACTGAATGAAAATAAGGAGTTGGTTAATAATTCTTTAACGTTGGCTTGCCTAGCAAGTGAAATTTTAGGCACCATCACGGTCCCGTCGGTGAAAAATTTCGGGTCGTGACAGTTGGTATCAGAGCACTAGTTTGCCTAGGTCTCATGATTCGCGAGCAAGCTTAGTAGAGTCTGGAGGATCGGTATGGAGACGTTTGTGCTTATCTTCCAGAGGCTATGAAGTTAGGAACAAGTTTCACTTCTTTTCTTCTCTATCGTGCGATTTTGCTTCCTCAATGCTGATTGAACTCTTCTACTCTTATTCTCTCACAGATGGCGAGAACACGTACCTCTTCCTCAGCTGAGTAGCAACCAGAGCCCCTAGTGACAGCTCCTACGTGGGGCAGAGGTCGAGGCCGAGGCCGTGCCAGAGGCCAAGGCAGGGGCAGGGGCAGGGCTCAGCCTAGAGCCCGAGCAGCAGCCCCAGCAGTGGAGCCTTAGATAGAGCTTGATGAGGAGGTTCCAGCCTAGACTATTCCTGCCGGACCAGCTCAGGTTCCGGAGGGGTTCATTGCCACCCCAGTACTTCAGGACGCTTTGGTCCGTTTGGTGGGCCTTATGGAGAGTGTGGCCCAGACTAGCGCATTTTCCATGGCACCAGCAGTCTCTCAGGCTGGAGGAGGAGCCCAAACTCCCACCATTCCCGCTCCGGAGCAGATAGCTCCCTAGTATCTAGCAGCTCAGCCAGTCGGATTAGTTCAGCCGGTTATTGCGGCACAGGTCGAAGATGGGCCAGCTATGTCTTCTGATGATTTATGGAGATTGGACAGGTTTACCAAGCTCTTTCATATTCACTTCAGTGGTGCTCCTTCAGAGGATCCCCAGGAGTATCTTGACAGCTGCCACGAGGTTCTATGAAACATGGGTATAGTGGAGACTAATGGGGTCGATTTTGCTGCATTTCAGATGACTGGTTCCGCCAAGAAATGGTGGAGAGATTACTTGTTGACCAGACCAGCTGGTTTGCCTGCTCTTACTTGGGACCAGTTCTCTCAGCTCTTCATAGAGAAGTTTCTGCCTATCACATTTAGAGAGGAGCGTCGTCGTCAGTTTGAACATCTCCAGCAGGGCAGTATGACTGCTACTCAGTATGAGACCCTTTTGTGGATTTGGCCCGTCATGCCATTCTTCTGCTTCCCACCGAGAGAGAGAGGGTGAGGAGGTTCATTGATGGACTTTCTCAGCCTATCAGATTGCAGATGGCTAAGGAGATTAAGAGTGAGATTTCTTTTCAGGCGGCTGCTAATATCGCCAAACGAGTCGAAATGGTTCTTACTCAGGGAGGTCAGGGGTCTAACAAGAGACCTCGTCATTCCGGTGAGTTCGGCAGTGCCTCACCTAGAGGCAGGAGTACTTTTGGTAGAGGCCATCCTCCCAGGCCATTTCATTTAGCGCTTCAAGCATCCCACGGTGCCTCAGGTGGTCGTGGCCCTCAGATGCATTATTCCGACCAGCTAGCCTACAGTGCACCACCAGCTCCTATTAGTGCACCTCCACTCTAGAGTTATCAGGGTGGTTATTCAGGTCGACAGGGTCAGTTTCAGGGTCAGCAGTAACAGCAGCCGAGGTTATGTTACACGTGTGGTGATCCGAGGCACATTGCTAGATTTTGCACTCGAGAAACGGGCAGCTCACAGCATCAGAGTTCTCGTGCCATGGTTCCGGCACCAGTTGCTGCACCACCTAGTCAGCCAGCCAGAGGCAGGGGTCAGGTAACTAGAGGTAGAGGCCAGACTATTAGAGGTGGAGACTAGCCAGTTAGAGGCCGTCCCAGGGATGTAGTTCAGGGTGGTGGGGCCTAGCCCTGGTGTTATGCTTTCCCAGCCAGGCCTGAGGCTGAGTCATCTAACGCTGTTATCACAGGTACTATTTCAGTTTGCAGTAGATATGCTTCAGTTCTATTTGATCTGGGGTCTACTTACTCCTATGTGTCATCCTATTTTGCTTCCTATTTGGTTGTTCCCCGTGATTCTTTGGGTGCTCCTGTGTATGTGTCCACACCATTAGGAGATGTTATTGTTGTACATCATGTTTATCGTTCGTGTGTGGTCACCATTGGGAGTCTTGAGACTCGTGTAGATCTCCTACTTCTCGACATGGTTGATTTTGATGTCATACTGGGTATGGATTAGCTGTCACCTTATCATGCTATATTAGATTGTCATGCCAAGACGGTGACCTTAGCCTTGCAGGGGTTGCCTCGATTAGAGTGGAGAGGGAATCTTGGCCATTCTACCAGCAGGGTTATTTCTTATATGAAAGCTCGGCGTATGGTAGAGAAAGGGTGTCTAGCCTATTTGGCTTATATTCGCGATCCCAGTGCGGATGCCCCTTCTATGGGCTCAGTACCAGTTATTCATGAATTTCCAGAAGTATTTCCTGCATATTTGCCGGGGATGCCACCCGACAGAGATATTGACTTCTGTATTGATTTGGCTCCGGGCACTCAGTCCATTTCTATTCCACCATACCATATGGCCCCGCCAGAGTTGAAAGAATTGAAAGAGCAGTTACAAGACTTGCTTGATCAGGGATTCATTAGACCTAGTGTCTCGCCCTGGGGTGCACTAGTATTATTTGTAAAGAAGAAAGATGGCTCTATGCGGATGTGTATAGATTATCTGCAGTTGAACTAGGCCACTATCAAAAATAAATATCCGTTGCCAAAAATTGATGACTTATTTGATTAGCTTCAGGGTGCCAAGGTATTTTCGAAGATTGATTTGAGGTCTGGTTACCATCAGTTGAAGATTAGGGCATATGATATCCCTAAAATAGCTTTTCGGACTCGGTATGAGCATTATGAGTTCCTAGTGATGTCATTTGGGCTGACAAATGCCCCAGCAGCATTCATGGATTTGATAAACCGGGTGTTCAAACCCTACTTGGATTCCTTTGTGATTGTGTTTATTGATGATATCTTGATCTACTCCCACAGTTGAGAGGAGCATGAGCAGCTCCTTCGGATCATTCTTCAGACTCTGAAAGACAGCCAGTTATATGCTAAGTTCTCAAAAAGCGAGTTTTGGTTGAGTTCAGTTGCTTTTTTGGGTCACGTTATATCAGCAGAGGGTATTCGGGTGGATCCTAAGAAGATAGAGGCTGTTCAGAATTGGCCTAGACCTACTTCAGTTATAGAGATCCGGAGTTTCCTGGGTTTAGCAAGTTATTATCGTCGGTTCATGGAAGGGTTTTCATCTATAGCAAGCCCATTGACCAGATTGACCTAGAAGGGTGCCCCGTTCAGGTGGTCAGACAAGTGTGAAGTGAGCTTTCAGAAGCTCAAGACAGCTTTGACCACGGCACTGGTATTGGTGTTACCCACAGGTTCAGGATCTTATACAATATATTGTGACGCATCTCGTATTGGTTTTGGTACAGTATTAATGCAAGATGGCAAGGTAATTGCATATGCGTCGCGGCAGTTGAAAGTTCACGAGAAGAATTATCCTGTTCATGACTTAGAATTGGTAGCCATTATTCACGCGCTGAAGATTTGAAGGCATTACCTCTACGGTGTCTCGTGTGGGGTATTTACTGATCACCGTAGCCTTCAGTATCTGTTCAAACAAAAGGATCTTAATTTGAGGCAGAGAAGATGGTTGGAGTTGTTGAAAGACAATGATATAACCATTTTGTATCACTGCGAAAAGGCCAATGTGGTGGCCGATGCTTTGAGTAGAAAGGCTGTGAGTATGGGCAGTCTTGCATATATTCCGGTTGGTGAGAGGCCATTAGCTGCAGATGCTCAGACTTTGGCTAATCAGTTCGTGAGGTTAGATGTTTCAGAACCCAGTCGGGTTCTAGCTTGCACAGTCGCTCGGTCTTCTTTATATGAGCACATCAGAGCGAGGCAGTATGATGATCCTCATTTATTTGTCCTTAAGGACACGATGCAGCACGGTGATGCCAGACAGGTTCCTGTGGGGGAAGATGGGGTTCTGCGAATGCAGGATCATATTTGTGCGCCTAATGTGTATGGGCTTCGTGAATTAATTCTTGAAGAAGCGCACAGTTCCAGGTATTCTATTCATCCAAGTACCGCCAAAATATATCAAGATTTGCGGCAATATTATTGGTGGAGGAGAATGAAAAAGGATATAGTTGCATATATAGCTCGGTGTCTGAATTGTCAGCAAGTTAAGTACGAGCATCAAAGACCTGGTGGTTTGCTTCAGAAGTTAGAAATTCCTTAGTGGAAGTGGGAGTGTATCACTATGGATTTTGTTGTTGGGCTCCCACGGACTCATAGAAAATTTGACGTAGTTTGGGTCATTATGGACAGGTTGACCAAGTCAGCATATTTCATTCCAGTGGCAGCTACCTATTCTTCAGAGAGGTTAACTGAAATTTACATTCGTAAGATTGTCCGCCTTCACGGTGTGCCCGTGTCTATCATTTTTCATCGAGGTACGCAGTTTACTTCACATTTCTGGAGGGCTGTACATCGTGAGTTAGGCATGCGGCTGGAGTTGAGTACAGCATTTTATCCACAGACAGACGGACAGTCAGAGCGCACTATTTAGATATTGGAAGATATGCTTTGCGCTTGTGTAATAGACTTTGGAGGTTCTTGGGATCAGTTTTTGCCGTTAGCGGAGTTTGCCTATAATAACAGCTACCAGTCGAGCATTCAAATGGCCCTCTATGAGGCATTATATAGTAGACGGTGTAGGTCGCCAGTTGGGTGGTTTGAGCCGGGGGAGGCTCGGTTGTTGGGCACAGACTTAGTACAGGATGCCTTGGACCACGTGCGATAATAATAAAGTATGCTGCAGGCGGGCAGCCCCGATCTATACTCATCCTCACAAATCAGGCCCTCGGCCTCACTCAGTCATAGAGTATGCTGCAGGCGGGCAGCCCCGATCCACACTCATCCTCACAAATCAGGCCACTCGGGCATTTCAGTAAAACAGGGCATTCGGCCCAAAACATTTATATGCATCAAAATAGAGTCATAAAACTGAGTTATGCGGTAAACAAGTATAAACATGACTGAGTATAGATTTTCAATGGAAAACAGTGAGAGGATGGTAAGAAACATCCCCTAAGGGTCCAAACAGCATTGGCGCAAGGCCCAAATATGGCATTCAATCCAATTTAAAGAAAATCTTTCTAAAACATATAAGTATCAATGGTTTCAACAAAGTATGCAACTTTAGAGTTGCTACGGGGTAGACCAAGTCACAAATCCCCAACAGTACACGCCCACACGCCCGTCACCTAGCATGTGCGTCACTAAAAATAGTAGAATGATACAAAATCCGGGGTTTCATACCCTCAGGACTAGATTTACAATTGTTACTTACCTCAAAACGTGAAACTTTTTACTCTGCTATGCCTTTGCCTCGCAAATCGGCCTCCGAATGCCTCGAATCTAGTCACAAATAATTCGTTTTAGTCAATAAAATTCATTGAAATTAATTCCACAAGATAATAATGATTTTTCCATAAAAATCCGAAATTAGCTCAAAAATTGCCCGTGGGGCCCACATCTCGGAACCCGACAAAAGTTATAAAATCTGAAAGCCCATTCAACCACTACCCATACTAATTTTACCAAAATCCGACCTCAACTCGACCCTCAAATCTACAAATCTTATTTCCAAATTTCTTAGTTCCAATCTCCGATTTACACCTCAAAATCATGTAATCTAGTCGGATTATTCGATGATAATTCAATATTATGGAGTAAAAATGATCACAAGGGACTTACCTCAAATTTTTCTTGAAAATATATCAAAAATCGCCTCTCCTCAAGCTCCAATTTATCAAAAATGGCAAATGGGACGAAGTCCCTATTTTTATAATTCTGCCCAGACATCCTCGGTTCTACAACGATCTTGGCCTTTGATCTTGGCCTTCGATCGAGGTCCTCGATCCTGGTCCTCGGTCCTGCCCCTCGATCCTGGTTCTCGATCCTGGCCCTCGATTATGTCTTCGATCGTGGCCCTCGACTCTGGGCTCGATCATGGCTTCGATCGTGGCCCTCGACCCTGAGCTCGATCTGGGCTTCGATCGTGGCCCTCGACCCTGAGCTCGATCTGGGCTCACATCTGGGCTCGTTTTCTGGGCAGAAGCAATTTCTAACAGAAGGAAATTGCAGCAGCTGTTCTAGTTCAATTTTTGATCCGTTAACCATCCGAAACTCACCCGAGGCCCTCGGGACCTCAACCAAATATACCAACAAGTCCTAAAACATCATACGAACTTAGTCGAATTCCCAAATCACCTCAAACAACGCTAAAACCATGAATTACACCCCAATTCAAGCCTAATGAACTTTGAATTTTTTAATTTCTACAAACAACTCCGGAACCTATCAAATCACGTCCGATTGACCTCAAATTTTGCACACAATTCCTAAATAACATGACAGAGGTATTTCAATTTTCAGAATCGGATTCCGACCCCGATATCAAAAAGTCAGCCCCCCGGTCAAACTTCTCAAAAATAAAACTTTCGGCATTTCAAGCCTAATTCCTCTACGGACTTCCAAATAATATTCTGGATACGCTCCTAAGACCAAAATCACCTTACGGAGCTAATGGAATCATCAAAATTCAAATTCGAGGTCGTTTACATATAGGTCCATATCTGGTCCACTTTTCTAACTCAATTTTGTTTTTTCCAATTATGAGACTAAGTATCTCATTTCACTTCGAGTTCCTTCTGGACTCGAACCCACTAACCCGATATAACAGAATATAGCTGAATAATACCAAAAAATAGTAGGAATGGGAAAAACGGGGTTATAACTCTCGAAATGACCGGCCGGGTTGTTACATAAGACCTGTTTTGCAGTGCATTATGCGACCGCAGAACAAGTATGCGGACCGCATAATGACCGCAGAACAGGTCAGTAACGCCCAGCTTTAGAGGCCAAATTATGCGGTCGGTATGCGGACCGCATACCTGTTATGCAATCGCATATGCGACCGCATAACTGCGTCGGAGCTTCCATTCTTTCTAATTTTTGACCCGACCCAACTTCGATTTATAGCCCTTGAAGCTCATTTTTGAGCCAAAATCTGATATTTTAGAGAGAGGTGGGAGCATTTTAGAGAGAAAAAGTGAAGACTTAGTCATTTATCTATCAATTCTTATTCAAGGTTTGAAGATTTCACAAGGATCTTGCTAGGGATTCAAAGAGGTAAGAATTTCTTTCCTCAATCCTTCAATTTCGGGTTTGGAATAAAATGGGTGATTAATAATATGATTCTTGGGTGTAGAGTATCATGTATACATACCAATAAGGTTATGTATACATACCAATTATTTTGGAGGTGGCGCACATGTTAGGTGACGGGCGTGTGGGCATGCACCGAGGGAATTGTGATTTGGTCCGTCCCGGAAAACTATAAAGTTAAATAATTTATTGTTAGCTATATGATCTCTATGTGTTGAAGAAACTTGACTATAAATCATGTTAGAAATCATGCTTAGGCTATGTTATAGTACTGTTGAGACCCGTAGAGGTCGCGTACTTATTGAATTATTTGCTAATTGTTGTCTTGTGCTCAGTCTTGATTTTATTAGTGAATCATACCTCAGTCTTTCTTGATATTTGTTGATGCACTATGTTATCTTTGTTTCGGATGATCTTTATGATTTCTGAGAGTCCGAGAGACTAGAGAGGTGAAGGACTGAGTAAGGCCGAGGGCCTGTTAGTGAGGTAAGGATATTATGGCACGTGAGTTGTCCGTGCAGGATAGTATAGCACGTGAGTTGTCCATGCAGATTATGGCGCTTGGGCTGTAGGAGCCCCTCCGGAGTCTGTACATAACCCAGTGAGTGCGGGTACCCATTGAATATGAGTGCTGAAGGCTGAGAGCCGAGTAGTTGAGCTGTTGTGACGAGCTGAGTGACTGTTGCCTAAGAGGCTGTACTTGCTTTGCATTTGTTGTTGCACTTGGTTGCTATCTGACATTGTTGTGAAATCTCTGAAAGAATTTATATCCGGATTACTTGAAATTGAGCTGTATAAATTGATTTGACTTAAACTGCCGGATTTGAAAGCATGTCTATTCTTTGCTGGAACTACTGAAAGTGAACTATGACTGTGTAGCTCGTCATTATCTTCAGTTCCTTAGTTATTATTGTTACTTGCTGAGTTGGTTGTACTCATACTACACCCTGCACTTCGTGTGCAGATCCAGGTGTTCCTGAACATAGCGGGTGTTGATCATTTCGCGCAGTTGACTTTCAGGAGATTTTGAGGTACCTGCCGTGTTCCGCAGACCTTGTCTCTCCTTCTCTATCTCCTTGTTTACTGTATTTGGTCTCAGACTATTATAGACCGTATTTTTCAGATTTGTACTCATATTAGATGCTCATGTACTCAATGACACCAGATTTTGGGAGTGTTGTATCAGAAATTGCTAGATCTTTGGTATTGTATTAAACGTTACGTTTTTAAATTTAAAGAAAATCGTGGGTTATTGATGTTGTCGGCTTGCTTAGTAATGAGATAGGTGTCATCACGACAGGTTAGGATTTTGGGTCGTGACAGAAAGACGCGGCCAACTAATAAGTTTACAGCAGCATTAATAACTATGGTTGAAAACACATTGACAGTTTCAGATGTGAACAATTGTTAATTTCAGAAAAGTGGTACTATTAGAGACTTGAAGTCAGTTAAATATTCGGCATACAGGTATATATGCTGTAGTACATCAAAATAATCTCTCTTAATATCAATAATTGGCAATACTTGCATGTATATCGATTCTTGTACGCCAGCTAAAGGTATGGTGGAAAGGATTAATTGATCACGGGAAAACTATACAATATAGTCGTTTTTAAAAATAATAATCAGCGCAATACATATTTTTGTATGTTAGAAAAATATACGTATTATACAATTTTATTTTATTTTTATATATATAGCTAGTTGATATAATTTTTACCAATCGACCAAATATGTAACTTGCCCGAGGATTAACATCCCTCCACATTAACCATAGCTTATTTTTCCATAGAAATCACATTATCAATCTTAATGGATTTACTCGACACAAATTAGAATTAGTAGGTCAATGTGTTAGGATACTTGGATTTCTAAATCTAATAATATATAGATCACTCTATGGCTCTATGTTTTGTCTTTTAATTTGACTATATTTCTAATGTGTCACATGAAACATGCGAGCTTCGTGATGATATAGCTTTGCTTTGGTTATCAATTTATTTTCAATATTACAAACTATCCTGGAGACCAACATCACACACTACTAGAAAACTGCCTAAAACCGTCCGAAAATAACAATTGAAATCGATCGTAAAACTAAAAAAATCGATCGATTTCCGACAGACTTTAATTCGTCGAAATTAAGCTGATTGGTAATAAATAATGACCGAAGTCGGTCGTAATTTCCGACCGATTTCGATCGGTCAATAAAATTTCACAAGAGACCAAAAAAGGAAAAACCTGCCCCAAAAAGACCGACCGAAGTCAGTCGGTATTTTTAATTATGCAATTAAAAAATACACCATCTGAGAATCGAACTGGGGTCTGTACTGTGGCAGGATACTATTCTACCACTGCACTATTGGTATATTTTGTTTTAAGACTATCTTTTATTTTATTTATACTCTTTAATTGTATTTTCGAGTGAAAATAACCGACCGATTTCGGTTGATTTTATTAAAAATATATTCGGTCAGTTTTATTAAATGACCGATTGAAATAACCGACCGATTGCGGTCGGTTTTTTAAATATTAATATTAATTTATTTTATATGAAAAACCAATCTAAGATGGTCGGTTTCTTAAAAAATAAATTTCGCGGGACGCCATAATAGTTTTTCGCATTTTTGCACTAAAAACAATCGATCAAAGTTGGTCGGTTTCGTAAAAAAAATTAAAAATTAAAATATTTTGAAATACCGACCGACTACGGCCGGTTTTGCCGACCGAAGTCGATCGGTCTGCCGCGATCGATTTTGGCCGAATTTCTATTAGAGAGAGTCTACCAGAGTCGAATTTGGACACAAGTCCACTTAATAGATTAAAATTGAGGGAATTATCATTATAGCCATTCTAAAAAGAATAGCCGATAATATTTATATATATATATATATATATATATATATATATATATACACACACATACACACTAGTATCTATGAGCATGCGTTGTACGTTAATAATGTCACATGATAATTTAAACATTTATTTATATGAAGGAACAATAAAATTTAATTAATGAGAGAAATTTTATGTATAATAATACAAAAATCATCTAAATGTCGAAAAATATTATTACATTAGCATAATACATGAATTAAAAATAAAAGGACATCATCCAAACTTACACAAATGATCAATTTTATCATATTAGTTAGATAATTACGTATTATGGTTTAAAAGTATTTAATGTAATGGTATCTTAACGAACACTTCTTTGTGGACAATATTTTTTTGTGTTTGTTTCCTCCTAATGCTTTGGTTGCTCTACCTTAACCAAAACTCTTGTTGTCGATCTTGATATCCTTCTTGAAAGTGCAACATACAGTTGTTCGTGCAAGAAAATATATTGCGGTAAATATAATCTAATATTTAGGATATTTATCCTTGTGCTTTATTTGTTATATTTGCAAAACATAAACATACTAAAAATTATTTTCACACAAATTTAAAAGGATATACCTTAGTTTCGGAAGACGAAAGTTGAATTCAGGGATAATAATATACTTAGAAGCACATTGACCAGTATCATAATTTTTGCATATATGACGTTATTGTCAAAACTTTTATACCTTAAGCTATTTGGCGTATCTAAGTTTTTCAGTAGCATGACGTACATTGTTTTTTTCAAAATTAACCTATATACAATGAAAGATCAATTTTAACTTAGTCTATTATATATACGGTGACACTAACATATGTAAGAAATAATAAACTTGACAACAAATACGTATGGTAGAAGGACATTTGGTATTAAAGTATTTAAGTATTCTTCTTGATAGTAATTATTGGTATCATTTTTTGATGAGTCAAAAACTGAAAAATATTTTATTTCTACTATAAAATTTTGCAATCAACCTTTTATTTAGTTGATTAACATATTCATTTCTGCTATCTAAGATATCTTTTTAATTCTATTATGCGATTTGCACAAATTGCGTTTTAATCTAATGATAGAAATATTTCTCTTATTAAATGCACTACTATTACCATTGGGATTGATAACCAAGTGTTTAGAAAAAATAAATCATCTTTTATTAGATTCTCTTATTCGTTTCCGACACGAAGCAAGAAGACGCCGAATACTGGATCTGTTCTTACTTTATATTTCTTGTCAGTTGAATCTTTTTCATTTGAGGCTACAAGTATAACTTTGGTAAGCTAGCTTTTACGGTCTCTATTTTTGTCGATTTTGGAACTACTGGTAGTACTTGACAGAAATCACCTCCCAAACCATTAATTTTCCGCCAAACGGTTTATTAATATCTATTATATCTCTAGAACTTCGTTTGACTCTTAGCCATAAGTGCTATATTCCATATTATCAATTATTTTTCCTTATAAATTTAGCATCATTGCTCTGCTTTGATATATTTGTGACGGTTATTTAAATTGTTTGAAAAGGTATATCAAATTTAAAGTAAGTGACCTCATAATAAAATCGTTGTTGGTACACCACTTGCTATTATTGCTAACACTGTCATGCCTCTTGATATGATATTTGCAAGTAATGCATGACATAGAAATATTATTTCGATTCCGTCGGAGGCATCTACAAAGAGTAATTCTGTTATAGCACAGTCAACTCTTTATAATATAGTCTTGAAAGCTTGTTCTTTTTTTGGATTTAGTTTTGATTATACTTCCTCAGACACTTGTATAGATTTTGATTCTTAATAATATATTAACCTTTTTAATTTTATTCTAATGCTCTTTTTATGGAATAAGTTTATGTACCCTAAGATCTTTTTTAACTTTAATAAGAATTTTACTCATATAATAAATTTAAAAAATAATTTAATTGGATTCTCTTGCTAAATAATTAATTAAAAGATTTAATTATTTGATTTTAACATAAAAATAATTTACTCTATGTTGATTCAGATCTTAATATTAGTTCATCTCTTATTTTGAATATTTATTCTTAAAATTAATTTTATCCACCATAAATTTTATTTTCAAAGAGTAAAAGATTGATATGACATTTCACTTTTAGATCCTTATGTCTGTAGAATTATTAGTGGTATTGACTCTTACCAGCCATTATTTTCTCTTTCTCACACATTTATATGCTTAAATATCTTTTATTTATTGTTTAATAATTGGGTATTTTTTAAAATTACGCGAAAAATTGATAAAAAATATTATTTGAGTAGAAAAATAGTTCAAATATAATATAAAAATATATTATCGTTGGGGTATTTTTTTTTCTCAATTTTAACTCTTTATGCAGTTCATTTAATATTATTTTTAATTTTTTTGGTATTGGACATTATGGAGTGCTAATGTATTGCCAATACAGAGTCCAAAAAAAATATTTTAGTATTAGCATATAAGGTATTGTAGTCCAAAAAATAAGTTATTGCAGTTATGCCCTTTACCTATGAGTTCTTCTGTTTACTATTTGTCACGACCCGAAATTTTTCACCGACGGGACCGTGATGGCGCCTAACATTTTACTTGCTAGGAAAGCCAACGTTAGAGAATCATTAACCAATTCCTTATTTTCATTCAATAATTAACAATAATTAACTAAGATAAAATATAATAAGTGCGGAATATCATAAATCTGTATTAACTACTACCACCCGGATCTGGAGTCGCAATTCACGAGTATTCTAGAATTTGCTACAAGTAATAGTCAGAAAGAAATACAACTATCTGAATGAAAGAAACAATAAAACAGAAAAGATAGACGGAGACTTCAAGGTCTGTGAACGCCGACAAATCTACCTTGAGTCTCCGGATAGCAGACCAATAGCAGAATCTCGATCAACCCGAGCCGGTATCAAAATTTGCACAGAAAGTGCAGAGTGCAGTATCAGTACAACCGACCCCATGTACTGGTAAGTGTCGAGCCTAACCTCGATGAAGTAGTGACGAGGCTAAGGCAAGGTACCTACAAATTAACCTGTATAATTTAACTGTGTATATACAAATAACAGAAGTGAAGAACTAAACAGAAAATGTCGGGAGAGAAACATATTGAGGGGAATACAAGATAAAGAACTACAACAAAATGATCACTGGAGCATTCAATATACCATGAATCAACAGGAATAGTGCATACATTAAGAAACAATACACGGCATCACCCTTCGTGCTTTTACTCTCAATCTCACCATAAAAATTAATAGAAACGGCACGGCATCACCCTTCGTGTATTAACTCTCATATCATGGCACGGCATCACCCTTCGTGCATTAACACTCACAATATGGCACGGCATCACCCTTCGTGCATTAACACTCACAATATGGTACGGCATCATCCTTCGTGCATTAATACTAACAATATGGCACGGCATCACCCTTCGTACATTAACACTCTCCCTTACCATAATGCAATGCATAAATATCAACAGGGAGATAGAATAGCAAGTGCAAACCTTACCTCAACATTTGGTTCCATAACATCAATTTCAACTTGAAATAAAAACTCAATTATCACCAGAAAATCCGTAAATATGATGAGAACGATAAATTGAACAACACTAATATAACACATTGCAATTAGGCATAGGGTTGAGACAATATAAGAAAAACTGAGAAACATGGAACACAGGTAAATTGGTGGCGCATAAGTACTCGTCACCTCACATATGCGCCGCTCACATGAATTTCACTTAGCAAGTAATCTAATGTTCCTAATTTCCTCAAGTCAGGGTTAGACACAATACTTACCTTGCTTCGAAGGCTACTTAATTCTCAATCACAGCTTTTCCCTTGGAATTCACCTCCAAACCACTCGTGTCTAATCAAAAATGACTCAATAATATTAAATTTTTCTAAAGGAATCAATTACATTGCATAAATTTAGATTTCCTAAATTTTCTTCCAAAAAGTCAAAAATCAACCCGGGGCCACTTCGTCAAAACCCCAGGTTCGGACCAAATTTTATTTACCCATTCAACCCCGACCCTGAATATATAATTGGTTTTGGAATCCGACCTCAAATTAAGCTCTAAATCCCCAAATTTTCGAAATCCCTACTTTCTACCCAAAACCCCTAATTCTACCATGAAAACCTTAGATTTTTAGTTGAAATCTTGTAAAATGTAGTGAAAGATTGAAAGAAACCAGTTTAGAATCACTTACCTAAGATTTGGGAAAGAGATGGTCTTTGGAAAATCGCCTCTTGTGTTTTAGGTCTTGAAAGTTTGGGAAGTGAATGAAAATTTCCGTCCAAAAGTTATTTTGTTTAGCTGCAGACATCGCATTTGCTACCTGAGCTTCGCAAATGCGAAGCTCGCAATTGCAAAGGGGCTATCGCAATTGAGAAGCCTTCACAATCCTACTGCCCTTCGCAAATGCGAGGAAAGTGTTGCAATTGCGATCACTGACCTCGCAAATGCGGACAAAATATCGTATTTGCGATCTATACCCCTCCCAGACTCCCTTCGCAAATGCGAAGAAAAGTTCGCAATTGCAAACACAGGCTGGCCCAGCTTCTCTTCGTATTTGCGATGAGAAGTTCACAAATACGACCTCAACAGTGATCACAAATGGCAACCATGACCTCGTATTTGCGAGGTCTGAGGCCTGCAACACAGCTGAAGTACACCAGCTATTTATTTCTATGTCCAAATCACTCCGTAGCCTATCCAAAACTCACTCGAGCCCTCGGAGCTTTAAACCAAACATGCAGGCAAGTCTAAAAACATCATACAAAATTGCTCGTGCGATCAAATCGCCAAAATAACACCTAGAACTACGAATTTAGTACCAAATCAAATGATATTCTCAAGAGCCTTTTAAAATTTCTATTTTCTCAACTGGACATCCGAATCACGTCAAATCAACTCCGTTTCTCACCAAATTTCACAGACAAGTCTTAAATATCATAATGAACCTATACCGGGCTCCGGAACCAAAATACGGACCTAATACTAACAATGACAAATATCAATCAATTCTTAAAAACAAATAATTTCTAGACTTTTAATTTTCATCAAAAATTCATAACTCAAGCTAGGGACCTACGAATTCAATTCCGGGCATACGCCCAGGTCCTATAATTCGATACGGACCTACCAGGATAGTCAAAATACAGATCCGGGCTCATTTACCAAAAATATTGACCGAAGTCAACTAAAATCAACTTTTAAGGCAAAAATTCTTATTTTCATTAGTTTTCAACATAAAAGCTTTTCGGAAGCCTGCCCGGACTGCACACGTAAATCGAGGATGGTAAAAATGAGATTTTTAAGGATTAAGAGCGCAAATTCAAGTTCTAAAACATAAGATGACCTTTTGGATCATCACAATCTCCACCTCTAAAATAATAGTTCGTCCTCGAACGGATATAGAAAAGTACCTGGGCTGGTGAAAAGGTGGGGATATCTACTCCGCATATCGGACTTGAACTCCCAAGTATATGCCTCAATAGGCTGACCTCTCCACTGCACTCGAACTGAAGGGTAACTCTTTGATCTCAACTGGCGAACTTGCCGGGCTAGAATTGCCACCGGCTCCTCCTCGTAAGTTAATTCCTTGTCCAACTGGACAGAGCTGAAATCTAACACATTGGAAGGATCGTCGTGATACTTTTGAAGCATGGACACATGGAATACCGGATGAACATCTGCTAAACTAGGTGGTAACGCAAGCGTTAAGACACCTATCCCACTCTCTCAAGAATCTCAAAAGGTCCGATATACCTAGGGCTCAACTTGCCCTTCTTTCTGAACCTCATTACACCCTTCATGGGTGATACCCAAAGTAACACCCTCTCTCCGACCATGAATGCAACATCACGAACTCTACGGTCGGCATAACTCTTTTGCCTGGACTGAGCTGTGCGAAGTCGATCCTGAATAATCTTGACCTGTGCAGATTATAGCGCTTGGGCTGAAGGAGCCCCTCCAGAGTCTGTACACACCCCCAATGAGCGCAGGTACCTACTGAGTGCGAGTGCCGAGTGCTGAGTGACTGGGAGGCAAGAGTGATTGTGAGGTATGCCCGAGTAACACGAGTGACTGTGAGGTTTGCCCGAGGGACTGTATATGAGTGATGATTTGCCCGAGGGGCTGTTTATGATTTCATCATTATTTCTCACCTTTGCATTGAGCCTTTGTTTGAAAAACTATTGGAAAAAAATATCTTTAAATGATTTTTAGTGGAACTGGGTTTAAACGAGATGTTTGATTCAAATCCTGATTTTTTTTAAGAGCATGTGGTATTTTACTGAGATTTCCTGATATGAACGTTATATGCTTTATTGCTCGTCAGTACTGCTCAGTCTTTATTTATTGTTGTTACTTACTAAGTTGGTGTACTCACGTTACTCCCTGCACCTTGTGTGCAGATCCAGGTGTAGCTGGACACGGTAGCGGTTATTGAGTATTCTGGTTGCAGATTTTCTTGGAGATAGCAAGGTAGCTGTTTGGCGATCGCAGCCCCTGCTCTTCTCCCTCTTATCTTCCTCTAGTTGTATTTAGCTATTTTTCGGGCTGAGTTAGCCTTGATATTATTAGACAGATTGTAGTATATGCTCATGACTAGTGACACCCCGATGTCGGGCTTTTCTTTTTCGCACTTCTATTTTTCTTAGATTTGAATTCTTTAAATGGAGGTTTTATGTTAAATAACCTTGAAATTATCTTTGAAATGAAAAAATCATTTTGTTTTGGAAATGAGTCGGCTTGCCTAGTTCCACGATAGGCGCCATCACGACAGGGGTTAGTTTTGGGTCGTGACCGATTGGTATCAGAGCCTAGGTTACATAGGTCTCATGAGTCATGAGCGGGTTTAGTAAGAGTCTTGCGGATCGGTACGGAGACGTCTGTACTTATCTTCAGGAGGCTACAGAACCTTTAGGAAACTCCACATTCTTGAATTCTTGTCGTGCGAATCTGTTGATTCTAGTAACTAAACATCTGTTGTTTCATTCTCTCACAGATGGTGAGGACTCGTGCTACCGGTCAGGAGGGCCAGCCACCAGTACCACCAGCCAGGGCCGCGAGAGGCCGAGGCCGCAGTAGAAGTCGTGGTAGGGGCAGAGGTGCAGCCCGTACAGCAGTTGGGGCAGTACCTACAGATCCACCGGTTGTCCCAGATCAGGACCAAGTTCCAGTTGTTGATGCACCAGCTCAGGCACCACATGTGCCTATTATGATTCCAGGCCTTCAGGAGGCCCTAGCTCAGATTCTGACAGCGTGTACTGGCCTTGCTCAGGCGGTCTCTATTTCGACGGCCGCAACCACTTCTCAGGCTAGGGGAGGCACTCAGACTCTTGTCATTCGCATACCCGAGCAGGTCATTCAGGGACTTCAGACACCAGAGCTACCACCAGCCCAGCCGGTTGCCGTTGCTCAGGATTATGTGGTTCTTGCTATGCCTGAGGATGATCAGCGCAGGTTGGAGAGGTTTGGGAGACTTCAACCACCACCTTTCAGTGGCACAGAGAGAGAGGATGCTCAGGACTTTTTGGACAGGTGTCAGAGAATACTCCGTACTGCTGGTATTTTGGAGACTTGTGGGGTCTCATTCACTACCTTTCACTTTTCTGGGGCTGCACTCAGATGGTGGGAGACTTACAAGAGGCATAGGCCTGTTGGCGCAGCACCCCTTACTTGGCAGCAGTTCTCCATGGTCTTTATGGAGAAGTCTGTGCCTCGATCCCATAGAGAGGAGCTGCGTAGATAGTTTGAGCGGCTCCGCTAGGGTGATATGTCTATGATGCAGTATGAGATGTGGTTCTCCGAGTTGGCCCGTCATGCTATCTGGTTGGTTCCCACGGACAGAGAGAGGATCATGAGGTTTATTGATGGCCTCACTTATCAACTACAGTTGCTCATGACCAGGGAACGGGTTTCGGGTGCTACCTTTGATGAGGTTGTCGACATTGCTCGGCAGATTGAGATGGTTCACGGCCAGGAGAGGGTTGAGCGGGAGGCCAAAAGGCCTCGTGGTCAGAGTGGATTCAGTGGTGCTCCTTTTGGGGGTCAGTTCCAGCACGGTAGAGGTCGTCATTTCAGACAGGCTCAGTCAGCTCGGCCATTTCATTGGGGTGCATCATCTGGCCCTGGTTCTCACAGTTCTCATTAGGGCCACTCATCACTTAGTGCCCTTCCAGTTTAGAGTTCGTCCCGTGCTCCACCTGTTCAGGGCTCTTCCATGCCAGGTTATTCTACCAGTCATCCCGGTGCTAGGGGTTCCCTTCAGTTTCCGCCGCCAGCACCAAGGAGTTGTTTTGAGTGTGGGGAGCTTGGGCATATATGGAGGCAGTGTCCTCGTCGTCATGGAGGTCTATCTCAGCAGAGGAGTCAGCCTCCGACTACAACACCAGCTACCTCACCACCCGCCCAGTCAGCTCGGGGTGGAGGCCAGTCAGCTAGGGGTCGCCCTAGAGGGAGAGGCAGATCAGGGGGTGGTCAGGCCAGTTTCTATGCTCTCCCTTCCAGACCAAATGCTATTGCTTCAGATGCTGTGATTACAGGTATTGTCTCTGTTTTCCATAGAGATGCCTCAGTATTATTTGACCCTGGTTCCACGTATTCATATTTTTCCTCGTATTTCGCCCATTTTCTGGATATGCCCCGTAAGTCCTTAGTTTTATCTGTACATGTATCTACTTCTGTGGGCGATACTATTATTGTGGACCGCATATATCGGTCATGTGGTGTGACTATTGGGAGTCTGGAGACCCGAGTAGATCTATTATTGCTCAGTATGATTGACTTTGATGTGATATTAGGTATGGATTAGTTATCTCCATGTCATGCTGTTCTAGATTGTCACGCTAAGACGGTGACGTTGGCTATGCCGGGAATTCCGAGGGTTGAGTGGAGCGGTTCTGTAGATTATGTACCAAGTAGGGTGATTTCATATTTGAAGACTCAGCGCATGGTTGAGAAGGGTTGCCTATCTTATTTGGCTTTTGTGAGGGATGTTAGTGCAGAGACTCCTGTCATTTATTCTATTCCGGTGGTACGTGATTTTACTGATGTGTTTCCTGTAGACCTACCGGGCATGCCGCCTGACAGGGATATTGATTTTGGTATTGATTTGGTGCAGGGCACTCAGCCCATTTCTATTCCACTGTATCGTATGGCACTGGCGGAGTTGAAGGAATTGAAAGAACAGCTTCAGGAACTCCTTGATAAGGGGTTTATTCGGCCTAGTGTGTCACCTTGGGGTGCACCGGTTCTATTTGTGAAAAAGAAGGATAGTTCCATGAGAATGTGTATTGATTACAGGCAGTTGAACAAGGTCACAGTCAAGAACAAGTATCCTTTGCCTCGTATTGATGATTTATTCGACCAGCTTCAGGGAGCGAGGGTGTTCTCCAAAATTGATTTGAGGTCCGGTTATCACCAGCTGAAGATTCAGGATTCAGATATTCTCAAGACAGCTTTTAGAACCCGATATGGCCATTAGGAGTACTTGGTGATGTCTTTTGGGCTGACCAATGCCCTAGCAGCGTTCATGCACCTGATGAACGGTGTATTCCAGCCCTATTTGGACTCATTCATCGTTGTATTCATTGACGACATCCGGGTGTACTCTCGTAGCCAGGAAAAGCACGCTCAGTATTTGAGGGCTGTATTGCAGAGATTGAGGGAGGAGAAACTTTATGCAAAGTTCTCTAAATGTGAGTTTTGGCTCAGTTCAATAGCATTCTTGGGGCACGTGGTATCCAGTGAGGGTATTCAGGTGGATCCGAAGAAGATAGAGGCGCTGTAGAGTTGGCCCAGACCATCCTCAGCCACGGAGATTAGGAGCTTTCTTGGTTTGGCGGGTTACTACCGTCGCTTTGTGGAGGGATTTTTATCTATTGCATCGCCCTTGACCAAATTGACCCAAAAGGGTGCTCCATTCAAGTGGTCGGATGAATGTGAGGAGAGCTTTCAGAAGCTCAAGACTGTTTTGACCATAACTCCAGTGTTAGTTCTGCTATCAGCTTCAGGTTCTTACACCGTGTATTGTGATGCCTCGAGGATAGGCATTGGTTGTGTTATGATGCAGGAGGGTAGGGTGATTGCCTATGCCTCACGCTAGTTGAAGACCCATGAGAAGAACTATCTTATCCATGATCTTGAGTTAGCAGCCATTGTTCACGCCTTGAAGATTTGGCGTCATTATTTGTATGGGGTTCATTGTGAGATCTATACTAATCACCGGAGTCTGCAGTATCTGTTAAAGCAGAAGGATCTTAATTTGCATCAGCGGAGATGGTTAGAGCTTCTTAAGGACTATGATATCACTATTTTGTACCATCCGGGGAAAGCCAATGTTGTGGCCGATGCTTTGAGTCGCCGGGTAGAGAGTTTGGGGATTTTAGCATATCTTCCAGCAGCAGAGAGACCTTTGGCATTAGATGTTCAGACCTTAGCAGGCCAGCTTGTCAGATTGGATATTTCGGAGCCTAGTCGGGTATTAGCTTGTGTGGTCTCCAGGTCTTCTCTTTATGACCATATCAGGGAGCGTCAGTATGATGACCCTCACTTGCTCGTTCTTTAGGACAGGGTTCGGAGAGGTGATTCTAGGGATGTGACTATTGGTGATGACGGGGTGCTGAGAATGCAGGGCCGGATATGTGTGCCTAATGTAGATGGGCTTCGAGAGTTGATTCTTGAGCAGGCCCACTGCTTGCGGTATTCCATTCATCCGGGTGCCGCAAAGATGTATCAGGATTTGAGGCAGCACTATTGGTGGAGGCGGATGAAGAAGGATATAGTTGGGTTTGTAGCTCGGTGTCTAAACTGTCAGCAGGTTAAGTATGAGCATCAGAGACCGGGTGGCTTGCTTCAGAGGTTAGAGATCCCAGAGTGGAAGTGGGAGCGGATCACTATGGACTTTGTAGTTGGGCTCCCACTGACTTCGAGGAAGTTCGACGTTATTTGTGTTATTGTGGATCGGCTGACCAAGTCTGCGCACATCATTCCAGTTGGTACTACTTACTCTTCAGAGCGGTTCGCTGAGATTTACATCCGAGAGATCTTTCGCCTGCATGGTGTCCCAGTTTCCATCATTTCAGATAGGGGTACTCAGTTCAGATCGCAGTTTTGGAGGGCCGTGCAGCGAGAGTTGGGTACTCAAGTTGAGTTAAGCACAGCTTTTCACCCTCAGACAGACGGGCAGTCCGAGCGCACTATTCAGATATTGGAGGACATGTTGCGTGCTTGTGTCATTGACTTTGGGGATTCATGGGACCAGTTTCTGCCACTCGCGGAGTTTGTACATAACAACAGTTATTAGTCGAGTATTCAGATGGCTCCATATGAGGCTTTGTATGGGAGGAGGTGTAGATCTCTGGTTAGATAGTTTGAGCCGGGTGAGGCTAGGCTCTTAGGTACAGACTTGGTCCAGGACGCATTAGATAAGGTAAAATTGATTCAGGAGCGGCTTCGCACGACACAGTCTAGGCAGAAGAGCTACGCGGATAGGAAGGTCCGTGATGTGTCTTTTATGGTTGGGGAGAAGGTTTTGCTGAAGGTATCACCCATGAAAGGTGTTATGAGTTTTGGGAAGAGGGGCAAGTTGAGCCCCCGGTTCATTGGGCCTTTTGAGGTGCTTCAGAGAATAGGGGAGGTAGCTTCTAAGCTTGCCTTGCCACCTAGCTTGTCGAGTGTGCATCCAGTGTTTCATGTTTCCATGCTTTGGAAGTATATTGGAGATCCGTCCCATGTTTTGGATTTCACCACGGTTCAGTTTGAGGGTGATATGACTTATGATGTGGAGCCGGTGGCTATTTTAGATCGGCAGGTTCGAAGGTTGAGGTCAAAGGATATAGCTTCAGTGAAGGTGCAATGGAGAGGTCAGCCTGTGGAGGAGGCCACCTGGGAGACCGAGCGGGAGATGTGGAGCACATATCCATGCCTATTCAAGACTCCATGTATGTTTCTAGACCCGTTCGAGCACGAACGGATATTTAAGAGGGGGAGGATGTAACGACCCGGTCGGTCGTTTCGAGAGTTATAACCCCGTTTTCCCCATTCTTACTTATTTTTGATATTATTCAGCTATATTATATTATATCGGGTTAGTGGGTTCGAGTCCGGAAGGAACTCTGAGTGAAATGAGACGCTTAGTCTCATAATTGAAAAAATAAATTGAGTTAGAAAAGTGGACCGGATATGGACCTATGTGTAAATGACCTCGGATTTGAATTTTGATGATTCCAATAGCTCCGTATGGTGATTTTGGATTTAGAAGCGTGTCCGGAATATTATTTGAAAGTCCGTAGAGGAATTAGGCTTGAAATGCCGAAAGTTTTATTTTTGAGAAGTTTGACCGGGGGGTTGACTTTTTGATATCGGGGTCGAAATCCGATTCTGAAAATTAGAATACCTCTGTTATGTTATTTAGGACTTGTGTGCAAAATTTGAGGTCAATCGGACGTGATTTGATAGGTTTCGGAGTTGTTTGTAGAAATTAAAAAATTCAAAGTTCATTAGGCTTGAATTGGGGTGTAATTCATGGTTTAGCGTTGTTTGAGGTGATTAGAAGATTCGACTAAGTTCGTATGATATTTTAGGACTTGTTGGTATATTTGGTTGAGGTCCCGAGAGCCTCGGGTGAGTTTCGGATGGTTAACGGATCAAAAATTGAACTAGAACAGCTGCTGCAATTTCCTTCTGTTGGAAATTGCTTCTGCCTAGAAATCGAGCCCAGATGTGAGCCCAGATCGAGCTCAGGGTCGAGGGCCACGATCGAAGCCCAGATCGAGCTCAGGGTCGAGGGCCACGATCGAAGCCATAATCGAGCCCAGAGTCGAGGGCCACGATCGAAGACATAATCGAGGGCCAGGATCGAGAACCAGGATCGAGGGGCAGGACCGAGGACCAGGATCGAGGACCTCGATCGAAGGCCAAGATCGAGGCAGAACCGAGGATGTCTGGGCAGAATTATAAAAACAGGGACTTCGTCCCATTTGCCATTTTTGATAAATTGGAGCTTGAGGAGAGGCGATTTTTGATATATTTTCAAGGAAAACTTGAGGTAAGTCCCTTGTGATCATTTCTCTCCATAATATTGAATTATCATCGAATAATCTGACTAGATTACATGATTTTGAGGTGTAAATCGGAGATTGAAACTTAGAAATTTGAAAATAAGATTTGTAGATTTGAGGGTCGAGTTGAGGTCAGATTTTGGTAAAATTGGTATGGATAGACTCGTGATTGAATGGGCTTTCAAATTTTGTAACTTTTGTCGGGTTCCGAGATGTGGGCCCCACGGGCGATTTTTGAGCTAATTTTCGGATTTTTATGGAAAAATCATTATTATCTTGTGGAATTAATTTTAATAAATTTTATTGACTGAAATGAATTATTTGTGACTAGATTCGAGGCATTCGGAGGCCGATTTGCGAGGCAAAGGCATAGCAGAGTAAAAAGTTTCATGTTTTGAGGTAAGTAACGATTGTAAATCTAGTTCTGAGGGTATGTAACCCCGGATTTTGTATCATTCTACTATTTTTAGTAGGTGACGGGCGTGTGGGCTTGCAATGTTGGGGATTTGTGACTTGGTCCGCCCCGTAGCAACTGTAAAGTTGCATACTTTGTTGAAACTATTGATACTTATATGTTTTAGAAAGATTTTCTGTAAATTAGGTTGAATGCCATGTTTGGGCCTTGCGCCAATGCTGTTTGGACCCTTAGGGGCTGTTTCTTACCATCCTCTCACTGTTTTCGATTGAAAATCTATACTAAGTCATGTTTATACTTGTTTACCGCATAACTCAGTTTTATGACTCTATTTTGATGCATATAAATGTTTTAGGCCGAATGCCCTATTTTACTGAAATGCCCGAGTGGCCTGATTTGTGAGGATGATTGTGGATCGGGGCTGCCCGCCTGCAGCATACTTTATGACTGAGTGAGGCCGAGGGCCTGATTTGTGAGGATGAGTGTGGATCGGGGCTGCCCGCCTGCAGCATACTTTATTATTATCGCACGTGAGTTGTCCGTGCAGATTATAGCACTTGGGCTGAAGGAGCCCCTCCGGAGTCTGTACATATCCCCAGTGAGCGCAGGTACCTACTGAGTGCGAGTGCTGAGTGCTGAGTGACTGGGAGGCAAGAGTGATTGTGAGGTATGCCCGAGTGGCAAGAGTGATTGTGAGGTATGCCCGAGTGGCAAGAGTGATTGTGAGGTATGCCCGAGTGCACGAGTGACTGTGAGGTTTGCCCGAGGGGCTGTATATGAGTGATGTTTTGTCCGAGGAGCTGTTTATGATTTCATCATTGCTGCTCACCTTTGCATTGAGCCTTTGTTTGAAAAACTGTTGGAAAAAGATGTCTTTAAATGATTTTTACTGGAACTGGGTTTAAATAAGATGTTTGATTCAAATCCTGATTTTTTTTAAGAGCATGTGGTATTTTACTGAGATTTCCTGATATGAACGTTATATGATTTATTGCTCGTCACTACTGCTCAGTCTTTATTTATTGTTGTTACTTACTGAGTTGGCGTACTCACATTACTCCCTGCACCTTGTGTGCAGATCCAGGTGTTGCTGGATACGGTAGCGGTTATTGAGTGTTCTGGTTGCAGATTTTTTTGGAGATAGCAAGGTAGCTGTTTGGCGATCGCAGCCCCTGCTCTTCTCCCTCTTATCTTCCTCTAGTTGTATTTAGCTATTTTCCAGGCTGAGTTAGCCTTGATATTTTTAGACAGATTGTAGTATATGCTCATGACTAGTGACGCCCCGATGTCGGGCTTTTCTTTTTCGCACTTCTATTTTTCTTTGATTTGAACTCTTTAAATGGAGGTTTTATGTTAAATAACCTTGAAATTATCTTTGAAATAAAAATATCATTTTGTTTTGGAAATGAGTCGGCTTGCCTAGTTTCACGATAGGCGCCATCACGGCAGGGGTTAGTTTTGGTCGTGACATCTACGGTCGCATAGTGCACCGCAGATTTTTCTCAAATCTTGCCCTCCTCCTGTTCCACTTTGCGACCATTATGCGGTACGCAGAGTGATTCTGCGACCGCATAGTGGTCGTATAAATGACCAATCTCCGACAAAATTTTTCTTTTCACTTCGGTGCATTGTTCAACCCAAAAAGTCCGAGCCGAGAAATTTCTATAATCTTTGCAATAATTAATCTACCTCGACACCACCAAAACTTAATTTCCTTAGCAAAATTTCTCCGAGGTCGTTACACATAAATCAACATCCGGTCAACATTTTTAACTTAAGCTTCCAACATGAAATTCATTCTTCCAAGCTAACTCCGAAATACCTTAAAACCAAAACCGACAATTCACACAAGTCATAATATCTCGTAGAAAGTTATTCAAGACTTCAAATAGTTAAAAGGAGCGTAAATGCTCAAAACGACCGGTCGGGTCGTTACACTTTCTCTATGGTTTAACTAAAAAATTGATGGAATATATTTAGCCATAATTATTTATTATTTTGTTGTCTCCTTCTGAATGAATTTATTGTAATGAAATTCAGATGCAAATACTACTTGTAAACTATGCATTAAAATGAGGGGACTCAGTTTGCATATCTGTTTTTCAATTATTATTTTTTTTATTTTTATTTCTTTTTTGAAATTGAATCATCGACTCCTACTTTAATTTCAAAAAAATTCATGTAGTTACAGGTTTTGAGCATTGAAATGGAGGTTTTTTCTTGAGTGTTTTTTATTCAAGGTTTCATATTTATCTATTTTTATCAAATTTAACAGAAATTGAAAGGAATAAACACATTTTTTTATTTAAGATATTAGTTTTTTCTGTTGAAAATTGTTATCCGATCGGTTTGAGATGACCAATATTTGGTATAAAATTGGATCAAAATCATGAAGACAAACGCTAATGATCGGAATAATTCTTAAATAGTAAATTCAGCCGACTATTTGTGTAAAGTAGCGGAAACTCCCATGCGTATACCAACCACCGGATCTAAAACCAAAAAATGATTGCTCCTTGCAAAAATAAATGGATACGTTCGTTATGTTGTTGTGTATTTATTATGTAATCACTATTTCGTAAAACATTTACATGCAATTATTGTCTTACAATATAATTACTTTAGCTAATTAATTGATGCATGTGTTGGTGAACAGTCAATGCTACAAGTCAGGTAGCACAAGAGCATCGAGTTCTGCTGCTAGTCAACTAACTTGAAGGCCAAGATTTAGTTGTTTAATTTTAAAAAAGAATTGGGAGAAACAAAAGATTCCTTTTGGTACAATGTTTAATTAATTGAATTCTTCTTCAATAGCCTTTTAGAATGCTTGCATTGAAATTTTCCACAAGTTAGCATTTTTTTTTTCTCTACATATATCTTTCATATTCGTTGACATTTTATCAAGTCTTGTATATTACTACTCCTATCATTTATCAACATAATAAGGTTTAGCTTAAAGATTGTTTCATTAATTATTTGTATTTTTCGTTAGCATCTATTGTTGGGTGTGCGAACAAAATCTCATATTGGTAGTTGGAAAGATTGAGAACTTACAATAAGGTGTAGAGATCTATTAATGTGTGGGTCTTTAGAGAAATCGTATGGGCTTGACCCAAAGCTGACAATATCACACCATGTTAAGAGTATTTTTGGGTCGTTTTAGTCTAACAACTGGTATCAGAGCCCAGGTTTGACAGAACGAGTATTGAGATAGCAAAGTGATGGTGCAGGATGGTACACACACAAGAAGAAGCTAGTTGCAGGCTTCGATTGCCATACTACTCTAACAATGTGGGTGGCACACAGTGAATCACGAAAAGAGACCCGTGAATCGTAGCAGTGAGCCACGTAGAACTTAGTTCGAGGGGGAGATTGTTGGATGTGCGAACAAAGTCCCACATTGGTAGTTGAAAATATTGGGTGTGCGAACAAAGTTTCACCATGTAAGCTTGGCCCAAAACAAATAATATCACACCATGTTAAAAATATCTTTAGGTCGTTTTAGTCCTAACACTTTGCAGTTGGTGACATGAAAATATTTTATTATAAGACAAACGACGGAAATGGAATACACAAGAGTTAAAAGTATTTTGTTTTGCACATTATATTTTGATTATACTGAATATTTGACATATGCACTAATATATTTAGATGGCTAATAATTCTCAGAAACATAGCAGAATGTTCTGATTTATGCTCAATTCAAATTTTCAAAAGTAAGAGAGTCAACAATGTGGGAAAACGAGTCTGCAATCTCAGCCATCTCGAGTTCCAAATTAATAGTGTCAAATATTCAAAGATTCCATTTAATAAAATCCCTTTCTTTTTCTTTTTTTTTTTGGTCGAAATGGAAATACTTTTATTCAACCAAATAAGCATATTATGTTTCTTTTTTATTTAAAAAGAAAAAGCTAAATGATTATTTTGGAGAAAGACCGTTACTTTAGGCTTTTCATTGTTTGATTTATGTTGATTTTATCGGACAATATCTTTTATAAAATCTTTGAAAATAATTATTAGTTTTTAATAAGGAAAAGTCAGAAATTTCTTAGCAGCCGCGGGCATCACTCTTTGACTGAGTGACCAATAAGCCATGCATTAAAAACTCTTACTTTTCTTACCTAAGTGGCTTGTCTTTCTATAACCACTCAGCAAGAAAGTTGGGGGAAAATAATATTGTATACCTGCCCTGCTCTGAAAATAATAGTCGAAATATATATATTTTTGTATATATATTCATTTTTATATGTTATATACAAAAATATACCATGAACTTACAAGTTTCTCATTTGAACACTCTATTATACTTGATGAAATGAGTATCAATAAACATTTCTGTCCATTGAATATAAATAGTTTGGACAGCGAGCTTAAATAATCTTTGCCCAAAAAAGTTTTTATAAGTTTTAGAAGGGGCCATTTTATGAAAAAAAAAAAAAAAGTATTGATATACTACGTTAATACTAAATCAATAATAACATGACATATGTAGTTTAAATATATTTTTATCACTTAATTAAGATTAATTAATATACTTTCACTTTAATTTATTACTTAATCATGATAAAAATTATTTGATTTTGTATAAAAATATCGAGTATGAATTTTTTTTCCTATTATATATACCTCTAAACACTTTCTAGGATTCCCTTTTCTTCCCTCTCCCTCTCCTTTTTGTTTGCTATTACAGATTTGACTTTTTGTGTGTGATATCTACCTTTTTCTTGACAATTGCTTTCTGGGGTTCTTGGATTGGGTCCCAATTTAATTAAAGTCATCGTCCTAAATATGTATGTATAACTTTCTTGGCTAAAGCTTTTTGCAAGATTTCAAATTTGGATTTAAGGGTAGGGGCCAGAATATCATAATTATTTGATGTGAATACAAGATTGGAGATGCCCCCAACCCCACGTTTGGGTGGTTAGTGACTAATTATTTTTTTCAACTGTGGCTTGCATGTGCAATTGAGAACTATTGTTATCCCTTATCATTAAGAATGGATTAGCTTATCAAAAGCTTTAACCTTTTGAGAGCAATCACTTACAAGAGTATCATAAATTCTACTTTTGACTATCTCAGTCATAATTACAGCTCGATGCACAAAGTATCATGTATTTATGTAGGATTTGAAAAAGGGTCATACCTTAAGATGTGATATAGACAGTCTATCCTAATACAAACATTAGTGGTGTTTCCACGGTTCGAATCTATGAGATATTATAGGTATATCAAAAAAAAAAAAAAGAGTAAGCAAATCTTATAATAGATAAATTATTTTGTAAATGGATTTTTTTTCAAAGATAGCTAGGTAGAATCTAGTAATTTGGAACCACAAGAAAGGCAAGAAATTCCAACCAAAACTTCATCATGTTTTCCTATATTTATCCACCCTTTGTGTGTAAATGAAGATTTGTCTTCAAAGGGAAGTGGCATCTTACTGTTATTCCCGGTCAATATTCCTGTATTTGTAAATATTAATTCTGCAAAATATAAGTTAACGTAATGAAACAATAATAATGAATTCGAGCCCACTGAATTCACAGTGTTTCCTTAAGGAATTTAATCCCCTCCTAGTACCCAAGGTAATGGATTATTTCCTCCCAGGATAGAACGAATAACACACTGGTGTAGCGGTACTTCAAACCCCAGTGTTTCGGCGAACACAAAGTTCGGTAGCAAATCACACTTACAGTTGCTTTGTTTGAAGTTTAAAAACAATGCAGAACAAAGGAGGAGATACTCAGAAAATCGAATGGAAATGCTGAGAGGAAGGAATGCAATGTATAGCTAATTGTATGTGTTGAGTTCTTGTTTTTTCCTTCAACATTGCTGCTCATTTATATAGCAACCAAGAAGGAGTGCAAGACCAAAACGTCCACCCTTCATGGTGGAGCAAGCATTAAGTGTTAAGTGTTTGTGGAGCAAGCACTTCATGGTGTGTGGAGCAAGCACTTCATGGTGGGAAGACCATTATCCGGCTGCCAATTATCAATACACGGATTGGAAAATATCCGTTATAAATACGGATAATCTTACGTTAATATCCGAATCCTCCGAAGCCGAAGCCGAAGCCGAAGCCGAAGCCGAAGCCGAGCCGAGCGAGCGACGACGACGGCGCGAGGCTTGCTTTCTTCTTAACTCTTTAAGAGCTACAAGAAGAGCAATCATATATATACCCACCAAAAATGTCTTCCACTTCCAATATGGGACAATGTCTTATTGTTAAGAGGGGGAAACTTAAAATTTTACTCAAAATTTCATTTTCTCTCCATTTCCCATTCATCCTCATTTTAAGAATATTACATCTTAAAAATAAAACCTCAACACTTACTTGGGCATTTCATCTTTAGTTGATTTCTATAACATTCTACCTAATTTGTTTGTCATCATAGAAAATAGTAAAGTGTTTGTTGTGAATCTATTGAGCTGTTTTGATGATAACTTGTAAACACTTAAGTTCTTTTAGGTTACCAAACAATTTTAAACATCAATTTATCTATAAATTAGTATAGCAAAAAAAAAAAGTAATCTTATTCTTTAAATACAGAAGCTACAAACTTTCTATTCTTAATGGCTGCAAACCTAATTAATATCTAAGTCATTCTTCAATCAATAACCTAGTATCGGAATTCAAGAAGTATATATTTTTTATGTCAACATCAACTATTAAAACGAATAGCAAACTTTTTTAGTCTTCTAACTGGTTCGAGTCATTGCTATTCTTTCTGAAAGTCTACTCAAAGATTCATAAATGTGAAAAAATGTGGGAAAAGGTTACCTAATGCCTTGGCTACCTAAAGATTCATAAATGTGAAATACTCTGCATATCTCCTTTCTACTGTACTACTTTTTTTTTCTCAGTTTTTCCCGCTATATTGTGAAGAGAAATAAAAGGTAGCTAATTGGAATTTAATGCACTGACATTGTAAATTTTTATAATATGCATCAATTTCTAATCTAGTTAGAATGATAATACATTGATAACGTAAAAAAAATATTACACTGTCGATCAACGTGCATAACTTAGTCATTTAACAAATAAAATACTAGCCAATTAATCATAGTTCCTTGAACTGTAGGTATGCAACTACTGAATTAGTATGGACCACCAGATCAAGTGTTTAAAACCAATATAAAAATCACATCACACCAGTCATAGAGTCTTGGACGGTGGTCGGTTGCCACCTTACAACCCCCCCCCCCTCCACATAAGAAAATAACCCATTCCACACTGTTAAGTTTACACCACAAATCATAACCAATAAAAAAATATATGAAAATAAATTGCATTCAATAGTTTTGAACCTATACCAAAAGTTTAGAAGATTTATGATGTACACGGCAAGCAGCTGCAGGGTCCGAAGGATCATATGCCAAGGGATGTGATGTATACAATCTACTAAAACACTTACTGTCTGCTTTCACGATTTGAACTGATAATCTTTAGGTCATACGAAAATAATTTTACAGTTATTTAGGATCTCTTCAGAAGAATAAAAGGCTTTAAAATATTTTTTTGCCAACTGTAGTTTTCTTATTGAAGGCAAAGAGACAGCATTCACCAACTACGTACCTCAAAAGTCATACTTTTTCTCCTCTTTTTCTTTAACAAAAAAATAAAAAGAATTATTTAAACCTTGAGATACAACCCCAAACTCTTTCTTATAAATATGTTCACTCTTTCATTTGATGTGCTCTTTTTTCTCATACTTTTACCCTTTTCTCATAGGAACTTCAACTTATGTTCCTTCAAATTTTTTTAACATTTTTCTCTTTACCTTCCATAACATGTTCATGTGCATTCAAGATCCAAACATAACCACTTGTCCCTCGTTTGTCTTAACAGAAAAAACTATCTTATGGATCTGTTGAGACTAAAATACATTGAATCTAATTCACACATGAAAAGTCCTCCAACTTCTGCTTCAATCTTTGGTTCACCTTTACATTCTTCTTCACATCATACTGGCTTTCCTATTATAGCAGTTGCTGTTATTGGTATCTTGGCTACTGGTATTTTACTAGTTAGCTACTACATTTTTGTGATCAAATGCTGCTTGAATTGGCATAGGATTGATCTTCTGAGGCGATTTTCGTTCTCTAGAAATCGACGTGTTGAAGACCCTTTAATGGTTTACTCACCAGGGGTGGAAAATCGGGGACTAGACGAATCTGTGATTCGATCAATCCCCCTTTTTAAGTACAAGAAAAGGGAAGAAAAAGATGGTGCATTAGGGGAGAGTACTACAACTACTTGTGAATGTGCTGTTTGTTTAAATGAGTTTCAAGAAAATGAGAAGCTAAGGATTATACCAAATTGTGCACATATTTTCCACATTGATTGTATTGATGTGTGGCTTCAAAACAATGCAAATTGCCCACTTTGCAGAAATAGCATCTCATCAACTACTACAAATTTGTTCCCTTTGGATCCAATTATTGCTCCAAGTTCCACTCCTCAAGATCCAAATCTTGAAAATTTCAGACATGAAGATTATGTTGTTATAGAAATATCAAACACTAATCCAATTTCTACAAATCCATCATTAGTTAGAAATCAAGAAAGATTGAATTCAGGGGAATTTACAGGGCATTTTTCGATTAGTCCATCTCAAAGAAAAACAGAACCAATAAAAGTTTCAACAAGAAAAGGTAAAAAGTTCAGCCATATTACAAGCATGGGAGATGAATGCATTAACATTAGAAAGAAAGATGATGAATTTGCAATTCAGCCTATAAGGAGATCATTTTCAATGGATTCAGCAACGGATCGACAACTTTACATAGCAGTTCAAGAGATTATACAACAGCAAAGGCAAGTAATTGATGTTAGTTCCTCAGAAGGAAGCAGTAGCAAAGTTAAAAGGTCATTTTTTTCATTTGGACATGGAAAAGGATCTAAAAATGCAGTTTTACCTATTCATTTAGAGTCATAATGAGGGTGAAAAAAAACCCTTTTTAGTTGATTTTTTATTGTAATTTTTTTATGTATTTTGTTGGTGCAGAGATAGTGGAAAGTTAGTTGTGGATATTAAAGTAGTTTTACTGGAAGTTGAACTTTCTTGTTCAGTAGATTTGTTTGGTTTTTTGGATTATTCGTGTAGTATATAAGATCACAAAGGCAGGACCACTGATGCAATATGTCTCATTGTTATGATTATAGGCATCATTACTTATAACCACCATTCTTCTTTTTTGCCTTTTCTCATCTTTGGTGTGACCTACAGATGATGGACAGTTCCGTGTTATTTATAGGTTATATATTCGAGTGGTGTTAGCGGTCATTAATTATTATATTATGATTAGTTGTCTACATCACACCTCTTAAAATACGATTCTTCCTCGAACTCTGCGTGAATACAAAATATTTTGTGCACTGAGCTGCCCTCCTCTTTGGTTTTGAAGTTTTTTCAATGACAACAATTTGCCACTAGCCGTACACGATTTGGTTCATTTATACTCAATTGTCTATATTTATTCTTAGAGAAAAAGGTCTATATTATCCTTTAACTTTTAACTATAATTTAAAATTATCCTCATGTTGAAGTTTCATAGTTTTGACAAAAATAAAAAACTTTTTTTGAAACGGGAGGAATAATATTTGACCAAAAAGGTTTAAATAATGACAAAATTACTCAAATAGTACAACCTTAGAAAAGTGTATAGCTATATAAGTCATGAGTTAAGTTTACATGGTACGCGTACTTTTAGGAGGCATAGCCTAAAAAGACAAATTCGCATGAGCTAAGATCCAAAGGGGACAATACGTGCCATGAAATTGGATCGTAACACAAAAAAAATTCTTCTTTTATTTTCTTTTCCCTTTCTATTAGGTCAATGACAGGGTCTGGTGTAGGTGTAAAATTTAGAACATTAGAGTGACCTTATTTATAACCTGTAGTTCTTTTTCTTTTTGTAATAATTATGGGGGAGAATAAAAAGAAAGAAAGAGAATAAGGGCAATAACTAAATCCCAATCTTCACTTGCAATTTTTTTGTTTCAAAATTGAAGTAAACTTAGATTCAAAAACATGAATAGTGGGATAATGGTACATGGACCATGACTCCATCATTGCTGTCGATTGAAAATAGAAAACTGAAGAGTCTAGAGACTAGGAATCCAAAGTCATCTATTTGAAATTATATATAGGGATGACAGATTTTCCATATTCTACAGAGTCCATAGTCAACACAGTATTAGCTTCAAAATTTCACATATTAATTTTGAAGATAACAAACCAATATAATTATTACTTCCTTAGTTTCAATTTATATGAACCCATTTGACTGGGCACAGAATTTAATAAAAGAGAGAAGACTTTTGAACTTGTTGTCTAAAATGAGGCACATATATTTGTGTGGCTATAAATCATTGCAGAAAGGTAAATTATTTCCAATTAAGGAAATATGTCATTCTTTTTTGCACGGACTAAAAAGAAAATAGGTTCACATAAATTGAAACGGATGGAGTATTAATCAAAAAACATTTACTTGTGGTAATCTTATTTTTGCACAGGAAAAAAATACTGGTAAAGATCCAAACAAATATGGGAAAGAGAATATAATGTGATGAATTTATCAAGGAAGATTATTTTTAGAGATTTAATCTCCAAGCGTCATAGAAGGAATAATATTTGAAAGTCAAATTTCAAATATTGAATGGCTTACTACAATATGGAAGGAAAGTTTTTCAATATCTTGAAAGGAAAGTTGCTAAAATCATGGAGAAGATTATTATTTTGTGGAAGGAAGATACTATATGGAAGAGATACTACAAGGCCAAGGAAGAATATATTCTTTATGGAAAGAAAATAAATTATGCGTATAGTATAATCTATATTATGGAAAGAGATTATTTTCAAGATCAAGAAAGAAGTCAAAGATATACTGAGATCTATCAAAAAGAAAATATTTTATTGGAAGAAGATAGCATGGTTCATTTTAAGGAGCAAATATTTTACACAGGTCAAGGAATAGATTTGGAAAATACATGTGTACTTACTCACTAAAGGAAAGAGATTATACATCAAGCTCACCGGAATACTTTGGAAGACACAAATAAGTGGTCTAGGTTCAAGAAGATTTGGGCAAGAAAATACGTACTACGGGATGCGATGGAAGTAAGAATACTCTTACTTCAACCTGTATTTTGGGAAGTACTACTTAAATTTAAGGATACGATTTATTCATGAGAACGTGTTTGAATTCTATCTCAAGAAAGAGTAATATTTTTATGAAAATTCAAATATTACTACAAAATGGAAAGAAGCATCCATATTCTCGAAAGAGAAGTTAGACATATAAAAACATGAGGCCAAGGAATTGAGTTATTGAAATTAATCAAAGGATGATTAATTACTACAATCATGGAAAAGTAAATCATGCGGATCTTGATTGAATCATCATGATTATTCTCACGTAGATATTCATAAAGATTATAGGAAAAAGGTCCAAAATTATCCATCTACTATGCTATTGATTTCAGGTTAAAAACGACGAACCCTCAATTAATGGCCCTACCTATCGACAACGAAGCTGGCCTTCAAGATAAGAACGAATAGTTTAAGTTTGTCCTCTATTATACTTTTCGTTCATATCCACCCCTACCGTTAACAAACTTTCTAGAATTGCTCTTAACCCTAACGGATCTACACCTTGGCACCCAATCTCTCAATTTTTTCCATGTCAGCTGCGAAGTCACTCGATCCCCTCCCCTCCTGCCACTTCACGCTACTCATCTCTAATCACATGTACCCATTTATCTCTCTTCCTTTACCACCTTCATTTATGTGAACCCCTCACTTTCTCTCCCTTTCCATCGTCAACCCATTTCATCTTAATCTACATAAATCGACAGTAAACTCATAACAAAGCACACTTCTAAGGAAATGCAACAAAGTTCTATCATAACAGAAAGATACCAATTTGGTATTTAAGTAAAATCTTATAGATGAAACAGGGGAAGTGGGTTGGGGTTTTCTTGTTGGTAAGCGGCGGCATTCACCGGTGGTCACCGGATGTTTAGAGCAGGTTTCCTGCATTGTATCTAACAATTATTAAAATAATTTTTTGTGTAATTTCTGTTAACTATTATTTGACGTCATCTTTGTAATTCAAAGTTGGAACAAATCAACGAAGATGGGATTAACTTGAGAGGACAAATTAATAGAAAAGTCATGTTCATCACGTGCTTTCTTATTAGCTAAAGTGAAGCATTTTTTTTTTTTGCACAGTGATAACACGAGCAAATTTTTAATTAAGTTTCACCGATTTTTTATTAACAAGGAGAAATAAAAACTAACAAGCAAATCCAAATCCGAGAATTTCAGTGGGATCTGGCGAGGTTCTATTTTCCGGCGAAGTTCAAAAAATGGCGAAACCTCTGATTTTTTAGTTCCAATAAATTGGAATAAAGAAAAAGAAAATAAGTAGAAGAAAATGAAGGAAGGGAGTAAGTTAGTGGTGTTGGCCTTGTGAATTTTTTAGCGAGTTTCACCAGTTTCGTTTGCTTATTTGGTGGAACGGGGTTGTTGTTTGGATGATGAAACAGGAAGAAAAAGAAGAAGAGAAAAAGGGAAACGAAGAGGGGGGCCAGTACAGTGGAGGTTAGTACTACCGGAGGAATTTTTCGGTGAGCTGCCATGTTATCCGGTGATTTTGATGTGAATTTGTTTATGATTGAAAGAGGAAGATGAAGGTCATGGAGTCTGGTGTGTGATGATGAGGTCAATTTTAACGTGGGACCTGCTGATATGACAGCTGATGTGGACAAATTAATAGAGGGATTGGGTGCCACGATGGAGATCTGTTAGGGTTAAGGGCAATTCTAGAAAGTTTGTTAACGGTAGGGGTAGATATGAACAAAAAGTATAACGGGGATAAACTTAAACTATATACCATAGTAGAGGGGCAATTTTAGACCTTTTCCCAAGATTATATGGTGCACTGAAATGGAAGAGTATTTTAAACTCACAATTGATACAAGTAATGTACAACAACTGGAGTCTCAAAAGGGGATAAAGATCATCACTAAGCAACAAAAGCGAGACTCCACAAAAAAAAAAGGAAAGAGATATTTTGAGAGGAATGTTCCAGAGAAATATATACAGGTTTTATATACTTTTGTGGTTACCGGATTTAAGTAGTTTCGGTCGCACCCTAAAAGCGATCTTTGCTCAATTTTGTTTAGAAGAATTATACTAAAAAGCAGTTCACTCAACCGTTTAAACTAAAAATAACTGGTAAATATATAATATATGTATAATAATATATAATTAGTTTATAACCTATATATATCAGTAAGAAAAAGTAAATAATGAATTCGGCCAACTATTTGTGTAAAAATTCCGTTTGTTTATTATCACTCAAGAACGTAACACTCTAATTTAGAATTTAATTTGACGGGTTTAACTTTAGTCTTTTACCATGAACTCACTACACTTTTAAAATTATAGGTTCAAAATGATATTCTTTTTGAATTTTTTGTAATTTTCACATATATATCTATACTCCCTTCCGAAATCAAGACCGTTCAGAGTAGATTTGAACCGCCAATTTTACTTGTAGAGGTGCACCAGATAATAATTGCACCATAGGAATCTTTGAGCATGAGTTCACGCACATATATTTAAGTAATTTTGAAAAAATATAACATTGTCATACATAATTTACGTGAATATATAGGGAGAGAAGCATGAATTCACATGAACCCATATCCCTCAACCTGAATACGCCTATTTGCCCGAGTAGATATTAAGTAAAAGTTTTTGTATAGTATACGATGCCATTCATAATTTGGGAGAGGGAGCATGCCATTCGATTATTAGGTTGAAACTAGAAATCATTAATTATATTTTTCGAACCTCAAAAGCAAAAAAGGAAAAAAGAAAAAAGAAAGATAATCTCTGACCAAATGATTATAACTAATCATTAATGATAAGATAAGACTCGTCGTTGTGAACAAATTTGCAAAGCGTAACATTACTTATATAACTTAAACCTGATATTTTTTTTGTTACGTAATGATCTAAATCACGTCAAATATATGTCCTTTTAGAAAGTGACTTCTCCATTGACTATCTTTTGGTTAATCGTGATTTTTAATTTGTAAACTTCGGCATGCCCTCTTCGGGAATATATATATATATATATATATATATATATATATATATATATATATTCACTATAACGTGTCTCGAAACTTTAGCTACATACATGAGATTCACTTTTCAGAAACTTGTAAATCAAAATATGCTTAAATTTCCGACAGAATTATTAGTAAATACTGTAGATTACACTGTTTAGTTATGATAATTTCATATTATTTGATCAGTTTTAATAGTCACAGACAATGTCGGTTACTTTAAGGAAATTAATTTTTAGAGCTAATAATTATTTGGCATTCTAGTATGCTCCTTCGAAGGGTGACATGTTCTTGTGAGAAGGAGAAGGAATTCTATTGATAGTATAGACTGCTGTCAAAAAGCCATGATCCCAAAAATGAATGGGTAATGAAGCATGAGCCAAAAGAGTTAAGCCCATTTCAACAATATGACGCTGTTTTCTTTCAGCTGTACCATCTTGTTCATGAGTATGAGGGCAAGAAACTTGATGTACGTTCCCCATTTGAGTGAAAATGTTTGAACATTTTTTATATTCACCTCCCAGTCAGATTGTACCATTTTAATTTTGCGTTCAAATAAGTTTTCAACTTGAGATTTAAACCGCAAGAAGATATCAAGTGCTTCAGATTTGGAGTTCATGAGATACAATCATGTGAATTTGCTAAAATCATTGATTAAAGAAACATAATAACGAAATCTATTGCTAGCCAGAAACATCAGTGTGAATCAAATCTAAAGGATGTGCAGAAGTAGAACTAGAAACAGAAAAAGGAAGTTTGTGACTTTTGCCGAACTGGCAAGAAGAACAAACTTGTGAACTCTTACTGTCAGACAAAGGTAATTTAAGTGTCCTAATGATACGACTAACAATATTTATTGAGGAATGACCTATTGCCTGTTTGGCCAAGCTTCCCTCATGTCAAAAGTTTTTTTTTTCTAGGTGTTTGGTCAAATTTTTTTTTTGAAAAAAAAATATTTTTTTGGCCGGAAAAAAAAGTAGTTTTGAAGAAGCAGAAAAAAGTAGTTTCTCCCCAGAAGCAGAAGCGGAAGCAGTTTTTACTTTTTTTCCTACCAAAAATACACTTTGCAAAATATCAGTATATATACGAAAATAACCTTACTTAGTTTAAACTATTAAGTAATATAAAATGACTTTTGGGATGAACTTTCATATTTATTGGATAATTTTTGATATATTTAAATTATCTTGAAAGAATAAAGTACTTTTCAATTTTATTTTTATATTTTACTTAAATAAAATAAAAACTTAATTATTATCTTTAATAATAAAAAATTATAATTATTTATCTATTTATATAATATTAACTATTAAGTAAATCTTTTCATGTCCTTATTTGTAATTAGACACATAAAAGCACTTTTTGAAAAGTTTGGCCAAACACAAATTATTGTTCAAAAGTGTTTTTCAAATTGAGTAGCCAAACACAAACTACTTTTATCCAGAAGTACTTTTTTGAAAAGCAATTTTGAAAAAACCAGTTTTCAAAATAAGCCAATTTTTTTGAGGCGAAACAGGCTACTAGTCTACTATGCCAAATATCAAATGAAGGTTTGGACACGAGGAATGCTTGTGGTTTATTTCGGAGGTTTCAAACTGGATGACTTGAGAAAGTGCAGCTTGTAAAGGCCATGATCAAGACTCCCGTCCAATAGCACCATCCTCGTTGCCCGATCCTTCACAAGACAAAAATGAGGGTGAAACTCAAAAATTACATCATTGTCACCAGTAAATTGAGCCACACTTAGCAAGTTCTTGGTAATATTAGGTACAAGCAATACATTCTTTAAGTGTAATGGCCTAGAATAACTGGAAAAATTTGAATTTCCAATATGAGTTATAGCCAAACCTGCACCATTACCAACTTGAACTTGCTCATTCCCATTATACTGTAATGTCGTTGGTGAGGTGATTTGTTGCGCCAGAATCTGGATACCAAGCTGGATCATTAATGGTTGAAGGCTGAGCAATAAGGGCTGCCATTTTCTGTTTAGATGGAGCCTGGTAAGCATGGTCAAATAGGTGGTAAAAAGTCACAGGTGTATGTCCATACTTGTTGCAAAATATAATTGACACTGAACTGCAGCATGGTTAGAGTTTGTGTTTCGACCACCGCGTCCTCGACCTCGACCACCACCCCTTCCACCAGTGTATTGATTGGAACTGGAATTATAGTTTCGTCTAAAATTGTTGTCTCCTCTGCCTGTATGATTAGAATATATTTTTGACTGACAAATTTACTTGCGCCAAACCTTGCTCTAACGCATTCATTTGTTCCAGCCAATATTCGTAGTCCATGGAGATCGGCTAAGGATATGGAATCTGCTCTAGAGGTGACAGAAACAACTAAAGCATCGTAATTTGGGCCAAGTCCACCTAGTATATATAAAACTAGGTCTCATCTGTAACTGGACGAGCAGCTATAGCTAAGTTATCTGCAAAAGTTTTCATCTTTTGAAGATATTCAACTATTGAAGTGTTGCCTTTTTTTGTAGTTAGTAGATGAAGCCGTAATTGCATGATTCTTGCCTTAGATTGCGAGACGTATGGCAAACATGTTTTCAAGTGTTTGCCATACGTCTCGCAAAGAAACGCAACCAACAACCTGGGCTAACACACCTTTAGTGAGGGTTGAAAGGATCCAAGAAAGCAGTAGTTGATCCCACTTTATCTAAACACTATATGTTGGTTTTACCGTTGCTTGGGAGGAGTTTTCTTCAGAAGAGCTGTTGGATATTATTCGAGATGGACATTTATGTGTACCATCAACATATCCTTCAAGATCATGGCCTCTAAGTACCGGAAGAAGTTGCGACTTCCAGATTATGTAATTGTTCCGATCAAGCTTTATCGAGCTTGACTGAGCGACATTGGTTGAGAAAGAACTCTTAATGTGAATGCTAGACTATTTTAATAGAAATGTAACATTATCCTTACTTGTATATAGCTAAAAGAAGTAGGTAATGTGAGTTTGGAGAAATGATCGTTTGTTGTCCATTGGGGTTGAGATTATGAGGAGAAATTGAGGGATTTACGTTAAGTTTATAGAAAAATGGAAAAGGGGATGAGGAAATAGCAGTTCAAATTCTTGGAATAAAAAATATACGAGATGCTTTAAACCTTTTTTTAGGCCCTTTAACTGACTGCATATTACACCATTTGTTTATGATAATTTTACCTTATTATATCAGTTTTCATATTCACAACCCATGTCGGCTATTTTAGAGAAATTAATTTTTAGAGCTAATAACTAATTATTTGACATTCTAGTCTGCTCCTTCGGGTCCTGTTTACTTACAAAATCTATCTTAACATCTTGTGATACAACATTTAAGCGAGATTAATTTTATGGCTTATTTTAATTTTTTAATTAGTTATGTGATCATGTTTAGTGTAAAGATCCTAAATATAACACATGAGATCTTTATAAAATTATTTTTCTTTATTCAAATTGTAACTGCTTAGATATCATATTTTTCCTCCCCCCCCCCTCCCCCCGAAAATTAACCACCAAGAAACTCTCATTAAGTAAAATGGATTTTAATTTATTTATTTTTTAAAAAAGAAGGAAAAACTTCACTTATCCACATTACTTGTTCATAGCAGCTCGGCCAACCTTATTTGTCCCAAATTAGCAAAACACATGCCTCTCAAGAGAAGAGGAAAGTAGAAATGACACCAGGTAGCCCTTCTGAAGGGCTGCTATTTAATAATTAGTCAGTGCATTTTGAATTTTAATTTTTCAGTTTAAATATTTTTAGGTTAAGATTTTTAGTTTAAAATTTCAAAACAAAATAAGTGTTGTCTAATCCCTAAATAGCATCCTTGAGAAGAGCTATCTGTGCACTTGCCCCCTCAAGAAAACTAATAATAATTGGACCACCGCATTAAGTGAAAATGATACCAGGTATTCACTCTAAAGGGCTGCTATTTAGGAATTAGCCAGTGCGTCCTGAGTTTCAGTTTTTCAGTTTAATTTTTCATGACAAAAATATCCTGAGTTGTCCTGAAGTTAAGATTTCTAGTTTAGAATTTCAGGACAAAATAAGTATTGGTTAATCCCTAATTAACATCCCTGAGAATTGCTATTTGTGCACTTGCCCCTCAAAATGGGCTTCAATTTCTTCCTCTACTTGGATTATTATATCAATTTTTTTAGATTAGTTTATATTTTGATCATGCTAAAATACTTTTTAGGAAAATAAACGTGCTAAAATTTTAAGCATGCTCCCGTAATTCTATCGATTATTATTAGATTTAGGGATTTTTACCTTCCTATACTACATATGAAATTTTATTATCCTTCCTAATCAAGTTTTAACTTAATTACACAGGCATACACAATTTACCAATTACATACAAAATTAGTATAAATGAGTATGCTTTTATATTAGGAATTGAATAGAGAATCAGCCATTTCTCATCCATGCTCTCTCTCTCTCTCTCTCTCTCTCTCTCTCTCTCTCTCGGTTCTTTCCCCAATTTTTCTTCCTTGTTTTTCTCTGCTTTTTATCCTCTCTTTTTTCAGGGAATTTATCAATGAATTTCAATTGTTTAATCTAGAGTTTTAACTTAGCAATTTCCTCTCATGTTGCATAATTGGTGTTTGAATTGAAATTATCAATCAATAAATTTTGAAACTGTTTGATTCTCCATCATTGACAACCATTAAAAAGTTTCAAAACTTTGAATTTGAATTTATGTTTTCATAAAATAGTATTTGTTTGGATTGGGTGTTGTTGCAAATGATTGAGAATTTTTTTTATAGTTTATATCTCAATTTTGAGGGTGTTTGGTGAGGATTAGAGTTAATTTTTGCTGGATTTCAGATTGAAATTAGAAGAAGAAGAAGAAGAAGAAGAAGAAGAAGAAGAAGAAGAAGAAGAAGAAGAAGAAGAAGAAGAAGAAGAAGAAGACATGACATACAGTATATATACAAATTGTATTAAAATCGTATTATAGTTGTGTATAAATTGTATTTAAGTTGTATTCTGTTGTTGTTTCATATTTTTTTATTTGAGTATTGTATGAAAGTTGGAAATTAATTGTATATTGTATGAATCATTGTATAAGGGGTAAAAGCTTTGTGGGCCATAACATTTGTGTGGCTATAAAAACTTCTCAATGAGTAAAATGAAGAGTTTAAAGTTGAATTATTTTCAAATTTAGAAATATGTTATTTATTTTGGAACAGACTAAATAGGAAAATACCTCATCTAATTTGAAACGGAGGGAGTATCTTTTTACATATAAGTTGTTGATACGTATCAAAATTATATTAAGAGAGGAGCTTTAATTCGAATTTCAGAGAGGAAAAAGAACACACCACATACAAAATATATACAAAATACGTACAAAAGACATATTGTATAAAATTTATATAAAAACTGTATAGAAGTTGTATGATGTTGTAGTTATATTTAATTGGGTAAAAATATCATATGAAAGTTATTGATAAGTTATAAATAAATTGTATATTATATAATTTAATAGAATCTTTTGTGCTTCTAACACCCAATAACCATGGTCAATAAAGAAAATTGGTCAAATACATATGCGGCCCCTTAAATTTGGCTCCAATTTTAAACACTTTAACTAAAGCCAGTACCTATTATACACTTTAACTTAATGCAATATGTACCTATTAAATATCTCTCACTCATCCAGTCTAATAAGATAAGTGCGTGGTGTTCACTTTCGGATAATGTGGTGCAACATCAAATTACAAGTGACACGTGGTTGTGCCCATTTTCTTTATTCTTTATTTAATGTTAAATAATCCAAATTGGAAAAGATTTACAAAAAATATTAAAAAATTTACTTCCCCCCACATACCCACCAAACTCATCTTTTCCGGACGATCTTTTTTCCCCTCTCCTTTCTCAAGCTATCTGCTTCGTCCCTGCTCGTTCATATTTTTTCACCTCTCTCTAGCTATGTCCAAACAAAAAGTATATTGTTGTGTTATTAGTTGGAAAATCTCCATGTTTGTAGCTGTACATTTTCGCCGTTAAATTTCACATCTGGACGGAAAATACCGATGCCAGCGAAATCGTTGGATTGAACTCCATGTTTGTAGCCTCAAAATTAATTCATGTTTTTGATGTCTAAAATTACTGGATTTTTCTTATTGAGTTTTATCGATATAAAATCGGATCAATTTTACAGAATTGATGTTTGAAATTGCTGTGCTTTTCTTGCTGGGTTTCTCTTTGTAAAATCTACTTGAGTTTGCTTGATTATTTTCTAAAATTGCTGAGTTTTTTTTTTGTTTCCTCTGAAAATTGAGTTTGAGCTATTCCTTGACTTGTAAATAATTTGAATTTGAAGTGAATTCTAAGGTGCCTCTCTGTAATGAAAAGGTAATCGAGAAATAAAGTTTAACATTACTGCTTCGAGTTTGGATTTCAATATTTATCTCAGTCTCTTTTGATAAATTATTTCTAGGTTTTACTCTTCTTCATTGGCATGTAAGTAATTCTTTGAAGTGAATTAATAAGTTAATCAATGTTGGAAGCAAGATGAATCCATAAAAAGGACCTAGAGCAAATTAGGAGGAAGAAAATCTTGTGGTATATGGAGTTAGCGATGAGAAATGAAGGAGAAAGAAGAAGAATTAAAAAGAATATGTCAAGAAGAAAACAGAAAAAATATAATATTTCTTGTTCACATGAACACTGAGTGCAAATAACACATCTGCCACCTGTCATGAGGTGTTTAATATATGCATAATATATTAAGTTAAAGTATACAATAGGTATTGGCCTTAGTTAAAGTGTCTAAATAAATTTTTTTATTGAAGCTAAGTTTAAGGGGCCGTATAGGTATTTGGCCAAGAAAATTAAAATTGAGAACCCAAAGTTTACACAGTTATGTAACTCAACTTGGTGGTTAGGCTCTCACTCTATACTCTATAGAAATCAGATCCTCGCATGATATTTTTCTAACACTATATTAAGAATCAAATGCGAATGAACACTTATGACTGCAGTATTCCACAAATTCCTACAATTCAAACTAACACTGCCACTGTGAAAAAGGCGAATTGCAGTATTCCACAATCCATACAATTTTTAAAAATAGCAGTGCCACTGTGAAAAGGTCCTCGTAATAACAATAGGGAATTAGTTATTGACTACCAATAATTTGGTGACATGTTAGTGTATAGGTTGAAATCTACTACGGAACATTTAGGGCGAGAAAGTATTGAGGAAAAATCAGTCGAGGTCGATCAGGAAATGGCGAAATTCGTGGTCGAGATGTTTATAATGGCCGAGGACGAAGTCCGCGGAAAGAACCGTAACGGCTAGTTTTTACAATAGGATAATAGAGAGAATATTCTAAAAAATATTTTCTGCACATATACTATTAGGGTTTACTAGGGATGTGTCCCATATAAAGAAGACAAAAGATAAGGACAAGGGATATGTAATATTGATCGGATAAGAATAATTTTCTAAGAGAGATTCTCTCTCTCTAGCAAAGACACAAGCATTGTCCTTTCATCAAGATTCTTGTTCATATTATTCCATATTTTTCCGTCACATCCGAAAATAGTTCGAACATTCTAAGATTTATCTGTCACTCATAATTGTTAGGAGGTATAATCATCTAATCCATTCTTTATTGGGTGAATCACTCTTCCTATTTACTTAAATATCATTTATTGCTATTTATTACTAATTACTTCTCCATTATTGCTCATACTTTATGAATATTTAGTACATGTTATTGTCAATCTCCTATTAGTTCTGTCCCACATTATCCAACTTTCAGGATCCGCATTTAGAGATATTATCGTTAACTAGATTTAACTCATTATTATATAAATATAATAGTTTTAACTGACAGTTATACTTTTTGGTCAAACAATTTGGCGCCGTCTATGGGGATTTCCTAGTTAAATTTTTAGTTTTCTCTAGATCTATAACTGACACGAATCGCTAACTAAAAAAAAAAAAAAAAACAAGCTCCCCTTTCTTTGTATGCACAGATCTAATATGGCAGGTAACGGGGAAGAAAGAACAAGAATAACGAGTAACCTCCTAACCAACCTCATGAATATCATCAATGAGAGCTCTGAAGTAGTGGACGAGGGCGCAACGCCCAAGGCCTCCCCCAAGCGAGGTGAGTCACCCCTCCTCACTATAGCATCACAAAATCTCTTGGTAAGGGAACCTCCACATCCGTGGTGTAAGAGACGCCACTAGCAGTAAAAAAGTTCATTGAAGCTTGGCTAACTAACACGCTAACCAGCGTCCTCCATAAGCCCGTTCGAGACACGACTACAGAAAATGCGAGGACTTGCGTTATACCACCAGCGGACGAGCAACATGATCAATTTTCTCCTCCTCCAACGACAGGTATTACTCACAATGTCGTTAGTAGTGCAGGTGACGACACTCTCGCAGCCATTGTGACAAGGATGGAGGAAATGAAAAATGAGAACAAAGCACTTCGGGACCAAATAAGAGAACACCAAGAAATGGTCAATAAGATAACGGGCACCCCTAAGCTTTTGCCGAAAAGAGATGCCGGTCGGTTCGTCGAGCAGCCGTATAGTGATGACACTGCCCCACATGCCATACCAAAGACCTTTAAAATGCCGCCCTATCTGAAAATATATGATGGCACGACCGACTTCGAAGACCATGGGACTTACTACGTCACCGCCGTGAAAGGCAATGATCTCGCCAAGGAAAAAATATCCTCTATTTTGTTAAAAATATTCGGCGAGACCCTTACGGGATGAGCGTTAACATGGTATTCACAACTGTCTGTGCGTTCCATTGAAACCTTCAAAGAAATGGCCGATAAGTTCGTAACGACCCATGCTGGGGCCAAGAAGGCCGAGGCAAGAGTAAACGACATATTTGCTATTAAACAGTCTCCAGGAGAGGGATTGAGGGACTTTCTCTCCCTGTTCAACCGAGTAAGAATGACTTTGCGGAATGTATCGGAAGGGATGGCGGTCGTAGCTTTCCAGAACGGGCAGAGCAGAAATGGTTCAAGGGCAACAAGAAAGTTATTAAGTCGGCTTATGAAGTACCCCCAACTACTTGGCATGAAATACACAATGCGTTTTATGCTGAGGTTCGAGCAGACGAGGACGACCTCAACGGGTCGACTCATCGACTGACCTCGGCACAAGCCGAATCCAGAAAAGATCAAAGAAACGATGTCAGAAGGGACCTTGCAGCTCAGCGATCCAACAGGGAACGACATCTACCATATGTCAGAACCGCCATTGCGTCCACCTCCCGCCATGAATAGGGCCTACCCCGATCAAGAACAGGGACTCACCGTAACGAAAGAGATATGCCCCCTTATTATCCACTCATAATTTCTGTGTGTCTCCTACAGAAATAGTCTACGCCTTGGAGAAGCTTGGACCAAAGGTGAAGTGGCCGCAAAAGATGAGGTCGGACCCCGAGTACCAGAAAGTCAGACGCCCTATGTGAGTTCCACCAAGAGCGAGGGCACAAAACCGAGGATTGTATCGCCTTAAGACAGAAGGTCGTAAACATGCTATGACAAGGAAACCTCAAATAGTTGCTGAGCGACCAGGGAAGGATCAACTTTGCCAGAGGTCATGAACAACATCAAGGACCGCCGAAACCACCCTCGCTGACCCGCACCGTCCACATGATCATCGGCGGCTGTGACCATGCTTCCATTAATAGTGTGAAGTTCACCACAACCTACAAGCTCAAACGGTCGATCACCCACGAACGGTATGATGAACTCGAAGAAAGTATCATCTTCGATAAGTCATATACCAACGATTTGGTTTTCCCTTTCTATGATGCCCTTATTATCACTTTACGAATTTTAGATACCAATATGAGATGCATTATGGTAGACGATGGGATCAGCGCGTGCATTATCCACCCTCGAGTACTTGCACAAATGAAACTCGAGGATAAGATAGTGTCGCATTGCATCACACTAACCGATTTTAACAATGCAATGGAGCGAACATCCGGCGAGATCACACTCCCCGTCCTGGCCAATGGTGTCACTCTGGAAACCACATTCCATATCATGGACCAGGACACAACATACAATGCCATAATAGGCCGACCATGGATACACACCATGAAGGCCATCCCCTCCAGCTTGTACCAAGTCATCAAATTCCTAACTCCATGGGGGATATTCAGTATACGAGGAGAACAACGCACATCCCGAGAATGCTACCGCTTCGCTCTAGACTGTACAGTCACTCAACAGATGAAGGACAGAGAAAATGAGGCATAGCAATGTCGATGCGCGATGATAGCAAAAATGTCATCAGAGACCCCGATATGGTCAAATCCGCTGGATCGACTGTAGAAGACCTCGACCTCGTTCAATTAGATAGAAATGACCACAATAAGAAAGCTTACATCGGCTGCAAGCTTTAGGAACCAGGTAATTTTTGTCAATTCTTAACTGCTAACGCGGACTTGTTTGCTTTTAGCCATACAAATATGCCAGGAATCCAGAAGGAAATTGCCATGCACAAGCTGAATGTCGATCCATTCCATCCCCCGATGAGACAGGTTAGGTGTAAGTTCAACTTTGCAATTAATGATGCGGTACACGAAGAGGTGGAAAAACTATTGGAAAAGGGCTCCGTCAGGGAGTCAAAATACCCATAATGGGTCGCTAGCGTGGTCATGGTGAAGAAGAAGAATGGGAAATGGAGGATGTGCGTAGACTTTACATATTTGAACAAAGTATGCCCCAAAGTTTTATTTACGTTACCCCATATCGACCAACTCATTGACGCAACAACCGGGCTATAATCAAATCCTCTTGGAAGAAGAGGATCAGGAGAAAACCACTTTCATCACCCATCAGGGGACTTACTGCTACAGAGTTATGCCCTTCGGGTTGAAAAACGCAGGGGCAACTTACCAAAGGTTAGTGACGAGGATGTTCAAAGACCAACTCGGCAAAACGATGAAAGTCTATATAGATGACATGCTGATCAATTCTAAAAGGAAAGAGGATCATATCGACCATCTAAGAGAAACCTTCGACATACTCAGACGGTACAGAATGAAACTGAATACCGAAAAGTGTGCATTCGGCGTGGCCTCGGGAAAATTTCTAGGTTTCCTGGTGTCGAAGCAAGGGATCGAGGTCAAACCTGTCCAAATCAGAGCCATCGAAGGAATATCATTACACCTACCCACCAAAAAATAGGTTCAGAGGTTAACTGGCCATATCCCCGCTCTTTCAAGATTCATTTCACGATCATCGGATAGGTGTCAAAGATTCTTTGGCGTACTCAAGAAGGATAACGGCCTCCAATGTACTTCTGAGTGCGTCCAAGCCCTGAAGGAACTAAAAACATATTTGTCATCGCCACCATTACTTTCAAAACCAGAGCTAGGGGAACATCACCTCGTCTACCTTGCCATATCCGAAGAAGCTGTGAGCGCAGTCCTGGCCTGAGAAAATAAAGGTACGCAATCTCCCATATATTACATTAGCAAAACACTAGTCGACATCGAGACGATATACCCTCACCTCAAAAAACTGGCTCTGGCCTTAGTCGTAGCTTCACGAAAGCTTAGACCATATTTCCAATGCCACTCCATCTCGGTCATCTCGACTTTCCCCCTAAGAAGCATTTTACATAAACCCGAGCTATTGGGCAGGTTGGCTAAATGGGCCATCGAACTGAGCGAGCACGATATCACATATCAGCTGCGAACAACGATAAAGTCACAAGTCCTTGCAAACTTCATCGCCGACTTCAACGCAAAAATAATGCCCGAAGTCAAAAGATAAGTCGTCCACGCCTCTCCCCAGACACAAGACCTCTGGGTCCTGTACATTGATTGCACGTCTAACGAGTCAGGGTCTGGACTGGGACTCGTACTCGAAGTCCCAACCGGCGAAGTGATTCGCTAGTCCATAAGGTGCCCGGACATAACTAACAATGAGGCCGAGTATGAGGTCGTAATTGTAGGGTTGAGACTAGCACTAAAATATGGGGTGAAAAGGCTAAGACTACGCTGTGATTCTCAATTCGTTGTCAACCAAGTCACGGGAACTTTCTAAATCAAGGAACAAAGGTTGCAAAAGTACCAGACCGAAATTTTCAAGCTGCTGCCCGAGTTCGACGAATGCCAACTCGACCAAATCCCCCAAACACAGAATACCGAGGCAAATGGCCTCGCCAAATTAGCCGCAGCCACCAAAAACATTGCAACCAGAGATAGAAGTATAGTCCACCTTCTTAACTCATCGATAGACCTAATCGAGGTAAGAACCATAAAACTGACTTGGGACTGGCGCAACCGTATTATCACATATTTGCAGGACGGCATGCTCCCAGATGATAAGAAAGTAGCCAAGAAACTGAGAATGCAAGCAACCAGGTATGGAATCATCCATAACGACCTATATAAGAGAACATATGGCGGCCCTCTGGCGAAATGCTTGGCTCCAAATCCGACGCGGTGCGTTCTTGAAGATGTCCACAAAGGCCATTGCGTAGCTCATTTCGGCAATCGGGCTTTGGTCAGATGCCTCATACGGGCAGGTTATTACTGGCCCACCATGAAAAAAGAGGCTGCAGACTTCGTGAAACAATGCGAGCAATGCCAAAAGTACGCCCCAATGATTCACCAAGCAGGCGAACACTTACACTCAGTCACTTCCCCGTGGCCGTTCATCAAATGGGGAGTGGACATCGTAGGCCCCCTCCCGGCAGGACGAGGTAACGTACGATTCCTTTTGGTTTTGTCACGGCCCAAAATCCACCTAGTCATGATGGAACCTAACCCAACCCGTTAGGTAAGCCAATTAACAACTATCCAATTCAATTTATATTTAACTGACTCTAATACACTCTCCAAGGACTGGTAGTACAAATCATGAGCTTCTAAGATTAGAATTTACAAAGCTGGTATGAAATAAATACATCATTTATTCGAAATGTACATAAACAGATTTTTATAAATCTAAGGCTACCATGAACAAGAGGCAGCTACGACCGGAACACAAGTACATCTTCAAATCCATTTCCCGTCGATCACAGTAACATCAGCATCCAATATCTGCACGCAAGGTGCAGAAGTATAGTATGAGTACAAACAACCCCATGTACTCAATAAGTAACAAACCTAACCTTAGGTTGAAAGTAGTGACGAGCTGGAACAAAGGTCAGGGTCCAGCACCAATAGCCAACAACAGTTCATAACAATATAATAGAAGTAATAAAAGAAGTAGCTCAGAGATAAAATGCTCAGCTCATTCTCAATTCCAGAAAAATAGTCTTGCTTTTCAAATATATCTGTAAAAATCAAAATCCTTTACCGAAATCACCAATTTATGAGTAAGTTATACTGTAATTTTTCCCAAAACTTTCAATATGTAATCATTTTATTTTTAAATAACATGAAAATACATCTTTATACATACATTTCAAAATGTAGGAGAAGTCATGAATGACGCAATATCGTACAGCATGAGGAAAAAATACATTTATATGCTTGTATGTCAAGTGTGCATGTCAATGCGATGCAACTCAGTGATAAAACCATATGCATACTCTCAGAGTATCAATTCACTCAGTCCTCCCAGTCACTCAGTCGTCACAGTCATTCAATCCTCCTAATCGCTCGGCACTCGCACTCAGTAGGTACTTGTTCTCACTAGGGGTGTGTACAGACTCCGGAGGGGCTCCTTCTGCCCAAGCGCTATAATCTGCACGGACAACTCACGTGCTATAGTATAATATCTGGATCCGCACAGATAACTCACGTGCTGTACGGACAACTCACGTGCTATAGTATAATATCTGGATCCGCACGAACAACTCACGTGTTGCATGGCCAACTCACATACCATAGTATAAATATCTCAAAATCAGGCCCTCGGCCTCACTCAGTCATCATTCTCTCCAGTCTCTCGGGCTCACAATGTCATGAAACTAGCCCGAAATGATGATATGATGTATCAATAAATAACAACAGAGACTAAGATATGATATACAATGAATGGACATGACTAAGTATGAAATTGTAATGTAAGCGAATAACTCAACAACAGTAATGACCACAGTGGGTCCAAAAAGGATAAACATATAGTCTAGACATGGTTTCTAACATGAATCACAGCTCGATAACTCTAGTATGTAGAGATTTCATGATTACAGAGAAGTTCAGGTAACTACACAGTACCATAGAAATAACGGAGTCGCAGTTCACACAGTACACGCCCACACGCCCGTCACCTAGCATGTGCATCACCTCAACACCAAACACATAATACGTATAATCAGGGTTCATATCCTCAGCTCTAAGATTTTAAGAGTTACTTGCCTCGAACAAGCCGAGTCCAATATCGAGCAAGCTAAACAATGCTCCCGAAATTCCATTCTGCATAGGAATTATTTCCATATAAAAATACTAATTTCCGAATGGCCCGAATCTAGTTACAATAATTCGATTCAGTCAACACAAATTATAGGGATTAATTCCATATAGAAATACTAATTTTTCAACAAAATCAGAAATTGCACTCAAATATTGCCCGTGGGGCACATATCTTGGAACCCGACAAAAGTTACAAAATATGAACGCCTATTCAACCACGAGTCCAACCATACCAAATTTACCAAATTCCGACAACAACTCGACCTTCAGATCCCCAAATCTCATTTTTCAATTCCTAGGCCCAAATCCTCTAATTACACCTCAAAACACGTAATCTAGTCGGAATACTCAATGATAATTCAATATTATTGACTAACAATGATCACAAGTGACTTACCTCAAGTTTTCCCGTAAAATCCCTCTGAAAAATTGCTTCAAACCGTGTGTTTGAACTCCAAAATGACAAAAATGCCGGACCCTTCTGTTTTTGTAGCCTACCCATCCGCTTCTACGGAGTACTTAACCGCATCTGCGGTCTCGCTGATGCGAGGTCCTCCCTGCTTTTGCGGACAAGAGGTCCGCTTCTGCGGCCTCGCATTTGTGGAACCCAAGCCGCTTCTGCGATGAGGCCCCTCCCCTCTCGCTTTCGCTTTTGCGATCAACTCGTCGCAGGTGCGAGTCCGCTTCTACGGTCTTGCGTGCGCACCTGCGACCCCTGCCCTTGCCAAGCCAATTCCACTTTTGCGCTGATAAGTAGGAATTTTGACTACTTATTAGTGCCTTTTAGCTTTCACTTTAGTCCAAAAATGTCTAATTGTATTCCCGAAAACTGATGAAATATGCTTACCTGTAGGAGTATTAGAAAATGAGCCACTACGATGAAATCCATCTCAAGGAGGAATGATCTGAAGAAGGACAAAAATCAGGCACATAAGCTCAAGTGCAAACCGCAGATTTCTATCTGCGGCCGCAGAACGTGAAGGAAAATCAACAGAGCCCCAGTGCAAAGTGCGGACCGCACAATTATTGTGTGGCCGCAGAAGCTACGTAATAGCCAAAGTTCAGAGAGTTTCATTTCAAGATCAAGAAGAAATGTAGAGCGCACAATAATTGTGCGGCCGCAGAAACAGCTATGCGACCGCACTCAGAAAATGTGTGGTCTGCAGAAGAACCAGTGCATCCGCACCCAGAATTGTGCGGACTGCAGCTCCGAATTGTGCGGCCGCAGAGTCAACTCTTGTCAAGATCTGAAGAGAAGTGCGGACCGCACATATAATTGTGCGGCCGCAGAACTTCCGAAATGGTAATTTTGTCCGAAAATTCCAGCTTTATATAAATAGACTACTTTCACGAAATTAGGTTTTGAATATTGAAAGTCCTGTAACCATTTTTATTTACCCCTTTAGGCAACTTTAGCTTACCTTGGTGATTTAACATTGGATTTTTATCTTTTAATCTTGCAATATGAGTTTTATCATCTTTTCTTCTCTAGTTTCCTCTATACCCATTATGAGTAGCTAGATTTTTAGCTAGGATTGTGACCTAACCCTAGTGTGTGAACCTAATGGGTATTTGATTTATGGCTTATTTGTGGTTGGGTGTTTATTATTTAGCCTTGTTCTTGCCTTTAATTGTAGAACTAATGGTTGCAAATATTAGTTTATGCCTATTTAACTTGGTCTCTACTTGAGAAAGAGAGACTTAGTCTAGAAAAACTTGGCTAACAAGAATTTTGGATAAAATCAAGAGATTGATAGTCCCAATTAAAGGGTTGAACCTAGAGATAGTAAAACCCGACTTGAGTATTTTATCAATTGTTTCGTTCAATATCCATTTGGACTTGAGAAAACCAAATTGGGCAAAATTACTCTCTTACCAAGAGGTATTGAGTGGGTATTTGAGTGTTGATTGCTATAATACACCTCGACCAACAAAACAAGCTTTAAAGTTTACAATCCGTTAGGCAAACACCTAGGTGAAGGTCACACCCCTAGGACTTTTTATATATTTGAAAACCATCCGAAAATAATATTCTCTAGTTTTATATCTTTAGAATTGTAATTCTTAACGTAATTTTAGAAGTAAAAACAAAACCATATTTGTGGAAGTGCAACCAAGATACTTCACATGCTTTATCCAAATATATACCACTAATTTCATCTCAGCTCCCTTTGGATTCGATCCCGACTCCTTGTTGGGTATTATTATTGCAATCGATCGTTTCACAACCCCCAATAGAGGTGTGACTTGGACGAGATCAATATTTGGCGCCATTGTCGGGGAGCATAAAAACGGATTTAGCTATATATTTGGTTTTGTGTATGAATTGTCTTATTTTCTTTCCGTGTTACTAATCTTTTTGGTGAAACAATGGCTCTCAACAACAATGATCTTCTCGAAAACATGCTTTTGAGAGATGTGGACATGGAAGATGACCAAGTTGAAGAGGTTCCTCTTGAACCTCAAGCAAATAGACGAGGTCGACCGCCTCAAGACAACGTTTCCGTTCCACCCCCAAATTCACAAAGAGTGGCTCCACACCGGGTGTTGCCGAATGAAGGGTATGCAAGTGCCATAGTCCCGCCCCCGCATTAGGGTGGGCAACTTTCAAATCACAAATATTATGCTCACATTGCTAGAGCAACGGGGATTCTTCACTGGGGCTCCGAATCAAAATGTGTACAAACTTGAAAGGGTTTGTGGACACTTGCTGGGGGAGTAAACAGACAAACGTCTAGGAGGATGCTTTAAGGTTGAGGCTATTTCCTATCTCTCTATGGGGGAAATCCTTGGATTGGTTAGAAAGGTTGACAAACCATTCCATCCATACATGGGATGAATTGGAGGAGAAATTTATTTCCAAGTTCTTTTCTCCTGGGTATATAGCTACTCTTAGAGATGAGATTCTAGCATTCAAACAAGAACCCAATGAGTCGTTGCATGAAATATGGGAGAGGTACCAAACTATGGTGAAACAGTGCCCAAACAATGACATGACGGAGGCTATGATTCAACAAACTTTCTACAGGGGGATCAATACTACCAATCAATACGTGGTCAACCAACTTGCCGGTGGAAATTTCATGACAACACCATATGTGGAAGCTTGTGAGATTTTAGATGAAATGGCGGATACTTCATCGGCTTGGCAAAGTAGAGCAAATATTCCTCAAGGTGATCCAAACGTGATTCACCTACATAAAGAATTGCATGATCATGGACAAGCAATTTTCGAGTTGACCACCACAATGAATCAATTAGCCAAGGCTCAACTTCAACAAGTTCAAGGTCCTAAGCAAGTCAATGCAATGGGGGGAGGTAATATGATGGTAAACAGGAAAAGGCAAAAGGGTCCTCAAGTGCAAAACCGTGCGGAACATTATGTGCAAGAAGATAGTGGGTTTGATCGAGATGAATCTTATAATGACCAATAGGAGGAAGTACAATATGTGAACAACTTCCAAGGGAAAAGAAACAACTCTCAAGGCCCGAATCAACAACAATGGCGACCTCATGGTAATCAAGGGAATTGGAACAATAAAAAAACCTAAGGGAATTGGAATGGTCAAAATAACCAAGGCAATTGAAGTGGCAATAGTCAAGGATATTGGTGATGCAACAACCAAGGGGGGTGGAACAATAACCAAGAAAATCAGGGGTTGGGCTTTCAAATGCCCCCGATGTATCAACAACCGAGCAACCCGCCTTCTTATCCTTCCAATGGTCCAAGCTCTTCCAACAGTAAGATGGGACGAATTGAGAACATGTTCAAACAAATGATTGAGAAGAATGTCGACTCTGATGCCCAACTAGCCTCTCACAACACTTCAATTCGCAATTTGGAAGTTCAATTGGGGCAAATCTCGCAAGCTTTAAACACTCATCCTAAGGGGGCACTACCAAGTGATATGGTGGTGAACCCAAAGGGTGGGAACAACACGGGACATGGCATGGCCGTGACTACAAGGAGTGGAAAAGGTGGGGATGCACCCACCTTAAGTCAAAGGAAAATTGTGGATGATGAGCAAGTGGTACAAGAAGATGAGATCCCGAACAATGTGGTGCTAGCAAATTATGAAGTAAGAATTGATATTGATAATAATGTGGAGGAGACTTAAGAGGAAGTGAACCCGTCTAGGGAGCATATTTGTGACATATCGGAACCAGTAGTGCCAAAGGCTAAGGCACCAATGCTAAGGCCTCCTCCTCCATATCCTTAAAGGCTTGCCAAGCAAAATGGCGAGAATAAATTTAAAAAGTTCATTGACATGATGAGAAGTCTATCTATTAATGTGCCATTGGTTGAGGCTTTGGAGCAAATGCCCCGTTATGCAAAGTTCATGAAGGACTTGGTGAAAAAGAAGCGGTCGATGAATTGTGAAACTATAAAGATGACTCATCAAGTGAGTGCAATTGTGCACTCAATGGTCCTAAATTGGAAGATCCTGGCACTTTCACAATCCCTTGTACCATTGGAAGTACCGACTTTGCTAAAGCTCTTTGTGATCTTAGGGCAAGTATCAATTTGATGCCTTATTCGGTTTTCAAGACTTTGGGAATTGGGCAACCAAGACCCACGTCTATGAGATTACAAATGGCCGATCGTACTATAAAGAGACTATTGGGTACCATTGATGATGTGTTGGTTCGTGTTGATAAATTCATTCTCCCGACGGATTTTGTTATTCTTGATTGTGAAGTGGACTATGAGGTGCCGATTATTCTGGGTAGAACTTTCCTTGCTACGGGGAAGGCTCTTGTTGATGTGGAAGCTGGTGAACTCAATTTCTAGGTGGGTTATGAAAAGGCGGTGTTCCACATGTACAAATCTATGAGGCAACCGAATAGCAATGAAATGTGTTCGTTTGTGGACTTGGTGACCGATGTGATTATTAATGATACTAGTGCCACGATGAATGTTGATGATACTTTGGAGGCCGTTTAGCTTAACCTTGATGATGACGAGATGGATCGCTATGTGGAATGCGTGAACTCATTGCAAGGAATGGGGTCGAACACTTTTATACCCCGCAAATTGTCCTTGGATCTTGAAAATCGGAAGACTCCTCCAACAAAGCCCTCAATCGAAGAGCCTCCCACTTTCGAGTTAAATCCATTGCCTTTGCATCTCAGGTATGAATTCCTTGGCCCTTGTTCTACTTTACCGGTTATTCTTTCCTCTTGTTTGACTAACGTGAAGGTAGACTCCACATTGGCAGTGCTACAAAAGAGCAAGAAAGCTATTGGATGGACATTGGCGGATATTCGGGGAATAAGCCCCGCATTTTGCATGCACAAGATTAATTTGGAGGAAGATTCCAAACCCTCCATTGAACATCAAAGGAGGCTAAATGAAGCAATGCAAGAGGTGGTCAAAAAGGAGATCATCAAGTGGTTAGATGCAGGGGTTGTTTACCCCATTTCCGATAGTTCGTGGACCTCTCCGGTGCAATGTTTCCCAAAGAAAGTGGGCATGACGGTGGTTACCAATGACAAAAACGAGTTGATTCCTACAAAAATGGTGACCAGGTGGAGAGTGTGTATGGACTATCACAAGCTCAACAAAGTCACAAGGAAGGATCATTTCCCACTTCCCTTCCTAGATCAAATGCTTGATAGGTTGGCCGGTCGTGCTTTCTATTATTTCCTTGATGGGTATTCCGGCTACAATCAAATTCTTATTGCTCCAGAGGATCAAGAGAAGACTACTTTCACATGTCCTTATGGTACTTTCGCATTCTCACAAATGCCATTTGGGTTATGCAATGCATCGACGCCTTTTCAAAGGTGTATGATGGCTATCTTCGTGGACACGGTGGAGGATTTCCTTGAAGTCTTCATGGATGATTTTTTGATGGTCGAGAATTCTTTTGATGATTGCTTGAAAATTTTGGATAAGGTCTTGGCAAGATGTGAAGAGACGAACTTGGTGTTGAATTGGGAGAAATGTCATTTCATGGCTGAGGAAGGCATTTTCCTTGGCTACAAAATTTCAAAGAATGGCATTGAGGTCGACAAGGCAAAAATAGAGGTGATTTCTAAACTTTCACCTCCAACATGTGTGAAGGGAGTGAGGAGTTTTTTGGGTCATGCAGGGTTCTACCGGCGTTTTATAAAGGATTTTTCCAAGATTATCTTATGAGTGGTATTGTACCAGATGAGTTATCTTCAAACCAAAAGAAGAAGCTCAAACGAAATTTCCTAGACTATTATTGGGATGAATCGTACCTCTTCCAGATTTGTACCGATGACACTATTAGAAGATATGTGCCAGAGGAGGAACAAGTTGAAATTCTTGGGGCTTGTCATTCTTCACCCTACGGTGGTCACCATGGAGGAGCAAGAACGGCGGCCAAAGTGTTGAGTTGTGGATTTTATTGGCCTACGCTCTACAAGTACGCAAGTGATCTAGTCAAGAGTTGTGATGAATGTCAAAGAGGTGATGCGATTTCAAAGAAAAATGAGATGCCCCTCACCAACATCTTGAAAATTGAAATTTTTGATGTGTGGGGTATTGATTTTATGGGACCATTTGTAAGCTCTTCTGGGAACACCTACATTTTGGTAGCTATGTATTATGTGTCAAAATGGGTTGAGGCCGTTGCTCTACCCAACAACGAAGCTAGAAGTATGGTGGTATTTTTGAAAAAGAACATCTTCACAAGGTTTGGTACTCCGCGGGCCATTATAAGCGATGGGGGGTCGTATTTTTGCAACAAAGCTTTTGATACCTTGCTTAGCAAGCATGGTGTCACTCATAAAGTCACGACCCCATATCACTCTCAAGAAAGCGAACAAGTGGAAGTCTCCAACCGGGAGATCAAGAGTAGTTTGTCAAAAATAGTGAATGCCAACCGGACGGATTGGTCAAAGAAACTTGATGATGCTTTATGAGCTTATAGGACGGCTTACAAAACACCGATTGGGATGTCTCCATACCGATTAGTGTTTGGGAAAGCTTGTCACCTTCTGGTGGAACTTGAGCACAAAGCCATGTGGGCTTTGAAGAAGCTAAATCTTGAGTGGGATGTTGCCTCCAACTTAAGGGTGGCACAATTGAATGAGCTAGATGAATTTTTGTACCATGCATATACAAGTTCATCCTTATACAAGGAGAAGATGAAGTACCTCCATGACAAGTACATTCAGAACAAGGAGTTTAAAGAAGGTGATCTTGTGTTACTGTTCACTTCTCAGTTACGAATGTTTCCGGGAAAGTTGAAGTCTAAATAGAGTAGCCCGTTTGAAGTTGTGAGAATGACACCCTTTGATGCATTGGACTTGAAGAATAAAAATGATGAAGTGTTTAGAGTCAATGGTCACCGGGTGAAGCACTATCTGGGAAAAGTTGGTGATGGCCACGTAGTGGCAGTGATTCATTTCAAGTGATTGATGATAATCAGCGTCGTGCCGCGACGTTAAACCAGGTGCTTCTTGGGCGGCAACCCATGTTTTTTTTTCTTTTCCTTTTTCTTCTTCTTTAGATAGGTCTTGTTTTATGTTAACTGGTTTTGAAGTGTGTTGCAGGAATGAGTGTGCTTTGCAGGAACTGTGCTCAGGAAAAGTAGCTAAGTGTGAAAAAAGTGCGGAGCGCATATTTATTGTGCGGACCACATAATTTTGAAGGCCACAACAGAAAGGGATCTGCGGCTGCACAATTCTTGTGCAGACCGCAAAACTGGAGATCAAAAAATTACAAACTCCATGAAGTTTTCCTGTAAGAGAAATGGCCAAAGTGCGGCGCACAAGGAAATGTGCAGTCCGCACCAAACTCTGCGGCCTCACTCAAAAATGTGCGGACCGTAGATCAACAAAGGGTAAATGTGTAACAGGTAAAGGAGTGCGGACCGCACATAAAATTGTGTGGCCGCACTCATCTCTTGAACTCTTGCCCTAACCGGTCAAGTATAAATAGTAGACGTCTCACTACTGTTGAGACTTTAAGAACTCTGAACAATTAACACAAAGGCAAATACAGTGCACTCAACTGATTCACGCATATAACACTTATTTCATCATCTTTGATTCTTCCTTAGCATCACTACATTACTGGTATGGTCAATTCATCTTTAAAATTTTCAATTTTCTTAATTTTGTTCATAATTAGTTTAGTTATTTTTAGGCCTAATGTCAAATTCATCATCATGTGAGCTTAAATTTGTGTGGGTAACTTCCTATTTGGTATATGGGGGATGGGTAAATTGTGTATCATGTCTAAATGGCTACTACCATGTCTAAATTGAGCGTGAATTAGAAACCCTAAGAATCTGCCAAATAAATTTTTGAATTGTGCAACCGCACAAGGAATTGTGTGGTACGCAGATCAGTAGGCTAGGGAATTTGATATAGAATTGATTGTGCGGACCGCACTTGAAATTGTGCGGTCCGCAAAAATTCAACCGCGGCCGCAGAAAAGTGTGTGCGGCTGCAGATCAAGCAAATCTCTATCTTCAGAGAGTTGTCATTTTTGAAGTTTCAATTGTGCGACTGCACTCAAAATTATGTGGACCGCACTTCAATTATGCAGGTCGCACTTAAAATTATGCGGACCACAGAACTATCAGTGCGGTTGCACTTCCAAAATTGTGCGGTCCGCACAAGCCCATCTACGGCTGCACCCAAAAATATGCGGACTGCACTTCCCCCAACCTGCATACTATTTATCTATAACTGTCTGATACTTTGAATTTGAACTATAACTAATTCTTGTTTCTATGTATTGTAGACAATGGTTAGATCACGGGGACGAGGTGATACATCCAAGGGGAGGGGTGAACCGTCCCGAGGCCGAGGCAGGGGTACCCTACCACTCTCCGTGCAAAACGTTTTATCTAAAAAGGCAACTGCAGGGGGAGGTAGGGCTGCAGAGCCCTCTGAGTCAAGTTCATACATCCCGTCTAGGGAAGCATCAGAGGGACACTCTGTGGAAGAACGACCTGATGCCCAATCTCCGCCACAACAATTTTCAGGGAGATACCAACTCTGAAATGAGCTTTCCACCTCAGCAAGCACTTCTGAGGGTTCGGATGATGACATTCAGGGTTCTGAACCCTCATCTACTCATGCCCCCACTGCACCAGTCACAGTTGATGATGATAATGATATTCTGGATAACGGTCGGGGGGTGATACCAGAGTTGAAGGCCTGGAGAGGTCAAAGAAGAAGGAAATTTGGGAAGATAGGTTTGTGAGCCTGACTACATTCAACAGGTTTCGAGAGTGGTGGTCGCATAGATCGCTCACACTTGAGCATCAGTTTCTTTTGAAAAACTTGGATAAGTACAATCCAAATGTGGCAAAATAGTTTCGGGAGAGAAAGAGGTGGAAATGGTTCATGTAAAGAGTAGTGGATGCCAAGGAGCACTTAGTCCGGGAGTTCTACGCCAATGTGGCGCACATCAAGAAGGGGAATAAGGTGACTAAGATGAGGAACTTGAAAGTACGATTTGATCAGAGCACCATGAACACTTATTTGGGGCTCGAGGATATGGAGCTGGTGCAGTATTTAGAGAAGTTCACAATGGGTGATGTAGCTCGCCCTTGCCTAGCTGAGATACTAGCAGCTCCAGGACCACCACCACCATGGATCACAGCAGGGGTTCCCATTCAGCGGAACACCCTAAACTTTGAATAAAAAGGGTGGCAAACATTTGTGTGTAGTCGCACAGACCCAAGCTAGAATGAAAACAATCTCCCAATCCCTCGGGCAGTCCTAGTTGCTTCCATCATGGCCGGGTACCCAATCAATATGGGTGCCATCATGTCGGCTAACATGTCTATGGTTGTTGGGCAGGGTGAAAGCTCAAATCCATATCCCAACACTATCACGAAGTATCTTACGGATGCGGGGGTGGAGCCCAAGAGCTTTGATACGAAGGTTAGGACTAAGCAACCCTTCTCCTGGTACTCTCTGAAGGACCCAAAGAACCCCGAAAAACAAGGGTAAGTCGACTACTACCGTAGGCCAGTCTGATGAGCCGTCAGTGGTAGTTGCAGATTCAGCTGCCATGCCTTCCACAGCAGCCAGGCCTTCCATCGTACAGCTACCATACCTCCACCTCTATCTTCAGGGCTATCAGTATCAGTGCCTTCCTCCTCTACTTATCCACTCTCTGCGCTGTGAGTCTCCCAAACACTGGAGAGTCTCAACAACTGGATGCAGACAGCTACTGCTAAGCTGTCTGACCTATCCAGTGATGTTGTAGCTCAGACTTCTACCCCAGCACCTCAGATTCCTCCGTAAGTGGAGGAAACTTTGAAGAAGATATTGGATAATCAGAAGACCATCATGGACACCTTGGTGGCACACGGGGGAGAAATTGAGGAGCTTGGGAAGCAGGTGAAGAAGATGAGGAAATCTCAGGCTTCGAGGAAATCAGTTGACAAATTGAGACGAGAGGTGACCAAGATAGTAGCCGCTGGAGATCTTCCATTTGACTTACTGATGGAGAAAGATCCATCAGTACCAGCAGGACCATCAGCACCATCAGCACCAGTGGCACCAGCTGGCTAGTCTGAGGAGCCAGACCTCGATGTCCATACGGCTGAGGTGGTGCTATAGATGTTCACCAACCCAGCTACTCCCTCAGCAGATAATGATGAGATCCAGTTGGAGGAGCCTGAGGGAGGTGATGCTGCTATGGACACTGAGACCACATAGTGAGTCCTCTCTACTCTTTCCCTTCCTTGTTTTTATTTTGCTAAGCATTGGGGACAATGCTTATTTTTATTCAGAGGGGTGGAGTTTATTTTGATTTGACATTTGACATTGGCCTGGAATAACTTATAACATTCTCTTTTTATTTTTACTTTCATTATGTACATATTCTTCTCTCTCTATTGTTGTATATATATTCTCTTTCCCTTTCTCAATTTGTATATTCATTTATGCTTTCATCAGTTTACTTCATAGCTTCTTTATTTTGTTTTCTCAGTAGTCAATGTTTAGTCTAATAGCTTCTTATTTACTTTAATAGATTCTTTTTAATTTAGTAGTTCTTTTCATGTTTAAGTGATCAATAATCCTTTGGTTTTCTTAATTTCACGATTCTTTCCAAAGGTGGTTTTTGTGTGAACCGGGTGACTCTTCCCAACGATGGATGGCGTTACAACCTTCTTAAGGGATTGAATCCGTTTTTGATGTTTAGGTAAGAACAATAGTAATAATGAATAAGAAGACCTAATTGAGTCGAACTAGAAGAGTCAAGCATGCTTCACTTGGTACCAACACACTTAAATACATGTTTATTATTAAAAACAAGTTCTTGGAAAGAAATAGCTCTAGTTAGTGACCTTTTGACTCTTGTGTTGACTTAAGCAATCATCGAGTGGTTTAGTTGAACCATTAGTGATTTTCAATCTCGAATATGGTTGTTGTGGGCTCTCAACTCTATCCTCTTGAACAATCCAGATGTGTGAGATGTGAGATTTTTTGTTGCAAGTCCAAGTACCCGTGCGAATGGTCTAGAACTTTCCCCGAATGTGTTTCTAGGCAAAATTCTAAGTTTTGCTTGGCTTGAGAAGTGATTGTAGGCTCTCCTTGACCCGTTTTGAAATTTTTCATGACCCACCAATGTTGTTATCCCTAGTCAACCCTTTTGAGCCTAAAACCTTTTTCATTTGATAACCATGTTACAAGCCTTTACCTGTTTTGTAGTGATCCTCTCTTGGCACTCGAGTTTTCCTTAACACTCTTGAGAAACAATTGGCTTAAACATAAGTTTGGGGGAGAGACGAGAAATTTGAAAGTGGTATCAAGGTACAAAAAGAGAAAAGAAATGAAGAAAAGGAAAGGCAAAGAAAAATAAAGAAAGAGCAAAAGAAAAAAATGCAAAAAGAAAGTGAATAAGTTGAAGAGTTGAAAGGATTCAAAGAAAAGCAAAATGCAAAGCATGGAGAAAACAAAGAAGGAGAAACGAATATCATGACCAAGAAAGTGTGGTGTTAAGTCGCTCTAGTTCCCCTAAGGAAAAAGAAAATGACTCAAAGAGTCTGCAAAGCATGAGCCAAAAAGAGAAAATGGAGTGTTTAAGGAAAGATAAACCCATTCTATTCCAACATTTACTACCTTAGTCCAAAAGCCTTCATTACATTCCGAAAAGGCACTATGTGATTTCAAGCCGAGTGAACTTACATTAGTGGTGATTTACATGAGGGGCAAGCATATAGTACTTAGAGCCGTACTTGTGACATTCTTTTGAGAGAGAGATAAGCGAACTTTTCACAAATCCTTGAAGTGAGTGCTACATTCTTAAGTGAGATATGCTAACGGAGAGTAGAGGAGGAGGAGTTTGGGATCCACAATGACCTACATGAAAGAGCGAACTTCCTTGATGAGTAAAGTCAACTCTTGATGCTCTAATGTCACATTAGAACTATTTGTGCTTAAAACTTCAAGTGTTGTGGGTAATTGTTGGTCCCAATTGATGTCTGTTTGATTCACCTTAGATCATCTGGAATAGCTCTTATCTTGTGGATGTAGGAATTACCTTATTTTCTTGAGGACAAGCAAAAGATTAAGTTTGGGGGAGTTGATAAGTGGGAATTTTGACTACTTATTAGCGCCTTTTAGCTTTTGTTTTAGTCCAAAAGTGTCTAATTGTATTCCCGAAAACTGATAAAATATGCTTACCTGCAGGAGTATTGGAAAATGAGCCACTACGATGAAATCCAACTCAAGGAGGAGTGATCTGAACAAGGACAAAAATCAGGCACAGAAGCTCAAGTGCAGATCGTAGATTTCTATCTGCGGCTACAGAATGTGAAGGAAAATCAACAGAGCCCCAGTGCAAAGTGTGGACCGCACAATTATTGTACGGCCGCAGAAGCTACGTAAGAGCCAAAGTGCAGAGAGTTTCATTTCAATATCAAGAAGAAATGCGGACCGCACAATAATTGTGCGGCCGCAGAAATATCTATGCGACCGCACTCAGGAAATGTGTCGTCCGCAGAAGAGCCAGTGCGGCCACACCCAGAATTGTGCGGACCGCAGAACATGAGAGATGCGGACACAATCCAGAATTGTGCGACCGCAGAGTCGACTCTTGTCAAGATCTGAAGAGAAGTGCGGACCGCACATATAATTATGCGGCCGCAGAAACTCCGGAAGGAAAATTTTGTCCGAAAATTTTAGCTTTGTATAAATAGACTACTTTCACGAAATTAGGTCAAGTTTTGAATATTGAAAGTTCTGTAGCCGTTTTTCTTTACCCCTTTAGGCAACTTTAGCTTACCTTGGTGATTTAACTTTGGATTTTTATCTTTTAATCTTGCAATATGAGTTTTATCATCTTTTCTTCTCTATTTTCCTCTATACCCATTATGAGTAGCTAGAGTTTTAGCTAGGGTTGTGACCCAACCCTAGTGTGTGAACCTAATGGGTATTTTATTTATAACTTGTTTATGGTTGGGTGTTTATTATTTAGCCTTGTTCTTGCCTTTAATTGTAGAACTAATGGTTGCAAACATTGGTTTATGCCTATTTGACTTGGTTTCTATTTGAGAAAGAGAGACCTAGTCTAGAAAAACTTGGATAACAAGAATTTGGGATAAAATCAAGAGATTGATAGTCCCAATTAAAGGGTTGAACCTAGAGATAGTAAAATTCGACTTGAGCATTTTATCAGCTGTTTCGTTCAATACCCATTTGGGCTTGAGAAAGCCAAATTGGGCAAAATCACTCTCTTACCGAGAGGTATTGAGTGGGTATTTGAGTGTTGATTGCTATAATACACCCCGACCAACAAAACAAGCTTTAAAGTTTACAATCTGTTAGGCAAACACCTAGGTGAAGGTCACACCCCTAGGACTTTTTATATATTTGAAAACCATCCGAAAATAATATTCTCTAGGTTTATATCTTTAGAATTGTAATCCTTAACTTAATTTTAGAAGTAAAAATAAAACCATATTTGTGGAAGTGCAACCAAAATACTTCACGTGCTTTATCCAAATATATACCATTAATCCCATCTCAGCTCCCTGTGGATTCGATCCCAACTCCTTGGTGGGTATTATTATTGCAATCGACCGTTTCACAACCCCGAATAAAGGTGTGACTTGGACGAGATCATGCGCAACCAAGCTTGCTTATGCGAGCTCGCACCTGCGAGCCAATTTCCGCAAGTGCGATTGCATCAGTAGATAGCAGCAAGTTTCAATTGTTCTAAGTCCAAATTTGATCCGTTAACCATCCGAAACTCACCCGAGTCCCCCGGGACCTCAACCAAATACACCAACAAGTCCTAAAACATCATAAGAACTTATTCGAACCTCTAAATCACATCAAATAACGCTAAAACCACGAATTATGCCCCACACAAGGCATAAATGACATAACGGACGTATTCAAATTTTCAAACTCTGATTCCGACCCCGATATCAAAAAGTCAACTCCTCGGTCAAACTTCCAAACTTAAATTTCCATTTAGCCAATTCAAGCCTAATTTAACTACAGACTGCCAAATAATTTTATGTAGGCATGACAACACAACATAACTGAAAATCTATTAATTCAACCTTAGCCCATAACCTTGGAATTCAATTTCCAACATTCAGAATTTCTTTTCAAGACCTGAATCTCACATCTACACAATGTATAAGTCTGAACAAATAGTATCAAGCCATATCCATAACTCCATATATAATCACATAATATACTACACAACTCGCATACTCGCAGCAGTATTTCTGATCACAGTAACTACTCAAAACCAACCTAGTACTAGTATTAAACCTCATATCCACAAAACCTCGTTCCAAAACCTTCGTACATTGCCGATAATGAAAGAAACACGTGAAATCTCATAACTACTTATCAGATCAATAAGTCAGGGAGCTCTCTCGCCCCAACCAGAACCATAATCACTTTCTAAGCCGACTTTCGATATTATTCTCCCAAATATACCGCAATCAAATCTGATAGTACCCATTATAGGTCCAATAACATTATGTTATCAAACACGACTATTCCATAGACATGCCATGCCAATATAACTCAAGCCCCAAACTGCGCAATCCGTGCACCCAAAAATAGGAAATGTCTCGAAGAAGAGAACCGTTTCGCAAGTTCAACAAGCACCACTACAATCGCAATGCTATGGGCTCATCATATATAGTAGAACCAAAACATACGAATCTAAAACAAGGATCATATCCCAACGTATCCCCGCTGCAATGCATGACCCCATCCAAACACTGGTCCATATGAAATACCTCCAGCTACCATGCTCAAAACCAACAACCGCGCACAATTTGACATCAAGTACCCAAGGTGCATGACCATAACCATGGAGAAGTAGATAGCACAATATACCACAGTCCGGAGAGAACATAACCAAATGCGCAATCAATCATTCAACACCCTAATATCCATTTCGCTCAAATTCCGCTATATGGCCGAAACAGAACCGCACCATGTGTGCTTATAACCAAAAAATCACAACCCCCCGTAGCATAGAGGAGTAACACATAGATCATATCAGAGCACGAATAAGCTTCACTCTAACCGAATGGCACATCCCCCAACAATAGCAGTACGAAGTCGACCAATCTGACCCGGTGTAGAATACACATCCTCATTGGGCCTACCAATGGACCTCAAATCAACTCTGGTCACCCATAAATAGATACATACTCCTCCGAAAGTCCAAAATGACCTAACTGTTACATATACTATCATTTGTATAGCTTTGTCCACATTTCCACAGTTCACAGTGATGAAACAATCTGCTTCTGAGAACTCCTAGTCTCCCAAATTCATAGAACACATGAATCACCATATTTGTTCCCAACTCGAGCGCCCGAATGTCTAACACATCTCTCATACACAATCATCACATTAAGAATACTTTCATAATTCTTCCGTGCCACATAGCAATAATTTGAATATCAGAAGTCTATCAATCAGGCGAATACCGTGATACCAACGAAACATCCGTAGGTCCAAAACACAGTGTGCCCTTTTTGAATGTACACTCTGCTCGGGTAATACCACTAGTGCCAATATTTGAAAATATTTGTTCTCCATAAACTCATTACCTCCCCTTTAAAACTGAATCGTATACTTGCACATGCAAATCCCAATCTCACTCCACTCACCGCCTCTATTAGACTATCCTATGAGAACACAAGATCCTCATTAACACTCTGAGTCACAAGCAAAAATACATACCCGGTTAGTTAGAAACCTTCCATTTGCTCCCATACAGGAGGAAATCACAATACACAACATATTCCCCACACCGTTAGAAAATATCCGATTCAAACCATGGTGGAAACCATCAAGAACCCTTTGAAATTCATTTGCACATAATCAAGCTATCAGATCTAAATTCCTCTAACTTGACCAAGCCACACAGGTCATCAAACCCAAGAATATTACTGCCAAACATCTGTAGAACCTCACCACATCATAATTACCCAAAAAAGCCGAGCATACCATTACCATGTTAGTCTAGCCTACTACCCAGTTGTCCTATTTTCTCCAAGTTTCTTCTGAATAACCCTCAAGTTGACACTTCTCCTTGCCAGAACACTATGATCCTCACCCAAAGCTCGCTACCAGACATCCTAACATAAAACCACACCGCCCTAAGACCCATAAGCCATTGTATTCTTCTTAAGCACCACAAAGTACCACAACCAAGACACCCACTCTGAAGGACCTTATGTGAATTTAAAATTATTTTTTACCTTTCTTAAACTGGAATATAGAATCCATAGTCATACAGAATTACCGCAAGTCCAGGCACCATCAAATGCAAATCTCAGATTTTATCCATACACAAGTTCGGAGAAATTCTCAATTGCTATATATAAACCTCGAACCCATTGGAACTTTCTACCCACTTTGTTCAAATCCATATTGCATCGCCCAAACGGCCCGAAAGACATTTGCCCCATTATCACAACAACACCCAAAGAAGTAATCCTGCCTTAACACCATCAATGAAATTCATACTTCATGCGCACTACATTCTTCAAAATAACAACTTAATCATTCCATGATTTTCATATTTTCATAAAGTGCAGTGTAACCCGTATTCAAAACAATTTCTTACTCGAGTCATCCTCGATCTCCACCTATGCAAGTCATGACTAGCCCATAAGTATGTCTCAGACCAAAACTAAAATTTAACATATAACGATGCAATTGAATTGTCAATAGCTGGCTCCCCCACTTGGCTCTAAGACATGGATTAAAACACTTGATAGCTCACAATACTCATACTCTATTACTGCCATAATACTATAGTCAGTTCAACAAAACTTCTTCTCAAGCTCAGGCAACACCAACCATCAAATGCCTCAATCATCCGCTAAAATCGCATTTATTCTCTTGACACTCAAGTCAACTTTCTCACCCAGATTCAAATTCAAATCTCAACATATACACGTCGCTGGTATAAAAGAAACTCTCCACTCAACATTATAAGGATCACACATACGTAAATTACCCCACATGTGTTAACCTGCCTGCTGGGCCTCAAACTGGCATCTTTCTATACCTTTTTACAGCCACAACTACTACGTAATCACTTAACCTTCTTGAATCCAAACTCATTGACAAGATATGAGAATTTAGTTTGTCCCACAATTTATAAACGTGAAAGATCCTTCAATACACTCATAACTCGAGACTATACGTCAAATCAAGACAGAAATCAAGTACCCAATAGCAAACTCTTAAATCACAAGTAAGCTTTATCTGTCACATTCATCCCATCTGAACACATCCCGCAGTCACGTCATACTTATCTTATAGCCATTCAATCGCTCATTGAGCCACAAATTCTAGCCGTGGGGACATTACCAGACAAATGGGTCCAAATGTACAAGTTCTCACAACCGAAACTGCCAATTCTAAGCTGCGGTCTAAACCTGGCCTCAAGTCCTCCAGACTGGCCTATCACCAAAACACATAATACATATCTCTCACGTTATCCCTGAAATTACAAGTCGGCGATGCACAACTGATACCGAGCGCTCACATGCGCACACGAATGTGTGGAAGGAATTCAAGGAGTTATGCTTTAAGCTAAATCAATTTCGCACGATAAGGAAAGAAAGATGGGAAATTATCCTAAATGCCCTGTAGCCTCTCGAAGATAAGTATGGAAGTCATCATACCGATCCGCAAGACTCTACTAGACACTTGCTCATGACTTGTAGAACCTATGAACCTAGGGCTCTGATACCAAGTTGTCACGATCCAAAATTCACTTAGTCGTGATGGCACCTAACCCAACCCATCAAGTAAGCCAATTAACAACTATCCAATTCAATTAATATTTAACTAACTCTAATATACTCCCAAAGGACTGGTAGTATAAATCATGAGCTTCTATGATTAGAATTTATAAAGCTGGTATGAAATAAATACATCATCTGGTCGAATCCAGCTTCCGTGAACATCAACAGATTTTTATAAATCTAAGGCTACCATGAACAAGGGGCAGCTACGACCGGAACACAGGTACATCTTCAAATCCAGCTTCCGTCGATCACACCAACATCACCATCTAATATATGCACGCAAGGTGCAGAAGTGTAGTATGAGTACAACTGACCCCATGTATTTAATAAATAACAAACCTAACCTTAGGTTGAATGTAGTGACGAGCTGGAACAAAGGTCAGGGTCCAACACCAATAGCCAACAACAGTTCATAACATCATAATAGAAGTAATAAAAGAAGTAGCTCAGAGATAAAATGCTTAGCTCGTTCATAGTTCCAGAAAAATAGTCCCGCTTTTCAAATATATCAGTGAAAACCCAAATCCTTTACCGAAATCACCAATTTATAAGTAAGTTTAAAAGCTGTGATTTTTCCCAAAACTTTTAACAGGTAATCGTTTTATTTTTAAATAACATGAAAATATATCTCTATGCCTACATGTCATTATGTAGGAGAAGTCATGAATGATGCAATATTGTACAACATGAGGAAAAATGCATCTATATGCCTGTATGTCAAGTGTGCATGTCAATGCAATGCAACTCAGTGATAAAACCATGTGCATACCCTCAGAGTATCAATTCACTCAGTCCTCCCAGTCACTCAATCCTCAGAGTCACTCAATCCTCCTAATCGCTTGGCACTCGCACTCAGTAGGTACATGTGCTCACTGGGGGTGTGTACAGACTCCGGAGGGGCTCCTTCAGCCCAAGCGCTATAATCCGCACGGACAACTCCCGTGTTGCACGAACAACTCCCATGCTATATTATAATATCTGGATCCGCACGGACAACTCACGTGTTGCACGGACAACTCACGCGCTATAGCCCAAGCGCCATAATAAGCCAGATCCAGGCATAAATCAATATAATATGCTGCGGCGTGCATCCCGATCCCATAATATCACTCACAATCAGTCCCTCAGTCTCACTCAGTCATCAATCTCTCCAGTCTCTCGGGCTCACAATGTCATGAAACTAGCCCGAAATGATGATATGATGTATCAATAAATAACAACAGAGACTGAGATATGATATGCAATGAATGGACATGAATAAGTGAAAAATTGCAATGTAAGCGAATAACTCAACAGCAGTAATGACCTCAGTAGGTCCAAACAAGATAAGCATATAGTCTAGACATGGTTTCTAACATGAATCACATCTCGATAACTCTAGTACGTAGAGATTTCATGATTACAGATAAGTTCAGGTAACTACATAGTACCACAGAAATAATGGAGTCACAGTTCACACGGTGCATGCCCACACGCCTGTCACCTAGCATGTGCGTCACCTCAACACCAAACACATAACACGTATAATCAGGGTCCATACCCTCAGCTCCAAGATTAGAAGAGTTACTTACCTCGAACAAGCCGAGTCCAATATTGAGCAAGCTAAACAATGCTCCCAAAATTTCATTCTGCACGTATCAACTTCTGAACGGCCCAAATCTAGTCACAATTAATTCAATTCAGTCAACATAAATTATAGGGATTAATTCCAGATAGAAATACTAATTTTCCAACAAAATCCGAAATTGCGCTCAAAAATCGCCCATGGGGCCCACGTCTCGGAACCCTACAAAAGTTACAAAATATGAACGCCCATTCAACCACGAGTCCAACCATACCAAAATTACCAAATTCCGACAACAACTCGACCTTCAAATCCCCAAATCTCATTTTCCAATCTCTAGGCCCAAATCCTCTAATTACACCTCAAAAACACATAATCTAGTCAGAATACTCAATGATAATTCAATATTATTGACTAACAATGATCACAAGTGACTTACCTCAAGTTTTCCCATGAAATCCCTCTGAAACATCGCCCCAAACCGTGTGTTTGAACTCCAAAATGACAAAAATGTTGGACCCTTCTGTTTTTGTAGCCTGCCCAGCGTTTCCGCTTCAGCGAAATACATAACTGCATCTGTGGTCTCGTAGATGCGAGGTCCTCCCCACTTCGGCGGACAAAAGGTCCTCTTCTGCGGCTTCACATTTGCGGAACCCAAGCCGCTTCTGCGATGAGGCCCCTCCGCTCTCACTTCCGCTTCTGCGATCAACTCGTTGCAGGTGCGAGTCCGCTTATACAGTCCTGCATGCGCACCTGTGACCCCTGCCCTTGCCAAGCCAATTCCACTTCTGCGCAACCAAGCTCACTTCTGCGAGCTCGCACCTACGAGCTAATTTCCGCAGGTGCAATTGCATTAGTAGACAGCAGCAAGTTTCAATTGTTCTAAGTCCAAATTTGATCCGTTAACCATCCGAAACTCACCCGAGGCCCCCAGGACCTCAACCAAATACACCAACAAGTCCTAAAACATCATCTTATTTGAACCTCTAAATCACATCAAATAACGCTAAAATCACGAATCATACCCCAATTCAAGTTTAATGAAACTAAGGATTTTGAACTTCTACATTCGATGCCGGAACTTATCAAATCAAGTCTGATTGACCTCAAATTTTACACACAATACATAAATGACATAACAGACATATTAAAATTTCCAAAATCGAATTCCGACCCTGATATCAAAAAGTCAATTCCCCGGTCAAACTTTCAAACTTAAATTTCTATTTTTAGCCAATTCAAGCCTAATTTAACTACGGACTTCCAAATAATTTTCCGGACACGCTCCTAAGTCCAAAATCATCATACGGAGCTATTGGAATCATTAAAACTCTATTCCGTGGTCGTTTAAACATAGTCAACATCGTCAACTATTTCAACTTAAGCTTTAAATCTTGGAACTAAGTGTTCCAATTCATTCTGAACCCTCTCCGACGAGTCACATAATTATAATTGAACACATGATAAGCAGTAAATGGGGGAACATGGCTGTAATACCCAAAACGACCGACCGGGTCGTTACAGGTTTTGACTGACTATTGCTCTAAATGGGTAGAAGTAGGAGTATTCGCCTAAATATGTGAACAGGAAGTGATCGCCTTCATATGGAAAAACATCGTATGTCGATTCAGCCTCCACAAAGAGATCAGCTACAACAACGAACCCAATTTACAGGAAAGAAAGTCGCTAAATTTTTTGAAAAATGGAATATCAAAAGAATACTCTCAACGCCATATAGCAGAGTCCTCTAATAAGTCGATACTAAACATCATGAAGAAAAAACTTGAAAATGCCAAAGGGATGTGGCTGGAAATATTACCACAAGTACTCTAGGCCTACCAAACAACGCCAAAGACAAGCACAGGAGGGGCGCTTTACTCATTAGTCTATGGGACTGATGCAGTAATACCGGTCGAAGTCGAGGAGCCCAACCTAAGATACTCCCACGAGAGCGAACCAGGGAATGATGAAAGCAGAAGGCAGGAGCTCGACGAAGCCGAAGAACGAAGAGATATGGCCTACGTAAGTATGATCGCCCAAAAACAACAAGCAGAACGCTATTATAACAAAAAGGCAAAGGTCAGGACACTCAAAGTCAGGGACTATGTGCTTAAAGATAAAACACAAGCAAGAAAAGACCCACGGGAAGGTAAACTGGGAATAAATTGAGACGGCCCGTACAAAACCATGGAAACATCAAACAAAGGGTCATTCCAACTAGAAACAATGTAAGGAAAGCTACTACCAAACGACTGGAATATTACCCACCTTAAGTATTTCAACTTTTAAGAGACAAAGCGTCCCCCAAGTTGTACTCTTTTTCCCCTCACTTGAGTTTTGTCTCAATTGGGTTTTCTCAAGGAGGTTTTTAACAAGGCAACGAAATGGACACTTCAGGTCGAAGTACGCACGGATAGAGGCACAAGACGGCTAGTTCATTTTCCGACTTCTCAAGACTTCTCCAGGCCGACCAATGAAGGGACTAGATAAACTGGGACTGGGACTGGAACGCTAGCCAATGCCTGAAAAAAGATGTAAATTTCTCCAAGTGTATGAACAAAGAACAAATGCATGAAGTTTATTTCTATTTCTCCGGATATACAACCAAGGCAACATCGCCTTAAAAGTTCACAACGTCGACAAATTCTGCACCTAGAGACATATATAACTAAACATAGGTTATATTCGACCTCATTCGAATTAACACCTAAACTGGCCCCCAGCCATAACAACATAGGTTATATTCGACCCCGTTCGAATTAACACCTAACTAGCCCTCGACCATAATTAAACAGAGGTTTATATTCGACCTCGTTCGAATTAATACCTAAACTGGCCCCCAGCCATAACAATATAGGTTATATTAGCCCTCGTTCGAATTAACACCTAACTAGCCCTTGGCCATAACCAAACAGAGGTTATATTCGACCTCGTTCAAATTAACACCCAACTGGCCCTCGACCATAATTAAACAGAGGTATATATTAGACCTCGTTCGAATATATTAGACCTCGTTCGAATTAATGCCTAAATTGTCCCCCGGCCATAATTAAACAGAGGTATATATTAGACCTCGTTCGAATTAACACCTAAACTGCCCCCCGGCCATAACAACAAAGGTTATATTCGACCTCGTTCGAATTAACACCTAACTGGCCCTCGGCCATAACCAAACACGGTTTATATTCGACCCTGTTCGAATCAACACCTAACTAGCCCTCGGCCGTAATTAAACTTAGGATGTGTTCAACCTCATTCGAACTAAACGATTAGGGCCAAGAAAATCAAAAAACATACAAGCCCGAACCAAAGAAAAAGAATTAGGTACAAGAAAAGAAAAACTATTGGTCGCCACCAGGAGCATCAGTGCCATCGGCTTGACCATCTGCCCCCTCAGGGTACGCATCCTCGTACCAGGCATCCTCTTCAATCTGATCCACATCTGCATCCCTCTCATCGTTACCAGCCTTTGACATAACAGGATTATATCCGCAAGTGATTCAAGCTTCACGGGCCTTAACATGAGCATCTTCAAGGGCGTCCCTAGGAACAGACCCCGCCGTATGCAAATATCGAAACGCGTCCAACTGGGCCTCAGCGTGAATCCATTCCTCGTACAATCCCCGAGAAATGCTCAGAAAATCTAAAGTGTAAGAAGACGACGGTCATGCAAGCATTTGAGCCTTCGCGGCCTCTAAGGCGGCCACCTAGTCCTGAAGGAGGGAGTTGCCTTTCTCCAACTCCCCAATCCTCTCATCAAGCCGCTCTTCTTTATGCCTAGCCGTCTCCAAGTCATTTTTTCGCTCAGAGCGAAGAATACGGATCACTACCTCCAAAGCTTCCGCCTTCCTCAGATCCCCTGACCGAACAAACTCAGCATTCTCAAGGTCCTCTGCCTTCTCGGAAACCTCGCCGCTTAGAGAATCTGCTTTGAATTGCCACTCCTCAAGTTAGGCGCGTAGAGAAGCCACTTGGGCTTGAAGGTCGCCGCACTAGGCTTTGACCCCCCCTGCTAACCTCAAGCTCTTCCTCTTTATTTCTTAGCGTCCCATCGAGGACGCTGCACTTTTCGATGACCCTCAACAACTCGCCATCCTTCTCCTTCAATTCATCTCGAAGAGCCTGGAAATTACCGGTCTTACCAAACCGCCTATAAATTTCCCGATGCTTGCCATGGTACTCGCGGTATTTTCGCTGCAACTTCATAAAAATAGCCTTACGCTGCTCCTCTCTTCGGGCGCTTTCAATTTTCAAGATCACGGTCTAGAAAAGAAAGAAAGAAAACAGAGTAAGAATAAAGCCTAAACATTGAGCATAATGAACATAAGCGTCGAAAAACTTACCCCGAGAGAGAGGCTAGCTATGCTCCTCGATAAGGTAGCATCTTTCAGCTCTTGGAGAGTTCGACTCTCCACATCAGAACAAAGGGGACCGAGGGCAGGAACCACGTTCTTAGTATCTTTCAATAAATTTCGATCCATGGGGATCACAATGGTCTGTGTGGACCCCTATAGTCTCACCTCCAGGTAAGTAAATCCCTCATCCATCATCCTCATCTAGTCAGCATCGAGATCAGAACCCATCTCGTAGCCATCCTTGGCAACGCCTTTGCCTCTCTCCTCGGCCAGCAAAGAAGCATCGTTAGCCGGCTGCAAAGTCGACGGTCCCTCATGCCGTAAATTATCAGAAGCCGCAACGGTTGGCCCTTCGGCTCTTACCGCCAATATCGAAACAGTAGATGCCTGCTCAACGTTGTCCTCGAGTGTAATGGCCATCATCCCACAGATGACAAAATCATCCCGTGATGAATCCACAACCCGGGCGACCCAATCACCGACGTCCACTAATCTTCTCTTATGAGGAACCAAATTCCCACCGCTCGGCGACTCCTCCCCCTCATCCACTAGACGGTACAAAGGAGAAGCTGGTAGCTCCACTGTCAAAATATCCGCAGGCGGAGTAGATACCGATGTTGAGGCAGCAGTAGATGGGGCCGAAGACCGATCAGACCTGGCCGCGGTTGAGGAAGGAACATAGGCAGATGATCAAGTAGGTCTAGCCGCGGCCATAGCGGAAATATACACCAAATAGGAGGCAGCCTTTCTCTTACAAAACACAGGAGGATGAGCCCTCGGCCTCCTCGAAGATCCTCGAGCTGAAAAAGAAAAAAAAGAAAAGCAAGGTTATCATCACTACCAAGAGCAAACTACAATAAGTAGGCGACCATGAGGCCAAAAAACAAAAAAATATATAGAGAAACTCATCGGCTAAGGAAGGAGCAGGCCTCTTGAAAAAGCCCGGCCACTCACGAATTCCCACAATGTGAGGTAGAATCCGGCCAACCCAGTTAGAAATGTCCCCGACCAAAAGAGGGGGTGTAGTCGTGGCTGCACAAAGAAGAGATAAAATTTCAGAGCCTACGACTAAAGCAGACAGATCAAATGTTTTAACAAGAGAAGAATAAACACTTACGAGTGTAGTTCTAAGTCTCAGGGAAGCCATCCGCGTTAGCCACCACGTCTTCGGTTCTGACAAAAAAGAAGTTGTTCCAGAAGTGACGACTTGCCTTGTCGTCCATCTTCACCACCTGGCATTTGCCTCCCCGATAGCGAAGGTTCAACATTGCTTCCCTATAGAAACTAGGGGTGAAGAGATGCATCGGATGTCTCAGTATGATCTCGACCCCGGCTAACTCCGCAAATTTAGTAAGCATCCTAATGAGCTTGTAGATATATGGGGCGAGTTGAGCTGGGCACACGCCATAGTAGCAACAGAATTCCTCTGCCAATGGGAGAAGAGGAAGAGCATAGCCGATCTGGAAGGGATATGCATAAAATGCGTAATACCCGGGGCGGTGGACTTGTACCACATCACGCCCTGCTGGGACCAAATCGATGCGGGCAGGAATGTTGAATTTTGACCTAAGCTCTGCTAGGTCGGCCCTTTCATAGTCGACTCAGAAACCTCAGGCTCGTCTTCAGGCGCCTTCGAAAAATCAGACCTAACTTTCTCGCTACGAGGAATTATTTCCTCCACCGTAGGAAAGTTCTCATCTTCAATGGCGATAGAGCGCCATTAGTGTGAGGAGGCATAAACACCGCCAAAGGGACAAGGTCAGTTCCCACAACGTAACCAGAGGATGCATTAGCCATATTTTTGATGAGAAAGAGGGATTGAAAGCAACGGGAAGCACTAAGACTAGGAAAAAAAACACACAACGAGGGAGAAGGGAGAAGAAATCTCAAGGTTTTGATGAGGAAAACACGTAAAAAAACAAATGAATGCCATAATGATGAATGATGTCGTGACGTCATTCTAGCACAGAAACGACGCAACCCTAAAAGTTGTGGCTCTCAAAAGGCCACATTGTCGTCTCATCCCAAGCTTAACTGCCTGACCCACTCGTCCACTATCCTCGACCATAACCAACAAAGTCCACTCATCAAGGTCGTCTGAGGACGATCTTAATAAGCGGAGGGACTAACTTTATAGGTCGAAATCTACTACGGAATATTTAGGGCGAGAAAGTATTGAGGAAAAATCAATCGAGGTCGATCAGAAAATGGCGAAGCTCGTGGTCGGGATGCTTATAATGGTCGAGGACGAAGTCCGCAGAAAGAACCGTAACGGCTAGTTTTTAGAATAGGATAATAGAGGGAATATTCTAAAGAATATTCTCTGCACATGTACTATTAGGGTTTATTAGGGATGTGTCCCATATAAAGAAGACAAAAAATAAGGACAGGGGATCTGTAATATTGATCTAATAAGATCAATTTTCTAAGAAAGATTCTCTCTCTCTCTAGCAAAGATACAAGCATTACCTTTTCATCAAGATTCTTGTTCATATTATTCCATACTTTTTCGTCAGCTCCGAGAATAAATCAAACATTCTAGGATTTATCTGTCACTCATCATTGTCAGGAGGAATAATCATCTAATCCATTCTTTATTGGGTGAATCACTCATCATATTTATTTAAATGTCATTTATTGCTAGTTACTCGTCCATTATTTCTCATACTTTATGAATATTTAGTGCATGTTATTGTCAATCTCCTATTAGATCTGTCCCACATTATCCACGCTTTCAAGATCCGCATTTAGAGATATTATCGTTAACTAGATTTAACCCATCATTATATAAATATGATAGTTTTAACCGAAAGTTATACTTTTTGGTCAAGCAATTAGTTATATGACAATTCAATTTCAATGCATGATTTTAGAATATTAGTTAGTTCTCCATTGTCGGACCTAATTAGAAATATTAATGGCTTCATGATTTTTACTTTGAAAAAGCTACACTATATCCCATTAATTTTTTGTTAATGACTTGTGAGAACCATTGGATCGTTCTAATTTGCTTGTGATCACAATTGAATATTTTTGGATTATAAACTCGGGTAACAAAATTACCTAAGTTAAGGTGGATTATACATGGAGAGAGACGACAGAAAAAAAAAAAAGGAAAAAGGAGAGGAGAAAAAAAAAGTGTAATTGAATTCCCTAATTAAGGCACTAATAATGGATTGTATATAATTTGTAAGTAATCCTTGTTTAGGGCGGGTAATATACAAAACTAGGACATTTTAGGTAAATAAGTTTCAAATATTTATGGCAAAATACATAAGTTACCACTTGACTTATGGCCCAAATCCCCGTTACATACTTTCTGGGAACGAATATTACTTTACATACCCAACCTTTCCAAAGTGTATCTAAGACACACCATTTTTTCTTAACCAATTTTTCAGAATATGTGTAATATCACGCACCTATAAGGTCGTGACACATGCTAAAAAATTTTAAACAATAAAATACTTAAATTTATAATTATACCCATAACACCTTCTCTCGTCTCTTTCTCTTTTGCAAGGTATGTACAACCAGTGCTACAATAATGGCAGCCACCATAAATCAGAAGCTACCACAACAATGGCAGCCACCATAAGATTCCTCCATCTATGCCCCAAAACCAAACCTATTTTCCCTCGTTTCTTCTCTTCTTCATCAAATCTTGAATTCCCCCATGCCCCAACCACCCCTTCTGAACCACTCCACCACCAATAATAAACACAATCTCTACCCCCTAAACCCTTCTCGTTTTCCTCCATGATTAACATGTCATAATAGTAACAAATCTTGAAGATGAAGGAAATAGAACTGAAGAATTGTATAATTTCAGCTATTTTCAAGAAATATAATTCTTTTTTCGGTTTATGTAAAGTGGGTCTTAATGGTAGAAAAAGAAGCAAAAGAATTTTTGTAGCCCCTATTAAAGAACATTTACAGCAAGTTATTTGATTAATTCTTTATGATGGGTTTAATAGATTAGTAAATTACATGTTAAAAAGATGAAAAAAGGGGGAAGAGGTTGGGAGAAAACATAGAGGAAAACGGGGAGAGGGGGTATGTGATGAAGAAGAAGAGAAGGAGAGGGTGGGGTTATGGGGACCCACTAATTAAAAATATATATATAAAATTTTGACACGTGGCACTTAAACATATTTGGGAATATTTTTTCAAAGGGTTCACGCTCTTATCTCTGTTGTTACGCACGCGCGTGCCACGTAGCAAAAGTGGTATGTCTTAGATACACTTTGGAAAGGTTAGGTGTGTAAAATAATATTCGTTCCCAGAAAGTGTCTAACAAGGATTTGGGCTATATGTAAAGTGGCTACTTATGTATTTTACCAATATTTATTGGGGTATTTGCACCTATACCCAGTTTTTGGGTCACATTTTAACATATACCCGCTTTGCAAAAAAAATTACAAGCATACCCACTTTTCGGGTAACTTCAGGCATACGGGCCTGAAATAGCAAAAATTTATGTTCGAAGTTTGAATTTTAGGATTTTTTGCCTGAAGTGTAGCCTTATCAAAGCAAAACTTCAGATATTTTTGCCTGAAGTTTGGCCTGACTTGCAAAGGCAATCACGCAAACTTCAGTTTATAGTGCAAGGGCAAACTTCAGTTTTCCCTCACTTCATAGTGCAAACTTCAGACAAATTAGTCTAAAATTCTTCAATTTGTAGTGCAAACTTCAGGAACTTCAGTTCATAGTGTAAGGGCAAACTTTAGTTTTCCCTCACTTCATAGTGCAAACTTCAGACAAATTAGTCTAAAGTTCTTCAATTTGTAGTGAAAACTTTAGAAACTTCAGTTTATAGTGCAAGAGCAAACTTCAGTTTCCCCTCACTTCATAGTGCAAACTTCAGACAAATTAGTTTGAAGTTCTTCAATTTGTAGTGCAAACTTCAGGAACTTCAGTTTATAGTGCAAAGGCAAACTTCAGTTTCCTCTCACTTCATAGTGCAAATTTCAGACAAATTAGTCTGAAGTTCTTCAATTTGTAATGCAAACTTCAGGACAAATTAACTTTTCAGTGTAACTAAGAGCTGGTTTGGCATCACATCGGGCTTTACCTCATGGGGAATTCTTCATGTTCTTCATACTGGATTTGAAACTTCTGTATATTCAGTATGAGATAAACACATAACAAGATGAACTAGAGAGTATCTGTTGCGCTCTCGGTGCATTTGGATTTGTATCTCGAGCTTGCAAAATAAAGGATTGTAAAATTTACAGAAGCTCACGCTTTACCTTCTATTGACAGGGTTTCTGAATTCAAATAGAGAACAATAACAATACTCTATTTTGTTATTTTATGACAGTATTTGATCAAATGTAGGTTAAGTTGTTAATTTGACTTCATATTTTATTAGTGAATATATTAAAGTAGTGATTGAAAAGTTAATTTGATAGATAAGAAGAGTAGTAAGAAAGGAGCGCATAGGTCGAAGAAGAAGAAGAAGCGTCTGAAGTTATTAAAATTAGGGTATATGTTAAATAATTTTAAAAATATGGGTATATATTAAATGGGGGCGACCAATAGTGAAATTTTTACATATTTATTAGCCATAATGCTGGCGTGTAATCTTTTCCCCAAAACTTATCCTATTTTGTGCAAATAGCCCTTATTATACTACTATTTCATTTTTTTTCTCTAACGTGGACATAAATAGACTTTTAAACGAATAGCAACTTCCGTGTCTAGCTAAAAATACTCTCCATTTTCTCCGAACAATTTCCGACCAACAATGAAGATCATGGTAGCCATCAAACGTGTCGTTGATTACGCCGTCAAAATCCGAGTTAAACCGGACAAGGTACAATCTTTAACAATTTCATTTGATTGAATTTTCATTTTTTTGGGGTGTAATTTTAATTGACAATTGTTTTAATGTTGGGACTGAAGAGTGGAGTAGAGACCAAAAACGTGAAGATGTCAATGAACCCATTTTGTGAAATAGCTTTAGAAGAAGCTTTAAGGATTAAACAATCCGGTTTGGCTTCAGAAGTGGTGGCTGTTAGTATTGGGCCGGTTCAGTTTTCGGAAACTTTAAGAACCGGGTTAGCTATGGGAGCAGACCGGGCAATTCATGTTGAAGCACCTGAGAATATATATCCACTTACAATTGCTAAGATTCTTAAAGCTCTTGTTGATGTTGAAAAGCCTGGTCTTCTTCTTCTTGGCAAACAGGTATGATTTTGATGTAAAGATTTGAGCTTTTATTCTGCTTTTGTTTGTCATTTTGTGTACAAACAATTGTTTGGTATATTAGGCTAGTAAGATAAATCTGATTACTCGATACATGTGCTGGTGGAAGGTAGCAAATATCCGGCGGCATAGTTGTCTTTGGAGATTATGTTTTGGATCATTTCCAGTGTTTGGTTGGGTATAAACACAAGTCACATAATGGAAGATAAGTTACAATTATAGTGTTTTGATGATATTCTTTAGTGTTATAGAATGACATAATGTTTAAGAGTTTGTTGAATCAAGTAATATGAAGTAAGAGTTGGAGATATTTGTAAAAGAAAATGAATTCTGCTCATAAGTGAAGGTAAGTCATTTATCCCTTTTTGTGGAAAATATTTTCTTTTGGGAACACGTTTGCAACACTTAAGGCAATCAAACACTAGAAAATGACCAAATAAGAGAAAATGTTTTCTGCCAAACCAAGTATATCCTTAGTTTTTGACTGATAAGGTATAAATGGAACAAGTCTTGGTTTTTGTGGAGTTACTATCTGCTATTCTCTGTGTTTTCTTGGTTATTTTCTTCGTTTTTCTTTTCCAGTTTTTTTTTCTTGGATTTCAGTCAGTTTGTATGTCTAATATTGTGATTTTTATGTAGGCAATTGACAATGATCAAAACCAGACGGGCCAAATGGTTGCAGGACTTCTCAGATGGCCACAGGGAACTTTTGCCTCTAAGGTTGGTATCATTTCTGCATAAGGAAAGAGCTAAAGAGATTCAAAGATTGTGATTCTGCAATCCCTATTTGGTCTAAGTTGGTTTAGATCACCTCTACTTCAGTCAAGGGCGGAGCTAGCCTTGCGGTTGCGGCTTCGGCCGAACCCAGTACCTTTGGTTCAAATCCTATAATTGTCTTAAGAAATCCATTCAATATTATATAAATTATTAATTTAGAACCCGGTGACTTAAACTGATTGGAAATAAGAACTCATAAGCTTCAAATTCTGGCTCCACCTCTGACTTTAGTGTTTGTATTTTGAGTACCTCTTGGACATTGCGTCCAAGTATCCAACACTTTCAAACTGCTTCTTTTGGTTCGCTTCTGCCTTCTTTATATCTGCCTCTTGAGCACCTCTTGAACCCGTCTGCTCATATGTATGAAGCTAATCAGATATAAGACGATATCTATCATTTAGCTGTTTGCTTTATGAGCCGTCTAATCTACAAACCAAGTTAGTTTTATACTTCTGTTCATACAAGAGGATTTGTCTGATCTCATGCAATCAGCACTTTTCCGAGCAAAAAAATTATCAAACAATCATCAGTCTTCCAAAATCCATCTCGCCTTTCAACTATAGTTTCTTTACTATCATGTCCAGCTGGCTTGTTTAGGGCTTCAATCTCACTATGATGCTTCTGTTAGGTTGTGCTGGACAAAGAAAAGCAGGTGGCTACAGTTGACAGAGAAGTTGATGGCGGTATTGAGACATTGTGTTTGGATTTGCCTGCAGTAATCACGTAAGTGTCAATCCAGTTACTCCAAAGACTTGTATGTTCACTACGGAAACACTTAGAAGTATGTCTTCTGGATAGGAAAAAGATGTGAAAGTAGGTCCTTTGGGGCATCTTAAAACAAATAGGATTTTAACTAATTCAATCTCAAATTAAGATGCATAAGCTTCAACTATTGTTTTATTTTTTGATAATTAATAAGGAAAACGTTAACTCTTGTTTTTATTTGATTGCTTTAGTTCTCACTTCTCTGATATTAAGTATTTTACTGACAAGTCGTGAAGCGGACTTCTCTCAAAACTAAATGTATAATTAAGTGGATCAAACAAAGAAATCCGCCTCCCTATTTCCCCTGTTTTCAGTTTCCCAAACTTTTTCTGCACCAGAAACAGGATACTGCTATAGCTAGGAAATATTTACACTGTCAAAACTGTTTAGTCAGTATCGGACGTAAGAATCCAGTTTGCTGATAGTCAGAGTGAGATGCTTTTACATAGTTATTTAGCATGAAAACGGTTAGATGTGATAAGCAAGCTCTGAAATAGTCCGTAAACCCTTTTTGTCCCTCGCTCTAAGCTCTTTAAAAAGCTCCATGTTTTATGACATCGATAGCATCATTTCAATATTGAAGTATCAATAGAATTAGTCGATTTAGTTTTCCAGGAGATTTGAGAAGCAAATCTTTTGATAATGGGCTTTTAAAATCCATATCTAAGATTAGTTATGTGGTGATATTCCAAAAAAAAAACTAATTTTATTATTTCTGAATGGTATGGGGTCCTCGGGCAACGATAATATTATACCACTCGGTCGATTAATCTAAATCATAGACTTTGAGTCTTCGACAGATGTTAGAAACTACAGTCAGCTACTAACTTATCTTTCTACTTTATTTATCTTCTCTGCTAAAGATACCTAAGTTACCATTATTAGTTGGATATTAGATCTGTGTACTTATGACTTCTCTGTTGTGGACACAGCACTGACTTGAGACTGAACCAGCCAAGATATGCAACACTCCCGAACATAATGAAAGCAAAGTCGAAGCCAATAAAGAAATTCACACCACAGGACTTGAACGTGGAGATCAAATCCGACTTTGAAGTAGTTGAAGTAACCGAACCTCCCAAAAGAAAAGCAGGTCTCATACTTTCTTCTGTGGATGAGCTGATTGACAAGCTGAAGATTGAAGCACGCGTAATTTGAGTGTACTAGCAGAGTTGTTTGCTGCATTTTCGTCTCTTGAGCTGATTGACAAGCTGAAGAATGAAGCACACTTAATTTGAGTGTACTAGCAGTTGTTTGCTGCATTTTCGTCTCTCGAGCTGATTGACAAGGTGAAGAATGAAGCGCGCGTAGTTTGTGTGCTAACAGTTGTTCACTGCAAATTTCATGTCTTTTACACCGAATGTTTCTCTTTGTTAACTTCCAACAATGTAGCATGTAATAACAATGATCACATAATGGAAAAGATCCCATCTACTTTCTTTCATTTCAAATATATCTAACTACTTCTATCATAAAGCTAGAGAATATTATGTACTACTCCTTCCGTCTCAAATTATTTGTTGTATTTTTCTTTTACACGCCCCTTAAAAAAATACCATTAATTAGAAGGAGTTTTAGACAATTTAACCCTTATTTATGTCTTAAGATATAATTTCTCTTTGGTGAATATTTACTCTTTATGTGCTATCTTCATTTTCAAGAAAAATTATTAATTTTGTCTTGACTTTTAAAATGACTAATAATTTGAGACAACTATTTTAAAAAATTAAGACAAATAAGTTGAGACAGAAGGAGTATCATCTTGGGTTTTTTGGATTGTAAGTAGCTTTTAATCAACTTAATATGTAATAGCGTTGACTAGACTAATTCAGAAGTTAGTTAGAATTAATTGTCAACCACGTTGTGGCTACCTTTATCAAAAATTACTTCATCTGATCCATAATAAGTGGTCTTTTGGCCTGTTTATTTTGGTTCAAAATTGCATAATCAAGAAAAAATTAATTTTATGTTTTCAAAATTTGCTTATTTGTATATTCCAATGTATCAAGTTAACAATTAATTAAGGGTAATTTAGTAAATACATGTGATGATCCGAAATGTCATCTTTAAATTTAATGTTCATTTTTGTGTTCTGAGACCTTGAATAGCACCTTTCAGCATTCCTTGACTTGCGTGCACAGTCCGTAAATTTTTTCGAAAAGTTTTTATGTGAAAATAAAATTGATTTTAATGTGAAATTGAGCTTCAAAACTCATTTGAGTTGATTTCGGTCAACGTTTTGAGCAAACGGACTCGGATCAGTGTTCTGACTATCCCTGTAGGTTTGTATCATGATTTGGGACTTGGGCGTATGCCCAGAATCGAATTCGGAAGTCCCTAACTTGAATTATCGCCATTTGACAGAAACTAGAAATAAGGTTTAAATAATTTCTAAATTGGCCATAATTAGATTTTTGTTGATACCGGGTCCCGATTTGGATTCCGAGAGTTCGATCAGCTTCGTAACAATATTTTGTAACTTGTGTACTAAAGTTAAAGTTATTCCGAGGTGTGTAGGCATGTTTTCCATTAGTTTCTGAAAAAAATTGAAAGGTTTGATTTTATAAAGCTTGAATTTCTAAAGTTTGACCGGAGATTTGACTTTTGAGCAAACGACTCCAGAATAAAATTTTAATGATTCCAATAATTTCGTATGGTGATTTTGGACTTAGGCGCATGTCCGAATTTGGATTTGGATGTGCGTAGGACAATTCGGTAAAAATAGAAGATTTTTGGAAAGTTTGACCGGAGATTTGACTTTTGAGCAAATGACTCCGGAATGGAATTTTGATGATTTCAATAGCTTTGTATGGTGATTTCGGACTTAGGCGCACGTTCGGATTTGGATTTGGATGTCCGTAGGACAATTCGACGCATTTTGGCGAAAGTTGAAAAATAGAAGATTTTTGAAAAGTTTGAAGGGGAGTTGACTTTATTGATATCGGGGTCAAAATTCTCTTTTGAAATTGAAATACCTCCGTTATATTATTTATGACTTGTACGCCAAATTTTAAGTCATTCCGGATTCATTTAACACGTTTCGGCACGAGTTTTGTAAATTGAAAAGTTTGAAACTCACAAGTCCGATCGAGGTGTGAATTATAATTTCGACATTGTTTGACGTGATTTGAAACCCCGAGTAAATCCGTATTATGTTTCGGTACTTGTTGAAATATTCGGACGAGGTCCCGAGGGGCTCGGGTGAGTTTCGGATTGGTTTCGGACCATTTTTAGGCCATTTTTAACTGCTGGTTTTTGGCTACAACAGTGTGCGAATTTCTGATGCACATAGCTGATTTTGGAAGCTTATATATTGTAATCTATAAGGAATCTAGAGATTATCAAAACACAAAAATTGTAGCCCTTTGCTTCTAGTTCCCAAAAAAGTAAACCATTCATCATTTGGGCATTTGTACAGAAAGTTATGATCGATTTATTGAAGGCCAGTACTGCAGTTTTCAGCTACAACAGTGTGCGAATTTCTGATGCACATAACTGACTTTGGAAGCTTATATCTCGCAATCTATAAGGAATTTGGAGATTTTTAAAACATAAAAACTATAGCCCTTTGATTCTAGTTTTCAGAAATGTAAACCATTTATCATGTGGACATTTGTACAGAAAGTTATGATCGATTTACTGAAGGTTGGTAGCAGTTTTTGTTTGCCTGAAAATATGAGACAGTCGCATTTCACACATGCGACATGCCTAGGCAGAATGCTTAAAATCGAAAGTTTGCCATTTTTACTCATTTTTGAGTTTTGAGTTTTGAGTCTCGGATTTGGGCGATTCCAAAGGGATTTTTCACGAATTTGACTTGGGTAAGTGTTCTCTATCTGCAAGTGATTGTATTTCATAAATCCATGTCAATATTCATCATTTATTTCGGATTTAGATGGAAGAAATTGGGATTTTTGTAAAACTTTTTTAAAACGAAAATTTCGGATTTGAAAGACAATCCGATGTTGGAATTCGATAATTTTTATATGGTTGGACTCGTCTCAGAATGGGTGTTCGGATTTCGTGAGCTTTTTCGAGATTCGAGACGTGGGTCCCACCGTTGGTTTTTGAGATGAATTTCGGATTTTAATCCGAAAAATCTGTAATTTCATATGGAATTAATTCTTACGATTCATGTTGAGTGTATTGAATTGTTTATGACTAGATTTGAAGCTTTCGGATACCAATTCGCAAGGAAAAAGGTTTATTAGAATCTTGAATTTGGTTGCGAAGCGAGGTAAGTGTCGTGGTTAACCTTGACTTGAGAGAACAGAACCATGAATTATTTGTTCAGTGAATTTTGTGTGTAATGACGTATAGGTGAGGTGACGAGTGCCTATATATCGTCAAATTGACTGTTTGCATATTTATCTAATAATCATAAATTATTTTAAATCATGAATTAATTATTATATTAATTATTTCTCTCATATTCCTTGTCCAATATTATGTCTTGAATTCATGCTATAATTGCTACATGTTTATTTGAATTATGTGTCTTAATTGTTACTTGACATTTAGCACATTAAATATTAAATTGTCTATTTTCTCCGTAATTTTCACAATTAATTGCTACTTGTCATTACTTTTTTTTCAAATAAATTATAATCATTGTATGCCTTGTTGCCTAATAATTTCTTATTTAATGTGATATTTATTGGGATATTTTTACATTTAAGAGTTGTTAAATTATATTGTTGGAGCGGGTTGCACGCCGCAACGAATTTATTTTAAGTTTATATTGTTGGAGCAGGTTGCACGCCGCAATGAATTTATTGAAAGTTTATATTGTTGGAGCAGGTTGCACGCCGCAACAGATTTTATGTTAAGTTTATATTCTTGCAGCGGGTTACACGCCGCAACGAAAATTTATTGAAGGATTATGACTGTTGAATTGGCTTCAATTATTGATATGATTTACCGGTCTTACTTCTTTTCCTCCTGTTATTATTATTATTGCGTACAGGTTAACGTAAGCGACTTGCCTTAGCCTCGTCACTACTTCGTCGAGGTTAGGCTCGGCACTTACAAAGTACATGGGGTCGGTTGTACTCATACTATACTCTGCACTTCTTGTGCAGATTTCGGAGTTGGTCCCAGCGACGTACTATAGAATTGCTCGGATTCAGCTATCAGAGGAGACTTGAGGTATAGCTGCACGACGTTCACAGCTCTGAAGTCCCCTTCTACTTTATCTTAGTTGTGTGCTTTCTTTCAAACAACTTTATTTTATTCAAACCCTTGTTTGTATTATTCTAGAAACTCGTACACTTGTGACTCCAGTTCTGGAATGATATTTAGACATCGTATTATTTTTGGTTTGCACATTTAAATTCATATATTATTCCGGTTGTTGGTTTCTTTATTATTTAATTAAAATGAATTGTTAAAAATGGTTTAAATTATTAACATTGGCTTGCCTAGCAAGTGAAATGTTAGGCGCCATCACGGTCCCGAAGGTGAGAATTTCGGGTCGTGACAATACATCTTTTTTTTTTCTAGGAATTTGTATTTTCTTAAGGGGTGTGCCAAATGCTAAAAAATCACTTATTATGGATCGGAGGAAGTAACAAGTAGGATGCATGTACTCAAAGGTGTCGCCCGTCAATGAAATGGGTGGAAATTATGGATCAAGTTCAAATCTTAATAAAAGAGAAAAAAATTATGTGATATTCTCCCATTTATTTATGTCTTATGGGCGGGGTCACTCGGTATGAAATAAATTGAATTTGATGTAAATTGGCTTGGACACTAAAGTTATTTGGAAAATTTCCAGGAAATCCGAAGCCACAATCCTTCGAGTACCTCGCAAATTATATAAGAGATATAAATCACACTAGGCAAGCGCATGGCGACGAGCTCTGACTGAGAAGGCTGCCGGTGAAGGAAATCTATCCCATGTCGCAGTAAAATTTTATTTGCTAAAATTGCTAGCAACATACTTGTAATAGATAAATTGATTTTAGATTTACGTTACATTGAAATTAAATAACAGCCAAAAAAAAAAGAAGGAAAAGCATAGGGGTAATCAACTCCTTATTCTGTCAACATTTTAAACTTCAAGAAGATTAAGAAGAAGATGAAAAGAGTTAATTACTTTTACTACCGTAAATTCTCCCCCCATCCCTAGCTTTTAACTTATATTTATTTTTATTTCTATTTTTCAAGAAGTTGATAGGGATAAAAAAGAGCTTAATTGGAAAGCAATAGTCCTAAAGCCAATTGAACTGTCCTTTGAAACAAACACTTGCCTCAATTTGAACTCATTTAAAAAAAAAAACTTTTATCTAAACTTTAGCTTTATCTGGGAAAAAAAACACAATTCGAAGAAAAAAAAGTCAAAATTTGAACTCATTTAAAAAAAAACCCTTTTATCTAAACTTTAGTTTTTATCTGGGAAACAAAAAACACAATTCGAAGAAAAAAAAGTCAAAGAGTGCCTAACTTTTAGGTGAGGGAAAAAAAACATTTTATCTTTATTTCCATTTTTCTTTTTCCCTCACATGAAATTACCTGGCAATCATATCAAAAATCAAAAATCACAGTGGAAAAATGCGGCGCCACCAATAATTGGACGAGCCACATTTACACGTGTCCAACAATTATTGGCTGCCGCTTCCGCCACCGAATCAAGACTTGTGACTCCTCTTTTTTCTTCTTCTGTCATCTCTATCGTTGAAAACCTTTCCCCCAAAAAAGAATTCATAACTTTTATGGTTTAATTTTTCATTTGATTTTTAATTTTTCCTTTTTATTGTCTTGATTTTTCGAAATGGATCAATTAGATTCATTTCGAGATAACAGTTGGGACTTAATTGATATAAACAGTTTTATAGATGAAGCACCTTCAGATTTCTTTTGGAATGATCAAATCCAGAACCAGAACCAGAGGTAATTTTTATTTTTACTCTTTTTAATTACTGCTTTAATTTAATTTATTAGCTTGTAAAAATGTAATCTTCTTATATGCTTTTAATTCTATGATTGTTCAATGTAATCTGTTAGTGCTGCTTAATCTTGTGGAGGTTTTATTATACAGATTAATGTTCAAGTTTAGCTTGTAAAAATTTGATTTTTTTCATCTGGCTTTTATTATATACTCTTTCAATTTATCTGTAAAAATTTAACCTTTTCATAGGCTTTTATTATATACTCATGCAATTTAGCTCTTAATATAGTTTTTTTTTATATTTATACTCCTTTTCTAAATGCAATTTAATCTTTTAATATGCTTTTCTTCTATGTTTGTTCAATGTAATGGTAATCTTACTGCTTCTTAATCTTGTGTGGCATTTTTTTTAAATACAGTTTCAAGTTTAGCTTGTAAAAGTTTAATCTTTTTGTAGGATTTTATGATATGCTCATTCAATTTCTCTTAATATAGCTTGATTTTGGTGGGGCTTGTTTTTTGTTTTAATTTTTATATGTTCATTTATCACTTAATACAGCTTAATCTTGATTATATTCTTTGAGAGGAATAATCAGAATCTATAGGAAAAATGAGATTTTCCTTATTCTTATTCAAAATCACCTATCATGCTAGTTAATTAATCTTGTTGATCTAGTTACAGTTATCTTTCATTGAAATTATCTCGATTCTCGAAATGCCAGCTTGTTGGTTTGTTTAGGGTTTTATTTCTTATATTTTCATATGCTTGATGTAATGCTCATTTAGATGTAACCAACAAGCCCACTTTTCTCCGTCGTTCTGCTACAGTTGCTTTCCTTTCCGATTTTTTGGTTGAATTATCCTGAGTATTTGTTAAATATGATTTGATGGACTTTTTGTGTTCTATGTTAGAATAAGGAAATAGGGAGAGAAATGAAAAATGAATTATTTTTATTCGTTAGAAGTAAGGTTGTCTACAATGCTTCAGAGTATAAGTAAAATTACTAGATTACTGCATGAAGTTATGCTTTCCTCTTCTTCTTTTTTTCCCTGTGAAATTGCACGATCATATTTAGGAAGCTTTCTGTTTAATCTTGATTCATGGGTAGATAATTAATGCAACTATATACTCAAAAAATATGCAAGTTTATTGTTCACATGTATCTTGTTGCGAGAAAACTTTCAATCATCTTATAATCATCTCATTGTGCTTCTTAAGTCTTTTTTCCTGTTAGATAAGAGCTGATATTTTGACTTCCTGAATTTCCTTTTCGTTAACTTATTGTCTTATCATTGTTCAGTGTTCCTTCACCTAATTTCACTTCACTCGTGGAATGATATCTGGCACGACATTAGATCTCTTTTACTTAATGTCAGGAGAGGTTTTACCATAATAGGGAAATTGTATAAGAGATCCTGAAATCTGACAAGTTCAGATTTGAGTAGTTTTTAAGTCAGTACCTCCATTTGTTACATAAGAAAGAAGAAACAATTAATAAAGGTGGGAAAGGATTATGATCATTTTTCTACAAACTTTTCTTATTTAGTTTTGTCTACGCACTTTTTCTCTAGCAGCTATAGCTAAAAGGAAATTGAAGAAAAATGGTCTCTTCGAGAATTTTACTAATTGGGTAATTCGACGAAGTGAAAGGGAAATCTCCATCCGAACAATATTGTCTTTCGTGTTTCCCCGCTCCATTGGGGTTGATGATTTTTCCCTTGCGTCAATTTGTCGTGTTCAGACTGATAACATAGGCCATCCATGAATCTAGTTTATAAGCTTGTCCGTATCTCATTGATCCTTTGGTTGCAGAGCTGTTGCAGAACTCGAGGCACCTCTCAGCAGTGCTACATTTCAGGAGGAGTGTATAGAAACAGAATGCCCTCGGAAGAGGTATTTATAAATATAGATACTTCTAACTATATCTTTGTTTTTCTTAAAAGGTAGCAAAGTTATGCATATGCTTGGGTTATTTCATGGGGATGACTAGCGTTGCCAAGATAATATTAAGGGAATAAATACCAAGTTAACTAGTATGCTTATGTCTTTAAAATCATAATGTGATAATTTAGTATTAGTTGACAGAAATTCTTCATCTACATTCGAGATGAACTTGCTCTAGCCATCAATTGTCTTCTAGCTTTGCCCTTGAGTTAATCAGGTTATGGAAACTAAAGTGATATCTGTTCGCAATTCTTTTACTGAGTCTTCTTTTGTTGTATTTTTAAACAGAGGCCGGAATGAGTCTTGCAGCAAACAAGGGAACAAAGCCTGCCGTGAGAGATTAAGAAGGGAAAAATTGAATGAAAGGTATCATCATGCTCATATGAACTCTTATTTCTCTCTCTGCATTCATTTGTTTTCTGTTATTTTCAACCATACACAGTAACACCGATATTGTAGATAAAGCATGGATGTAGCTCGTTGCAATTTTATAGATGCCTTGTTCTCTTACTGGTTTGGTTAGTCTTACTTGGAGCACCCATTGGTATAAGTTCTTCTGAGAATAGTCGAGTGTATCAAAAAGAGGCCATTATAATTTGAGAAGGATATACATCATAAATAGAGAAGGATGACAGGCACACTTAGAAAGAGAAGTGTCATATTCACTTAAAACAAGTTTACTATTAGTTATTATGTCCTTCAAGTGACAATTAGGTGTTCTAAATCCATTTATTTGAATCTTGTTCAACTTCATGCAGGTTTTCAGAGCTATGTTCTGTTCTGGAACCTGGGAGACCTGTAAAAACAGACAAAATGGCCATACTTGGTGATGCCATTCGTGTTCTAAACGAACTGAAGACTGAATCTGAGGAATACAAAGAGATAAACCAAAAGCTTATGGAAGAGATCAAAACATTGAAGGTTAGATATGATATTCCCTTTGTTAATAGTACTGGGAAGGTTGAAAGGCTAAAGTAACTTGTAAAATTTACTGTGTTTTGCCTTTGATGTCTAGTGTACAATCTCACAGCCAAATTTTTTTTATGGATAGGCAGAAAAGAACGAACTTCGTGAAGAGAAACTCGCACTGAAGGCAGACAAAGAGAGGATGGAGCAAGAGTTGAAAGCTACGGCTACTCCAGCAAGTTTTATTCCACCCCATCCAGCAGCATATCAGCCGGCAGTTAATAAGATGGCAGTTTTCCCAAATTAAAAAGCTCATAATCAATTGTATCACATAGTTCAGATAAACTAAAATTACAATGTCTACTTATTGCAAGAGACAAACAAAAATGTAGGAGCCAAAAGGGCAAAAGTCAAGTAGCAGATGTAAATATTGGTAACATGTCAATTTATTTTACTCTCTTAGTCATCTCTGTCTCCATTTGTTTTCCTCCCTATTTTCTCGATATTTAATTTGGAGGGAGGTGCATGTATGGCAGATAATTTATCTAGGTGGAATTGGATTTGATTTACATCTGCTACTTGACTTTTGCCCTTTTGGCTCCTACATTTTTGTTTGTCTCTTGCAATAAGTAGACATTGTAATTTTAGTTTATCTGAACTATGTGATACAATTGATTATGAGCTTTTTAATTTTTGGATTCTTATAAGACTTGGCAGAAGTATGAATGAACTGGGCTGCTATTTTAATTTGCCACGTCTTGCATAACTAATTGAACTTCCCAAACTAAGGAATGAAAAAGAAAATCATGTCTTCCATACTTTGGAGGTGAGCATACGTGAGATTAGGTATGGAAGTCATGTTGTTTCTCACCATATGAAGGGCAGAGACCAGTGGCGGAGCCAGAATTTTCACTACCGGGTATCAAAATATAAAGAAGTAAATCTACAAAGAAGCCAAGGGGAGACAATATATAGTATATATACATAAGTTTGAAGGATAAGATGGAAAGGTCGCTTACCTGCCTGTATAGAGCTTTTCACCAAGGACGAAATATGCTAGAACTGCAACTAGTATGGTTGAGAGTGGGTTGAACACCATTGCGAAAATAGGTCCCTTTTGCTCAGTGCACCAGAGTTGCATGTAGACTACTAAACCAGAGACCACTATTTCCTATTTCAGCTACACAGATTCTAATCAAAATGTGCAAGTGCTGAATTGTTTTAGAGAGAAACTATTGGACCCTTCTTACCCGTACATGGTAGACCAGAAATCAATGTTGAAGCCCATGGTCCAAGCTGTTTGTTTGTGTAGTACAATTACTGTGTAGAAACCTGATTGTGTTGCACCGATAAAACTCATCCATGTAGTCAGTGACAGTTGTGCTGGATATCCTCTCAAAGTGTAAGCCTGTAAATTCCAGGTGTAAGCTTGTGAGTGTTAGGAGGAGATCTTTCCTCAGAAACAGTAGTTAGTTCCTACGTAGCTTACTTGAAGAATCTCCATAATTCATGCAAGTTTTACGTTCATAAATTTATTTTTGTTGAGAATAGAAGTTCATGATGGTTACCTGCATGATGTACCATATTGACCATGTAATGCAGCTAGCAGCAGTGAGAATCGAGCCTTTCAACCAGTTCGAGTGGACAACACCGTTCCCTCTGTCGATGTAGATGAGAGTAAGCCCTAAGTTTTTCACAACAGGTCCTTTGTATATTTTCATGGTCATAACCCCAACCAAGGAAACCATTGTTCCAAGAATTTTTGCTATTCCCGGAATATCTCGAATGTTAGCATCTTCCAACCTACACTAAACTGTGATTTCAGCTATCTCTTGTTTATATGTTTCATGTAGCGTGCATGGAATCTTCATGTACAGTGAGATCTCTCTATAATAACATCCCTATATAACAGTCATTCACTATAAAAGCCAAGTTTTTTTCGGAACCGATTATTATGTTATGTTGAAATATATGTCCTCTATAATAGCACTTCACTATAGCAGCCAAAAGATATCGGAACAAACGAGGCTGTTATAGAGAGGTTTGACTCTATTACCTTAGAATGACTGCTAGTACAAATGTTAGGGTAGCAATAGTGTTGACCATTGAGGCAAGAAGAGTTGGAGAGATGTAGTTCAAGCTCACAAAGTACATGTTTAGTGTCAAACTTTCTCTGTAATGAAGGATAGGCTGTTATAATATTCCTCATCTAACAGCATATGAAATTTTTATATGTTTAACTGAGCTTACCCAGTAGAGAGAGTACAAATATCCGCAACACCAAAGCTATAGTTATCTTTGGCCTTGTCTTTCTGCAGAAAGCAACAGAAGCATTAGAAAATGGTTGCTGCATTTCATGCTAGTTCTCTTCCACTCCCGACACCGGTGTCGCCTTGCCTCCCTAGTCCCTTCTAAAGCTAAGGATACCTGCATTTCTTACATTGATGAAGAAGTGAAACAATTATCTTTACCTTTCAAGAAAATAGGCAAAGGGTAGAATGGTAGAACCAGCTACAATATAGGGATGTAGACATGAGGATTTATTCCATGATTGAAGGAGGCTTCATTTATGAAGTATAAAAGAAGTCTAAGCAATCTGAGCCAAAACCATAAGGATGTAAACCTCTTGTAAGTTCCTATGAATATCTCCATAGCCATCAATCCCTATGCTTCTCTATACCTTCAACAAACTAAACTCCAACATTAAGCAGTTTATATACTTTATAAAGAGGAATGAGTTTTGATACCAAGCAGAGGCAGATCCAGAATTCAAACTCTATGGGTTCAACCTTAGTTTTTATCATTGACTCATTGTATTTTTAAAATTACGGGTTCATATATACTATTTGTTATAATTTTAGTAGATTTTTATATATGAATTCATGCACCGCGTCAAAAATTATGGGTTCAGTTGAACCCGATATTAGAAGGCTAGGTACGCCCCTGATACCAAGTGCTTGTTGTTAGACAAAGCTATACCGCAATCGCTGAATAAGTTAGGGGTCAGTTATATGAATCATCACTTAACATTTTGCTCCATTTAAGCCGGTATGATCAATAGAGTGTTGATTAGAAAATTACAAGGATTTAAAGTGTACTATTAATGCGCTACAAATTTAAGAAAAGAATCGATATATAGATACACAGAATAACAATGGAAGGCCTTTTATACAGCTGCAATGTTTGCATTATCATACACCTCCTATATATATTTTCATATGTTATTTGAGCTGCTACTACAACAACAACAAAAAACCCAGTACGCACAAGTGAGGTCTGAGGGTAGTGTGTATGCAGACCTTACCTCTACTTTGATGATAGAGAGACTGTTTTCAATAGATCCCCAAGCTCAAGGAAAGATGAAAAGAAAGTAGTAGCAACAAGCAATACAAGGCTAACTACTCATACTACTGGTATGGGGAAGACACCTATATGCTAACCTTCTACCCTAATTCTCGTCCTCCACACCTTCCTATCATGAGGTTAATTAGTTGAGCTTTATTGCTGCTTCCTTAAGTTTTTAGAGCATCCTAAAAATTCCTTCGGAAATTTATAAAAACTAGAGTACCCTGAAACTATAATATATTACGAATATTCTGGTTTTCAGGCATCAGATCCATTGCTCTCACTTAACCAAGGCGCACAATGTTTCATGTCTGTCACTTGAAAAAGATAGTCAATTTATTGATAGTTAGAGAATTGAGTGCAAACTTAAAGCGCAGAAGGGTGCGATCTAGTGGTAAATGAAGTGGGCAAAACTTAAAAACCGTTTTCATCTACCTAAGCTATAGTGAGCAGAGCAGAGTTGTTCAGTATCTATACTGATGAAATAGCAGATATCCGATAGAATAGTCGAAGTACACGCAAATTGATCCTGATAGATCTGTTTATCTTCAAGGATATTCTGTTTGTTAAATTTCATATAAAACATCGGTTTCTTTTCCACTCAACCTTTCACATAGTTACTATATATTGAAGCTTGTTGTCACTAAGGACAAATCAATCTAATCTTCACCAATTATTGTTGTCACTTTGTATGATATGTTGGATTATATGCATAGGAAAGACAAAGTATGTTCTTTTCAGGCATATTCCTTGGTTCATTGCGTACCTTCAACTTACTACATTGCTTAACTCTCATAGGAGTTGGAGGCAAGAATATGTCCAATTTTTAATACAATGAATCAAACATTCGATAAAAACAATTTCTTCATTACATCCCCTGCATTATTAATCCTTCCATAACTAATCCTTATATTATAATTCTTGTATAACTTGTTCTAAACCAACCCGAGTTCAGAATTCTATCACGGTCATTTGATTATTTGTACTTATTAAATAAATTTTAACACACATACAGGATTCGAGCCAAAGCTACATCCGTACTAACCATATAGTTACAAAGCCAAATAACATAACCATGATCCATGAACATTGTTGAGTTAAGGTCAGCAGGACAAAAAGGCCTTCCTCAATTAACATCAAGTGATCAATTACAATTACTTCTATACCGACGAGGAAAGGACAAAAAATAATATTCTGGAGTATAAGCATACAAATGAACACTCTCAATCCTATTTTTTTTCCTATTCACACTTCAAAATTGGACAGTAATGAAGATCATGAGAACAAATGTATCAGTACACTGGAATCGTCTAACCGGCAGCCCATATCCAGAACATAATTAGAGAAGATATGGAAATCATTATCCAACTGAGGAAGGAAAATGCAACCGATAACTGGTACTTGGTGCATTCCTCGCCAAAACTGCAACTTCCCAAGTCGTGAAAGTACAACACTGTTATGCCAGCTGAAGAAGCAGCTGCTGCGAGCGTTAGTATTGCTGTACACTGCAAGTAAATTCATTCCAAAGAGATCGTTAAGAGAATTAGTAAAAACATATGTTTCTTGTATATTTAGTGCGTGCTGTCATTCTCTGCAGATACTAACCCAATCTCCAACTACGAAGAGGCTCAGTAAAACATGATTGTGGAAAGCCTTCTTCTTTGCCAAGAAATAGGCGTCCAAAAAGGCAAGTCCGATACTCCAGATAACTTGCAAAGCCATTGAAGCAATTAAGTAGCTGCAATAATGACATGCATATGAAAATCATCAAATTCCAGTAGTCTATTGTCATATGAACACATAAAGGGCAGTCTGGTGCACTGAGCTCCCGCTATGCGAGGGGTCCGGGGAAGGGCCGGACCACAATGGTCTATTGTACGCAGCCTTACCTTGCATTTGTGCAAGAGGCTGCAAGAGGCTGTTTCCACAGCTCTTGCAGTAGTCTGGAAAAATGACAGTAATCAATTGGACATATTTATATATCAACAATCAAAACATGTACTATTTAAGATTTTTTACTTGAACAGAATGCAAGACCATGCATAAGTTACTGGTGTCTTTAACATGTATAACTCACAATATGACTGAAATAAGTAAGGTTCAATAACTAATTGAGATAAACTAACTATTTCATAAATCAAGGGAGACCGCTTGCTGGAAGACATGAGTCACGAGGTGATAAAATGACTATTAGTGCTTAATGAAGGTCATTTATTTATTTTCTCCTACTTTTGGTTGTTTCTATGGTTTCCACTCTTTTTGCATAGTAAAAAGGGCAGCCCGGTGCACGAAGCATTCCCCGTTTACGCTGGGTCCGGGGAAGGGCCCTAGGGGGTGTAGGCAGTCTTTTTGCATAGTGTTTTCAGTAGAAGATGTTGGCTAAAGAGCAATAACGGCTAAAGACTAGATTGAATGATCCATGTCAAGCCTTCCACATCATGTCTAAGTTTGAGCTTTCATCGTTCCTTACACGTCTAAGTCCATTGACGACTTCCAACCTAGTTCTTGACATCAGCCAATATATTGACAGCTAATGCAGAGCCAAGTTGTCAAAAGTCAGTTTACAAGCTTTTATCCCTTCACAAAATTTTAAAGCTATATTAACATATCGGTGATTTCTATTTTATCCAGTTTTACGAGGAGTATTTGATATACTTCCACCAGTACAAGTTGAAAACCCAAACTGGAGACAAAGTTAAAAGAGTTTCTAAGGTCTAGTACACAAGCAATAACTGTACAATTTGCATTTAAATTATTTCACAACACCAAAAAAGTTGTTTAGGCTGATACTCACACCTACATTGTTAGACTGGGTTTCGCATTAGAGAAAACAACCGGTAACAGTTTGGGCATCAATGGCCATTGATAAGGCCAAGTTCTACCTACAGCCAGGGGCGGATTTAGGGGGCGGAAATCCGAAACCTCTTTCCCGGAAAATTACATTACACATATAAGGCAAAATCCGTTTTGTGTCTCTATATATTATATTTTGAATCCTCTTGACACAGCCCAAAAGCATAGCTCAGTGGTCAAGGAGATTCAAATTCTTTGTGGGATTGCTAATTCAATTCTCACTAGCCACACCCCCTTAGCAGAAATCCTGCCTCCGCCACTGCCTATAGCTAGTAGTCAGTTGGATCAAAAGAATAAACTTTTACTTTTTTGATATGGCAAAATCCAACTACCCAAACCCCATTAATCAGGAACCAAACATTGACTTTTCTCAGTTTGCTCCATGTGACTTGAAACCCTGACCTTATGATTGGAAGTGGAAGGTCCTTTCCACTAGGCTATACCTCCCTTATAGGATCAAAACAACAAACTTTCGTAACAAATAGAATTATAAGTTCAATAGCCCTTACGTGTTAGATATTGGTACAATGTTACAACATTTAATCTTATGAATCTCTAGAAGTAACCTAATACATTAAGTTACATTCTCTATAATGCTCCTTCAACAGATAATGCAGTTCTGGCGACAAACATGTCCAAGGAAATGCTATTTATATACTTTTCTTGTTAAAGATCAAACACGCCGAAAATTTAAAAAAAAAAGAAAAAAAGAAGAAGAAGAAGATATTTGCTGAACCAAATGGTAAAGGAGCTATGCTGAGAGGAGAAGCCTTGTTATCCAAAGTTAGCCATTCTTTTTCAATTGAACACACAAGAAAAGAGAGACAAACAAATTATTCTCTAATATTCTGGGATTCTGGATAAGGAAATTGAATAGTCATTATTATGTTAATCAAGACTAGCATCACGCTCAAGGAACTAATGGACAAATTCTTGAAAGTTCTGAGTATCACTTTCTTCTTATGAGTAAGAAAGTGTTTGGATTTAGGTACTGAATCATTGAGTTAATTTTTAGACTAAGACCGACCTAAATCCTTGAGAAGTTGCAGTGATAGTGTTGAAACCGGGTTGACAATTTGAACAGTTGGCCGGGAAATTCTTTGTAGGTTCACAAACTGTAAATAGAGAAAAATATTCGGTGTTGCAACAACAATGATGAGCACAAAAGATGGTTGAGAGTTGAGATAACTTTTGGATGTAAATTGATAGTTGACAATAAATATTGTGGAAAAATTGACGTTACACACAAGCTTACAAGCATTCAAACATGGAATGAATGCTTTGATGAGTACATAGTGGCTCAGATATCTTGCTCGCAAGGAGGTGACTTTCATGAGTAGACCAAAATACTCTTACAATAATATTCAGACGAGAAGGTTGAAGAAAAGATCTATCGAGATAAAATCGTCTCTTTGTCAACTCGGGAAAAGTTTGCATTATGTTAGTTAAGTTACAGTTGTATGAATGCTTCAATTATGCTTCTTATTTCTATTCTTTATTAATTTTGCTTACATCAGATTTGCAAAGCATAGCCTGTCCCAAGCTTGGATAAAGTAAGAATCCTTGAATAGAGCGGAAAGAATACAGAGGACCCAAGAGGCAGCCCCAACTACTTTAGGATCGAGGCATAGTTGATCGATATATGAAGCTATTGCTGATTGTCCTTGAGGAAAGAAGACTGAACTTTCTAAAGTTTTAGACCTTTATGAGCCTAGCATTTGAAACTCAACAAATATTTAAAGGTGCTAGACTCCCTTCTGCTACACTGGACTTCATAAAGATTAACAAGGTAAACACTATTTGCGCACCTACCAAAGTAGCAAAACAATGGCAAGAACTGCATCAAGATTTAAAAGAAACTGGGAATTGCCTTAGTTGATTCTACATTCATAATACTGATTCAAACATGCATTCCTCACCAAATAAAGGGTCCAAATAAAAATAAAAAAGGACAGCCCGGTGCACTAAGCTTCCGCTATACGCAAGGTCCGGGAAGTACCAGACCACAAGGGTGTATTGTACGCAACATTACCCTGCATTTCTGCAAGAGGTTGTTTCCATGTCTCGAATTCATGACCTCCTGGTTATATGGCAGCAACTTAACTCATTACGCCAAGGCTCCCCAAATAAAGGATCCAAACAACTCACCTAATTGCTAATTTGAGTAAAGGTAGCTGACTACTTCTCAAAAGAAATAGGAGTAATGAACTAAACAAAATTATTCATTTGTTGAAATAGTTCATCAATACAAATAAATTACACAAAAAAATAAATGCAGAATTGAGAAAAGGAAATGGAAGGAAATACCAAAAAGCAGTGACATTGAAGAAGTTTTTAGAGGTAACCATTGAAGCAATTGAACCAGCAGCAAAGAAGCACTGAGCCATCCTCAGAAATAGCCCAGTCAAAGTTCCAGGTGTACCAGCAAAATCCCTCATTTGTATATCTCCTCAAACTTAAATCAACTTTTACCCTTCTTGATGGGTTAAAAAAAGCAACCCAACTAAGAAAAAATTATCCAAATAACCTTTCTTTAACCATTTCTGAAGCAAATTCAAACACAAATTTGAGTTCTTGATTAACTACCAAAAACTATAACTTTTCTCCAACAAACTGATGAATCAAGAAATCTTAGCTACTTTACTACAATCCCTTCAAGAATAACCAAAGAAAGGTACCATTTTGAGCTAGAAAAAAAAAAACAAAAACACCAAGTTAAGTTAAAGATTTTGATACCCCAGATGCTAAAATTCAAGAATCTGTGAGAATTTGCCTATTTTCGAAAAAAAGTACAATGAGGTAAGAGAAGGGTGAGGTGGTTTTTTTTTTTTTTTGGGGGGGGGGGTGGGGTTGGTAGAGGAAAGGAGAGAGAACAGCTAGCTGGAAACTTGGATTGTGCAATTATCAGATTTTCTAATTTGGAAATGTAAAGTACACACACAATTTTGTCAAATATTCCATGGCCCTTCCCCAATTAAAGGAAAAACAAGATACAATGTTCCGGTTTTATGGAACTTATATTTTCTTTTTAGTATATTTTAAAAAGAATAAATTATTTTTAAATTTAAAAACAATTGAACTAAAAATTTTCATTTACTATTAATGAGAGGCTAAAGGCCACACAAATATTATGTCATGTTTAATATCACAAGTTTCAAAAGAATTATATTCACACAAATGTTACGATTTATTTAGAATCACATATTTCAAAAATATTTATTTTCTTTCTTAAACTTCATATTTTTTTATTTTTTTATATAGAAACTAAGCATTTTATTCATTTCCAAAAAATAAAATAAAGGTACATTGAGCTGAGGGAGTCAAAATATGATATCTCCTCCCTAGTTCATCTTGTAAGATAGAATCAACTATCTTATAACATTTTGAGATGAAGTAAATGCATTTGAAAGAAAATGAGGATCCCAACCTATACAACAGTTAGTACCCCTACACATGTACAAAAAATGATGATCATGGTTGTTCAAAGGCTATGTTTGATTTTTTCAATTTGAACCTTCGAAGAACAGTCATATTCCACCTATTCATATTCATCAAACCTCTCACTTGAGGTGGTAGATCAGCAAAATCATGAAATACTTGAGCGTGAGTGAGAATATGACTGAGACTGGCAAGTTTATCGGCGACTTGATTACTCTCTCTGTAGCAGTGTTTAACGGTGAGTTTTGAATGAACCATGACTTCTTTAAGCTCCTCTACTTCTTTTGAGATCCTCCAGGGAGTTGCATAGCGACCATTTACGCATTCTACAAGCAACTTTGAATCACTTTCAGCACTAATATATTGCAACCCATTTGACAAGCACCAATTAATGCCATAATGCAAAGCAGAGGCCTCTGCCCAGTTAATAGTACCAGTGCCGAGAGGTAGGGAGTATGCAAAAACAAGATAGCTATCTTTGTCTCTAATCACACCTCCACCACCACAATTACCATCTTTACAGCTACCATCGAAATTTAGTTTGACAAATTGAGGAGTAGGCCTGATCCATTTAACAATAATGGATTTTTCAAAGAGAATTGTACTTCTCATAAGCTTGATAAAGTCATCCCAGTTAGGAGTCAATGGAAACTGCTGGAGTTTAGTATTAACTAGTTGAGTTACAGAGAAAAGTATTAAAGAAAGGGATCTCCTCACATTTATTCTAACATTGTCATATTTTGCCTTGCACCTTGTACTCCAAAGTTCCCAAAAGCACAAATTGAGCAGTAAATAGGGGAACGAAGCTGAAATACTCAAAACAACCGGCTGAGTCGTTACAATTATCTATATGGAATGTCTGAGAATGCAATGCCCATAGGTCCACATAAAATTTTCCATAACTCTTTCGCAAATAAGCCATTGCAAAATAAATGATCCACAGTTTCTACACCCGGAGAACCACAACAGCAACATCTGGGAGATATAGAGTATCCCAACCTGGTCACTCTTGTATCAGTAGGAATCTTGTCCCTCAAGGCCCTCCAAACAATAAAATTCATCTTAAAAGGAACACATTTTTACCAATTCATAATATTCACCCAAGATTTCTGTTTTAATTTTTCCTAAATAACTGCCAGGCCGAGGCCACAAAAAAGGTTCCATTATTGTCAGCTATCCATTTTGGATCATCAGGAGTTGCAGGATTCAACCTAATCTGTAAGTTATTAATTTTATCCACAACATGTGGAGGAAGCAGAAGATCCAGACCTTCCCAATTAATATGGTTGTTCAAAAACATATAAGAAAGCTTCACATTCTTAGGTTTATGGTTCAGAGGTAAGAATTTATATAAGGAACCCAACTCTGACCAGTTATCAAACCAAAAGGATACATCGCCTCTTCCAATCTTCCATAGAATTTGTTTGTCAATAATCTTTTTGATCTTGCACATAGCATTCCACGACTGAGATTGGTCAGAATACCATCGCTTGACTAAAGGATAGATTCTCTGACAATATTTTGCCATAAGAAAACTCTTCCACAAGGACTGGCCTGGTCTAAAGCTCCACCATTATTTTGTTGTGAACTCATTACAAATGTCCTGAAGTTTTCTGAAATTAGTACCTCCCTCTTCATACGGAAAACAAAGATTATCCCACGAAGTCCAGTGATATCTTTTCTTTTCTGCTGAACCTCCCCAAAAAAATCTGATCAATACTCTTTCTATCTGGTTAAGAACACCTTTTGGGGGATGGATTGCGGCTAGAAGATGAGTTGGTAATGCCATCAGTACATGTCTGATTAATACTGCCCTACCACCAGTGGAGAGAAATTTTGAATTCCACCCTGAGATTTTGTTGATAACTTTGGTTATCATTTCAGAGAATATGGAAATCCTTTTCCTCCCAACATATATCGGACATCCCAAGTATTTCGTACGTAAAACTTTATGCTCCATCTGAGTGATCCCTTCCACCCTTGAGATCTCATCTGGTGGTGTGTTGGAAGCAAGGATAACACATGACTTTTGCTTATTGACCAATTGTCCTGAGATTTTCTCATATCCAGTAAGAGCCTCCATCAAAAGTATCAACGATTTCCTGCATCCACTAGAAAAAAGAATGATATCATCTGCATAGGCAAGATGATTAATTAAGGGTCCATTCTTATTCATATGAAAACCTTTATAATCATCAAGAGAAGTAATATGATTTAATTTTCTAGAAAGATATTCAGCACATATGACAAAGAGAGAAGGAGAGATAGGATCTCCTTGTCTTAGACCTCTTTCAGATTTGAAAAAAGCTTGTCTAGTGCCATTAACAAGTAAAGAGTAACAGTTACTAGAGATATGTCTAAAAATAATATCAATCCAAGTCTCACAAAAGCCAAGTTGCTGCATAAGAACACATAGATATGATCGTGACACCCTATCATATGCCTTGGTCATATCCAGTTTCAAAACAATATTTCCTTTCTCATTTGGTTTTCCAATATCTTGAATGATTTCTTGTGCAAGTAAAATATTTTCTGTAATGGCTCTACCTTTTACAAAGCCACTTTGATTCCAGCTAATCAAATCAGGTAAAATAATGCTCAATCTAGAATTAAGTAACTTAGCAAAGAGTTTACTAATAACATTGCACATGCTAATAGGTCTTACGTCATTAAAATGTTGGGGAGAGGGGACTTTGGGAAGCATGACTATGCATGTATGTGTAAACCACCTAGGAAGTTCTGCTCCACAAAAAATAAAAATAAATGATTGAACAATATCAGAAGCTACAATGGACCAACAGGTTTGAAATTTTTTTGAAGTAAAGCCATCGGGCCCAGGTGAACTATCTGGATCCATTGAAAGGATATAGGATTTCAATTCATCCTCAGTAGGCAACGCAATCAACTTGTGGTTAACATCCTCTGAAATAGCATGTTCTATAATATCCAAATTAGAGAAATCATTCTGCTCATGTTTTTGGGAGAAAAGTCCTCGAAAATATCTCACTGCAGCTTCTGAGACCTCCTTAGTCCCTTCTACCCATTGAAAAAATTCATTCTGGATCTTGTTAATGCGTAATGTCCTTCTCTTATCTTTTATGACATTGTGGAAGTAGGCAGTGTTAGAATCACCATCAGTTAGCCATTTAACTCTAGCTTTTTGTCTTAAAATAGAATCCTGGATCTTGAGATATCTGATGTACTCTGCCTTGATTTTGTTCAAGTTGGTTCTATTAACATCACTGTTATCATTTATGGTAAGAAGTTCAAGATTGGATATTTCTAATTCCAATCTTTTATATTCTTCATGGATATCTCCATAAGCCTCCCTAGACCAAGAACTAAGTCTCGAGGCCGTCTTCTTCAACTTTTGATGCAGGATCCATAAAGGATTGCCTTGGCATTCTTCTTCCCATCTACTTTTAACCACATCAAGAAAATCCACATGCTCAGTCCAGAAATTGAGAAATTTGAAGTATTTAACATATGTCTCCTCTGTATGGCAGAATTGAGCTAAGGGTGGGACATGATCAGAGCAAGCACTTGCCAAATGTGTAACAGTAGTTCTACCAAACAGGCTAAATCACTCAGAGTTGTATACTATCCTATCTAATCTCTTCCAAACAGTATCAGGAGCTCCTCTGTTGTTGCACCATGTAACAATATTCCCTAGAAAACCTGCATCCTGCAAACCACATTCTGTCAAACATTCCAAAAAATCAAAACTTTTGTCAATTTTATAAGGATTTCCTCCAATTATTTTCTCAGGATTGGAGATGACATTAAAATCACCTATAATAGCCCATGGTCCCTTAAGTGAAACAGAAAAGTTAACCAAGTTAGCCCATAATTCTTTTCTCAAATAATTGGAGGAAATCCTTATAATAGCATACACTGTGGAAAAGTAAAATTCTATATTAGAGATAATATGGTGGATCTTATAAGAGACAATTTGATCAGTATCATTAACTATGTTAACATCTAAATCTTTGGACCAAAAAATCCAAATTTTATTATTGACATTAGAGTAACAATAGTTCATATCAAGCTGATTCATGTATTGATTCATTTTTATCCCTTTCACCTTAGGTTCTTGCAAACAAATGAGTGATATATTATATTAAAGCTTGAGAGTTTTGAGTCGCTCAAAAGCACTTTGAGTCCTTATACTCCTAATATTCCAAGATAGTGTATTAATCATCGGAAATAATTGGAGAAAGAACTTTGTTTGAATTCTTTGTAAATTTAGTCTTTTGGGAATTAGACCAAGTATTTTGATTACCATCTAATCCCCTCGGAGAGAGATTGTTCACATCAGAAATCAACTTTTGATCCTGAGTTAAAACCTTCTCTGTCTCAAAGTCCATGTCGTCCATAGTATTTTTGCCAGTTTTGCTAGCCTCTCCTTCTGATAATGAGGCTTGTTCTTTTTGGAATTGAGTTTCTTCAACCTCCTCCTCTGAATCTGTTTCAAAGTGGGAGTAATCATCAACTCCATTGTCCTCCTCTTGTGAATTAGTTTCTATTGTTATGTTATCCATAGTCACATCCTTATCTTTTTCACTAAAATCTAACAAAATAAGTTTCCCATCCGGATCCTCTGGTGATCTGACAACCCCAATTATCCCCTGCAAGTTATGAGCCTAAGAGGTTTTGTTCATTGATTCTTGAATTTTCTCTGGTTCTAATTTCCAAATTTCTTCATCATTGGATTTGTCATTATTCCCTCAATTTTTAAATCCCTGCTGATATTTTTTCCTCTCATATGGTGGACCAATTTTCCCAAAAAAAGAAATCTTTTTTGGTCGTTTGATCTTCCTAGTAGTGTTGCTTTCAGATTGAGACTTAAGAAGTACTATCTTAGGAAGATTTGGTGTTTATTCCGCTAAGGAAGTACTCGCATTATGATCCTTCACTTTAGTCAACTCCTTTGGTTCATTGATAATACCTTCTGAAGAGGACACACTCCTTTCATTAATACCCTTTTGTATCTTCTTTGAAGTATCTTCAGTCGCCTGTGTGGATTGAGTCTTATTAGTATTGTTCCTCTCTTTCTTTTTCCCTTTGCTATTTGTCACAGTGGTCCACCCTTCCTCCTCAACTCTATTCTCCATTTCCATACTAGATGTTGTTTTCTCTTTGTTGATTTCACTTGTGTTAGCACTTTTATCCACTTCCATTTTATTACTTACATTTCCTCCAGTAACTTCCATGATCTTGTTCTCCAGAATGGGTGCTTTATAACCTTTGTTTTCGAAGATTGTAGCAGATTGCCTAAGTTCAGGGTGTTGAACACCACATTTTAGATCACTATGACCCTGCATTTTGCAATGGTAACAATATTCCTGAATAGTTTCATATTCTATCCTTTGAACAACAGTTTCCTTTTGGCCTGCCTCGTTGAGAATGTCAATCAGAACCTCTTTTAAAAGAGATTTGGTAATGTCAATTTCAATCTTAATTTTAGCCGTTTTAGGCCTTGTTTTTTATAAAGTGGCTTTATCACAAATGATAGGGATTCCAATGGGCTCGACAATTCGGTAAAGAGTAGCCCATTCAAAGAAATGCCATCTCAGATAAGGAAGATTAATCCATACTGGAGCCATAGTAGTTTCAACTCCAGGTTTAAAATCTGCAATCTATTTTGCAATTTCATTTTCATACCACCAATTATGAGAGGAGACCTTCCATAAACACTTTTGTGATCTTCCTCCAAGTCAAAATCGATGAACATATTCTTGAGATTGTAAGCTCCTATTTTGACAACACCTTTGAGAGGAATCGTTCTCAGAAACTTCGTCCGTATCTTTTCAATAGATGGTCTAGTTCTTGGGAAAATGCCCACAATAGAAAGACGATAAGTTTCAGCCAACAAATCGTGTTCTTCCTTTATGAAACTCACCACTGGTTTTCCTTTGACAATCTTGTATTGTCGATGTTTGAGTTGGATTTTTTTCTTTGTTGTGTTGCCATTGGTACTGGAAACTCCAAGTGATGCAGCATAATGATAGAATTTATCTCCTACCAGTGTATTTCTGATAACCGAAGGAACTTCAATTTGAGTTGAAAGATTTTGGGTAACAGCTTGATTAGGATGGAATATAGCAGGAGATGAAGGGATTAATGGAGGAAAGGCACTATTTTGTCTGTTGATTGAGTCCGGAGGAGCGGGAGGCGGTCCGGGAACTATCCCGACGGGGAATATTGGCCGCATTTTGCCCTAATTTTGACTGTTATCAAAAGCTGTATTTCCTTAGCGGCGCTGTTGTGGTGGTTAAACTTCATGTTAGTCAACTAAATTCACATAAATCAACTAAATTCACATAAATTGAAAGTGGAGATATTAAAGAATAAGACTTTGTTTACATAAATCTTTTTTTTCACTTCCTAAGAAAATCATTTTTGGAACCACCAATGACTACTACTACTTGGTTGGTTTACGAATGCTCTGACTTTTCCTTCTCATCAATTGTTTCATTGAATTTCTTTTTCTTTCCTCACCCTCCACTTCCAACCAAGAGGCCGTGAGTTCGAGTCACCCCAAGAGCAATGTGGGGAGTTCTTGGAGGGAGGGAGCCGGGGGTCTATCGGAAACAGCCTCTCTACCCCATGGTAAGGGTAAGGTCTGTGTACACACTACCCTCCCCAAACCCCACTAGTGAAATTATACTGGGTTGTTGTTGTTGTTGTTATAGTCCTTTCGTTGTCGGGGAAAATACATACTCGAGTTTGTCTATAGAATATTTTATAATATTCTGAATTCTCTCAAATTGTTGTTTAATGTAATATATATTTTTAAATATACAGAACTTCTAATACTTTTTATCTATATTTACATAATATAATAATATAAATTGAATAACACAATCAGAGGCGACCCGGGATTTGAGCACGATTGAGGCACCACTATATACTAATTACTAGCGATAAAATTTGGTGTACAACTCTTTGAAATTTATTGATTATGTTGACTTATCATCCAAGTATAAACAAAATGAAGATCTAAAAAAAGAGAAAGCATCGAATAGAGAGAGATATTTCTTCTCAAAATGAGTGCTACCAGAAGGGAAGATGTTTGGTTTAAGCATGTTTTAAACCTTAAAGTTTCTAATTTTTTCTTAACTAAATAAGGGTCAGTAATCAAAAGGGTATTCAAACTTCAAAAGTTATCAAAAACTCACTAAAGAAATCAAGATTAAGGGTGTGTTAATAGTCAAAGAACTGAAGAAGAATCTGTAACTCTAGTTGCCATTATTAAGTCAGAGTTGACAAACATATACTACTTTGTCAAAGTAATTATTGAAGAAGGTTGTGGCAGAAAGATTTGTATTTTGCTATTGTGTAGCGATAAGTTGCAACTTGAGGCTTTTAATTTTAAGGAAGGGCTTTAAAAAAATTAATTAAGTTGACTATTATGTATTAATACTAAACTATAATTGAATTCAAAAAAAGATAAAGTAAAAAATAAAGCCAGATTGCTAGTAAGTATAAAATATGTTGAATTCAAAGAAGTAAAATAGAAAGGAGGTGAAAAAGTTGAAGAAGGGTCTCGAACCCAGGTCATCCAAGCAAAAGAGAAATTTAAAGTGATCCATATAATCAGTCCCTGTCCAATAATAAATGAGGATTCATATAACGGATCTCAATTAACTTGGGACGTAGTTATTATTGGTACAACATGATTAAGAGATAAAAAATTTATAAAAAGAAATGCATATATCATGCATTTTTTCATTTAATGAGAATACATAGGTAAGATTTTCCTTTTATTGTTCTTTCTCTTTCTCCTCTAGCCGTCCAAATTAGTACAATGAATTTGAAATAGTGAACTTCTCTTTGCTTTTGGTTTAAGTTTTTCATTAGGAGAAAGGGGAAGGGGAAACGTGGAGAGTGAGAAGAAGAGTCGAACTCTCATTAATAAAGTTTAGGTAGTCAACCAAGTGAACTTTTAAAATTCTCGTTTATCCCATAATTAAAAAAACAAAAAATTGCCAAAAATACACCTACGACAAACCGATAAGAATAACAAACTTTAAAGTGTATTATTTAATCTGAGAAAAGAAAGAAAAAATTCTCATTTCCGTAAAAGAGTTTAAAGTACCTGCGATATGGAAAATGCTATTAGCCTAATAGTAAGTACAACAATTTAACTTAGGTACTTGACATTATTGCTTTTATTAAAAAATACGACAAACAAACAATACAAACAAATTTCAATTAAACTGAAAACTGTTATAAGAGAAATCAAATTATGTTGGATGTCTACTCTTCCTCCATGATCTTCTCAAATGCTTAATGACATATTCAATGACATATTTTTATGTTTAATGATATATTCAATGACATATTTTTATTCACTTTTCATGCCTATATAAAGGCCTTGTAATAGATAGAAAAAACACACAATTGAAGAAGAAATAAGAATCTCTCTTTCTTTCTTTCTCTCTATATCTCTTAGCTTATTTTTCCTTGTTCGATATTGTTATTTTGAGTTATATTTATAACACGTTATCAGCACGATTGTCACCTTCATTTTTACAATCACATCTATTTATTCTTTTAGTTTATGGTAATATATATGCACCAATATGCTATTTATTAACAAATTCATATACTGTTAAGCATTTATTTTAGTTGATCATGTTACTGAAGTTCTCTTACCTTGCTTATTGTTAAAGAAAATATAAGATATAGATCTTAAGTGCATTAAACTAACAAAAAATAATTTAATAAATATGTGTGGACTTGCGTAGAGCAAAACTTATCTTCAAGACATTCTACAAAAATAAAATAGTGATAACCACGGTGACAAAGTAATTATTGTACATACTAGTTTAAATTACTTTACAATTGGTGGAAAGTAATATTTGAATACATTCACTCTTATCACCATATATGGTTATTCCTCAAATCTACGTTTATAATAAATTGCTTTTCTTTTACCATACTAAATATATCTCTTTGTGTTTATTCATATACTCCATAATTCTTGTTTATTTGACATATATATTATATGTTACTTTTTATACTATATGTTTGAAGTGATCAACTTCTTAATTAGTTGTCTGATTTATTTTTACAAGTATATTTTTATTGAAAATAATTTTTATTTGTTCTAACCCATTTACTTTTGTGATTAGTTTCAATATGTCAAACTTGTCAAACCTTGACGCTAATGGTCTTGGAAATACTATTATACAAGAAAATGAAGCATCAAATCAGGATAAAGCGAAGGCCATGATTTTTCTTCGTCATCATCTACATGTAGGGTTAAAAACTGAATATTTAACTGTAAAAGATCCACTTGAGTTATGGATTAATTTGAAGGATCGATATGACCACCTAAAACTTACGGTATTACCGAAAGCTCGGTATGAATGGATACATTTAAGGTTGCAAGACTTTAAAACCGTAAGTGAGTATAATTCGGCTATCTTTAAAGTAAGTTCTCTATTAAAATTATGTGGAGACACTATCACAGATGAGGACTTATTAGAAAAAATATTTTCTACTTTTCACGTTTCAAATGTGGTGCTACAACAACAATATCGTGAAAAAGGTTTTAAGAAATATTTTGAGTTAATCACATGCCTACTTGTGGCAGAGCAGAATAATACTCTATTAATGAAAAATTATGAAGCCCGTCCAACTGGGTCAGCACCATTCCCGGAAGTGAATGTTGTAGCAGCATATGATAAGTCTGAAAGAAAATAAAATAATTACCGTGGTCGTGGACATAGTCGTAGACGTGGACGTGGCAGGGGACGAAATAATTATCGTCATTATGGTGGAAGTAAACAGGAGAACAATAAGGGTTCTCAAATTAATCCTTCAAAAGGTAAAATTAGTATGTGTCACCGATGTGGTATGAAAGGTCATTGGGCACGCATTTGTCGTACGCCAGATTATTTTGTCAAACTTTATCAAGCCTCCCTTAGAAAGAAAGAAAATAATGTGGAGGCACACTTGACCTTTCAAAATAATGATGATGAAGCAGGTCCCTCAAACAAATATGATTCTGAGGCACATCTTGCATATAAAGATGATGATTTTGGAGGCCTAGCAAATATTACTCATTTAGAAGCTGGAGACTTCTTTGAGGATATTGACTGAAGAACTAATCATCTTACTGGGAATGAAGCTATAATAAAAGTTGTCATTTTGTTATGTTTGCAACTAGTTTATTTTTCTTAAGTGTATTTTCCTAATGTATCATGTGTTGCTAGTTTCTACATTCCTAATGTATTTCTTAATATATATTTTGTTTGTCTTTCGTATTTCTTATAATGTACTTTTTGATTTTTTTATGAAGAATATGAAAATTTTTCGGTCTTCAGTTGGACTCAAGATTAATAAAGATGATATATGTCTTCTGGATAGTGCTACAACACACACTATTTTAAGAGATAAGAGATATTTCTCTTATTTGGTAATGAAAGAAGCCAATGTTAATACAATATCCGGTAGTACAAAATTAATTGAAGGTTCTGGAAGAGCCAATTTATTACTACCAGGAGGAACAAATTTGGCTATTGATGAAGTACTATATTGTAGTAAATCTCAAAGAAACTTATTAAGTTTCAAAGATATTCGCCAAAATGGCTATCATATTGAGACTACAAATGAGGAAAAGATTGAATATCTTTATATTACTACAATAATGTCTGGTAAGAAATATGTGCTTGAAATGTTACCTGCTCTTTCCTCCGGCTTATACTACACAAGTATTAGCAAGATTGAAACGCATGCCATAGTAAATGAAAAGTTTACTAATCAAGATAATTTTATTATTTGGCATGACCGGTTGGGTCATCCTGGTTCTACTATGATGCGTAAAATAATTGAGAATTCACATGGACATTCAATGAAGAACCATAAGATTCTTCAATTTAAATAATTCTCTTGCATGTTCTCAAGGCAAATTAATTATTAGACCATCAGCTATTAAAGTTAGGATGGAATCCCCTACATTTCTGGAACGTATACAGGGTGATATATGTGGGCCCATTCACCCTCCATGTGGACCATTCAGATATTATATGGTTTTGGTAGATGCATCTACAAGATGGTCACATGTGTGCTTACTATCAACTCGCAATATGGCACTTGCGAGATTGTTGGCTCAAATAATAAAGCTAAGAGCACAATTTCCAGATTATGCAATTAAGACAATTCGTCTTGATAATGCTGGTGAGTTTACATCCCAAGCCTTTAATGATTATTGTATATCAACTGGGATAACAATTGAGCATCCGGTTGCTCATGTTCATACACAAAATGGTCTAGCGGAATCATTGATCAAACGCCTCCAATTAATTGCTAGACCAATGCTTATGAGAACAAAACTTCCCATTTCAATATGGGGTCATGCTATTTTACATGCAGTAGCACTTGTGCGGATAAGGCCCACAAGTTATCAGAAAGTCTCCCCATTGCAATTGGCTTTTGGTCAGGAGCCAAATATTTCTCATCTTAGGATCTTTGGTTGTGCGATATATGTTCCAATTGCTCTACCACAACGTACAAAGATGGGTCCCCAAAGAAGGTTGGGAGTATATATTGGGTATGAATCTCCTTCTATTATAAAATATCTGGAGCCTATGACTGGAGATTTATTTACAGCAAGATTTCTGATTGTCATTTTGATGAATCAGTATACCCAATATTAGGGGGAGAAAATAAGCAGCTGATAAAGGAGATAGATTGGAATGTATTATCAATATCTCATTTAGATCCTCGAACAAATCAATTTGAACAAGAGGTTCAAAAGATAATTCATTTGCAAAATATTGTAAATCAACTGCCAGATGCATTCACTGACCTACCAAGGGTGACTAAGTCACATATTCCAGCTGCTAATGCTCCAATTCGAGTGGATATCCCGGTAGGACAATTAATTAAAGCAAATAATTTTAAACCACGCTTGAAACGTGGTAGACCTATCGGTTCTAAGGATAAAAATCCTCGAAAAAGAAAAGGAGCAAATGATCAAAGTGATCATAATATGGAGGTAGTGACTCAAGAAGAGCACAAAGACATAACAAATGATAAAACCTCAAGGGAGGTTCAGGTACCTGAAAATGATAAGAATGAAGAGATTTCAATAAGTTATGTCTTAACGGAAAAAAGATGAAACCGAAATAATATTGTTATCGATAACGTTTTTGCTTATAATGTCGCTATTGAAATAATACAACAAGATGAGGATCTTGAACCAAAATCTGTTGATGAATGTAGACAGAGAAATGATTGGCCAAAATGGGAAGATGTTATCCAGGCAGAATTAACTTCACTTGCGAAACGTGAAGTTTTTGGGTCTGTAGTCCAAACACCAAATGGTGTTAAGCCTGTTGGCTATAAATGGGTTTTTGTACATAAAAGGAATGAGAAAAATGAGGTACAAAGATATAAGGCACGCCTTGTTGCACAAAGATTTTAACAAAGGCCTGGTATCGATTATGAAAAGACATATTCTCCTGTTATGGATGCTATAACGTTCCGTTATCTCATTAGTTTTGCTGTCCATGAAAAGCTTGACATGTATTTAATGGATGTGATTACAACCTACCTTTACGGCTCACTTGATAATGAGATATATATGAAAATTCCCCAGGGATTTAAAATGCCTGATGCACATAATTCGAAGTCCCGAGAAATATTTTCAATCAAACTGCAAAGATCTTTGTATGGTCTAAAGCAATCAGGTAGAATGTGGTATAACCGCCTTAATGAGTATTTATTAAAGGAAGGTTATATAAGTGATACTATTTGTCCATGTGTTTTTATAAAGAAAACAACATCAGAGTTTGTTGTACTTGCTGTATATGTTGATGACATAAACCTTATTGGAACCCCCACAGAACTCCAAAAGGCAATTGATTATTTAAAGAAGGAATTTGAGATGAAAGATCTCGGAAAAATAAAATTATGTCTTGGTTTGCAAATTAAACATTTGGCAAACGAGACTTTTATTCATCAATCTGCCTACATAGAAAAGGTATTGAAACGGTTTTACATGGATGGAGCACATCCATTAAGTACTCCGATGATTGTTTGATCACTTGATGTGAATAAGGACCTGTTCCGACCTCAAGAAAAGAATGAAGAACTTCTTAGTCCTGAAGTACCATATCTTAGTGCAATTGGTGCACTTATGTATCTTGCTAACACTACAAGGCCTGACATAACTTTTTCAATTAATGTCTTAGCAAGATATAACTCTGCTCCTACAATGAGACATTGGAATGGAATCAAACACATATTGCGGTATCTAAAAGGGACTATCGATATGGGGTTATTTTATGGAAATGATTGCAGTTCCGATCTTGTTGGTTATGCCGATGCTGGGTATTTATCTGACCCACACAAGGCTCGATCTCAAACAGGCTATGTGTTTACATATGGAGGCACTGTCATATCTTGGTGATCGACTAAGCAATCAATAGTGTATACTTCATCTAATCATGCTAAAATAATTGCTATTCATGAAGCAAGTCGAGAATGTGTATGGTTGAGGACAAGTGTGTAATACAAGTGTGGTTTGAAGTGTGATAAATTACCCATAATTTTGTATGAAGACAATGCAGCATGCATAGCCCAATTGAAAGGAGGATTCATAAAAGGGGATAGGACAAAGCACATTTCACCAAAGTTATTTTTCACACATGATCTTCAAAAGAATGGTGATATCAATGTGCAACAGATCCGTTTAAGTGATAATATGGCTGATTTGTTCACCAAATCTCTACCGACGTCAACCTTCAAGAAACTAGTGTACAAGATTGGGATGCGAAAGCTCAAGGATGTGAATTGATGCTCTCATTAGGGGGAATTAATACGCGTTGTACTCTTTTTCCCTTACAAAGTTTTGTTCCACTGGATTTTCCTTGCAAGGTTTTTAACGAGGCAACCAAAAGGCGTATTTCTAAACATGTGTACTCTTTTTCCTTCACTATGATTTTTTTTTCAATAGGATTTTTTCCTAATAAGGTTTTAGCTAGGCACATTATCTATGGACATCCAAGGGGGAGTGTTATAAGAGAAATCAAATTATGTTGGATGTCTACTCTTCCTCCATGATCTTCTCAAATGCTTAGTGATATATTCAATGACATATTTCTATGCTTAATGACATATTCAATGACATATTTTTATTCACTTTTCATGCCTATATAAAGGCCTTGTAATAGATAGGAAAAATACACAATTGAAGAAGAAATAAGAATCTCTCTTCATTTCTTTCTCTCTATATCTCTTAGCTTGTTTTTTCTTGTTCGATATTGTTATTTTGAGTTATATTTATAACAAAAACGTTGTTGTCTAGTGATATTTATAGATATAAAGCCATCAATTTCAACAATAGACAAAGATCTAGCCACCAATTTACTACTGGAATGGCATGGACATTTATTAAAAAACTAGCTCAACGCAGGGCGTATCTAGAATGGAAGCTATCGGTTCATTTGAACCCATAACTTCGGCTCGGCCGGTATATTCATTGAAAATTTTATTAAATATATACAAATAATATATCTTGAATCCATTAAATTATGGGGTCCAGTCCCATAATAAAACAAAGAAAAAAGGAGATTGTGGGGTGGATCCCCATAATGAAGAAAGAAGAAAAAAATTGTGGGGTCCATCCCCATAATGAAGAAGAAAAATTTGCAAGATGCCAAAATTAGTAGTTGGCACCGAAATACGTTTTTTGACCAAAATTAATTTTGGTTATAACACTTCTTCCTATAAATAGAAGCCTTTAGCTTCTCATTTTACACACCAAATCTCAGAGAAAAAATATATCTGAGAGTTAGAAAGAAGAGTGAGGTTTCACAGACAGGGTATAAGAAAATAGTCTGTGAGAAAAATAGAGAGTAAACAATATTGTAGTGAGGTGAGAATATCAAAAGAGGGTTATTTCTTACATGTAAATCCTAATCCTGCACACCACACCACATCTATTATGCCATCATGTGACAAGCACAAAAATCTTATTATTAACTTCGAGTCACCAACAATTTACATACCTGGTTAGTTAGAAACCTTCCTCTTGCTTCCTCCCAGGAGGAAATCACAATACACAATATATTTCCCCTCACCAGTAGAAAATATCCGGTTCAAATCATGGTAGAAACCATTAAGATTACTTTTGAAATCCATTTTCACTTAATCAAGCTATCAGAACTAATTTCCTCTATCTCGTCCAAGCCACGATGGTCAACAAAACCCAAAAATATTACCACCAAAATATCTGTAAAGTCTCACTACATTATAATTATCACTATAAATACCACAACCAAAATACCCACTCTGAAAATACCTTATTTGAGTCTAAGGACATTTCATTCACCTTCCTAATACCAAGATATAAAATCCATAATGATATACAAAAATGCCACAAGTCTCAACACCATCAAATGCAAATCTCAGATTTTTATCCATACACAAGTCTGGAGAAATTCTCAATTGCTATATATAAATCTCGAACTTATTGGAACTTTCTCGAGAGTCTCCCCCTTTGTTCAATTCCAAATTACACCGCCCAAATGGGCTGAAAAACAAGTGCCCCATTAGCACAGCATCACTCAAAGAGATAATCCTGCCTTAAGACCACAGATCAAATTCATACTCTGTGCGCACTACATTATTTACAAATAACAACTCACTAATCCCATGATTTTCATATACTCATAAAGCACAATATAACCCATATCCAAAAATTTCCTTACTCGAGTCATTCTCGAACTCCACCTCTGCAAGTCATCACTGATTTCCAAGTATACTTCATACCAAAATAAAAATTTGATACATATCCATGAATTGATTTGCCCATAGCAGACTCCCCCACTTGGCTCAAAGTCATAAATTAAAACACTCATAACTCACAATTTTCATACTCTATTACTGTCATAATGCCGTAGTCAGTATAACGAAAATTCTTCTCAAGCTTATACAACGCCGACCAGAAAAATACCTCAATCGTCCGCTAGAATCACAATCATTCTCTGGTCACTCAAGTCAACTTTCTCAACCAGATTCAAATTCAAGTCTCAACACATACGCCCCGCTGGCAGAAAAGAAACTCTCCATTCATATTATAAGGAACACACCTTCGTAGATTACTCCGCAGGGGATAACCCACCTGCTTAGCCTCAAATTGGCATCTTGTTATACTCTTTAGCAATTACAATTACTATGAAATCACTTAATCTTTCTGAGTCCAAACTCATTAACAAGACATAAAAATCTAATTCTCTCCACAATTAAACTGCATGACAGGTCCTTCAACACACTCACAATTCGAGACTGTACATCACATCAAACGAAAATCAAGCACCCAATGGCCCTCTTTACATTCCAAGGAAACACTTCTCGTCATATTCACATCGTCTTAACACATTCCGCAGTTACATCATACTCATCACAAAGCTATTTCACCGCTCATCGAGCCACAAATTCCACTCATAGGTATATTACCGGACATATGAGTCCAAATGTACAAGTTACAACTGAAACTACTGAGCTTAAGCTGCGGTCTAACCATGGCCTCAAATCCTCCAGACTGGCCCATCACTAAAACACAGAATACACATCTCGAACCTCGTTCATAGAATTACAAACCGGCGATGCACAACCAATATCGAGCGCTTATGTGCGCATACGAATGCGTGGAAGGAATTCAAAGAGTTATGTCTCAAACTGAATCAATTCCGCACGATAAGGAGAGAAAGATAGGAAGTATATATCCTAAATGCACGATAGCCTCTCGAAGATAAGTATGGACGTCATCATACCGATCCGCAAGACTCTACTAGACACTTGCTCATGACTTGTAGAACCTATTAACCTAGAGCTCTGATACCACCTTGTCACGACCCAAAATCCAACTAGTCGTGATGGCACCTAACCCAATCCGCTAGGTAAGCTAGTTAACCACTAACCAATTCCAATAACAATTAATAAGGTAATTAATTAAAAGAAAATATATGAAACTAATATGTTTCCCCCAAGAACTGGTAGTACAAATCATGAGCTTCTAAGAATAGAGTTTACAAAGCGGAAATGAAATAAATACATAGTCTGTTTGAATAGTACATAAACAGAGTTTTACAGATCTAAAGCTACTACGAACAAGAGGCAGCTACAGCCGGGACACAGGTACATCTTCAATTCAGCTCCCATCGAACACAACAACATCTGCACGCAAGGTGCAGAAGTGTAGTATGAGTACAACCGACTCCAAGTACTCAATAAGTAACAAACCTAACCTTAGGTTGAAAGTAGTGACTAGCTAATAGAAAGGTCGGGTCCAATACCAATATTTCACAAAAGTTCATAACAGCATAGTACACGTAACAAAAGAGTATCTCAGAAATAAAAGGCTCAGTCCGTTCATAGTTCCAGAAAAAAATAGGCATTTCTTTTCAAGTATCTCAGTGAAAATCCAAATCTTTTATCAAAAAAGACAAAATACGAGTAAGTTTGAAAACTATATTTTTTCCCAAAACTCCTTTCAACAAATAGTAAGATGTTTCATTTTCAGATAGCATGAGGAAAGTACTTCTCTATGCCTACATGTCAAGATACAGGTAAAATCATAAATGTCCCCAAAACTGGGTAGCAGAAGGAAATGCACCTCTATGCATGTATCTCAAGTACGCATGTCAAATGCAATGCATCTCGATGATGAGCTCATGTACTCACACTCTCAGAGTACTCAATCTCACTGTCTCGCATTCTCTCTCACTATGCTCAGCACACTCAATCACTTAGTGCTGTACAATACCCGTTGCCACTACTAGAAAAAAGCTTTTTTCTGACTTCCATTTTCGACTATAAATTGTTAGTAACAATATTCCGACTACTGTAATCGGAAAATTTATATTTGTATTTATAGAAATTGTTTAGAATTTTGCCGACTACGTTTTCGACTACTAGTATCGTCAAGTTTCGCAGAATTTTCCGCGCATATATTTTTCCGGCTATTGCCGTCGGAACATAACATATAAATAATTTTCGACTACAGTAGTCGAAAAAGTTTAAAATAAAATTAATTAAATAATAATTTGTTTCCGACTATAATAGTCGGAACTTAATCAGATATTATTTAGCGACTACTGTAGTCGGATAACTTAGTTATTTTGGGCCGAAACCCTTATTTTTCTAATTATCTTTTCCTTTCCCACACTCTCTCTTCTCTCTCATAGCTCACGTCCCTCCTCTCTTCCAGCGGTGTCTTTAGTGGTTGTGACCGCCGCCGCCGCCGCCGACGACTCAGGTGTGTCTCTCTGTGTCAATTTATACTCTTTTACCATTATACAACCTACTATTTTCGTTTTCTAGAAAGTAATGCTCCAAACTACACATTGACCGCGTTGTAATTTTCCCTCTTTAATGAAATTAATTAGTACTTATTAGTTTTTATCTTTTCCACAAGAATAACTTAGTAGTCTTTGTGTATGGTGTTGGTATTTATCTTAATTCTTGTAATTTAGTCAATTTAATAGTCTTCTGTGAACTTTGCGGCTGGCTATGGGCTGTGTGTTTAGTATTTCTCTAAAACTTTTATGTACTTTGCGGCTGGCTATTATCAAAGTTGTGTATAATAAACTCGTAAAGACTTGAATAAACTAGATGCATGACTTATAGTTGTAATCACAATCATTAACCCACATCACTCTGTAGGTTGAACTGAAATCCACTCTTGACAAAGATAAGTTTCTGAACCAATGACACACAAATCGTTCCAGCATAGTTGTCCATGTGAAGGCTAAACTTGTGTAGATACAGGTTGCCCATATTATTTGATACCCAAACCTGAAGATGTTGGCATTGTACCTATAATGAATATCTCCCTCATGTATAATAGATGCATGATGTACCTGGTGTTTCCTCCAATTAAAGCACAGTTGACCCGCAAAGTGATGCAAACACCCATGGTTCAACAAAACCATTCTGGAAAGTAGTGTGGTGTTGCGTATGTCTTTTTTATTTTTGTGTTATCATGTACCTTTACTATAGTAGTTTGTAATATGTTCAGGGTGTAGCAGAGTATCAAGAAAAAGGTCCCTAATTGTACAATTCTTATGTCAGGCATGGCTATCGATGTTATGGTATGATAGCTACTATTTTGGTTATGTAAACCAGTAGATATTTCAAATGTGTTTAAATGCTACTTTATGTAGTGATATTAGATTAATACTCCATCTATTCCCATATTTTATTTTCTGAATTTATTTTATATTGGTATTCATCCAAATAAAGGAACTCCAAAAGGCCCTAAATGGGAAATTAAGATCCAATTTCAGTTCTTGGTTTCCTTACTGATATTGAATGGTTGACATTGCACCATTGGCATTTTGGAGTTCAATGTTGAGTTGTTGGCTACCAAGTGATACTGAAGTTCAATAGCTGCTTATAATTCTTCTTCTTCTTCTTTCCTTTTTTTTATTTGATAAATGTCGAACTTTGTTAGTTCTTATGAATCTGGATATAATAACTTCTATTTGAAAATATTGATATGAAATTTACATAACCTCTTAAGTATAAATTTGGATTATGAAATTTGAATATGGATGACTTGGTGAATATGAAAGTACTTGTTTATGATTTGGTGAAAACATGTGGATGGACTCTGACAAGAAAAACTGATTAGTTATTTACCTACATATTTATTTGGTGTCACTTTTTATTCTACATTCACTCATATAAGGCATCATGATTTTGCAGAAGACTGAAAGAGTACAAAGGTTGATAATTAAAGAAAGACTATACTACTGTTTCATCCTCCATTTCAACTTTTGTTTCTTGGTTTCGTCCTTGCTACGATAGGTATATCTATATATCTTTTTTTAAAAACATATGTTTATGCAAAATATATCTTTATATAAATCATAGGACTTGCCTCGTTCTTCAAGTTACCTTGTTTGCTAATAACTAAATGGTTGGATTTCTTTTGTGTAAATTTAAAATTTTAGTTTCACTTTGATGCTAGGAGTTAACTATTAATTTATATTTACTTGTTATTCAACTCACTTAAGTTTGAATGAAATAATGAAATAATACTATGTAATAATTAAAGTATTTAGCATAGTACTATGTGCACTTTCTCCGAATATTGTTGTTGTTGCAAATTTAACTAGTCATTTGGACATGTGAGACTTCTCTTGTTGAATTTTGATTCCGCTATAAACTAGTAGATATGCTTTTGAATGTAATCAATCTAACTTTTTGTTGTGAAATTTTAAGTTTATAGAGTCATTCATAGTTAAAATGTTGAAGGTATTACACTTATTCAAAGTAGGAACCTTTAGAAGAATATCTCAATAGTTTTTTTTCTTGATGTAGATGGAATTTGAACATCGTAGATGGATGTATAATAGGACTCATCCTAATCGTGCGGGATTGAGGAAAGAATTTATAGAAGGAGTTGCGGGGTTTATTGCTAAGGCAAAATTGCTAAATGATTTTCTAATTGAAGGGACAATTAGGTGCCCTTGTGTTAAATGCAAGTGTGTCAAGTTATTGAGACCAGATATAGTTGAACTTCATCTTTACAAGAATGGATTTATAGAAAATTATTATGTATGGACTGTTCATGGAGAGAATCATGATATTCATAATTCTTTTGGTGGTGAGGGTAGTCCTAGAATAGAGAATAATTTTGAAAATTCTCGATTCAATGAAATGATGAGCGATGCTTTTGAGATGTTCCAAGAGGTTCAATCCGAACCAAATGATGAGGCTAAGCACTTTTATGAATAAATAGAAGAAGTTAGTTATCCATTATATGAAGGCTCAATGCATTCCAAGTTGTCTGTTGCAGTTAGACTACTAACTATCAAATCTGATAGTTCTATTTCTCAAGCGGGCATGGATTCTATCACTGGGCTGATGAATGAACTAAATCCGAATAAAATTAACTTACCCAAAGATTTCTATACTGCAAAGAAATTGGTGTCCAAGTTAGGACTTTCATTAGAGAGGATTGACTGTTGTGAGAAAGGATGCATGTTATTTTATAAGGATGATGCAGCGTTAGAAAATTGTAAGTTTTGTAACCAACCTCGTTATAAGGAAGTTACAAATGCTAATAAGAAAAAGGTCCCGGTGAAAGCGATGCATTACTTACCCCTTATACCAAAGTTAAAGAGATTGTATGCATCAATGAGCTCCGCTCCTCATATGAGATGGCACTATGAACATAAAAGGCCAATTGGTGTTCTATGTCACCCGTCAGATGGAGAAGCATGGAAGCATTTTGATAGAGTGTTCCCGGACTTTGCAAGTGAACCAAGAAATATTAGGTTGGGATTATGCCCCCACCTGGGCCTTTCCACATTTATGTGTCTTCAGTTGGCATGAACTCTGGCTCTAACCTTAATTTTATTCCCACACCAAATGTAAATTCTTCTCCCGGTTTTCATATTAGTCAACAAGGTAGCTCCTCAACACTACCTACTTCATCGACTCCAGCTGCATCTCCGTCATCAAGCACACCTAGCGTATCTAGGTTAAATATTGGAGTCTCTGGCACACCAACATCACCATCCATTGGTAGTGCTACACCAACAACTTCTCGGGATCGAATTGATAGAGAGACTCCACAATATGATGCATATAGTAGGTTGATTATCGTTCCGGATGAGCATGATGGGTAAGTAATCCTTATGCTTATTTTTACTCTTTTGAATATATATTTTATATATGTTAATTTTAATGCAGGTTTTCCCCCATATACTACAGCGCATATGGTTACAGAGTCTATTAAACCACTTTACGATGATGCTTGGAGTATATGAAGAGAAATTCCATATCATATCAGAGATGCAATGTGGAATCAGTTTAGGGTACATATAAACTTTATTTTTAAATTTTTATCAAATATCCAATTTCACTCTACTTTATTTCATTATTTTCCAGACTAAGTGTGTGTGGGAGCAACGATATGACAATGAAATAAAAGATGTCTTTGTGAAGAAAGCAAAAAATGCGATTACAAGTTCATTGTATGAAGCTCGAGAAAAGAGGCAGAATCCTGGTTGGATAAGAGAAGATGTGTGGATAAAAGTTTTAGCAATATGGGATAGTGATGCATTTAAGAAGAAGAGTAAACGAGCAAAGGCAGCCCTAGCCTCTCAAAAGGGTGGCTCGTGCACACCGGGGGATCTATGAGTTTTGCTGCGCATCGACGGAGATTGGTAATTTTCACCTTTATTTTTTTTGGTTTTGTTTAAACACAATTGAACTTTTAAAAAAAATTATATATCTTATTAATTTTGTAGGAAAAGTTAAAAGGGGACCAGTATCTCATGCTGAGGTCTTTGCGGAGACACATACGAAAAAGAAGAAAGACGGTTCAAGAGAAGGATGGGTTGAGATACGTGTATCGGAACAATATGTAAGATCATAACTTTAAGACTATTTTCACTTTGATATTAATTTATTTATATAATCCTTATTACTTTTATTTCAGGATGGATATCATAGAATCTTGGATGAATGGTGTCAGACATAGCCTACTTCTGATGATGGTACCCCAATCCAACCGTCACCCGATGATATGACTTCAATATGGACAGATATGGCAGGTGGTATATCCAAAGGAAGAGTTTACGGACTTGGAGTACAACGACCTTCCTCTTTTTGTCCATTGCCATTATTTTCGGATGCTCATATTGCGCAAAATCATGAAGAAATGGAAGCAATGCAAAAGAAAATTGAGTTGTTGTCTAAACGGTGTGAAACAGCCGAAACTCACATTGCTAGAATGGATAAATACATGAAAAAGCACATGCCCCACTCTTATGACGATGAAAAGGTTGAATTTGATGCGTAGTAGTGGTTTATGGTTGATTACTATTTTTGAATGTTTAGATTTTATATTTAGACTTTATGGTAGATTTGGATGATGTGGTATATATGTTTAGACTTTATTATATTAGTGTCAATGTGTATTAGCTACTTAGACTTGATATTGAATATTTTGGACTTTGACTAATGTTTTGGTTTGATATTATGGGATTTGAATGTTTGTTTGTTGAAGTTGGAATTGGTTGGTTTGATTATTAGGTTGTTTAGTTGGAATTGGTTGGTTGAATTGGTTGTTTATAGCATTGGTCATTTGACAGGTGGTGTGCTAATAAAATAGTTGTATTCGACCAAAAATCAACCCAGTTTTTCGACTACTGTAGTCTGAATATGAGCCTAGAATAATGCATTTTTCGACTACTGTAGTCGGAAAATAAAATAAAAATAACTAATAAATAATTATTATTTATATAATATTCTGACTACAGTAGTCGAAAATATTTTTAAAAATAAATAATAAATTATTTTATTTTCCGACTACTTCAGTCGGAAAATAGCTCCCTTTTCTAATTTTTGGCGGAAAACGTTTCCGACTACAGTAGTCGAAAAAGTTTTTCCGACCTATCTTTTTCCGACTACTCTAAATCAGTCGGAAATTAGTCGAAATAGGTATTTTTTCGACTACTTTTCGACTATTTTGGTAGTTGAAAAATAGCGAATTTCTAGTAGTGTGCGGCGTGCAGCCTGATCCCTATTTATAGTCGACTGCGCTCACTGGGTTTGTGCAGACTCCGGAGGGGATCCTTTCAGCCCAAGCGCTATAATCTGTACGGACAAATTACGTGCTGCACGGACAACTCACGTGCTATAATATCAATACTTGGAATCGCACGGACAACTCACTGTCACGACCCAAAACAAACCCCTGTCGTGATGGCGTCTATCATGGAACTAGGCAAGCCGACTCATTTCCAAAATAAATCGATATTTTCATTTTAAAGATAATTTCAAGGTTATTTGATATAAAACCTCCATTTAAAGAGTTCCAATTAAAGAAAAACAGAAGTGCGGAAAAGAAAAGCCCGACATCGGGTTGTTACTAGTCATGAGCATATACTACAATCTGTCTAACAATATCAAGACTAACTCAGCCCGGAAAATAGCTAAATACAACTAGAGGAAGATAAGAGGGTGAAGAGCAAGGGTTGCGATCGCCAAACAGCTACCTTGCTATCTCCAAGGAAATCTTCAACCAGAACACTCAATAACCGCTACCGTGTCCAGCTACACCTGAATCTGCACACAAGGTGCAGGGAGTAACGTGAGTACGCCAACTCAGTAAGTAACAATAATAAATAAAGACTGAGCAGTAGTGACGAGCAATAAAGCATATAACGTTCATATCAGGAAATCTCAGTAAAATACCATATGCTTTTAAAAATCAGGATTTGAATCAAATTATCTAGTTTAAACACAGTTCCAGTAAAAAAATCATTTAAAGACATTTTTCCAATAGTTTTTCAAACAGAGGCTCAATGCAAAGGTGAGTAAAAATGATAAAATCATAAACAGCCCCTCGGGCAAAACATCACTCATATACAGCCCCTCGGGAAAACCTCACAGTCACTCTTGCCACTTGGACATACCTCACAATCGCTCATGCCTCCCAGTCACTCAGCACTCGGCACTCGCACTCAGTAGGTACCTGCGCTCACTGGGGGTGTGTACAGACTCCGGAGGGGCTCCTTCAGCCCAAGCGCTATAATCTGCACGGACAACTCACGTGCTGCACGGATAACTCACGAATACTGCAGGCGGGCAGCCCTGATCCACACTCATCCTCACAAATCAGGCCCTCGGCCTCACTCAATCATAAATATGCTGCAGGCGGGCAGTCCCGATCCACACCCATCCTCACAAATCAGGCCCTCGGCCTCACTCAGTCATAAACCTCTCAAGCCTCTCGGGCATTTTAATAAAACAGGGCATTCGGCCCAAAATATTTATATGCATCAAAATAGAGTCATAAAACTGAGTTATGCGGTAAACAAGTATAAACATGACTGAGTATAGATTTTCAATCGAAAACAATGAGAGGATGGTAAGAAACCGCCCCTAAGGGTCCAAACAGCTTTGGCGCAAGGCCCAAACATGGCATTCAGCCCAATTTACAGAAATTCTTTCTAAAACATATAAGTATCATATGGTTTCAACAAAGTATGCAACTTTAAAGTTGCTACGGGACGGGCCAAGTCACAAATCCCCAACAGTGCACGCTCACACGCCCGTCACCTAGCATGTGCGTCACTTCAAAATAGTAGAATGATACGAAATCCGGGGTTTCATACCCTTAAGACCAGATTTACAATCGTTACCTACCTCAAAACGTGAAACTTTTTACTCTGCTATGCCTTTGCTTCGCAAATCGGCCTCCGAATGCCTCGAATCTAGTCACAAATAATTTGTTTCAGTCAATAAAATTTATTGGAATTAATTCCATAAGAATATACTAATTTTTCATAAAAATCCAAAATTTAGCTCAAAAATCGCCTGTGGGGTCCACGTCTCGAAACCCGACAAAAGTTACAAAATCCGAAAGCCCATTCAACCACGAGTCTACCCATACCAATTTTACCAAAAACCTCAACTCGACCCTCAAATTTACAAATCTTATTTCCAAAATTCTAAGTTCCAATCTCCGATTTACACCTCAAAATCATGTAATCTAGTCGGATTATTCGATGATAATTCAACATTATGGAGTAGAAATGATCACAAGGGACTTACCTCAAGTTTTCCTTGAAAATATATCAAAAATCGCCTCTCCTCAAGCTCCAATTTGTCAAAAATGGCAAATGGGACGAAGTCCCTGTTTTTATAATTCTGCCCAGACAACCTCGGTTCTACCTCGATCTTGGCCTTCGATCGAGGTCCTCGATCCTGGCCCTCGATCCTGGCCCTCGATCCTGTTCATAATCCTGGCCCTTGATCCTGGTTCTCGATCCTAGGCCTTCGATCATGTCTTCGACCCGGCCTTCGACCGTGGCCCTCGACTCTGGGCTCGATCATGGCTTCGATCGTGGCCCTCGACTCTAGGCTCGATCATGGCTTCGATCGTGGCCCTCGACCCTGGGCTCGATCTGGGCTCGATTTCTGGCAGAAGAATTTCCAACAGAAGGAAATTGCAGCAGCTGTTGTAGTTCAATTTTTGATCCGTTAACCATCCGAAACTCACCCGAGGCCCTCGGGACCTCCACCAAATATACCAACAAGTCCTAAAACATCATACGAACTTAGTCGAATCCTCAAATCACCTCAAACAACGCTAAAACCATGAATTACGCCCCAATTCATGCCTAATGAATTTTGAAATTTCTAATTTCTACAAACAACTCCGGAACCTATCAAATCACGTCCGATTGACCTCAAATTTTGCACACAAGTCCTAAATGCCATAACAGAGGTATTCCAATTTTCAAAATCGGATTCCGACCCCGATATCAAAAAGTCAACCCCCCGGTCAAACTTCTCAAAAATAAAACTTTCGTCATTTCAAGCCTAATTCCTCTATGGACTTTCAAATAATATTCCGGACATGCTCCTAAGACCAAAATTACCATACGGAGCTATTTAAATCATCAAAATTCAAATCCGAGGTCGTTTACACATAGGTCCATATCCGGTCCACTTTTCTAACTTAAAATTTTTAATTATGAGACTAAGTGTCTCATTTCACTCCGAGTTCCTTCGAGACTCGAACCAACTAACCCGATATAACATAATATAGCTGAATAACACAAAAAGAAGTAGGAATGGGAAAAACGGGGTTATAACTCTCGAAACGACCGGCCGGGTCGTTACACTCACGTGTTGCACGGACAATTCACGTGCAATAATATCAACATCTGGAATCGCACGGACAAATCACGCGCTGCACGGACAACTCACGTGCTATAGTGACAAAATCCTCACAAACAGGCCCCCAGCCTCACTCAGTCATCAGTCTCTCCAGTCTCACTCACGGGCTCACAGTGTCATAAAACTAACCCGACAATAATGATATGATGTATCAATAAATAGCTGAGACTGAGATATGATATGAATGCATGAATATGACTGAGTATAAATTTTCTATTTAAACAAATAATTCACAGTAATATGTCCTCTGTGGATCCCAATAATACTGGCACATAGCCTCAACATGATTTTTAATATGATTCAGCTCAATTTCTTTAACACATAAAATTGCATAGAAAATGCCAAGATTATTTGACTACAAAATTTTCACGAAAATAATTATGTCACAATTTCTATGGTGCACGCCCACATGCCCGGCACCTAGCATGTGAGTCACCTCCCAACAATTCACATAATACATATATTCAGGGTTCATACCCTCACCTCCAAGATTAGAAGAGTTACTTACCTCGAGCATGCTAATACCAATGCCGAGCAAGCTAAACAATGCTCCAGAAATTTCATTCTGCGTGTATCAACTTCCGAACGGCTCGAATCTAGTCACAATTAATTTGATTCAGTCCACACAATTATAGGAATTAATTTCATATCAAAATACTAATATTTTCCCACAAAATCCAAAATTACACTCCAAAAATCGCCTGTGGAGCCCAAGTCTCGAAACCCGCGAAAGTTACAAAATATGAGCTCCCATTCAACCACGAGTCCAACCATATAAATTTTACTCAAATCCAACATCAATTCGACCCTCAAATCTTCAAATTAAACCAAGAGGGTTTTCACAATTTTTCAACTTAATTCACCAATTAAATGTTAAAACAATCATGGATTCGAGTAATTTGACCAATATAAAGTTAAGAACACTTATCCCATTGTTTTTCTTGAAAATCTCTAAAAACTCGCCTCTTCCCGAGATGGGACGAAGTCCCATTTTCAAAACTTAAACTCACTGCCCATGCTTTTCTTCTTCGCGAACACGGTCAGTTCCTCGCGTTCGCGAATCACAAAATTGTTCCCGTCCAAATTCCTCCTTCGCGAACGCGACATACCCCTCGCGTTCGCGAAGCACAAAGTGCCTCTGCCTCAATTCCTTCTACGCTAACGCATAGACCAATTGTTTGGGGTCCTCAGCTGCTTCCTCTCTTTTTCGCAAATGCGTAACCCCCTACGCGAACGCATAGACCAATTGCATGGGGTCCTCAGCTGCTTCCTCTCTTCTTCGCGAACGCGTAACACCTCATGCGTTCGCGATGCACACCCTGTCCCCTTTTCGCGAACACGTCCTTCTCTTCGTGAACGCGAAGAGCAAATATTGCCAGCCTCTCAATTCCTCTCTGCAAACGCGAGGCTCCACTCATGAACGCGATGAAGGAAACCAGATGTTGCATCAGAAACATTCCAGCACAGTTCCAAGTCCAAAATCCAACCCGTTAACAATCCGAAACTTACCCGAGGCCCCCAGGACCTCAACCAAATACACCAACAAGTTCTAAAATATTATACGAACTTAGTCGAACCCTCAAATTACCTCAAACAACAATAAAACCACGAATCATACCCCAATTCAAGCCTAATGAACTTTGAAATTTCAAATTTCAACAAATGTCGCCGGAACCTATCAAATCAAGTCCGATTGACCTCAAAAGTTGTACACAAGTCGTAAATGACATAACAGACCTATCAAAAGTTTTAGAACTGGATTTCGACCCCGATATCAAAAAGTCAACCCCCGGTGAAACTTTCCAAAAATTCAACTTTCGGCATTTCAAGCCTAATTCCACTACAGACCTCCAAATAATTTTTCGGACACGCTCCTAAGTCCAAAATCACCATACGGAGCTATTGAAATTATCAGAATTCAATTCCGAGGTGGTTTACACATAAGTCAATATCCGGTCAACTTTTCTAACTTAAGTTTTCAATTACGAGACTAAGTATCTCATTTCACTCCGAAATCCTTCGGGACCCAAACCAACTAACCCGATAAGTCATAAATCAATTATATGGCATAAATTAAGTAGTAAATAGGGGAACGAGGCTGTAATGCTCAAAACGACCGGCCGGGTCGTTACACCCTTTCACGGAGTATGTCCTCATCAGTGATGAGGGGGAGCCAAAAGGTCTTAAGGAGGTGATGTCCTATCCAGAAAAGAACCAGTGGATAAAAGACATGCAATAAGAGATGGAATCTCTGCAGAAAAATGGCACGTACAAGCTGGTTAAACTTCCAAAGGGTAAAAGACCACTCAAATGTAAGTAGGTCTTTAAACTCAAGAAAGATAAATATGTCAAGCTGGTTAGATACAAAGCCCGATTGGTGGTTAAAGGATTCAAACAAAAGAAATATATTGATTTTGACAAAATTTTCTCACGTGTTGTCAAAATAACTTCTATTCGAATAATTTTGAGCTTAGCAGCTAGCCTAGATCTTGAAGTGGAGCAGTTGGATGTGAAAATTGCATTTCTTCATGGAGATTTGGAAGAGGAGATTTTTATGGAGCAGCCAGAAGGATTTGAAGTAGCTGGAAAGAAACACATGGTGTGCAAATTGAATAAGAGTCTTTATGGATTGAAGCAGGCACCAAGGCAGTGGTACATGAAGTTTGACTCATTCATGAAAAGTCAAACATACATAAAGACCTATTCTGATCCATGTGTATACTTCAAAAGATTTTCTGAGAATAACATTATTATATTATTGTTGTACGTGGATGACATGTTAATTATAGGAAAAGACAAGGGGCCGATCACAAAGTTGAAGCGAGATTTGTCCACGTTATTTGATATGAAGGATTTAGGCGCAACACAACAAATTCTGGGTATGAAGATAGTTCGAGAGCGAATAAGCAGAAAGTTGTAGTTGTCTCAGGAGAAGTACATTGAACGTGTACTGGAACGCTTCAACATGAAGAATGCTAAACCAGTCAGCACACCTCTTGCTAGTCACCTAAAGTTAAGCAAGAAAATGTGTCCTACAATAGTGGAGGAGAAACGGAACATGGCTAGAGTTCCTTATTCTTCAGTAGTCGGAAGCTTGATATATGCAATGGTATGCACCAGACCTGATATTGCTCATGCAGTTGGTGTTGTCAGTAGATTTCTTGAAAATCCAGGAAAAGAATATTGGGAAGCAGTCAAGTGGATATTGAGGTACCTGAGAGGTACCACAGGAGATTTTTTGTGTTTTGGAGGATCTGATCCAATCTTGAAGGGCTACACAAATTGTTGATATGGCAGGTGATCTTGATAATCGTAAATCTATAACAGGATACCTGTTCACATTTTCAGGGGGAGCTATATCATGGCAGTCGAAGTTACAAAAGTGTGTCACACTCTCTACAACTGAAGCAGAGTATATTGCCGTTACTGAAGCTGGCAAGGAGATGGTTTGGCTGAAATGGTTCCTTCGAGAGCTTGGATTGCATCAAAACGAGTATGTCGTCTATTGTGACAATCAAAGTGCAATAGACCTGAGCAAAAACACCATGTATCACGCAAGGACGAAGCATATCGATGTGAGATATCATTGGGTTCGAGAAAGAATAGAGGATGGATCTATACAGGTCAAGAAGATCCATACAAGTGAGAATCCATCAGATATGCTGACTAAGGTGGTACCAAGAGACAAGTTCGAGCTATGTAAAGAACTTGTCGGCATGCACTCAAGCTAGAAGTCCGTTGTTACCTCCTTTAGGTGAATGGGTATAGAGAGGAGATTTGTGGGGTCCAGTCCCATAATGAAAAAAAGAAAAAAGGAGATTGTGGGGTGGATCCCCATAGTGAAGAAAGAAGAAAAAGATTGTGGGGTCCATCCCCATAATGAAGAAGAAAATTCTGCAAGATGCCAAAATTAGTAGTTGGCACCGAAACGCGTTTTTTGACCAAAATTAGTTTTGGTTACAACACTTCTTCCTATAAATAGAAGCGTTCAACTTCTCATTTTACACACCTAATCTCAGAGGAAATATATATCTGAGAGTTAGAAAGAAAGAGTGAGGTTTTACAGACAGGATATAAGAAAATAGTCTGTGAGAAAAATAGAGAGTGAGTGATATTGTTGTGAGGCGGAAATATCAAAAGAGAGTTATTTCTTTTAAGTGTTGTAGTGGTCTTTGGAGCATTTTTCTCGGACCTACAAAGTGCAAAATTCCTTGCTATAGTGATATCAGTTGCTCGTCTCGGGACCGTAGTTCTTTTTCTCTTATTCAAAAGAGTTTTCCACGTAAAAATCTTGGTGTCATAGTCACTCTTTTATTCTTGTTAATTATCGTATCTCGGTGCTATATTATTATTCCGCTTTTATTACTGTGAATATTATTTCTGTAGGGGGTTTATTCCCAACATAAATTACATGTGATATGGTAGAATTGTGAATTTGAACCCATAACGTGATGAATAGTCCGTACACAAGGCATCCCGCATTCACGCAGAATCTCGGGAAGGGCCGCACCCCAAGGGGTATGATGTAGATGGTCTACCCTAATACAAGCATTAATAGCTGCTTCCACGAATTGAACCCCTAACCTATATATCACACAAAGAGATATCCAATAATGAGTCTACAGCTGAAGATCATATCTTTCAACAAAATGCAGACTAGAGTGCAGTTCAAATTAGTCAAACACCAAAGCTTCCAGCAAAATGAAGTTCGTAGTTCCTCTCAGTGGAACACAACCAATCCCTGTTAAACAATAAATCTATGTATGAGAAAAGAACTTGACAAACTTGTAGTACATTTTTCTACCAAATCTAAATGAAATATAGCCAACGTAATTACTGCCAATAGATTTTGACTCGATATACAACAACAAGCAACCTTCTAACATAACATTAGATCTAGTCACATATGTGAAAGAACATAATTTTTCATAATTAAACCACATTTTTCAAGGGATGTAGGTATTCCTCGTTTGATGAAGAATTAGCAGAACTACAATTGGTTTTAACTGAAAGAGCAGAAAGCTGAAGCCAAAGCACAGTTGCAATTCACTGATAACTTTGCATTAATTCTTAAATACTGAAGAGAAACAAAGACTTACGTAGGTCCTGAATATGCCCAATCAATTGATGGAATATGGGAAATCTTGGACCACTCGTTTGGGCAACTTTCATCTAAATGTGGGCAACCAGAAATTCTCAGGTACCTTAATTTGGTGAGGCGTCACATGGCATCTCCGGATGGCAGATGTTGTAGTTTTTCGCAGTTTGATAAAGTTAATGTCACGACCCAAAATCTCACATGTCGTGATGGAGCCTATCTCAATACTAGGCAAGCCAAAAATCTCAATAAACTATCATTTCTTTTAAATTTGAAAACAAAATAATTAAATTCAGCAGAAGAAATCTCAAAATTTCAAATATATCACTCTCAAAACCCGGTGTCACTGAGTACATGATCATCTAATGTGAATACAATGTTTGACTGATAAAAACCACTGCCTGAAAGTATAGAACAGTACAATAAATGAAGGAAAGAGAGACAAGGTAAGCGGACACCAAGCAGCTACCTTGATAGTCTCCAACTGACAGTACTCTGAAATCTAACAATCTCCGTGTCCGAAAGCACATGGATCTACACACGAGGTGCAGAGTATAATATGAGTACAATTAACCCAATAAGTAACAAGACTAACCTATGGGCTGAAAAAAATGATGAGCACCGCAGGTACAGTCCAGTAAAAATAATGGTACAGAATTGTAGGCATGCTTTCAAGTTCAACAGATAAACTCAGTACAAGTAAAATAGATCAATACTGCATGATATAAGAAATATGACATCTCAGTAGCAAGACCTCATGTAGATGCTGGTCACCAATTATTCGGTCACTCGGTACAATTTATGGCTAGTCCAGCCCCGGGGTGTTCCAACCCGTATATATATACACATCGACTGACAGTCAGTCATTTAGTACCGTATAAGGCCAATCCAGCCCTGGGGTAATTTATCCCTAAATGTAAATGATACGGATAAGATCCACGTCCAGGTAAATTCATTACAATATAAATAAGTAAGGCAAGTCCATGCCCTGGAAAAATTCATCCCAAACATATATATAAGCAGTAAGTAAGGCAAGTCCATGCCTTGGGAAATCCATCCCGAATATATATAATTATCTACGCTCACTGGGGGTGTACAGACTCCGGAGGGGCTCCTTCAGCCCAAGCGCTATAAGTCGACCGCGCTCACTGGGGGTGTGTGCAGACTCTCGGAGGGGCTCCTTCAGCCCAAGCGTGATATAAAGCCAATATAGCCTACTGCAAGCGGGCAGTCCCGATCCGTATAAAAATAAAGCCAATGAGGCTTGCTGTAGGCGGGAAGCCCCGATCAATAAAATAGTAAAGCCAATAAGGCCTGCTGCAGGCGGGCAACCCTGATCCAGAACAATAATAATGTATAAAGCAATTCTGGCCTGCTGCAGACGGGCAACCCCGATCCATTTAATAATAACATATATAAAGCCAAATGGCCTGCTGCATTGCGCAGCTCAATCCCATAAATATCCTCACAATGGACAATTATTACTGAGTGTGAAATATATATTTTAGAACAATTAATTCAACAACATCACGACTCTATAGGTCCTAAAATATCGACACATAGGCTAAACATGATCTTTATTACTAGCCTCGGCTTAATTCCTCTAACACGTGCCACATGTTCAGATAATAACATGATTCTTTAATTTTTTTTCTTCACAGGATTTATTCAAGACACACTTTCTGTGGTGCACGTCTACATGTTCGACACCTATCATGTGTGTCACCTCCAAACAATTCATATCATACCAAATTCGGGGATTCATACCCTCAGAACTAAGTTTATAAGTGTTACTTACCTCAAACCGTGTAATTCTTTACTCCGGTATGCCTTCGCCTCGTGAATTTGCCTCCAAACGCCTCGAATCTAGCCACAATTAATTCGATTCATTCAAGAAAATTTATTGAAATTAATTCCATAAGAAAATGCTATTTTTTCATAAAAATCCGAAATTTAACTCAAAAATCGCTCGTGGAGCCCACGTCTCGAAATTTGACTAAACTCACAAAATCCGACAACCCATCCAATTACAAGTTCAACCATACTAATTTCACTCAAATCCGACTCCGAATCGGTATTCAAATATCGAAAAATTATTTTTATGAAATTGTAGAAATTCCTCCGATTTCTCTTGAAACATCAATAATCTAACGCCGAAAATGAAGATTAATTCATGGAATATAATTACAAGGGAGTCAAGAATACTTACCCCAAGTTGTGTGGAAAATTTTCTCACCAAAGTCGCCCAATCCGAGCTCCAAAATCCGAAAATGAAGAAAGAAACCAAAACCCACGATTTTATCTTCTCTCCAGTCATTTACTCTTCGCGATCGCGAAGCACAAAAATTTTCAGCCCAAATTTTGCCTTTCGCGATCGTAGAAAATGCTTCGCGATCGCGAAGAATAAATTCTCAGCACTTCCAGACAGCCTCTAGTATAATGGTCATAACATTTTATACAAAACTCAAAATGGCAATAGGTTTAGCTTTCTCAAAACTAAACACCAAGGACTATAACTTTCATTTGTTGCTCATATCCTAATTCCTTATGGTCCGAATCCACCCCGAAACTCACCCGAGCCCCTCGGGACCTCAACCAAATATACCAATAAGTCCTAAAATATCATACAAACTTAGTCGAAGCCTCAAATCACATCTAACAACACTAAAAACACGAATCACACATAGATTCAAGCCTAACGAACTTTGAAACTTCCAATTTCTTCAAACGACTTCGGAACCTATCAAATCACGTCCGATTGACCTCAAATTTGGCACACAAGTCATAAATGACATAACGGAGGTATTCTAATTTTCAGAATCAGATTTCGACCCCGATATCAAAAAATCAACCCTCCGGTCAAACTTCCCAAAATTTTTAACTTTCAACATTTCAAGCCTAATTCCACCACGGACCTCCAAATAATTTTTCGGACATGCTTCTAAATACAAAATCACCATACGGAACTATTCAAATCATCAAAATTTAAATCCGAGGTCGTTTACATATAAGTCCGTATCCGAACACTTTTCTAACTTAAAATTTTCTATTATGAGACTAAATGTCTCATTTCACTCCGAATTCCTTCCGGACCCGAACCAACTACTCATTGTAAGGCATAAATTGAACAGTAAATATGGGGAATGAGGCTGTAATACTCAAAACGACCGGCCGAGTTATTACATATTCTCCCACTTAGACATACGTTCGTCCTTGAACATTGTAACGACCCGATCGGTCGTTTTGAGTATTACAACCTTGCTTCCCCCTTTACTGCTCAAATTGTACTTTATAGTTATTGTGTGAATTGCCGGGGTAAATAGTTCGGGTCTGGTGAGGTTTTAAAATGAATTGGAATACTTAGTTCCAAGGTTTAAAGCTTAAGTTAAAATAGTGACCGAATATCGACTTATGTGTAAACAACCCCGGAATGGAGTTTTGATGATTTCAATAGCTCAGTATGGTGATTTTGGACTTAGGAGCGTGTCCGAAAAATTATTTGAAAGTACATAGTAGAATTTGTCTTGAAATGCCGAAAGTTAAATTTTTGGGAAGTTTGACCAGGGGGTTGACTTTTTGATATCGGGGTCGAAATACGATTCTGGAAATTTGAATAGGTCCATAATGTGAAATTTGACTTGTTTGTAAAATTTAAAGTCAATCGGACGTGATTTGATAGGTTTCGGCGTCGTTTGTAGAATTTGAAAATTTCAAAATTTATTAGGCTTGAATCCGTGTGTAGTTCATATTTTTAAGGTTGTTTGATGTGATTTGAGGCCTCGAGTAGGTCCGTGGTGTGTTTTAGGACTTGTTGGTATATTTGGACGGGGTCCCGAGTGGCTCGGGTGAGTTTCGGATGGTTGATATATCAAATTCAACTTGAAACATTTCTAGAACTGCTGCCTACTAGTGTGATCGCACCTGCGAAGCTTTTGATCTCAGGTGTGAAGCCGCATGTGCGCGAGATCAGTCACAGAAACGGCCAAGAATGGGACTGGGCAGTGCTCGCAGGTGCGAGGAATTTTCCGCATCTGCGAGGCCGCAGGTGCGAAGGTATTAGCGTAGATGCGGACTAGGGGTGGCCTGGGGCGAACGCTGGTGCGAAGAGTTTGCGTATCTGTGAGCCCGCAGATGCGAGAAGGGCACCGCAGATGCGAGGTTTTGAGAGGTTGGCATTGTCCGTAGGAGCACAATTTATTCCGCAAATGCGGATGCGCAGGTGCGAGCCCAGGCACCGCAGGTGCGAAAATGCTTGGGCAGTGTTTAAAATGAGGGTTCCGAGAATTTTTCTCATTTTCAAATTTTGGAGCACGGTTTGGGCTATTTTGGAGAGGAAATTTTCTACACAACTTGGGATAAGTGTTCTTAACTCCCTTGTGATTATATTCTATGAATTAATCTTCATTTTTGGTGTAAGATTATTGAATCTTTAATAGAAATAGAAGGAAATTTCTATAATGTCACAATGCCGTGAATTATCGTGCTAAATTGAAAATTCATACTCAGTCATATTCATTTCATTTCATATCATATCTCAGTCTCTGTTGTTATTTATTGATACATCATATCGTCATTTTGAGCTATTTTTCATGATATTGTGAGCTCGAGAGACTGGAGAGATTGATGACTGAGTGAGGCCGAGGGCCTGATTTGTGAGGATATTTATGGGATCGGGCTGCACGCCGCAGCATGTTGTATATTTATGGGATCGGACTGCACGCCGCAGCATGTTTGATATCGGCCGAGGGCCTGAATGTGAGGATGAGTGTGGATCGGGGCTGCCCGCCTACAACATACTTTATTATTATAGCACATGAGTTGTCCGTACAGATTATAGCGCTTGGGCTGAAGGAGCCCCTCCGTAGTCTGTACACACCCCAGCGAGCGCAAGTACCTACTAAGTGCGAGTGCCGAGTGACTGGGAGGCATGAGTGATTGTGAGGTATGCCCGAGTGGCAAGAGTGATTGGGAGATATGCCCGAGTGGCAAGAGTGATTGGGAGGTATGCCCGAGTGGCACGAGTGACTGTGAGGTTTGCCCGAGGGGCTGTATATGAGTGATGTTCTGCCCGAGGGGCTGTTTATGATTTTATCATTGAGTTGCATTGCATTGGCATGCACACATGACATATAGGAATAGAGATGTATTTCCTCGTGCTGTACTGCATCACATCATTAATGATTTTTCACAAATTTTTGATAGATGGGCATAGTGATGCATTTGTTTTTACACGGGTTATCCGGAAGAAAAATAAAACATATTATTTATTATTGACAAGATTTTGGGAGAAATTTATTGTTTTCAAACTATTTATATTTTTGGCAACTCCGACAAACGATTTGGGTTTTCACTGATGTATTTGTAAGGAAGAACTATTATTTTTGAAATCATGATTTGGCTGAACATTTTATCTTTGAGTTACTTCTGGTATTATTTGCTTTATGTTATTATGGACTATTGGTTATGGACCTGACCTTGGTAGAAGCTCGTCACTACTTTCAACCTACGGCTAGGTTTGTTATTTACTCAGTACATGTGGTCGGTTGTACTGATACTACACTTTTGCACATTGCGTGCATATGTTGGCTGCTGTTATTGCTGTGCTCGATAGTTGCGGGACTTGAAGATGTACCTGCGTTCCTGTTGTAGCTGCCTCTTGTTCGGGGTAGCCTTAGATTTATAAAAGCTCTGTTTATGTATTATTCAAACAGACTATGTATTTATTTTATTTTCGCTTTGTATACTCTATTCTTAGAAGCTCATGATTTGTACTACCAGTTCTTGGGGATTGTAAAAGATTAAGACCTTTATTCACTTAAATTTCTTTAATAATTATTATTAAAATTGGACAGTTGGCAATTGGCTTACCTAACGGGATGGGTTAGGTGCCATCACGACCAGTTGGATTTTGGGTCGTGACAAGGTGGTATCAGAGCTCTAGGTTCATAGGTTCTACAAGTTACGAGCAAGTATCTAGTAGAGTCTTGCGGATCGGTATGATGACGTCCATACTTATCTTCGAGAGGCTACAGGGCATTTAGGATATATACTTCCCATCTTTTCTTCCTTATCATGTGGAATTGATTCAGCTTGAAATATAACTTTTTGAATTCATTCCATGTATTCGTATGTGCACGTGAGCGCTCGGTATCAGCTGTGCATCGCTGGCTTGTGATTTTATGAAGGCGGTTCAAGATGTGTATTCTGTGTTTTGGTGATGGGCTAGTCTGGAGGACTTGAGGCCAGGTTTAGACCGTAGCTTAGGCTCGGTAGCTTCAGTTGTAACCTGTACATTTGGATTCATATGTCCGGTAATGTCCCTACAGGTGGAATTTGTGGCTCGATGAGCGGTGGAATAGGCTTTGTCATGAGTATGATGTAACTGCGGAACGTGTTAATACGTTTTGAATATGACGAGAAATGTTTCCTTGAAATGTAAAGAAAAGGTCATTGGGTGCTTGATTTTTATTTCTATGTGACGTACAGTCCTGCGTGTGAATGTTTTGAAGGATCTTTCACGATTGTTAAATTTTGGAACAAATTAAACTCTCATGTCTGGTTAGTGAGTTTGGACTCAGATAGACTAAGTGATTGTATAGTAATTGTGACTCCGAAATGGTATAACAAGATACCAGTTTGAGGCTAAGCAGGTGGGTTATCCCCTGCGGAGTAATCTATGCAGGTGTATTCCTTATGATGTGAGTAGAGAGTTTCTTTTCTGCCGACGAGGTGTATGGGTGGAGATTTGAATTTGAATCTGGCTGATAAAGTTAACTTGAGTGTCAAGAGAATAGATGCGAGCTTAGTGGATGATTGAGGTATTTTATGGTTGGCATTGTATGAGCCTGAGAAAGATTTTTTCGTTGAACCGACTACGGTATTATGATAGTAATAAAGTATGGATATTGCGAGTTATCTAGTGTTTAAATTTATGGCTTTGAGCCAAGTGGGGGAGTCTGCTATTGACAATTTGATTTCATGGTTGGGTGTTAAATTTTAATTTTGATCTGAGGCATACTTGTGGGTTAGCTATGACTTGCAGAAGTTAAGATCGAGGATGACTCAAATAAGGAAATTCTTGGTTAAGGATTATATTGCACGTATGAATATATGAAATTCGTGGGATGAGTGAGTTGTTATTGGTGAATGACGTAGTGCACATGGAGTATGAATTTGATTGGGGGTATTAGAGTAGAGTTACTTCGTTGAGTGTTGTTGTGCTAATGGGGCACGTGTCTTTTGACATATTTGGGCGGTGCAATTAGATGTGAGCAAAGTGGGTGACTCCCGAGAAAATTCCAGTGGGTTTGAGAATTATATATAGCAATTGAGAATATTTCCGGACTTGTGTATGGATTCTACATTTTTGTGTAAGGAAGGTAAGAAGAACAATTTCAAATTCACATAAGGTATTCTTAAAGTGAGTGTCACAATTGTGGTATTTTTGAAGGGGCTTAAGAAGAATACAGTTGCTTATGGGCCGTAGGGCATTGTGGTTCTATGCTAGGTTTGTGGGGTGAGTTGTGGTTAAATATCGTGGTGTTTTAGTAAGGAGAAGTATCAATTTCAAGACAAATTCGGAAGGGACTTGGAGAAATAGGACAACTTGGTAGTAGGTTGGATCGGTATGGTAATGGATATGATCGGTTCTTTGGGTGCTTATGATGTGTGGGTTTTCTACAGGTACTTTGTGGCAATACACCTGGGCTTGGCGACATGCGTGGCTTGGTTGATTTAGAGAGATTCAACTCTGATGGCCTGATTATGTGCAAATGGATTCCAAAGCATTCTCGAGGTTTTCTACCACAGTTTGAGATGGGTATTTTCATACCGGCCTGAGGAGCATGTTGATTATTGTGATTTTATACCGAACGAGATCAAATGGAAGGCTTCTGGCTGATCAGATATGTATTTTATTTATGACTCAAAATGATTATGAGGTTCTCGTATTTGTTTTTCAAATGATGGCATGATAGATGCGGTGAGTTGCGTGGGATTAAGGTTGGCGTATGCAAGGTCACAGTTTAGCCTTGAAAGGGAGGTCATAAATTCTTAGAGGCATGAACAGTTTTCGATGTCTAGATGAATACTATTACTACTTGGTGTTGTATGAGAAAGGGGTAGACTTCAGAAGGCGCATTGTATTTTGACTTACGGATGTATAAATTGGTATTGCGGTACTCACACGGTTGATAGAATGCTGATATTCAAATTTTGCCAAGTGGCACGGAAGAATTTTTAAAGTATTTCTAGTGGGATGATTGTGTATGAGAGAGGTGCTAGACATTCGGGCGGTGGAGATGGAATCAAATATGGTGATTCGCGTGTTCTATGGATTTGGAGATTGGGAGTTCTCAGGAGCGGACTGTTTCATGGTTGTGGACTGTGAAGTTGTGGCCGGAGCTAGCCAGATGATAGAATGTGTTATGATTCAGTCATTATGGATTTTTGGAAGAATTTTTATCTATTTGTGGGTAACCCGAGTTGATTTGGCGGTCCATTGGTAGGCACAATTAAGATGTGTATTCTACACCGAGCCGGAATGGTTGGATCCATACTGCTATTGTTGAGGGATGTGTCATTAGGTTGATGTTGAGCTTATTCGTGTTCTGAGATGATCTGTGAGTTACTCCTTTATGCTACGAGGAGTTGTAATTCATTGGTTATGTACACAGATAGTGCAGTTCTATTTGAGCTTTATAGTGGAATTTGAACGCGATGAGTATTTGGGTATTGCATGATCGAGTGCGTAATGGTTATGTTCTTTCAGGTTTTGTGTGAAATTTTTGTCATTTGCCTCTCCGTGGTTATTGATTTTGAGCAGGGTGGCTCGGGATATATAATATGGACCAACGTTTGGATGAGGACACCTATTGCAGCGCAGCTATGTTAAGGAATGAACATTGTGTTAGAATCGGGTGATGGTTCTACGGTGTATGATGAATTTTCAGCATTTCGTTGTGGCGGTACTTGTTTATCTTGCGAGGCAGTTCTCTCATTTGAGTCATTTTCATGACTTAGTACATTTGAATTGTTGCATATTGGTGCACGGATGACATGGGCTGTGGCTCTGAGTTATATTGGTGCAGCATGTCCGTGGAATAGTTGTGTTTAATAATATAAGGTCATTGGACCTAGAATGGGTACTATCAGGTTCAATTACGGTATGTTCGGAAGGATGATATTGAAAGTCGGCTCAGAAAGCGATTATGGTTCTGGTTGGGGCTAGAGAGCTCCGTGACTTGTTGATCTGGTAAGTGTTCATGAAATTTCGCGTGTTTCTCTTATTATCAACAGTGTACGAAGGTTTTGGGATGAGGTTTGGTTTGATATGGGTTTAATACTAGTATGCGGTTGGTTTTGGAGTAGTCACTACGATCAGGAATGGTGCTACGAGCATGCGAGTTGTGTAATATGTTAGTTGATGATATCCATGGTTATAGTTATAGCCCGATGCAACTTGTTCGGACTTATACGGTGTGTAAATGTAAGATTTGTATCTTAAAAGAAATTCTAAATGTTGGAAATTAAATTCCAAGGTTTATGGGCTACAGTTAAATTAATGAATTCAGTTGGATTGTGTTGTCAAGCCTATATGGAATAGGGTGACGCGGGTTCACCCCCGGGTACGTGTGTAGTAAGATGTAACAGTGATTTGATGGCTTGGAAACAACTCTTGGCACGTTCGAGGACGAACATATGTTTAAGTGGGGGAGAATGTAACGATCGGCCGGTCGTTTTGAGTATTACAACCTTGCTTCCCCCTTTACTACTCAAATTGTACTTTACAGTTATTGTGTGAATTGCCGGGGTAAATGGTTTTGGTCCGGTGAGGTCTTGGAATGAATTGAAACACTTAGTTCCAAGGTTTAAAGCTTAAGTTAAAATAGTGACCGGATGTCGACTTATGTGTAAATGACCCCGGAATGGAGTTTTGATGATTCCAATAGCTCCGTATGGTGATTTTAGACTTAGGAGCGTGTCCAGAAAATTATTTGGAAGTACGTAGTAAAATTTGGCTTGAAATGCCGAAAGTTAAATTTTTGGGAAGTTTGACCGGGGAGTTGACTTTTTGATATCGGGGTCGTAATCCTATTCTAGAAATTTGAATAGGTCCGTAATGTGAAATGTGACTTGTATGCAAAATTTGAAGTAATCGGACGTGATTTGATTGGTTTCGGCGTCGTTTGTAGAATTTGGAAATTTCAAAATTTATTAGGCTTGAATCCGTGTGCAGTTTGTATTTTTGAGGTTGTTTGATGTGATTTGAGGCCTCGAGTAGGTCCGTGGTGTATTTTAGGACTTGTTGGTATATTTGGACGGGGTCCTGAGTAGTTCAGGTGAGTTTCGTATGGTTGACAGATCAAATTCAGCTTGAAACATTTCTGGAACTGCTGTCTACTGGTGTGATCGCATATGCGAAGCATTTGATCGCAGGTGCAAAGCCGCATATGCGCGAGATCAGTCGCAGAAGCAGCCAAGAGTGGTACTGGGCAGTGCTCGCAGGTGCGAGGAATTTGCCGCATCTGCAAGGCCGCAGGTGCGAAGGGTTTGCGCATCTGCGAGCTAGCAGATGCGAGAAGGGCGCGCGCAATTTGTACCACAAATGTGGATGCGCAGGTGCTAGCCCAGGCACCGCAGGTGCGGAAATGCCAGGGCAGTGTTTAAAATGAGGGTTCTGAGAATTTTTCTCATTTTCGGATTTTGGAGCACGGTTTGGGCGATTTTGGAGAGGAAATTTTTCACACAACTTGGGGTAAGTGTTCTTAACTCCCTTGTAATTATATTCCATGAATTAATCTTCATTTTTGGTGTAAGATTATTGAATCTTCAAGAGAAATAGAAGGAAATTTCTATAATATCACAAAACAAATTTTTCAAGTTTGAATACCGATTTGGAGTCGGAATTGAGTGAAATTAGTATGGTTGAACTTGTAATTGGATGGGTTATCGTATTTTGTGAGTTTCATCGGATTTCGAGATGTGGGTCCCACGGGTGATTTTGGGGGCGTAATTTCGGATTTTTGTGGAAAATATTAGCATTTTGATATGGAATTAATTCCTATAAATTGTGTGGACTGAATCAAATTAATTATTACTTGATTTGAGCCATTTGGGAGTTGATACGCGCATAATGGGATTTCTGGAGCATTATTTAGCTTGCTCGACATTGGATTCGGCTTGGTCGAGGTAAGTAACTCTTCTAATCTTGGAGTTGAGGGTATGAATCCTGAATATATGTATTTTGTGAATTGTTGGGAGGTGACGCACATGCTAGGTGACATAATTATTTCTGTAAAATTTTATAGTTAAATAATCTTGATATTTTCCATCCGGTTTTATGTGTTAAAGAAATTGAGCTGAAACGCATATAAAAATCATGTTGAGGCTATGTGCCAGTATTATTGGGATCCACAGAGGTCATATTGCTGTGAATTATTGTGTTAAATTGAAAATTCATACTCAGTCATATTCATTTCATTTCATATCATATCTCAATCTCTGTTGTTATTTATTAATACATCATATCATCATTTTGGGCTATTTTTCATGACACTGTGAACCCGAGAGACTAGAGAGATTGATGACTGAGTGAGGCCGAGGGCTTGATTTGTGAGAATATTTATGGGATAGGGATGCACGCCGCATCATGTTGCATATTTATGGGATCGGGATGCACACCGCAACATGTTTGATATCGGCCGAGGGCCTGATTGTGAGGATGAGTGTGGATCGGGGTTGCCCGCCTGCAACATACTTTATTATTATAGCACGTGAGTTATCCGTGCAGCATGTGAGTTGTCCGTACAGATTATAGCGCTTGGGCTGAAGGAGTCCCTCCGGAGTCTGTACATACCCCCCAGTGAGCGCAGGTACCTACTGAGTGCGAGTGCCGAGTGTTGAGTGACTGGGAGGCATGAGTGATTGTGAGGTATGCTCGAGTGGCAAGAGTGATTGTGAGGTATGCCCGAGTGGCACGAGTGACTGTGAGGTTTGCCCGAGGGGCTATATATGAGTGATGTTCTGCCCGATGGGCTGTTTATGATTTTATCATTGAGTTGCATCGCATTGGCATGCACACATGACATACATGCATAGAGATGTATTTCCTTGTATTGTACTGCATCACATCATTAATGATTTTTCACATATTTTTGATAGATGGGCATAGTGATGCATTTGTTTTTATATGGGTTATCCGGAAGAAAAATGAAACATCTTATTTATTATTGACAAGATTTTGGGAGAAATTATTGTTTTCAAACTATTCATATTTTTGGCAACTTCGGCAAACGATTTGGGTTTTCACTGATGTATTTGAAAGGAAGAACTATTATTTTTAAAATCATGATTTGGCTGAGCATTTTATCTCTGAGTTACTTCTGGTATTATTTGCTTTATGTTATTATGGACTGTTGTGGACTATTGGTTATGGACCCGACCTTGGTAGAAGCTCGTCACTACTTTCAACCTAAGGCTAGGTTTGTTACTTACTCAGTACATGGGGTCGGTTGTACTGATACTATACTTCTGCACATTGCGTGTATATGTTGGCTGCTGTTGTTGCTGTGCTCGATGGTTGCGGGACTTGAAGATGTACCTGCGTTCCTGTTATAGCTATCTCTTGTTCGGGGTAGCCTTAGATTTATAAAAGCTCTGTTTATGTATTATTCAAACAGACTATATATTTATTTTATTTCCGCTTTGTATACTCTATTCTTAGAAGCTCATGATTTGTACTACCAGTTCTTGGGGATTGTATAAGATTAAGACCTTTATTCACTTAAATTGCTTTAATAATTATTATTGAAATTAGATAGTTGGTAATTGGCTTACCTAACGGGATGAGTTAGGTGCCATCACGACTAGTTGAATTTTGGGTCGTGACAAATGTGCCAAGAGTCCAAGCCATCATATCACTATTCCATCTTACCACGCACGTACCCAGGGGTGATCTCACGTCACCCTATTCGTTGTAAATTGTATAGGCCTGACAACACAACATAATTGAAAATCATTACTTCAATCTTAGCCCATAAATCTTGGAATTCAATTTCCAACATTCAGAAAACCTGAATCTCACATCTACACGATGTATGAGTTTGAACAAGCTGTATCAAGCCATAACCATAATCCCAGATATAATCACTTAACATACTACACCACTCGCAACCTTGTACCCAAAAATGAAAAATGTCTCAAAGTAGAGAACCGTATTGTAAGTTCAACAAGCACCACTAAAACTGTAATGCTATAAGCTCATTATATATAGTAGTACCAATACACACAAGTTTAATAATAGTAACCGGCTCTTCTAGAGCTCACATTAACATTACTCGCACGGACAACTCACGTGTTATCGTATCAATATCTGAACCTGCACGGATAACTCACATGCCAATAATATCAATAATTTGAATATCAACAGTTTATCAACCAGGAGAGTACCGTAATACCAATGAACATCTGTAAATCAAAACACAATGCCCCTTTCAACCGCACATCCTTCTCAGGGATTACCGAGCAACTATAACATTCATCTAAATATATAACACTGACCATTCCGTTCAGAATTTGTGATCTTCCTTTCAAGAATGAACTGCCACCTCATACATATAAATCTAAATCCCTCACAACACACCACATCTATCACATGAAAAGCACGAAAATCTCATTATAAACTCTGAGTCACTAGCAAATTACATACCCTATTAGTTGAAAACTTTTCTCTTGCTTCTTTCTAGGAGGAAATCATAATACACAACACGTTCTCCATACCGGTAGGAAATATCTGGTTCAAACCATGGTAGAAACCATTAAGAACACTTTGAAATCCATTTTCACCTAATCAAGCTATCATAACTAATTTCCTCTATCTCGTCCAAGCCACTCTAATTACAAAAATCCAAAAATATTGCCACCAAAACATCTGTAAAGCTTCCACATCATTATTACCCAAAAGAACAGAGCATGCCATTACCATACTGGTCTAGCTTACTACCTAGTGGTCCTATTTTCTCCGAGGTTCTCCTGAATTATCCTCTAGTTGTCGTTTCTCCTTATCACAACACTACTACCCTTACCCAAAGCTCACTATAAGACATCCCAACATAAAACTACACTGTCCTAAGGTCCATAAGCCATTGTATTCTTCTTAAGCACCACAAAAGTACCACAACCGTAACACTCACTCTGAAATAACTTATGTGAAATTAAAAATTATTTCTCTTTCCTTTCTTATATAAAAATGTAGAATCCATAGTCATACATAATTACCGCAAGTTCCGACACCATCCAATGTAAATAACTGATTATAGCGATATAAGAATCTAAAAAAAAAATTCAATTGTCACATATACATTTTGAATCCATTATAACCCTTTCGAAAGTCACCCAGTATGCTCAAATCTAAATTACACCGCCCGAACGGGCCAAAAGACACCAGTCCCCAAAGAAGTAACTCTGCCTTAACTCAGCCCAAAATTTGCCTTTCGCGATCGCGAAAAATGCTTCGCGATCGCGAAGAACAAATTCCCAGCACTTCCAGACAACCTCTAGTATAATGGTCATAACTTTTTGTACAAAACTCCAAATTGCAATTGGTTTAGCTTTCTGAAAATTAGACATCAAGAGCTATAATTTTCATTTGTTGCTCATCTCTCAATTCCTTATAGATTGCGAGATATAAGCTTCCAAAATCAGCCCTGTGCAATAGAGAATTTCCAAACTCTTCCCAGACAACCTATAGTATATCCATCATAACTTTTTATACACAACTCCAAATGACAAATGGTTTACCTTTCTGAAAACTAGACAAAGGGCTACAACTTTTATTTTTCGATCATCTCCAAATTTTTTATAGATTGCGAGATATAAGCTTTCAAAGTCGGGTCAGTGCAGCAGAGGTTTGTTCTATGCAATTGCGAAATAGCTTCCGCGATCGCGATTCACAACGCCCCAAACTGTTGTTTACTCTTCGCGAACGCGACCTGATGTTCGCGTTCGCGATTCACACCTCTGTGGACAAAAATCAGCAATTTAAAATGGCCTAGAAATGGTCAGAAACTACCCCGAAACTCACCCGAGCTCCGCGGGACCTCAACCAAATATACCAACAAGTCCTAAAACATCATACGAACTTAGTCTCAAATCATATCCAACAACACTAAAACACGAATCACACATAGATTCAAGTCTAATGAACTTTGAAACTTCCAATTTCTTCAAACGACTCCGGAACCTACCAAATCACGTCCGATTGACCTCAAATTTTGCACACAAGTCATAAATGACATAACAGAGGTATTTCAATTTTCAAAATCGGATTCCGACCCCGATATCAAAAAGTCAACCCTCCGGTCAAACTTTCCAAAATTTGTAAATTTCGGCATTTCAAGCCTAATTCCACCACGGACCTCCAAATAGTTTTTCGGACACGCTTCTAAATCCAAAATCACCATACGGAGCTATTGGAATCATCAAAATTCAAATCTGAGGTCGTTTACACATAAGTCCGGACACTTTTCTAACTTAAAATTTTCAATTATGAGACTAAGTGTCTCATTTCACTCCGAATTCCTTCCGGACCCGAACCAACTACCCCGATAAGTCATAAATCAACTGTAAGGCATAGATTGAACAGTAAATGGGGAAACGGGACTGTAATACTTAAAACGACCGGTCGAGTCATTACAGTTAACACTTCCATAAAAACAAGATTGACGAGCCCATCCGACAGAGATTCTAACAACGATACACAGATCCCATAGTTTGGGTATGGCGTCTAAGAGAGTTGCATAAGCTGATAGGGCAGAGAATCCCAGTGCGCACGTCCATACACCCACAATGTATGAAGGGACGATAGCTGCTAAATGAGATTAATAATCATTTGGATAGCGTCGAAATCCACCAACTCTGAGAAAGGGCCAATAGACAATGCCCTTAACATATTGAGATGGTGAAGGCCTCCTGAGGGTACACTATTCAATTTGGGACATTTTGAAACATTTATATCTGAAAGTAAAGGCATTTCCCACAAATGTAAAGGGAAGGAAACTAAGTTGTTACACTCGTTGATCGTCAAAGATTCCAGAGACCGACAATGCTCTAGCATTCCACTTGGTAAACTGGTCAATCCATCACAACTAGATAACTTAAGACTTAAGAGGGAAGTCAAATGTTTCTCTCCACTTGGAACAGGAATAGAACTGAAATTGGTGCAGCAGTCAATTGTTAAGCTCTTAAGAGAACGGAGACTGTAAAAACTTTGTGGCAATTCGCGAAACTTTCCACAATTTAAGACCGACAGATGTTGAAGAGAAAAGTTGTTGTGTAGCATCTCATTTGGAAGACACGTGAGATCTTTCACATCCTCGACAAAAAGCTCTACAAGAGATGTCAAGTTGCTGCACAAGTTCAACAATGGAATTTCACTGTCAACTCCTTTAATCCTTAGTTCACGTAGAAATTCAAATTGATTTGGAGTACTTTTTAACTATGGACACTTCACAATCTTCAACTTTTAAAGCGCAGGAAACAATATTACTCCAACTCCCCTTCTACCACCATTTATTATTGGTAGCAATTGCACTTCCTTCCACTCAGTAAGTCTAGGCATATCCTCCATTACCAGTTCTTTGAGTAACGGGAACACTTGGCTATTGGCATTATTGCTGATTGATCCATTATTGTTAACCTCAACACCATAAAATGTAGGTCCAATGCATTCCATCTTATGGAATCCTATCAGCTCAAGATGCCAAAAGAGTTTCAGTTGGCCAAGCGATGGAATTTCTTTGCACTTTTTGCAACCACTTAATTTCAACTTGACCAAATTTGGTATTAATTCTTCACTGAACCATGAAGGAAATCTACTCCCCAAATAGTCCACTATTGCTAATTTAGAACCATAAGTATGCCAGCTTGTAGATATCTGGTTTCTACTGTAGACATGCTGTTCGAGCTTCTTATCTGTTACACACCAATTGGAGACCATTGAATATTAATTCACCTCTAAGGTTTTTCAAATGACCTAATTCTTCTATTCGTCGACCTTTCTCTAAAACTACATTGAAAAACTGTAGGGTTTGAAGACAAGTCAGTTACCCCATATTAAGTGGCATCTGAGAATTTGCACCAATACACTGTGACCCCCAACCCGTATTGAATTAGTAAGAAGAACCATAATATATGTGTCTCAAACTTATCATATTTTTCATCTTATCTGGAAGCTCCTCAGTTAAGCAATCATTGACTCTAAACGTTTGCAAATTGTAGAGCTTGCAAATGGAGTTGGGCAAGGCCATGATCAAAGTGTTGGAGAGATCAAGATATCTCAAGTATATTAGCTTGCTGATTGAGGCTGACAACTTCGTGATGCTTGTCCAGGACAAATTTAAAACTCTCAAGAACTGAAAGCTAAATAGCATATCTTCAGATATATTTTTTCTCCAAAACAATGTGCATAAACGTCCTGGCTCATTTATCTTATTTATTTGATCACTTGGTGACTCCCATCCAAAGTATCGAACTTGAGAAAGATTTTGTCCTTCCACGCTCTTCGGATCAAATAGTTTAGATTTTAAAATATCTCCAGCCAAATCATGCACAAGATCATGCATCTTACAGTGTGTTATATTATTGTGCTCATCTAGCTTAAAATGTTGAAGCAAGGAATTTTGCAACAGAAGTTGAAAAAACTTGTGTCCAACGTCTTCCATCACGACAGTCTCTTGAGATGGACGAAGAAACCCTTCGGCCATCCAGAGTTGGATTAGTTGGTCCTTTCCAAACATGAAATCTTTTGGAAACATTGCAAAGTAGGCAAAACATTTTTTCAAATGTGGAGATGGTAGATAAACATAGCTGAGTTTTAGGATTTTCTTTAAGCTATTTTCCCCATTATCATCTTCACCTGCAACAAGGGGAATGCCATCAAGAATTGCCCGCCATTCATGTTTTTCCTTATTGCGTAAAAGGCCTCCCAACACACTTGCTGCCAATGGTAGACCTTGACACATTTCAACAATCCCGTCGCCCATGCTCACTATTTCTTCTGGAACCTCCGCATTAGCAAATGCTCTTCATTTGAATATGGACCAACAATGATCTTTTGCCAATTTTCCCAACATATGAAGCTCTGCTGCTATTGAAGATGCCACCCGATTCATACGAGTAGTCACAAGAATGCAGTTTCCTCTGGATGTGTTTATTCCTTTCAAGATGTCCACGAACTCATGCCATAACGTAGGGTCAACACGCCACAAATCATCGAGGACAAGCAAATACTTCTTCCCTCCCAATTCATCTTGTAGCTTGTTGACTATTATATCCCTATTTTGGACCTTAACTTTCCTCTGTCGATGATTCGAGGATCAGTTCAAGAAAGCTCTTAATTTCTAACATTTCAGGTAGACACAACCAAACCCTCTCTTCAAAATGTTTCTTGATATGTTCAATTGTTCATCATTGAAAATTCTCTTAGCCAGAGTTGTTTTCCCTAAACCCCTCATTCCCACTATGGGAATAGTGCACAAAACAACATCATCCCTCGTGTTCAACATCTTCACCTTTATTTCAGCAACATCCATATCTCTACCATTTACCAACAACATCTGAAGCAACTACTATGGAATCTGTTTCTCGAGTTGGTATTATTTGCCGAGAAGTACCTCTTAGCGGTTGAAGACAAAGGGTATTAGCTAATTTATTGATAGCCCTCAACTCTGCATTGATGTTGTTAATATTTTGAGACATTTTGCTCTTAAAAACTGTATGAGAAAAGAAACCACTGACCTTTCTCATTGGATTATTACGGATCTACACTTCTCTTCTATGAGATTCATATCTGAATTCGTCAAACACATATTCAGCAACTTTCTCAAGATGCTTGAGCCATTCTTCCACAGTCTGATCCTCAAGTTGTCGTCTTTCAGCATCGAGAATGAAAGCTTGGATCATGGATATATTTTGTGTTAGCATTTTGAGATCTTTCTTGCAGTCCCTTGAGCTACTGACCTCTTCAATAGCTAGAGAAAGCAGCTTCTCAAGCAAAACTTCAACTGTAGCACAAATTACAGGGTCGGCCATTGTTTGCTCCTTCACAAAGTCTTCCCAAAGTTTTTGCCAACTCTTCTTTTGCTAGTTGTTTGTAAACTACAAAAAAGAAAGACAATAATTCAAACAATAAAGCAGTAGCTTTTGTGCAGTACAACTAATCATCGTTTAATAAATTACTATTATTTTGGAGAAAAGAAAGCCCAAATTTAAGACTTAATTAAAGCTCAAATTGATATTATTTCTTTTCCTCGGAGCACTTATGGTATCACATCCTTTGACAAAGTGGTGCACTTACAAAAACAATGATCAATTATTAAAAAATAAAATTACGGGAAAACAAAAGACATGTAACTTCCTCTTCACCAGCACAAAGGAAAATTTCCTGCCAAAAGTTACAATGCTACCACAATGATGATGATTCATCCACAACAGAAAGGAAAAACCAAAAAGAAAAATTCGATTTTAGAAATTGAACTTTAACTCTACTAATTAATGTTATCAATCTGTATTTACTACTGGTATAGTACTATGAAACAGTAAATTTTCAGAGTATCGATACCTAAAACGCTGGTAAACTACGAACCACTTAATGGTTATAAATCACACTGGAATTCATTTGTGCAGAAGAAGAAGAAGAAGAAGTTAAGAAAATTTCGCAGGGAAAAATTCTGGAATCAAGGCGAATTTATAGCCATTTTCTGGCACAGTTTCTGAAAATCTGCAACCTTTCAGAAACAACCATGGTTGATCAAACATGCGGGAACGCTTAAAATATTCCGGGAAAAGAATTTAAATTTCTTTCAATTATTTAAATTAATTAATAAAATAATTAAAAGAAATTTTGTCCAAAAAGATTAATCACTCAATCTTTGACCGAAGCCGAAGCCGAAGAAGGCGCGAGGCTTACCTTCTTTCCAACCTATTTAACACCAAGATAAGTGCTTTCTTAATACAAGCACATTCTTTCTTTCCACTACCAATGAGGAACAATTGCTATTTCCAAAGCATAAGGGAACAACTCACTTTCCCTTTATATTTTTTCCCTCCATTTCCCATTCAACAACTTCCAATCCAACAATCCCCCCACATGAATGGGGAATGGCTATAAAACAAAGGAATGCACAGACGGGTGTGTGATTTACAAGCAAGGATCAATTGCACCTGGATAAGTATGTTTTCGTTTGAACTTTCCGTGGTGAACTTATATCGTATATACTCGGTTAATCGGTAGATTTGATATCTTCAAACCACCGAAATGTTTTGTATACTTAGATAACATAAGTCACACAATCAACCCTTAACCATCTATGGTTCTCACGGTTGTGTTCGTTTCAGCCATGAACACCGCTTGATTTTATGAGTGCTTAGGGAATGGGCCTTTACTTTCATTCCCCTTTAAGCGGCTTACACTTCACACCCACGTAGGTGGTTTCTAAACGTGTGGTCCTATAGACACACTATATGATCATTTCCTGTCAGACTTAGCGAATCATTAAAAAGCTTTAAGCTTTATTGACTCATTAAAAAGCCTTAACGCTTTACCCTGATTCCTGAACATTGTCTTCATCATGAGAATGAGTTGAGTTATTTGACAATATTGAACCATCATTCATAACTTTGTTTGATCTCTTTGAACCTAGCTCTTGGGATCTTCAGTCTGCTAGGTAGAGTTACCACCATGATGACTTGTCCTAGGCTTTAACCCCATTCTATTCGATGATCTTTCAACTTCCTCTCTAGATAAGCCTTTTATAAGTGGATCTGACACGTCATCTCTTGACTTCACGTAGTCAATCGTAATAACACTACTAGAGAGTAGTTGTCTAACGGTATTGTGTCTCCGTCGTATGTGATGAGATTTTTCGTTATACATAAAGCTCCCTACCCTACTTATTGTTGTTTGACTATCACAATGTATACATATATGTGCCAAAGGTTTGGGCCAAAATGGAATATCTTTTAAGAAATTTTGGAACCATTCAGCTTCTTCACCGGCCTTGTCTAAAGCTATAAATTCAGATTCCATCGTAGAACGGGCGATGCACGTTTGTTTGGATGATTTTCAAGACACTGCTCCACCCCAATTGTGAAAATATATCCACTCTTGGATTTAACTTCAGATGATCCGGTGATCCAATTTGCATCACTATTCCCTCAGTCACTAAGGGATATTTGTTATAATGCAAAGCATAGTCTTGAGTATGTTTCAAATATCCCAAAACTCGTTTCATTGCCATCCAATGTATTTGATTGGGATTACTTGTAAACCGACTCAGTTTGCTAATAGCACATATTATATCTGGTCGCGTACAATTCATGATATACATCAAACTTCCCAATACTATTGCATAGTCCAGTTGTGAGTCACTTTTACCTTCATTCTTTTGAAGTGCATAACTCATATCAATTGGAGTCTTGGCAAAATCTTAAAATCCAAATACTTGAACTTGTCAAGTACTTTTACAATGTAGTGAGACTGTAATAATGCTATGCCTTGTGGAGTCTTATGAATTCTGATTCCTAAGATCACATCAGCAACTCCTAAGTCTTTCATGTCGAATTTGCTAGCCAGCATACGCTTAGTAGCATTTATATCTGCCATACTTTGCTCATTATCAATATGTCATCAACATATAAACAAATAATGACTTTATGACCTGTAGTGTTTTTAATATAAAAATATTTGTCACACTCGTTGATTTTAAAACCATTTGCCAATAATGTTTGGTCAAATTTAGCATGCTATTGTTTGGGTGCATGTTTAAGTCCATAAAGCGACTTAACTAGTTTGCACACTTTCTTTTCTTTACCAGGAACCACAAAACCCTCAAGTTGTTCCATATAAATCTCTTCCTCCAATTCTCCATTTAAGAAAGTTATTTTAACATCCATTTGATGGAATTCAAGACCATACATGCCGGCCAGTGCCCCTAACACCCTAATAGATGTTATCCTCGTTACTGGAGAGTAAGTGTCAAAGTAATCAAGGCCTTCCTTTTGTCTATAACCTTTGACAACAAGTCTTGCCTTATATTTGTCAATAGTGCCATCAGCTTTCATTTTCCTCTTTAAGATCCATTTCGAATTTAAAGGCTTATTTCCTAGAAGAAGATCAACCAATTCCCATGTATGGTTATCCAAAATTGGTTGAATCTCACTATTGACTTCCTCTTTCCAAAATGCTGAATCAGAAGATGACATAGCTGTTTTGAAAGTTTGAGGCCCATTTTCAAGCAAGAATGCCACAAAATTTGGTCCAAAGGAAGTAAATGTTCTTTGACGTTTGCTACGCCTTGGATCCTCTTCACTTAGAGTATTTTCTTTTGGTTCTTCCTGTGGCCGTTTAGATCTTTCACTTGACGACTCACATTCAGTTTTATACGGATAAATATTTTCAAAGAATTCAACATTATCTGATTCAATTACCGTATTAACATGAATTTCGGGATTATCAGATTTATGAACCAAAAACGACATGCTTTACTGTTTGTAGCATATCAAATAAAAATACAATCCACAGTTTTTGGTCTGATTTTTTGTCACGACCCCAAATTCCCTCCGTAGGATGTCGTGATGGCACATAGTCTCTAAAACTAGGTAAGCCTAACATTGCAGATTAATAATAAATATCTGAAATAAATAAACTACAATTCAAATAATTTCAACTCCCAAAACCCGATAGAAATAAATCACAAGCTTCTAAGAATTTATTCTCAATGTCTCTATATGTCAAGGTCTAAATAAAATATAAGGAAGCAACATAAAATGATAGAAAGGGACTCCGGAGTTTGCGGACGATGGCAGATATACCTCGAAGTCTCCGTGCGCAGGTAACTCACTGACGTCTAGGCTGGAAAAATGTACCTGGATCTGCACAAAAAGATGTGCAGAAGTGTAGTATGAGTATACCACAGCGGTACCCAGTAAGTACCAAGCCTAACCTCGGTAGAGTAGTGATGAGATCAGGTGAGGCCCTACTGGAATATAATAATAGCATGGTAAAATGTTTATTAATATAGTAAAATAAAATGATATTGGAAATGAATCAAATAGTATGTCACATTTAATGACACCAAATAATTGCAAATAATATCTCGTGGAATCAAAACAGAATTTTCTTCAACTTTATGAAAATCACAACAATTAATCGAAAGCAACTATGGCCATAAATAAATATCAACAAGGGCACTACCGAGGTACCGTCTCATAGTCCCAAATTATAAATAATTTCACAATATCTCATTTCCTTATACCACCGCGGGAGCCTTCACAATTTATTTAAAGAAAGTATTTTTTTCCGAAATAGCATCCCGCATTTTAGCCACCCTTATCACACTGCATGACTTCTAGTAGTCACCCCTACTAGCCACGCGTATCAATCCACCTTTATCTCACCGCATGTGTTTCAATACACAGACCTTATACCACCGCATGCGTATTAATATCATAATATATCACAATTTGCACCTCAAGTGCCCAATATTTATATTTTCCACAAAAAACTTAACAACAATATTTTTCAATAATAAAGAGCTCACGGCTCATGCCAGAATAATCCAAAAAAAATAATCTTACGAAAATATTCAAGAATAAATAATTCAGGAAAATAATATTTCAAATTTTTAATACGTTGCTTCAATATCAAATTTAAAAATGTCAAATACTTCATATTAATAATATTTAATTTAAAGAAAATCAACCTTCAAATAATGCACAGTATAAAAGAAATCAAGTTTCAATTAAACAGGTAAAACAATTAGCAGGAAAAAGGTAAACAAATCTAAAATATATATCACAAATCAATGATGAAGAATATAATAAGATAAAATAATTTAATAACTGCGCAAAAATTATCTACACAATTTAAAAATATAATCTTTCACATTTAGCCCGTGTACACACTTGTCATCTCGTGTACACGACTTTCAACATATTTCAATAATCACATTAATATCAATTCTAGGGGAACTTTTTTCCACACAAGGTTAGATAAGTCACTTACCTCGACTTGCTCCAATTTAACCAAGTATTATGCTTTTTCCTCGATTTTCCGACTCCGATCGACTCGTATCTAGTCATAATCAATTCGATACAGTCAACAAAAATTATAGTAATCAATTTCATAAGAAAATATTATATTTTTCAATAAAATTCGAAATTAGCTCAAAATTTACCAGTGGGGCCCACATCACAGAATTCCGATGAAAGTTACGAAATATGAATGCCCATTTAACCACGAGTCTAACCATACCAAAATGACTAAATTCCAATAATGATTTTACCCTCAAATCCACAAATCTATCCAAGAGGGTTTTCAAATTTTTCCAACTTAAATCACCAATAAAATGTTAAAAACAGTGATGGATTCGGGTAATCTAACCAAGATTGAGTTAAGAACACTTACCCCAATATTTTTCTTTGAAGATATATCAAAAATCGCCTCTGCTCAAGCTCCAAGTTGTTAAAAATGGCGAATGGGACGAAACCCCCTATTTTTATAACTTACGGATCTGTCCAGGCTGACCTCGATCGTGGAGTCCGATCCTGGACCTCGATCACGAGAGTCCGATCCTGGACCTCGATTATGGGAGCCGGATCATGGGGAGTCCGATCATGGCCCTCGACCCTGGGGCTCGATCACAGCCGTCGATCATGGCTTCGATCCTTATGGCCTTCGATCACTGGCCTTGGTCATAACCCTCGATCCTGGGCCTTCGATCATGGATCTCGAGCCTGCCTTCGATCCTCGGCTCGATTTCTGGGGCTCGATTGCACAACAAAAGAGAATTTGCAGCAGCTATTTAAGTCCCATTTTTGATCCGTTAACCATCTGAAACTCACCCGAGGCCCTCGGGACCTCAACCCAATACACCAACAAGTCCTAAAACATCATACGAACTTATTTGAAACCTCAAATCACATCAAACAATGCTAAAATCATTAATCACACATAGATTCAAGCCTAATAAACTTTGAAACTTTTAATTTCTACAAACAACACCGGAACCTATCAAATTAAGTCCGATTGACCTCAAATTTTGCACGCAAGTCATAAATGACATAACAGAGCTATGAAAATTTTCAGAATTGGATTTCGACCCCGATATCAAAAAGTCAACCCCTCGGTCAAACTTCCCAAAAATTTAATTTTCGGCATCTCAAGCCTAATTCCACTACGGACTTCCAAATAAAATTCCGATCACGCTCCTAAGTCCAAAATCACCCTACGGAGCTATTGGAATCATCAAAATTCTATTCCGGGGTCATTTGCACATAATTCGACATCCGGTCACTATTTGAACTTAAACTTTAAATTTTTCGTCAAAATTCCATATCTCGGGTTAGGGACCTCGGAATTTGATTCCGGGCATACGCCCAAGTTTCAAATCACGATACAGACCTATCGGAACTGATACTGATCCGATTCCGTTTGCTCAAAATGTTGACCAAAGTCAACTCAGTTGAGTTTTAAAGCTCTAATTCACATTTTAATCCATTTTTCACATAAAGACTTTCCGAAAAATTATACGAACTACGCACGCAAGTTGAGGAATGATAAATAGTGCTTTTCGAGGTCTTAGAACACAGAATTAATTATTAAATCTAAAGATGACATTTTGGGTCATCACATTCTCTACCTCTAAAACAAACGTTCGTCCTCGAACGGAGTTAGAAAAAGTACCTGAGCTGGTGAATAAGTGTGGATAACGGCTGCATATATCATGCTCGGCCTCCCAAGTTACCTCCTTGACCGGATGACCCATCCACTGAACCTTCACGGAAGCAATGTTCTTTGACTCAGCTTTCGAACCTGCCTATCTAAAATAGCCATTGGTTCCTCAACATAAGATAAATCCTTGTCCAACTGAACCGAACTAAAGTCTAACACATGAGACGGATCGCCGTGATATTTCCGAAGCATAGAAATATGGAATACCGGATGAACCGCAGAAAGACTAGGTTGTAGTGCAAGTCTGTAAGCCACCTCTCCAACTCTCTCAAGAATCTCAAAAGGCTCGATATACCTAGGGCTCAACTTGCCCTTCTTCCCGAACCTCATCACACCCTTCATAGGTGAAACCCAAAGCAATACCCGCTCACCAACCATGAATGCAACATCGCGAACCTTCCGATCCGCATAACTCTTCTGTCTAGATTGGGCTGTACGAAGTCGATCCTGAATCAACTTTACCTTTTCCAAGGCATCCTGAACCAAGTCTGTACCCAATAGCCTAGCCTTGCCCGGTTCGAACCAACCCACTGGAGACCAGCACCGCCTACCATACAAGGCCTCATACGGAGCCATCTGAATGCTTGACTGGTAACTGTTGTTGTAAGAAAACTCCGCAAGTGGTAAGAACTGATCCCAAGCACCCCCAAAATCTATCACGCACGCACGAAGCATATCCTCCAATATCTGAATAGTGCGTTCGGACTGCCCGTCCATCTGAGGGTGAAATGCTGTACTCAAATCTACCTGAGTACCCAACTCACGTTGTACTGCCCTCCAAAATTGTGAGGTAAACTGTGTACCCCGGTCAGAGATGATAGATACCGGTACACCGTGAAGTCTGACAATCTCGCGAATATATACCTGAGCCTGTTGCTCTGAAGAGTAACTAGTAATCACAGGAATGAAATGAGCTGATTTGGTCAGCCTATCCACAATCACCCAAACTGCATCAAACTTCCGCTGAGTTCGTGGGAGCCCAACAATAAAATCCATAGTGATCCGCTCCCATCTCCATTCTGGAATCTCTAACTTCTGAAATAATCCACCCGGTCGCTGATGCTCATATTTCACCCGTTGACAATTTAGACACCGAGATACATACCCCACTATGTCTTTCTTCATCCGCCTCCACCAATAGTGTTGTCTCAAGTCCTGATACATCTTTGCAGCACCCGGATGAATGGAGTACCGCGAACTGTGAGCCTCCTGGAGAATCAACTCATGCAAGCCATCCACATTAGGCACACATAGCCTTCCCCGCATCCATAATACATCGTCATCTCCAATAGTGACTTCCTTGGCATCACCGTGCTGAACTGTATCCTTAAGGACAAGCAGATGGGGGTCATCATACTGGCGTTCCCTGATACGATCATAAAGAGAAGACTGAGAAACCACACAAGCCAAAACTCGACTCGGCTCGGAAATATCCAATCTAACAAACTGGTTGGCCAAGGCCTGAACATCCAAGGCCAAAGGCCTCTCTGCTACCGGTAAATATGCTAAGCTTCCCAAACTCTACGCCTTACGACTCAAGGTATCAGCCACCACATTGGCCTTCCCAGGATGATAGAGAATGGTGTTATCATAATCCTTAAGCAACTCCAACCACCTCCGCTGCCGCAAGTTAAGATCCTTCGGTTTGAACAAATGTTGTAGACTCCGGTGATCGGTGTAGATCTCACAATGGACACCGTACAAATAATGCCGCCAAAATTTTAAGGCATGAACAATAGCTGCTAACTCCAGGTCATCTACAGGATAATTCTTCTCATGCACCTTTAACTATCTGGACGTGTAGGCAATCACCCTACCGTCTTGCATCAACACTGCACCGAGACCAATACGCGACGCGTCACAATACACATTATAAGATCTTGTACCTGTAGGTAATACCAATACTGGGGCTGTAGTCAAAGCTGTCTTGAGCTTTTAGAAGCTCTCCTCACATTCCTCGGTCCACCTGAACGGAGCACCCTTCTGGGTCAATTTGGTCATAGATACAGCAATAGAAGAGAAACCCTTACAAATCGGCGATAATACCCAGCCAAACCAAGGAAGCTCCGAATTTTCGTAACTGAGGACGGTCTGGACCAATTCTACACTGCTTCAATCTTCTTTGGATCTACCTTGATCCCCTCGCACGAAACTATATGACCCAAAAATCCCACTGAATCAAGCCATAATTCACACTTTGAAAATTTTGCATATAACTTCCTTTCTCTCAAAATCTGAAGCACAGTCCTCAGGTGTTGTTCATGATCTTCCCGACTCTGGGAATACACAAGAATGTCGTCAATAAATACAATGATGAAGGAATCAAGATAGGGTTGAAATACACTATTCATTAAGTGCATAAATGATGTTGGGGTATTGGTCAGCCCAAAAGACATCACAAGGAACTCGTAATGACCGTACCGAGTCCTGAAAGCAGTCTTCGAAATATCTGGCTACCAAATCTTCAACTGATGATAGCCTGAACGCAAGTCAATTTTAGAGAATACCCTGGCACCCTGAAGCTGATCAAATACGTCATCAATACGTGGCAATGGATACATGTTCTTCACTGTAACCTTGTTCAACTGGCGATAATCAATACACATCCGCATAGAACCATCCTTCTTCTTTACAAATAAGACAGGAGCACCCCACGGCTATACACTAGGCCGAATGAAAACCTTATCAAGCAATTCCTGTAACTGTTCTTTTAATTCTTTCAACTCTGCTGGGGCCATACGGTATGGTGGAATAGAAATGGGCTGAGTACCCGGTAATAGATCAATACCAAAATCAATATCCCTGTCGGGTGGCATACCCGGAAGATCTGCTGGAAATACATCAGGAAAATCCCTTACTGCAGGAACTGACTCCACAGTAGGAGTATCAATACTAACATCTCTCGCATAGGCAAGATACGTATCACACCCCTTCTCAACCATTCGTTGAGCTTTAAGAAATAAAACAACCCTGCTAGGAACATGATCCGAGGTACCTCTCCACTCTAGCTGCAGTAGACCCGGCATAGCCAATGTCACCATCTTGGCGTAACAATGAAGAATAGCATGATAGGGCGACAACCAGTCCATGCCCAAAATTATATCGAAATCCACCATACTGAGCAATAATAAATCAGCTCTGGTCTCAAAACCACTGATAATAATTAAACACGACCGATACATACGGTCCACAATAATGGATTCACCCACGGGTGTAGATACATAAATAGAATAACTCAAGTAATCACGTGATACACCTAAATACGGGGCAAAATAAGATGACACATAAGAATAAGTGGAGCCTGGATCAAATAAAACTGATGCATCTCTATGACAGACCAGAATAATTATAACAGAATCGGATGCAACAACATCTGTCCTAGCAGGAAGGGCATAATATCTGGCCTGGCCTCCCCCTCTAGGGCGACCTCTACTTGCCTGACCTCCACCTCTAGCTGGATGTACAGGTGGAGTGGCAACTGGTGGAGTAATCATGGCCTGAGAAGCCTGAGGACCCTGTGGAATAGGTGGGGCCTGAGAAATCCGTGGAGGTGCACCCCTCCTAATTATGGGGCAATCCCTCATGATATGACGAGTGTCACCCCACTCAAAATAAGCCCTCGGAGGACGTGGCTGTTGAGACTGGCTAAGGCCTGATCGACTAGAATGTCCGCTGAAAGCACCCCGTACAGGAGGTACAGAAGACACTGGTGGTGCATAATATGGAACATGTGGTCTAGGAGTAGTCGGAATACCACTGGAAGCTGGAAGTGCTGAATTAATAGGATGGCTCACATAACCTCTACCATGACGGGCTGCAATTGGGGCACGAGAATTATTATATGTTCCAGAACCTCGGGGACTCTTAGCTTCCCTTTCTTCCCTCTCCCGAGTCTGCATACCTTCTAATCTTCTAGCAATTGACACCACCTGTTGGTATATGATGTCCATATCTAGCTCTCGGGCCATACTGTATCTGATACTAGGGTGAAGACCCTCAATAAATCTGCGAACCCGCTCTCGAACAGTAGCAACTAAGGCTGGTGCATGCCTAGCCAAATCACTGAATCAGACCGCATACTCTGACACAGTCATCGAACCATGGCGCAACTGCTCAAACTCTGCACGCCATGCATCCCTAAGACTCTGAGGAACATACTTCCTTAAGAACATATCCGAAAATTGAGTCCAAGTGAGTGAAGATGCCTCAGCGGGACTATCCAACTCATATGCCCGCCACCACTGGTAGGCTGCTCCTCTAAACTGGAATGCAGTGAAAGAAACCCCACTGGAATCCACAATACCCATAGTACGAAGGATACAGTGACATTCCTCCAGAAAACCCTGAGCATCCTCTGAAAGCTAAACCGCTGAAAGTGGGATGGTGGTACTTCTTATACCTCTCGAGCCTGAGTTGTTCCCCTCTGAAACTACTGTCCTAATATCAGGCCGAACTGGGACAACTGGTTGCACTGGTATAACCTCTGGGGCATGGTCAACTTGGGCACGTGGCTCTGGAGTACGGGCGACGGGAGTCTGCGCTCCTCCCCCAGCCTGAGACGTGGCAGGAGCAAGTGGAATTAATCGTGCCTGAGCTAAAGTGCCAAACATGCTCAAAAACTGGGCAAGAGTCTCCTGAAGTGCAGGAGTAGTAACAGGCGTCTCAGGTGCCTGTTCTCCAACTGGAGCTACTGGTGGCTCTGGTGCAGCAGTTCGTGCAGGTGCTCTGGCTACACCACATGGTCTTCCTCAGCCTCTGGCTCGGCCTCTGCCCCGACCCCGGCCTCTTGCGGCTCCAACAGGGGGTGCGGGTGTTTGATCATCAGATCCAGTCGTGCGTGTCCTCACCATCTGTGAGAGAATAGAAAGACAATTGTTTAAAATTTTGAAGTCAACAAATACGCATGATAAGGAATCAAAGAAGTGAATATTTCCTTACAGTTCCATAGCCTCTCGAAGATAAGTACAGACGTCTCCGTACCAATCCGCAAGACTCTACTAAACCTGCTTGTGACTCATAACACCTATGAACCTAGTGCTCTGATACCAACTTGTCACGACCCCAAATTCCCTCCGTAGGATGTCGTGATGGCACCTAGTCGCTAAAACTAGGTAAGCCTAACAATGCGGAATAATAATAAATATCTGAGATAAATAAACTACAATTCAAACAATTTCAACTCCCAAAACCTGGTAGAAATAAATCACAAGCTTCTAAGAATTTATTCTCAATGTCTCTATATGTTAAGGTCTAAATAAAATATAAGGAAGCAACATAAAATGATAGAAGGGGACTCCGGAGTCTGCGGACGATGGCAGATATACCTCGAAGTCTCCGTGCGCAGGTAACTCACTGACGTCTAGGCTGGAAAAATGTACCTGGATCTGCACAAAAAGATGTGCAGAAGTGTAGTATGAGTACACCACAGCGGTACCCAGTAAGTACCAAGCCTAACCTCGGTAGAGTAGTGACGAGATCAGGTGAGGCCCTACTGGTATATAATAATGGAAGAATAATCCAAAAAAAACAATCTTACGAAAATATTCAAGAATAAATAATTCAGGAAAATAATATTTCAAATTTTTAATACGTTACTTCAATATCAAATTTAAAAATATCAAATACTTCATATTAATAATATTTAATTTAAAGAAAATCAACCTTCAGATAATGCACAGTATAAAAGAAACCAAGTTTCAATTAAACAGGTAAAACAATTAGCAGAAAAAAGGTAAACAAATCTAAAATATATATCACAGATCAATGATGAAGAATATAACAAGATAAAATAATTTAATAACTGCGCAACAATGATCTACACAATTTAAAAATATAATCTTTCACATTTAGCCCGTGTACACACTCGTCACCTCGTGTACACGACTTTCAATACATTTCAATAATCACATTAATATCAATTCTAGGGGAAATTTCCCCCACACAAGGTTAGACAAGTCACTTATCTCGACTTGCTCCAATTTAACCAAGTATTATGCTTTTCCCTCTATTTTCCTACTCCGATCGACTCGTATCTAGTCATAATCAATTCGATACAATCAAAAAAAATTATAGTAATCAATTTCATAAGAAAATATTATATTTTTTAATAAAATCCGAAATTAACTCAAAATTTGCCTGTGGGGCCCACATCACGGAATTCTGGCAAAAGTTACGAAATATGAACGCCCATTCAACCACGAGTCTAACCATACCAAAATGACTAAATTCCAATAACGATTCGACCCTCAAATCCACAAATCTATCCACGAGGGTTTTCAAAATTTTCCAACTTAAATCACCAATTAAATGTTAAAAACAGTGATGGATTCGGGTAATCTAACCAAGATTGTGTTAATAACACTTAACCTAATGTTTTTCCTTGAAGATATATCAAAAATCGCCTCTGCTCAAGCTCCAAGTTGTTAAAAATGGCGAATGGGACGAAACCCTCCCCCCCCTCCGTTTTTATAACTTACGGATATGTCCAGGCTGACCTCGATCGTGGAGTCTGATCCTGGACCTCGATCATGAGTGTCTGATCCTGGACCTTGATCATGGGAGTCCGATCATGGGGAGTCCGATCATGGCCCTCGACCCTGGGGCTCGATCACAGCCGTCGATCCTGGCTATCGATCATGGCTTCGATCCTTATGGCCTTCGATCACTGGCCATGGTCATAACCCTCGATCCTGGTCCTTCGATCAGTGGCCTTCGATCATGGATCTCGAGCCTGCCTTCGATCCTCGGCTTGATTTCTGGGGCTCGATTGCACAGCAGAAGAGAATTTGCAGCAACTGTTTAAGTCCCATTTTTGATCCGTTAACCATCTGAAACTCACCCGAGGCCCTCGGGACCTCAACCCAATACACCAACAAGTCCTAAAACATCATATGAACTTATTTGAAACCTCAAATCACATCAAACAACGCTAAAATCATGAATCACACATAGATTCAAGCCTAATAAACTTTGCAACTCTCAATTTCTACAAACAACACCGGAACCTATCAAATCAAGTCCGATTGACCTCAAATTTTGCACCCAAGTCATAAATGACATAATAGAGCTATGAAAATTTTCAGAATCGGATTTTGACCCCGATATCAAAAAGTCAACCCCTCGGTCAAACTTCCCAAAAATTTAACTTTCGGCATTTCAAGCGTAATTCCACTACGGACTTCCAAATAAAATTTCGATCACGCTCCTAACTCCAAAATCACCCTACGGAGCTGTTGGAATCATTAAAATTCTATTTCGGGGTCATTTGCACATAATTCGACATCCGGTCACTATTTGAACTTAAACTTTAAATTTTTCGTCAAAATTCCATATCTCGGGCTAGGGACCTCGGAATTTGATTTCGGGCATACGCCCAAGTTCCAAATCATGATACGGACCTACCGAAACTGTCAAAACACTGATCCGAGTCTATTTGCTCAAAATGTTGACCAAAGTCAACTCAGTTGAGTTTTAAAGCTCTAATTCACATTTTAATCCATTTTTCACATAAAGACTTTCCGAAAAATTATACGAACTGTGCACGCAAGTCGAGGAATGATAAATAGTAATTTTCGAGATCTTAAAATACATAATTAATTATTAAATTTAAATATGACATTTTGGGCCATCACATTTTTACCCTTTTAAGTAAATGTACTTGTACCTTTGCTAAACACCCCCACACTTTGAAATATTTCAAGTTGTGCTTTCTTCCTTTCCATTTTTCATATGGAATAGATTGCGTTTTGTTGTGGGGTACTCTGTTGAGTATTCGGTTAGCTGTAAGGATAGCTTTCCCCCACAAGCTCTGCGGTAAGCCAGAACTTATTAATAAAGCATTCATCATTTTCTTTAATGTCTAGTTTGTTCTTTTCGCAATTTCATTAGATTGAGATGTGTAGGGATAGTAGTTTGATGGATAATTCCATATTCTGAACATATCTCTGCAAAAGGAGATTCGTATTCTCCACCTCTATCATTTTTAATAATTTTAATCTTTTTATTCAATTGATTCTCCATTTCATTCTTTTATTGCTTAAATGCTTCAATTGTTTCATCCTTACTATTAAGCAAATAAACATAACAATATCAAGTATAATTATCAATAAAAGTTATAAAATACTTTTTCCCACCATGAGATGGTGTTAACTTCATATCACAAATGTTAGTATGACTTAAGTCTAAATGATTTAAATTCCTTTTAACAAACTTATAAGGATGTTTGATAAACTTAGATTCAACACATATTTTTGATTTATTACACTAGAATTTAGGCAATACTTCTAAATTAATTAACTTCCGAAAGGTTTTGTAATTGACATGTCCTAAACGAACATGCTATAAATCATTTGACTCCAATAAATAAGAAGAAGCTGAAATTTTGTTAATACTATCAACAACTATTACATTGAGTTTGAAAAGGCCCTCTGTGAGGTAGCCCTTTCTAACATACATATCATTCTTGCCTACAAAAACTTTGTTAGATACAAATACACATTTGAATCTATTCTTAACAAGTAGAGAAGTTGAAACTCAATTTTTCCTAATAGTAGGAACATGAAGAACGCTGTTGAGCGTTAACACCTTACCGGAAGTCATCTTCAGGAATATCTTCCCATAGCCCTCAATCTTGGCTGTTGCAGTATTTTCCATGAAAAACTCTTCTTCAGGACCAACAGTAGAGTAAGTCGCAAATGCTTCTTTGATAGCACAAACATGTCGAGTGGCTCCCAAGTCAATCCACCACTCCTTCGGATTTCCAACTAAGTTACATTTCGAAAGCATTGCACACAGATCATCAATGTCATCATTCTTCTCCACTATATTAGCATGTCCCTTTTTCTTGTCCTTTTTCGGGAGATGACAATCAGGGGCTTTGTGACCAGCTTTTTCACAATTATAGCAGTTGCCCTTGAATTGTTTCTTATTTTGCTCCTTAGTCTGTTCAGAAGACCTCTTCCTTTTCTTACTTTTTGGAGCAGTCTTTAATGATACTCGCTCCCATAATCATTGAATTTCCACTCGACTTCTTCTCGGCTGTTTTGTTATCTTCCTCAATCTTGAGACGAATCACAAGATCTTCCAACTTCATTTCTTTGCGCTTGTGCATTAGATAATTTTTGAAATCTCTTCACGAAGGAGGCAAATTTTCAATCATTGCAGCCACTTGAAATGCTTCATTCACTATTATACCTTCAACAATAAGGTCGTGAAAAATAAGTTGAAGCTCTTGAACTTGGATTCCAACAGTTTTGTTGTCTATCATTTTATAGTCTAGAAACTTGGCAACCACAAACGTTTTCAAGCACGCATCTTCAGTCTTGTACTTCTTCTCAAGTTCATCCCACAATTCTTTCGAAATATTCATGCACTGTAGATATTGTACAAATCATCCTCCAAAGCACTTAGGATGTAGTCTTTGCAAAGAAAACCTGCATGTTTCTACGCCTCAACAATCATAAACTTTTCATTGTCTCGCATGTCAGCGGCATGCATCAGAGGGACTTCATTGGGGAATTTCTGCATACCCAAGCGTGGTAAGCCAAAAGAACACTCTTTGCTGTCATTCTTTGAAGTTGGCTCCAGAATATTTCCCCGATTTTTCGGCCAGTGGTACAACAGTTCGGCTTGACGAGGCTATTGTCGTTGCCGCAACAGTCGCAGAAGGATTTCCATTTTTAATTGTTGTTTCTCACTGTCAACAACAAAACAGTTCAATTAATGGCAGAAAACCATAATAAACCATACATTTAATAAACAAAAAAACTAAGTTTTTATATACTGTTTCACAAGAAAACAATAAAATTTTTATGTTCTTCAAGTCGTTTCTGAACTTTAATACTCCGATGAAGTTGCTATATCTTCAAATCAAAAATAGAAAAATTCAGAAGGAGTAGAAAATCACAAAGGTTTTAATCTCTAGAAAACAAAATACATATTAAAGTATAAAAATAATTTCCTTAAGATTGTTATCAATATGTGTTTACTATAATATTATGAAATGATAATTTTTCAGAGTATCGATACCTAAAACGTTGGTGAACTGCGAACTACTTAATGGCTGTAAATCACAATGGAATTTATTTGTGAAGAAGAAGAAGAAGAAGAAGAAGAAGAAGAAGAAGAAGAAGTTCAGAAAATTTCGTAAGAAAAAATTCTGGGATCAAGGTGAATTTAAAGCTATTTTCTGGCACTGTTTCTGAAAATTTGCAACCTTCAGAAACAGCCATGGTTGTTGGAACAGGCGGGAACGTTTAAAATATTTAGGGAAAAGAGTTTAAATTTCTTTCAATTATTTAAATTAATTAATTAAATAATTGAGAGAAATTTTTTCCAAAATAATTAATAAATACCGAAGCCGAGCGAGCGACGACGTGAGACTTACCTTCTTTCCAACCCATTTAACACCAAGAGAAGTGCTTTCTTAATATAAGCACATTCCCTTTTCTTTCCACTACCAATGAGGGACAATTGCTCTTTCTAAAGCTTAAGGGAATAACTCACTTTCCCTTCACATTTCTTCCCTCCATTTCCTATTCACTAACTTCCAATCCCAACAATTAAAAAAGTGAGATTTTTTTTAAATTTTTTATAATTATGATAATTGCGTCAATAATTCTGGTCAGCTAGCTCACCTCAACTAGTTCCACAGGCAATGGCGGAGCTACCTTATAAGAAGGAGTGTTAAATGATACTCCTTCGCGAAAAAAATACACTGTGTAGGTAGGTAAAAAAATAAATTATATGCATATATAATATGTATTGACTCCCTTAATTTCCTGGTATGTTTACTTATATATATTTTGACACTCCTTAACTAAAATTCTGGCTCTGCCATTATCCGCGGGTACTTGTTAACTCTCACCAATACAAGTACATAATAACTATAAAAAATCACTATTGGCATTTTTGCTTCCAATGAAATTTGAACCCGAAATAGTATTCTCAATCCACCTCACTATCCCTTGGGAAAGTGAGAAACATTTCCTTCTGAGGATCAATTTTTCTTTGGAAACAAATAGAGGTGATTGTTAGGATCAATTCTCTATGAAATTTAACTTATTGGTAATTTTATGTTTCCTAATTAAGTTATGCCTACTGAACGAGCTCTTACATGTGTATTTATATAAACATATGTTTTTTATGATTGTGCTAAATCTCCTAGTTAACGTACCTAGGAAATTGTTCGACATAACCTTTTATAAGTTGAAGAGAAAGAAAATATCTTGCCAAGATCTCATGTGTTTTATTTACAGATTCTTTACGTGTATAAAAATAAAAATATCTCAAAATATTTGACATAAAACTAACAAATTTTATAATGAGCCACAAGACCAATTGACTTGGAACTTGATCAGCCAAAACTATTTTCATGATTACATATCAGCTACTGTGGGGGAGTTATTATGCAAAAATTGATTCCATTAAAAACTCGCTATTTTCATGATACACGTATCAGTTGCTGAGAAGAGTGAATCTGCAGAAGTTGATTTGGTTGAAAAACTCACTCATGAGCCACCACTTAAAAGAAAGAAGAGATGAAAGGATCCTTAGGTAGCCGTGACTAAAGTTTGAAAAGATTCTCGGGTACTACAGTTTGCGTCGAAGGCTAGAGTTATTTTTAAAAAGCGCGAAGACAGAAGACGTCGTAGGGAACCAATTTCTGTCGCTTTCCCCCTTTAGTGTTCATTCATTCTTTTGATGACTCGCAGTCGAAAGAGTTGGTTGGCAGTTCAAGTCTCATAGGGATAAAAATATGTGGACTTCTAGTACTCCATGAAAAAAATCATTTTGAGTCTAACTTCAAAGATAGTGGACAATTTTAGATATTTCCTCTATTTTTTAGGTGGTGTTTTTGTGTTAATTTTTTTTTATTTCTGGTGAATCATAGTCACTTTTCAATTACTTGACGTATGTTGAGTTGTTTTTCAAAGGAGTCTTATCTTTGCTCTCAGTTTTTATCTTGATTTATGCAGTTTAAACCCCCAAAAGGAAAAAATTACCAAATTTAAAAGTTTAGCAAACTTTTGTTTATGATTTTAAATAAAGATTAAGAAAAGGAAAATTATATATGATGACTAGATATTGGTTTCTAAATATGGACCTTGTGGTTGAGCTTCAAAAGTTCAACTCTGCAGGTGGTTTTAGCATTAAGAACGCTTACTTGTCCTTTTATCCGCAGTACCAAAAAGTTCCTTGGAAGCATCTTGTCGTGGGGTAAAGTTGTTAACATCTGACCAGCAGGTCAAGCGTTCAAGCGGTGAAAATAATCTCTTATAGAAATGCAGGGTAAGGCCGTGTACGATAGATCCTTGTGGTCCGGCCCTTCTTCGTACCCCACGCATAGCAGGAGATTAGTGCACCGGACTGCTATTTTTAAAAAAAATAACAATTAAAGAAAAAGATAAAATTTTTATGAATGTCAATCGTATTTAGCTAACTCAATAAAGGTATCATTCTCTTCCCACATAAAATTTCTGATGTCTTATTATAATTTCAATTTCTTACACTTTGTATTTACTTTAGAAGCTCAAGAAGACATTTGCTTAGGAGCGCACGATGTGTTGATTTGTATTCAAATTGTTCATAAAAGTGATTCAGTCATTCAATGACCTTTACACTTTATTTAAAGAAACAATTGGAAAAGAAAGCTTGAGCATTGCAAGCTCGCATAGTTTTAAGGAGATGGATTGCTGTCTCTGTTTACCCAAAAAATCGGATAACGTTAAATTTAGATATGGTTCTAAGGGTATGCGAATTCCTTTGATACAAAATGACAATACATGTATTTTTGCTATAAAATGGGAATGATGGATGGGAAGACTGAAATGAGTTAGAAAAACAAGCACAATGAAATCTTAATGTATCTTGGAGGACTTGCCTCTATTGCAGTCTATCCCATTTTTATAGTAGAGGATCACTGCTTTATCTATAACAACATAATAAAATAATACATATAGTGGAGGACCCATGATGGTTTGTCTCTTCCTTGATTCTAGCCAAGATTCTCTCTCTCGGTGCGGTTGTAACAGCTCTTGTCTGCGAGCTTGGCACTGGCTCGAGCTCGGTGTTAGATCGAATCCTCAGTCTTGGTTCGAGCTCGGTTCTGCCTTGGGGCATCGATATTCGGGGCCTGTATCGATCGGTGTTGCCCCGTAGTCCGATTCGGACACGGGCTCGATAATGATATCGAGTTTTGCCGTTTATAGCTCAAAGCTCGACGTCCCTACTTCAGAATTCGTCCGAGCTTGTCATGTTGATACCCTTCGATTGAAACATCATTGTCTCGACCGATCTTTATGACTGAGAATCGATTTTGACCGTACACAGATAGTCCCCTCGTTTCTCGAAAAGGATGTGGCGAGGAACAATATGATTTCCCTACGGCTCGATCAAATTTATGCTGACGTTTCTATCGAACTCGATCTTGACGTATGTGATAGATGTCCCATCGACTCGGTTTTACCGAAGCATTTAATGTGTGACAGACGGTGGTCGGCCACCACTGATACCGAACCGTCATGCCTTAGTCTATAAATAGTCTTTCCATACAACCTTTACCTCTTTTGCGCCTTCTCTTCTTCCAAACTTTCTTATTTATCCTCTCTATTTCGCTGCTACGGGGCCGCCCATACCAGAATTTTTGTGCTGTCTATTTCTTCACCTTCCTTTGCACTATTTCCTTTCATATCAATGGCGAAAACTTCTAAAACCGTACCTCAGAAGGAGAAAGCTTCTTCTTCACGGCCGTCTGATGATAAGGCGTCGGTGGAGCCGTCAGTTCATGACTATGTTCCTCGCCCGTGCACTTTGAAGATCGATTTTAAGGTGGATAATCCTTCCTCCGTTCCGGGTCGATGTGAACACGTATCGATGTATACGTGCTCTATAACAGAGGATCACCTCGAGGCCGTCCAGAAAAGACTGCAACTGGGGTTCCGAGGTCGTGTTGTAAATTTCGTCTTCCGATGAGAGTGTTACCACTTACGTGGAGGGGTTTTAAGTGTTTATACTTATTCCTTCACACTGGGACCCGTCGACCCGGTGATTATTGATTTCTGCAAAAGGTATCAAGTCACCCTTGGCCAAATTCATCCCTCTCTATGGCGTATAGTGATCCTGTTGTGTTTCTTCTCTATCAAAGCCGGGGGTTGGATTTTTCTCTGAACCACCTCATACAACTGTATCGGCCTCAGATCTTTCGATGACTAATCAGACTTCATCGTCGGGCATCGAAGGCTTTGATGTCGAGCATCGATGAAGACAAGGATTGGGGTTGGATGGGTCGTTATATTTGAGTGAGGACCCGTGATCTCATTCCGGAGGAGAAGATGTCGTTCCCTGAAGAATGGAATTTTGACCGTAAGTGATTTTTGTTCACTTTTCATGTCCTTTTCTATTTTTTCTGATGTCCTTCCCTGATGTTCAGCTGCCCCTTGGATGCCACAAGCGGTGCCTGACCTCGAGGGCTGGGTTCGGAAGTTAGCCTCGACCTCCTCTTACGCCGAGCGCGCTTGGCGTGATTTGGCAAAAGGCAGATGGGAGGCCAAGAACCATGGTGAGGTTTGCTTCTTGTTTCCTTCGAAGTATTCTTTGCGTTCTATTCGTTACCGATTTCCTTTTGTGCAGGTGTAACCAGGGATGCCGCTTTGAGGCCTTCGAGCGGTGAAGAAGGAAACAAGTCCCAAGTCCCTAAACAGGGGGAAGATAAGAAGCGAAGAGCTTCCTCTCGGTCAGAGGACCCCAAGCCCAAAACTCGAAGGGTGAGGAGAAAAATAATTGCCCTTTTGATTGACTCGGTCCAACGACTGAGAGAAGAAGAAGAAGAAAATAGCTCCTCGGCTTTGGTAGTCCGATCTACGGAGACCATCGAGGCTGCCAGAGCTCCCGAGCTGATGGCGGCTATGACTGTCGGGGTTGTTTCTGAAGACCTGAGTCTCGACCGGAGTACTCCGAGTGATTTGCTCGGGGCTATGACAATGGGTCATTCGCCTTCTCTTCCATCTTTTTCTGAGGAGGCGTTGAAGGAAGCTCGAGAGTTGAAGGCTCCCGATATCGGCGAAGTCTCTGGTGCAGGGGATCCTTTTAGGGATTGTTTTATTGGAGTCGACGATGGTTCCGATATTGGTGACGCTTCTCTTTTATTAGAGGAGGCTCAGCGTTTCATTACTCGGGTAATGATTCTTCCATACTTGGTTTCTTTGTTCTTTTCCATACTTGACTCGTGTTTCTTACTATGCAAGCCATTAGTAGGTTTCGAGTCGATCTTAGCCAGTGTGAGGCCGAGCTCCGGAAGGTCTCAGGTGAGAGAGATGCCCTGCAGCTTCTTTGCAGCCAAAAGGACGAGGCTATAAAGGACCTCCAAGAAGATTTGGCTAAGGTCTGTGAAGAAGGGGTCGATCTCGATAAGTAGGTGAGCCTCGTTCTGTTAAAGTATAGGTCTGACTCAACCGTGGAAGTTAACCCTTCGTTGTCTCAGTTGCAGCAAAGATCGAAAAGATCGGATTACTTTGAGAAGAAGTCGATCAAATCTGAGCTGAATGCAATCGGTGGAAGGAGACCCTCGACCGCCTAGCATCGGAAAAAGAAACCATCTTAACAAAATTATTATCGGCCGACGTTCAACTTCAAAGTGCCAAGCAAAAGGGGTTGGTTCAAAGCTAAGAAGATCGAGGAGCTTGAAACACGACTTGCTGAGGCTAAGACGGAGTTTGAGTCGTCGAAAGTCTTGGCGGATAAGTCCATTACTGTATATCGGGCTGATGCTGAGGCTGCTCAGATGGAGGCCCGGGAAGCGGCGAATACCGCTGATACTCAAGCTCATTGGGTTGCCGAACTTGCCAAGTGTAGGTCTCGGAGGGAGACCCTCGAGGAGATACACGCTCGAGGTTTCGACCTTACCGAAGATGTAAAAAAGGCAAAATAGCTCGAAGCGGAAGCTGAAGCCTTGGCTTCTGATGATGATGATGATGATGATGGTAGCAAAAGCGGATCCGAGGACGGGGAAGAGCTCGACCAGGAAACTTAATTTCTAATTCTTCATGTTTGCAATTTAATCACGTAGGCAATTTTTGTATATATATGTATAACAAGGTCGACTTGTTTTTGTTTTGTGAAGACTTTTAATCGAATGTTGACTTGTAGTCTCTCTGATCGATCAGATTTGTAGCCCCTGGGTTTGCTTGTTGAGTCGATGATTCAAACTCTGAAGGAACATAATCCGTAGGTGTAATGTACTGGTTGAGTTAATGTAAACTCAGAGTAAAAGTAGCTTATTAGCCCTTGAGTGAATGTTTTGAACTTGAAATATTGTAGCCCGTAGGCGTAATGGTCGAGTGAGTGCTTGCTCGAACTTGGAATAACAGTAGCCCGTAGGCTTAATAGTCGAGTGAATATTTCGAACTCGAGATAATGTGGCCCGTAGGCACAATGGTTGAGTGAGTGTTTGCTCGAACTCGAAATAAAAGAAGCCCGTAGGCTTAATAGTCGAATGAAGAACTCGAGATAATGTGGCCCGTAGGCTTAATGGTCAAGTGAGTGTTTGCTCGAACTCAAAATAAAGGTAGCCCGTAGGCTTAGTCGAGTGAATGATTCGAACTTGAAGTAATGTAAGTAGCCCGTAGGCTTAATATTTGAGTGATTATTTCGAACTCGGAATGAAAGTAGCCCGTAGGCTTAATGGTCGAGTGAGTGCTTGCTCAAACTCAGAATAACAGTAGCCCGTAGGCTTAATAGTCGAGTGAATTTTTCGAACTTGGAATGTCATAGACCGTAGGCTTAATGGTCGAGTGAGTGCTTGCTCGAACTCGGAATAATAGTAGCCCGTAGGCTTAATAGTCGAGTGAATATTTCGAACTCGGAATGTCGTAGCCCGTAGGCGTAATGGTCGAGTGAATGTTTTGAACTTGAGATAATGTGGCCCGTAGGCGCAATGGTCGAGTGAGTGTTTGCTCGAACTCGAAATAAAGATAGCCCGTAGGCTTAGTCGAGTGAATGATTCGAACTCGAAGTAATGTAAGTAGCCCGTAGGCTTAATATTCGAGTGATTATTTCGAACTCGGAATGAAAGTAGCCTATAGGCTTAATTGTGGTTGCAAAATAAATCTCAAGTCATTGCACATGTATTTATGTTTGGGCCAATCTATATGAGCATGGTTTATTTTGACCATTTGGCTCTTACAATTTTTCCTGTTGGAACCCTATTGTTGTGAGATGACTTTCTTGCATCTGAACTCGATGTATTTGAGGGCCCTGATGCCTCCCCGGTATTCGAGGTCGGTTGGAAAGAGGCCTCGGATATTGTCAAAAGTGCAGCACGATCGATGGTTGCCTCATTAAAAACCTTGCCGAAAAACCCATTTGGGAGAAAATCGGTCTAAGGGAAAAAGAGTGCAACGCGTGCTTTTAAGCGAAAGATCTTCTTCAGCTCTTGTTCGAACTTCTGCATGGGTCAGTTAGATGAATATGGAAAGGTCATACCTTAGCAGTAGTACCGTTTTAGATGTGATACATTCCAACTGCTTGATAGCTATTTGCCGTTTATGATGTCGAGCCTGTATGATCCTTTTCCAACGTTCTCGAGCACCTGGTATGGTCCTTCCCAATTTGGTCCTAATTTTCCTTCGTTTGGATTCCAAGTATTGATGGTGACTTTTCTTAACACTAAGTCCCCGGTCTTGAAATGGCGAAGTTTAGTTCTTCGATTATAATACCTTTCGATTCATTGCTTTTGGGAGGCCAATCGGATGAGGGCAGCTTCTCGTCCTTCGTCCGATAATTCAAGGCTGGTGTTCATAGCCTCGTTATTTGATTCTTCCGTCATGAATCGAAATCTAGGACTAGGTTCACCGACTTCGACTGGTATTAATGCTTCGGAACCATATACTAAGGAGAATGGGGCTGCCCCCGTACTGGATTTTGACATTGTTCGGTATGCCCAAAGGACTTCGGGTAGGATTTCTCTCCATTTTCCCTTCGCGTTGTTCAATCTCTTCTTTAGGTTTTGAAGAATAGTCTTGTTCGTTGATTCGGCCTGACCGTTCCCACTGGGGTGGTATGGTGTTGATAATATCCTCCTTATTTTGTGATCTTCGAAGAATTTTGTGATTTTGCTGCCAACGAATTGCTTCCCATTGTCGCACACTATTTCGGCGGGTATCCCGAATCGGCATATGATATGATCCTAAATAAAGTCTATAACTTCTTTCTCTCTTATTTTCTCGAACGCCTGCGCTTCAACCCATTTAGAAAAATAGTCAGTCATAAATAAAATAAATTTGGCTTTACCTGGGGTCGATGGCAGAGGGCCGACGATGTCCATTCCCCATTTCATGAATGGCCATGGGGATAGGACCGAGTGAAGTTGCTCTCCGGGTTGATGGATCATTGGCGCAAACCTTTGGCATTTGTCACATTTATGAACAAATTCTTTCGCATCCTTGCCTATATCGATCCAATAATACCCCGCTCTGATCACTTTTCGAACTAATGTGTCGGCACCGGAGTGATTGCCACAAGTGCCCTCGTGTACTTCCCGGAGGATGTAATTGGTATCTCCCGGACCCACGCATACCGCCATCGGTCCATCGAATGTTCTTCGATATAGTGTTCCGTCCGCAGCCAACGTGAATCGAGCAGCTTTAGTCCGTAGGGCCCTGGAATCTTTAGGGTCTGAAGGGAGCTTTCCGTTTCTTAAGTATTCAATATACTTGTTTCTCCAATCCCAGGTTAAGCTAGTAGAATTTATTTCGGCGTGCCCATCTTCGATTACCGATCTTGAAAGTTGAACGACAGTCCCCGAGCTCAAATCATCTACCTCGACCAACGATCCCAAATTTGCAAGAGTATCGGCCTCATTATTCCGTTCTCGTGGAACATGCCGTAGGGTCCATTGTTTGAAATGGTGTAAAGTGATAAGCAGTTTGTCCAAATACCTTTGCATCTTATCTTCTCGGACTTTGAAGGTTTTGTTTACTTGACTCACCACCAGCAAAGAGTCACAATGCACCTCAATGACTTCTGCTCCCAAGTTTCTAGCTAGTTCAAGACCTGCAATCATGGCTTCATACTCGGCCTCGTTGTTAGTTAATCTGATAGTTTTAATAGCTTGCCTAATAATGTTACCCATGGGGGGTTTCAAAACTATGCCTAACTTGGACCCCTTTATATTCGAAGCACCGTCCGTAAAAAGGATCCATACCCCGGACGATATACCTGATTTCAAAAGGAGTTCCTTTTCGACTTCGGGTGTGAGGGTTGGCGTGAAGTCGGCCATGAAGTCTGCCAAAATTTGAGACTTGATGGCCGTACGGGGTTGATATTCGATATCGTACCCACTGAGTTCAATGGCCCATTTGGACAATCGGCTTGATAGTTCGGGCCTATGTAAAATATTACGGAGTGGGCAGGTGGTTAATACGCTTATGGGGTGACATTGAAAGTACGCCCTTAACTTTCTAGATGCGCTTACCAGCGCAAGTGCCAATTTTTAAGTGCGGATACCTAGTTTCCGCTTCTCCTAAGGTCCGACTTACGTAATAAATGAGAAATTGCGTACCTTGATCTTCTCGAACTAGGACACTGCTTACGGCGACTTCCGATACCGCCAAGTACAAGTATAGTTTTTCATCGGTTTTTGGAGTGTGAAGCAGTGGTGGGCTCGATAGATATCGTTTCAAATCCTGTAACGCTTGTTGGCATTCCGGTGTCCAGGCGAAGTCGTTCTTCTTTTTGGGTAGGGAAAAAAATTTGTGACTTCGATATGATGATCTTGAAATGAACCGGCCTAAGGCTACAATTCTTCCCGTTAACCTTTGTAAAGCTTTCACGCTGTCCACGATGGTGATGTATTCGATGGCCTTGATTTTGTCGGGGTTGATCTCAAACCATGAAGCCGAGGAACTTGCCCGAACCAACCCCGAAAGCACATTTTTCGGGGTTGAGCTTCATGTTGTATTTCCTCAGAATCTCGAACGTTTCCTGCAAATGGGCCAAATAGTCCTCTGCGCGCAGGGACTTAACTAGCATGTCATCAATATAGACTTCCATTGTTTTACCTATTTGTTCTTCGAACATTCTGTTTACTAGGCGTTGATAAGTAGCTCCTTTATTTTTTAGCCCGAAGGGCATTACGTTATAACAATATATTCCATGTCGGGTCACAAATAAAGTTTTTTCCCGGTCGTCCGGGTTCATCTGAATTTGATTATACCCGAAATAGGCATCGAGAAAGGTGAGGATCTCATGGCCGGCCGTGGCATCGATCATGCGATCGATGTTGGGCAGTGGAAAGGAATCTTTGGGGCATGCTTTGTTCAAATCCTTATAGTCCACACACATTCTAAGTTTGTTTCCTTTTTTAGGTACTACAACCACATTGGCTAACCATTCGGGGTATTTTACCTCTCGAATGGACCCTATCTTGAGAAGTTTGGTTACCTCGTCCTTTATGAATGTGTGCTTTTCCTTGGACTGTGGCCTTCTTTTTTGCTTCACCGGTCTGAACTTAGGGATCAAGCTTAGCTGGTGCGCCGTTATGTCCGACGGGATCCCTGTTATATCTAAATGGGACCAGGCAAAACAGTCGATGTTATTGATAAGAAATTGAATGAGTTTCTTCCTGAGTTCGGGGCTCAAACCCGTTCCCAGGTATACCTTTCTTTCGGGCCAGTGTTCGATCAGTATGATTTGCTCCAGTTACTCAATTGTTGATTTGGTGGCATCAAAATCATCGGGGGTTACGAAGGATCAAGGGATCCATCGGTCATCATCATCTTCTTCAATGTTCTGCTTACCTGGCTGGGTCGAAGATGATGTCTGTGATTGCTATTTGGCGCTCTGCTCTCCGATTGTGTCTCCTTCTGAACCTGATCCTTTTATCGGCGAAGACGAGGATATTGATTTTGCTTCTTCGACGGAGAACATTTCCTTTGCGGCCAGTTGTTCTCCGTACACTATTTTGACACCTCCCGATGTTGGGAATTTGAGGACCTGGTGTAGGGTCGAGGGTACGGCTCTTATGCTGTGGATCCACGGCCTTCCGAAAAGGGCGTTATATCTCATATCACCTTCGATCACGTGAAACTTTGTTTCCTGGATGGTTCCGGCCACATTTATTGGTAGGGTAATCTCGCCTTTGGTGGTTTCACATGCCATATTGAATCCGTTTAGAACCAGAGTTACAGGTACGACCTGATCTTGTAGGCCGACTGTTCTACGACCCTCGATCTGATGATATTGGCCGAGCTACCTGGATCAATTAACACACGCTTAATCTTAGTTTTATTCATGAATACGGATATTACTAGTGCATCGTTATGGGGTTGGATGATTCCCTCTGTATCTTCATCACTGAAGGACAAAGTCCCTATGGGTGTATAATCTTGAGTTCAAGATCGCTTTTCCCTCACAATCAATGTTTTAGTGCGTTTAAGCATCGGTCCCTGAGGGGCATCGACGCCGCCGATGATCATGTGAATGACGTGTTGAGATTCTTCTGGCTCATTTTGCTTGCCGAATTCCTTGTTCCTAAAATGGTTCTTCGCCTTATCACTCAGAAATTCCCAAAGGTGTCCTTTGTTAAATAAGCGGGCCACTTCCTCTCTTAGTTGTCTGCAATCTTCCGTTCTGTGGCCCTGGGTGCCATTATATTCGCACATTTGATTAGGATTCCTTTGGGCAGGATCGGTCTGCATGGGTCGAGGCCATCTGGTGTCTTTGATGCATCCGATGGCCGATACGATGGCGGATGTAGCAATGTTGAAGTTATACTCCGATAATCGAGGGACTTCTATAGGATTGACATATTTATCAAAGCCGCTCTTGCTCATAAGTCCCCGAGAATTTTTTTCCCCGATCAGTCCTTCGGTTGTTCCAAACCGCATCACGTGCTGAACCGTTGTTCATCCGATCTGTGTCGTACGGTTGGTATCGGTCTCTGTTCGACCTTTGTTCTCTGTTGATTTCCCTCTGATTTTTAGTGGTTGTGTGGTTCTGACGTAAGGGCCCATACGGAGCTCCCAATTGATCATCTTCAACCCTGATTTTTGATTGGTATCGGTTGTGTACATCTGCCCAAGTTATTGCTGGGTACTCGATCAAATTTTATTTCAGCCGACGTGATGCTGTCGAACTTAGCCCGTTCAGTCCTTGGGTGAAAGCTTGTACGGCCCAATCGTCTGTGACCGGTGGCAAGTCCATAGGTTCCATTTGAAATCGGGATACGAATTCCCTCAATATTTCGTTACCCCTTTGTTTTACTTTGAAGAGATCTGATTTCCTTGTTGCAACCTTTATGGCACCAGCATGTGCTTTTACGAACAAATCTGCTAACATGGCAAAAGAATCAATGGAATTTGGTGGTAAGTTGTGATACCAGATCATTGCTCCCTTTGCGAGGGTCTCTCCGAACTTTTACAACAACACGGATTCGATCTCATCATCCTCCAAATCGTTGCCTCTGATGGCACATGTGTAGGAGGTGACGTGTTCATTAGGATCGGTCGTACTATTATATTTGGGAATTTCGGGCATACAGAATTTTTTGGGGATTGGTTTTGGGGCCGCGCTCGAGGGAAAAGGCTTTTGTATGAATTTTTTCGAATCGAGCCCTTTTATCATTGGCGGAGCCCCCGGGATTTGATCAACCCTAGCGTTATACGTTTTCATTTTTTTGTCGTTGGCTTTGACTCATTTTGTGAGTTCCTCGAGCAATTTAGCAATTTTAGGAGCGGTCCCCGATTCCTGCTCGTTTGATTTCACTACGACGGGCTCTGTTCTGGGGGTGACTTCTCGAAGAAGCGGATTGGAGTTCGCCCCGCTTTGCATATGAGTTCGGCTCTGCAACTGAGCTATCGCTGTTTGTTGGGCTTGTAACATTTCGAAAATCATAGGCAAGCTGGCCTCGATTTCCCCCGTGCTGTAGGTGTCTCGGGCTATGCGTCGAGCACCGCCCTGAACGCTTCTTTCCAGTTCAGAACGCTGATTCACTTCTAGAGCTATTTGTGAATTGATATCCAATGGTACTTCGGCTCGAATTTTGGGTTCTTCAATTCGAGCCTCGTTGCCGTCGTCTGGTAGCCTTTCGGCCCCGGGCGCCAAGTTGTTGGTTTCATCTTGAAGGCCGGCTTCGAGGTCGATAGGTAGAGCCATTTTGAAGTTGTAAGCTGGAGTGTACTGTAGATTTATATCAAACAATCACTGTTACCCTTATCCCCACGGTGGGCGCCAAACTGTTTACCCGAAAAATCGGATAACGTTAAATTTAGATATGGTTCTAAGGGCATGCGAATTCCTTTGATACAAAATGACAATACATGTATTTTTGCTATAAAATGGGAATGATAGACGAGAGGACTGAAATAAGTTAGAAAAACAAGCACAATGAAATCTTAATGTATCTTGGAGGACTTGCCTCTATTGCAGTCTATCCCCCTTTTTATAGTAGAGTATCACTGCTTTATCTATAACAACATAATACAATAATACATATAGTGGAGGACTCATGATGGTTTGTCTCTTCCTTGATTCTCGCCAAGATTCTCTCCCTCAGTGCGGTTGTAACGGCTCTTGTCTGCGAGCTTGGCACTGGCTCGAGCTCGGTGTTAGATCGAACCCCCAGTCTTGGTTCGAGCTCGGTTCTGCCTTGGGGCATCGATATTCGGGGCCTGTATCGATCGATGTTGTCCCGTAGTCCGATTCGGATACGGGCTCGATAATTATATCGAGTTTTGCCGTTTATAGCTCGAAACTCGACGTCCCTACTTCGGAATTGGTCCGAGCTTGTCATGTGGATACCCTTCGATTTAAACGTCATTGTCTCGACCGGTCTTTATGACTGAGAATCGATTTTGACCGTACACAGTCTCTAAAAGCAGGAATATCACAGTTATAATAACATGAAACAATATCTTTAAACTTCTTATAAATAAAATGTCAATTTCGACAAATAATAAATTCCTTAGTCCAAATTGTCTACTAATTGTAGGCAACTCTGTTCAAGAGTTCGTCTGAAATTTGTTATACCAATTACTACCAAGTCTCCCACCCTTAATTTCTTTTGCCCGTGGCTGGCCCGGGGCGGAGCCAGTATCTATGTTATGGGTTTGGCCGAACCCAGTAATTTTGGTCCAAACTTTGTATTTGTCTTAAGAAATCTAATAAATATGTACAAATTCTTAATTTAGAACCCATTAACTTTAATCCTGGCTCTGCCTCTGAATTGGCTGCACACATCGTTTTGTACTTGAGTTTGCTTGCTCCTCTTAGTTCAAGTGTATTGGAGTATATTTGGAATGGGTGTATATGTTTTCTCTTCCCAACATCATGAAGTCCAAAAAATGACTGATATATGTCTTGTACATGCAAAAAGATTAGTTTTAGGGTTTGCAGTACAGGGAGAATTTGCATATACATTTTATGATTGGTTTAATTGAGATTAGACAAGAAGCATATCTTCAAAACAATCCTCCACATAATTTTCTTTAGGAAGATTTATCTGTACTTCAACCGAAAGCAATAATAATAATAAACATTACGTGAAAGGAGTTAAATTGACCGGTAAGTGAGTTATTGAGTTTGCTTAATCTTTATTTATTTATTTGTAACATATTGCTTTTGTTCAAGAGAACCAGGAGGTAACAAATCAAGGACAACTTCTCAAGAAATAATGTGATCACCAAGCAAATTACCATTTCTTTGTACTCAAGTAGAAACGTAGTCTTCTAGTCAAGTCTTAACGGAATTTATACCCAAGTCTTAACATTGTAATAATTTTCCTGTTAAGATGTATTTAGCATGATTCGTCGGATTATATTTGACCTGCAAAATTATTGGAATTATATTATGTTAGCATGATTCTTGAGATTATATTTGACCTGCAAAATTATTGGAATTATATTATGTTAGCATGATTCTTGGGATTATATTTGACTTGCAAAGTTATTGGAATTATATTATGTTAGCATGATTCTTGGGATTATATTTGGTTAGCAAGATTTTCGGGGTCATATTCGGTTAGCATGATATATTTCTTTGTACTCAAGTAGAAACGTAGTCTTCTAGTCAAGTCTTAACGGAATTTATACCCAAGTCTTAACATTGTAATAATTTTCCTGTTAAGATGTATTTAGCATGATTCGTCGGATTATATTTGACCTGCAAAATTATTGGAATTATATTATGTTAGCATGATTCTTGAGATTATATTTGACCTGCAAAATTATTGGAATTATATTATGTTAGCATGATTCTTGGGATTATATTTGACTTGCAAAGTTATTGGAATTATATTATGTTAGCATGATTCTTGGGATTATATTTGGTTAGCAAGATTTTCGGGGTCATATTCGGTTAGCATGATATATTTCTTTGTACTCAAGTAGAAACATCTACTCAGGTCTTCAAGAAAAAAATAGAAATAGCTAGATTTACAACTATTAGTTGAAAAGTAGTCACAGTTTCAAAAGTAATCGAAATTTACTCATTTTTACATTTAAAGATAAAATCTAAACAGAATAACCCTTATAAATCCGGAAAAATTCTAGTATAATATGTTGGAGTTCGAATTTTTTACACATGATATTCCAGCATAATATTCTGAAATTTCATAATGTATTGAAGTTCCAACATAATATGCTGAAAGTTTATACGCAAGAGCTCTATAGTCCAGCATGTTATGTTGAAACTTTCCGTGTTTCAGCAAAACGGTGGATATTTTTTAATAACTTTGCAAACGCTAGCTATTTTTCAATTACCAGTCCAAAAACTGGCTAGCCGGTGCTATTTTCACCGGTCTTCTTAATGGAATTTGTACTCACGTCTTAATTCTCTAGTTTTATCACTGTCCTGATAGAAACATTTGATGATATTGTTTAACATTATCAACAATTTTCCATATATTTAGCATGATTCTTGGGATTATATTTGGCTTGCAAGATCTTTGGAAGTATATTAATTATGTTAGAATGCTTCTTGGGATTATATTAAGTTAGCATGATTCTTGGGATTTTGGTTGTAAAAATAATAAGCTCTATATTAGTTGCAAGTAATTTGATCCTTTTTATTTTCTTCAGTTTGCTTGTGTATAAATACAGACAATATACTCACCTTTATTTCACAATGAATTAAGATTTAGCTTCTCTTGAATGTTCTCTGTATCTCACCTATAAATTTAACTCTTTGTTTCTTTCGTTGTTACTTCACTCGTGGGAATACACTAGGTATGTTGTTGTTTCTTTCGCTATGTTGTAATTTCCTTGTGTCATAGTAACGCCCAGCTACTCCAAATGGGTATCCTTGAATACTCACTTACTCTTGTCATTATATATATAGTACTGATCTTGTATTTAACTTATTCTATACTATTAATCTATCTTAGAGGTATTACATGGTCCAAAAAACCAGTCACACCAACAAATTGGCCTCTCATAGGAATGTTACCAGGGCTTCTTCGGAATACTCATCGTCTCCATGAATTTGTTACAGAGATCCTTATCGAAAGTGAAGGAATTTTTGAGTTCAAAGGGCCTGTTTTCTCCAACTTAAACATGTTGTTCAGCAGCGATCCGGTTAACCTCCACCATATGCTAAGTAAAAACTTCAACAACTATCCTAAAGGTTCCGAATATAAGAAAATGTTTGACATTATGGGAGATGGAATTTTCAATGTGGATAACGAATTATGGGAAGTTCAGAGGAAGATCACTATTTCCATAATGAGCCATCCCAAGTTCCTTAGTTGCCTAGAGAGGAATGTGTGGGACAAGGTTGTAAAAGGACTGCAACCAGTTCTTGACAATTTCGCTAAACAAGGATCCTGTTTTGATTTGCAAGATATTTTTCAGAGATTCACTTTTGACACTATCAGCAAATTGTTACTTGACCATGATCCAGGTAGCTTGTCCATTGATTTACCTACTGATTCTCTATTTAAAAATGCATTCCAGGACGCCGGGGATGCCATTCTGTACAGACATATAATGCCTGAAAGCTGTTGGAAATTGCAAAAATGGCTCCGCGTTGGTAAAGAGAAAAAGCTAAGTCAAGCTTGGAAGGCTTTTGATCAGCTCATATATTCTTGTATTTCAAGAAAGCAAGAAGAGATGCTAAGAAGATCAGGTTTTATCGAAGAAGAAGATGAGGATTTCGACTTCCTGACTGCCTGTATGAAAGCATACAACAGTCTTTTTATGAAGAATATTGTTGATACAGATTTGGAAAATAATAATGCAAAACAATTTCTCAGGGATACTTGCATGAATTTGATGTTTGCTGGGAAAGACACCACAAGTTCAGCTCTCACTTGGTTTTTCTGGCTCCTTGCTAAAAATCCCTCGGTACAAACAACAATCAGGGATGAGATTCAAGAAATATTGCAGCTCAAAGAAGATGAAAATCTTAGGTTTTTCAACGTACAAGAATCGCGTGAACTGGTTTATCTACATGGTGCATTGTGTGAATCTCTTAGGTTGTTCCCACCAATTCCTTTGGAGCACAAAATTGCAACTGAAACTGACATCCTTCCTAGTGGTCATCATCTGTGTCCTGGCAAAAGAGTGATACTATCATTTTATACAATGGGAAGGATGGAAACACTATGGGGAAATGATTGCTTGGATTTCAAGCCTGAGAGGTGGATTTCTGGTGGCCGAGGAAAGATCAAACACGAGCCATCGTTCAAATTTCCAGTGTTTAATGCTGGTCCAAGGACTTGTTTAGGAAAGGACATCTCATTTTTTCAGATGAAAATGGTTGCAGCTACCATTATATTCAACTACCAAGTCCAACTAGTGGAAGGTCAACATCTCGATTTTCCAAGTGCTTCTATTCTCCTTCAACTTAAAATGAAACATGGTTTGAAGGTCAGGCTCATTCAAAGAAGCAGCCTGTGATTAATCAATATCTCCCTATGGTGTAGTGTGTGTGTATATATCCTACTCAGGTACTATTGTATTGTATTGTATGTACTGTATTGTACTATATTGTACTGTATTGCGTTGTATTGTATTGTATTGTTACTTCAATACAATAATGTTTATTTTGATTGTTACTTTAATTTTATTATGTTGTATTGTTAAATCCGATGTTACATAACAACGAAAAGAGCCATTTATATTTTTTTCGCATTATATCCTTATTTACTACTCCCTCCGTTTCAATTTGTATTGTATTGTATTGTATGTACTGTATTATACTGTATTGTATTGTATTATATTGTACTGTACTGTATTGCATTGTATTATATTGTATTGTATTGTATGTACTGTACTGTACTGTACTGTATTGCATTGTATTGTATTGTACTGTATTGCATTGTATTGTACTGTACCGTACTGTATTGCGTTGTATTGTATTGTAATGTATTGCATTGTTACTTCAAAAATAATATTTATTTTGATTGTTACTTTAATTTTATTATATTATATTGTTAAATCTGTTGTTACATAACGATGAAAAGAGCTATTTATATTTTTGCGCATTATATCACTATTAACTATTTAATAATCATAATTTACCATTTATCCTATGTGTTTATTAATTCTACCCGGCACCCTACTTTTTCCCCCTAATATTGTAAGTTTTTTCCTGTTCATGCTCAGGGGCGGACCTACCGCCCCTACATGGGATCAAGCAGATTCATATAAACCCGCTTAGTCGAAAAATTATACTGTGTGTATATGTCTATTTTATCTTTCTTTGAGAAAATACAGTTATAATGAAGATGTTGAACCCTCTTGACCTAAACATAGCGCACAACTCACTGGTATGACAGAAAAATATTTTTCAAAAAGTATTTTTCGAAAGAAACTTTATCTCATTAATTAATAACTAAACTTTACAAAACTATTTCAAATGAACTATCCGAGAAAAATATGAGCAAAGAAAGTTGTTTTAATGGAAAGGACTTTCATCTTTGCTCGCACAACTTTTGAGTTACGAAACTGAATTCACAAAAAGGAAAACAAATTGCCTATCCTTTTCATTATCTTTGCTTAATGTCAAGCAATGTCCATGGTTGGAATGATTGAGATCCAAATTATAGTACTAGAGCTAGAAAACATTTCTTGAGGTACCTCATTGACTCCTACTTCAAGCTAAATGTTCATCTGATCCATCTAACCATAGTTATCTGTTAGTAGAAATCTTGTGATCTTTCATGTGATTTTGTTCATCCAAAAACCATCATTTGTTGAGAATTTTACTTCCCAATGAACAAGTTTTATCCAATCTGTTCACATGGTACACAAAATGCTGTCTTTCTCGTTCACTCTTATTTTTTTTCTCCAATCTCTTGCGGCCAATGCAGTTAAAATTCGCGTTGAATAATGAGGTGAAAAATGTTTCCATGCATTGAATAATCGACAACAGTGGCATAGCCACATAGTGTGACCCTTCATCGGAAAATTATACTGAGTATATAGAAAATTATACTATGTAATAAGTTAAAATTACTTTTTATAAATATATATATATTAAATTTTGAACACCCTTTGCGAAATTCCTGGCTGCGCCATTGTTCGACACTAGCTGGTAATGCAGGACGCTCAACATGGATGATATATTGACAACTTCATAACAGATTGAAGTAAAAACTATGTTCAGAGAAATGAAGCAAAACATTGGGTGAAAAAAGACGAAAATGCAAGTAGGTGGCTATAAACTTCAGGGCTAGAAGTTTACTTAGTTGTGCAAAGCAGAATGCAAAAGCACTCTTATTACTCATTGTTGGTAAAAGACTAATGTGCAGCAAATCACGAATTTTGACATTGTTCTGTTTACTATAGAGATGTATAGTCATGTCACTCATTAGAGTCTGAACAGGTCAAGACCAGACGTATCAAGTGGTCTCGAGAAAAACTTACTGATGTAATCGCTTACTGTAAATTCTGTATAAAGAGGGGGATTTTCTTCTGATATGAGCTCTTTGACTGGGCCATACATCTTTGCAGGTTCAAAAACACCAGTGAAGAAGCATGCCACTGACATTCTTGGTCCTACCTCATTCGCTACAACTCTATGATTCACACTTATAAACTTGTCATTTGATAGTATCTGTTACAAAATCAGATTGAGATAAGTAATAATCCGTAAATAAATGAGACAGAAAAGATTGTGTTTTGTTGCGAACCTGAAGAAGGTCACCAATATTAACAACCAAACCTCGTTCAATCGGTTCAACATCAACCCATTGGTTATTATGCATGACTTGAAAGCCACCACTTTGATCTTGAAGCAGAATGGTGAGGAAAGCAGGATCTGTATGCTTATCGGCGCCAAGAGTTAGCTCTGGTTGTGGGCATGTTGGGTAGTAATGACATGCCAATGCTTGTCCATTGGCACATTCCATGGCTTTCAAGTGGTCTGGTTTTAGCCCAAGAGCTTCTGACAGTAAGTCAAAAAGAGTTTCCCCTAGTTTTATGACATGATTTATGTACTCAAGAGATGTTTTCCTGGACATTAAGAAAAACAACAGAGATTACTAAGTTTAAAAAGTTCAAGAGATTCTAATCTAGTAGTCAAACAACTGTACGTCTGTACCCATTACTGAAAGACAGAAAAACAGCTGAAGCATATATCCCTATGAATAACTCAGCCCGGTGATTTTAGCTCATCTGTCCAAACAGTTGCTTTAAGTACTCGACGAAAATACCAGGCCGTGAACAATGTCACCATCTCTACTCTACAATACTTGAAAAGCTCCACGAGCAGTGGAGCAGCCACCTTAATCTAAGGGTTGTCAATTGGCACTCCTTCGCCGAAAATTACAGTGTAGTTAGGTCAAAATTTTATGTTTATGTATATATACGATATGTTGAATCCCCTTAGTTTCTTTGTATGTTTATTTTCTTATATTTTGACACCGTTACTGAAATTTCTGGCTTCGCTAGTGTCCTTGAGGTGCACAGTAAACCTAAATTAGGAAGATCTGCAGAAGGATCTATGTTGGAAAAAAACAGCTAAATAAGTAAACATATCTGCTTCTCAGATAAGATTTTCTGCAAAGCCAAGAACATAAAAGAAAAAACTACAACTGGTCTTACTAAAATTCAATAGTTCTGATCTTTCCTAACCAATTTCAACTAGTAGAACAGGACTGATATAGAGTAACAATTTAAGGGCAGAGGATGGTCACCTGCAAATTGCTGGTATTTGTTCAGGTTCAATGTGACCACAAACTAGCCTTGAAAAGTTCAACGTATCCCTCCAGTTTGCAGTCTTTGATTGATACAAATCAAAATTGCTCTCATATCTAACTCTTCTTGTTATTCGATCACGCGAATAGTACTCTTTCTTTAACTCAACATCTTGTTCATGAAATTTACGAATCCCATCAATCATTCCTTCCAAAACACTTGAAGGAACACCATGATTTATCAGTTGGAAAAATCCCCATTTTTCTGATGCTTCTCTTATTTCATCAACAATCTTCTTACGTCGATCTTCAACTTCTATGCCACTGAGATCTACCACTGGAATCTTTAGAGTTGACTTACACTGATTCAACTCTTCAACAAGTTCTTGAGTTGGCCTAATGAACATTCTTGGTATGTTCAAAATTCCAGAATCAACTAGTCCTTTAACACCAGCTTTTGTATCATCAAAAGCCTTTATCTCCTTAGATCTATCATAATCCATTGTCAATTCAGCTTGAAATTCTTCAGCGCAGGACATAATTGTTCTTAGTTTAAAGAAAACTAAACTTTTCTTAACAGATAAGTTAGTTAAGGTCAACAGGCTGCTCATAAATAATGCAATTGTCCTTTTGTGAAATATTCTATCAATTTTCTAAGGAATCTTATGCTCCACGAAAGCAAGAAAAGAAGGAAATTACACCACTTCGGCCTAGTCAACCCAATTCTTTCTTCATCCCAATAAAGGATATCTTCTCTTCCCAGGGAAAAAAAAACTTATTTGCACAGGTCTTGCGCTAAGTTTAACTAATATAACTCTAAGAGATAATATAAAAAAACTGAAACATTTAATAATATTTATCTCTTGTAAAACAAAAAAGAAGCAGGCATGTTAGGAGCGGGGAGGAGTTAGGTGGACGGAAGACCCCTTCAACCGAAAATTATATTGTGTACCTAAGGTCAATATTTTTTTTTTTAATCCCCTTAGCTTTTTCGCGTGTTTACTATATTGAAGGGATATAAAATTAAGCTTTATACATTGATTTATCTTTTTCAATTCTAAAAGTCATCTTCTTTCCAACCTCGTTTATTTAGCGTTCTTTGTAACCCACAATTAATATTTTTATTTATCCCTACGATTTGTATTAAATTATACCACGTGTCTTTAGAATTGCGTACAAATTCAACTCTATCCGTTTTTCGGGTAAACAAGATAATATAAAAAAATTAAAACATTTAATAATATTTATCTCTTGTAAAACAAAAAAGAACCAGGCATGTTAGGAGCAGGGCAGAGTTAGGTGGGCGGAAGGGGTTCAGCGGAACCCCTTTAACCAAAAATTATATTGTGTACATACAGACGAAATAGATTTCGGTCTTCGTACTATCGATCGGGGTCGAAATATAATGGATCGAAGAAAGTCTTTGTAATATTGAGATAGGACCCAAAGAAGACACGAATGAGCTTCAATTTTCGGGGACCGATCAAGCACCGAGTTCGAAGTCGTCATTAAGCTCGGGTCCAGATCAAACTGTGTTGAGATGTTATGGAATCGAGCTTGAGGGGCAAAAGCCAGCCGATATCGAGCCCAGACCCCGAGTCAGCACCGAGCTCAAGTCCGTATCGAGCACTAAATTAATACCGACCGATACCGAGTCCGATCAAGCTCGAGCTCGCAGACAAGAGCCGTTGCAACCACACTATGGGAAGGAATCCCAGCAGGAATTAGGGAAAAACTGATCTATCATGAGTTTTTCACTATGTATTTTTAATTATATTTAAAGTAGGATCCTCCACTATAAAGAGCATAGCTACATTTCTGTGACGGAGCATTGTAACAAAAACATCATACATTCCTATATTGAAGGGATGTTCTTTTAAGCTTTATACATTGATTCATCTTGCTCAGTTCTAAAAGTCATCTTCTTTCCAACCTCGTTTATTTAGCGTTCTTTGTAATCCACAGTTGATATTTCTACTTATCCCTACGATTTGTATTAAATTATACCACGTATCCTTAGAACTGTGTACAAATTCAACTATATCCGTTTTTCTGGTAAACAGATTGGTGCCCACCGTAGGGCTAAGGATAACAGTGGTTGTTTGATACGAATCCACAAAAATATACCATTTTGCTCTTGTTTCCGGAAGTATCTTTGGTTTCGGATTAGCAACGACTAACTATCGATTAAATGGCCTAACTTATCAACAACGAAGCTGGTCTTCAAGATGATGCACTGGTAATATCCTTACGTATGAATAAAACTAAAGTTAATCGTGTGTTAAATGATCCAGGTAACTCGTCCAACATTATTAGATCGAAGGTGGTACAACAGCTCGGTCTACAGAACTAGGTCGTACCTGCAACCCTGGTTCTAAACGGGTTCGATATGGCATGTGAAACCACTAAAGGTGAGATAATTCTGTCGATAAACGTGGCCGGGACCATCCAGGAAACAAAGTTCTACATAATCGAAGGCGACATGAGGTACAACACCCTTTTTGGAAGGCCATGGATCCACAACATGAGAGATGTACCTTCGACCCTATACCAGATTCTTAAATTCCCAACACTAAAGGAAGTCAAAACAGTGTACGGAGAACAACCGGCTGCAAGGGAAATGTTTGTGGTCAAAGAAACAATTCTGATATCCTCACCTTCGTCAATAAAGGAATCAGACTCAAAAAGGGAACGAGATTCCAAATAGCAATTATAGACGTTAGCTTCAACCCAACCGAAAAATCAGAAAATCGAGGTAGATGATGATCAATGTATCCATCGATCTTTCATGGTTCCCCATGATTCCGACGCTACCCATTCAACGATTGAAGAATTGGAGAAAGTCGTACTAATCGAGCATTTGCCCCAACGAAAGTTATGCCTGGGGACGAGATTAACCCCCGAACTCAGGAAAAGGCTCATTAAATTTCTTATCGATAACATAGATTATTTTTCTTGGTCCCATTTAGGTATAACAGGATTCCCACCGGATATAATGACGCATCGGCTAAGCTTGGACCCGAGGTTCAAATCGGTGAAGCAAAAGAGAAGACCCCAGTTCGAGGTAAAACACGCATTCATAAAGGATGAGGTAACTAAACTTCTCAAAATAGGGTCCATTCGGGAGGTAAAATCTCCCGAATGGTTAGCCAATGTAGTTGTAGTCCCTGAAAAGGGGAACAAACTTAGAATGTACATAGATTATAAGAATTTGAACAAGGCATGTCCCAAAGATTCTTTTCCACTGCCCAACATCGATCTCATGATCGATGCCATGGTCGGCCACGACCGGCCACGAGGTCCTTACTTTTCTCGATGCCTATTCCGGGTATAATCAAATCCAAATAAACCCGGAAGACCAGGAAAAGACTTCATTTGTAACCAAGTATGGAACATATTGTTATAATGTAATGCCCTCCGGGCTAAAAAATGCAGGCGCTACTTATCAATGGTTAGTCAATAAGATATTCGAAGAACAAATAGGTAAATCAATGAAAGTTTATATTGATGACATGCTACTTACGTCCCTGCGCGCAGAGGACCATTTGGCTCATTTGCAGGAAACATTCGAGATTTTAAGGAAGTACAAAATAAAGCTCAACTCCGAGAAATGTGCTTTCTGGGTCGGTTCGGGTAAATTCCTCGGCTTCATGGTATCAAATCGAGGGATTGAGATCAACCCCGATAAAATCAAAGCCATCGCCATCGTAGACAGTGTAAAAGCCATGCAGAGGCTAACGGGGTGGATTGCCGCCTTAGGCCTATTTATTTCTCTCTACTCAAAGGTCGTCGGATCGAAGTCACAAATTTTTCTCTCTACTCAAAAAGAAAAATGATTTTGCTCGAACCCCGGAATTCCAACAGGCATTAGAGGAATTGAAGCGATACCTATCGAGCCCACCACTGCTTCATACTCCAAAAACTAACGAAAAGCTTTGCTTGTACTTGGCAGTATCAGAAATAGCGGTAAGTGGTGTCCTAGTTCGAGAAGAGCAAGGTACGCAATTTCCCATAAGTCGAACCTTAGGGGAAGCAGAAACTAGATATACACACTTAGAGAAATTAGCACTTGCACTGATAAGCGCCTCTAGAAAGTTAAGACCATACTTTCAATGTCACCCCATATGCGTATTCACAACGTACCCACTTCATAATATTTTGCGTAAACCCGAACTATCGGGCCGATTGGCCAAATGGGTCGTCGAACTTAGTGGGTATGATATCAAATATCAGCCCCGCACGGCCATCAAGTCTCAAATTTTAGCGGACTTCATGGCCGACTTCACGCCTACCCTCGTACCCGAAGTCGAAAAAGAACTCTTGTCGAAATCGGGTACATCGTCGGGGGTATGGATCCTTTTCACGGACGGGGCCTCAAACGTGAAGTGGTCCGAGCTAGGAACCGTTTTAAAGCCGCCTACGGGTAGCACTATTAGGCAATCTATCAAAACTATTAGATTGACTAACAACGAAACCGAGTATGAGGCCATGGTTGCAGGCCTCGAGTTAGCTAAAAGCTTGGGAGTGGAGGTCATCGAAGCCAAATGTGACTCTTTAATGGTGGTAAATCAAGTGAACTAAACATTCGAAGTTCGATATGATAGAATGCAAAGGTATTTGGACAAACTGCATGTCACTTTGCACCATTTCGAAGAATGGACTTTACAGCATGTACCTTGAGGACAAAACAGCGAGGTCGATGCGCTTGCAAATTTGGGATCATCGGTCGACGAAGACGAAATCTACTCGAGTACTGTTATTCAACTCTCGAGATCCGTAATCGAAGAAGGTCATGCCGAGATAAATTCTACAAGCTTAACCTGGGATTGGAGGAATAAGTATATTGAATACTTGAAGAATTGAAAGCTCCCATCGGACCCTAAAAATTCGAGGGCTCTGCGAACCAAAGCCGCTCGATTCACATTAGCTGCAGATGGAACGTTATACCGAAGAACATTCGATAGTCCATTGGCAGTATGTTTAGGTCCAGGAGACACCGACTACATCTTACGTGAGATTCACGAGGGTACTTGTGGAAATCACTCCAGAGCCGATTCATTAGTCCGAAAAATAATCAGGGCAGGGTATTATTGGATCGATATGGACAAAGATGCAAAGGAGTTTGTTCGAAAATGTGACAAATGTCAAAGGTTTGCGCCAATGATCCATCAGCCCCGGAGAGCAACTTCACTCAGTCCTATCCCCATGGCCATTCATGAAATGGGGAATGGATATCGTCGTCCCTCTGCCGTCTGCCCCAGGTAAAGCTAAATTCATTTTATTTATGACTGACTATTTCTCTAAATGGGTTGAAGCACAAGCATTCGTAAAAGTAAGAGAGAAAGAGGTTATAGACTTTATCTGGGATCATATCGTATGTCGATTTGGGATACCCGCTGAAATAGTGTGCGACAATGGAAAACAGTTCATCGGAAGCAAAGTGACGAAATTGATCGAAAACCACAAAATAAAAAGGATATTATCTACACCGTATCACCCTAGCGGGAACGGACAGTCCGAGTCAACAAACAAAACTATCATTCAAAACCTAAAGAAAAGGTTGAATGACACTAAGGAAAAATAGAGAGAAACCCTACCTGAAGTTCTTTGGGCATATCGAACAACATCAAAATCTAGTACGGGGGAAACCCCGTTCTCCTTAGTATATGACTCCGAAGCTTTGATTCCGATCGAAGTCGGGGAATCCAGTGCCAGGTTTCGATATACAACATAAGAGTCAAATGACGAAGCTATGAATACTAGCCTCGAATTATCGGATGAAAACGAGAAGCTGCTCTCGTCTGATTGGCCGCCCAAAAATAGCGAATCGAAAGATACTATAATCGAAGAACCAAGATTCTCCATTTTAAACCCGGGGACTTAGTGCTGAGAAAAGTCACCCTCAGCACCTGAAATCCAAACGAAGAAAAATTGGGGTCTGAACTAGGAAGGACCATATCAGGTTCTCAAAAACGTCGGAAAAGGATCCTACAAGCTCAGCATTATAAACGGCACACCCCTATCAAACAATTGGAATGTGTCGCACCTAAAACGATACTACTGCTAAGGTACGACCCTCACATATTCATTTATATTTTGAAACTAACCCATGCAGGAGTCCGATTAGGAGAAATGATGGATCCTTCAGTACGAAGCCCTAGGTCTGAAAGCACGCGTTGTACTCTTTTTCCCGTAGACCAGTTTTTATCCCAAATGGATTTTTCGGCAAGGTTTTTAATGAGACAACCATTGATCGTGCTAACTTAAAAACAATTCGACAGTATCCGAGGCCTCTTTAAAATCGACCTCGAATACTGTGGGGGCATCATATATGAGGTTCGATGCAATAAAGTTGCTTCACGACAACAGAGTTCCAATAGGAAAAATTGTAAGAGCTAAATGGTCAAAGCGAACCATGCTCATATAGTTGGCCCGAGCCCTGACACAAAACACGAATACATGTATAATGACTTATAAAGAAACCTTTCTTCTTCACCGATATCTTATATCCAAGGAAAATTCCTCTATGTTGACATTTATTATGCAAACAGGCTTAAGGGCCGACCATTACCCCTTAAATCGGGGACTGCCAACCGAAAATCAACAAGTTCAAGCAAGCACTCGCTCGAATACTAAGCCTACGGGCTACTCTTATTTTGAGTTTGAGAAATCACTCACTCAATCGTTAAGCTTACGGGCTATCACTTCGAGTTCGAAATAACTCACTCAAAGAATAAGCCTACTGGCTACTCTTATTTTGAGTTCGAGAAATCACTCACTCAATAATCAAAGCCTACGGGCTATATTACTTCGAGTTCGAAATCACTCACTCAAAAAATAAGCCTACGGTCTACTCTTATTTTGAGTTCGAGAAATCACTCACTCAATCATTAAGCCTACGGGCTACGTTACTTTGAGTTCGAAATCTCTCAGTCAAAAAATAAGCCTACGGGCTACTCTTATTTTGAGTTCGAGAAATCACTCACTCAATAATCAAAGCCTACGGGCTACATTACTTCGAGTTCGAAATCACTCACTCGAAAAATAAGCCTACAGGCTACTCTTATTTTGAGTTCGAGAAATCACTCACCCAATCATTAAGCCTACGGACTACGTCACTTCGAGTTCGAAATCTCTCACTCGAAAAATAAGCCTACGGGCTACTCTTATTTTGAGTTCAAGAAATCACTCACTCAATAATCAAAGCCTACGGGCTACATTACTTCGAGTTTGAAATCACTCACTCAAAAAATAAGCATACGGGCTACTCTTATTTTGAGTTCGAGAAATCACTCAATCAATAATCAAAGCCTACGGGCTACATTACTTCGAGTACGAAATCACTCACTCGAAAAATAACCCTACGGGCTACTCTTATTTTGATTTCGAGAAATCACTCACTCAATAATCAAAGCCTACGGGCTACTCTTATTTTGAGTTCAAGAAATCACTCACTCAATCATTAAAGACTACGGGCTACATTACTTCGAGCTCAAGAGCACTCACTATAAAGGCTACAAAATCCGAATTCGATTAAATTACCTAAAGCCTTATAAAAACATTCATAAGGCATGAATGAAATGATAAATTCACAAGACAAAATAAAACAGAGGCAAGACAGGAAAAGAAAAGATATTTATATATATTTACATGATTGTTTACATGATAGTTCACAACATCCGAAATAGAAACTAAGGGACTAAATTTCTTGGTTAACCCCGGGGTCAGTCTTTTCTCACTCGGGTTCCTCCTCTCTCCCGGATCCGCTCTTGCTCCCATCATCGTCATCATCGGAAGCCAAGGCTTCAGCATCGGCTTCGAGCTCCTTAGCCCTTTTTATTTCTCCAGTGAGGTCAAAACCTCGAGCATGGATCTCCTCGAGGGTCTCCCTCCGAGATCGGCACTTAGTGAGTTCAGCAGCCCAATATGCTCGAGTGTCGGTGGTCTCGGCTGCCTCTCTTGCTTGTACCTGAGCTACTTCGGCATCAGCCCGATAAACGGCCACGAATGCATCCGCATCGGCCTTTGCCTTTTGGGCATCAGATTTGGCCGTAGCAAGTTCATAGGCCAACCGAGCCTCGGGCTCCTCTATTCTTCTTACTTGAGCAGAGCTTTTTTCCTTCATACTTTGAAGTTGATTCTTGGTCGATGACAGTTGGGCTCGAGTGACCTCTTTCTCTGCAGCGAAGCGATCCATGCCTCCCTTTCACTTCAAGGACTCCGCTTGTATCATATCGACCTCCTCCCGGAGTTTTCCGATCATCTCAATTTTTTGTTGCGAGACCAAAAATTTAGCCATCATTCCGATTATGAGCCCATACGCTTGTAAAAGTATCGTTACCTGCTCAGACAAATCAACCTGATCTTGGCGAGCCTTGGCCAACTCGGCTCGGAGGTCTTTGATTTCTTCTCCCCTTTGCCCTATGAGGAGTTTAAGGGAGTTCTTCTCCTCCGTGACCCGTTGAAGATCAGTCTCTAACCGATGCTGCTCAGCCCAAGACCGAGAATATGTTTCTCGATGCACCACCACGATCTGTGAAGAAAGAAGAGAAGAAATTAGGAAAAAACATCAAATCATAAAAAGTGGTAATATCAACAGAAAGAGTTAAGAGCTTACCCGATTCAAAGCTAGCTACACTTCATAGAGAAAGCCCGACACATCACTAGGGCTAGCAGTGTCCTCGACCCCCGTAAACAAATCACGGAAAGGGTCATCCCCTTCATGAGACCGACTCATCTCTAGGGCCCCCAAAGCTTGGGCTTCTCGAATATCCCCTTCGGAAAAAGGCAGGGAGAGGGGGAGAATCTCTGATTACTATTTCCCCAAGCGACTTGCTCGGGGCGTTCTCTTCAGTTCGGAGAGCTTCAGGACCGGCCCCTTCCGATATACCCACTGTTTGTTGACTTCGGTAGGAAGCATCCTCGACCTCTAATGACTTGGGGACTTTGCATGAACCTCCCTCTAATCTCTCCTCGGTCCGAGGCAGAGCCTGGTGAATCATCATCGATTTAGCCGCCTTCGGGACATCAGTGCTTCTCTTCACTCGGGTTGCCAACGTGGACCCATTGTTTTCTTCTTCTCCTTCGTCTTCATTTCTTAGACGTAGAACCGATTCTACAGTCAAAGGAATGGTATCCTTCGGCTTACGAGCCGTCCTCTTTTTCAATTTTGGATCTTCGGGAACGGAGGCCCTTTTCCTCTTATGTTCTTTCATTGACTTTAGAGCAGAGGCCGAAGCCTCTTCCTCGGCGGACGGAGGCCTCAGAACTGCATCCTTGCCTACACCTACATACGGGAAAATTTATTAATGTATATGAGGGGCATCTCGTTCGAACTACTAAAAAATACGGGGAAGGGACTTACCATGATTTTTTGCTTCCCATCGGCCCTTTGATAAGTCACGCCATGAACGCTCGGCGTATGTGGAGGTCTAAACCAGAGCCCGTACCCAGCTCTTAAGATCGGGAACTGCGCCGGGCATCCAAGGGACTGCTGCATCACGAAGAGGGGGATATCGGTGAGAAAAGAAACGGAAAGGCAAAGCAATAAGAGATAACAACAGAATTACACTTAAGCTTCATGTTCCACTCTTCGAGAAATGGCATCTTTTCGATCGGAATCAGGTCCGAAGTCCTCACTCGAACAAACCTGTCCATCCAGCCTCGATCGTTGTCCTCATCTATGCTCGAGAATAGGGCCTTGGTAGCCCGACATTGAAGTTTTATTAACCCTCCTCGAAAAGGGTGAGGACGGTACAAACGGATTTGATGATTGAGGGTGAAAGGCATCCCCTCGATTTTGTTCACGAAGTATCGGATCAGGATAACAATCCGCCAAAATGAAGGATGGATCTGACCGAGGGTTATTAGGTATTTATGACAAAACTCTACGATACCGGGGTCGAGGGGGGCCTAACGTGAAAGGGTAAGTGTACACACTTAAAAATCCTTTCACGTAAGTAGTAATATCCTCTTCGGAAGACAGTATTACCACTTTTTTTTTCCCCAGTTACAATCATTTTTTATCTACTCGATGTACCCCCGGGTCATCGAACAAATATATCTCGATACAGGTTCATATCGGCCGGGAACCGACGAGCCTTTATCAAGTTTGAAATCGGAGGTTAGAACACATGCCTCCGGAACGCATTCCTCAGGCCGAGGATCCACCGATTGGGAAGAAGAAGCCTTTTCTTTTTGGGGGACGGTTTTTGATGTCTTCACCATTTTTGGATTCAAAGAAGGTGACAAAGATTTGGTGGTTTTGAAGAAAAGTTTTGCAGAAAAGAATCACAGATCTGCGGAGTAAACTCAAAAGAGGCGAAAAGAAATTTAGAAAATTTGGAAGATTGAAGACGTAAAAACGATAAATGGTGAAAGGAAGAACTATTTATAGATTGAAGCAATGGCGGTTCAATATCAGCGGTGGCCGACCACCGTCTGACATGCATTAAATGCCTTGATAAGCTAAACCGACGGACAGTTATAACACGCGTCACGGTCGGGCTCAATGCAAATGTCAGCATATATCCAATCGATCCATTGAGAAATCATATCGTTTCTCACTACATCTTTCCCGAGAAACGAGGAAACTATTTGTATACGGTCGAAATAGATTTCGGCATTCGTACTATCGATCGGGGTCAAAATATAATGGATCGAAGAAATTCTTTGTAATATCGAGATAGGACCCGAAGAAGACACGAATGAGCTTCAATTTTCGTGGACTGATCAAGCACCGAGTTCGAAGTCATCATCGAGCTCGGGTCCAGATCAAACTGTGTTTAGATGTTATGAAATCGAGCTTGAGGGCAAAAGCCAGCCGATATCGAGCCCAGACCCCGAGTCAGCACCGAGCTCAAGTCCGTATCGAGCTCTAAAATAATACCGACCGATACCAAGTTCGATCAAGCTCGATCTCACAGACAGGAGCCGTTGCAACCACACTAAGGGAAGGAATCCCGGCAGGAATTAGGGAAAAGCTGATCTATCATGGATTTTCCACTATGTATTTTTAATTATATTTAAAGTAGGATCCTCCGCTATAAAGAGCATAGCTATATTTCTGTAAAGGGGACAGAGCATTGTAACTAAAAACATCATACATTCCTATATTGAAGGGATATTCTTTTAAGCTTTATACATTGATTCATCTTGCTCAATTCTAAAAGTCTTCTTTCCAACCTCGTTTATGTAGCGTTCTTTGTAATCCACAATTGATATTTCTATTTATCCCTACGATTTGTATTAAATTATATCACGTATTCTTAGAACTGTGTACAAATTCAACTCTATCCGTTTTTCGGGTAAACAAGATAATATAAAAAAATTGAAACATTTAATAATATTTATCTCTTGTAAAACAAAAAAGAACCAGGCATGTTAGGAGCAGGGCGGAGTTAGGTGGGCGGAAGGGGTTCAGCCGAACCCCTTCAACCGAAAATTATATTGTGTACATAAGGTCAATTTGTTTTCCATGCTGAATTCCCTTAGCTTTTTCGCGTATTTTTTTATTTATTTTTTGAATCCCTTTGGTAAAAATTCTGCTTTCGCCACTGGTCAGAGAGATGTTGAATCTCATTCAAGTCTCATTGTCTCTTCCCTCGGAAAAACTTATCTGATCATGTAAAGCCTAGCTAGTCGATAACGGTTGGAAATCTTGTGATCTTTAACATAATTTTCTTCGGCCAAAAACCATTATATGCTGGAAATTTTACTTCTCTATGAACAAGTAATACAAGGACTTTAAAGGTAGGGAAATGCATCCCAAACGGCCTATCTATTCACATGCTGCAAAATATCACTCTCTTTTCTTGTGGATCACCACAGTGAAATTCTGCGGTTTCCTCTTCAAAATATTTCACTGTAATGAGGTTTAAAATATGTTGTTTAATGCTTGAAATAAACAACAGCATAATAAAATGCTGTTAGATAGATAATTTAGTAGTCTCTAGTAAAACATTATTGTACAGCAAACCACAAACTTGGACATTATTCTACATAAAGATTTTAGTTTTTTCTGAAGGAATATAATGATGTTCACTGCTGCTTAGCGACATGGCGCCAGGTCACTCTTCACAGTCTTAAAAGATCAAGACCAGACTTATTTAGTGGCCTGGAGAAAAACTCAGTGATGTAATCAATTACAAGAAATTCTTTATATACTGCAGGTTTTTCGTCGGTTATAAGCTCTTTGATTGGACCATACATCTTTGGAGGTGTAAAAACACCAGTGAAGAAGCACGCCACTGAAATCCTTGGTCCTATCTGATTTGCTAAAACTCTATGATTCACACTTACAAACTTGTCATTTGATAGTATCTGTAACAAAATCACATTGAGATAAGTAATGAGTAATTTGTAAAAGATGAGGATAAACGAGACAAAAAGGTTGTGTTTTGTTGCAAACCTGAAGAAAGTCACCAATATTAACAACCAAACCTTGTTCAATCGGTTCAACATCGACCCACTGGTTATTATGCACGACTTGAAGGCCACCGCTTTGATCTTGAAGCAGAATGGTAAGAAAATCAGGATCTGTGTGTTTATCGGTACCAATAGTTAGCTCCGGCTGTGGGCATGCCGGGTAGTAATGGCATACCAATGTTTGTCCCTTGGCACATTCCATGGCATTTAAGTGGTCCGGTTTTAGCCCAAGAGCTTCTGATAGTAAGCTAAGAAGAGTTTCTCCTAGTTTTCTGACATGATTCATGAACTCAAGGAATGCTTCCCTAGACATTGGGAAAAGATCAGAGATTACAAAGTTACAATTTTTGGTAAAGATTTAAGATATTCCTGTCTAATACATGTCAAACAATTTTACTCCCAAGACAGAAAATTTTCTGAATTCTGCTGAAAAAGACTCCTAAAAGGAATAAATCTCCTTAATATGCTTTATCCTTTTCTTGACGATCTCTACTTCTCACAAGAACAACAACAATATCCATAATGTAGTCTTTCAGAGAGTTTTGTTTAGGGGAAGAATTTATTCTCTCAATAAGTTTTTTTCTTTTTATATTAGTAGATTGATGTAGGTCAACTTACTAATCCACTTTAAATGAGAGTGTCTCTTCTGATATATTTGTTTTATGCCTGATTTATCGTTATCAAAGATGTCTTTGTTGGCTTCCGCATGCACCATGTTATTTCGATCCCAACAATTTCAACTTGAAATGAACATACACCACTGACCACTAAGGCAGTGATCTCTAATCAATCAACCTGAAGATTTAGTTCAAGAACTTCAACCATCATACCAAAGACTTAAATACCCTGCATATATCAAACAGGACAGATAAAGAATTCTTGCAATTCAAGTGTATTAGAATAGATTAGTTAGTTACCTGCAAGCTGTCGGTATTTCTTCAGGTTCAATATGACCAGTAACTATCATAGAAATGTTCAATGTATCCCTCCAGTTTGCTGTCTTTGAATTGTATAGATGAAGATCAGTCTCATATCTAACTCTTCTTGTTGTTCGATCACGCGAATAGTACTCTTTCTTTAGTTCAACATCTTGTTCATGAAATTTACGAGTCCCATCAATCATTCCTTCCAAAACACTCGAAGGAATACCATGATTTATCAGTTGGAAAAATCCCCACTTCTCTGACGCTTCCCTTGTTTCATCAACAACTTTTTTACGTCGATCTTCGACTTCTATACCACTGAGATCCACCACTGGAACTTTTAGAGTTGATTTGCACAAATTCAACTCCTCAGCAAGTTCATCACATGGCCTAATAAAAATTCTTGGAATTTCCACAATTCCAGCATCAACTAGTCCCTTAACGCCAGCTTTTGTATCATCGAAAGCCTTTAAATCGTTCAATCGATCATAATCTATTGTCAGTTCAGCTTGAGACTCTTCAGTGCTGGACATATTTTGTTCTTAATTTCAAGTAGGCTAAGTTTCTTGAGCAAATAAGTTAGATAGTGCTCATAAATTCAATTGTCCTTTCGTGAATCAACATTCAAAAGAGACATATATCTTTTTTAATTACTTAATTTGAAGTAACAATGGAGGGGTTTGGATCATATCCAATAAGAGATTTCTCCATTTCCTCCAATTCTACTCCAAATGAGTTATACGTTAAATATTTAAATATACCAGATTCATCTAGTTAACCAATTGATATTAACTACTGTTACTATTTTCTCACCACGATAAAACAAAATAAAAGCAAACACATTTCACCCTAAGTCTCTCAACAAGAAAAAGAGAACAAAATCCAAATGATTTCATATATGTTATGAACATGCCCTTTACCAATTGTACTATTGGGCTGGTATTTGGGCCAATTGTTAATTTTTTGGTTCTCTTTTGTTTTCCTTCGTCTGGAAAGTATGGATTTTAATTTTATTTTTGCATGCAGTGCAGACTGCTCCATGTTAATTCTCAGCCAGATTTGTCTGCCTTTTTTCTGATTCCCTATATAGGATACCTTGAACTTCAGTTCCGGAGATAGAGGGTGTTTGACTAAGCTTATAAGCTGGTCAAACTAGCTTATAAGCATTTTTCGGTTTATCTATGCATTTGGTAAAGTTAAAAGTTCTTATAAGCCAAAAGTCATAAGCTGGTCACCCCCAGCTTATAGATTTTTAGCTTATAAGCACTTTACGTTTGATCAAAATTTTTACTATTTTATCCCTAAAATATTCTTTTTCAAAACAAAACTCCTACATCGATACTCATTGCCTCACGTGTTTTTTCAACCTAAACCCCACGTCTCTTCAAGCCTGCAATTCTCGTTGACTATTTGAGGTAAGCAAATTCTCTGTTCCTTTGCATATTTGTATTTATGTGATTTTGTATTAATCTTTGAACTGTACGTAATAAACGAGGGCATATCAAATTTTTGGTGTATTGGTTTCAAAGTGTTGTGGTGATGAAGATAATGTTTCTCTTCGAATATATTATCCTATTCAGGTTTTTTTTTTTTACTGAGAAACTTTTGTCAATTTATTAATTATTATAATTTATGATTATATGCTTATCATAAAATAAATTATATTTATCATAAAAATTATCTTATTTAATTACAGTTGTATTTAAAATAAAATAATAAATAGAATATTTTGTATTTGAATCGATCTGGAATCTAAAATTTTGAAGAAATTACGCCCTTATAAGTATAAACAGTTCTAAGGTTATTCAAGTCATTTTAACAGAAAAAGAGTTTATCAGCATTTTTTTATCAAATACTGCAGCAGTTTATTATCAATTTTAGCACTTGTATCCAAACACGTAACTCCTTATTTATTAAATTAATTTCAGCACTTAAAAATGCTTTTCAGTAGCTAATGCTTATCCGCTACTTCAAATCAGCCAATCCAAACGGGCTCATAATTGTTCTTAGATTCAAGAAAGCTAATTTAATTTTCTTTAGCAGATTATAAGATAGTTAAGATCCACGTACAGCGCAAACTGCAATTGTCCAGGACAATTTGTCCTTTTTGTGAAAAAGCAATTTTCTAGTCTCAAGTTTAAGACGGTACAATTGTCTCTCTTCACTTATTCTTTTAACACAAAGACGGACCCAGGATTTGAGCACGATCGAGGCACAATTATATACTAATTACTAGCGATACAATTTGGTATAGAACTCTTTGAAAACTTATTGATTATGATGGCTTATCATCCAAGTATAAACAAAATGAAGTTCTAAACAAAGAGAAAGCACCGGAGAGAGACTTTTTCTCAAAATGAGTGCTACCGGAAGGGAAGGTGTTTGGTTTAAGCATGTTTCAAACCTTAAAGTTTCTAATTTTTTCTTAAATAAATAAGGGTCAGTGATCAAAAGGTATTCAAACTTCAAAAATTATCAAAAACTTATTAAAGAAATCAATATTAAGGGTGTGTTATTAATCAAAGAACTGAAGAAAAATCCGTAACTCTAGTTGTCATTACCGAGTCCGAGTTGACAAACCTATGCTACTTTGTCAAAGTAATTATTGAAGAGGGTTGTGACAGAAAGATTTGTATTTTTCTATTGTGTAGCGATTGATGGGAGAAACAGTGTATTCATTTATTTTTATTCAGCTCTAAAAAGATCAGTCATTTCGCCGGCTACAGTGACCTCGCCGGTGAAGGAGGCTTTCTTAGTTTTCTTTTATATGTTTTATAAAAATATTAGTTCCATTATTTCTTATCTAACTTTTTGTAAATCTTATATATCAAAATTTCCGTATTCAACTTTGCTTTCCAGAAAAACCAGAATCTTATAAAAGTTGTGGATTCAAAATAAAAGCTGTGAAATTCGTAAACGGCCGCTAGCTAAAACCTCGTAAGCTGTGGATTCGAAATTCCAAAAATCAGATCTGAAACCGTTTGGATTCGAAATTGTTTCTGCTGTGGATTCGAAATAATTTCTGCTGCATTCGAAAGCTGTGGATTCGAAATAATTTCTGCTGCATCGCTTGGATTTTCATTGTTTGATTAGCCTAGCGGCGGTGGCGGTGACGGCTAAGACAATTTTCCGGCGAACCTGGGGCAAAGCGGTCGGAAACTTCCAAAATAAAGTTGTTGTGGACAATACCTTTCTCGGCATTCGGGGTGACTTCAAGTTCTATTGTTCTTGCTTTGAATTTACTATTCTGCTCGTGGGAGTTGGTACCTCCCGTTTTCCAGTTTTCCTTTGTTGTGTGAGTTAAATTGCTGGCATCTTACCTCGTACTAGTTTATTTACCGTATTAGTGTGCCTGTTGTTGCAACTTGTATTCTTCTGGTTTGGTCTGTTGCCTTGTGTGATAGTGATTCCCCTTACTCTGCCGTAGGTATAGTGGCTGTGGTCTGGGATGGTCGAGTGAGGTCATGTCCTCGGGAGGAACGGGGGGTGGGGCGGGAAGTAGGGCAGGGTTTAGGGGGTAGGGCGGGAGGCAAGGGAGGTAAAGGGAAAAAGGGTGTCTGTAGGTTGAGAATTGGGTCATGGAACGTAGGTACACTGACGGGTAAATCTATAGAGTTGGTGAAAATCCTAAAGAAGAGGATGGTCAATATAACGTGTGTCCAGGAGACAAGGTGGGTAGGGTCGAGGGCGAGGGACGTGGAAGGGTATAAACTTTGGTACTCAGGAGTCCAGAAAGGTAAGAATGGAGTGAGCATCTTGGTGGATAGGGAACTTAGAGAGTCTGTAGTTGAGGTTAGATGAGTGAATGATAGATTGATGATTATTAAGTTGGTGGTTGGAGAGTGCATCCTAAACATCGTTAGCGCCTACGCGCCGCATGTGGGCCTAGATGAGGAGGTTAAACGACGCTTCTGGGAAGGGTTAGATGAGATTGTGCGCCAGGTTCCGCCTGCTGAGAAGCTATTCATAGGAAGGGATTTCAATGGGCATATTGGGTCGACCGCAGGTGGTTATGGCGAGGTGCATAGAGGCTTCGATTTTGGGGAGAGGAATGGATGAGGTACATCGTTGTTGGACTTCGCTAAGGCTTTTGGGTTGGTGATTGCGAACTCTAGCTTTCGGAAGAGGGATGGGCATTTGGTTACTTTTCAAAATGCGGTGGCGAAGACCCAGATTGACTATCTCCTCCTCAGGAGGTGTGACAGAGGGTTGTGCAAGGATTGCAAGGTGATTCCGGGTGAGATACTCGCGACGCAGCATAGGCTCTTGGTGATGGACGTTGGTATTATGTTAAAGAGGAGAAAAAAGTCTACTCGAGGAAGACCGAGAATCAGGTGGGGAGCCTTGACTAAGGATAAAGCCCAAGCGTTGGAGGGGCGGTTGTCGGCTATGGGAGCTTGGAGGAGCAGTGGTGACGCGAGTACTATGTGGTCATCAACAGCAGACTGTATTAGGGAGGCTGCGAGAGAGGTGTTAGGGGTCTTGACGGGCGTCTCTGGTGGGCACAAAGGAGACTGGTGGTGGAATGAATTAGTCCAAGGTAAAGTGGAAGCAAAGAAGGCGACGTACCTGAAGTTAGTGGGAAACATAAGTGAGGAGGAGAGGCGAGAGTGCATGGAGAGGTATAAGGCAGCTAGGGAGGAGGCTAAGCTGGCGGTCACAGAGGCTAAGACTGCAGCTTATGGTCGTATGTACGAGGAATTGGGGAAAAAGGTGGGGAGAAGAAGTTATTCTGACTGGCCAAGTTGAGGGAGAGAAAGGCTCGGGATTTGGACCAAGTGAGATGCATCAAGGACGAAGATGGTAGAGTATTGACGGAAGATGCCCAGATTAAGAGGAGATGACAGACTTACTTTCATAAACTTCTTAATGAAGAAGAGGATCGGGATATTGTGCTAGACGAATTGGAGCATTCCGAGAGTCACCGTGACTTTGGGTACTGCCAGCGAATCGAGGTTGAGGAGGTCGTGGGAGCTATGCATGAGATGAGCAGGGGCAGAGCGACCGGGCCAGACGAGATTCCGGTGGAATTTTGGAAGTGTGTGGGGAGAGAAGATTTGGAGTGGTTGACTAGGTTGTTTAATATTATTTTTAAGGGGAAGAGGATGCCGGATGAGTGGAGGTGGAGTACGGTGGTTCCATTGTATAAGAACAAAGGTGATATCTAGAGTTATAACAATTATAGGGGTATCAAATTACTGAGTCATACCATGAAAGTGTGGGAGAGGGTGGTTGAAGCGAGGGTGAGGATGACAGTGTCTGTATCCGACAACCAGTTCGGGTTCATGTCGGGTCGTTCGACTACAGAAGCTATACACCTTGTTAGAAGGTTGATGGAACTATACAGAGAGAGGAAAAAGAATCTGCACATGGTGTTTATTGACCTAGAGAAAGCATATGACAAGGTCCCTAGAGAAATTCTCTGGAGATGCCTGGAGGCAAAAGGTGTGTCGGTTCCCTACATTATGGCGATTAAGGACATGTATGATGGGGCTAAGACTCGGGTTAGGACAGTAGGAGGTGACTCTGAGCATTTTTCGATTGTAATGGGGTTACACCAAGGATCTGCGCTTAGTCCGTTCTTATTCTCCTTGGTGATGGACGCGTTAACACACCATATTCAAAGGGATGTGCCATGGTGCATGCTATTCGCTGATGACATAGTTCTGATTGATGAGTCGCGAGCCGGTGTTAATGAGAGGCTAGAGGTTTGGAGACAGGCTCTTGAGTCTAAGGGTTTCAAGCTAAGCAGGACGAAGACACAATACCTGGAGTGTAAGTTCAGCGATGAGCCAGGGGAAGTGGGCGTGGATGTGAGGCTTGATTCACAGGTCATCCCGAGTAGAGGCAGCTTCAAGTACCTTGGCTCGATTATCCAGGGGGGAGGGAGATCGACGAGGATGTCACACACCGTATTGGGGTAGGATGGATGAAGTGGAGGTTAGCATCTGGAGTCCTGTGTGACAAGAGAGTGCCACCGATACTCAAAGGTAAGTTTTATAAAGCGGTGGTTAGACCGACCATGATGTTTGGGGCTGAGTGTTGGCCCGTTAAGTACTCACATATCCAGAAGATGAAAGTAGCAGAAATAAGGATGTGTGGGCACACTAGGATAGATAAGATTAGGAATGATGATATTCGGGAGAAGGTGCATGTGGCTCTTATTGATGACAAGTTGCGGGAAGCGAGGCATAGATGGTTCGGACATGTTCAGAGGAGAAGCCCAGATGCTCCGGTTCGGAGGTGTGAGTAGCTGGTTGTGGAGGGCACAAGAAGAGGTAGAGGGCGGCCTAACAAGTATTGGGGAGAGGTGATCAGGCAGGATATGGCGAGGCTTCAGATTTCCGAGGACATGACACTTGATAGGAAGATGTGGAGGTCGAGTATTAGGGTTGTAGGTTAGGAGGCAGTTGAGTCGTGCCTTACTTCGTACCATTGTGGGACTAGCCATGTAGGGTTTTTGGCTAAGATAGCTAGTGGCAATGTTGTGGCTTACTACTTCGCTTTTCAGTGCATGCCCTATTTACTAGCTATCGCTTTTGCTTTGCATCTTTCTTCTAGATTTCATGGTGTTCCTATTTTTCATATGATTGTTGTGGTGATACTAATATTTACTAATATTATCTCTCTTTGCTTTGCATCTTTCTTCTGGATTTCATGGTGGTCCTATTTATTATATGATTGTTGTTGTGATACTAATATTGTCCCCTTTTTGTCCTTTTTTTTTAGCAGAGGGTCTTTCGGAAATAACCTCTCTACTCCTTCGGGGTAGGGGTAAGGTCTGCGTACACACTACCCTCTCCAAACCCCATTAGTGGAATTTTACTGGGTTGTTGTATTTATGGACCGATAAGTTGCAATTAGATGATTTCAATTTTAATGGATGAATTTAAAAAAGAATAAAATTAATTAAGTTGACTATTATGTACTAATACTAAACTATAATTGAATTGAGTTAAAAAAAAGATAAAGTAAAAATAAAGCCAGTTTGCTACTAAGTAAAAATAAAGCCAGTTTGCTACTAAGTATAAAATATGTTTGAATTCAAAGAAGTAAAATAGAAAGGAGGTGAGAAAAAGTTGAAGAAGAGTCTCGAACCCATGAAAGAGGAATTTAAAGTGATAAATATAAACAGTCCTTCCGCCCACTTTTTCTGTTATGAGGGCACATATAAAATATTTGAGTGCGCCGCAACAATATATATATATATATATATATATATATATATATATATATATATATATATATATATATTAGTTTTTGTGGAGGTTAAAAGGATCCCTAACCCCTCAAACCATAACGTAGGTCCGTCTCTTCTTGAACATTATTATCACCTCAAGTGTTATCCTCGAGCAAATCTAACGCAAGCGAATAGGGGCAGCTCAATAAACGTAATGGCCTAAAGAAAAACTTCAATAAGTGGCCTTAAGCTTTTTGTTAGAAAGAGAAAACAAAAACAAAAAAAACTTCATATATTATTTCATTTGAAGACTATTTTTCAAGTTTTTTATATGCAAAATTATTAATAATTTTTTACAATCAATTTCATCTAATATGTTCTGTAATTTTAATATATCTAATCCATTTAAACTCTCTTGAGATATACTTTCTAATTTAGAATTTTTAATTTATCTCTTGTTAAAAATTTATCAAAGACTCTTTTTGGGATTGTATTAAAGTTTTAATATTTTTTGAGTTATGGATAACCGAATTCTTTCTCAATTTATTGTTTAGAGAGTAATTCCCAAAAAGACTATTCTTTTCTCAATTTATGATCAACGGTTCAATCTTTCTTTTCTTTTTTACTATAAAAAATTGTACTTTCTCATTTAAAATATTAAATATTTTTTAAAAACAAAATAAGATATACACTTTGGGGCCCAAAAAATTTGGGAGCATAAACAGCTCCTTTACCAACTTCACCCTTGGGCCGGCACTCCATGCGAATTGGCCGGCCAATTCTCTCTCTTCACTGATTAATTCTTTAACATTAATATATTAACTCAATTATTGTTCTTGATCTATTCATAATTAAACAGGAAAAGAAAACTCTATTATTGTACTAATCGTGAAATTAAATATGTTGGAAAAAATAATATTCTGCCCAAGAATAATATTTACGGTAAATAACAATAACACAAGAGAGTAACAACGGCACTAAATCTTTTAATGGAGTAAAATACAATACCCGAACAGAGCAATATAATACCACTATAATATTACAACTTGATAGTATCAAGAGACTACTACAACTTCAAAAGAAATAAACACTCTTTATTTTAAACACTTCACTACAATATTACTTTCACTCAATATTTATCTTACATATATCGTAATTACTCTCTCTACCATTTTATCTTCTTCTTTGTTTTTTTATTTCTTTTTATTTAGATTGGTCCCACAATATATGCATTCGTCTGACATATTTTTCCATCTATAAATGTGGAGAGAAAGTATAACCTCCTCCAACAAGGAATATATAGAGAGAGATAATGAAGAAAAACAGAAATACATCAGTTGTAGGTTTGAGGCCATCTCCAACTCTCCCCATTTTTTCATAACGGGGATAACTTTTGCTATAAAGGAGCTTCAACCCTCCCTATTTTTGCCTCCAAAATGGGGATGAATAGTTTTCCTCCAAATATGGGGACACTATTCATCTCTCTCATTACTATTCATGTATATTTTATTATTATTTTTATTATTTAACTCTTTTAATTTATCTCTTTATATATACCTAATTATGTTTATGTAATATCTTTATAATATTAATTTTACATCTTAACTTTGGCGTATAATTTTGATAAATTAATTTTCGTGCATTTATTATTTTTATGTAAAATTATAAGTTAATTTTATTATAAGTTAATTTTATTATAAGTTATAATTGTACAAAAAATATATAATCATCTCAGAAAATGAATGGTGCAAATATAAAATATTATATATATATATATATATATATATATATATATATATATATATATATATATATATATATATATATATATATATATATAATGTATAATATTTGCTTATAAATTATATTATTTAAAAATTTATGGCGTAAAATAATTTTATATTAAATTATATATGATGAATATGTAAAATAAAAAGATAGATTTTCTTTAATAGAAATAAGAAAATAAAATTTATATAAAGATAATAATATAATATTGAAAAGAGAAGAATATAAAATAGAATATTCTTTTTTGGAGTAAAAAATGAAGTAATGGTTGGAGTAACTTTCCTGCATTTTCGAGATTACTGTATTTTGAAGGAGAAAATGGAGGTAAGGGTTGAAGATGGCATAATAATGCTAGTACTAGTGATGGCAGTTTGTTGCTACACTGGGAATGCAGAGTGCTCTAAGTATTGCACCGACAGCTGCTCATTATATGCAGTTTGCTGCTTTAACAACTGCTGCCCATCCTTGGCTGCAGAATCTCTCCTTAATGCTCTCCACCGCAATGTTTGAGCTAAGATATATAAATGCATCGATCAAATATATAACTCTTTTATGCATGTACCTAAATAAATCTGAAATAAATTGCACTATGTGTGTTTGCACATGTAATTTGTACCCTTCTATTCGTCATATATATTATATGTTGGAAAATTAATGATTGGACGTTATATATATTTGAAAAAAATGAAGATCAATCAGAACAAAAAGTTGTGTTTTGTTGTGAACCTGAAGAATGGTAAGAAAAACGTATGCGTAGCAGCATCTGTTGGATTTTGGGGCTTTTTCCTTTCCTATTGGGATAAAGAGGATTTCTCATAAACCACTAAAGTTTAAAGCCTAATAATTATAACTTGACTAATTACCATTAGTAGCTACTTTTCAATTGTTACAAACTTGTATAACTTGTATCCAAACACGTAACGAATATAGCCTGTGTCAAATGTATTCCTTCATGCAGCGAATATAACCTGTATCAATTGTATTCGTTCGCGCAATTGTATTCATTCATGCAAGGAATACAATATGTATCAACTGTAACCAAGGCGAAATACAAGGGTGTATACAAAAAATACAAGTTGTATCGACTGTATGCAAGGGTATATACAAAGGATACAATTTGTATCTATCATATTTGTTCGCGCAACGAATTTAACTAAGGTGAAATACAGAATTTGAACTCAAGGCCTTCGCTAGCGAAGCAAGCGGTCCAACTGAGCTACGAGAGCTTGTTGCTCTCTTGTTTCAGTTCAAAACAATTAAATCTCTTATTTCATGGATTTGCTATAAAATTCAAATATAGTTATAAATGGCCGTAAATTTGCTGAAAATATAGCTACGAATAGTAAATACAGTGTAAATGTTGATGTGTTGCGTAACATCAAGATACATAACGAAAACGAACAATACATGAGATTGTATTCATGACATTGATCCTACTCATTTGAAGATAAAAACAGGAATAACAAAGATGCTCTTAGCTAATCCAGAAGTCATTGATAAAATATTTTGTTAGAGCAAATCACAAACTATTCGAAATTTCCCTGTAAAACAAAAATCATATATGTTCTGAAGTACTATACTGATGTTTTTTGCTGCTTGGCAAACTAACGCTTAGTCTCTCTTTACAGTCTGAAAAGGTCAAGAGTAGACTTACCAAGTGGCCTGGACATAAACTTAGCCATATAATCACTTACTGTAAATTCTTTATAAAGAGGGGGATTTTCTTCTGATATGAGCTCTTTGATTGGACTATAGATCTTTGGAGTTGCAGAAACACCAGTGAAAAAGCACGCCACTGACATCCTCGGTCCTACATTATTCGCTATAACTCTATGATTCACGCTCACAAACTTGTCATTGGATAAAATCTGTTACAAAATCATATCGAAATAAGTGAGACGATTTTGCTTAATCTAAGATAAAAGAGACCACAATGTTGTGTATCAATAGAAGGGGAGCCTTGGCATAACTGATAAAGTTTCTGCCATGTGACCAGGAGGTCACGAGTTCGAGCCGTGAAAACAGCCTCTTGCAGAAATGCAAGGTAAGGTTGCGTATAATAGATCCTTGTGGTTCGGCCTTTCCCCGGACCCTGCACATAGCGGGAGCTTAGTGCACCGGGCTGCCCTTTAATGTTGTGTATCAATAACAAACCTGAAGACTCTCGCCAATATTAACAGCCAAGCCTTGTGAAATTGGCTCAACATTGATCCATTGGTTATCGTGCAGGACTTGAAGACCACCGATTTGATCTTGAAGAAGAATGGTAAGGAAAGCAGTATCTGTATGTTTAGAAGCACCAAGAGTTAGCTCTGGCTGTGGACATGCCGGGTAGTAATGGCATGCCAATGTTTTCCCTTTCGCGCATTCCATGGTTTTCAAGTGGTCTGATTTTAGCCCGAGTGCTTCAGATAGTATGCTGAATAGAGTTTCTCCTAACCTTGTGATATGATTTATATACTCAATAGATGTGCTCCTGGAATTAGGAAAAGATTCGAGATCACCAAAGTAACAAAAATGTTATAAAATTTAAGATGTAATCTAGCCTAACCTGTCAAATAATCGTGCCATTTACTAAAGGACAGACGAATTCTGTAAGATGGAGTACTATTCCCTATATTCAAAAATTTCAGTATGCAGTATCAGTAATATCAGATACTAAATGAGGGCACGTCTATTGGAAAATATCTAAAAGTAAATCATAGGTTGCCCTGGTTTTGTTTTGCCATGTCCTCAATGAGAACAACCAGCTCGTTCCAGACCAACCTTCACAGCATAAGCCCCATCTACGAACCCAATATTTTCAGATGCTGAGTACAGATATAAATGTAAAATTCACACAGAATTAACTAGAGTGTTGGGATCAAGCCCTGAGAATGGAGTCGCATTTGGTAGGCCCCTTCTACGAATCCAATATTTTCGATGCGAAGTACAAATATAAATGTAAAATTCTCACAGAATTAACAGAGTGTTGGGATAAGCCTTGGGAATAGAATAGTCTTTGGTAGGGAGCGCTTTATCCCGAAAAAAATGAAAATCCGGATTTGCGGCCCCAACGAGGGCACTAGAGACCGGGTGTGAAACCAAAAAAAACTACAAGAAATAAACATTGACCGCTGTCTATCACCATACCGGTGATCATAGGGGTTACGACTTCATCAACCAAGGAATTAAAAAGATATAGAGATACTTACCTGCAAACTGCTGGTATTTCTTCAGGTTCAATATTACTAGAAACTAGCATAGAAATGTTCAATGTATCCCTCCAGTTTGCTGTCTTTGATTGGTAAAGATCGTAATTGCTCTCATATCTAACTCTTCTCGTATGATCACGCGTATAGTACTCTTTCTTTAACTCAACATCTTGTTCATGAAATTTACAAATCCCATCAATCATTCCTTCCAAAACACTTGAAGGAACACCATGATTTATCAGTTGGAAAAATCCCCATTTTTCTGATGCTTCTCTTATTTCATCAACAATCTTCTTACGTCGATCTTCAACTTCTATGCCACTGAGATCTACCACTGGAATCTTTAGAGTTGACTTACACTGATTCAACTCTTCAACAAGTTCTTGAGTTGGCCTAATGAACATTCTTGGTATGTTCAAAATTCCAGAATCAACTAGTCCTTTAACACCAGCTTTTGTATCATCAAAAGCGTTTATCTCCTTCAATCGATCATAATCCATTGTCAGTTCAGCTTGTGAATCTTCAGTGCCAGACATATTTTTCTGTAGTTTCAAGAAGGTTAAGTTTCTCGAGCAGATAAGTTAGTCAAAGTCAAACTAGTACTCATAAATATAATGGTTCTTTGTGGATCTATAGTCAAAAGAAACACATTATTTTAATTAGTTTGAAGTTAAGACAGTGCAATCTCGAGTAGAGCTTTTTGTTGAGAAAAATAATAATCTCCGCCAGAAATAATATTCATGTCAAATAATAATAAAACAAGAGAGTAACAACAATATCAACTTTTTTAATGAGGTAAAATATAATACCCGAGCGGGATAATATAATCACTATAATATTACAACTTAGTAGTGTCAAGAGACTACTACAAATTTTGAAAGAAATAACATTCTTTATCTAAAAACACATCACTACAATATTATTTACACTCACTATTTATCTCATAGACTACAATATGTGGAATACTTTCTCTAACTTTTATTGTTTCTCTCTTATTTTGGTGTAATTGAAATGAAGAATGGAGGTCGCTATTTATAGTAAGAGATGTCATCCAACTACTACAAAGAAAATGATTTGTTGTTGATTTAGTCCTATAATTTTTCAACAAAGTTAGGCACCTCCAATTTTTTTTTCCAACAAAGTTGTCAACAAAGTTAGGCACATATCTCATTTTTTTCTTCAACAAAGTTAGGCACCTCTCATCCCATTTTTCTTCATTTCTTTTTTGTTTTTTTTCAATATGAACCCCACACTTTTGTCCTAGAATACCATAGAACAAGTTGAGTGGGATGAACCAATATATATACAAAAAAATAAATATATTTTTCGTTTATTATTTTGAGAGTGACTATGCATGATCATTATCCTCCCAAAAAGTAAAATAACATAAGTTAGTTTTGCTACACATATATAAAAGAAAAAGAAATACATAATAATGGACAAAATTGTCCATTTTAGGTTACAATATAGTTTCGTCACACTAAAATATAAGAAAAGGTAGGTTTGTGTAATATTTGAAACCATTGGGTAGAGATATCTACCAACAAAAACCTCAGGGGATTGTGAAACTTTTCCTTAAAAATTACTACTAAATGATTAAAAGCTGTAGACTTGTGCTGTACAATCACATGCACATTGAATTCTTGTTAATTAAAGGAAATTTTACCTCCTGTAGCAAAGGTATACACCATATTTATTATAAACTAAAATTATTTTAAAATATTATTTTTTATAACTATCTTTTATATTTTATACTAGCAAAATAAATATTTTATGGTATATACTACCATTGAGGCATGAAATAAGCTATTTATATTTTTCCGCTCTCTTAGACAGCTGGACATACCTATTTTTAAGGGATTGTCGTTACTGTATTCATGAATACATGGCGCGAATACATGTGAATACATACGCTTACAGCTGGACTGCCCTGATTTTAGGCGCTTTTTGCTGCTGTATTCATGAATACAGCAACGCGAATACATGTGAATACATGCGCGTACAGCTGGTCTGCCCTGATTTTAGGTACTTTTTGCTGTTGTATTCATGAATACATGGCGCGAATACATGTGAATACATGCGCGTACAGCTGGACTGCCCTGATTTTAGGTGCTTTTTACTATTGTATTCATGAATACAGCAACACGAATACATGCGCATACAACTGGACTGCCCTGATTTTAAGCGCCTTTTGCTGTTGTGTTAATGAATACAGCAACGCGAATACATGTGAATACACTATCGTAACAACTGAATAGTAGCTATAGAAGTAATTATGTATATGATAGTTATATGAAGTTAATAGCCACTAAACAATAGTTAATAGCCACTAATTAAAGCTCAAAATTGTAATAGAGCTACTTTTCATGGACAGAAGGTGCAACTGATTTATAATTATTAATTAATCACCAAAGAACCAACAAAAAAGTACATAAGATATTCTAATTATTAATATGACACATCACAAGTTCTGAAATTGGTTGGAAACTGAGTTCCCACTCCTGGAAGATAAGGGCACATCATTCGAGCTAGACTGGGTTTGGATAAGTGTAGATTTTCAAGAACGGGAAGAAATCTCTTGTGATAATAATCCACGCTTGAAAAGTATCTTAATGCCTGAAAGTTGGACAGGATGGCCCTTAGGATTATATTGCCCTCATTTTCTTTTTATGAAATACAAGATATGGAGATAATGCACTATACCCCCAAACTATATCCGAAGTTGCTACGACATACCTTATTTTTGCGGGAGTCCTATTACCCCCCTTAAACTTTTTTAAAGTGAAATAAATGTCACCATAAGTGTCGACGTTGCATAGAGAACCAAACATTTGGCAAGCGGTGAAATACACGCGTTGTCACATGTAATTTCGTATTTTTTTATTTTTTAAAATCTATTTCATTTTCTTCCTTTTTCTTTTCTTTTTAATTCAAAATGAAATGAAATATTATTTTGTATTTAGAAAATAAATATTTTTGTATGAACCTGAAAAATTATTAGAGGTGTTGTGTATATTCAGACGTCGTTGAAGTTTTAAAGTTGAGATTCAAGTGCTAAACTCATTCTAAATCCTTAATGGTAGATGAGATTCGAAAATGACAAAAGAATTTTGAATCCACCATTGTTGAACCTTGAAAAATATTGAAGAACAAAAAAATAGGTTTGTTAAAATTCGTGGTTGTTGGCCAAATTGATCATTGGGGTATGATGATGATATTGTTGTGAAGTTGTAGATGAAATTTGAGCTTGATTTGTGCTGATTTAGTCGAGGTTTTTGAATTTTAACACCAAAAATTAGATTTGGAACTCTTGAAAATGGCTAATAAAATGGGGATGAAGAGCTTTCGAAAATCAGCTTTGGAATTGACACATGGTCATTTCGTATAGGTTAGAGTCCCTTTTTTAAAGTTCTCACGCGCTTGAAGGAGCTATTCTCACGCAGTGCTCCACGTCAAAGAACTACGAAAAAAAGTTTCGGGTATAGTTCGGGAGGGGGGGGAGGATAGTGCATTATCTCTTACTCACTGAATAATAAGAAAGCTATTTTCACCATGACAATTTCAAATATTCAAGGATTGCACGTTCTGTTCTAGAAAAGCTAAAACAAATTTTCAACTGTGGGTTCATCCCCATAAATGAATAAAGCAAAGAGGAGATTGTGGGGTTCATCCCCATACTGAAAAAGTCCAAGTTGCCAAATTGGACTTGGACTTGGTTGCCAAATTAGGTGGGCGTCAGTTTCAACCAATACTTCATTTTGATTGGTTGAAGAGGTAGGTCATTTCTCCTATAAAATGAGAGTTTTGGCTCTCATTTCTACACACCAATCTCAAAGGAGAAATATATATATATATGAGAGTTAGAAAGAAAGAGTGAGGCTTCACAAATAGGGTATCATAAAATAGTCTGTGAGAAAAATAGAGAGTGAGCGATATTGTAGTGAGATGGAAATATCAAAAGAGGGTTATTTATTTTGAGTGTTGTAGTGGTCTTTGGAGCATTTTACTCGGATCTACAAAGTATAGAATTCCTTACTATAGTGATATCAGTTGCTCGTCTCGGGGCCATGGTTTATTTTTCCGAATACAAAAGTGTTTTCCACGTAAGAAATCTTGGTATTGTTGTTGTAAACACCTAATTTTTGACTATATTTGAATTTTTATCACCTTCTACTATGTAAATATTTTTAGAAATTTAATATATATTATTTTAGCTTTGTTACATTTTTTTATATAGGTTAAGAATTAAAAATAATTTAAAAGGTCAAATTATTATTATTATTATTATTATTATTATTATTATTATTATTATTATTATTATTATTATTATTATTATTATTATTATTATTATTTATCTTTATTTTTAAATAAAAAAATTTAATTTTCGGATGGGAATAGAATAATAAAAAAATTAAAAGTATGGAATAAAAAAGTAAAAGTAAAAGTAGGTGAAAATATTTTTTTTTAAAAAGTAAAATAAGTGGAAAAGAAAAATAAAAAGTGAAAATTTAAAAAAAATAAAAGTAAAGGAAAGTGGGGAATTTATTTTATTTTTTTTCTTTTAAAAAAAAAAAGAAAATGGGAAGTTGGATCTTTTTAATTAACAAAATAATCAAATAATCAAATATGTTTAAAACAAATCTGAAAAATTCTGAATTGTTTTTCTTTAAATAGAAGGGGAAAATGGGGGAGAAGGAGAAAAAAGGAAGGGAGGAGGGAATTGAGAGAAATTGTTTTTCTTCTTCTACGCTAAGAGAATTTCTACTCGTGTCATTCTTTCTTCGTCTTTCTTTCAAAAAATCCAGCAAGTCATCACCAAAACCCAACAAAAATACTTCATAACATCCCTTTTAACACGCCAAAAAATGGAGTCAATAGTCGAGGTCGAGGATTCCGTTGGAGCTCCGTTCACTAGGTTTGATGTTATTCGTCGCTTATGCTTGTTCGACGTTCGTCTGAGTTATTGTATTTGTTCTTGGAGACTCATTTAATTAAAAAATTTGCATTAAAGGTTTATTCTTCCCTCTGTTATTTTTATCTTATTTCATGTGATTTTATTTATTTGCCTTTAAACTATATAAATAGTAATGTAAGTTAGTCACTAAATGTTATATGCTTAATCATGTTTTTGAAAATATGGTATTCAAACTTGCTTTAAAGTTGAAAAGATTTGGACCCTAATGAGTTTGATCTTCAATTGTTGGGTTGTAGGATATTGGTATATGATTGTTTAATTATTCAAATATCTAAAATCATACACTTCTTCCACAAGTAATTCCATAATTCATGGCCTTCACAATAATCTCAAACTTAGGAAAGAAACAAATCATGAATGCATTAGAATGCTTTTGGCATACTCTTAATTAATTGAATCATCGTGATTATGTATACGTTTACGTGACATAATTACGATTCCCAAAACTAAAATCAAGGTATGCATTCTCGCAACTTTGGGCGAAACAACCTTAAATATAATAAAAATGCTATTAATTGCGTGCACGTGCACGAGACATGATTTTGGCACAATAAATAAAACGGATTCACACACGTGATTCATTTCAAAGATAATTTCATATTTTAATATAAAAGCAGATACATAAAACATGAAAACTTTTGGGGTAAAAGTCCCCTATTGAAAAAATTTTGTAACTCACAACAATCCATAACGCATATATCTTTTGGGGTAAAAAGGAGGTGTGACAGTTGTCACTCTTTTATTCTTGTTAATTACTGTATCTCAGTGCTACATTATTATTCCGCTTTTATTACTATGAGTATTATTTCTGTAGTGGGTTTATTCCTAAGAACTGGTATCAGAGCACAAGTTCTGCTCGCTCACAGAAGTACTATTCATTGTTGGTAGTACTATACTCGGTGAAAAGAAAAAATGTCCGGAGTAAAGTAAGAGGTAGCAAAATTCAACAGAGATAACAGTTTCTCAACATGGAAAAAGATTTGCTCATCCAACAAGGTTTACACAAAGTACTAGATGCTAATGCCAAAAAGCCTGATACCATGAAAGCTGAGGATTGGGCTAACTTGGATGAAAGGGTTGCTGGTGCAATCAGGTTGCACTTATTAGATGATGTGGTAAATAACATCATTGATGAAGACACCGCATGTGCCATTTGGACAAGGTTAGAAAGCCTATACATGTCCAAAACGCTAAAAAATAAATTATACCTGAAGAAGCAGCTATACGCCCTAGACATGGGTGAAGGTACAATTGTTTTGTCACATTTAAATGTATTTAACGAACTAATCACACAGCTCGCTAATCCCGGAGTGAAAATCGAGGAAGAAGATAAAGCCATATTTTATTGTTGAACTTGTTGCCATCTTCGTACGATAATTTGAACCATCCTGCACGGTAAGACTACCATTGAGTTGAAAGATGTCACATCGACTCTTCTACTCAACGAGAATATGAGAAAGAGGCCTGAAAATCAAAGACAAGCTCTCATCACAGAAGGTAGAGGCAGGAGTTATCAAAGGAGTTCGAGCAACTATGATAGATCTGGAGCTCGTGGGAAGTCTAAAAACCGATCCAAATCAAGAGCCAGAAATTGTTACAATTGTGATCAACCAGGTCACTTCAAAAGAGATTGCCCAAATCCAAGGAAGGGAAAAGGTGAAAGCATTGGCCAGAAGAATGATGACAACAAAACTGTCATGATGCAAAACAATGATAATATTGTCCTCTTTATAAATGAGGATGAGGAATGCATGCACTTGTGAGTCCTAGAGTCGGAATAGGTGGTTGATACAACAACATCTTACCATGCCACACCGGTAAGAGATATTTTTTGTAGATATGTAGTATGTGATTTCAGCACTGTGAGAATAGGTAACACAAGTTACTCAAAGATTGCGGGGATCGATGATATTTGTATCAAGACAAATGTCGGACGCACATTGATTCTAAAGGACGTGCGACATGTACCTGATTTGCGGATGAACTTGATCTCGGGAATTGCTTTAGACCGAGATGGATACGAGAACCATTTTGCAAATAAAAAATGGATATTCACCAAGGGATCATTGGTGATTGCAAAGGGAGTTGCTCGTGGCACATTGTACAGGACAAATGCAGAAATATGCCAAGGTGAATTGAACGCGACACAAGATGAGATTTCTGCAGATTTGTGGCACAGAAGAATGGGTCATATGAACGAGAAGGGATTGAAGATTCTTGCCAGGAAATCACTTATTTCTTATGCCAAAGGTACAACGGTAAAACTTTGAGACTACTATTTATTTGGTAAGCAGCATAGAGTCTCATTTTAGACATCGTCTGAAAGAAAATTGAATATACTTGATTTGGTATATTCTGATGTTTGTGGTCTAAGGGAAATTGAATCGATGGGCGGTAATAAATATTTTTTTACTTTTATTGATGATGCTTCACAAAAATTATGGGTTTATATTTTGAAAACCAAAGATCAGGTGTTTCAAAATTTCTAGAAGTTTCATGCTATGGTGGAAAGGGAGACATGCCAAAAGCTAAAGCGTCTCCGAAGTGACAAGGGAGGTGAGCACACTTCAAGGGAATTTGAAGAGTATTGTTCGAGCCATGGGATCAGACATGAAAAGACAGTTCATGAAACCTCACAGCACAATGGTGTAGCCGAAATGATGAACCGCACCATAGTGGAGAAGGTGAGAAGCATGCTCAGAATGACTAAACTGCCTAAGTTATTCTAGGGTGAAGAAGTTCAGACAGCCTGTTACTTGATCAATATGAGTCCATCAGTTCCGTTGGCGTTTGACATCCTAGAGAGAGTTTGGACTAACAAGGAGGTGTCCTACTCGCATCTGAAGGTGTTCGGTTACAGAGCTTTTGCGCATGTACCAAAAGAGCAGATAATAAAGCTAGATGATAGATCTATTCCCTATATATTCATCGGATACAGAGATGAAGAGTTCAGATACAAATTGTGGGATCTTGTAAATAAGAAGATCATCAGAAGCAGAGATGTAGTCTTCCGAGAAAGTGAAGTTGAAACTGCTGATGATATGTCAGAGAAGGCCAAAAATGGTATAATTCCTAACCTTGTTACCATTCCTTCTTCTTCTAACTATCCCAAAAGTGCAGAAAGCACGAACGACAAGGTTGCCGAGTAGGGGGGAACAACCTGGTGAGGTTATTGAGCAGGGGGAGCAACTTGATGATGATGTCGAGCAAGTGGATCACCACACTCAGGGAGAAGAACAACCTCAACCTCTGAGGAGATCAGAAAGGCCAAGGGTAGAGTCATGCATGTACCCTTCCATAGAGTATGTCCTCATCAGTGATGAGGAGGAGCCAGAAAGTCTTAAGGAGATGATGTCTCATCCATAAAAGAACCAGTGGATCACAACCATACAAGAAGAGATGGAATCTCTACAGAAAAATGGCAAGTACAAGCTGGTTGAACTTCCAAAGGGTAAAAGACCACTCAAATGCAAATGGGTCTTTAAACTCAATAAAGATGGAAATGGCAAGCTCGTCAGATACAAAGCTTGATGGTTGGTAAAAGGCTTCGAGCAGAAGAAAAGTATTGATTTTGACAAAATTTTCTCACCTATTGTAAAAATGTCTTCTATTCAAACAATCTTAAGCTTAACAGCTAGCCTAGATCTTGAAGTGGAGCAGTTTGACGTGAAAACTGCATTTCTTCACGGAGATTTGGAAGAGAAGATCTATATGGAGCAGCCAGAAGGATTTGAAGTAGCTGAAAGGAAATACATGGTGTGCAAACTGAATAAGAGTCTTTATGGGTTAAAGCAGACACCAATACAGTGGTACAAGAAGTTTGACTCATTCATGAAAAGTCAAACTTACACAAAGACATATTCTGATCCATGTGTATACTTCAAAAGCTTTTCTGAAAATAATTTTATTATATTGTTATTGTATGTGGATGGCATGTTAATTGTAGGAAAAGATAAGGGGTTGATCGGAAAGTTAAAGGGAGATTTGTCCAAGTCATTTGATATGAAGGACTTGGGGCCAACATAACAAATTTTGGGTATGAAGATAGTTCGAGAGCGAACAAGCAAAAAGTTGTGGTTGTCTTAGGAGAAGTACATTGAACGTGTACTGGAATGCTTCAACATGAAAAATGTTAAGCCAGTCAATACACCTCATGCTAGTCATCTAAAGTTGAGCAAGAAGATATGTCCTACAATAATGGAGGAGAAAGGGAACATGGTTAGAGTTCCTTATTCTTCAACATTCGGAAGCTTGATGTATGCAATGGTATGCACCAGACCTGATATTGCTTATGCAGTTGGTGTTGTTAGCAGATTTCCTGAAACTCCTAGAAAAGAACATTGGGAAGTAGTCAAGTGGATACTTAGGTACCTAAGAGGTACGGTAGGAGATTGCTTGTGTTTTGGAGGATCTGATCCAATCTTGAAGGACTATACAGATGTTGATATGGCACGTGACAATGATAACAGAAAATTCACTACTGGATTTTTTTTACATTTTAAGGGGGAGCTATATCATGGCAGTCGAGGTTGCAGAAGTGTGGCATACTCTCTACAACTGAAGCGGAGTATATTACCGCTACTGAAGCTGGCAAGGATATGATATGGTTAAAACGGTTCCTTCAAGAGTTTGGATTGCATTAGAAGAAGTATGTCGTCTATTGTGACAGTCAAAGTGCAATAGACCTTAGCAAGAACTCCATGTACCATACAAGGACCAAACATATCGACGTGATATCTCACGTCGATTCAAGAAATGGCAGAGAATGAATCTCTAAAAATCTTGAAGATTTATACAAGTGAGAATCCCTCAAATATGTTGACCAATGTGGTACCAAGAGACAAATTCGAATTGTGCAAAGAACTTGTCGGCATGCACTCAAGCTAAGTCCAGCGTTACCTCCTTTGGGTGAATGGGTCTGGAGGGAGAGATTTGTAGGGTCCATCCCCATAAATGGATCGAAGAAAATAGTGAGATTATGGGATCCATCCCCATACTAAAAAAGTCCAAGTTGCCAAATTGGACTTGGACTTGGTTGCCAAATTAGGTGGGCGTCAGCAAGAATGCAAATTTTCAACCAATACTTCATTCTGATTTGTTGAAGAGGTAGGTCATTTTTCTTATAAAAGGAGAGCTTCGGATCTCATTTCTACACACCAATCACAGAGAAAAAATATATCTGAGAGTTAGAAAGAAAGAGTGAGGCTTCACAGACAGGGTATAATAAAATAGTCTGTGAGAAAAATAGAGAGTGAGCGATATTGTAGTAAGGTGGGAATATCAAAAGAGGGTTATTTCTTTTGAGTGTTGTAGTGCTCTTTGGAGTATTTTACTCGGACCTATAAAATATAAAATTCCTTACTATAGTGATATCATTTGCTCGTCTCGGGGCCGTAGTTTTTTTCCCCTTATTCAAAAGGGTTTTCTACGTAAAAAAATCTTGGTGTCGTTGTCACTCTTTTATTCTTATTAATTACCGCATCTTGGTGCTACGTTATTATTCCGCTTTTATTATTGTGAATATTATTTCAACGGGGGGTTTATTCCCAACACCAATGTATACTCAAGAATACATAACATGGTTTGATAACATTTATTTTGTGTTGAGGAAACCACTGTTCTCAATTTTTTTAGATGAGCAGAACTTGAGGTGCTTATTTATAATTGCTAAAAAGATGCATGTTACAACTGGTACAAGAATACTTAATTGAACTCGCGAGCACATAACCACAGGCACACTGAGTAAAACACCAGGAAGATGATGAAACATTTCTGCAGCAAATCCTGTCACTCTTTTTGTAAGTTGAAATGTGACAATAAAGAAGTTCCATCTAGCCCTTTGTTGTATAGATAAGTGACATACTCTTTTCTGCGTGTTTCTCGGTATATTGGAGGATTTTCCTCTGATAACAACTCCTTGATTGGACCATATAATCTTGATTCACTGCCTTCTTGAAAATGCATTCTGAAAAAACTTGCCACTGAAATTCTTGGTCCTACATTTTTCGCTAGCACTCTATGAAGAACGCTTCTGAACTTATCGTTTGTGATTTTGTGATCAGCTACAAAACAAAATGGAAAGTAGTGAATTAATTGATCAAGTTTGTAACATTTACAACTACATAAAAGAATTTTACCAATGTGAACTTGCCTGCATAAAATCTCCAATGTTCACTATTAATGATGCATATTAAAGGAAAGAAACCATACTAATAGTAAGCATAATATATACCTGCAAACCTCTGGCATTTCTTCGGGATGAGGAGGATTAGGAGCCATGACACCGTAAAAGGTGACTCTCCAGTTAGCTGTTTTTGCTTTGTGTAGATCAAAATTGGTATTGTAGGTGAACTTTCTCGTATCATCACGAGAGTAGAACTCTTTCTTCACCTCAGAATCCTGCTCGTGAAAATGGCGAACGCCTTCTAATACTTTCTCCATAACACTTGATGGGATTTCATGGTTGACAATTTGGAAAAATCCCCAGTTTTCAGTTTTCACAAGCATCCTTTATTTCTCGGACAATATCAGCTCGTTGAGCTGCACTTTTGCCCGAGCCTCCTAAATCTATGACTGGAAGGGTAAACTTAGTAGCTGCATCAGAATCTGATTTCTATTCAATAACAGGCTGGTTGAGCAAGAATATGCGCGGTAACTTTGTGACACCAGAATCCAAAAGTCCCTTTACACCAACGTTTGAATCATCAAAGGCTTGAACTTCACTTTTCCTATCATATTCAGAACTCTCATTTTGATCAGTTCTACCATTATTTGAGCCAAACATCTTCCTTTCTTTAGAGGAAAACTCAACTTTTGACTATATATTGAAGCAAGATTTCTAATGAAACATTGAGGATATTATAAGGGTGCTTATGAGACAGTTAATATTTTTCTATAGCTTTGGAATCAGATTCCATTAGAAAGCAAAAACTAAGAAAAGGAAATAGAGAGATTTTGGAACTAACACTTATGTGTCCAAACTTGTTTTCTTTCAATTAATTACATGATTTTGGAACTGTCACTATGTTATGTCATATATTGAAGAGGAACTAGTACTTATTCTCCAATGTGCACACAACATAGCTAAAAATATAAGACAAGAGATTAACATTGCGCAAAATAGATAGTCATGCCCATTAATTATAAGGAGTAAAACATAGGAATAGAACAACAACAACAACAACAACAACAACAACAACAACAACAACAATAATAATAATAATAATAATAATAATAATAATAATAATAATAATAAAATTCAACTTGTTGCAGAGAAGCTAGTAGCTATCCTCCAATTGCAGAGAACAAGGAGGAAATACAAAAAAGAAGATTAACAAGAAATTGAATCATTCCTTCAAATTAAAACCATGAAATCCTTTATAATTACCATTTTCAGGAAATGTTTGTTTATTTTGATAACAATAAGTGATATGAAGTCCAACTATACTGGTACTCTTTCCCATCATATTTTTTTCTTACAAGGAAATTATTTTACAACCGTAAAATATCAAATAAAAAACTTTGCGCGGAAAACATAGTATGTTAAGTAACAATTCACTTCATTTAAAAGCTAGCGCTCTTGCTATTTGGGGATTCAAACGGTTTTTTCTTTTATGTCAATTTTTTAAATATTTTTCAGATGTTTAATTATAGATATTTGTTTGGACATTATATAATTCAACATCCTCCTTCAATTGTAATCCAATTTTGCTCTGCTCGTTATCCCTTTTGGACTAAACTTCAGCTCAGATCATCGTTGGACGAATATAAGATTATATCATAATTGTGGCATGTGAAAACGAATAAAAAGTGAACATATTCAAATTGAGTTGGAGAAGGGGGAGAAAGAAAAAAATATTATGTAGGAATTACACCGATCAATCGTAAAATATTGATGGGTGAAACACAACCTTGATACAATCCTTTCTCGTTCCTACTGCTACCACATACTTGTTTAAAACTAGTTTTCACACACTATATTAAGAAAATATAAAATCAACAAAAAATATTAGAGCAGAGTCAAAAATAGAACCTAGCTATAGCAGAAAAAACTTTGGCCAAATAGATTAGTCAAAAATATAATCTTCCATAAAGATAATTGTTTACCCGAAAAATCGGATAACGTTAAATTTAGGTATGGTTCTAAGGATACGCAAATTTCTTTGATACAAAAATAACAATACTAATATTTTCACTATGAAAATGGGATGATGAACAGGGAAATTGAATAAGTTGAGACAAAACAAGCACAAAGAAATCTCAATGTATGTGAGAAAAGGATGTATTTATTGCAGTGTCTCCCTTTAGCTTACAAGGATGTTCCCTTTTATAATAGAGGGTAATCCTTTATCTATAACAACATAATAAAATAATGCATATAGTGGAGGACCCATGATGATTTGTCTCTTCCTCGGTTCTCGCTAAGATTCTCTCCCTTGGTGCGGTTGTAACGGCTCTTGTCTGCGAGCTTGATACTGGCTCGAGCTCAGTATTAGATCGAGCCCCCGGTCTTGGTTCGAGCTCGATTCTGCCTTGGGGCATCGATATTCTGGGTGAGTGTTGGTCGGTCTAGGCATCTTCGATGAACTGCGATTTGTCTCGTAGTTCGATTTGGATATGGGCTCGATAATGATATCGAGTCTTGTCGTTGTTCGGTCTATTAGCTCGAAGCTCGACGTCCCTACTTCGGAATTCGACCGAGCTCATCATGTAGATATCCTTCGATCGAAACATCGTCGTCTCGACCAGTCTTTATGATTGAGGATCGATTTTGACCGTACACAGATAGTCCCCTCGTTTCTCGGAAAAAGATGTGGCGAGACACGATATGATTTTCCTAGGGCTCGATCAAATTTATGCTATCATTTTTATCGATCCTGACCATGACGTATGTGATAGCTGTCCCATCGGCTCGGTTTTACCGAGGCATTTAATACGTGTCAGATGGTGGTCGGCCACTGATGATACTGAACTGTCAAGCCTCAGTCTATAAATAGCTTTTCCATACAACCTTTACCACTTTGGCGCCTTCTCTGCTTCCAAATTCTCTTATTTATCCTCTCCATTTCGTTGCTTCAGAGCCGCCCACACCAGAGTTTTGGTGTTGTCAATATTTCACTTTCCTTTGCATTCTTTCCTCTCGTATCAATGGCAAAAACTTCGAAAATCGTACCTCAGAAGGAGAAAGCTTCTTCCTCGCGGTCGTCCGATGATAAGGCACCGGCGGAGCCGTCCGTTCACGACTATGTTCCTGGCCCATGCAGTTTGAAGATCGATTTTAAGGTGGAGAATCCTTCATCCGTTCCGGGTCGATGTCAGCACGTGTCGATGTATACGTGCTCTATAATGGAGGATCACCTCGAGACCGTCAGAAAAGACTGCAACTGGAGTTCCGAGGTTGTGTTGCAAATTCCATCCTCCGATGAGAGCGTCACCACTTATGTGGAGGGGTTTTAAAGTGTTTATACTTATCCTTTCACATTGGGACCCGTCGACCCGGTGATTATTGACTTCAATAAAAGATATCAGGTCACCCTCGGTCAAATTCATCCCTCTTTATGGCGTATAGTGATCTTACTGCGTTTTTTCTCTATCAAAGCCGGGGGGTTGGATTTTTCTCTGAACCACCTCATACGATTGTACCGGGCTCAGATTTTTTGAGGACTAATCAGACTTCATCGTCAGACAACAAAGGCTTTGATGTCAAGCATCGATGAAGACAAGGATCGGGGTTGGATGGGTCGTTATATTCGAGTGAGGACCTGTGATCTTATTCCGGAAGAGAAGATGTCGTTCCCCGAAGAATGGAATTTTGACCGTAAGTGATTCTTGTTTGCTTTTCGTGTCCTTTTTCGATTTTTTCTGATGTCTTTCCCTGATATTCAGCTACCCCTTAGATGCCATAAGCGGTGCCTGACCTCGAGGATTGGGTTCGGAAGTTAGCCTCAACTTCCTCTTATGCCGAACGTGCTTGGCCTGATTAGGCTAAAGGTAGATGGGAGGCCAAGATCCATGGTGAGGTTTGATTCTTTTTTCCTTTAAAGTATTCTTTGCGTTATATTTGTTACCAATTTCCTCTTGTGCAGGCGTAACCGAGGATGCCGCTTTGAGGCCTTCGAGCGGCGAAGAAGGAAATAAGTCCCTGGTCCCGCAACCGGGGAAGGATAAGAAGCGAAGAGCTTCCTCTCGTTCTGAGGACCCCAAGCCCAAAACTTGGAGAGTGAGGAGAAAAGCAATTGCCCTTCCGATTGACTCGATCCAACGATTGAGAGAAAAAGAAGAAGATATCTCCTCGACTTTGGTAATCCGATCTGCGGAGGCCATCGAGGTTGCTAGAGCTCCCGAACCGATAGCGGCTGTGCCTGTCGGGGTTGGTTCTGAAGTCCCGAGTCTCGACCGGAGTACTTCGAGTGATTTGCTCGGGGCTATGACAATAGGTCATTCGCCTTCTCTCCTAACTTTTTCTGAGGAGGCCTTAAAGGAAGCTCGAGAATTGAAGACTCCCGATATCGGGGCAGGCTCTGGTGTAGGGGACCCTTTTAGAGATTGCTTTACTGGAGTCGATGATGCTTCCGATATCGGTGACGCTTCTCTTTTATTAGAGGAGGCTCAACGTTTCATTACTCGGGTAATGATTCTTCCACACTTGGTTTCTTTGTTCTTTTCCATACTTGACTTGTGTTTCTTACTATGCAAGCTATTAGTAGGTTTCGAGTCGATCTTAGCCAGTGTGAGGCCGAGCTCCGGAAGATCTCAGGTGAGAGAGACGCCATGCTGCTTCTTTGCAGCCAAAAGGACGAGGCTATAAAGGATCTCCAAGTGGATTTGGCTAAGGTTCGTGAAGAAAAGGTCGAGCTTGATAAGCAGGTGAGCCTCGTTTTGTTAAAGTATGGGTCTGACTCAACTGTGGAAGTTAACCCTTCGTTGTCTCAGTTACAGCAAAAGATCAAAAAGATCGGGTTACTTCGAGAAGAAGTTGATCAAATCCGAGCTGAATGCAATTAGTGGAAGGAGATTATCGACCGCCTGGCTGTGGAAAAAGAAACCATCTTGACAAAATTATTATCGGCTAACGTTCAACTTCAAAGTGTCAAGCTAAAGGGGTCGGTTCAAGCTAAGAACATCTATGAGCTTGAAACACGGCTTGTTGAGGCTAAGGCGAAGGTTGAGTCGTCGAAAGTTTTGGCGGATAAGTCCATTGCTGTATATCGAGTTGATGCTGAGGCTGCTCAGATGGAGGCCCGGGAGGCGGCGAATACTGCCGATGCTTGAGCTCATTGGGTTGTCGAACTTGCTAAGTGTAGGTCTCGGAGGGAGACCCTCGAGGAGATACACGCTCGAGGTTTTGACCTTACTAAAGAGATAAGAAAGGCAAAAGAGCTCGAAGCGGAAGCTAAAGCCTCGGCTTCTGATGATGATGATGATGATGACGATGGTAGCAAAAGCGGATCCGAGGATGGGGAAGATCTTGACAATAGAGTGAATGCTCTGGTGGGTGACCAGGAAGCTTAGTTTCTAATTCTTCACATTTGTAAATTAATCATGCAGGCAATCTTGTATATATATATAACAAGGTCGACTTGTTTTTGTTTTATGAAGACCTTTAATCAAATGTTGATCTCGTAGTCTCTCTGATCGATCAGATTTGAAGCTATGTAGCCCTTAAGTTTGCTAGTTGAGTCGATGATTCAAACTTTGAAGAAACATAATCTGTAAGTGTAATGGTTGAGTTAATGTAAACTCAGAGTAAAAGTAGCTTATTAATAGTCGAGTGAATGTTTCGAACTAGAAATAATGTAGCCCGTAGGCATAATGGTCGAGTGAGTGCTTGCTCGAACTCGTAATAAAAATAGCCCGTAGGCTTAATAGTCGAGTAAATGTTTCGAACTTTCAAACTCAAAATAATGTAGTCCATAGGCATAATGGTCGAGTGAGTGCTTGCTCGAACTCATAATAAAAGTATCCCGTAGGCTTAATAGTCGAGTGAATGTTTCAAACTTTTGAACTCGAAATAATATAGTCCTTAGGCGTAATGGTCGAGTGAGTGCTTGCTCGAGCTCGTAATAAAAGTAGCACGTAGGCTTAATAGTCGAGTGAATATTTCGAACTCGAAACAATGTAGCCCGTAGGCATAATGGCCGAGTGAGTGCTTGCTCGAACTCGTAATAAAAGTAGCCCGTAGGCTTAATAGTCGAGTGAATATTTAGAACTCGAAATAATGTAGCCCGTAGGCATAATGGTCAAGTGAGTGCTTGCTCGAACTCGTATCCCATAGGCTTAATAGTGTAGTGAATGCTTCGAACTCGAAACAATGTAGCCCGTAGGCATAATGGTCGAGTGAGTGCTTGCTCGAACTCATAATAAAAGTAGCCTGTAGGTTTAAGAGTCGAGTGAATGTTTCGAACTCGAAATGATGAATCCCGTGGACGTGATGGTCGAGTGAGTGCTTTGCTCGAACTCGTAATAAAAGTAGCATGTAGGCGTAATAGTCGAGTGAATCTTAATTCTGGTTGCACAATAAATCTCAGGTCATAGTACATGTGGTCATGTTTTGCGCCTATGTTCGGGCCAATCTACATGAGCATGGTTCATTTTGACCATTTTGGCTCTTACAATTTTTCTTGTTGGAACCCTATTATTGTGAAATGACTTTCTTGCATCTGAACTTAATGTATTTGAGGGCCTGATGCCCCCTGGTATTCGAGGTCGATTGGAAAGAGGCCTCGGATACTGTTAAAAGTGCAGCACGATCGATGATTGCCTCATTAAAAAACCTTGCCGAAAAACCAATTTGGGATAAAACCGGTCTAAGGGAAAAAGAGTGCAACACGTGCCTTTAGGCGAAAGATCCACCTCAGCTCTTGTTCGGACTTCTGCAGGGGTCAGTTAAATGAATATTGAAAGGTCGTACCTTAGCAGTAGTACCATTTTAGATGTGATACATTCCAACTGCTTGATAGCTGTTTGCCGTTTATGATGCCGAGCCTGTATGATCCCTTTCCGACGTTCTCGAGCACCTGATATGGTCCTTCTCAGTTCGGTCCTAATTTTCCTTCGTTTGGGTTCCGGGTATTGACGGTGACTTTTCTTAACACTACGTCCCCGGGCTTGAAATGGCGAAGCTTAGTTCTTCGATTATAATACCTTTCGATTTGTTGCTTTTGGGCGGCCAATTGGACGAGGGCAGCTTCTCGTCCTTCATCCGATAATTCAAGGCTGGTGTTCAAAGCCTCGTTATTTGATTCTTCCATCATGAATCGAAATTTAGGACTAGGTTCACCGACTTCAACTGGTATTAATGCTTCAGAACCATATATAAGGAGAATGGGGTCGCCCCCGTACTGGATTTTGATATTGTCCTCTATGCCCAAAGGACTTCGGGCAGGATTTCTCTCCATTTTCCCTTAGCGTCGTTCAACCTCTTCTTCAGGTTTTGAAGAATAGTATTGTTCGTTGATTCGGCCTGTCCGTTCCCATTTGGGTGGTATGGCGTTGATAGTATCCTTCTTATTTTGTGATCTTCGAAGAATTTTGTGACTTTGCTGCCAACGAATTGCTTCCCATTGTCGCATACTATTTCGGCGGGTATCCCGAATCGGCATATGATATGATCCCAAATGAAGTCTATAACTTCTTTCTCCCTTATTTTCTCGAACGCTTACGCTTCAACCCATTTAGAAAAATAGTCAGTCATAAATAAAATAAATTTGGCTTTACCTGAGGTCGATGGCAGAGGGCCGACAATGTCCATTACCCATTTCATGAACGGCCATGAGGATAGGACCGAGTGAAGTTGCTCTCCGGGTTGATGGATCATCTGCGCAAACCTTTGACATTTATCATATTTACGAACAAATTCTTTCGCATCTTTACCCATATCGATCCAATAATACCTCGCTCTGATCACTTTTCGAACTAATGCGTCGGCACCGAAGTGATTCCCACAAGTGCCCTCGTGTACTTCCCGTAAGATGTACTTGGTATCTCCCGGACGCAAGCATACTTCCATCGGTCCATCGAATGTCCTTCGATATATCCGTCTGTGGCCAACGTAAATCGAGCAACTTTAGTCTGTAGGGTCCTGGAATCTTTATGGTCTGGTGGGAGCTTTCCGTTTTTTAAGTATTCAATATACTTGTTTCTCCAATCCCAGGTTAAGCTAGTAGAATTTATCTCGGCGTGCCCATCTTCAATTACAGATCTTGAAAGTTGAACGATAGTCCCCGAGTTCGAATCATCTACCTCGACCGACGATCCCAAATTCGCAAGCGCATCGGCCTCATTATTCCGTTCTCGTGGAACATGCCGTAGAGTTCATTGTTTGAAATGGTGCAAAGTGATAAGCAGTTTGTCTAAATACCTTTGCATTCTACTTTCTCGGACTTCGAAGGTTTTGTTTACTTGACTCACCACCAGCAAAGAGTCACAATTAGCCTCAATAACCTCTGCTCCCAAGTTTCGAGCTAGCTCGAGACCTGCAATCATGGCTTCATACTAGGACTCGTTGTTAGTTAACCTGATATTTTTAATAGCTTGTCTAATAATGTTGCCCGTGGGGGGTTTCAAAACTATGCCTAGCCCGGACCCCTTTTCGTTCGAAGCCCCATCCGTAAAAAGGATCCATACCCTCGACGATATACCTGATTTTAACAGGAGTTCTTTTTCGGCTTCGGGTACGAGGGTTGGCGTGAAGTCGGCCACGAAGTCTGCTAAAATTTGAAACTTGACGACCGTACAGGGTTGATATTCGATATCTTACCCACTGAGTTCGATGGGCCATTTGGCCAATCGGCCTGATAGTTCGGGCCTATGTAAAATATTACAAAGTGGGCAGGTGGTCAATACGCTTCTGGGGTGACATTGAAAATACGGTCTTAACTTTCTAGAGGCACTTATCAGTGCAAGTGCCAATTTTTCTAAGTGAGGATACCTAGTTTCCGCTTCTCCTAAGGTCCGACTTACGTAATAAACGGGAAATTGCGTACCTTGCTCTTCTCGAACCAGGACACTACTTACGACGACTTCCGATACCGCCAAGTACAAGTAAAGTTTTTCGTTGGTTTTAGGAGTGTGAAGCAGTGGTGGGCTCGATAGAAATCTTTTCAATTCCTGTAATGCTTGTTGGCATTCCGGTATCCAAGCGAAGTCGTTCTTCTTTTTGAGTAGAGAGAAAAATTTGTGACTTCGATCTGATGATCTTGAAATGAATCGGCCTAAGGCTGCAATTCTTCCTGTTAACCTTTATACGGCTTTCACGTTGTCCATGATGGTGATGTCCTCCATGGCCTTGATTTTGTCGGGGTTAATCTCGATTCCCCGATTTGACACCATGAAGCCGAGAAATTGTCCCGAACCGACCCCGAAAGCACATTTTTCAGGGTTGAGCTTAATGTTGTATTTTCTCAGAATCTCGAAAGTTTCCTGCAAATGGGCCAAATGGTCCTCTACGTGCAGGGACTTAACTAACATGTCATCAATATAGACTTCCATCGATTCACCTATTTGTTCTTCGAATATTTTATTTACTAAGCGTTGATAAGTAGCTCCTGCATTTTTTTAGCCCGAAGGGCATTACATTATAACAATATGTTCCATATCTGGTCACAAATGAAGTCTTTTCCTGGTCCTCCGGATTCATCTGAATTTGATTATACCTGGAATAGGCATCGAGAAAAGTGAGGATCTCATGGCCGGCCGTGGCATCGATCATGCGATCGATGTTGGGCAGTAGAAAGGAATCTTTGGGGCATGCTTTGTTCAAGTCCTTATAGTCCACACACATTCTAAGTTTGTTCCCTTTTTTAGGCACTACAACCACATTGGCTAACCATTCGGGGTATTTCACCTCTCGAATGGACCCTATTTTGAGAAGTTTGGTTACCTCATCCTTTATGAATGCGTGATTTACCTCCGATTAGGGTCTTCTTTTTTGCTTCACCGGTCTGAACCTAGGGTCCAAGCTCAGCCGATGTGCCGTTATGTCCGGTGGTATCCCTGTTATATCTAAATGGGACCAGGAAAAATAGTCGATGTTATCGATAAGAAATTGAATGAGTTTCCTCCTGAGTCCGGAGCTCAAACCCATTCCCAAGTATACCTTTCGTTCGGGCCAGTGTTCGATTAGTATGATTTGCTCCAGTTCCTCAATTGTTGATTTGGTGGCATCGGAATCATCGGGGGTCACGAAGGACCGAGGGATCCATTGATCATCATATTCTTCGACGTTCTGCTTACCTGGATGGATCGAAGCCGATATCTATGATTGCTATTTGGCGTTCTGTTCTTCGATTGTATCTCCTTCTGAACCCGTTTCTTTTATCGGTGAAGACAAATATATTGATTTTGCTTCCTCGACGACGAACATTTCCTTTGCGGCCAGTTGTTCTCCATACACTATTTTGACACCTCTCTATGTTGGAAATTTGAGGACCTGGTGTAGGGTCGAAGGTACAGCTCTCATGCTATGGATCCATGGTCTTCCGAAAAGGGCGTTATATCTCATATCGCCTTCGATCACGTGAAACTTTATTTCTTGGATGGTTCCGGCCACGTTTATCGGTAAGATTATCTCGCCTTTGGTGGTTTCACATGCCATATTGAATCCGTTTAGAACCAGAGTTGCGGGTACGACCTGGTTCTGCAGGCCGAGCTGTTCTATGACCCTCGATCTGATGATATTGGCCGAGCTACCTGTATCAACTAACACACACTTAATTTTAGTTTTATTCATGAGTACGGATCTTACCAGTGCATCGTTATGGGGTTGGATGATTCCCTCTGCATCTTCATCTTTGAAAGACAAAGTCCCTATGGGCGTGTAATCTTGAGTTCGAGATCGTTTTTCCCTCACAATCGATGTTTTAGTGCGTTTAAGCACTGGCCCCTGAGGGGTATCGACGTCGCCAACGATCATGTGAATGAAGTGTTGCGGTTCTTCTGGCTCATTTTGCTTGCCGAAGTCCTTGTTCTTGAAATGATTCTTCGCCCTATCACTCAGAAATTCCCGAAGGTGCCCTTTGTTAAATAAGAGGGATACTTTCTCTCTTAATTGCCTGCAATCTTCCGTTCTGTGGCCATGGGTGACATGATATTCGCACATTTGATTGGGATTCCTTTGGGCAGGATCAGTCTATATGGGTCGAGGCCATCTGGTGTCTTTGATACATACGATAGCCGACACGATGGCAAATGCATCAATGTTGAAGTTATATTCCGATAATCGAGGAACTTCTATAGGATCGGCATATTTATCAAAGCCGCTCTTGCTCATAAGTCCCTGAGAATTTTTCCCTCTATCAGTCCTTCGATTGTTCCGAACTGTATCATATGCTGAACCGTTGTTCACCCGATCTGTGATGTACGGTTGATATCGGTCTCTGTTCGACCTTGGTTCTCTGTTGATCTCCCTCTGGTTTTTAGTGGTTGTGTGGTTCTGATACTCGAGTCCATACGAAGCTCCCAATTGATCGTCCTCGACCCTGATTTTCGATTGATAACGGTTGTGTACATCTTCCCAAGTTATTGCTGGGTACTCGATCAAATTTTGTTTCAGCCGACGTGATGTTGTCGAACTTCGCTCGTTCAACCCTTGGGTGAAAGCTTGTACGGCCCAATCGTCTGTGACCGGTGGCAAATCCATACGTTCCATTTGAAATCGGGATACGAATTCTCTCAGTATTTCGTTACCCCTTTGTTTTACTTTGAAGAGGTCTGATTTCCTTGTTGCAACTTATATGGCACTAGCATGTGCTTTTATGAACGAATCTTCTAACATGGCAAAAGAATCGATGGAATTTGGTGGTTAGTTGTGATACCAGATCATTGCTCCCTTTGCGAGGTCTCTCCGAACTTTTTCAACAACACGGATTCGATCTCATTGTCCTCTAAATCGTTGCCTTTGATGGCACATGTGTAGGAGGTGATATGTTCGTTAGGATCGGTCGTACCGTTATATTTTGGAATTTCGGGCATACGGAATTTTTTGGGGATTGGTTTTGGGGCCGCGCTCGAGGGAAAAGGCTTTTGTATGAATTTTTTCGAATCAATCCCTTTTATCATTGGCGGAGCCCCCGGGATTTTATCGACCCTAGCATTATACGTTTCCACTTTCTTGTCGTTGGCTTCGACTCGTTTTGTGAGTTCCTCGAGCAATTTAGCAATTCCAGGAGCGGTCCCCGATTCTTGCTCGTTTGATTTCACTACGGCGGGCACCGTTCTGGGGGTGACTTCTCGAAGAAGTGGATTAGAGTTCGGCCTGCTTTGCATATGAGTTTGGCTCTGCAACTGAGCTATCGCTGCTTGTTGGGCTTGTAGCATTTCGAAAATCATACGCAAGCTGACCCCGATTCCTCCCATGCTGTGGGTGTCTCGGGCTATGGGTCGAGCACCTCCCTGAATGCTTCTTTCCGGTTTGGAATGCTGATTCGTCTCCAGAGCTATTTGTGAATTAACATCCAATGGTACTTCAGCTCGAATTTCGGGTTCTTCGATTCGAGCCTCGTTGCCATCGTCAGGTAACCTTCCGGCCCTGGGTGCCATGTTGTTGGTTTCATCTTGAAGGCCGGCTTCAAGGTCGATAGGTAGGGCCATTGCTGACTTGAAGTTGTAAGTTGGAGTGTACTGTAGATTTATATCAAACAATCACTGTTACCCTTAGCTCCACGGTAGGCGCCAAACTGTTTATCCAAAAAAATCGGATAACGTTAAATTTAGGTATGGTTCTAAGAATACGCAAATTTCTTTGATATAAAAATAACAATACTAATATTTTCACTATGAAAATGGGATGATGAACATGGAAATTGAATAAGTTGAGACGAAACAAGCACAAAGAAATCTCAATGTATGTGAGAAAAGGATGTGTTTATTGCAGTGTCTCCCTTTAGCTTACAAGGATGCTCCTTTTTATAATAGAGGGTCATTGATTTATCTATAACAACATAATAAAATAATGCATATAGTGGAGGACCCATGATGATTTGTCTCTTCATCGGTTCTCGCCAAGATTCTCTCCCTTGGTGCGGTTGTAACAGCTCTTGTCTGCGAACTTGATACTGGCTCGAGCTCGGTATTAGATCGAGCCCCCGGTCTTGGTTCGAGCTCGACTCTGCCTTGGGGCATCGATATTCGGGGTGAGTGTTGGTCGGTCTAGGCATCTTCGATGAACTACGAATTGTCTCGTAGTTCGATTTGAATATGGGCTCGATAATGATACCGAGTCTTGTCGTTGATCGGTCTATTGGCTCGAAGCTCGACGTCCCTACTTCGGAATTCGACCGAGCTCATCATGTAGATATCCTTCGATCGAAACGTCGTCGTCTCGACCAGTCTTTATGACTGAGGATCGGTTTTGACCGTACACAATAATAAAATTGCTTCTTTTCACCATCTGTGAAGCTTGAGCATAAGAATTATCTTACTTTAGAACATATAAATTAGATTCTCCTATCCTACTTACTTTCCATGATTACATTACTATGACTGGATCATGTAGTGCAACGATGCAGAAGTTCCATGTAGACCTTTATTGCAGAAGTAATCAGAATAGTCTTTTACTGTGGTTGAGCGATATTTTTGAGGATTATCTTCTGATAACATTTCCTTAATTGGCCCATAAATCTTGGAAGTTGGCAATGAACTAGTGTAGAAGAAGCATGCAATTGACATTCGTGGTCCAACTTTATTTGACAATATTATGTGCTCAGCACTTAAGTACTTGTCATTTGATATCAGCTGAAAAACACCAGAATAAGAATTATCGTTTTAGTAGCAAACAAAGTTCTTATATTCTATTCTCGGGAAAATGTCCAAATTTACTCCTCTACAATATGAAATACCTTAATGTTACCTTCTGTTATACTTTGGGGGCATCAATAGCGTTGTTATTAGCAAATTGTATACCCTTCGCTTTACCAAAGCTCTAGCATGCATGGATCGGTGGATTCTGCGTGTCAAAATACATGGGGGAAAGGTCCAAATTTACCCTCCTACTTTTGCTTATGATTTATAATTACCCTCTGCTAACTTCAGGTTGGAACTCCGTCAAGGTTAAGGGAAAATACAAAATGATTTGTTGATGCTAAGGATACGAATGGCCCCAAAGTATAATGGTGAATAAAATTAAAGAATTATATAGTAGAAGGATATATTTGACCATTTTCCCTTCATATTTTTGTCGTGTAGATCTAAGTTTAGAGAAAGAAAAAGATACTAGCCTGCATAAGATCTCCAATATTCACCACAAGTGCACCAGGCGTAGGAGGGACATCAACCCACTGATTATGGTGAAGAACTTGTAGCCCTCCAATATCATCTCGCAGAAGCACTGTGATAAAATCATTATCAGAATGTTTACTAGTGCCCATTGTGAGTTCTGGTTGAGGGCATGCTGGATAGTAATGAGCCAAAACGCGTAGCCCCTCAGCACAATCCATATCATTAGATCTCCTATTTTCCTACAATATCCGCCAAAACTCATATTAAGCATACTGGCATTGTCATGGTTTGCTCTTGATCTTTTTCGCAACACAACACATATTTAGTTAGTGCAAAAGTAAATGAAGTCTATTGGTTCTTTCTAATTAATGTTCTGAAAATACCTGCATGTTGTGGGCAATTCCTCTGGACTAGGATGATTAGGAGCTATCAAACAGAAAATTGAGTCTCTCCAATTTGCAGCTGGAACAGAAGGCCTATACAAGTCAAAATTGCTGACATGAACAACTTTTTTGGTATTATCTCGAGTATAAAATTGTTTCTTAATCTCAATATCTTGCTCAAAGAATCGTCGTGTTCCTTGCAACACTTCTTCAAGGACAATGTTAGGATCGGAAACTCGGGTAGTGCGGAATATAGCCAAACAACGGTATAATGGCAATAACAAAGACAATGAAAATTGATAACAACGACAATTAAAGTAGATAAAGAAGACACAAATTTAACGTGGTTCGATCAAAGTGACCTACGTCCACAAGCGGAGAGGAGCAATTTACTATAACAATAAGAGTATAAAAGAGAGTATAAAATTAGAGTAAACACTCTAATTAATTCCAAATACCCTAAGAGAATAACCTCACAAGATCACTCCAAAGAAAGGGTTCACACAAGTGCTTCTCAACACTAACTCTCATACAAAACACTCTTAATAAAGGAAGAAAGAAAGAAACAAGAATTGAAGACAAGTCTTGTTGGTGTGTCTAAAATGAACTAATGGCCTTCCCTTTTATGGACAAAAAAGTCTTGGCCTCTTAGGTATAAAAGAAGAGATACAACTTGTGGAAATGATGTCCAACACACAATGCAATATTTTTGAGTCCCAAAGAATATTGCCAACAAAGTCTACACTTTGCAAAGATGCTTATGCTTATGGGAGATGGACTCCATTAGCCAAAATATTGGTCATAATTACAAATCTCCACCTTGGTCTAATTTTGGCTGATATAGTAAATTTTCTCCACCTTTTACGCAAAAGCCCCAATGAGCATATATCAAAATTTAATTCCATCAAAATCAGATAAGTTGTCTGATACCAAAACTGTAGTAAGGCCTATAACAGTGGATCCCAATAAAGTATACAACGAACCAGATTTGTGTGCTTTCATGATCACAAGAGCACCATGAGAAACTTTCAGAACTCCACTTTCACCTGTGTACTTGCACCCAAGAGATTCTAGAGTGCCCAAAGAGATGAGATTTTTCTTCAAGTCAGGAACATGTCTAACATCAGTGAGAATTCTCACCACACCATCATGCATTTTGATTCGCACTGTACCTTTTTCAAAAACTTTGCAGGCAGCATTGTTGCCCATCAAGATAACTCCACCTCCAATAGATTCATATGTGGTAACTAAATACCGATTGTGACACATATGATAAGAACAACCCGAATCTAAAATCCACTCATTGTTAGATTTGAAACTATTATTAGTTGCTAAAAAAATAGTTCCCTCAGTCTCATCAGCAGCTACACTTGCTTCGGCAGTGTCATTATTTTTGTGCTCATTTTTCCTTTCCTTATGCTTTTCTTTACTTTTCGGCTTATAGCATTCGGAGATATTATGACCTTTCTTATGACAATAGCGACACTCTAAATTATTGTATCTGGATATGGAGTCGGATTTGCCCCTAACAAACAAGCCAACTTCCGCTTGAGTTCCACTAGCTTCCCCAGTAATATCACTATCTATCTGTTCTTTTGATTTTGAAATAGATTTAATATCCTTATAAGAGAAAGTATCCTTTAGATAAAGCATAGTATCTCTTATATGCTTAAAAGATGGGGGTAGAGAACAAAGCAGTAATACGGCTTGATCCTCATCTTTAATTTCAGCATCTATATTACTCAAATCTATAAGAATTGAATCAAAGATGTCAAGATGAGAGAGAATTGAGGTACCTTCACCCATACGAATTGTATAAAACTTTTGCTTCAGGTAAAGTCTATTTTCTACCGTCCTCTTCATATATAAGATTTTTAATTTTTCCCACATGCCTTTGGTTGTGGTTTCTAAAGAAACTTCACGTAAAACCTCGTTTGTGCGATTTAAAATGATACCTGCTTTTGTCCTTTTGTCTATGATGGCAAACTCCTCGTCCGTCATTTTATCCGGCTTCTTCTCCTTTCCTTGCAACGCCAAGTCTAAGCCTTCCTGAATTAGGATAGTTTCCATCTTTAATTGCCACATTCCGAAGTTTGTACTTCGGTCAAATTTCTCAACATAGGTCTTTGTTAGAGTCATTTTGGCTATTGAAACTAACCCGGTTAGATCCGGCTCTGATACCAATTTGTTAGGATCGGAAACCCGGATAGTGCGGAATATAGCCAAACAACGGTATAATGGCAATAACAAAGACAATGGAAGTTGATAACAATGACAATTAAAATAGATAAAGAAGACACAAATTTAACGTGGTTCGGTCAAAGTGACCTACGTCCACAAGCGGAGAGAGCAATTTACTATAACAATAAGAGTACAAAAGAGAGTACAAAATTAGAGTAAACACTCTAATTAATCCCAAATACCCTAAGAGAATAACCTCACAAGATCACTCCAAAGAAAGGTTTCACACAAGTGCTTCCCAACACTAACTCTCATACAAAACATTCTTAATAAAGGAAGAAAGGAAGAAACAAGAATTGAAGACAAGTCTTGTTGGTGTGTCTAAAATGAACTAATGGCCTTCCCTTTTATAGGCAAAAAAGTCTTGGCCTCTTAGGTATAAAAGAAGAGATACAACTTGTGGAAATGATGTCCAACACACAATGCAATATTTTTGAGTCCCAAAGAATATTGCCAACAAAGTCTACACTTTGCAAAGATGCTTATGCTTATGGGAGATGGACTCCATTAGCCAAAATATTGGTCATAATTACAAATCTCCACCTTGGTCTAATTTTGGCTGATATAGTAAATTTTCTCCACCTTTTACGCAAAAGCCCCAATGAGCATATATCAAAATTTAATTCCATCAAAATCAGATAAGTTGTCTGATACCAAAACTGTAGTAAGGCCTATAACAGTGGATCCCAATAAAGTATACAACGAACCAGATTTGTGTGCTTTCATGATCACAAGAGCACCATGAGAAACTTTCAGAACTCCACTTTCACCTGTGTACTTGCACCCAAGAGATTCTAGAGTGCCCAAAGAGATGAGATTTTTCTTCAAGTCAGGAACATGTCTAACATCAGTGAGAATTCTCACCACACCATCATGCATTTTGATTCGCACTGTACCTTTTTCAAAAACTTTGCAGGCAGCATTGTTGCCCATCAAGATAACTCCACCTCCAATAGATTCATATGTGGTAACTAAATACCGATTGTGACACATATGATAAGAACAACCCGAATCTAAAATCCACTCATTGTTAGATTTGAAACTATTATTAGTTGCTAAAAAAATAGTTCCCTCAGTCTCATCAGCAGCTACACTTGCTTCGGCAGTGTCATTATTTTTGTGCTCATTTTTCCTTTCCTTATGCTTTTCTTTACTTTTCGGCTTATAGCATTCGGAGATATTATGACCTTTCTTATGACAATAGCGACACTCTAAATTATTGTATCTGGATATGGAGTCGGATTTGCCCCTAACAAACAAGCCAACTTCCGCTTGAGTTCCACTAGCTTCCCCAGTAATATCACTATCTATCTGTTCTTTTGATTTTGAAATAGATTTAATATCCTTATAAGAGAAAGTATCCTTTAGATAAAGCATAGTATCTCTTATATGCTTAAAAGATGGGGGTAGAGAACAAAGCAGTAATACGGCTTGATCCTCATCTTTAATTTCAGCATCTATATTACTCAAATCTATAAGAATTGAATCAAAGATGTCAAGATGAGAGAGAATTGAGGTACCTTCACCCATACGAATTGTATAAAACTTTTGCTTCAGGTAAAGTCTATTTTCTACCGTCCTCTTCATATATAAGATTTTTAATTTTTCCCACATGCCTTTGGTTGTGGTTTCTAAAGAAACTTCACGTAAAACCTCGTTTGTGCGATTTAAAATGATACCTGCTTTTGTCCTTTTGTCTATGATGGCAAACTCCTCGTCCGTCATTTTATCCGGCTTCTTCTCCTTTCCTTGCAACGCCAAGTCTAAGCCTTCCTGAATTAGGATAGTTTCCATCTTTAATTGCCACATTCCGAAGTTTGTACTTCGGTCAAATTTCTCAACATAGGTCTTTGTTAGAGTCATTTTGGCTATTGAAACTAACCCGGTTAGATCCGGCTCTGATACCAATTTGTTAGGATCGGAAACCCGGATAGTGCGGAATATAGCCAAACAACGGTATAATGGCAATAACAAAGACAATGGAAGTTGATAACAATGACAATTAAAATAGATAAAGAAGACACAAATTTAACGTGGTTCGGTCAAAGTGACCTACGTCCACAAGCGGAGAGAGCAATTTACTATAACAATAAGAGTACAAAAGAGAGTACAAAATTAGAGTAAACACTCTAATTAATCCCAAATACCCTAAGAGAATAACCTCACAAGATCACTCCAAAGAAAGGTTTCACACAAGTGCTTCCCAACACTAACTCTCATACAAAACATTCTTAATAAAGGAAGAAAGGAAGAAACAAGAATTGAAGACAAGTCTTGTTGGTGTGTCTAAAATGAACTAATGGCCTTCCCTTTTATAGGCAAAAAAGTCTTGGCCTCTTAGGTATAAAAGAAGAGATACAACTTGTGGAAATGATGTCCAACACACAATGCAATATTTTTGAGTCCCAAAGAATATTGCCAACAAAGTCTACACTTTGCAAAGATGCTTATGCTTATGGGAGATGGACTCCATTAGCCAAAATATTGGTCATAATTACAAATCTCCACCTTGGTCTAATTTTGGCTGATATAGTAAATTTTCTCCACCTTTTACGCAAAAGCCCCAATGAGCATATATCAAAATTTAATTCCATCAAAATCAGATAAGTTGTCTGATACCAAAACTGTAGTAAGGCCTATAACAGTGGATCCCAATAAAGTATACAACGAACCAGATTTGTGTGCTTTCATGATCACAAGAGCACCATGAGAAACTTTCAGAACTCCACTTTCACCTGTGTACTTGCACCCAAGAGATTCTAGAGTGCCCAAAGAGATGAGATTTTTCTTCAAGTCAGGAACATGTCTAACATCAGTGAGAATTCTCACCACACCATCATGCATTTTGATTCGCACTGTACCTTTTTCAAAAACTTTGCAGGCAGCATTGTTGCCCATCAAGATAACTCCACCTCCAATAGATTCATATGTGGTAACTAAATACCGATTGTGACACATATGATAAGAACAACCCGAATCTAAAATCCACTCATTGTTAGATTTGAAACTATTATTAGTTGCTAAAAAAATAGTTCCCTCAGTCTCATCAGCAGCTACACTTGCTTCGGCAGTGTCATTATTTTTGTGCTCATTTTTCCTTTCCTTATGCTTTTCTTTACTTTTCGGCTTATAGCATTCGGAGATATTATGACCTTTCTTATGACAATAGCGACACTCTAAATTATTGTATCTGGATATGGAGTCGGATTTGCCCCTAACAAACAAGCCAACTTCCGCTTGAGTTCCACTAGCTTCCCCAGTAATATCACTATCTATCTGTTCTTTTGATTTTGAAATAGATTTAATATCCTTATAAGAGAAAGTATCCTTTAGATAAAGCATAGTATCTCTTATATGCTTAAAAGATGGGGGTAGAGAACAAAGCAGTAATACGGCTTGATCCTCATCTTTAATTTCAGCATCTATATTACTCAAATCTATAAGAATTGAATCAAAGATGTCAAGATGAGAGAGAATTGAGGTACCTTCACCCATACGAATTGTATAAAACTTTTGCTTCAGGTAAAGTCTATTTTCTACCGTCCTCTTCATATATAAGATTTTTAATTTTTCCCACATGCCTTTGGTTGTGGTTTCTAAAGAAACTTCACGTAAAACCTCGTTTGTGCGATTTAAAATGATACCTGCTTTTGTCCTTTTGTCTATGATGGCAAACTCCTCGTCCGTCATTTTATCCGGCTTCTTCTCCTTTCCTTGCAACGCCAAGTCTAAGCCTTCCTGAATTAGGATAGTTTCCATCTTTAATTGCCACATTCCGAAGTTTGTACTTCGGTCAAATTTCTCAACATAGGTCTTTGTTAGAGTCATTTTGGCTATTGAAACTAACCCGGTTAGATCCGGCTCTGATACCAATTTGTTAGGATCGGAAACCCGGATAGTGCGGAATATAGCCAAACAACGGTATAATGGCAATAACAAAGACAATGGAAGTTGATAACAATGACAATTAAAATAGATAAAGAAGACACAAATTTAACGTGGTTCGGTCAAAGTGACCTACGTCCACAAGCGGAGAGAGCAATTTACTATAACAATAAGAGTACAAAAGAGAGTACAAAATTAGAGTAAACACTCTAATTAATCCCAAATACCCTAAGAGAATAACCTCACAAGATCACTCCAAAGAAAGGTTTCACACAAGTGCTTCCCAACACTAACTCTCATACAAAACATTCTTAATAAAGGAAGAAAGGAAGAAACAAGAATTGAAGACAAGTCTTGTTGGTGTGTCTAAAATGAACTAATGGCCTTCCCTTTTATAGGCAAAAAAGTCTTGGCCTCTTAGGTATAAAAGAAGAGATACAACTTGTGGAAATGATGTCCAACACACAATGCAATATTTTTGAGTCCCAAAGAATATTGCCAACAAAGTCTACACTTTGCAAAGATGCTTATGCTTATGGGAGATGGACTCCATTAGCCAAAATATTGGTCATAATTACAAATCTCCACCTTGGTCTAATTTTGGCTGATATAGTAAATTTTCTCCACCTTTTACGCAAAAGCCCCAATGAGCATATATCAAAATTTAATTCCATCAAAATCAGATAAGTTGTCTGATACCAAAACTGTAGTAAGGCCTATAACAGTGGATCCCAATAAAGTATACAACGAACCAGATTTGTGTGCTTTCATGATCACAAGAGCACCATGAGAAACTTTCAGAACTCCACTTTCACCTGTGTACTTGCACCCAAGAGATTCTAGAGTGCCCAAAGAGATGAGATTTTTCTTCAAGTCAGGAACATGTCTAACATCAGTGAGAATTCTCACCACACCATCATGCATTTTGATTCGCACTGTACCTTTTTCAAAAACTTTGCAGGCAGCATTGTTGCCCATCAAGATAACTCCACCTCCAATAGATTCATATGTGGTAACTAAATACCGATTGTGACACATATGATAAGAACAACCCGAATCTAAAATCCACTCATTGTTAGATTTGAAACTATTATTAGTTGCTAAAAAAATAGTTCCCTCAGTCTCATCAGCAGCTACACTTGCTTCGGCAGTGTCATTATTTTTGTGCTCATTTTTCCTTTCCTTATGCTTTTCTTTACTTTTCGGCTTATAGCATTCGGAGATATTATGACCTTTCTTATGACAATAGCGACACTCTAAATTATTGTATCTGGATATGGAGTCGGATTTGCCCCTAACAAACAAGCCAACTTCCGCTTGAGTTCCACTAGCTTCCCCAGTAATATCACTATCTATCTGTTCTTTTGATTTTGAAATAGATTTAATATCCTTATAAGAGAAAGTATCCTTTAGATAAAGCATAGTATCTCTTATATGCTTAAAAGATGGGGGTAGAGAACAAAGCAGTAATACGGCTTGATCCTCATCTTTAATTTCAGCATCTATATTACTCAAATCTATAAGAATTGAATCAAAGATGTCAAGATGAGAGAGAATTGAGGTACCTTCACCCATACGAATTGTATAAAACTTTTGCTTCAGGTAAAGTCTATTTTCTACCGTCCTCTTCATATATAAGATTTTTAATTTTTCCCACATGCCTTTGGTTGTGGTTTCTAAAGAAACTTCACGTAAAACCTCGTTTGTGCGATTTAAAATGATACCTGCTTTTGTCCTTTTGTCTATGATGGCAAACTCCTCGTCCGTCATTTTATCCGGCTTCTTCTCCTTTCCTTGCAACGCCAAGTCTAAGCCTTCCTGAATTAGGATAGTTTCCATCTTTAATTGCCACATTCCGAAGTTTGTACTTCGGTCAAATTTCTCAACATAGGTCTTTGTTAGAGTCATTTTGGCTATTGAAACTAACCCGGTTAGATCCGGCTCTGATACCAATTTGTTAGGATCGGAAACCCGGATAGTGCGGAATATAGCCAAACAACGGTATAATGGCAATAACAAAGACAATGGAAGTTGATAACAATGACAATTAAAATAGATAAAGAAGACACAAATTTAACGTGGTTCGGTCAAAGTGACCTACGTCCACAAGCGGAGAGAGCAATTTACTATAACAATAAGAGTACAAAAGAGAGTACAAAATTAGAGTAAACACTCTAATTAATCCCAAATACCCTAAGAGAATAACCTCACAAGATCACTCCAAAGAAAGGTTTCACACAAGTGCTTCCCAACACTAACTCTCATACAAAACATTCTTAATAAAGGAAGAAAGGAAGAAACAAGAATTGAAGACAAGTCTTGTTGGTGTGTCTAAAATGAACTAATGGCCTTCCCTTTTATAGGCAAAAAAGTCTTGGCCTCTTAGGTATAAAAGAAGAGATACAACTTGTGGAAATGATGTCCAACACACAATGCAATATTTTTGAGTCCCAAAGAATATTGCCAACAAAGTCTACACTTTGCAAAGATGCTTATGCTTATGGGAGATGGACTCCATTAGCCAAAATATTGGTCATAATTACAAATCTCCACCTTGGTCTAATTTTGGCTGATATAGTAAATTTTCTCCACCTTTTACGCAAAAGCCCCAATGAGCATATATCAAAATTTAATTCCATCAAAATCAGATAAGTTGTCTGATACCAAAACTGTAGTAAGGCCTATAACAGTGGATCCCAATAAAGTATACAACGAACCAGATTTGTGTGCTTTCATGATCACAAGAGCACCATGAGAAACTTTCAGAACTCCACTTTCACCTGTGTACTTGCACCCAAGAGATTCTAGAGTGCCCAAAGAGATGAGATTTTTCTTCAAGTCAGGAACATGTCTAACATCAGTGAGAATTCTCACCACACCATCATGCATTTTGATTCGCACTGTACCTTTTTCAAAAACTTTGCAGGCAGCATTGTTGCCCATCAAGATAACTCCACCTCCAATAGATTCATATGTGGTAACTAAATACCGATTGTGACACATATGATAAGAACAACCCGAATCTAAAATCCACTCATTGTTAGATTTGAAACTATTATTAGTTGCTAAAAAAATAGTTCCCTCAGTCTCATCAGCAGCTACACTTGCTTCGGCAGTGTCATTATTTTTGTGCTCATTTTTCCTTTCCTTATGCTTTTCTTTACTTTTCGGCTTATAGCATTCGGAGATATTATGACCTTTCTTATGACAATAGCGACACTCTAAATTATTGTATCTGGATATGGAGTCGGATTTGCCCCTAACAAACAAGCCAACTTCCGCTTGAGTTCCACTAGCTTCCCCAGTAATATCACTATCTATCTGTTCTTTTGATTTTGAAATAGATTTAATATCCTTATAAGAGAAAGTATCCTTTAGATAAAGCATAGTATCTCTTATATGCTTAAAAGATGGGGGTAGAGAACAAAGCAGTAATACGGCTTGATCCTCATCTTTAATTTCAGCATCTATATTACTCAAATCTATAAGAATTGAATCAAAGATGTCAAGATGAGAGAGAATTGAGGTACCTTCACCCATACGAATTGTATAAAACTTTTGCTTCAGGTAAAGTCTATTTTCTACCGTCCTCTTCATATATAAGATTTTTAATTTTTCCCACATGCCTTTGGTTGTGGTTTCTAAAGAAACTTCACGTAAAACCTCGTTTGTGCGATTTAAAATGATACCTGCTTTTGTCCTTTTGTCTATGATGGCAAACTCCTCGTCCGTCATTTTATCCGGCTTCTTCTCCTTTCCTTGCAACGCCAAGTCTAAGCCTTCCTGAATTAGGATAGTTTCCATCTTTAATTGCCACATTCCGAAGTTTGTACTTCGGTCAAATTTCTCAACATAGGTCTTTGTTAGAGTCATTTTGGCTATTGAAACTAACCCGGTTAGATCCGGCTCTGATACCAATTTGTTAGGATCGGAAACCCGGATAGTGCGGAATATAGCCAAACAACGGTATAATGGCAATAACAAAGACAATGGAAGTTGATAACAATGACAATTAAAATAGATAAAGAAGACACAAATTTAACGTGGTTCGGTCAAAGTGACCTACGTCCACAAGCGGAGAGAGCAATTTACTATAACAATAAGAGTACAAAAGAGAGTACAAAATTAGAGTAAACACTCTAATTAATCCCAAATACCCTAAGAGAATAACCTCACAAGATCACTCCAAAGAAAGGTTTCACACAAGTGCTTGCCAACACTAACTCTCATACAAAACATTCTTAATAAAGGAAGAAAGGAAGAAACAAGAATTGAAGACAAGTCTTGTTGGTGTGTCTAAAATGAACTAATGGCCTTCCCTTTTATAGGCAAAAAAGTCTTGGCCTCTTAGGTATAAAAGAAGAGATACAACTTGTGAAAATGATGTCCAACACACAATGAAATATTTTTGAGTCCCAAAGAATATTGTCAACAAAGTCTACACTTTGCAAAGATGCTTATCCTTATGTAAGATGGACTCCATTAGACAAAATATTGGCCATAATTACAGACAGGTAATGGAATGCCATGATTAATCACTTGGAAGAAACCCCATGTCTCCGATGCATCTCGAATTTTTTCCACAATCTCTTTATGCTTTATTAGATCTTTATCAAAGCCTACAAGATCTATCACTGGAAAAATGAACTTTGTCGCGCAACAACTGTTTAAGGACTCTTGTATTTTTTATGGTTGAATGAACATTCGAGGAACCTCAGTAATTCCAGCATCGACAAGCCCTTTGACACCGGCCTTAGTATCATCAAATGCTTTTAACTCACTCATTCTGTCATAACTTTCCTGAACTCTGTCCTGAAAATCATCTGTGCTAGAGACTGCCATCTATTTGCTCAAGTTCTTAGTTTGACATAAAAAAAAAAATCAAAGGTTGAGAGGGTATATATCTCAAATGGAGGAAAGAAAAGAGGAAAAGAACATTAGATGTATAGTAATGCATCATACTGGTTAGATTTGATACTGCATTGGTCAAAAGAGCCTAATCTGACAGTCAGGCATAGTTTCTATATTATGCCTTTGTTAAATTTTATTTTTGTAAACACGAGACGTCCTCCTTAATATAGTTTAGGCACAATCACATGTATATAAAGACTTTTATCATAGTTTAAGACTTTCTCTGTACAATCACATGCAACAGTAGAGTAATTTTTTTAGTAAAGCTCAAAACTCTAAAGAAGCATTTGCAGCCTTAGTAATATGTGTTAAGATTAATTATTCATCTTAGCTTAGCTTAGTTAGTTACTGGAGCAGAGTTATTAGTGTTAGTTAGCAGTTAGAGGAGTAGTTAGTGGTTAGTTAAGTGACAGCTGTAGAAGCTTAGTTAGCTGATTTTATTTCTTCATTTTCCTTATTGTTCTCGTTTGTATATAGTGGACACTCCACTCACTTTTCATTTTTCAGTGAATTGAAATTCCATAAACTTCGTCTATCTCCTGCTTCATCATTGTCTTCACTGTAACCTCCCATGGCATAGAGGTTCAGATCTCATCACCATTGAAGCTCAACTAAGCTTTGAGCTACTGCCTCATTGAGAAATCTGATATGATATCAGAGTGAGAAGCACAAATTTGGACTCGTCTCTCTGAATCTGTTAGTTCTAATTTCATCAATCTCGATTTCAACTAAATCGCACACATGCAAGTTCACTTTTCCATCGATTTCAAGCTACAATTGTGAAAAGGTTATGTTCTGCTTCTGAATCTGTAATCACTTGGAAATCGTTGTTAGATTTGTAATCGCTATTTTCTAGCCCTCATTTGTTTAGAAATTTTGTACTGTATGAGATGACTATTGTCGAAGACAGTGATCAATCTACACCGTCTATGGCTGAGTCTCCTAATCAGTCAAGTGTTGATATCAGTAGTCCCTTGTATATGTATCCATCTGATAATCCCGGAGCAGCTTTGGTTCCTGTTCCATTTGATGGCTTTGGATATCGACATTGGAGAAGGGGTGTAATGTGAGCCCTATCAATGAAAAATAAGCTGAGATTCATCAATGGGGAATGCAAGAGACTAGATCCAAATTCATCAAAATTTCGATTATGGGAAAGATGTGATGACATGGTCACTTCATGGATTATGAACTCATTAGCTAAGAAAATTGTAGATAGTGTTGAGTACGTAGAAGATGCAGTTGAATTGTGGAGAGAACTTGAAGATCGATATGATCAAACAAATGGAACAAAACTATACCAGATCCAAAAGGAAATCAATGATTTATCCCAAGGAGCCCTTGATATCACTGGTTACTACACTAAGATGAAGAAGCTATGGGAGAAACTCAACACTTTGATTGCCAAATCCCATTGCACTTGCAATTGCACATGCGGAGCTAAGGAAAGCATGCACAAAACTGAGCAGGATAAGAGGTTGATACAATTTCTCATGGGATTGAATGAGACATACAATGTGGTTCGAGGCAGTATACTGATGATGAATCCTCTTCCTACAATTGCCCAAGCCTTTTCTTTACTAATTCAAGAGGAAAGGTAGAGAGAAATCAAGCCAATTGGTCATTTAGCTCTAGAATCATCAGCCTTGAATGCTAGCACAAACAGACCTGGGTCATTCATGACAAATTATTCTCCCAGTAACAATCACAACAACAGGAACAGACCTTTTTGCGATTACTGTAAGAGACCAACGCACACCAAAAAGAAATGCTACAAGCTTCATGTATACCCTCAAAGTTTCAGTCAGAATCAGAATCCAAACATAAATCAAAACCAGACCTCTAATTTCAATCAAAATCCTAGGCAAAATTTCAACTACAACCACAATTCCAACAGCAACCAGAATAATAGGTTCAATAGAGGAAATAGAGCAATGGCTAATGCACATGTAGCAACCACTGATACACAACCTGCTGAGACTGAGAAATATGTTGCTCATGATAATGCTCAAAATGTGAGTCTCACCCAAGGGGAATACAACCAGTTGGTGAGTCTACTGCAGCAGTTTCAATCAAGAGGAGGGAGAGATTGCACAACTAGTGCTAATATTGCATCAGGAACAACAAACTTTGCAGGTATGATAGCTTGTAATTCCTCCATTGATTTTGGTAAACTGTCATGTGAATGTTTCAAAAACAAAGCTGACTCATAGATTATAGATTCAAGGGCATCAAACAACATGATTTTTAACAAATCCTTATTAACCAACATAATAGCTTTACCCTATCCTTTATTAGTTGTACTTCCAAATGGCTACATGGTAAAGGCGACAGAAATTGGTAGTGTGATGCTCACTCCTAAGATCACTCTAGACAAAGTGATGTTTGTTCACTTCTTTAGATACAATATAATATCTGTTCATTCTTTGGCCTCTCATCTCAATTGTCTTGTTGCTTTTATTAAATATTGTTTCATACTGCAGGCCCCTTCAATGAAGAGGCCTCTGGTGATTGGTAGAGTGAGAGATGGGCTGTACATCCTGTGCCCAAGCTGTCTGAAGAGGAACAGTACAAGCCCTGCAGTAAAGACTACTCATACCTTGTCCACTACTTCTACTTGTTGCACTTGTAACACATATTGTCCCTCTCATTCTATTGTAAATAGGCCATTACATATCAATAATTGTGTTTCTTCTTATCCAGTTGTAAATAGTCCATGTGCAAATATTGAAGAACAATTTTCCTTTATAAGTCCATCTTCTGAGGTTCCTAGTATATTCTCTATATGTTGAAAGCAATATAGATGTGTTGTGGCATAATAGACTGGGACATGTACCCTTTGTCAAATTGAAAAACATTACTTCTATACCTGTCACTTTCTCCCAAACAACCCTTCAACTGCACCATTTGCCCAATGGCTAGACAAGAAAGACTGTCATTTTCTCAGAAAACCAGTACAACCAATAGAATCTTTGAAGTTCTACATGTTGATCTGTGGGGTCCATATCATGTCCCTACACATGATAGATATAAATACTTCATAACTATGGTGGATGATTTTAGTATATCTACTTGGACTCACCTTTTATCCAGCAAAAGTAATGCTCTTCAAATACTCAAAGAGCTCATGAATCTAGTAGAAACCCAGTTTGGTGTAACTATCAATTCCTTAAGGTCAGATAATAGATTAGAGTTCACTAACAAAGAAGCAAGTATGTTGTTTCAATCTAAGGGGGTCATCCATCAAAGAACATGTCCCTATACACCACAGCAGAATGGTGTGGTGGAAAGAAAGCACAAATATCTCCTTGAAATAGCCAGAGCTCTTCTCTTCCAATCCAAACTACCTTTAAGATACTGGGGTGAATGTGTTCTTTGTGCCACCTACATTATAAATAGACTACCTTCTAGTTCTATTAACAATCAAACCCCATATGAACTACTGACAAAAGAAAGCCAAAGTATTCTCACCTAAAGAACTTTGGTTGCTTATGTTATCCTACTGTACCAATACCACACAGGGACAAGTTTGAAGCCAGAACAACACCACATGTGTTTGTTGGTTATCCTTTCAACACAAAAGGGTACAAAGTTCTGAGTCTAGCCACCAGGAAAATTCATATCTCCAGGGATGTGGTATTTAATGAGTCCATATTTCCTTTTGCAGTCAATATGAACAAATCTCCTCAATCATCTGTCCCTCATCCAATTCCTTTCATTGAGTCCCTATGTGAGCAACCTTCTGATAATACAAATATCACACAAGTGTCTGAGAAATTGAATAGTCAAAGGAGTGCAAATAACACATCTAATCCTATGTCACCTGCACATGTAGCTTCCCCGTCACATTTTGTAGTGCCCACTTCTTCACTGCCTGATTCACCACAATAATACTACACTGAACAGACTCATGAAGAACCTGTCCAACTAATAAGGCAATCATAAAAAACTCATAAATCACCTATCTATCTGCAAGATTATGTACATTTCTTTCCTCACCTCAAAACAAATTTTGTTTCCCTAAGTGCTTTATTCTCTGTGAACCACCATATTGCCTCTGATCTACTAACTGCCAATAGTCAGACTCTTGTGATAAATGTTTGTCATGACAGGGAACCATCATCATATGAGGAGGCATCCATTGATCCTGCATGGTAAGCTGTAATGACACAGGAATTTGAAGCACTATATTCCAATCATACTTGGGACCTAGTAATCTTGCCACCTGGAAAGCAGGCAATAGGCTGCAAATGGGTATACAAGGTGAAGCACAAAGTAGATAGTAGTATTGAAAGGTTCAAAGCCAGGCTGATTGTTAAAGGCTACACTCAACATGCAGGAATTGATTATACAAAAACTTTCTCACCAGTGGTAAATATGACAACAGTGAGGGCCTTGATAGCTACAACAGTTAAGAAAGGCCGGTCCATATCTCAGTTGGATATGAACAACGCTTTTCTCCATGAAGACCTCAATGAGTAGGTGTACATGCAAGTACCACCTGGGCTAGTTTTAGACAAACCAGGATTGGTTTGTAAACTGAATAAATCTCTTTATGGTTTAAAACAAGCTAGTCGACAATGGCATGCAAAATTGACTGAAGCATTGTGCTCAAAGGGCTATATACATTCCATGTATGACTACTCACCTTTCTACAAAAGAAATGGAGAATCCTCAGTATATGTTGCAGTGTATGTGGATGATGTACTACTCACTGGAACTGACCAATAGAAAATTGCACAACTCAAAGCATTCCTACATGAACAATTCAAGATCAAGGACCTGGGGCAGCTACACTACTTCCTGGGTTTGGAGATTATGTATAAAGATGATGGGGTCATCATATCTCAAAAGAAGTTTGTGTTAGACTTGTTAAAGGAGTACAATTGTTTGGATCACAAGCCTTGCTCTTCACCTTTGGATCCCACTATAAAGCTGAAGGCTAGAGAAGGCACAATACTGAAGGACCCTACCTATTATCGAAAGCTAGTAGGTAAACTGAACTTTCTAACTAACACCAGATTGGATATTGCATATAGTGTTCAACACTTAAGTCAGTTCATGCAGTAGCCCATAGAAACCTATCTGAAAGCAGTATTTCACCTGTTCAAATATCTGAGGAATGACCCTACCTTAGAAATTTTCATGTTAAAGGATAGAGATCACACAGTTAAAGCTTATTGTGACTCTGATTGGGCAGCTTGCCCGGATTCTAGGAGGTTCATTACTAGGTTATTTAGTACTATTGGGTAACAGTCCTATCAGCTGGAAATATAAGAAACAAGAGACTATATCTCTATCCTCTACAGAAGCAGAATATAGAGCTTTGAGGAAAGTAGTGAGGGAACTAGTATGGTTGAGCAGACTATTTGAGGAACTGACTGTCCCATTTTCCTTGCCTATCTCAGTCTTTTATGACAGTCAGTCTGCACTGCACATTGCAAAGAATCCAGTGTTTCACGAAAGGACCAAGCATATAGAAGTGGATTGTCATTTTATGTGTGATCAATTACAAGCAGGCTTAATCTCTCTCCACCACATTAGAACAAACAATCAACTCACATATGTTTTGATTAAAGCCCTGACTAGAATCAAGCACAGTGCTACATTAGGCAAGTTGGTTGTGTTCACTACACCTCCAACTTGAGGAGAGGTGTTAAGATTAATTATTCATCTTAGCTTAGCTTAGTTAGTTATTGGAGCAGAGTTATTAGTGTTAGTTAGCAGTTAGTGGAGTAGTTAGTGGTTAGTTAAGTGACAGCTGTAGAAGCTTAGTTAGCTGATTTTATTTCTTCATTTTCCTTATTATTCTCGTTTGTATATAGTGGACACTCCACTCACTTTTCATTTTTCAGTGAATTGAAATTCCAGAAACTTCGTCTATCTCCTTCTTCATCATTGTCTTCACTGTAACCTCCCATTGAATAGAGGTTCAGATCTCATCACCATTGAAGCTCAACTGAGCTTTGAGCTACTATTTCATTGAGAAATATGATATAAGGAGGTTAGGTACTACATCATTCTTTTCAGGTATTAACTAATATAGGCAAAATGGTCTCCGGGCCATTTAAACTTGTACTCGTTTGTCAACCCTGTAAATGAATTTAAAAGTTTTCCATTTAAACACTTGTACTTAACAAAATAAGTATCAATAAACACTTCTGACCATTGACCAAGTCTATGTGACAACAATATGTGTGACTTGGCAATAGTGTTTGCATATCATGCAAATCAGACACGTGAGAGCAATTTTCTTGAAAATGAAAAGAAAAGATAAAAAGTAAAAAAGAATAAAAAATTCCCAAAACCCACCCGACACCCCATCTCCCCATCCCCTTTCCCTTTCTTTTCTTTTCTTTCCCCTGAAATCATGTGTCCTTTTGTTTCTCTTTTTTTTTTTTAATCTCCATTAGAGGCTTTGAAGCTCTTCACTATATAGCAATGGTGTACCTATGCTCCATAAAAATATCCCCAATAAACCAATGGTCTGACTTCCCAAACATCACAATATCTCCTAGACCTACTAACCTTTGTCTCCTTTCCCATTAAAACTGCTGAAAAATACCCAAAATCATATCATTCTTAGGAATCAAAATAGATAGCCATTTTTCTTCATTAAAAGCTTCACTGCAAAAAATTAAAATGAATATCATCTTTAATTTTTTCTTGTTTGAGAGATTGTCCACGGTAAATAAAAAATTTAAGTCTTTCAATGGTGACTTGTTGAGGCAATGGCTAATTTTACTGATATAAGAGGTCTTTTGAGAGGAGAATTTTTAAGATAAAGAGAATGGAAAAAACAAATTAATGATGATAGAGTATTGAATATGGTGGAATAGTGGTGGATCGACAGGAGCTTTGACTACTAAGAAGACAAAAATTAATTTTTTTAAAGAGGAGGACAATAACAATCTGGTAAAATGATTTTTCATTTAAAGTAGGACCCACAGATTACACAAGTCAAAGAATAAAAGACTTAGTATATTATGTGTCAGTCATGTCCCAGCGAGTGAAGAACACGTTCAGTCAGATGTGTTTATTAGTATTAAGTTCATCAAGTAGAGGTGTCCAAATGGAAAATATAAAAGTTTATATATCGGGATGACAAACCGGTGCAGGTTTAAGTAGATACGGGGTCGTTTTGCCACTAATATACAAGGCAGGAGTCAGGGGCGGAGCCAGAGTCCGACTATGAGTTCGGCCGAACCCAGTAACTTTGATTAAAACCATGTATGTATCTTAGAAAGTTCATTGAACATATATAAATTATTAATTCAGAACCCGATAACTTAAAAAGATTCGACTTCCGAACCTATATGTTTGAAATCCTGGCTCCACCGCCTCTCGCAGGAGTTATGTCTAATCTTTGTCACCACAAAGTGGGTTCTACAACAAAAAAGTACAATGGGTCAAACTAAAATTGACCACAATGCTCACCAGCAGTACTTACCGCATAACATTAAAGCGCGTCACTTGCAAAATAGAGAAAAAGAGGACATTTATAAGATATTTTGGTGGCTTGTGAAAAGGATTTTTTTAAAAAAAGAACACTACTAGAAAAACATTAATTTCTGACTGAAATTTCCGACTGAAAATGAAGTAGTCGCTAATGGGACTAATTTTGCGACTGTTGTAGTCGGAAACAAATCTGAATTTTTATTACTTTTAAAAAAATAAAAATTCGACTATTATTCCGACAAAAATAGTGTGAAAATAGCGCGTCAATTTCCCTTGTTCACTTTTGCTACCGATTTAGTCGGACAATAAAAAGTCAAAAATATTAGTTGGCCAACAAAGCGTCGGTCGCTAAGTTAAAATTAAAATGGTAAAAAAAAATTAAATGGTTTTGTGACCACGTTAGTGAGAAATCTAAATTTAATATTTCACTAAAACCTTATTTCCCCAATTTCTGCGCGCCCTATTTCCCCAATTTCCTTCCTCTCTCTCTCTCTCTCTCTCTCGATATCTTCCACTTCATCTCAGCGGCTGACAGAGGTCGGGCGAACGAATATTTCAGGTAACTGCACACCACCCAATTCTTTCTTTACATCTTCACTCTCATTAGCGTGAATGAGTTGCAGTGATATTTTTATAATTCTCATTCATTGCTGTAATCATATCTTGTTAAGACATTGTTTCTCTTTTCAATCCATGTTGTGTTATGCTTCTTATTGAAATTTCTAGTAATTAAAAAGGGGGAATTTCTTTTGTAGTGGTGATTTTTCCTTTCAACAAAGGTTGTTACTGTTTCTTACCTAGAAACTGTTGTATTCATTCTCGTCTAGTTAGCTTGTTAATTAGCCTTGACCCTTTTCAAGCTTTTCATATTCTGGGAAAGTTTTCTCGAAAGATGTTAACTGGACTAGCAAATATGTAAACCTGTCGATTCTTTCGTTTTCCTTTTTTTTTTAAATACATTTTATTTTCTTCTTCAGTTTGTTTCATCGCTTAAGGTACTCCAGCTTTTCTTGTTCAAGGATCTTGTTTGGTTAATATGAAAGTTATGGTTTTACTAGAGGCTGGGACTCTACAAGTTTCTGGAAATCAAATGTTTTATGTAGCTTATTGTAGAGAAAGTTAGTCCTGAAGAATTAACCCAAATAGCTGCAATCCAACCGCTTAAACTAAAAATAGCTAGCAGATGTATATGTATAATTCATTTATGATATGTGTATGACCATGCATAATATGTGGTATAATCTATGTATATCGGCTAGAAAAAGTAAATAATGAATGCGGTTAGTTATTTGTGTAAAGATTCCTCTTCGACCACTTGTTTTCTCCTACTTTGGTTAGATTTTTAAATATTAGCATTAAAATTTGACTCAAGCTCCACTGTTACCTTTCTGGAAAAAACGAAGGACTCAAACTTTAAAGTCTAGATTATGACCAAAACTCGCCCAATGTAAGTTGTAAAATTATAGCTATGTTGAAGCCCAAGCTTGTGACAAATGCGTGCTTTTATTTCTTACATTAGGGGTATGCTTTCTTGAAAGTATACTTTCTTGAAATACACTAATTCAAATGCTTTTACTAGTAAAATATACTTTCTTGAAATAAAATGAGGCTACTTTAAAAGAATGAAGCTCAAATGGAATTCATACTTTCTTGTGGAGAGCTCTTTCAACTTGAATATGCTTAAGTAGAATGTATTTGTGATTAGAATCTGCTTAATTAGAATGTATTTGTAATTACAATGTATTTGTGTAGATGGCTTGTGTTAAACGATCATAATACTAATTAATATATATTGTTTTAAATATCTTGGATTTATTTTGTGTAGATGGAGCTTGCACATCGTAGATGGATGTATAATCGAATTTATCCTAATCGTAGTGGGTTGAGGGAGGAATTTATAGAAGGGGTTGCTGAATTCATGGCTAAAACAAAAGCACTTCATAAATTTCTCAGTGAAGGGGTGATTAGGTGTCCTTGTATGAAATGCAAGTGCGAAAAGTTATTACAACCAGATGTTGTTAAAGTTCATCTTTATAAAAAAGGATTTATGGAAGGAACATCCCGTACAAACATGGAGGAAGATCCCGCCGATGAACGTGAAACAAGCGAGGAAGAATCATTTGATGAAAATGAAACAAGCGATGAGGAAGAATTACTTGATGAAAATGAAACAAGCGATGAGGAAGAATTGCTTGATGAAAATGAAACAAAATAATGAATATCAATCAAGCGAAGAGGATTGGCATGTTGGTTTTTATGTGTTTTCGTTTTCATTTAATAAGCTGAAGAATTTCTTTACATTTTTTATGTCTTAACATATTTCATCTAATGTTTTTAATATACTTATGTTACACAGATGGCGCCGGGTAAAAAAAAGAAGATAAGACACGATACCCAGCTTCCTCAGTACACTTCAGGTCCCATGACCTCGTCTGTGCCATTTATGAGTCCTTCTCCTCATCCTCCTCATCCTCCGCCTCCTCCTCCTCCGCCGCCTCCTCAGATTATTTTTGTTTTGATTTTAACTAGATGCAATTGAACTTTATCTAACTTATTTTTTTTTGCAGGAAAAGGAAAAAGTGAGACTTGTGACTTATGTTGAGGTCTTTGAGGACAAACATATGAAAAAGAAAAAGGATGGGACAAGAGAATGGGTCGAGCCGCGTGCTGCGAGGACATATGTAAGATCCTAACTACAAGATTCTCTAGTTTCGTCTTTTGGTTTTTTATTGGAGATGAAAGAAGTAGCTACATTGAAAGAAGTATCCATTACCTGATAATTAGGCAAAGGGAGAAATAACTGCAAAATCAATACAATCAGTTAACAAGAAATGAATCTATGTGTTTTGCTTGATCTAGACATTAGCCTAGTGGGCACTTAGAAAATCAGAACAATCTAGTGTAACAAGTGCACTTGGCAATTTTGTCAATAAAACAGAGTAGATATTTTGATGTTCTGAGCAACTCTTAGCCACATTTTATGTATAAATGTGTTGAGGAAGGGGACCCAAAATTCCCATATGCTCATATGGCATAAATGCTTTTGGCTTTTGTTTTCCTTAATTTTATTTCCTTTTAGAGGCATATAGATATAACCATTTCTTTTCCCTATATGCATGTTCTGTTTCTTGGACAACTAATAATTGAAAATCAACTTTTCAAGGTAGGGTTCATCCATTCCTTTTCTAAAAATCTAACTATGAATCCTACAACTCAAAACAGCTGCTGATGCAAATTTTCAACACAACGGACTTTCTATTTTTCCATTTTCTTTTCATTTGAACAGATAAAAATTTGAGGATATCATTTGACATAAAAAAGAAAACTATTTCACAACCTAAGATATTTGACAATTTTCCATAAAAGCTAGGTAAATCTTTCATCTTGGAAAGGGAAAAAAATTGGAAACTTAGCAGACATGAAATCTTTGCAAGAATATATTACTCAGTTGGCAATGCTCTCCATCTAGAAGACAAAGTAGGTGGAGATTGACAAGAAAGTACCATGGTTTTCACAATAAGCATATCATACCAATAACAAATTATTTTAAAAATCTTAAGGCCAGTGAATTTGTTGCCGGGGAAATTGGTAAAAACAAGGCCTTCTAGATCACAAATACTACAAGGAAAGGACTTTTGAACACTGTTGCTGGATAAATCAATATATGTTAGGGAAGCAAGAGCTGACTATCTATTACTATCTATCACAAATACTACAAGGAAAGGACTTTTGAAGCAGTTTTTTAAAGGATTATCTATTACTAGCAGGATCTTTAGTCTTGCTATTCATCTATTACTAGCAGGATTCTGACTAACTTGCTAACATTTTTCATGTATATATGTATCTCTTTCTCTGGTTGTGAACAAAATTATCAACTATCTGTGTTTTTTTGAAACGGAGGTAAATTATTATCACTTTATTGCCAACTTGACCATAGTGAATCAAGAATATCAAACATTTTAATTTCAGGAAGCCTATCAGCAACGTTTTGAGGAATGGCTTCAAAGTCAACCCGATTCCGAGGATGGTAGCTCAACCCAAGTGTCTCTCAATGATATAGCTTCAATATGGACGGAGGTAGTTATCTGTGTTTTTTTGAAATGGAGGTAAATTATTATCACTTTATTGCCAACTTGACCATAGTGAATCAAGAATATCAAACATTTTAATTTCAGGAAGCCTATCAGCAACGTTTTGAGGAATGGCTTCAAAGTCAACCCGATTCCGAGGATGGTAGCTCAACCCAAGTGTCTCTCAATGATATAGCTTCAATATGGACGCAGGTAGTTAGTGGCGCAAAGAAAGGTAGAACCTACGGTCTTAGATCACAATATTCCGTTTGTCATTCTACGACATTGTTGTCCGGTGATGCGAGTTATTCGCAAGATCAAGAAAAGGTGGAAGCATTACGAAAAGAAGTTGAAGAGTTGAAGGAGGAACGGAAAGAAGATCGCGCAAATTAAACAAATTGCAGAGTCTAGTGAAGAAATTTATTAGCGGACGTCCATTTGATCCTTTGAATGGCGAGGATGGCGGGGATAATGAGTTTTAGTTTGTTATGGTTATGATGTTTGAGACATTATTATTTGTTGTAGTTGGATGTTTAGACTTGGTAATATTTACACTTGACTATGATTGTAATGTTTTAGACTAGATTGAATGGTGCTAGAATGTTTAACTCTTTTTGGATGTTTTAGTTACAAGTATTTATGTTTTGCATTTTATGGATTTGATTAGTTGCAATGGTGGATAGACTGGTTGAAATGGCGGATTTATTGGTTAGCATTGTGGAATAATTGGTTGGCATGGTGGATTAATTGGTTGTTGTATATTTGAATTGGCAGGTGGTACTGCTTAAAAAAGAGCTGGAATTTGGCAAAGAATTCCCAATTTTCCGACTGATTTCCGACCATAGTAGTTGCAAAATGGATCAAAATATTCCAGATTCAGGAACATATGCGACTATTGTAGTCGGAAATATAAATAAATAAATAATTTTAAATTAGATTTGCGACCACGGTAGTCGGAAATATAAATAAATAAATAATTTTAAATTAGACTTGCGACCACAGTAGTGAAAAAATTCAAATAAAATTAAATAATATTATAATTATGTATACCTTTTGCGACCGAAGTAGTGGAAAAGTTAATATAAAATTAAATTTAATTTAATTTGTTTGTGACCGCGTCAGTCGGAAAATTAACTACATTTATTAGCCGTTTTCCTATTTTGACTTTCCGACCGCTGTAGTCGCAAATTGCGGACGGATTCGGTTGCAAACTATTTCAGATCAGCTATTTTGCGACTACGACTTTTCGGCCTGAATATAGTCCGAAATTAGCATTTTCTGACCACTTTCTGACCGTTTTTGTAGTCGAAAAATAGCCATTTTCAAGTAGTGAAAGGACGATCATAAATTTTTGGCTCTCTGATCAAGGTGAAGTAATGGAACTAATTTTCGGAACTGAAAGCAAAAACAGAATCTTGCCGGTGCTTATGGTGAGCTCGGGTTGAAAGCAATGCTGCTGAATAGTAATGGCAAATGTGGCAGCCTCTCAATTCATATCTTTGAGATTTTTATGATATTTTTAGATAAATAAAAATATTCCTAATCTTTACAGCTTAATCTTTTAAATGAGGCGATCAAACACAGTTCAACATGGTACTAGATCATTTAAAGGTTTCAAGTCTCACTAAAACTCATTATCAAACAGTATGTACTTTCATGTGCATGGCCCAAGAAAAAGAACCAGGCCTGCACGAGGAGGTGTGTTTTTGATATAATCAAATAAATAAATGTGATATTTCCCTATTAGTTTAAACATTTAAAAGAGACGGTCACACTCAATACAATAGAGATGACTTATTAACTTAAACTTAAACTTGTAGATGAGGTAGTCACGTATAGTTCGACATAAATGACTCGGATTAAGAGCCAGATCTTTTGACACGAGCTGGAGTTCCTCAGTAGTAATGTGTGTTTAAACAAGAGGAATGGAGAAAATAAGATTTTGTCAAGTATGATATACATCCATCAGTCATAAACCTTATGCTTAGAGAAGGACAGAGAAAATCTGGAAGAGAGAATCTTTTGTCTTTCCTTTTGTTTATCCAAACCTTCTCTGAATTTCAAACTTGTTTTCAGTACTCATTAGCAGCAGTGATAAGTTATGTGTCTTGTTATGTTTTGATGATCTAACAAACTTAATGATAAGAACCAGATCGGGAACCTGTTACACATCCCCAATGTGCCAAAGCACAACAACTTTCAAATCGGGCACAAGTTCCAATAGCTAGAGTCAAAGAGACGACGGAGGGAACAAATGGACATTAGTTCCCCTGCTAACAGTAAAGTCGCTGCAACTGTTCCTCTGCACACACGCAACAGTGTGAACAATGCAGCAGTCACTTTATGGAGCATGCCTTGTACCGGATATTTGCTTGCATCATCCAAGTGACATCTCTTGGATATTATTAACATGAAGCAATGAAGAAAACATACACTTGCACATTCGAGAATTAATCAAATTTCCTTTCAAGTGTATTGACATCTTGCAAGTGACTTCCAGACTTCAAGAACAAAGAACAACATAACGAAGGACATGTTTCCAACATTGTGTTATTATATGTCCTTAGTTGTGTTGCACCTTTGTTAAAGTGATTTACTTGTAATTCCTACTTAACTTAGCTAGAAGCATTGTGTAGGAAATCATTTGTAAAACCATAAACCTTGTGTTTGTGTCTTGGCTAGAGTTAGTTAAGTTGTGAGCTTTGTAGTAGAGTTATTACAAAGATGCTTGTAATAGAGTTATTACAAGTGAGTGAGGGATCAAAAGTTTAATTCCAAGGTTACAATATGTTGTAATCTAAAAGTTGCTCGGTTAGTGAAATTGAAATCCTACGAGTGTAGGTCGTGATTTTTAATCCCATGAGCTGAGAGTTTTCCACGTAAAACTCTGTTGTATCATTTACTTATCTCTTATTGTGTGTATTCTGTGGGAACTGATAGAGAACCAATTACTCTATACAGTTTGGTGACCCTAAGTTTCTATCAAGTAGTCATGTCACGCCATACTATTAAAAGAAATAGAAACTATACAGATAGAACAAGAGGCATTATTTGATCCAATGCTACATGCGTTAATTGAAAATCATTTATTGCTGACATGCCTAGAAACTACAACAGACTAAAACTTTAGCCAGAGAACTGATCAGTCACAAAGACAATCTTGCAAAGATCATAACAGTGTATGTTATGCCATCGATGAAGCTTCAGAAACATACATCAAAAGTTAAACTCTCAATTCATATCATAAATTTAATTTATTACTACATCGCTATCATTAGATCCTATAGTGCAACAATGCAGAAGTTCCACCTAGACCTTTTCTGCGGAAGTAATCAGCATAGTCTTTCACACGGGTTGTGCGATATTTTGGAGGATTTTCTTCTGACAACAATTCCTTAATTAGTCCATAAAGCTTGAGAGTTGGAACTAAACCAGTATAGAAGAAGCTTGCAACTGATACTCTTGGACCAACTTTATTTTCCAATACTCTATGCTCAACACTTAGGTACTTGTCATTTGATATGAGCTGGAATAAAACACCAGAATAATGACAATTGGTATAAGTACCAAACTGAAGGAGAGTGTTGGAGTAACACTAAAGTTGTCTCAGTATGATCTATAGGTCACGGGTTTGAGCCGTGGAAGCAGCCAATAATGCTTGCATTAGGGTCGGCTGTCTACATCATACCCCTTGGGGTGCGGCCCTTCCCTGAACCCTACGTGAATGCGGGATGCCTTGTGCACCGGGATGCCCTTTGTATAAGTACCAAACTAGGTGTTATGTTCATTATAATTGAATAGATCTAAGATTAGAAAAAAATGAATATATAATACGAGCCTGTAGAAGATCTCTAATGTTCACCACAAGAGCACCAGGTGTAGGAGTGTTTACCCGAAAAACGGATAGAGTTGAATTTGTACGTAGTTCTAAAGGTATGTAGTATAACTCGACACAAATCGTAAGAGTAAATAAGAATATCGAATATTGACTGTAAAGATGAAAAATAAGCAAAGTTGAAAAGAGGATGATTTATGGGTTAAGCAAGATGAATCAATCTTATGAAGCTAAAAAAGGATAATTCTTCAATATGGGAGTGTATGATATCTGAGTTACAATGTATGCAAAAACTTCCTCCTTTACAGAAATATGGTCATCCCTCTTATAGTAGAGGGATCATACTTTAGATATAATTAAAAATAAATAGTGGGGAACCCATGATACATCAGCTTTTATTTAATTTTCGCTCAGATTCTTTCTCTTAGTACGGTTGTAACGGCTCTTGTCTACGAGCTCGATCTTGATCAGACTCGGTATTGGTCGGTTTTCAATTTTAGAGCTCGATGCGGGTTTGAGCTCGATGTTGACTCGGGCCCAATATTAGGCCGGTATTGATTGGCTTTTGGCCCTTAAGCTCGATTCCACTGCTTCTCATCATAGTTCGATTTGGACCCGAGATCGATAATGACTTTGAGCTCGGTATTTGAGTTGTCCCTGAAACTTGAAGCTCGTTTGTGTCTTCTCCGGATCCCATCTAGATATTATGAAGACTTTTTTCGGTCCATCTCTATCAGTCGTACGAAGGCCAAAATCAATTTCGACCGTATACAAATAGTCTCCTCGTTTCTCGAAAAGGATGTGGCAAGAAACGATATGATTTTACAACAGCTCGATTGGATGTACACAGAATTTTGCATCGAGTCCGACCATGACGTACGTGATAGTTGTCCCGTCGGTTCAGTTTACCAAGGTATTTAATGTGTGTCAGACGTTGGTCGGCCACCACTGATATTGAATCGCCATCGCTCAATCTATAAATAACCCCTCTTTTTACTATTTATCACTTTTACATCTTCAATCTTCAATCTCCAAATTTTCCAAGTTCTTTCTCGCATCTTCTGAGTTCATCTGTAAATCTGTGATTTTTCTGAAAATATCTTTCTTATGTGATTTTTACTGAAAAATCTTTCTTCAAAACACCACATCTTTGTCATCTCCTTCTATTTTCCATTTCTAAATCAAAAATGGCGAAAACATCTAAAACCATTTCTCAATGAGAAAAAGCTTCTTCTTCACAACCTACCGTCGACAAAACACCGATGGAGCCACGGCCTGAGGAGTATGTTCCTGGGGGGTGTGTTCTTACCTCTGATTTTAAGGTCGATAAAGACTTGTCGGTTCCCGGTCGATGCGAGCCAATATCGAGGTATATGTGCTCGATAACCGAGAGGCATATCGAGCAGCTGAGGAAAGACTGTAACTGGGAGAAAATAGAAGTGATAATCCCGGCTCCCAAAGAAAATATCACCACTTATGTGAAAGGGTTTTTAAGTGTGTATACTTACCCTTTCACATTGGGCCCCCTCGACCTTGTTGTCATCGATTTTTGCCGTCAATATCGGGTAACCCTAGGACAAATCCATCCTTCGTTTTGGCGGATCGTTATTCTGATCCGTTTCTTCGTGAACAAGATCGAGGGGATGCCTTTCACCCTTGACCACCTTATTTGATTGTACAGCCCCCGCCTCTTTCGAGGCGGGTTAATAAAACTTCAGCGCCAGGCCTCCAAGGTTTTGTTCTCGAGTATAGACGAGGACAAGGATCAAGGTTGGATGGGTAGGTTCGTTCGAGTGAAGACTTCGGACCTAATACCGGCCGAGAAGATTCCATTTCCCGAGAAGTGAAACATGAAGCGTAAGTGTAACTCTGTCATTATCTCCAATTGTTTTGTTCCTTCGTCTCTTTCTCACAGATATCTCCCTTTGTGATGCAGCGGTTCCTTGGATGCCCGGTGCAGTTCCTGACCTTAAGAACTAGGTACGGGGCCTGGCTTCGACCTCTACATACGTCGAGCGCTCATGGCGTGATTTGTCAAAGGGCCGATGGGAGGCCAAAAATCATGGTAAGCCTTTTTTCTTGTATCTTTGATAGTTCGAACGAAGCGTTTTCCATATACGTAGTCAATTTTCTTATGTGTAGGCCTGGGCAAATATGCGGTTTTGAGGCCCCTGTCCGACGAGGAAGAGGCTTCGGCCTTTGTTCCAAAATCGGTGCATGAATAATAAAAGAAAAAGGGCCTCTGGTTCCGAAGATCCAAAATCGAAGACGAGGATGGCTCGTAAGTCGAGAAAGGATATCATTCCTTTGACCGAAGAATCAGTTTGGCGTCTAAGGGATAAAGATAAGGAAGAAGAAGATGACGGGTCTGTACTGGTGGCCCGAGTGAAGAAAACCATTGATGCCTCAAATGCAGCTGGATCGATGGTGGTTCGTGCGTCTCCGCCTCGAACTGAGGTGGTATTGGAGAAGGATTCGGGAAAAGTCCCCGAGTTAATGGAGGTCGAGGATGCCTCCCACCGAAGTCGACAACCGGTGGGTATCCGAAAGGGCCGATCCCGAGGCTCTCCAAACCGAGGAGAACGCCCCAAGCGAGTCGCCTGGGGCAATAGTAATCGGAGACTCGGCCACTCTCTCTACTTTCTCCGAAGGGGCGATTCGAGAAGCCCAAGCTTTGGGGGCCCTCGAGATAAACCGATCTCATGAAGGGGAGGACCTCTTCTGTGATTTGTTTACTGGTGTCGAGGATGTTGATGGCCCTAGTGATGTGTCGACCCTTTTCTGTGAAGTGCAACAAGCTCTAAATCGGGTAAGTCCTAATTCCCTTTCTTGATATCACTTTTATGTTTGCTATTCTTTTCTAACTTCTTTTCTTCTTCTTCGTAGGCCACAGCGGTTTATCAAGAAGCATGTTCTCGGTCTCGAGCAAAGCTGCATCGGTTCGAGGCCGACCTCCGACAGGTCACGTAGGAGAAGGATGCCCTTAGACTCCTTTCCGGGCAAATGGAAGAAGATCAAGGGCCTTCGAGCGGAGTTAGCCAAGGCTCATCAAGACCAGACCGACCTGACTGAGCAGGTAATGACAATCTTGAAAACGCATGGGCTTGATTCAGGATCGGAGGCTAATATTTCGATCTCACAACTGCAGCAGATGCTCGAGATAATCGGGCAACTTCGTGAGGAGGTTGATATAATAAGGGCGGAGACCATGGGATGGAAAGATTGCATGGACCGCCTTGCTGCAGAAAAGGAAACTATTCGGGCCCAATTATTATCGACCGAAAGTCAAATTCGAGGTCTAAAGGAGAAGAGCTTGGTTCAAGCAAGGAAAATAGAGGATCTCGAGGCTCGGTTGTCCTTCGAACTTGCTAAGGCCAAATCTGATGCCAAAAAAGCAAAGGCTAATGCGGATGCATTTGTGGCCATCTATCGGGCCGATGCTGAAGCTGCTCAGGTACAGGCAAGAAAGGCAGCCGAGACTGCTAACACTCGAGCACATTAGGTTGATGAACTTACTAAATGCCGATCTCGGAGGGAGACCCTCGAAGAGATCCATGCTCAAGGTTTCGATCTCACCGAAGAAATAAAAAGGGATAAAGAGCTCGAAGTTGATGTTGAAACCTTGTCTTCCGATGATGATGGTGATGATGATGATGATGAGAGCAAGAGTGGGTCCGAGAGCGGGGAGGAGCCCGATGGAGAAAAGACATGCCCTCGGAGATAACCAAGAAACTTAGCCCTTAGTTTCCATTTTATATATATATATATATATATATATATATATATATATATATATATATATATATATATATATATATATATATATATATAGACTTTCCTCTATTTTATTCTCTGCTTTGTGAATATTTTGTTTCATTCATGCCTTATGCAAAGTTTTTCATAAGTTCGAGGCATTAGGCAATTTGATCGAAGTCGGACCTTGTAGTCTTTATAACCGAGTGAGCATTTACTCGAACTAGAATTACAAATATCCCTTAGGCTTAATAATCGAGTGTATTTGCTCGGACTCGGGATTATGTGGCCCATAGGCTTAATAGTCGAGTGAGTAATTCGAACTCGAAGTAATGTAGCATGTAGTCTTAGATGTCGAATGAGTGATTGCTTGAACTCGAAATAAGATTAGCCCTTAGGCTTAGTAGTTGAGTGAGTGATTGCTCGAACTCGAAATGTGTAGCCCGTAGGCTTAATAGTCGAGTGAGTGATTCGAACTCGAAGTAATATAGCCTGTAGGCTTAGAGGTCGAGTGAGTTATTGCTCAAACTCGAAATAAGATTAGCCCTTAGGCTTAGTAATCAAGTGAGTGATTGCTCGAACTCGAAATAAGATTAGCCCTTAGGATTAGTAGTCGAGAGAGTGATTGCTCGAACTCAAAATATTGTAGCACGTAGGCTTAATAGTCGAGTGAGTGATTCGAACTCAAAGTAAGGTAGCCCGTAGGCTTTATAGTCGAGTGAGTGATTTCTCGAACTCGAAGTAGGGTAGCCCATAGGCTTTATAGTCAAGTGAGTGCTTTGCTCGAACTTCAAATAAGAGTAGCACATAGGCTTATTAGTCGAGTGAGTGATTCGAACTCTAAGTAATATAGCATGTAGGCTTAATGGTCGAGTGAGTGCTTGCTTGAACTCGAAGTGATGCGGCCCGTAGGCTTATCAGTCGAGTGAGTGATTCGAACTCGAAGTAATGTAGCTCGTAGGCTTAATGGTCGAGTGAGTGATTGCTCGAACTCGAAGTGATGTGGCCCGTAGGCTTACTAGTCGAGTGATTGATTCGAACTCGAAGTAATGCAGCACGTAGGCTTAGTAGATAGTCTCCGACTGAGAATGGTTGCTCGAACTCGAGTCGGTGTAACCCTTGGGCTTCGTAGATAGTCCCCGATTTATGGGGTAATGGTCGGCCCTTAAGCATGTTTGCATAATAGATCATGAAATAGAGGATAGGTTATGAGGCATGAGATATGGGCAAAGAAGCTTATTTTCATGTCATTATACATGTGTTTATATTTTGTACCAGGGATCGAGCAACCTACACGAGCATGGTTCGTTTTGACCATTTGGCTCTTACAATTTTTCCCATCTGGCTCTTATAATTTTTTCTATCGTAACCCTGTTGTTATGAAGCAACTTTCTTGCATCGAACTTGATATATTTGAGTGTAAGGTAATGCCCCTCAGTATTCGAGGTGGATTGTAAAGAGGCATCGGATACTGTTGAATTGTTCTAAGTTAGCACGATCAATGGTTGCCTCATTAAAAACCTTGCCGAAAAACCTATTTGGGATAAAACCGGTCTAAGGTAAAAAGAGTGCAACGCGTGCTTTCAGACCTAAGGCTTCGTGTTGAATAATCCATACTTGTTCCTGATCGAACTCCTGCAAGGGTTAGTTTCGAAATATAAACGAACATGGGATGGTCGTACCTTAGCAGTAATATCGTTTTAGGTGCGACACATTCCAATTGCTTGGTAGTTGTTTTCCGTTTATAATACCGAGCTTGTAGGATCCTTTATCAACTTTTTCGAGTACCTGATACGGTCCTTCCCAGTTTGGACCCAGTTTTCCTTCATTTGGATTTCGGGTGCTGAGGGTGACTTTTCTTAGTATTAAGTCCCCGATTTTAAAATGGCAAAGATTGGTTTTTTGATTATAGTATCTTTCGATCAGCTGCTTTTGGGAGGCCAATTGGACGAGAGCGGCTTCTCATTTTTCATCCAATAATTCGAGGCTAGTATTCATAGCCTCGTAATTTGACTCTTCTGTTATATATCGAAACCTGGCACTGGGTTCCCCGACTTCGACTAGAATCAAGGCTTCAGAACCATATACTAAGGAGAATGGGGTTGCCCCCGTACTGGATTTTGATGTTGTTCGATATACCCAAAGAACTTCGGGTAGAATTTCTCTCCATTTTCCCTTAGCATCGTTCAACCTTTTCTTTAGGTTTTGAATGATAGTCTTGTTCGTTGATTCTGCCTGTCCGTTCCCACTAGGGTGGTACAGTGTTGATAATATCCTTTTTATTTTGTGGCCTTCGAGGAATTTCTTTACTTTGCTGCCGATAAATTATTTTCCGTTGTCACACACTATTTCGGCGGGTATCCCAAATCGAAATACGATATGATCCCAGATGAAGTTTATAACCTCTTTCTCTCTTACTTTCTCGAACGCCTATGCTTCAACCCATTTAGATAAATAGTCAGTCATAAATAAAATGAACTTAGCTTTACCTGGGACCGATGGCAGAGAGCCGACGATATCCATTCCCCATTTCATGAATGGCCATGGGGATATGACTGAGTGAAGTTGCTCTCCGGGCTGATGGATCATCGGTGCAAACCTTTGACATTTATCATATTTACGAACAAACTCCTTTGCATCTTTATCCATATCGATCCAATAATATCTTGCTCTGATTATTTTTCGGACTAATGAATCGACACTAGAATGATTTCCACAAGTACCCTCGTGAATCTCAAGTAGGATGTAGTCGGTGTCTCATGGTCCTAAGCACACTGCCAATGGTCCATCAAATGTCCTTCGGTATAATTCCCCATCTGCAGTCAATGTGAATCGAGCAGCTTTGGTTCATAGGGCCCTCGAATTTTTAGGGTCCGATGAGAGCTTTCCGTTCTTCAAGTATTCAATATACTTAATCCTCCAATCCCAGGTTAAGCTTGTATAGTTTATCTCGGCATGACCTTCCTCGATCACGGATCTTGAGAGTTGAACGACAGTCCCTGAGCCGATCTCATCTTCCTCGATCGATGACCCCAAATTTGCAAGTGCATCGGCCTCACTGTTTTGTTCTCGAGGTATATGCTGTAAAGTCCATTCTTTAAAACGGTGCAAAGTTATCTGTAGTTTGTCCAAATACCTTTGCATTCTATCCTCTCGAACTTCGAAGGTTTTGTTTACTTGATTTACCACCAGTAAAGAGTCACACTTGGCTTCAATGACTTTTTCTTCCAAGCTTTTAGCTAGTTCGAGACCTGCAATCATGGCCTCATACTCGGCCTCGTTGTTAGTCAACCTAGTAGTTTTGATAGATTGCCTAATAGTGCTACCCGTGGGCGGCTTCAAAATGATGCCTAGCCCGGAACCCTTCATGTTTGAAGCCCTGTCTGTGAAAAGGGTCCATATCCCCGATGATGTACCCGATTTCAACAAGAGTTCCTTTTTAACTTAGAGTATGAGGGTTGGCATGAAATTGGCCATAAAGTCCGCTAAAATTTGAGACTTGATGGTCGTCTAGGGTTGATATTCGATATCGTACCCACTGAGTTCGACGGCCCATTTGGCCAATCGGCCTGATAGTTCGGGCTTGTGCAAAATATTACGTAGTGGGTAAGTGGTTAACACGCATATGAGGAGACATTGAAAGTATGGTCTTAACTTTCTATAGGCGTTTATCAGTGCAAGTGCCAATTTCTCTAAATGTGGATATCTAATTTCTGCTTCCCCTAAGGTTCGACTTACATAATAAATGGAAAATTGCGTACCTTGCACTTCTCGAACTAGGACACCACTTATCGATATTTCTGATACCGCCAAGTACAAGTAAAGTTTCTCATATGCCTTTGGAGTGTGAAGCAGCGGTAGGCTTGATAGGTATCGCTTCAATTCCTCTAATGCATGTTGGCATTTCGGGGTCCAGGCGAAATCGTTCTTCTTTTTGAGTAGAGAGAAAAATCGGTGGCTTCGATCTGATGACTTCAAAATGAATCGGCCTAAAACATATATCATTCCGGTTAGCATCTGTACGACTTTTACATTGTCTACGATGGTGATGTCTTCGATGGCCTTGATTTTATCGGGGTTGATCTCGATCCCCCGATTTGATACCATGAAGTCAAGGAACTTGCCTGAACCGACCCCGAAAGCACATTTTTCGGGGTTGAGCTTCATGTTGTATTTTCTTAAAATCTCGAATGTTTCCTGCAAATGAGCTAAATGGTCCTATGCGCACACGGACTTAACTAGTATGTCATCAATATAAACTTCCATTAATTTACCTATTTGTTCCTCGAATATTTTATTTACTAGGCATTGGTAAGTAGCTCCTACATTTTTAACCCGAAGGGCATTACATTATAACAATAGGCTCCATACTTGGTGATAAATGAAGTCTTTTCTCGGTCCTCCGGGTTCATTTGGATTTAATTGTACCCGGAATAGGCATCGAGAAAAGTAAGGATCTTGTGGCCGGTCGTGGCATCGATCATGCGATCGATGTTAGGCAGTGGAAAAAAATCTTTGGGGCACGCCTTGTTTAAATCCTTATAGTCTACACACATTCTAGGTTTGTTCCCTTTTTTAGGAACTACGACTACATTGGCTAAACATTCGGGATATTTCACCTCCCGAATGGACCCTATTTTGAAAAGTTTAGTTACCTCATCTTTTATGAATGCGTGCTTTATCTCGGACTGGGGTCTCCTCTTTTGCTTCACCGGTTTGAACCCGGGTCCAGGCTCAGCCGATGCGTCGTTATCTCCGGTGGGATCCATGTCATGTCTAAATGGGACTAAGGAAAACAATCTATGTTATCAATAAGGAATTGAATAAGCCTCTTCCTGAGTTCGGGGGTTAATCTCGTTCTCAGGTATACCTTTCGCTCGGGCCGGTACTTGATCAATATAACATATTACAGCTCTTCGACCATTGATTTGGTGGCGTCGGAATCTTCGGGAACAATAAAAGTTCGAGGGGTCAGAATGTCCTCCTCTTCTTCTCCTATCTCCTGCTTTCCCGATTCGGTCGAAGCTGATGGTTGTGATTGCTATTTGACTTCCTCTTTTCCTTTGATTCTCGACCTTTCCGAGGTTGATAGTGTCGATATCGGTGTTACCTCGTCGACTGCAAACATTTTTTTTGCAGCGTGTTATTCCCCGTATATTGTTTTTACACCGTCCGACGTCGGGAATTTCATCATTTGGTGGAGGGTCGAAGGGACTGCTCTCATATTGTAGATCCAAGGTCTTCCGAGCAGGGCATTATATCTCATGTCACCTTCGATTACGTGGAATTTGGTGTATTGAATTGTTCCAGCAATGTTCACCGGTAGAATAATCTCTCCTTTAGTTATTTCACTGGCCATATTGAAGCCGTTTAAAACCCGAGCTGCGGGTACGATTTGATTCTGTAGGCCGAGCTATTCTACGACCCTCAATCGGATGATATTCGCCGAACTACTTGGATCAATTAAAACACGCTTAACTTGAACTTTACTTAATAATATAGAAATTACCAGAGCGTCATTGTGGGGCTGAGAAATGCCTTCTACTTCTTCGTTGTTGAATGACAAAGTGCCTTCGGGCACATAGTCTCAGGTTCATTTTTCCCTAGTGACTGATACCTTAGTGTGTTTGAACATGGGTCCCTGTGGAACGTCGATCCCACTGACGATCATATGAATGACATGTTGGGGTTCCTCCTGTTCATTTTTCCTGTTGGTGTCTCTTTCTCTGAAATGATTCTTGGCTCGATCGCTGAGGAACTCTCGAAGGTGACCCTCGTTGAATAGACGGACTACCTCCTCCCTTAATTTTTTGCAATCCTCGGTCTTGTGACCATGCGTGCCATGATACCTGCATATCAAATTTGGGTTTCTTTGGGAAGGATTAGTCTGTATGGTTCTGGGCCACCTAGTATCTTTGATCCTTCCGATTGACGATATAATGCCCGATGTATCGATGCTAAAGATATATTCCGATAACTTAGGTGCCTCTGTGGGATCGGCATACTTGTCAAAACCACTTTTGCTCATAAGTCCCCGAGAATTCTGTCCTTGATCACTTCTTCGATTGTTCAGGGCAGAATTGCGCCCTGAACCATTATTCCTTCGATCTGCGGTATATGGTTAATATCGATCTCTATTCGACCTTCGCTCCCTGTCGATGTCCCTCTGGTTCTTAACTACCGACCTGTTTGGATGTACTGAACTAGAGGGGGCTCTTAGTTGATCGTCCTCGACCCTGATCTTCGACTGATATCGATTGTGCACATCTGCCCAGGTCACAACCGGATTCTCGATCAAACTTTGTTTTAACTGACGTGATGCTATCGAACTCCGCTTGTTCAACCCTTAGGTGAAAGCTTGAACGGCCTAATCATATATGACCAGTGGCAATTCCATGCGTTCTATTTGAAATCGGGACACGAACTCCCTCAACATTTTATAATCCCTTTGTCTTACCTTAAAAATATCTGATTTTCTCGTTGCGACCTTTATGGACCTTGTGTGTGCCTTTATGAAAGAATCTGCTAACATGGCGAATGAGTCGATGAAATTTGGTGGCAAGTTGTGATACCAAATCATTGGTCCCTTTGAAAGGGTTTCTCCGAATTTTTTCAATAGCATAGATTCGATTTCGTCATCTTCTAAATCGTTACCCTTTATGACGTGTTCGTTAGGGTCGGTCATCCCATTATATTTAGGAATCTCGGGCATGCGGAATTTCTTAGGGGTCGGTTTTGGAGCTGCACTCGGGGAAAAAGGCTTTTGCACGAATTTTTTGGAATCCAACCTTTTCAACACTGGTGGTGCCCCCGGGATTTGATAGATCCTTGAGTTATATGTTTCCATTTTTTTAATCGTTTGCTTCAATTTGTTTTGTGAGTTCCTCGAGTATCTTAGCAATTTCGGGATTAGTCCCTGATTCTTGCTCATTTGACCTTACTATAACTGGCTCCGTTCTGTGGGTGATTTCTCGGGGTGGACTGGGCTCCGGTCTGCTTGGTACCTGGGTTTGACTCTGCAACTGAGCTATCGCTACTTGTTGAGCTTGCAACATTTCAAAAATCATACGCAAGCTGATTCTATTTTCCTCAACGTTATGAGTTTCTCGAGCTGCAGATCGAGTACCACCATGAATGTTATTTTCAGGTTCAGAATGTAGGTTTGCCTCAATGGACACATGCGAATTAACGTCTAATGGTACTTCGACTCGAGCTCCAACGGCGTCGACAAGTGGCATTCCGGCCCTAGCCATCAAGTTGTTGTTCTCACCTTGAAGGTCAGCTTCGTTGTCGATATGTAAGGCCATTTAATTGAGAACTCGTCGTTGCTAATCCGAAATCAAAGATACTTCCGAAAACAAGCGTAAAATAGTGTGTTTTTGCAGATTCTTATCAAATAATCACTATTATACTTAGCCCCACGGTGAGCGCCAAACGGTTTACCCGAAAAATGGATAGAGTTAAATTTATTCGTAGTTCTAAGGGTATGTAGTATAACTCGACACAAATCGTAAGAGTAAATAAGAATATCGAATATTGACTGTAAAGATGAAAAATAAGCAAAGTTGAAAAGAGGATAATTTATGGGTTAAGCAAGATGAATCAATCTTATGAAGCTAAAAAAGGATAATTCTTCAATATGGGAGTGGATGATATCGGAGGCACAATGTATGTGAAAACTTCCTCCTTTACAGAAATATGGCCATCCCTCTTATAGTGGAGGGATCCTACTTTAGATATAATTAAAAATACATAGTGGAGAACCCATGATAAATCAGTTTTTCCTTAATTCCCGCTGAGATTCTTTTCCTTAGTGCGGTTATAACGGCTCTTGTCTACGAGCTTGATCTTGATCGGACTCGGTATTGATCGGTTTTCAGTTTTAGAGCTCGATGCGGGTTTGAGCTCGATGTTGACTTGGGGCCTAGTATTAGGCCGGTATTGGTTGGCCTTTGGCCCTTAAGCTCGATTCCACCGATTCTCATCATAGTTCGATTTGGACCCGAGCTCGATAATGACTTCGAGCTCGCTATTTAACCTGTCCCTGAAACTCGAAGCTCGTGCGTTCTCCGGATCCCATCTCGATATTATGAAGACTTTCTTCGTTCCATCTCGATCAGTCGTACGAAGGCCGAAATCAATTTCGACTGTATACAAGGCGGAACATTAACCCTACATTATGAAGGAAAGCTACATACGAGTCGGCAATGAAAGCTACTTGATTCTATCTCAAGATCGTAGAAACTCTGATAACAATATGTAGGAAAAATATTTTATTATAAATCTCTAAAAGCTCTCTATAATTTTCTCAAATCTCCACACATCAATACTCCTATTTATAATAGTACGAAACTTATTTTAACTACAAATAGGAAAGTCCATTACTATATTAATTCTGACTAAAAATTCTATTTAGACGTGAATTAAATAAACTACTAGTAAATATCAGATCCTAAACGATTAAGATTTCTACTACAACTTTAAATTAGTTTTTCAATATTTTGCCTTAAGAGTTCAACTTGTGATGGACCTTTTGAATACTAATTCCAAAGTTTATCTGCATGTTTAAGCTTTTATCAGTAAACTTGAATATATATTTTTTTTTAAAAAGAGACAAATCAACAAAGAATTTGAGTTGATTTGAGAATTAAGAAATACAAAGAAAAATAAATTGTGTAAAACCTAAAAATAGAAAAATAAAGGGCTAAGCAGCTTAAAGATTTAATTATGTGAGCGTGAATTTAAAAGGAATATACGGATGCTCTGTAAAGAGAGTTAAGAGGTATTATAAATGTGCTAGGCCTTTTTAGATTTGGCCGTTTGGCACCCCTTCAAATACTGAGTTTCTTTTTTTAATTATCATAAAGTCTAGTATCATTGACCCGACGTTTGCGAATATACTCAATAGCCAGACATACGGCACACATTAGCTAACGCCGCCTGCCGGCAACGAAAGCTATTTGATTCTCTCCCAAAATCGTAGAAGTTCTGATGCCAATATGAAACAGAATATGAAAGAAAAATATTTTATTATAAATCTCTAAAAGCTCTCTGCAATTTTCTCAAATCTCCACATATCAATACTCCTATCTATAATAGTACAAAACCTATTTTAATTATAAATAGAAAAGTCTATTCCTATATTAATTCTGACTACAAATCCTATTTAGACATTAATTAAATAAACTAACAAATATCAAATCCTAAACGATTAATGTTTCTACTACAACTTTAAATTATTTTTCTAACATTTTCCCTTAAGAGTTCAACCCGAGATGGACCTTTTGTATACTAATTCTAAAGTTTATCTGCATGCTTAAGCTTTTATCAGTAAACTTGAATATTAAAAGAAAGACAAATGAACAAAGAATTTGAGTTGATTCGAGAATTAAAAAATACAAAGAAAAATAAATTGTGTAAAGCCTAGAAAGAGAAAAATAGAGGGCTAAGCAGCTTAAAGATTTAATTATGTAAGCGTGAATTTAGAGGGAAGCTATGACTGTTCTTTAGTGAGAGTTAAGAGGCATTATAAATGTGCTAGGCCTTTTTAGATTTCGCCGTTTGGCAATTGGCACCCCTTCAAATATAGAGTTTCTTTTTTTAATTATCATAAAGGCTAGTTATCAATCCACATAAATAACATTGATTATTGGAAAGTAACAGAAAAGTTTACTGGAGGGTTTTTTTTAAAGAGAAGATGATCCTCTATAACCACTCAAAATTTTAATAGCTCATATTTTTTCCTATTGATGCAAAATGTCCCTCCGACTCAAACTAAGGGTGGCATGTGGACCGGGTCCGGTCCTAAATGGGCCGATCCTAAGCGGTCCTGAATTTCGCGGGCTTCTTGTTGGAATCGGATTAGGACCACGAAATAACGGTTTCGGGCCTAAGCGGGCCCAAGCAGGCCTAAGCGGGCCCAACAGATACTTTCTATTTTTTAATTTTTTTTTTATAGAAGTTAGAGAAAAAAAATGGTAATAAAAATATCTAAGGCAATTCCTTGTAAATTATATTATAGAATTGTCACCTAAATTTTTTAATTCAAATTTAAAGACAAAAATATTGTAAACAGATATTCAAAGCAATGCGTTATAATATATATATATCTTAACATGTATATATAGCTATAAAAGTTTGGGGTTAAAATAAAGTTGGGGGATTAAATGGCTATTTTATAAATAGTCAACGACTATTTTGGCAGGTAAAACGGCCATATTTTAAATGCCATAACGGCTATAATGTGGCAGATTTTTTTTAAAAAAATTAGCAGTTGGGCCCGGATAGGCCCTTTTAGGACCTCTTGAACCGGCCCACTTCCCAGTCGGTTCCGGTCCCAACCGGTCCCAGTCTCGCGGGCCTCGCCTATGGGACTGACCCACTACCCAGCCCACCTCCCCACGGTCCCGGTCCTATCAAGTTAGGACCGTTTAGGTCCACCGCCCATTTGGGCTTGCAGTCTTGGGTCGGGCTCGGTCCTAACCGGCCCACATGCCACCCTTAACTCAAACATATTACATTTAATAGTCCGAAATATCTATTTTGTATATTTTTTGTATAGTGACACAGTCTATTTTGTATATTTTTTGTATAGTGACAGTCTATTTTGTATATTATTTGTATATTGACAGTCTATTTAGTATATATTTTATATAGTGACAGTCTATTTTGTCTATATTTTATATCCCGGGCACTTTTATCTATCCAACGTATATAAATTTTTTATATAATGTATAAAAGTGTATATATTATTCTTTTACCTTAACCTTATATATCCGACGTGTATAGACTATTTTGTATAGTAATTAATAATCAGTGTCATGTGTTCCCTTGCAATAAAACCACCTAATTGTTTGCCACATATGTTAGATATATTCGTCAAAATCTCTGCAATTGCACTTTGTGTGACCTGGCCTCACTTTTATTTGCAATCCTTCTGCGGAGGATTATTTTGCTAGTAGACATCCAGATATTTCCGGACTTCAAAGTATGAAAAGAAGATTAATGATTTACTAGAGTACTTTTTCGTACTTTATTAGTAGGTTTAGTTGATTTTTTCAGTAGTAGTTTAATTATTACTAGTACGTTAGGATTCTAAAATATTTTATTTTATTTCAGCATTCGAATTGTGTAAGAGTTATAATTAGTTCCCTTTCTTACAAGTTGATGTTTTGAGGCTAGAGTACTTATGTAATAGTCAAATTTTACTATAGTTGGTTACAAAAATTTAGTTTTGTTATTTGGAATAATATTATTAGCAAAAGGCGTACATAATTTACTATAATCTGTTATATTATAAAGATTGTGTAGCAAATTAATTAAATTGAATGTATGTCCAATATATAACATAAATCTTTCTCCAAAGTATCTGCAATGGAGAATGTGAATTTGGAAGAATATTTCTTCAATGTATTATGAGCAGGAAAACTATTTTTTGGTTAGCATATATTATTTGTTTTTGGCTACAAATTGTAATGTAAAACTATGGGCCATCAACTGATATATGTTTTGGCCGAGTGACCACTTATGTCAGAAGCTCTTTTTTTAATGGTAAAGAACAAAAGGGCCAATCAATTTTTAAGAAATATTTTAGTAATTTAATTGTTAGGTTGAAACTCCATACTTATAACAAAGTATGATGACAAGGAAGAGTTCGTCCGTATCATAGTTTAAAACTAATACCGTCCAATCACATGCACATTATATTTAAATATTTTTCGTGTACGAGGGTCAATTGACAAATTTTCGATGTGAATTTGAACATGAAATTTTTAATTTTTTTGAAATAAAATTTACATATTTAAAAATTATATAAAAAAATACTACATGTAACAAGAGTTAACAATTCAAAATATTTTTAAAACTCTTTGTAACAAACATCGTCAACTCCCCAAATAAGTGAAACAAAGAGAGTATTTTTTTTTCTTTTGGTTACTATCTTTCTGGCCTATTTGTTGTTATTACTTGTTTTCACTATTATTATTTTTTTCTTGAATCAAGGGTCTATCAGCAATAATATTTCTATCTTCTTATGATAGGGATAAGGTTTGCATACACAATATCTTCCCCTTTACATATTGTTGTTGTGGTTGTGAAGGGGGTATTTTTTTATTTTTTTTAAAGGTCAAAGTTGCATAGGGTTGGGGTTCAACGTTAAATTAAATTAGATGAGGTAGGTAAGATAAGGTACTATACCTCCCTTCTTCGTGTACTTATAATTATATAGATATTATTAACACAAAGGTAGGAGCTAATGTCTAATCGCCGTCGTCACAAAGTGAATTATACTTAAGGATTAAGTGCTACGTGTCAAGCAATTTAGGCTGCTGGATAATTTCACCACTAGCACTACCAATGAAAGAGAGAAAAGAATAGAAAAATAAAACAAGTGGTAATAAATTAGACGATATTGTGGTGGCTTGTTAAAGGAAGAGAAAAAAGAAAAGAAAAAACAAACAGAATAAGAAAACAAATACTTTCATCCTTTGGATAGGCACTGGGGGCTAGTGGTTTGGTTTAAGTTGGTATGATATTGAAAAAAAACTCGATCATAATAGGTTTGATTTGGTATGAAATAAAAAAAGTCAAATCGAAACCAAACCAACCCGACATTACATATTTTAAAATATTAGATAGATAAAAATATTTATTAGAATGTAAGTTATAAATATTTCTTAATTGTTTTATAGTTTCTGTATTTAGCATAATATTTTAAGTTGGTTTTATAGCCCATGTAAGTCCTTGTTTGGGTTTTTTACACACTTGATTCTTTTTTAACTATTATTTAAAAAAAATAGCATCATTTATTGTTTATTCCATAAAGAGCACTTTTTTTTCATTATTAGCATATTACATAAATTAAACCCAACATTCATCTTCTTCACTCCATTTTTTAAAATCTGATGCATATGTGAATGCCACCTAAATTTAAGATGTATTGATTTATACGTCTTTTATACTTTGTATATCAAGTATCACTTTAATTCAAAATATATTTTTAGGTATATAATTTTTGTATATTTATTTGTGAAGTGTCATCTTATTTTAAGATGTATTTTTAATGTATATTTCAAATATATTTTATATGTCAAGTGTCATTTTAATTCAAGATGTTTGTTTTATATATATATATATTTTTTGTATATTTATATGCCATCTTAATTAAACTTAAGATATATTTTTTATGTATATTTCACATGTCTAAGTGTCATCTTAATTGAAGATGTATTTTTTATTTATATTTTTTTGTATATTTTATGTGTTAATTCAATATATATATATATATATATATATATATATATATATATATATATATATATATATATATATATATATATATATATATATATATATATATATATATATATATATATATATATATATATATATATATATATATATTTTATATGTGTTAATTCAATGTATATTTTTTATATATAAGTTTTGTATATATTAACATATACTATTATCGAAATAAGATCTTTATGTTAAGAAAGGAAGAAAGAGGAAAGAGAAAAACTTAAGAAAGTTAAAAAGAAAACGAATGGAACAAATTTAGAAAATATATTGGTTTCGGCAGAAAATAAAATTAAGAAGATGAAGAAAAAGAAGGTAAGCTAATAGATAAAGAGAAGAAAAGAAAGACATGATTTTTGTACAAAGAATTATTGACTTTCCACTTCAAATTGCTTATGTTTAGGGATTAGTAATTAATATTCCTATTTTAATCGAACTGTGTGCTACAAATATAAATATTTTCCAATCACTTAAGAAAGATAATTAAAAAGAAAACGAATAGAACAAATTTAGAAAATATATTGGCGTCGGCAGAAAATAAAATTAAGAAGATGAAGAAAAAGAAGGAAAGCTAATAGATAAAGAGAGAAAAAAAAGCATGATTTTTGTACAAAGAATTATTGACTTTCCATTCAAATTGCTTATGTTTAGAGATTAATAATCAATATTCCTATTTTAATGGAACTGTGTGCTACAAATATAAATATTTTCCTGCCACAACTGTAATTTGGATTTCATGCTACGAATTTGTTATATTTTTTTTAAATTGTGACAGTTATGTAAAGTTTCCTTTTTTTTTTGTCTCGCCCATAAAAGTATTTTGAGCCCAAACTAAAAACTAGTTCTAAAGCAGAACTAGGCTAGTTCTAAAAGACTAAAACAATCGAAATCATTTTGCCTCTTCTCCAAAGGCAAGAAACCATACGTTCCATTAGAGCAAAAACCCCAATTAGCTCAAACCCTATCAACTTCTTAGAGTATAATATATATTTTTTTGTTTATTTTTTAGGACTCTTGACTGTAATGTCTACTTGTAAAAAGTTGGTGATAATTCTTATGCAGAGTGCAATATGATATGCATTTTATCTTTTTGATGTTTTTGCGTTGGCAGAAGAAATATTATTTGAAAAGTTCAATTACTATAGTTACATGGTTGTGTAAATTGTGACTATTTCACTGTCTCCGAATGCGATTGCAATGGACACTACTAAACATGAGAAAGTAAGGAGAATTGAGTAGGGATGGTTGATTAAAGTTTCCATTAGTTTTGTAGAACTGAAATTGGAACCATACAACCTATTGACTAACATATTTGAGGTCAACGCTAAAAAATAAAAAAAATAAAAACACGGTTATTATTGGTAAAATCGTATTTAGGACTAAAGAAATATTTGGACCACAAATTTATTGGAAAAAAAGTTCGAAGAACCCGAGAAAAATCGAGATTGAAAAAACCGACTTTTGTTGGTTTGATTTGGTCTATAAATTTAATAACCTGATACAATTGGTTTGGTTTGGTAATTGTAAAATTCGGATCAATGACCCGCCTAAAGTTACTTGGACTGAGATGAGCTAGGTCAAGATGGACTAAAATTTGGGTCATAACTCAATCTGCCCAACTCTTATCAAGCTTTAATTAATGTGTGTTATTTTCTTATTAATTGTTTAATTATCCAATAAGAATTTTTTTTTTATGGTCATATATAATATATCAAATAAAAAAAGAATTATTTTAAGATATTTTAGCAAAATTACTCATGTATCAATATGGAATAAAAATCAGCCCAATTTTAAATGGGATGGGTCAAGATGGGGTGAATTCAATGGGCGGGTCAATAACTAGCCCAACCTTGAATGGATTGGACGAGTCATTTGGGCTTGGGCCAAATTTGACAGCCCGACACGATACTTTGGGGGATGATCTTCTGATAACATTTTGTAGTTGGTCCATAATCTTGGAATTGCAAGATGGACCTATATCTAGTCTTGGACCAACACTATTTGCCAATAATCTGTGCTCCAAACTAGTTTCCATTATACTCATTAGCAGTAGACAAAAAAGACTTGGCATAACAGTGCATGTTTCAATATTTTTGAAGCTTCAGCATGTGATACATCAGAAAAATCCTCTGCTATCATCAGAAATTCAATTATTAACTATGATTAGATCTTGTAATGCAACAATGCAGAAGTTCCATCTAGACCTTTTTGACGAAAGTAATCAGTGTAGTCTTTCACTGTAGTTGCACGATATTTTGGAGGATTATCTTCTGACAATAATTCGGTAATTGGTCCATAAAGCCTAGAAGATGGTTATGGACCGGTGTAGAAGAAGCATGCAACTGATATTCTTGGTCCAACTTTGTTTGCCAATACTATGTGCTCAACACTTATGTACTTATCATTTGATATGAGCTGAAAAACCACCAACAATAAGCCCAATTAGTTTCAGTGCCAAATAGCAACGAAGCTAGAAATTTTGCAAAAGGTGTTCGAGGTTTAATATATATTTATTAATATACTAGCCTGTAGAAGATCTCCAATGTTCACGACAAGAGCACCGGGTGTAGGAGGAACATCAACCCTCAGAATGTTTATTGGTGCCTATCGTTAGTCCTGGCTGAGGGCATGCTGGATAGTAATGTCCCAAAATACCGAGCAATTTCAGAGCAATCCATATTTTTGAGATGACAACGATCGAGACCAAGACCTTCTGATAATAGTTCAAGTAAGGAGCAGCCTAATTTCATTACATGCTTAGAATAGTCCAGTAGTATTTCCCTGCAGCAATTTCAGTAAAATTAGTGAAACAGCACATATCAATATTTACAAAATAGAAATTATATGCTCATTTGGCTCTCAGGGACCAGACTTCTAGTTAAACTTTCTTAGTTTCCCAACAGTATCCATAAAAAAACTCACATTAAGCATAAATTAATTGCAAGGAATCACATAACAATGCCAAAATTTTCATGGTTTATTCTTAACTTTTGTGGAAGGAGAGTATTGAAGTAACGGTACAGTTGTCTCCGTGTGACCTATAGGTCACGGGTTCGAGCCGTGGAAGCAGTCATTACTGCTTACATTAGGGTAGATTGTCTACGTCACACTCGTTGGGTTGCGACCCTTCCCTGGACCCTGCGTGATGCCTTGTGCACCGGGCTGCCTTTTTCTTATTCTTGACTTTTGTCAAAACAGAAAACACAGTTTTTAGCATAAACTAATTTCAAGGAAGCACATAGCAATGCCAACATTTTCTTGGTTTATTTCTTGATTTGTGTCAGAACAGAACACATATTTTGTTACTAGGTAAAGAACTGAAATAGTTTCGTTTTCTAAGTCATGCTCAGAACATACCTGTTTGCTGTTGGCAATTCTTCTGGACTAGGAGGAGTAGGAGCCATCAAACAGAAAAGTGAGTCCCTCCAATTTGCTGCTGGAACAGAAGGACTATACAAATCAAAATTACTAGTATAAATCACCTTTTTCGGACCATCTCGAGTGTAATACTGTTTCTTAACATCAATATCTTGCTCAAAAAATCGTCGTGTTCCTTGCAACATTTCTTCCAGGACGGATATTTGAATGCCATGATTAACCACTTGGAAGAAACCCCATGTCTCCGATGCATCTCGTACTTTTTCCACAATCTCTTTATGCTTTATTGGATCTTCATCAATTCCTTCAAGATCTATAACTGGAAAAATGCACTGTGTTTCACAGGTTTCCGAGGAGTCTGTCCTGTTTTTTGGTGGTAAAATGAATATTTGAGGCACCTCAGTAATTCCAGCATCAACAAGTCCTTTGACACCAGCCTTTGTATCATCAAAGGCTTTTAACTCACTCATTTTGTCATAACTTTTCTGGATTTTGGCCTGAATATCATCAGTACTAGAGACTACCACCTTCTTTGCTAGGATACAACAACAACAACAAACCCAGTGTAATCCTACAAGTAGGGTTTGAGGAGGGTAGTGCGTACGCAGACCTTACCCCTACCTTGAAGGTAGAGAGGCTGTTTCCGATAGACCCTCGATTCAAGAAAGACGAATCTTCTTTGCTTGGATGTTATGAACAATTAGAGTGCCTGAGTCTCTTAGAACCTAATGGGAAGCATTTGGATATCAAAAATACTACTACTTCTATATGCAAAACACTATCTTTTCTGTCCACAAAAAAATAAGAGGTTATAAACTAGGAGATTGACATGATAAGCTTTAAATGGTTGATGAGTTTTACTGCAAAATATTCTAAGATAGATATGGAGAATTTCTCAAAATGAGGAAAGACAAGAGGAGAAGGGAGCTTGGCGTAACTAATAAAGTTGTTGTCAAGTGATCAGGAGGTCACGGGTTCGAGTCATGAAAACAGGCTCTTGCAGAAATGCAGGGTAAAGCTACGTGCAATAGAACCTTATGGTCCGACCCGTCCCTGGATCCTACGTATAGTGTATCGTCCCTTTTTTTTTTGAGGAAAGACAAGAGGAAGAAAACATTTAGATATCTGCTCATACCTCATAGTGGTTAGAGTTATTTTCAAAGAGCCATTAACTTAGACTCTTGGACACTTAGAATTCGGACCACAATTGTCATCATCACTAATTCATACCAATAAACTAGCTATTTCAGCAGAAGAAAACAAAAAGATTAGTTAATCATTTTTAGTCCCTTTCTTTGTTACTGTCTGAACCCACTGTCACTCCCCCTCTCCCCAAAACCCAACAACAACGACATATTCGGTGTATTTCCACAAGTGGGGTTTGGGGAGGATAATATGTACGCAGTCCTTACCCCTACCTTGAGGATGTAGAGAGACTGTTTCCGGAAGACCCTCGGCTCAATAAACATATAGTGTTGCTTATGGAAGGTAGATAAGCAGAACAAAACAAATATTTTCATTACTCTTAGTTATTTGTAGTCATTGAGCTAGTTTCCATTTACAGTAGGCACAACACATTAATGACTATGAATCACCAAAGTTTAAGAGTACAGCATATGTGAGTTTGTTTTCTCATAAAATAGTCTAATTTAATTATGAAATTAAGGGCAACCTTGCACTTCTATCTCCATGATTAACACCGCGAATCGTCAAATGGTGACATGCTGAACTGAATCTAGAAAAGAAATAGATGAACTCCAGTATCCTTTCTATTAAAACTAAGAAATGGATTCTTTTTGTTTAAAAGCTGCTAGTGTATTTGGTTACCCTCATAATCGAATAACAATTAAATTTGTATGTGATTTTAAGGATATGCGGATTAATTTGACACAAAGTGATAAATTAAGTTGCAATTGAAATAAACGATGACAAAATAAATTTAAACTATACGAATTGGATAATTTCAGTCTTGGAAGGTCAGTCACCCTCAAACCGGATGCACTTCGATCGGTATCAAGATACAGAAGAATAAAAGCTTAAAGAGAAAAATACTAATTTATTGCTTTTGAGTGCGCGTTACAATCTGTTTTATGCATTACCAGACCCTCTTTATATAGTAGAGGAGTCCTACTTTAGGTACAATTTTATAAAAGGTACAAAATCTCTTAATTTACTGATTGTCGGTTCCTTATTGATACGTGCCGAGATTCCCGCCGTAATATCCGACCGGTCACGAATATTTCAGTCTTCTGTTGGCTATGTTAATAATGTTTCTTCGAGCTCGTTCGAGGCTAGGATCGATTCCGGGATCACGGCCTCGATATTCTCGATGGCAGGCGTTCTGCCCCCGGGTTCTAGCTCGATGGGACTTGGGGTCGATCTTCAGTCCTTTATTGTCATGTCTCGAGCCTGGCTCACCATGTCGGAGGCTAGGATGCAACACGAATTCGATTTCGACCTTATACAGATAGTCCCATCGTTTTTCGGAGAGTAGACGACGAGAAACGTCATGAGCTTCCGACTCTTACTTCGATACCCCGTGACAGAAACGACAAGACAAACAAAACGTCTAGTCAGTCAAGTATTAACGGCATTAAATGCATGTCAGTCGCCGATCGGCCATTCCTGGATGCGAACCGCCGCTGAAATACTATAAATACCTCTACCTTTGTTCATTTTAACTTTACATTCAAACCTTCTACCCCCGTATCTTTGAAATTTCAATACTTTCTAGCAATTATACTCTAGTTTATTTGAGATCTTTTGCAAAAACTTTTGTACATCTCTATCTCAAGCCAACAAGTGCACACCTTCAACTTCCTTTCTTTCTTTATTTTTCCTCCATTTTTTAAAGAAATGTCGAAGACTTCAAAAATCGTTCCCAAAAAAGAAACACCTTCTACTTTGCGGTCGGCTACTGAGGCCGAAGAAACTGTTTCGCATACTGCCATCGATGAACCAGTATCGAAACTCCCTTTGAAAATGTTCATCCCCGGAGGATGCTCAGTAACCGTCGATTTTAAGGTCGAAAAACCTTCCTCCGTACATGGACAGTGTGAGTAGGTCTCAAGGTACATATGCTCGATCACCGAAGAAGTCCTTCCTATGGTCCGAAAAGATTGCAATTGGGCCGGTAAGGGCATAGTGATCCCTGACCTCGATGAAACCATCACCACCCATGTCGAGGGATACCAAAGTGTTTATATTTATCCCTTTACATTAGGCCCGATGGACCCGATCATCGTTGAATTCTGCAAGAGGTACGAGGTATGCCTCGGTCAGATTTATCCTTCGCTCTAGAGGATCGTGATCCTCCTTTGGTTCTTCGTGAGCAGAATCGATGGCTTCTCGTTCACCGTCGACCATCTCCTATACTTGTACAGTCCCCGAATCTTCTGGGGGGGACTGATAAAGCTCATGCGCCTGGCCAACAAAGCCTCGTTCTCGAGTATTGATGAAGGCCGAGATCAAGGCTGGCAAGGCCGTTATGTCCGAGTGAGAATTTCGGACTTGATCCTAGCTGAGCGTATGCCGTTCCCCGAGAAGTGGAATACATCACGTAAGTATAATTTTGCTTTCAAAATTTGATTTTACGCTTTTTTCCTTCCTTCTTATCGGTGCTTTGTAGTGGTGCAGTTGTTGCTCGGGTCCCGAATGCGGTCCCTCGACTCAAGGAGTGGGTCGAGGGCATCGTATCACAAATTTCCTATTCTGAGCGCTCATGGCGCGAGCTTTCGAAGGGCCGTTGGGAGGCCCGTTCTCATGGTGAGATTCCTTTCCTTTGTAATATTTGGGCTCCTTTTGTGTCATTAAGTTCTCACTTGTTTTATTTCTTTTCGCAGGTTTATCCAAGGATGTCAAACTGAGGCCTCCAGCTGGTAGCGAGGACTTACCTACCGAGTCCCCTGCTCCGAGACAGGCCTAAGAGAAGAAAAGAAAGAGGGCTCCGAGTTCTCCAAGCTCGGAGAAGAAGAAAACAAGAAGAAGGTTGGTGCACAAGTCTAAAGAAAGTACCAGCGCCCGAGCACCATCCTCGAACTCACTCTATTGGCTTAGAGACAAGTCCGAAGAAGAAAGAGAAGCCTTTGATCTGGTAGCCCGCGAGCCGTCGCAGCTCAAGTGGCAAGGGGCCTCCGAACCAGAGAGAAGCGAGGTTGGTTTGCCTCAAGCTAGGGAGGCTAATGAAGAGGCCGTGGACGGGTCTCCCCGGGATGGCAATGCCCCAAATGAAGTACTCGGTGTGATATACATCACCGAGTCGCCCTCGTTCACCGAGTCCATGTATAACGAGGCCCAAACAGTGAAAGAACGCCCCAACGAGGGGGGCCATGGGGCGGATGACCCCTTCCGCGGCTTTTTTGATGGCGTAGATTTTACCGCCATGGAGGACGTCACCGGATTGGGTGACATAGAGGTGCAAAAGAAGAGTCCATCTTCAGGAACAAGCGGGCCTTCCTCAAACCCGAAACTGATCAACCGGTTCTCGGCTCCGAGCATGGATCCTGACCAGAAGCGATCCATTGTCATCTCTATTCCGGAGGATGCCCGGGCCCTCTCCGCCCCCGTAGGGGTGGCCAGTTACCTTTGGTGTCTGCTGACCGAGGAAAACCAAGTCAAGATGAACGAGGTATATGCGCCTTGCCTGTTCAACAAAGCATAACAGGCGCTAAACCGGGTAACTTCAGATATTTCTTGATGACTCTAATTTGTACTTAAACTAATTCATGGATAACCCTAATATTTTTCTTTGTGTCTGTAGGCCTCGGTGCTTCATCATGAAATTTTTCTTCGATATCGGAACAAGCTAAACCAGCTTGAAGCCGAGGTCCGAGTTCTCACTGAGAAGAGAGATACTTACAAACTTCTCAGTGAGCAGCATGAAGGGGAGGCTAAGAGACTCCGAGCTGAGTTGGAGGTGGCCCGGAAGGAGCATGCCGACCTGGTTGAATAGGTAAAAAAATTTGAAGTTAGTGACGATGAGCTAGACTCGGTGACTAATAGTCGGAATCCGCAGGTCCAACAGAAGATCGATCGGATCGACCAACTCCGAGCTGAGATGGATGTAATCAAGGCCGAGGCCGAAGAATAGAGAGGCAAGATGGACTGCCTAGCCTCGAAACAAGAGACTGCTTGGGTGCAGCTGACTTCGGCTGAGGTCCAGCTTCGAGCGGCAAAGGAAAAGGCCGAGGTACGGGCCCAAAAGGTTGAGGAGCTCCAATCCCATCTAAGCTCGACCGTCTCTGATAGACAAACTCTTGCCAAGGAGCTTAAAAAGGGCCAAGTCGGTGGTCGTGGTGGTTAAAGCCGATGATGACGCGATGGTGGCCCAATATAAGGCCTATGCCGAGGCGGCCCAGGATCGACTGAAGGATATCGTCGAGCACACGAAGCGGCAATCCCGAAGGTAGGCCCTCGAGGAAATTCATGCTCGGGATTTCGACTTATCGGCCAAAATTGAGAGTGCTAAGGGGCTCGAAGCGAGGCCAAGAAGTTGGCGTATCCCGAGGATGAAGAAGACTCCGAGGGTTCGAGCGGATCTAAGGGTGGGGGAGACTCCAAAGACCTTGGCGGCGAGGCGGGCTCCGGTGAAGACCAGGCCGTTTAAGTGCCTTGTACATTTTCATTTTCTTTTTTGTTTTTTGTGTTTTTGTACCTTTGTACTTTTTGTCAAGGCCATTTGGCCTTTGTAAAGACTATATATATAATACAAGGCTTCTTTTTTCCCTTCGACAATTTCTAAGTTTGTTTTCCTTTGCTTTATTCTTTATATTTGTGAAGATCGAAATGCCTTAGCATGAAATAGTTAGGTCATGTTCGGAGGTTCGAACAGGCCTTGCCTTCGATATTATTTTGTTTAAGGTATCGTGGGGGTTCGGTGTGACTGAAAACCTTTCCCCAAAGTACTTATAATGTTTTAGATTATAGTTTGCCGAGGGTAGCCTTTAGAACCGGTTTAGAAATTTTGAAGGCCTTGTTTTTTGTTACGGGTCTCGGACGTCTCCGAGCCATTTTAATATGGTTGTAGCCTTTTTAGTTCGGGTATTTCTTAGTGGGCTTGTTACCCCGAGTTATCCGGGCTTGCCTAAGATAACAGTCCCCGAGTGGGGATGGTCGTAGCCTTTCAAGTTCGGGCACTGCCTAATAGGTCTTGTGCCCCCGGGCTTTGATAGCCCGGGTCGTCCGAGTTTGTCTTTGGATGGCAGTCCCCGAGTGAGCACGATCCTTTGAACCCAGATAAAGGCGGCCCTTGGGCTCGATATCTTTAGGGGATCGAATGTAGGAAATTCCTTAAGAGGAAAAGATTTTTAAGGGACAAGATATTTATCTGCAAGGTAGAAACTTCTTTTTATTAATGTGCATAATATATACGATTACACATGTGTACAAGCTTCATGTTAGGGCTCGAGCAGTCTATGTGGTCATGGCTCATTCGACCGTTTGGCCCTTACAGTAAATCCTATCGATCGAGCCGAGACTATTCGTTCACAAAGTTTCTTTCCTTGCTAAAATCATTGTCTGAGGGTGATGCCCCCCCAGTGTTGGAGGCCGATCATAGAGAAGCCTCGAACACTGTTGTTGTTTTCTTCAACTATGGTTCGTATCTAGCCTTCAATTCTTAGTTAGCACGATTTACTGTTGCCTCGTTAAAACCCTTGCCGAAAAACCATTTGGGACAAAACCGATTTAAGGGAAAAAGAGTGCAACGCGTTCTTTCAGACCTAAAAATTGTATAGTTCTTTGACGGTTGCCTGCAAGTGTTAGTTCTAAATGCAAATAATTAAAAGGAATGAATGGGGTCATACCTTAGCAATAGTATCGCTTCAAGTGAGTTACATTCCAGTTGTTCGGTAGTCATTCACCGTTCATTGCTCTGAGTTTGTACGATCCTTTTCCGGTGATCTCGATAATTTGATATGGTCCTTCCCAGTTCGGCCCCAGCTTCCATTCGTTCGGGTTCTGGGTGCTTAGTATGACTTTTCTTAACACTAAGTCCCCGACACTGAAGTGTCGAAGATTGGCCCTTCGATTGTAATACCTCTCGATTCGCTGTTTTTAGGCGGCCAATCGGACAAGGGCGGCTTCGCACCTTTCATCTTATAGCTCCAGGCTCGTATTCATGGCCTCGTCGTTTGATTCCTTGGTTGCATATTGTAACCTGAGACTTGGTTCTCCGACTTCGAGCAGTATTAGAGATTCGGTGCTGTAAACTAGCGAGAACGGGGTGTACCCGGTACTAGACTTCGAGGTCGTGCAATATGCCCATAGGACTTCGGGCAGGATTTCCTTCCATTTTCCTTTGGCAACGGTTAACCTTTTTTTTAGGTTTTGGAGTATGGTTTTGTTGGTCGATTCTGCTTGATTGTTCCCACTAGGGTGGTAGGGCGTTAATAGGATCTTTTTCATCTTATGGTCTTCGAGAAACTTGTTTATTTTGCTACCGATGAACTATTTCCCATTGTCGCATACGATCTCGGCCGGCACTCCAAACCGACATATGATATGGTCCCAAATGAAATCGATGACTTCATTCTCCCTGACCTTCTCGTATGCCTGGGCTTCCACCCACTTAGAAAAATAGTTAGTCATAAATAATATAAATTGAGCCTTACCGGGTTCCCAAAGAAGGAGGCCAACGATGTCCATCCCCCATTTCATGAACGGCCATGGTGACAAAACTGAATGCAGCAGCTCCCCGGGTTGATGAATCATCGGAGCATGTCTTTGACATTCATCACATTTTGGTACGGACTCCTTCGTGTTCTTGTCCATGTCGATCCAGTAGTAGCCGGCTCTGATTATCTTTCGAACCAATGATTTTGTGCCTGAATGATTTTCGCAGGTGCCTTTGTGAATTTCCCTCAGAACGTACTCGGTATCTCCTGGTCCTAGACATATCGCAAGTGGGCCATCGAATGTTTTTCTGAACAGGGTTCCATCTTCGGACAAGCTAAACCGGGCAGCCTTCGTACGCAGGGCCCTCAATTCTTTTGGATCCGAGGGAAGTTTTTCGGTCTTCAGATATTCTACATATTTGTTTCTCCAGTCCCAAGTCAGGCTCGTTGAGTTTATCTCGGCGTGGACTTCTTCCACTACCGATCTCATGAGTTGTACGACCGCCCCCAAATTGAACTTATCGTCCTCGACCGATGACCCCAGGTTAGCAAGGGCATCGGCCTAACTGTTTTGATTCCGAGGTACGTGTTGTAGAGTCCACTCCTTGAATCGATGTAATGTTACCTGCAACTTATCCAGGTACCTTTGCATTTGTTCCTCTCTAACCTCGAACGTCCCATTAACTTGGTTCATCACGAGGAAGGAGTCGCACTTAGCTTTGATCACCTTCGCCCCCAAGCTTTTGGCTAGTTCGAGACCTGTAATCATGGCCTCATATTCGGCCTCATTGTTAGTAAATTTTACAGTCCTAATAGAGTGTTTAACTACATTTCTTGTTGGTGGCTTCAACATAATGCCAAGTCTGGATCCTTTTGTGTTCGAGGCGCCGTCCGTAAAGAGGGTCCAGATCCCTGAAGACGTCCCCGAGTTCACCAACAACTCTCTTTCGACCTCGGGTATTAGGGACGGCGTAAAGTCATCCACAAAGTCTGCCAAAATTTGAGATTTAATGGCAGTCCGGGGTCGATATTCAATATCATACCCGCTGATCTCCGCAACTCATTTGGCCAATCGCCCCGAGAGTTCGGGTTTATGCATTATATTTCGTAATGGGTAAGTAGTCACAACACATATGGGATGACATTGAAAATATGGCTTCAGCTTCCTAAAGGCGCATAGCAAAGCGAGCGCCAGCTTTTCTAGGTGAGGGTACCTAGTTTCGGCCTCGCCAAGGGTTCTACTAACATAGTAAATTGGAAATTGCATACCTTTCTCTTCTCGGACCAGGACTCTACATACCGCTATCTCCAATACTACCAAGTACATGTATAGTTGTTCGTGTGTCTTCGGTATGTGGAGCAGAGGTGGGCTCGATAGATACCGCTTGAGTTCCTCCAAGGCCCGTTGGCACTCCAGTGTCCATGAGAAGTTATTCTTCTTCTTCAATAGTGAGAACAATTAGTGGCTCTTGTTAGAGAACCTCGAGATGAATTGCCCCAGGGCGACTATACGTCCGGTTAATAGTTGCACGGCCTTCACGTTGTCCACAATCATGATATCTTCGATGGCTTTGATCTTTTCGGGATTGATCTCGATTCCCCGATTGGATACCATGAATCCGAGGAATTTACCGGATCCAACTCCAAATGTACATTTCTCCGGGTTCAGCTTCATATTATACTTCTTTAATATGCTGAAGGTTTCCTACAAATGTTTCAAATGGTCCTCTGTTCACAGGGTCTTAACCAACATATCGTCAATGTAACCTCCACTGATTTTCCTATTTGTTACTCGAACATCTGGTTTACTAGGCGTTGGTAAGTGGCACTGGTATTTTTTAATCCAAATGGCATCCCGTTATAGCAGTAAGTGTCATACTTAGTGATGAAGGAGGTGTTTTCCTGATCGCCCGGGTTCATCCTTATTTGGTTGTACCCGAAGTAGGCATTAAGAAAACTGAGGATCTCATGGCCGACCGTGGCATCGATCATGCGATCGATGTTGGGCAAAGGGAAGGGAGTCCTTGGGACATGCCTTATTCAAATCCTTATAGTCCACACACATTCTTAATCTATTCCCTTTTTTAGGGACTACCACTATGTTCGCTAACCAATCCGGGTATTTAACTTCCCAAATGGACCCTATTTTAAGGAGTTTAGATACCTCATCCTTGATAAAAGTATGTTTGACCTCAGACTAGGGTCTCCTCTTCTGCTTGACCGGGTGGAACTTCGGGTCTAGGCTTAGTGTTATGCCCCGAAATCGAGGAGCATGACCGACACTCAACCGAGTAAACTCTGTCGAGCAAGCCTAATTTACATTAACCTCTCATCACTACTCATGCATGATTTACCATACCATAATAAGATATTGACTTTCATATTAAATACTCTTGGCTCAATGGCCCATACTTTCTTTCTCGTGGTGGTTACGCAGCTCTATAAATAGCTGTAAATACTGTGAACATAAATACATGAAAAAACTCAAATCTTTAATTACATGACCCACAGTATACATGGAGCTTCTATGACAATAGATACCTAAATACATAAAATGAACTAGACCCAAACACCCACTAGAACTGTAGCGGGCTCACCATAAGTTGAGTAGTGAAGAAGATCCCTATCAAAGATCCATATCATCCTATAGAAGTATACTTGCATCTATTAAAAGATGCAGCGCCTCCGACAAAAGGGACGTGAGTACATGTGGAATAGTACTCGTATGTAAGGCAGTCAAAACAACATATGAAAATACGGTAACTCAAAAGAGAGGCAAATAAAGTACATCCAGTAACTACGAAACATCCTATAGAATCACATTTCAAGTCTTATTATACTTGCATCATTCTAAACTTCTTTTAGGATCAACTGAGCCATATGAACTATACGTGGAATACATAATATAATGTAATTGTAACAACATGTACAAACAAGGCCAATGACAGTGGCACCTTCCTCTCTTATTTTACACATATACATTTCATAGACCGTCCTTAGTGTTCACATGTCATATTATACACCTATGCGTCTCATAAACCGTTCACAGTATCACCTATACAATATACGTGTGTGTTTCATAGACCGTTCATAGTGTTTACATACACAATACAAATACACCTATTCAAGGGCTTAAAATTCAACATGAATATGATGAATCATGGTAACAGTAAAAGGGCTTAGATAACCATCAACGTCGAGCCAATTTACTAAGTGCTTCCATTAATCATTTATAGATATTAATTCGGGGATCCTCTATAACCACCTTCACACAAAACGGCCCTCCGCCTCACCACAATAAATGCGGGTAGAGGTGTATCACGATACCACAATCCCAACACAAAGCGGCCCTACCGCCTCACCCCAATATATGCGGGTGGAGGTGTGTCACAATACCACAATCCCTACACAAAGCGGACCTACTGCCTCACCCCAATATATGTGCGGGTGGAGGTGTATCACAATACCACAATCCCTACACAAAGTGGCCCTACCGCCTCACCCCAATATATACGGGTGGAGGTGTATCACAATACCACAATCTCAACACAAAGCGGCCCTACCTTCTCACCCCAACATATGCGGGTGGAGGTGTATCACAATACCACAATCCCAACATAAAGCGGCCCTACCGCCTCACCCCAATATATGCGGGTGGAGGTGTATAAAAATACCACAATCCCTACATAAAGTGGCCCTACCGCCTCACCCCAATATATGCGGGTGGAGGTGTATCACAATACCGCAATCCCTACACAAACCGGCCCTACCGCCTCACCCCAATATATGCGGGTGGAGGTGTATCACAATACCACAATCCCTACACAAAGCGGCCCTACCGCCTCACTCCAATATATGCGAGTGGAGGTGTATCATAATACCACAATCCCTACACAAAGAGGCCCTACCGCCTCACCCCAATATATGCGGGTGGAGGTGTATCACAATACCACAATCCCTACACAAAGCGTCCCTACCGCCTCACCCCAATATATGCGGGTGGAGGTATATCACAATACCACAATCCCAACACAAACCGGCCCTACCGCCTCACCCCAATATATGCGGGTGGAGGTGTATCATAATACCATAATCCCAACACAAAGCGGCCCTACCGCCTCACCTCAATATATGCGGGTGAAGGTGTATCCCAATCACAATACCATATATAAATTCAAAGCGACATAGTTTGTCATTACATTTAAGGTTGTAATTTCCCATATTATTGGAATACTTAATGTTCATGCTCATTATGGAGAAACGCAGCTCATTACATTAGCACATGCATGGTAAATCAATAAGTCAATTTCAATGGCACATGAGCCCAATTTCTTTCCTTAAGGTTCATCATCATTTAGCATCGGACATCTCCCTTTCATCTCATTATTCACTCACTTGACATCTTAAGGCCATTGTCTAGATTCATGACTCTTGGGGACTTAACAATCGAAGTCATTTACACACATTATTTCAGAAGCATACAACTATAGTTGAAACCATTGGGACATACAACACTTCATAATTCTCTTTTAGGCAACGGCCACATTTCATGTTCATACTATCACTTCACAATTACTTTCAACTACTTATAACATCATTATTTCATTGGCTCTCTTGGCCATTCATATGATTCTTATTTCATGGCACATTGGTCGTATTTCATATTCCACACTTTCATATCTTTCCTTTCATGGATCATCATCATAAATATCAACAAATACAACATTTCGGAAATCACAACTTTAGGTTCATTAGTAATAAAAACTTTAGACACAATGGATTTCTTTCCAGAAAATGGAATAAAATGATTGGCAATCGAAGCACAAGTTAAAATCATAAACAAGTAGCACATTATTTATTCTTGAAATATTTTTTTCCAAAAAGGACAATACACAATTTCCACTCACGAATATGTAAGAATGCAAAACACATTGAAAATACTCACTAAACATAGCATTAGCTAAAACAACCACATATGGGCATCACTTGAGTTTATAAGCTTTTAGGCAATTCTATTTTCAAAGTCAATTTTAGAATAGTTGAATCAAAGCTCATTTCATAATCTTTCTCACATCATCTCATTTCATTGGTACCATTGGCCACACTTTATATCTCCAATTTACTTATTTCACTTCCAACCATCTTCATAGGTTATCAACAATAAGACATTTTCAATCAACACTTTAGGTACACATTTGAGCAATTAAGAGTCTTACGCACATTGAGACTTCTTACACAATTTGGCATAATAGCCTTCACTTGAAACACTACTTGGAGTCATAACATTTTTATACCCAACTCATGCTTTGAACACATTTCCGAAGGATAACATCATATGATAAGAACATCCGGAATACATTTTGAGCATATACCTTTCAACACAAAGCTTATTCGGAATAGTTGATTTATAAAGAATAACTCTGGACTTACAAGAATATCATGGAATTCAATTCTAGGAAAGAAGTTTAACCAACATACCTCGCTTTGAGCTTTTCTTAAATTACTACAACGTTCCAGAAATTCTAGCAATCTAAATCTATTTTGAGACATAACAAAATTGAACCATAATTAGGAATACATTCATAGTCTCAGCTCATTTGAGCATTTTATCAAACACTAGGTGTGCAAATTTAACTACAAGGTTCTTCTACAAGATTTATTTCACTCCACAACCCAATCCTTACTTATTTGAGCTCAACAATCTTCCCACAAACCTTATTGGTACAAGCATATATAAATAATACTCTTACACCCAAGAATCATACTCCTAATCAACCATTTTCTACCCAAATCCGAAATTGAATACTAGGGTATGAAACCTTACCTCTTGAGTGAAGATCTTGTGAGATTTCCTTGTTGGATTTCAAGGCTTGAACAAGATCTTGATGAATAAAGTACTCCATCTACTTCCTCTCTCTAGAACACTCTCACTTCTCTCTAAAATATCAGGTTTTAGGTCAAAAATGACTTAACCCATATCTCTACCCGGCCTTGGGGGTATTAAATGAGCTCCTACGTGCGCGGCCACACACCTGGTCAAGTGGCCGCGCATCTGGCCGCGCACCTGAGGCAGAAACTCTCAAATATGCGCGGCCGCGCATATGACACAGGTCCAGTAAATTGGCCATAACTTTCTGTATACATATCCAAATGACAAATGGTTTGATGCGTTGGAAACTAGATTCAAAGGGCTTTAATTTTATAGATAGATCACCACCTAAGTCATTATATTAAGGGAGTTCTATTCATTTGAATTCGGGTCTTGTGCCAATTGAAACATCATTTCCACTTAATGTGTCCAACTTGTTCCACACAAGTTCTTGCCAATTCCAAAACTCCTTAGTATGTTCCAACACACCTTAAACATACATTATCAATTCAATATGATGTGACTCTATCCCATAGGTCTCATTTAATAATCAAATATATTATTCCCAAATACCGTTGACGCACTTTAAAATCTTAAATCATTAGAAAGTTTTTACGGGGCCTTACACTTAGGTTGAGAGTGGTTATTTCCAGCGGGATCCCTGTCATATCAAGGTGGGACCAAGCAAAACAATCTTCGTTAGCTATAAGAAATTCAATGAGTTTTTTTCTGAGCTCGGGGTTTAACCCCGTTCCCAGGTATACCTTTCGATCAGGCAAGTACTCAATTAGTACGACTTGCTTCGGTTCCTCGACCGTTGATTTTGTAGCGTCGGAATCGTCGGGGGCTATGAACGATCTGGGGACTCCGTAGTCGTCGTCCTTGTCTACCCCTTGTTCTTTCGACTATGTCGAGGTTAATATCGGTGATTGCTATTTGGCCCCGTCTTTGACCATCCGATTCGGATCCTCCGATGTTGAGAGTGTGGATGCCGGGATCACCTCATCGACCGCGAACATCTCCTTGGCGGTCGGTTGTTCCCCATAAACTGTTTTGATTCCTCCGGGTGTTAGGAATTTCAGCACCTGGTGCAGTGTCGAAGGTATTGTTGTCATATTGTGGATCCATGGCCTCTCAAACAAAGCATTGTATCTCATATCCCCTTCGATTACATAGAACTTGGCTTCCTGTACGGTTCTGGCGACGGTCACCAGTAATGTTATCTCCCCTTTAGTGGTCTCGCATACAATGTTGAAGCTCGTTAAGGACTCGGACCGCAGGTACGATCTGATCTTATAGGTCGAGTTGTTCCACGACCCTCGATCTGATGATGTTGGCTGAGCTACCTGGATCAATTAACACATACTTAATTCGAGATTTATTTAGGAGTACCGATATTACCAGTGCATCATTGTGGAGCTGCACGATACCCTCAGTGTCTTCGTAGTTGAAAGACAAGGTCCTTCCGGTACGTAATCCCATTCTGTTTTTCCCTTATGATGGATACTTTGGTGCGCTTCAGCATTGGCCCCTGGGGAAGGACGACCCCATCGATGATCATGTTAATGACGTGCTGAGGCTCCACCTGCTCGGTCTGCTTATTAGAATCCATGTTCCTAAAGTGATTCTTGGCCCGATCACTCAGGAACTCTCGAAGATGTCCGTTGTTGAATAATAGGGCCACCTCTTCTCTTAATTGTCGGCAGTCTTCTGTTCTGTGGCCATGAGTGTCATGATATTTACACATTAGGTTAAGATCCCTTTGGGTTGGATCGAACTGTAAAGGTCTAGGCCATTTGATATCTTTGATGCGTCCGATGGCAGATACGATAGCGGTGGCATCGACGTTAAAGTTGTACTCTGATAATCTTGGCGCTTCTTTAGGCCCGATGGGCCTGTCAAAGCTGTTTTTGCTCATGAGTCCTCGGTTGCTCTGACCTTGGTCATTTCCCCTTTCATTTCTCATAGGGTTCTGCCCAGACCCACTGCTTTTTCGGTCTCCATTGTACGGCTGATACCAATCTCTGTTTGATCTCGGTTCACGATCGATATCTCTCTTGACTCTGTCGATGGTTATGACGGGATACACGGACCCTGAAGGGGCCCCAAGCTGATCATCTTCGACCCTGATTTTCGATTGATACCGGTTATGGACATCGGCCCAAGTGACAGCCGGATATTCTACCAAGTTTTGTTTCAACTGATGTGAAGACAACGAGCTCTGAATGTTGAGTCCTTGGGTGAAAGCCTGAACGGCCCAATCATCTACGACCGGTGGCAGGTCCATCCGTTACATTTGAAAATGGGATATGAATTCTCTAAGCATCTCATTATCCTTATGTTTTTCCTTGAAAAGGTGTGACTTCCTGGTCTCGACCTTAATAGCCCTAGCGTGTGCTTTTACGAAGAAATCTGCAAGCATAATAAAAGAGTCAATAGAATTAGGAGGTAAATTGGGATACCATAACATAGCTCCTTTTGACAGGGTCTCCCCGAACTTTTTCAACAATACATAATCGATCTCATCATCCTCCAAGTCGTTCCCTTTGATGGCACATGTGTAGGAGGTCACATGCTCATTTGGGTCGGTCGTTCCGTTGTACTTAGGAATCTCGGGCATGCGGAACTTCTTAGGGATCGGCTTTGGAGCCGCGCTCGAAGAAAAAGGTTTTTGAACGAACTTCTTGGAATACAGGCCTTTCAATATCGGCGGTGCTCCTGGAATTTGGTCGACCCTAGAATTGTAGGTTTCCACATTTTTGTCATTAGCTTCGTTTTTCTTCTCCCCTGATTCTACCAGTTTTGTCAGATCCTTGAGCATCTTTATGATCTCGGGGTTAGTCCCCGATTCGTTTTCATTCGACTTTTCTGCGACTGGTTCATCCCTGCGGGTGACTTCCCGGGACGGATCGGGTTCAATTCTGTTCGGTGCACAGCTTTGGTTCTGTAACTGGGCTATCGCTGCCTGTTAAACTTGAGCCTGCAACATTTCGAAGATCACCCGTAAATTGATCTCGTCTCCTCCAATATTTTGTGTATTTTGGGCTGCCGATTGGGCTCCACCACGGATGCTATTCTCGAGGTCGGTAGGCAGATTTATGTTGATGGCCACATGCGAGTTAGCATCAATCGGGTCCGCGACCGGAATTCTGCTGGGATCAACGGGCGATACCTCATCACTGGGCACTATGTTGTTATTTTTACCGTGATGGCCGGACTCATCGTCAACATGTAAGGGTGTTGACTGAGAGTTTGACATTTTGAGATTTAACATGAAATTAGACACTTCAAAGAACAAGTGTAAAGTAGTGTGTGTTATGGAAATTTCTATCAAATAACTACTATTATCCTTAGCCCCACGGTGGGCGCCAAACTGTTTACCCTCAAAATCGGATAACAATTGAATTTGTATGTGATTTTGAGGATATGCGGATTAACTTGACACAAAGTGATAAATTAAGTTGCAATTGAAATAAACGATGACAAAATAAATTCAAACCGCACGAATTGGAGAATTTCAGTCTTGGAAGGTCAGTCACCCTCAAACCGGATGCACTTCGATCGGTATCAAGATACAGAAGAATAAGAGCTTAAAGAAAAAAATAATAATGTATTACTTTTGAATGCGCGTTATAATCTGTTTTATGAATTATCAGACCCCCTTTATATAGTAGAGGAGTCCTACTTTAGGTATAATTCTATAAAAGGTAAAAAAATCTCTTGATTTACTAATTGCCAGTTCCTTATTGATACGTGCCGAGATTTTCGACCGGTCACGGATATTTTGGTCTTATGTTGGCTATGCTAACAATGTTTCTTCAAGCTCGTTTGAGTCTAGGATCGATTTCGGGATCACGGCCTCGATATTCTCGAAGGCAGGCGTTCTGCCCTCGGGTTCTAGCCCGGTGGGATTTGGGGTCGATCTTCAGTCCTTTATTGTCATGTCTCGAGCCTGGCTCACCATGTCGGAGGCTAGGATGCACCACGAGTTCGATTTCGACCGTATACAATATTAGCAATCATCCATGATAGCATGACTAGAAAGCATATAGTAATATGGAAGTTTAATAAGAAATGCTTCTAATTTTCTATAATTGATGAGATTTTCAAGTGTTATACTGCTTGTAAACCTTGTAGCTTGAGTAGATCGCTAGAACAAATTCTAACAAAAACTTAGCAAGGCATTTGGCAACATCTATAGATAATTGGTTATAGTATATTTATTCGCTAATTGTACATCATAAGTTCAATTTTGAGCTCTGATAGCATTCGACTAAATTTCTCCATTTCTAGGATAGGATCTTGTAATGCATCAAAGCAGAAGTTCCATCAAAGCCTTTACTGCGGAAGAAGTCTGTATATTCTTTCACTGTGGTTGCACAATACTATGGCGGATTACATTCTGATAACAATTCCTTAATTGGTCCGTAAATCTTGGAAGAGGGAAATGCACCTGTGCTGAAGAAGCTTGGGACTGATATTCTTGGACCTACTTTATTTGACAATACTCTATGCTCAACACTTCGGTACTTGTCATTTGATATGAGCTGAAAAAATATCAAAAGTTAAGCACATTTTGTCTCAGTACCAAGACAATGTATTATGATTAAATTATCAATCACATTAACATGTATTGAATTATGTGACCGTTTCATCTAAAAGCTTAAGTATTATTAGTAAAAAAATTCTAACCTGCAGCATATCTCCAATATTCACCACTAAAGCACCGGATGTAGGAGGAACATCAATCCACTGATTTTGGTGAAGAACTTGTAGACCTCCTATATCATCTTGCAAAAGCACTGTCATAAAAACACAGTCCGAATGCTTTCTGGTTCCTATAGTGAGATCCGGCTGAGGACATGCTGGATAGTAATGGTGTCCAATTGATAGCCCCTCAGCAATGTTCATATTTTTAAGATGCCAAGAATTGAGACCGAGACCCTCAGACAATAATTCGAATAATGAGTAGCCTAATTTCATCATATGCTTAGAAAAATCCATTAAAATCTCCCTGCAAAAAAATTATAAAACATTGATAAAGCTGCAGATACAAATTAGTCTACTCAATTAGTTTTCAGCAACTTCACTTCCTGTAAAAAGTTGTTATTTTCCATATTGTCCACCAAAATTCACATTTTAACATAAAGCAGCTGCAATGACAGCACATTAGATACTAATACTTTGTCATGATGTATTCTTGATTTTTGTTACATTTGAACATCAGGGGTGGATCGAATACACCTTCTATGGATTCAGCGAATTCAGCAATTTTTTCTTCATACCCTATATAGGTGTTAATAAATCTACTACTAAATAAGTACAAATAATAGACTTGGAACCTAGTAAATCAAATGGACTGTGATAAATCCCGAACTTGAACCCATAAAAGTTTAAATCTAGGATCTGTTTCTAGCCCTGTACTGAACATAACTAGATACTAAAAAGTAAGCAAATTTGGTTGGTCTTTTGTAAAAGAATATTTTCTTTCTGATTCATGTTAGAACATACCTGCAAGCTGTTGGCAATTCTTCTGGACTAGGAGGATTAGGAGCCATAACACAATAAAGTGAGTCTCTCCAGCTTGCTGCTGGAACAGATTTGCTATACAGATCAAAATTGCTAACATGTGCCACTTTTTTTGTATTATCTCGAGTATAATATCGTTTCTTAATCTCAATATCTTGCTCGAAAAATCGCCGAGCTCCTTGTAACATTTCTTCAAGGATAGGTAATGGAATTCCATGATTGAGCACTTGAAAAAATCCCCATGTCTCTGATGCATCTCGAACTTTATCAACAATTTCTTTATGCTTGATTGGATGATCAATGCCTTCAAGATCTATTACTGGAAAAATTAACTTTTTCTCAGTGGAGTTTGAGGAGTTGTGTATGCTTTCTTGTGGATGAATGAATATCCGGGGTACTTTAGTAATTCCAGCATCAACAACCCCTTTGACACCAGCTTTTGTGTCATCAAATGCTTTTAATTCACTCTGTCTATCATAATTTTGTTGAAATGTAGCCTCAACTTCTTCACCACTGGAGAAACCCATCTTTGTTTCTTGTTTTTTCGTGTTTTCGTTGAAACTGTAAATACAAGTTACTTTGAAAGTGTATGCAGGTAAGATTTTTAGATGCAGCAAATATTTGAATGTCACAATCACTCCGGTAATCGGGTGCACTAAGCTTTTGTTATGCGCGTGATCCTGCGGTGGAGGGGAAGGGGGCGGAGAGCACAAGGGTCTATTGTACGCAGACTTACTATACATTTCTGCTAGAGTCTATGCGCGTGATCCTAGGATGGAGGTGAAGGAGCGAGAAAGCACACACGCATCCATACATTTGTGCAAAAGACCGGTGAGGTGAAAAAGTTCCCACTCTTGGAACACCAGAAGAAAGCTAAGTAAACTTTAAAAATATAAGAATTTACATTTTATAAATAAAAAAGAAAAAGGAACCACTATCTCCCCGACCACACAAAGGTAATAGAGATGCCAGCTTTCACTAGGACCACCTTTGGTCACTTTCAGAAATTGAATATGAATAAAAGTGCAGTGACTTTGTGTGGTTATACTTTGAGTTATAATTATTTGAGGCCCTTTTATGTAAAAACTAAATAGAACATATAAAATATATCATAATCAAAATCAGGTAGGAGTGAGCAAGAACAGAAATAGTCATTCTTGGTTGAATAAATTGTTATTCTCTTGGTTTAGTATGTTTGTTAATCACTGCTAGATTTTAACTTTATGTCCAATAATGAGATATGAAAAGATCAGGTTCTGCCTTCTGATAACTGCAGTAGTCATTCCAGCATTCACTACAAAACGTCACTACTGGCTATAATATTAATATAACATCTTTTCTACTTAAGGTTCACATATAGGCTATTTCCTCAATAGTTAAATCGAAAAATATTGAGAAAACTACCCTCTATAGTCCCTCAAATTTTTAATAGCTCATGTTTTTGCCCATTAACACAAAATGGTCCTCCGGCCCAAACATATTACATCCAATAACCCGAAATATCTATTTTGTATATTTTTTGTATAGTGACAGTCTATTTTGTATATTTTTTGTATAGTGACAGTTTATTTTGTATAGTGACAGTATATTTTGTATATTTTTTTGTATAGTGACAGTCTATTTAGTATATATTTTGTATAGTAATAGTCTATTTTATATATATTTTTTATAATGACAGTCTATTGTATATAAATTGCATAGTGACAGTCTATTTAGTATATTTTTGTATAGTGACAGTCTATTTAGTATATTTTTTGTATAATGACAGTCTATTTTTGTATATATTTTGTATAGTGACAGTCTATTGTATATAAATTGTATAGTGACAGTCTAGTTTTGTATAGTGACAGTATATTTTGTATATATATTTTGTAATATACCAATATTCAAAAGAAATGCTCTCCGGTCTAATACATAATCTAAAATGATTTTTAAATATTGGTGAAGATGGTGCGCATTCTGGAGGTACTTGGAATGAATGAAAAGATAGGGAGACAGAATCTAAGAATCTGGAGAAGCCGTCGTCTGCTGCTAATTCCGACCCAACTGGACGGAATAGCCAATTTCTGTCAAGAACGGAATCATTTTCTGGTGCGTCATCGGTAGGTTCTCCAGCTAAACTCCAGAGTAAGGTTGCAGAAACTTCCATCAAGATCAATGAAGCTGCAAAAATATGGCATTACAAGGATCTTTCTGGTAAAATACAGGGTCCATTTTTCTATGGTCCAGTTGCGTAAATGGAGCAATACGACGGTCGTCAGGTGAAGGCGGTCCCCTCGGGAGTGGATCACGACGGAGGGCGTTGATTGGTGGTTCAATACGGAGGTTGTGCTTGCGACGGCGACGTTCGGCAGTTGCTTCTTCGGCTGAGGAAAATGCGTATGATCGCTGAGGGAGAAGGAAGTTAGGGTTTTGAGTGGCAGTGGCGTTGGGCTAGCCTTTTAATTAGTTTTGGGCGGTTAATTGTATGATTTATTTTGCGGCTAGCTATTGTCGTTAGTGTTAGTTTTTCCCGGATGGCTACAAATGAAATTTGCTCAAAAATATTACCAACACTAAGTTTGAGGATTAGAAAACCAGCAAACCACCCCCCCCCCCCTCCCAAATAAAATAATACAGTGTTTGGTTTGAGGGATTAAGAAAAATTACCTTGGTATGACTAATGCAACGTTTGTTTGGCCATAAAGAAAAAATATAATCTCCGCTCAACAAATGTGGCATTTGGTTGACGCCTGACGGTATTAAATAAAACATGCATTAAATTATGCAACAATCATGTGTACTATTTTATGTGAGATAATACGTGTATTACAAATACGAGAAAAAAAGTATCTAAAGATATATGTCCTTAGTAATCCGGGTATAATATTCCCTTTTATTTATTATTATTCACTGCATAACAATTTCACTTTATTATTCAGCGCAAGACAATCATTTTTTTATCATCCACCGTAAAAATCGTTCTTGCATTACAATCCCCGCATAACTATAATGTGAACCAAAGGACCCCTAAGATTTCAACTCCATAGCCGAGTTTAGATTCTGAGATGAGACAGATTGGAAGTTCCATCAAGCCCTTTCTTGCTGAAATAATCATAGAAGTCCTTCAATGTAGTTGCGCGATATTTTGGAGGATTGTCTTCTGATAGCAGCTCCTCAATTGGTCCATATAGTTTGGAAGATGGCAATGGTCCTGAACTGAAGAAGCTTGCTATAGATATTCTTGGACCAACTTTCTTTGACAATGCTCTATGCTCTACACTTTTGTACTTGTCATTTGATATGAGCTGAAAACCCAAAATTAAACAAAAATTTAAGTTGATTATAACCTATTAAAAAGACTTTATGGAAAATAGACTTATCCCTATTGTTTTCTACTCGAACTATGTACACATATGCAATAAGATTATACTCGTACTGAACTTATTGACTCTAGATCCTCAATTCGGACTTGCCTGGAGAACGTCGCCAATATTGATTACTAAAGCTCCAGGTGTGGGAGGAACATCAACCCACTGATTCTGGTGAAGAACTTGGAGGCCGCCGAGATCGTCTTGCAAAAGGACAGTGAAGAAGTCATTATCTGTATGTTTGCTGAGGCCTACAGCTAGTTCTGGCTGTGGACATGCTGGGTAGTAATTGCACAAAATGCTAAGACCCTCAGAACATCCCATTTCTTTGAGATGGCTTGGTTTTAGACCAAGACACTCTGATAGTAACTCAAGCAAGGTGCATCCCATTTTCATAACATGATGTGAGTACTCCATTATTATTTCCCTTCAAGAATGCAAGTAAAGTTAATAGCATTTAGATGTTGAAAGTATGTAGTTGATAATTTTTAAGCAAGACATTCACTTGACACCAAAAGATGAAGATGAAAGCATCATTTCTAATTAGGATCACTATATCATATTATCATGCTCATGACAGTATTTGACTGGACACATAGTTAAAAATAGTGATAGCGAAAGAAAAATACTAAAGCATCGATAGAAAAAATAGGTGGATATAAAAAACGAGTTAAAGTTAGATAGTGTAATGCGTTGAAGTTTTCGAAGGTTGTGAAATTTGTTCAAATATGGAATGGCATCAAAAAGTTTGAAACGTCCCAAAAAAGAAAAAGTCTCATATAAATTGGATCAATGGAGTAGTTTTCCACAAGAGTTTAAGTTTTATATAGTGACGGTGAAACTTTATTTAAACAATCATGCCATTTAAAAGGTAGTTATGGGCAACTCTATGGTAACCTATAACAAATGGCAAGTAACTGTTAGGATCGAAAAAATCAGGTGTCATGTGGAAGCTAGTAAAGCAAACCTTGAACGACGATAAATCAGACAACAAAAGAGAAATATAATAAAAGAGACAAATATTTAACATGGTTCAATCAATTGACTTACGTCCATGGCGGATATGAGCAATCCACTATATAAAAAAAGAGTACAAAATATCGAGAGAACAACCTCACGAAGTGGCAAACACAAGTGACACACTAACATTTGTCCCGTAAAGTTCTCCCCCTAAACATGACTCTCAAACCCCGTATGACTACATTGTGGATGCTGATGAATGAGAAGGAAGGATCCTCAATTTATAAAAGTCCAAACTTTTTCCTACAAGAAAAGAGACTTGCCAAATATGAAAGATTTATGTTTCCTTCTAAGAATAGGAAAGCTCAATTATGGTAAACATGTTGTCATTTCCTTTAAGAGGTAGGAAAACCAATATGGTAAGAAAACCAGGACAACTCCTAACAATAACCTACTATAACCGGCGGCAGAGCCTGGGTGGCGGAAGGGGTTCGAAAAATTACATTGTATATATAAGATTAAAATTATTTTTTGAGAATATCTAGTAGATGTTGAATCCTTCGTTTGTTTACTTTTTTATATTTTAAATTCCCTTTGTAAATCTTGACTCCGCCATTGACTATAACCGGTTAAAATAACATAGATTTTTAGACTGTAAATATATATAACTTAAATTCTTTCAGAAAATGTATACCTGCATGCCTCAGGCAATTCCTCAGGGTCAAGAGGAGCAGGACCCATAGTGGAATAAAGTGAGTCGCTCCAATTTACTGCTATAGCTTTAGGACTATACAGATCAAAATTGCTATTGTAAACCACCCTCTGTGTATAATCTCTATGGTAATATTGCTTTTTAACTTCAATATCTTGCTCGAAGAAACGACGTGATCCTCTCAACATTTCGTCCAGGACGGACACTGGAATACCATGATTGATCACTTGGAAGAAACCCCATGTTTCTGATGCATCTCCAATTTTTTGAACTATCTCTTTGTGCTTGACTGGATCATTGTTCATGTTTTCAAGGTCTATCAATGGAAAAATAAAATGTTTTTCCTCGAGGCTCGGGGACTTCCCCGAGCCCTCTGGATGGATGAATATTCGAGGTACTTCAGTAATTCCAGCATCGACGAGGCCCTTGACACCGGCTTTTGTGTCATCAAAGGCTTTAAGTTCACTGTTTTTATCATAGTTTTGTGGGAAATTGTCCTGAATTTGTTGTGTGTTTGAGACAACCATTTTGTATATTGGAGGTATACAAGTCATATATTGCATTCAAGGTTTATAAAGACTAGAAAGAAAGGTAAGAAAGATGATAAGAATGAGATTTATAACAACCCAACAGCCACTCGATTGTGTACTGGTACAGTGGTACTATTTAATGGCCGCTTTCACATTTCTGAAAATAGTACTACTAGTAAGCAATTATTTTATCTTATTTCTGAAAATAAGAAAAAAGCTTCATCAAACAAATAATTTAAAAGAATATCTAATTATATTAAATTTAGATATTTCGTGACTACGTGCGAATAATTTTTTTATCATTTTAAACTTCGGTAATAATTGACAAGCATACATAGGAGCTAGTACATCCTTACTGTTACGCGGCGCCTTCCTGAAGTTCCTTGGAAGGGCGACGTAAGGCTAAGCAACCGATGTCAGTACGGTTGTTGTCCGCCAACTGAGGTCCCCTCCGTACGCTAGACTAGATTGTCAGTGCCGTACCGGAAAACCAATGTAATGAGCAATTGAAAGAGAGCAGAAAAGAGAATTGAGAATGAAAGAAAGCTTGATTGTATTGAATGAAAGCTATTACAGAAAAACAAGACGGTGTCGGGGGGGAGAGACACCAGTACAGAGAATTGTTTGCTTGCTTGAAAGTTTTGATTGCTTGGTCTCCCTTAATAATGCTTAAAACAAATAAACCAAAGTTACATGACTAGACCTATGAAAGCTGGAAAATCACACTTAAAGAAAATGCAGCAAAACTACTCTATATTTACAATGAAAAGGACTTAGTCTTCTACAAAGCACCAACAAGTCTGTTGGCAGCAACTTTGTCTTTAGCATCAGGGTCTGCGCGCGCGGCATTGTCTACGCGCGCGGCGCCGTTGGCATCAGGCGCTGGCGATGGCTATCAGTGGGGCGACAGAGGCACATGCGCGCTTGTCACTTGGAGCTGCCGAGACCACGGGGCCGAATGTGGCGACGGGCATTGGGAGGCTGGCCAGGACGCCACGGGGCGCGTCCAAGGGGTCATGGGGCATGGTTGGGAAGCCGCCCATGACATTCTCCCCCACCTGAGTTGGCGACGTCCTCGGCGCCTTCCTTGCAAGGTAATCATCAATCAGGCTCTTGTAGGCTTTGAGGTTTGTTCCCTTCTCCCAAGTATTCTCCTCTGCATCACATCCCTGCCATTTCACCAAGAACTCCTGGTGATCTTTTCTTGAGGCGTGAATCACTCGATCATCAAGAATAGCTTCAGCACGCCTTTTTCCGGTTGAATTGGGGTCTCGAATACTTGGTATTGTGAGTTGGCTTCGTGAAGGATCCCCCATATCTTCCCGAAAAGGTTTCAGGAGACTGACATGGAAAACAGGATGGATTTTCCACCAAGCTGGGGTATCCACCCGGTATGTAACTTTCCCAATGCGCCTTTCAATGGACAAGGGTCCAATATATTTTTGCAATAGGCGAGGGTCATGGACCCCTGCAAACAAGTACCGCTTTGGGATTTTGACCATCACCTTGTCTCCCACCTGGTATTCAACAAAGCGGTGATTCTGATCAGCATGCCTCTTCATCCGCTTTTGGGCTTTGACAAGATAGCTCCGCACTATCTCCAAGGTTTGCTTCCATTCTTTTGAGAAGCTAGCAGCCCGAGGAGATTTTGACATGTTTGGTGCGTTCACTGTGTGTAGGAGTAGCGGTTGCTGTCCGGTAACAATTTCAAAAGCGCTCTTGTTGGTACTTGAGCTCTTTTGTGAATTGAAACACAGTTAAGCAGCATCCAGAAGCTTCACCCAATTCTTCTGCGATCCGGTCACAAAGTGCCGGAGATATTCCTCCAGCATGCCATTGAATCACTCCGTCTGGACATCTGATTGCGGATGAAAACTTGAGCTATGACTCAGTTTTGACCCGGGGCACTTAAAGAGTTGGGTCAAAAAATTGCTAGTGAAGCGTGAGTCGCGATCACTAACAATGTCTTTAGGTAGGCCCCAATATTTGATGACATGAGAGAAGAATAGTCGAGTTGTATCTTCTGCTGATATATATTGTGGGGCTGCTATAAAAGTAGCATACTTGGAAAATCGATCCACCACAACCAAGATAGTTGTGAGATCTCCGACCTTGGGCAATCCGGTGATGAAGTCTAGGGAAACGCTTTCCTAAGGTCTTTTTGGGACAGCCAGTGGTTCCAAGAGCCCTACCTGCTTCAAGCGGTCTGACTTATCCTTCTGGCATACTAGACAGGTCTTCACATACTGAGCGACGTCATCGACCATTTGAGGCCAATAATATGCACGGCGAAGTAATGCCATGGTGCATTCCTCGCCGGGATGACCGGCCCACAAAGTATCATGGCATTCCGCAAGAAGAGCCCGTCGCAGATCTCCTCCTTTAGGAACATAAAGTCGGTTCCCTTTCACCTTCAGGAAACCATCTTCAGTGTAGAACTAGTGAATCTTGCCATGTCCTACCAAATCAACCAAATACTATGCAGCAGAATCCTTGATGAGTAGATCTTGTATCTGGTCTTTTATGGTGGTGGTTACTTCTCTTCCCTTTAGGGCGGCGAGTACACACATCGATGCTAGATCAGCTCTCCGACTGAGTGCATCAGCAACATTATTGGTCTTTCCACTTCGGTACTCCAAGTTGAAGTGAAATTCCGCTAGGAGTTCCTGCCACCTAGCATGTCGACCATTGAACTTTGGCTGGGTCATGAAATAGCTAACGGCTGTGTTGTCTGTCTTGACCACGAATGGGGCTCCCAGTAGATAATGCCTCCAAAGGCGTAAGCAATGAACGACAGCCAATAATTCTTTCTCATGGGCGGCATAGCGCCGCTCTGCATCTTTCAGTTTCCGGCTCTCGTACGCTACAGGATGCCCTTCTTGTAGCAATACTCCACCAAGTGCATAGTCGGAGGCATCCGTTTGCACTTCGAACGGCTTGGCCAAGTCAGGGAGGGCCAAGACTGGGCTACTATACATAGCCATCTTCAATGCGTCGAAGTCCTCTGCCCGCTTGGGGCCCCAATCCCACGGGGTGGCCTTCTTGAGAAGTTCTGTCAGCGGCACTGCAATGAGGGAGTAACTTTTCACAAAACGTCGATAGAAGTTGCATAGACCAAGGAACGACCTCAAGGCATGGATATCCTTAGGAGGCGGCCATTATGTAATGGCCTGAATCTTCTGTTGGTCCATCTTGATCCTCCCTTCCTCGATGACATGTCCGAGGAAGTCAATTTGTTTCTGAGCAAAGGAGCACTTGGATAGCTTCGCATATAATTCGTGCTCCCGCAATCGGGCTAGGACCTTCCGCAAATGCTCCAGGTGTTCTTCCAGTGTCTGGCTATATACCACAATGTCATCCAAATAAACCACGACGAATTCATCAATGTATTCTCGGAAGACTTGGTTCATCAAGGTGCAAAATGTGGCTGGCGCATTAGTCAAGCCAAAGGGCATAACCAGGAAGTCGTACGACCCATATCTTGTCACACAGGTCGTCTTGTGCTCATCACCATCTGCAATCCGAACTTGCCAATAACCTGTCATCAGGTCTATTTTGGTGAATACTGTCGCACCACCTAGTATATCAAACAAGTCTGCCATTAGCGGAATAGGGTACTTTGTTTTCACAGTGATTTTGTTTAGTGCCCGGTAATCCACGCAGAGTCGTAAACTACCATCATGTTTCTTTTGGAATAGCATAGGGGACCCGTATGGGGACTTGGAGGGTACAATGATCCTTGTGTCTAGCATTTCCGTCAATTGTCTCCGAAGCTCGGAGAGTTTGGGTTGTGACATTCTGTACGGCTCCCAGGCAGGTGGCTTCGCACCCGGCACCAACTCAATCTCATGGTCCACAGTTCGCCTAGGTGGAAGGCGCTTCGGCATGTCTTGTGGCATGATGTCTTCAAATTCCAGAAGCAACTCCTTCACGGGTGCAGGAATGGGACCCGAGGAGCGTTCTATATCTTCCATGCAAAGGGTAGCCAGGAACGTGGGTTCTTGTCTTTTTACCCCCTTCTTCAACTGCAAGGCCGAGATGTTCTCGACTTCCATCCTCATGGGAATGCACGGAATAATGCAGGGCTTGGCCCCATTTGCTCCCATCATCAGTAGCATGTCTGCATACGGTGCGGGCATGGTATTGGTCTGTCTCAGGAATTCCAACCCCACTATTAACTCAAAGTCATCTATGATCACTACGCGCAGGTTGAACTTTCCTTCATAAGGGCTAAGCTTCACTGGTACTTCTTTGGCTATTCCACCCACTGGTTGAGGTGGTGAATTGATAGCCTTCACACGACCTTTGCCCTTTCCTACAATTAGCCCAAGACGCTCCACCTGAGTCGAAGCTAAGTAGTTATGGGTGGCACCTGTGTCTATCATTGCCCGAATGGGCTTGCCATTTACCTTCATGTCAACGAACATTAAGGTCCTCTCTTGATGAGGAGGAGTCCTATCATTCGCCTTCTTTGTTCCTTTCCTAGCAATTGGACATGGGTCTTTCTTCTTGCGGATACCGGCACTGGTTCCTGTTAAGGGCTCAGAAATGGAGCCAACAATTGCATTGAATGCACCTACTGGCTCGGTCTGGTCTGCATCATCGGCGTCGTCATCCGTCCCATCCTCAAAAGCTTGATGGGCGTTCATTTGTGCATGTGGGCATTCATTATTCCAATGTGGCCTGCCGCAATGACGACATCCTGAGGGGGGCTTCCTCCCCCGATCATTGTTGTTAGATACAGCACTAGTACTGCCTAAAGAAGGAGCCTTAGCTTTGGGTGCACTCTGGTCTCCTCCACTTCTGCTAGGGCCACCATTGTTTGGGTGGCCCCCTTTGTATCCTCCTCGGACAGGGCTGTTGCGGCCTATCCTTCCGAGCTTCCACTTGGTAATCCCCAAGGCACTCCGCTTCTTGGATTGCCTTAGGCAACGTGTCTACCCTTTGTCTCTGCAACTCCATCCGGGCATAAGGTTTCAACCATTCCAGGAAGGTGAAGAGTTTGTCTTTGTCCCCCATGTCACGGATGTTCAGCATGAGCGCGGAGAATTCCCGCACGTAATATCGCACTAATTTGGTCTGGCGGAGCTCCCATAACTTTCTCCTGGCATTGTACTCAACATTTTCGGGGAAGAACTGTAGGCGTATGGATGCCTTCAGTTCTGCCCATGTCTCGAGGGCATCTTCACCAGCCTTGATGGCTTCGTACTTCACCCACCACCAGAGTTTGGCATCACCCTGAAGATACATGGCAGCAGTTTCTATCTTCTTAGCTTCTTCTAGGCCTCCCACGGCATCGAAGTATTGCTCGATGTCGAAAATAAAATTTTCCACTTCTTTGGCATTCCGAGCCCCACTGTATGGCTTTGGCTCAGGAATTTTCAGCTTTTGTGCTATAGGGGCAAGGTTCACACCACCCCCAAATTGGTTTTCGCCTCCTCGAAGTAGGCCTTGTAAAGCAGCATTGACAACGTTGAGCTGGCATGTCAAGTTGTCTATAGTTTGTTGCATGGCAGTCATCTTGTCTGCCTCTTGTTCCCTGTTGGCTAAATCCTCGGCACGCTCCAGCTGGAGGACCTCAAATTTACCAAAAATTTCAGCTGCCTCTGTGGCTGCCGTTTGCCGGTCAGCTTTAGAGTCGCGACTGATATTTTCTATGTCAACTTCAGCCTGGATCAGTCTGCGGTCCAGGTCGTCCAACCTTTGCACTAGGCTGGTCTTTAGGTCATGCACCATTTCCACAATGGGCCATCATGCGTCAACCGTTCCCTCAAGGGTCGCGATGTGATCCCCATAATTCACCATGGTCAGAAATTGTGGTGATTGCAATGTAATCCCTCGTCCGATGTCAAGCCTAGGCTCTGATACCAACTGTTACGCGGCGCCTTCCTGAAGTTCCTTGGAAGGGCGACGTAAGGCTAAGCAATCGATGTTAGTATGGTTGTTGTCCGCCAACTGAGGTCCCCTCCGTACGCTAGACTAGATTGTCAGTGCCGTACGGGAAAACCAATGTCATGAGCAATTGAAAGAGAGCAGAAAAGAGAATTGAGAATGAAAGAAAGCTTGATTGCATTGAATGAAAGCTATTACAGAAAAACAAGACGGTGTCGGGGGGAGAGACACCAGTACAGAGAATTGTTTGCTTGCTTGAAAGTTTTGATTGCTTGGTCCCCCTTAATAATGCTTAAAAAAATAAACCAAAGTTACATGACTAGACCTATGAAAGCTGGAAAATCACACTTAAAGAAAATGCAGCAAAACTACTCTATATTTATAATGAAAAGGACTTAGTCTTCTACAAAGCAGCAACAAGTCCGTTGGCAGCAACATTGTCTTTAGCATCAGGGTCTGCGCACGCGGCATTGTCTACGTGCGCGGCGCCGTTGGCATTAGGCGCTGGCGATGGCTATCGGTGGGGCGACAGAGGCACATGCGCGCTTGTCACTTGGAGCTGCCGAGACCACGGGGCCGACCGTGGCGACGGGCGTTGGGAGGCTGGCCAGGACGCCAAGGGGTCATGGGGCATGGTTGGAAAGCCGCCCATGACATTACATATGATAAGAAAATGGACCTAAGGAGAAACTCAATCCAAAAAGTTAGCTCATTAGGTGAGGATTGCCTTCTCAATCCAAAAGGTTAGCTCATTAGGTGAGGATTGCCCAAGACCATACACTGATTTTGAAACTCAACAATATAAGGATATCTAGCATAGTAACAACTGCGTTGACTAAAATCGTTTATTTTTAGTATTAGTATTGTTTGTCTATATGGTTTTTGTTTGAATTTGTTGTTGTATAAATTGTTGGATTGGGGATTATCTTTAGATTTAGAACATAATTTCGATGGCATTTATTTTTATAATTTAAATATTTCTATCACGAAAGAGAGTCTTGGCGTAACTAGTAAAGTTGTTGCGATGTGACCAAAAGGTCACGAGTTCGAGCCGTGAAAACAGCCTCCGGCAGAAATACAGTTATATAATAAAGCCACATTATGGCTTCATTCTCTCGTTCTCTCCATTCTCTAGGCAGTTACTCTTCATCTTCAGACAGTAATCCTTAGAATAAGTTTTAAACTTTTTTGAATTTCTCATCTTAATTCTTCAGTTAAGATTTTTAGTTTTAAACTTTAAAGAATTAATTGTTCGGATTTTTAGTTTTTTCATTTGTTTCTTTTGTTGCACTGATTCTTTAATATTTACAAGATTAGGATTTATTATTTTCTTGTGAGTTATGTCCGCCGCAGTGAGGTAGTTAGTAATATTAGATTGTTGAATGTCCTATTTATTACTCCTATTAACTTATAACTTTGAAAATTGAGATCATTTATTAGGATTTTCAGATGCAAAGAAAGTTTTCTTTTGCTAAAGTTGAAATTTGAGGAGCAAAAATTCAACTTCTTTCTCTTAACAGTATGATCACGATTTCTATAATAAAAACATGAAATTTTTGGATATTTTCTATTCTTATCGGGTAAACCGATAACTAAACAGGTAAGAATAGATAACCGACTAACCGATACTCGATGACTGATTTCTTATTGGTTCAGTTATCGGTTTAGCATATTTATAAACTTATAACCAATATGCCGAACTGAACCGAACTGAACCGATCGATACCCACCCTAGTTGAGAGAAACTGTCTCCTAATATCTCTAGAGTTAAACGACAAAAATCGTCATTGTTTGACACTCCTCTAACTTTCGGATGTACAGTTGTTCACCTCGTTTAACTCATAGTACCTTCGGGGTCGTTTGGTTAGAAATAAATTATCTCATGATTTATTATCCCAAAATTAATTATTCTGTGATTAGTTATCCCACCCTCTCATAGAAATAAGGGAAACTTAATCCCGAGCCTAAATTTGAGACGCGTTTATCTCATGTTTGGTTGAAATTCATGATAATGGATAATTAATCTCGAGACTAAATTTGAGATGAGTTTATCCCATATATGGTTGACAAACAATCGTGGCATAACTAATCTCGGGATTAGTATCGCGTGATTGTTATATTTTTTTATCCTCATGGGAAGGTAGGATAACTAGTTCCGGAATAAATAATCCCAGAATAATTAATCTTAGGATAACTTATTTCCAACCAAACGACCCCGAAGGAGTTATTAGTGGCCCACTGGTCCTCCCTACAAGTTGAATCGACCACTGTTGAAAAAATATCACCAACATTTACTACAGGTAAAAGCTGGATTTTTTCTTCATAAACGCGTGTTTAGTGCGCAACTCCATAACTTTAGATCCTTTTCTTTTAAAAAAAAGACCCATTTGGCATATATCTCGAGATATCCCGAGATAAAATCGAGATATAACTAATCCCGTGAATAGTTATCACGGGATTATAATATTTTTTTATCCTCATAGGAAGGTAGGATAACTAGTTCCGGAATAAATAATCCCGTAATAATTAATCTTGGGATAACTTATTTCCAACCTAACGACCCCTTAGAGTTATTAGTGGCCCACTAGTCTTCCCTACAAGTTGAATCGACCATTGTTGAAAACATATCACCAATATTTACTACAGGCAAAAGCTGGTTTTTTCTTCATAAATGCGTGTTTAGTGCGCAACTACATGACTTTAGGTCCTTTTCTTTTTAAAAAAGACCCATTTGGTATATATCTCGAGATATCCTAGGATAAAATTGTGGTATAACTAATCTCGTGATTAGTTATCCCAGGATTGTAATATTCTTTTGTCCTCATGGGAAGGTAGGATAACTAGTTCCGGAATAAATAATCCCAGAATAATTAATCTTGGGATAACTTATTTCCAACCAAATTACCCCTTAGAGTTATTAGTGGCCCACTGGTCCTCCCTACAAGTTGAATCGACCACTGGTGAAAAAATATCACCAACATTTGTTACAGGAAAAAGATAGTTTTTTCTTCATAAACGGTGTTTTAGTGCGCAATTGCATAACTCTAGGTCCTTTTCTTTTAAAAAAAGACTCATTTGGCATATACATCGAGATATCACGGGATAAAATCGTGGTATAACTAATCCTGTGATTAGTTATCTCGGGATTGTTATATTTTTTTATCCTCATGGGAAGGTAGGATAACTAGTTCCAGAATAAATAATCCCGAAATAATAAATTTTGGGATAACTTATTTCCAACCAAACGACCCCTTAGAATTATTAGTGACCCGCTGGTCCTCCCTACAAGTTGAATCGATCAATGTTGAAAAACTATCACCTATATTTATTACAGGCAAAAGCTGGTTTTTTCTTCATAAACGTGTGTTTAGTGCGCAACTGCATAACTTTAGGTCCTTTTCTTTTAAAAAAAGACTCATTTGGCATATATCTCGAGGTGTCTCGGGATAAAATCGTAGTATAACTAATCTCGTGATTAGTTATCCCGTGATTGTAATATTTTTTTATCCTCATGGAAAGGTAGGATAACTAGTTCCAGAATAATTAATCTTGGGATAACTTATTTCCAACCAAACGACCCTTTAGAGTTATTAGTGGCCCACTGGTCCTCCCTACAAGTTGAATAGACCACTGTTGGAAAAATATCACCAACATTTACTATAGGCAAAAGCTGGTTTTTTCTTTATAAACGCGTGTTTAGTGCACAACTGCATAACTTTAGCTCATTTTCTTTTTTAAAAAAAACCATTTAGCATATATCTCGAGATATCCCGGGATTCAATCATGGTATAACTAATCTCGTGATTAGTTATCCCGAGATTGTAATATTTTTTTATCCTAATGGGAAGGTAGGATAGCTAGTTCCGGAATAAAGAATCCTAGAATAATTAATCTTGGGATAATTTATTTCCAACCAAACGACTCATTAGAGTTATTAGTGGCCTACTGGTCCTCCCTACAAGTTGAATCGACCACAATTGAAAAAATATCACCAACCTTTATTACAGGCAAAAGCTTATTTTTTTTCTTCATAAACGAGTGTTTAGTGTGCAACTGCATAACTTTAGGTTCTTTTCTTTTAAAAAAAGACCCATTTGGCATATATCTCGAGATATCCCGAGATAAAATCGTGGTATAATTAGTCCTGTAATTAGTTATTCCGAGATTGTAATATTTTTTTATCCTCATGGGAAGGTAGGATAGCTAGTTCCGAAATAAATAATCCCGCAATAATTAATCTTGGGATAACTTATTTCCAACCAAACGTCCCTTAGAGTTATTAGTGGCCCACTGGTCCTCCCTACAAGTCGAATTGATCAATGTTGAAAACATATCACCAACATTTACTACAGGCAAAAGCTTGTTTTTTCTTCATAAACGCGTGTTTAGTGCCCAACTGCATAGTTTAGGTCCTTTTCTTTGAAAAAAAGACCCATTTGGCATATATCTCGAAATATCCCGGGATAAAATCGTTGTATAACTAATTCTGTGATTAGTTATCTCGGGATTTTTATATTTTTTTTATCCACATGTGAAGGTAGGATAACTAGTTCCATAATAAATAATCCAAAAAATAATTAATCTTAGGATAACTTATTTCTAACCAAACGACCCCTTAGAGTTATTAGTGGCCCACTGGTCCTCCCTACAAGTTGAATCGACCATTGTTGAAAAAATATCACCAACATTTACTACCGGCAAAAGCTGAATTTTTCTTCATAAACGCGTGTTTAGTGCGCAACTGCATAACTTTAGGTTCTTTTCTTTTAAAAAAAAACCCCATTTGGCATATATCTCGAGATATCTCAGGATAAAATCGTGGTATAACTAATCCCGTGATTAGTTATCCCGGGAATGTAATATCGTTTTATCCTCATGGGAAGGTAGGATAGCTAGTTCCGGAATAAATAATACCGGAATAATTAATCTTGGGATAACTTATTTCCAACCAAACGACCCCTTAGAGTTATTAGTGGCCCACTGGTCCTCCCTACAAGTTGAATCGACCACTGTTGAAAAAATATCACCAACATTTACTACAGGCAAAAGCTGATTTTTTTCTTCATAAACGCGTGTTTAGTGCGCAACTCCATAACTTTAGATCCCTTTCTTTTAAAAAAGACCCATTTGGCATATATCTCGAGATATCCCAAGATAAAATCGTGATATAACTAATCCCGTGAATAGTTATCCCGGGATTGTAATATTCTTTTATCCTCATAGGAAGGTAGGATAACTAGTTTCGGAACAAATAATCTCGGAATAATTTATCTTGGGATAACTTATTTCCAACCAAACGACCCCTTAGAGTTATTAGTGGCCCACTAGTCTTCCCTACAAGTTGAATCGACCATTGTTGAAAATATATCACCAACATTTACTACAGGTAAAAGCTGATTTTTCTTCATAAATGTGTGTTTAGTGCGCAACTACACAACTTTAGGTCCTTTTCTTTTAAAAAAAGACCCATTTGGCATATATCTCGAGATATCACGGGATAAAATCGTGGTATAACTAATTCCGTGATTAGTTATCCCAAGATTGTAATATTCTTTATCCTCATGGGAAGGTAGGATAACTAGTTCCGGAATAAATAATTCCACAATAATTAATTTGGGGATAACTTATTTTCAACCAAACAACCCCTTAGAGTTATTAATGGCCCACTAGTCCTCCCTACAAGTTGAATCGACCACTAGTGAAAAAATATCACCAACATTTATTACTGGCAAAAGCTAGTTTTTTCTTCATAAACGTGTTTTTAGTGCGCAATTGCATAACTTTAGGTCCTTTTCTTTTTTAAAAAAAAACGATTTGGCATATATCTCGAGATATCCCCGGATAAAATCATGGCATAACTAATCCCGCGATTAGTCATCCCGGAATTGTAATATTTTTTTATCATCATGGGATGGTTGGATAACTAGTTCCAGAATAAATAATCCCGAAATAATTAATTTTGGGATAACTTATTTCCAACCAAACGACCCCTTAGAATTATTAGTGGCCCACTGGCCTCCGTACAAGTTGAGTCGACCACTGTTGAAAAAATATCACCTATATTTACTACAGGCAAAAGCTGATTTTTTCTTCATAAATATGTATTTAGTGCGCAACTGCATAACTTTAGGTCCTTTTCTTTTAAAAAAAGACTCATTTGGCATATATCTCGAGATGTCTCGGGATAAAATCGTAGTATAACTAATCTCGTGATTAGTTATCCCGTGATTGTAATATTTTTATTATCCTCATGGAAAGGTAGGATAACTAGTTCCGGAATAATTAATCTTGGGATAACTTATTTCCAACCAAACGACCCTTTAGAGTTATTAGTGGCCCACTGGTCCTCCCTACAAGTTGAATAGACCACTGTTGAAAAAATATCACCAACATTTACTATAGGCAAAAGCTGGTTTTTTCTTCATAATCGTGTGTTTAGTGCACAACTGCATAACTTTAGCTCATTTTCTTTTTTAAAAAAAACCATTTAGCATATATCTCGAGATATCCCGGGATTCAATCGTGGTATAACTAATCTCGTGATTAGTTATCCCGAGATTGTAATATTTTTTTTATCCTAATGGGAAGGTAGGATAGCTAGTTCCGGAATAAAAAATCCTAGAATAATTAATCTTGGGATAACTTATTTCCAACCAAACGACTCCTTAGAATTATTAGTGGCCTACTGGTCGTGCCTAGAAGTTGAATCGACCACTATTGAAAAAATATCACAAACATTTACTACAGGCAAAAGCTTATTGTTTTCTTCATAAACGAGTGTTTAGTGCGCAACTGCATAACTTTAGGTTCTTTTCTTTTAAAAAAAGACCCATTTGGCATATATCTCGAGATATCCCGAGATAAAATCTTGGTATAATTAGTCATGTGATTAGTTTTTTCGGGATTGTAATATTTTTTTATCCTCATGGGAAGGTAGGATAGCTAGTTCCGAAATAAATAATCCTGAAATAATTAATCTTGAGATAACTTAATTCCAACCAAACGTCCCTTAGAGTTATTACTGGCACACTGGTCCTCCCTACAAGTTGAATCGATCAATGTTGAAAACATATCACCAATATATATTACAGGCAAAAGCTGGTTTTTTCTTCATAAACGCGTGTTTGGTGCTCAACTGCATAAGTTTAGGTCCTTTTCTTTGAAAATAAGACCCATTTGGCATATATCTCGAGATATCTCGGGATAAAATCGTTGTATAACTAATCCTGTGATTAGTTATCTCGGAATTTTAATATTTTTTTATCCACATGGGAAGGTAGGATAACTAGTTCCAGAATAAATAATCCTAAAATAATTAATCTTAGGATAACTTATTTCCAACCAAACGATCCCTTAGAGTTATTAGTGGCCCACTCGTCCTCCCTACAAGTTGAATCGACCATTGTTGAAAAAATATCACCAACATTTACTAACGGCAAAAGCTGATTTTTTCTTCATAAACGTGTTTAGTGCGCAACTGCATAACTTTAGGTCCTTTTCTTTTAAAAAAAGACCCATTTGGCATATATCTCTAGATATCCCGGGATAAAATTGTGGTATAACTAATTTCGTGATTAGTTATTTCAGGATTGTAATATTGTTTTATCCTCATGGGAAGGTAGGATAGCTAGTTCCGGAATAAATAATACCGGAATAATTAATCTTGGGATAACTTATTTCCAACCAAACAACCCCTTAGAGTTATTAGTGGCCCACTGGTCCTCCCTACAGGTTGAATCGACCATTGTTGAAAAAATATCACCAACATTTACTACAGGCAAAAATTGGTTTTTTTCTTCATAAACGAGTGTTTAGTGCGCAACTGCATAACTTTAGGTCCTTTTCTTTTAAAAAAAGACCCATTTGGCATATATCTCGAGATATTTCGGGATAAAATCGTGGTATAACTAATCCCGTGATTAGTTATTCCGGGATTGTAATATTTTTTTATCCTCATGAAAAGGTAGGATAGCTAGTTCCGGAATAAATAATCATGGAATAATTAATTTTGGGATAACTTATTTCCAACCAAACGACCCCTTGGAGTTATTAGTGGCCCACTGGTCCTCCCTACAAGTTGAATCGATCAATGTTGAAAAAATATCACCAACATTTACTACAGGCAAAAGCTGGGTTTGTTTTCATAAACGCGTGTTTAGTGCACAGCTGCATAACTCTAGGTCCTTTTCTTTTAAAAAAAGACTCATTTGGCATATATCTCGAGATATCACGGGATAAAATCGTGGTATAACTAATCCTGTGATTAGTTATCTCGGGATTGTTATATTTTTTTATCCTCATGGGAAGGTAGGATAACTAGTTCCAGAATAAATAATCCCGAAATAATAAATTTTGGGATAACTTATTTCCAACCAAATGACCCCTTAAAATTATTAATGGCCCACTGGTCCTCCCTACTAGTTGAATCGACCACTGTTGAAAAAATATCACCAACATTTACTACTTGCAAAAGCTGGATTTTTCTTCATAAACGCATGTTTAGTGCGCAACTGCATAACTTTAGGTCCTTTTCTTTTAAAAAAAGATTCATTTGGCATATATCTCGAGATATCCCGGGATAAAATCGTAGTATAACTAATCTCGTAATTAGTTATCACAGATTGTAATATTTTTTTATCCTTATGGGAAGGTAGGATAACTAGTTCCGGAATAAATAATCCCGAAATAATTAATTTTGGAATAACTTATTTCCAACCAAACGGCCCCTTAGAGTTATTAGTGGCCCACTGGTCCTCCCTGATTTGTTCTTCATAGACGCGTGTTTAGTGCGCAACTACATAACTTTAGGTCCTTTTCTTTTAAAAAAAGACCCATTTGGCATATATCAGATATTCACAGTTGTAAAGATCCTTAGGAGTCGTTTGGTTACCAGGATAAAATATAGAAAAAGATAAAATACGCATAAGCAAGATAAAATAATGCAGTATTTTATTCCGAAATTATTATCCCTTGTCCCACCAGACCGCCCCTCAAAACATATCAAGATTTGATTTGCTATGGCTGGAACGGTACTTAAATGTTTAAAGGATAAGGTAATAGACATAAAACCAAATTAAAAACTTGTGCAGAACTCTATCACATTTTCAATCTGTGGGTGAAATAATGAAACTGCTGCAAATTGAGGGCTTGAATGCAAGAGAACCAACAATAGTATCAACTAGATATTCCTCTTGTCGCGCTGTTATCTAAATAATTCTAGTGAAGTTTAAAATTGCAAGCAAAAGGAAAACAAAAAGATAAATGCTAAAAAAAAGTTGGGAAAGTTCAACCAAAATAGAACAAGAGGTAAATGCAGTAAAGCTGCAAAAATTCAAAGCTTACAAGAAAATCCCTCCGACTATGGTACTGTGAAAACATGCAACAAAATTGCACCTCTCTCTTAATTTGTTTTTGACTTGGGAGCCTTCTTCTTTGAGGATCTCCTGGGCATAGAGTTCTTCATGCCAATGAAGAAGAGGAGTGCACCAAGCAATGCCAAGTTCTGTTCGAAAGAGTGAGAACAGAGGACGCATTAGGAAAATTGCAGATAAGACAATCAAACAAATCAAAATTTGGTAGAATAAGTTTTAAGATATAATAATTTAGAGAGCAATCCAATGCCTAACCTGAGAAAACTTGAAAAAGAGTTGAACAAATTCTTTCTTGTCAACATCATAGTTGTAGAAATCATACAAGATGGGGGAAGCAATGGCTTGATGCAGCAGCTGCATAAACCAATAACAAAATCAAGATTAGTTGTATGAAACGAGAAGGTTCAAGCAAATGCCCTTCTCAATGAATTCCCACAAAAGAAGGGGGGCATAATTCAAAGAAAGTCCAACGAGAAAACAACAGATAGCATGATACAAACCAGAATATAAGCTCCAAGAGAGCTGCCAAAAATGAATAGAAGGCTGCCAAGACCCTTCATTACTATGGCCCCCAGAATAAGATGTTTCATCTGTGAATCACATACAAAATGTTAAATTGGATAGAACTAGAGAAAAAGTCAAATAAGCCAAGCCAAATAGTTACCTCTACATGTGGTACTTGAAATCCAGTGTGAGTTGCCACATGCTTTGAGAAAATATTGAACTTTGGTCTTAATGCTTTTGCTGCAGGCCCGCCATCTGCCCCAAATTCACTGAACCTATAACCAGTAGCAGTAAATGAATGATGCAGTTAGTATTACTGTCCAAGATAGCCAATAGTTTTTCTTCCTAAGTTTTCCGGCAGAAAGCAACCAATGCATACATATCAATCAATGAACTAAGCATCAAAATCCAGTAGCATCAGCTATAGGACTATTCATATAAACCGTCCATATAAATTCCACTCAAATCCAAAACATTCGTTGCATATCTTCCCAAAAATACTTAAGACAGTTAAATTGCAGAGGAGGATCATCCTTGAAGGTATCTTCCTTTCCAAGTCTAAATGCTTCTTGAAGAATGATGCTACAGCAGAAAAGATAATGACTGCATATCGTTGCTGCTATAACTACATGTTTGCACCGCAGTATATGTTTCACAGCATTTTGTTATTGCCCTCTAACAGATTTATTTTTGCCTTCATCTAACAGCTCTTTGGTAGTACAGGAGTTTCAAAAAGAGAGGAAACAAGACAAAAGTAGAATGTGCTTTCTTTATCTGATCCCCACCCACCAAAGAGAAAAGTTTATACACAGCTTTCAACACAATGTGGCAATGAACACAAGTTATCGACCTTTTTCGGACTTGAGGAAGGTTAGATATCACCCATGCACATAAAATGGGGCAAAAGGAATATTATCCAAGTAGTCATTACGCCCTTAAGAATTGGCTTACATACTAACAAAGATTGTACACCAGTATAAGCTTAAGAATTGCATCAAAAAAAGAATTGCTTGTTCAATCAATTTGAAAATGAGTTCAATAATGTGTTTATAGAATTGGCAGATAACTTCTTTTACAAATGCTGTAGAAATTAGATAAGTCAAGAAGAACTAAAGTTTATTGATCGGGCAAGAGTATTTATATGCTAAACTAGTATACAATGACAGACTCAGAAGAGAGAATTGTAACACAGTTACACTATAGAACACTCATACCATACCATGGAACAGCCTTAGTTGTTGATGATTACATCCAAAACAATAACACACCAAAAATACAAAAGATATCAAGCTCCCAATACCAACTTCAACAATAGAATTCCCCTCTAGCGATATAAAACTCCAACGATAGATCAACCCGACCAGTAGTTTTAACAACATATCAACTGCCAACATAATAGGCATGCTTCAATCAATGATGTACACAAGAAGGCATAATAACCTAGGTCTGGAGTCAAGCTATGTATCCCGTCATGCCATATAGTCAGTCACATAGTTGTAAATCTACACCTTGAATGGATCAATACACAGAGCAAAAAAAAAAAACAGTTCCCAACCCAAAGCTTCCTAAATTCAACATCCAAGTCAAGGAAGGTAACATAAAAACATTGGGATATGGCAGATCCGACTACATGACAAACAACCCAGTGTAATCCCACAAGTGGGGTCTGGGGAGGGTACAGCGTACGCAGACCTTACACCTGCCTTTAAGAAGGCAGAGAGGATGTTTCCAGTTTCAAAACCCCAATTTCAATTCCATTACACTAATTCATCCAATGGTCCATCTCTGCAAACAAATCAATTGAACCAAGTTTAAACATGGTCAAGATCTAGTCGCCAATGACCTAATGTTCAAGGCATTAACCACCTAAGATTCCAGATTGAATCTCAATTACAACACTCAGCGGGTCTGAGTTAACCATAAGCTCTAACCTTGGTAGGCAGGTTTATCTAGCTACCGCATAGAGACTATCACCAGAGGCGGAATTTTTGAGACATAGTATATCTGTGAAAAACTACTAATAAATTTGGAACCCAGTAACTCTAACTTAAAAGGGCTAGAATCCAAAACTCATTACCTGCCTCTGCAACTAATGCAGGACACTCTTAACACCCCACAAAAAATGGGCGGATCTGCATGCTGGCTAGTACAAGCAAACCAACAAGGTTGCAACTTGCAACACAAACCATATTTAAAAAAAATTGAAATTTAAATATATTAGGTCAACTCGTATTATCATATTTCGCATCAACTTAAAATTCTGGATCCATCTGTCTCTGTAAACAACGAAAAAAAACCTAGCTTCCCTCACTATACACAAAAATCCATACACCAAACCAAATCACAAACACAGATAACTAAATGCAATTAAATTGAGATAAGTAGATGCTGAATACATTGATGTGCGTGAAAAATACATACAGTACAAGTGAAAAAAGAAGAGCAGATCTGAAGAGAAAAGCTTACTCTTGATAGGCGGAGAGAACGAAGACGGATACGAAGAGAGCTCTTCCAAGGAAAGATACGAACGCCATTACGCAATGCTTCAAATTTCTCTCTCTCCTTTCTTCTTTTCTTTCTCTCTCTAGAAAACAGACAAGTTCAAACTGGAGAGAGAGAAAACAGGGATCTTTGTTTGAAGTAGTTTTCATTTATTTATAGGTAATAAAACAATAAGAGAAAAGTAAGAGAAATATGTGAAGATAGGGGGAAATTGCTCTTTGGTCCCTTGAGCAATGGGAAATTCAAATTTTGGTACTGAAAGATGTTTTATGAGCATATCTTAACCTTCAATTCTTCTATGGGAAATATATAGTATTTCGTTATCTTTTTTTAAGATAGAAAGCCGAATCACTAATAAAGGAATTTTTTTTCGGGACGTTGACAATATCAAAACAAAAAGAGAAGTTTTTCCAAAGAATAAGAAGATGTAATGAGAATAGAAAACGTGAGTAGTGTAACTTCTAAAAAAATTGGTACACTTTAATATGTTTAAAAAGTCACTTCCCTTGTTTTCTTTTACTAATACAATATATTAAAAATAATTTTTCTTACCTATCTCTTTTAATAAATCAAGAGAAATTTATTAACTTTTCAATTCTTGCTTTGTTGGTAGGATTTTAATTATCATTAATACAGATAATTTAATAAAACAAATTCTCGATAAATAACTCCTTAAGGGAGTACCAAGTTAATACTGAACCAATAAAAGGAAGCTGAGGAAGTACCTTCTTTAAAAAGTAAACACTATTTGAAGAATTGAAAAAGAAAGAGATACATATTTAATTTCAGATCAAGAGATTAATAATGTTTAGTTGGATTAGTAAGGAAATTTAATCTTCTATACGGTCAAGCGTTAATTGAAACAATATTTGGTTGTTATTTTTATTTTTTTATAAATAATATCTGTATAAATTATGAAAAAATTTATGCACTAATTTAAGCAATTTAAATATAGAATAAAAATATGGCTATTAGAAATACATTGATTAAAAACACCCAAAAAAGATCCATACATAAATAATGTTGGAATATGTATATTATTTATGCAAGATAGTATAAAAATAAGTAAGCAATAATTAATAATATATAGATTAATAATACTGAAATATAAAGACTAACTATTAGTACGATATTAAGCAAACTCTTTTCGTTAAAAAAGTATATACATATCATAAAGTATACATTGTATAGGAGTAATGTAATATATCTAGACTAAATATTCTAACATGAAATAATTGTTGTATCTCTACATTACAATTCATGCACTATTAATCTCCACATAACTTATTTATAAGCAAAACAGCCCCTTAATTTCTATTATTATACTAAAATTAGAAGTTTTGTTATGCTTAGATACTTGTATGCACTTTTTTGTAGAGGTAAATCTCATACTTAGAAAATTCATAATTTTAGAAAATTTTCAAATATCATATAATTACGTATTTAATTATAGAATGCAAAGATCTTAAATAGAGCATAATTATATAATTGGAAATTTTATATCGTCGAGCTAAGATAATTGGTTATTGGGTTTCACAGTTTATTAAGCGGCATGCCTTTTACGCGATTTATTATTTAAGGATCGATTAAATTGGTAAAAAGTTGGAAGGAGAAGGATAAAGATGCACATATTGATTCTCTTTGAAAGTTAAAGTTAATCTCATAATTAACAAATTTGAAACTTATTAATAATTGAGGGACTAAAATCACAACTTTTGTCGGAGAAGTTCACATCTCTTTTTCTCTTTTGACTGCTTAGTTGAGTACTTGAGTTTTCTAATTCCCTCCACTGTCGGCTTTGAGTTTCACTGTTTAGGCGGCGAACGCTCGCGAGTGAAATATAAGACTGTACTCGCTTTGTCGTTAATTGATTTGTTGAAATGAACGGTTGATTGAAGGAGACACGTTTCACAACCAATAGCATTTGGTTTAATGATGTAACTATTGAGAAACGTGGCAGCTGGAATAAGCGAGTAGCTTACCAGTAAAGTACACGAGTATGGAAGGACTATTGTTGTGTCCTTCTCGAATGTATCCCTGTTTTTCTTGTTGAACCTTTATGGCTTTTGTTCGTTTCATTTTGGTCTCTCTCTTCAGAATCGGAGTCCCTTATTGCGATTTTTCACTAGTAAAATTATTAGCAAATTAAAGAGCATGTTTGGATAAATACCTAGTAATTGGGTTTGAGTGTAATTACATAGTTTAGTATATTTATCTAGCCAAATAATTAGTTCGTTAGTATGAAAGAGTGTTGTTTACCCGAAAAACGAATAAAGTTGAATTTATACGTAGTCTTAAAGATACGTGGTATAATTTGGCACAAATCAGAAAGTGAGTAGAAATAATATTGAGTATTGACTGTGCAAAAAATGAAATACAAATCGAATTGAATGGAGGGCTATTTAATTATTAAGCAAGATGAATCAATGTATTAGCTCGCAAGAGGATATCTTCTATATATGTGTCACTATGTTTTTCTCTATCAATAATATGAGAGTGTATCAATGCCTTGATCATGGATGTAACGATCCGGCCTGTCGTTTCGAGGGTTATAGCCCCGTTTCACCATTCCTGCTTCTTTATGTGTTGTTCAGCGGTGTTAAGTTGTATCGAGTTGGTAGGTTTGGGTCCGGAGTAGTTTTGGAGTGAAATGAACACTTAGTCTCTTAGTTAGAAAGTTAAGTTAGAAAAGTCAATCGGATGTTGACATATGTGTAAACGATCTCGGATTTGAATTCTGATGATTCCATTAGCTCCGTTAGCTGATTTTGGACTTAGGAGTGCGTCCGGAATGTAATTTGGAGGTCCGTGGTAGAATTAGGCTTGAATTGGCGAAATTGAAAATTTGGCGATTTCGGTCGGCAGTGGATAAATTTAATATCGGGATCGGAATGGAATTTCGGAAGTTGGAGTAGGTTCGTAGTGTCATTTGTGATGTGTGTGCAAAATTTGAGGTCATTCAGACGTGGAAATTTAGAAGTTCTTAGGCTTGAATTTGAGGGTAATTTGGTGATTTAATGTTGTTTTGAGTGATTCGAAGATTCGACTAAGTTGGTATGTTGATATATGACTTGTTGTTATTTTTTTGATTGAGGTCCCGAGGGCATCGGGGTGATTCCGGGTGGTTAACGGATTTATCGAAGTTGAGAAATACAGCTGGAAGCTACTGGTGTAAGGCTGCTGGTGTAAGGCTACAGGCGTGGCCGTACCTGCGGATGGTGAACCGCAGGTGCGATGATCGTAGGTGCGGATGGCATGTCGCGGATGCGGAAAATGGAGGCTTGGCATTGAGCGCAGGTGCGGAAGAGAGGATCGCACATGCGAGCCCGCAGATGCGAAGGGGCAGCCGCAGGTGCAAAGCTTGGCGTCTAAGTGACTTTCGCAGATGCGCACCTGGGACCGCAGGTGCGGAATCCCTGGGGCAGATCCTATATATCACACTTCGCGAATTTTGGTGCATTCTTCACCATTTCTATCCGATTTTGGAGCTTTTGGGAGAGATTTGAAGGGGGAATCTAGGGGGCTTCATTGAGGTAAGTTACTTGAGCCTTAATACTTGTATATATGGTGATTTTTTGTTGTTTAATCATTGTAATTAGTGAAAATGAGGGGTTAGGGCTTGGAATTTTTTGAGAAGTAATTTAAGGATTTGAAGGACTAAACGATGTCGGATTTTGATGAATTTTATATGCTTAGACTCGGGAGAGGACGAGGTTTATTATTCTGCTATTTTTGACTGATTTCGAGACGTGGGCCGGGGATCGGGTTTTGGCCGATTTTAGATTTTTGGCATATTTTGTAGTTTTTTCTTGTGGAATTCATTCCATTAGCGTATATTGATGGTATTGTACTGATTGTGAATAGATTCAGAGCATTTGGAAATCGAGTCCAGAGACGAGGGCATCTCGGAGTAGGATTTTACATTGTTAAGGTAAGTAACAGTTTTAACTCTAGCTTTGAGGGTATAAACCCGGAGATTTGACATTACGTGATTGTTTGAAAGTGATACCCACGCTAAGTGACGAGCGTGTGGGTGTGCACCGCGAGGGATTGAGACTTGGTCCGTCCCGTGAGGCCTAATGGCTATTATCTGTGGTTATGTGTTTATTTGTTGTTGAACTTGGTTGCCTTCATGTTAGAGATCATGCTTAAGCTTTATTCATGCTCACATTATTTGTACTCAATCATAGAAATTATTGTACATGTTTACCTCAGTCTCTATTAATTGATAATATGCGGTGATACTTGATGTGGGTTGTGTTCCCTTATTGTTGATGATGGTGAGTCTAGTGAGGTACATGATTGAGTGAGGCCGAGGGCTGAGTTGTGAGGATATTAATACCATAGCGCGTGAGTTGTCCGCGTAACACGTGAGTTGACTGTGCGGGTCCAGGTTTTTGATACCATAGCGCATAAGTTGTCCGCGTAGCACGTGAGTTGACCGTGCGGATCCAGGTATTGATATGATGGCACGTGAGTTGTCCGTGCTTAGCGCTTGGAGTTTGGGAGTCCCTCTGGTGTCTGTACACACCCCCAATGAGCGTAGAGTGTTGAGTGTTTTGAGTATTGAGTGTTGAGTATGAGTGCGAGTGATGAGTGATGGAGTGACACTGTTGTGAGGTTGTATTTATTTGTGTTGTTGTTGCATTTATCTATTAAACTTCTTTGTGGCATTTGCTGAGTTATGGAATTTACCTGTTTATTTCTGTTTATATTTTAAATTGTGAAAATAAATAATTGGACTGTTTTACTTAGCTCGTCACTATTGCTCAGTTCCTTAGTTATTTCTGTTACTTGCTGAGGTAGTTGTACTCATACTACACTCTGCACTTTATGTGCAGATCCAGGTGAGTTAGAGCGCGACGATCGTTGAGTTCAGGCCGGCTATCTGGGGAGATTGCAAGGTAGCTGCTAGCGTCCGCAAGACCTTGTTACTCCTTTTATCATTTCTTCTTTTGGACTGTATTGACAGTTAGAAAGTTGCCATTTCATAGCTCATAGATTTAGACGCTCATGACTTAGTGACACCCTGAATTTTGGGACTCGTTTCCGTATTTCTAAAATTATATTTAGAGTTGATTTAGTTTATGATAAATTCAAATGTTGAAATATTTTATTAAATTCTTATAATCGATTTAATAATAATATTTTGGGAAGTAGGCTTGCCTTGTAACACGATAGGTACCATCACGACCATGATCAGATTTTGGGTCGTGACAAGTTGGTATCAAAGCCTAGGTTACATAGGTCTCATGAGTCATGAGCGGGTTTAGTAGAGTCTTGTGTATCGGTACGGAGACGTTTGTACTTATCTTCAAGACGCTGCAGAACCTTTAGGAAAACTTCACATTCTTGAATTCTTTTCGTGTGGTATTGATTCAGCTTGAAGTGTAACTCTTTGAATTCCTTTCACGCATTCGTATGCACACATGGACGCTCGGTATCAGTTGTGCATTGACGACTTGTGATTCCCTGGATGAGGTGCGAGATATGATTTCTGTGTGTTGATGTCGGGCCAGTCTGGAGGACAGAGGACATGAGGCCGGGTTTTGACTATAGCTTGAGCACTGGGGTGTTGATTGTGTGAGCGCGTGCTTGTGGTACTTTTGGGGATATTTAAGAGAGTATTCAGCGGCTTATGAGCCTTAGGGCGGTGTGGTTTTATGCTTAGGTCTCATGTGGTGAGTCTCAGTTGAGGATTGTGGTATTATGGCGGGGCAAAGTATCAATTCGAAGGAAATTCAGAAGGAACTCGGATAGATATGACATCTTAGTAGTAGGTTGGATCGGCATGGTAATGTGTATGATTAATTCTTTGGGTGTGTATGAGGTAATGAGTTCTATAGGTTTTTGTGGCAATGTCCTTGGCTTTTTGGTGGTTTGCGTAGCTTGGTTGAGTTAGAAGGATTCAGTCCTGACGGATTTGTTTTGTGCCATTGGGGTTCGGAGAGAGTTCTTGATGGTTTTGAGAACAACTCTTGGCACGTTCGATGACGAACGTTTGTTTAAGAGGGGGAGGATGTAACGACCCGGCCTGTCGTTTTGAGAGTTATAGCCCTGATATTGACCTATGTGTAAATGATCTCGGATTTGAATTCTGATGGTTCTGTTAGCTGCGTTAGCTGATTTTAGACTTAGGAGTGCATTCGAAATGTGATTTGGAGGTCCATGGTAGAATTAGGCTTGAATTGGCGAAATTAAAAATTTGGCGCTTTCGGTCGGCAGTGAAAAAAATTTGATATCAGGGTCGGAATGAAATTTCGAAAGTTGGAGTAGGTTCGTAGTGTCATTTGTGATGTGTGTGCAAAGTTTGAGGTCATTTGGACGTGGTTTGGTTGGTTTCGGCATCGGTTGCCAAATTTAGAAATTTAGAAGTTCTTAGGCTTGAATCCGAGAATAATTTGGTGATTTGATGTTGTTTTGAGTGATTCGAAGGTTCGACTAAGTTGGTATGTTGATATATGACTTGTTGGTATTTTTTTGGTTGAGGTCCCGAGGGCCTCGGGGTGATTTCGGGTGATTAACAGATTTGTCGAAGTTGAGAAATGCAGCTGGAAGTTGTTAGTGTAAGGTTACTGGTGTGGCCGCACCTGCGGATGGTGAGCCGCAGGTGCGATGATCGCAGGTGCGGATGGCATGTCGCGGATGCATAAAATGTAGGCATGGGCAAAGATGCAGTCATGAAGACCCCGTCTGGCGAGGAAAAGACTTTGACCCCGGTTCCAAAACCGGTGAAGGACAACAAAAGAAAAAGGGCCTCTACCTCCGAGGATCCAAAACTTAAGATAAAGACGGCTCGTAAGCCGAGAAAGAAGACTATCCCTTTGACCAAAGAATCATCTCGGTGTCAAAGGGATAAAGACGAAGAAGAAGAAGAAGAAAAAAAAATGACGGGTCCATATTGGTGGCCCGAGTGAAGAAAACCATCGATGCCTCAAAGGCAACTGGGTCGATAGCGTTTGACGAGGCTCCATCTCGAACTGAGGGGATGTCGGAGAAGGACTCGGGCAAAGTTCTCGAGTTTTTAGAGATCGAGGATGCCTCCCACCGAAGTCAACAAATGGTGGGTATATATGAAGGGGTCGGCCCTGAAGCTCTCCGAACTGAGGGGAATGCCCCAAGCGATTCGCTTGGGGAAATAGTAATCGGAGACTCACCTACTCTCCCGGCTTTTTCCGAATGGGCAATTCGGGAAGACCGAGCTTTGGAGACCCACGAGGTAGACGGGGCCCATGAGGGGATGACCTCTTTTGTGATTTATTTACCGGTATTGAGGATGTTGCCGACCCGAGTAACGCATCGGGTCTTTTCTTCGAGGTTCAACGAACCCTGAATCGGGGTAAGTCTCGATTCCCTTTGTTGATGTTATATTTTTCCATTTTCTGCCTAACTTTTTCTCTTTTTCATATAGGCTTTAGCTCTTTATCAAGAGGAGTTTTCCAAGTCTCGAACGGAGTTAAGCCGACGTGAGGACGATTTTTGAGGGCTTTCGGAGGAGAGAAATGCCCTCAAACTTCTTAATGGGCAAAAAGAGGAAGAGATCAAAGATCTTCGAGCCGAATTGGGCAAGGCATACCAAGATCAGACCGACCTGACCGAGCAAGTATTGATAATCTTAAAAACTCATGGGCTCAATTCGGGAACGGTGGCTAATATTTCGATCTCACAGTTGCAGCAGAAGCTTGAGGTGATCGGGCTATTTCGTGAGGAGGTCGATACGATAAGGGTAGAGGCCTTAGGGTGGAAAGAAGGCATGGACCGCCTGGCTACAGGGAAAGAGACTGCTCGAGCCCAATTATCATCGGCTGAAAGTCAACTCCAAGGCATGAAGGAGAAGAGCTCGATTCAAGCAAGAAAGATAGAGGAACTCGAGGCTCGGCTGGCTTCCGAACTTGCCAAGGCCAAATCTAAAGCTAAAAAAGCAAAGGCCGAGGTGGATGCATTCGTGTTCATCTATCGGGCCGATGCTGAAGTCGCTCAAGTACAGGCAAAAAAGGCAGCTGAGACCGCTCAAACTCGAGCATATTGGGTTGCTGAACTCGCCAAATGCCAATCTTTGAGGGAAACCTTCGAGGAGATCCATGCTCGAGGTTTTAATCTTACCGAAGAGATAAAAAAGGCTAAAGGGCTTGAAGCGGATGCCGGAGCCTTGGCTTCCGATGATGATTATGATGATGATGGGAGCAAGAGTGTGTCTGAGAGCGGGGAGCAGCCCGATAGAGAAGAGACTACCCCCGGAGAAAAGTAGGAAACTTAGAGTTTTTTCCATTTTGATTTTTTGTGTAGGGTCCTGATCGGACGTTGAAAATATCCTTATATATGTAGGGTTCTGATTGGACGTTGTAAATACTCTTATATATATATAAAGATCTTTTCCTTTCCCGGCTTGTCTCTATTTTATTCTCTGCCTTGTGAAGATTCATGCCTTATGAAAGTTTTCATAAATTTTGAGGCTTTAGGCAATTTGATCGAAGTTAGTCTTTATAACCAAGTGAGCGTTTGCTCGAACTTGAATTAAAAAGTATCCCTTAGGCTTTAATAGCTGAGTGTATTTGTTTTCTCGAATTCGAAGTAGTGTAGCTCGTAGGCTTTATGGTCGAGTGAGTGATTGCTCGAACTCGAAGTAATGTAGCCCCTAGGCTTAGTGGTCGAGTGAGTGCTTGCTCGAACTCGAAGTAATGTAGCCCATCGGCTTTGTGGTCGAGTGAATGATTTCTCGAACTCAAAGTAATGTAGCCCGTGGGTTTTATGGTCGAGTGAGTGATTGCTCGAACTCAAAATAAGATTAACCCTTAGGCTAAATATAGCCCGTAGGCTTAGTAGTCGAGTGAGGATTGCTCGAACTCGAAGTAATGTAGACCGTAGGCTTTATGGTCGAGTGAGTGATTGCTCGAACTCGATAAAGGATTATCCCTTAGGTTTTATGTACCCCGTAGGCTTTATGGTCGAGTGAGTGATTGCTCGAACACGAAATAAGATTAGCCCTTAGGCTTAATGTAGCCCGTAGGTTTAGTAGTTGAGTGAGTGATTGCTCGAACTCAAAGGAATGTAGCCCGTAGGCTTTATGGTCGAGTGAGTAATTGCTCGAACTCAAAGTAATGTAGCCCGTATTCTTAGTGGTCGAGTGAGTGATTGCTCGAACTCGAAATATGATTAGCCCTTAGACTTAATGTAGCCCATAGGCTTTATGATAGAGTGAGTGATTGCTCGAAGTCGAAATAAGATTAGCCCTTAGGCTTAATGTAGCCCGTAGGCTTTATGGCCGAGTGAGTGATTGCTCGAACTCGAAATAAGATTAGCCCTTAGGCTTAATGTAGCCCGCAGACTTAGTAGTCGAATGAGTGATTGCTCGAACTCGAAGTAATGTAGCCTGTGGGCTTTATAAGTTAGTGTGTAGGCTTATATGGGGCTCGATCTTGTTGATTTTTCGGTTGGCAGTCCCCGTTTTATGGGGTAATGGTCGGCCCTTAAGCCTATTTGCATAATAGATCGCGAAATAAAGGATGGATTCTGAGATATAAGATATCGGTAAAGGAGAAATTTCTCTTTATGTCATTATACACTTGTTCATGTTTTGTACCAGGGATCGAGCAAACTACACGAGCATGGTTTGTTTTGACCATTTGGCTCTTACTATTTTTCCTATCGAAACCCTATTGTCATGAAGTAACCTTCTTGCATCGAACTTAATATATTTGATGGTAATGCCTCCAGTATTCGTGGTTGATTATAAAGAGGCCTTGGATACTGTTGAATTGTTCTAAGTTAGCACGATCACTGGTTGCCTCATTAAAAACCTTGTCGAAAAACCCATTTGGGATAAAATCGGTCTAAGGGAAAAAGAGTGCAACGCGTGCTTTCAGGCCTAAAGGCTTCGAGGTGAATATTCCATCCTTGTTTCTGATCGATCACTGCAAGGGTTAATTTCTAAATATAAATGAGCATGGGGGGGGGGGGGGGTTGTACCTTAACAGTAAGTAACGTTTTAGGTGCGACACATTCCAATTGCTTGGTAGTTGTTTGCCGTTTATTACACCGAGCTTGTAGGATCTTTTTCCGATGATTTTGAGAACCTGATACGGTCCTTCCCAGTTCGAACCCAGTTTTCCTTCATTTGAATTTCGGGTGTTGAGGGTGACTTTCCTTAGCACTAAGTCCCCGATTTTAAAGTATCGAAGATTGGTTCTTCGCTTATAATACCTTTCGATCCGCTATTTTTGGGCGGCTAATCGGACGAGAGCCACTTTTTTTTTCGTCCAATAATTTTAGTCTCGTGTTAATCGTCTTGTTATTTGACTCATCTGTTGCATATTGAAACTTGAAGCTAGGTTCTCCGATCTCAACTGGGATAATAGCTTCGGCGTCATAAACCAACGAGAATAGTGTCGCTCCGGTACTCGATTTTGAGGTTGTGCGGTATGCCCATAAGACTTCGGGTAGTATTTCTCTTCATTTTCCTTTTGCGTTGGTTAATCTTTTCTTAAGATTTTGGATGATAGTTTTGTTGGTCGATTTGGCCTGTTCGTTTCCGTTGGGATGATAAGGTGTTGATATGATCCTTTTGATTTTGTGGTCTTCGAGAAATTTAGTTACCTTACTTCCGATGTATTGCTTTTCGTTATCACATAAAATCTGGGATGGCATCCCGAACCGACATATTATGTGGTCCCAAATGAATTCTATCACCTTATTTTCTCTAACTTTCTCGAAAGTCTGTGCTTCAATCCATTTAGAGAAATAATCAGTCATAAACAAAATAAAATGAGCCTTACCTGGGGCCGATGGGAGGGGTCTATGATGTCCATTCCCCATTTTATGAAAGGCCAAAGAGATAGGACCGAGTGGAGAAGTTTCCCGGGTTGATGAATCATGGGCGCATGCCTTTGACATTTGTCGCATTTTTGAACGAACTCCTTTGCATCTTTGCCCATATCGGTCCAATAATATCCTGCTCTGATTATTTTGTGGACTAATGAATCGGCACTGGAATGATTCCCACAAGTGCCCTCGTGAATCGCACGTAGGATGTAGTCAGTGTCTCCCGGTCCCAAATATATTGCCAGTGGACCATCGAACGTCCTTCTAAACAGCGTTCCATCATTGGACAAAGTGAACCGTGCCGCTTTTGTGCGTAGAGTTCTTGATTCCTTAGGATCCGATGGAAGTTTCCCATTCTTGAAGTACTCTATATATTTGTTTCTCCAATCCCATGTTAGACTTGTGGAGTTTATCTCGGCATGACCTTCTTCGATTACCGATTTCATGAGGTGTACGACAGTCCCCGAGTTGAATTCGTCATCCTCGGCCGACGACCCTAAGTTTGCAAGAGTGTCGGCCTCGTTGTTCTTCTCTCGAAGTATATGTTGCAAAGTCCATTCCTTGAATCGATGTAGAGTCATTTGCAATTTATCCAAGTTCCTCTGCATTCGATCTTCCCAGACTTCAAAAGTCCCATTGACTTGATTTACTACCAGGAGGGAATCACATTTAGCCTCCAAGACCTCGACTCCCAAACTTCTAGATAGCTCAAGACCTGCAATCACAGCCTCACACTCGGCCTCATTGTTAGTCAATTTTGTAGTTTTAATAGATTGCCTAACTATATTACCTGTGGGCGACCAGTTCGGATCCCTTTGCGTTTGAGGCACCGTCCGTAAAGAGGTTCCAAATTCCCGAAGAGGTACCCGATTTTATTAGTAATTTCTTTTTGATCTCGGGTACAAAGGCCGGCGTAAAGTCAGCCACGAAGTCCGCTAAGATTTGAGATTTGATAGCAGTTCGAGGTCGGTATTCGATGTCGTACCCGCCGATCTCTATGACCATTTGGCCAATCGACCTAAAAGGTTAGGTTTGTGTAAAATATTTTGTAGAGGATAAGTTGTTACAACATGTATTGGATGGCACTGGAAATATGGTTTTAATTTCTTAGAGGCACTTATTAAATCAAACGCTAATTTTTCTAAAGTGTGGATGTCTAGTTTCGGCCTCGCCTAGAGTTCGACTGACATAATAAATAGGGAATTGCGTACCTTATTCTTCTCGAATTAGGACTCCACTTACCGCTACCTCTGAGACAGCTAGATATATGTAAAGTTGTTCGTTTACCTTCGGGGTATGAAGCAATGGAGGGCTCGATAGATACCGTTTTAGCTCTTCCAAAACCTGCTGGCATTCCGGAGTCCATGCAAAATTGCTTTTCTTTTTAAGCAGAGAGAAAAATCGGTGGCTCCTATCCGAGTATCTCGAAATGAATCATCCCAGGGCGGCTATCCGTCCTGTTAGCCTTTGCACGGCCTTTACATTATCTATCATTGTGATGTCCTCGATCGCTTTGATTTTATAGGGGTTGATCTCGATCCCTCGATTGGACACCATGAAACCGAGAAACTTGCCCGAGCTAACCCCGAAAGAATATTTTTCGGGATTGAGCTTCATATTGTACTCCCTTAGTATGTCGAAAGTTTCCTGCAAATGCTTTAAATGGTCCTTTGCTTGCAGGGGTTTAACTAACTTGTCATCAATATAAACTTCCATTGATTTTCCTATTTTCCTTTCGAACATTCTGTTTACTAAGCGTTGATAAGTTGCACCACCATTTTTTTAGGCCAAATGGCATTACATTATAATAGTAGGTCCCGTACTTGGTGATAAATGAGGTCTTTTCCTGATCCTCCGGGTTCATCTGTATTTGGTTCTACCCAAAATAGGCATCGAGAAAATTGAGAGTCCCGTGGTCGGTCGTGGCATCGATCATACGATCGATATTAGGCAAAGGAAAAGAGTCCTTAGGGCATGCTTTATTCGGGTCTTTATAATCTATACACATTCTAAGTTTGTTCCCCTTTTTAGAGACTACCACCACATTTGCTAGCCATTCAGGGTATTTTACTTCTCGAATGGACCCTATATTAAGAAGTTTGGTTACCTCGTCTTTGATGAAGGCGTGTTTGACCTCGGACTGGGGGATTCTTTTTTGTTTCACCGGGTGAAATTTTGGGTCCAAGCTCAGCTTATGAGTGGTGATTCCCGGTGGGATCACTGTCATGTCAAGATGGGACCAAGTGAAACAGTCTATGTTAGCTATAAGAAATTGAATAAGCTTTCTCCCGAGCTTAGGATCTAACCCCGTGCCCAGGTATACCTTTCTTTCGGGCAGATATTCGATTAGTATGACTTGCTCCAGTTCTTCGATTATTGATTGGGTTGCGTCGGAGTCATCGGGAACCTCGAAAGATCGAGGGATCCTATGCTCATCATCTTCGTCAGTCTTCTCATTCTCTAATTGGGTTGAAGCTGACGTTTGTGATTGCTATTTGGTATTCCATTCCTCTTTCGAATCTAATCCTTTTGATGACGATAATGATGATATCGGAATCACTTCATCAACAACAAACATTTATTTCGCGGCCGGTTGCTCCCCGTAGTCTGTTTTGATTCCCTCCGATATTGGGAACTTCAAAACCCGGTGGAGGGTCGAGGGTACAACCCTCATTTTGTGGATCCACGGTCTTTCGAACAGGGCGTTGTATCTCATATCGCCTTCGATCACGTAGAACTTTGTTTCCTGGATGGTTCCAGCCACGTTAACTGGCAGGATTATTTCGCCCTTAGTAGTTTCACATTCCATGTTGAACCCTTTTAGTACCAAGGTTGCGGGCACGACCTGGTCCTGTAGACCGAGTTGCTCTATGATCCTCGATCGAATGATGTTGGATGAACTACCTGGATCAATTAACACACGTTTAACTTGAGTTTTATTCATAAGTACAGATATTACCAGTGCGTCATTATGTGGTTGCATGATTCCTTCCGCGTCTTCGTTATTAAAGGACAAGGTTCATTCAGGGGTGTAATCCTGAGTCCGGGATCACTTTTCTCTTACAATCGACATCTTAGTGCGTTTAAGCACCGGCCCCTAGGGGTATCGATTCCATCCATGATCATGTGAATGATGTTTTTGTGGATCTTCTTGTTCATTTTGTCTAACTGAAATCCCTATTTTTGAAATGGTTTTGGACCCTGTCACTTAAAAATTCTCGAAGATGCCCTTTATTGAATAACCGGGCTATCTCCTCTCTTAGTTGTCTGCAATCTTCCATTCTGTGGCCATGAGTGCCATGATATTCGTACATTTAATTGGGATTCCTCTGGGCAGGATCGGTCTGTATAGGTCGAGGCCATTTAGTATCTTTGATGCATCCGATAGCCGACATGATAGCGGATGCATCGATGCTGAAGTTATACTCCGACAACCGAGGTGCTTCCTTCGGTATGGTATGCCTGTCGGACCCATTCCTGTTCATCAACCCCCGAGACCTTTGGCCTCGATCATTTCTCTTTTCACATCGTTCGAGGTTGCGTGAAGGTTCGCTACCCCTACGATCTCCATTATACGACCGATATCGATCCTTGTTTGCCCTTGGTTCTCGGTCGATATCCCTTTTAATATTGGACCCAGAACCCAACTGGTCATCTCCAACTCTTATTTTGGATTGATACCGATTGTGCACATCAGCCCAAGTAATAGCTGGGTACTCGATCAAGCTATGCTTCAGCCGCCGTGAAGACATCGAGCTTCTTTCGTTTAGACCTTGAGTGAAAGCTTGAACAACCCAATCGTCTGTGACTGGTGGTAGATCCATCCGTTCCATTTTGAAATGAGATACGAATTCTCTTAGCATCTCGTTATCCTTTTGTCTTACCTTGAATAGGTCCGACTTCCTGGTCCCGACTTTTATGGCCACAATATGTACTTTTACGAAAGAATCTGTAAGCATGGCAAAAGAATCGATAGAGTGAGACGGTAAATTATAATACTATATCATTGCTCCCTTTGACAGGGTCTCCACGATTTTTTTCAATAATACATATTCGATCTCATCATCCTCTAGACTGTTCCCTTTGATGGAACATGTGTAAGAAGTGACATGTTCGTCAGGGTCGGTCGTTCCGTTATATTTAGGAATTTCGAGCATGAGAAACTTTTTTTGGATCGGTTTAGGAGCCACGCTTGGGGGGGAAGGCTTTTTTATGAATTTTTTGGAATCTAAGCCCTTCGATATCGGTGGTGCCCCCGGGATCTGATCAACCCTGGAGTTATATGTTTTTACTTTTTTATCGTTTGCTTCAATTCTCCTTTCTCCTGACTCTATTCGTTTTGTCATCTCTTCGAGCATCTTAACAATTTCGGGATTAGTCCCTGATTCTTGTTCATTTGATCTTACTATAGCTGACCCCGTTTTGTGGGTGACTTCTTAGGGTGGACTGGGCTCGAGTCTGGTTGGTGTCTGGGTTTGGCTATGCAACCGGGCTATTGCTACTTGTTGAGCTTGTAACATCTCGAAGATCATACGCAAACTGATTTCGTTTTCCTTAGCATTTTGGGTATTTTGAGCTGCAGACCGGGTTCCACCATAAGTGTTATTTTCAGGGTCAGAACGTTGTTTCACCTCGATGGCCGCATGTAAATTGACGTCGATTGGCTCTTCGACCCGAGCTCCAACGGGATTGATGAGTGGCCTTCCACCCCCAGGGGTTAAGTTGTTGTTCTCGTCTTGAATGCCAGTTTCGTTGTCCATATGTAGGGCCATTAATTGAGAATTTGTCGTTTTCAACCTGAAATTAAAGATACTTCCAAGAGCAAGTGTAGAATGGTGTGTTTTGTAGAGATTCATACCAAACAACCACTGTTATCCTTAGCTCCACGGTGGGCGCCAAACTGTATACCCAAAAAACGGATAGAGTTGAATTTATATGTAGTCCTAAAGATACGTGGTATAATGTGGCACAAATCAGAAAGTGAGTATAAATAATATTGAGTATTGACTGTGCAAAGAAAGAAATACAAATCGAATTGAATAGAGGGATATTTAATGAATATGCAAGATGAATCAACGCATTAGCTCTCAAGAGGATATCTTCTATATATGTGCCGGTATGTTTTTCTCTATCAATAATATGAGAGTGTATCAATGCCTTGATCAACGATCCCTTACAGAAATAATAGCTATCACTCTTGTCACACCTCTTTTTTCTCGAGGGGATATGAGAGTTTTTTCCAATTTAAGTGACATTAATCGAAATTGAATTATTTATTTATTTCAGAGTCGCCACTTGGGATAATTTATGGTGTCCCAAGTCACCAATTTATTTTAAATCCCAAATTGAGGAAATTGACTCTTATTTATGGTCTGCGAACACAGAAGATCGGGTAAGGAATTCTGTTAACTCGGGAGAAGGTGTGAGGCACTCCCGAGTTTCGTGATTTTAGCACGGTCGCCCAACTGTTAATAACTAGCCTAATTATTTGATTTAGTGTATGTTTGAAACCTATTGTGCATTTTTTACTTTTGAACCGCATTTATTATTTACGAAATTATTTCTGGAATAAGTCACGATGTTGTACACTTGTTGTTTTGGTACACATTGCAAACCGCGCCACATGAAATGCACCCGTGATTTACGACATATTTATTTTTATTACTATTTGAAGTTATGGTCGAGTCGCGTAAAACGCGCACTCGGATTGAGATTTATGTATCACAACTATGCCAGGGGAACCGTACATAGTCACGATGATTTACTATTCGCACCTAAGCAAACTACGATGTTCATAAGTGATTTTGTAAAGCGATTTACAGCAATCAGTTCTCAATCTCTAATTTTCCAAACTAATTAAGCTATAAATAAAGCCAAATCTTATGAAACGAAGAGTAACCAAATTGAAAGCAGATTCGTGATTTTAAAAGTCTAAAGATACAGTGATTTTAAACAAGAACAAGTCAATACACAACACATAGAGTAATCAACATTATCACATTTAATTCAAACTCAATCATGATCTAACACAAAATTATATATAAAATAAAGATTTAGAGATTAAGAGAAAGGAAATGGACCTCTAAATAGATACGCGACTATTTTAAAACTTGACAATGCACAGGACCACGATCGGACCTCGACAGGCGAAAGACTGACCGAACCTCGCCGGAAAACACTCGAATCTCGCGGACGAACTCGAACTCTACTCGACCTGGAGAAAATCGAAATTCAAAGAGCTGACCGAAACTTTAAGAAAGAATCAGCTCAGAGAAGCTTTATCAATCAACTTGGAAAAGAGAAAGAATCTGAAAAGTGTATTATAGTACTTGCTATCTCAATTCTCGTGCTTTGAGCCTAGAAAATTGCTACTGTTTCGTGACCTCCATTTTTTGCTATTCTAATTCCCGAATTCTCTTAGTCTCCTCTGTTCTATTTCACTTTATCCGTTCCTTTTTCTTTCACTCTTTGCCTTCTTTTTTGTTTTCTTTTTGCAGGTTGCGGCTGCTTGAGTCTTTTTGTGTCTGAAGTGGGGGAATTAGCTTAGGGTTTTTGGATGTTAATTTAGTTTTTATATGGTAGTGGGGAGTGAGTATTAGCTCTTGGATGAAAGTAGATTAATGGCTATGATTAAGGAAGGGTTTTGATGGGTGAGAAAAGGGTTTGGGCTAAAAGGGATTGGAAAGAATGAGCCTTTGTCTTGCTGGGCCACTAAAATTCGAAAATGAGCTCCCAATTGGCTCAAATTCAATTCTTTCTCGTTGAATACAAATAAAAATAAAAATACTACAAAAATGTACTAATTAATCTTAGTTAATAAGAATACATTATTAAAGTGAACTATATATTAAAATAAAAATATTTTTGGTATTTTTTTTAAATGTTATAAATATTATAAAATACTAATAAGCTAAAAAAACGTTATAAAACTATTTTTGTGTTTTCAAACTTTTGTTTTAAAATTAAAACTAAAAGTTGACTGAAATCCTATTAAAAATAAAAAATAAAAAAATATTTTTGAAATACTACTTTTAAAAGTTGCGCGGGTAAAATATTACGTGCTTATAACTCTTATAATGGAGGGATCATATTTTGGATATAATTAAAAAAAAAATACATAGTGGAGAACATGTGGTAGAATAGTTTTTCCCTAATTACCGCCGAAATTCCCTCTCTTTAGGGTGACTGTAACGACTTTTGCCCCTTGGCTCGACCCCGATCGAACTCGGTATTGGTTGGTTTCCAGATTTAGAGCCCGATATTGACTAGGGCTCGATATTGACTCGGGGCCCGGTATTGACTTGGGCTCGATTTTGGACAGTCTCTGATTCTCAAGCTCGATAACGTCGCCTCGCATCATAACTCGATTAGGATTCGAGCTCGGTAATGACTTCGAGTTCGGTATTTGATCGGTCCCAGAAATTTAAGCTCAGTAACCTGGCTTCGGATCTCATACCTGATATTATGAAGATGACCTTCGATCGATTATGTCCCAATCCTGACTAATCATACGAAGGTCGAAATCGGTTTTGACCGTATACAAGTGTAATTACACTCTCCAATTCTCAAAGAGGATGTAAGAATTGGTAGTAATTACACTATGTAATTACAAGCTAATGCAACTTTTATTTCTTATTTTTTCAAATACAGCCAGTTCTCTATAACAGTTCATCCTCTATAATAATACTTCACTATACCAACTAAGTTTTCTTTGGAACCATTTTTAATATTATGTCATAATAAATGTAATTTATAATACCACTTCACTATACAATCAAAAAATATTAGAATAAACGAGATTGTTATAGAAATGTTTGACTGTATATTAAGTACTACTAGTAATTTTAAACTATTTATCTTTTATTTCTTTTATCCTCCATTTTTACCTTCCAATGTGGTGCTTATGGTGTGCTTTCATAATTTTGCAACTTCTCGTATTTTATTTTTTATCCTTTTTTTATTTTTCTTAGTTGTTAAACACAACTTCGTATTTTACCAACTTTATTTTTTATTCCTTGGTATACATAATTAATAAGAAAAGAAATAACTATTTTTTTGTTATTTTAAAAATACAACAAACAATAACTTCATATTATAATCATATGAGTTGGTAAAAATCTTAAACCCATAATTGAAGCTTTTATTAATTAATATAAATTAAAATATTAACCATTTGAGATATAGTCAAGTTACCGATTATTCTTTACTTTACAGAATTACCAACTTATATATATATATTTTTAAATATGATATATATATATGTGTGTGTGTGTGTGTGTGTGTGTGTGTGTGTGTGTGTGTGTGTGTGTGTGTGTGTATATATATATATATATATATATATATATATATATATATATATATATATATATATATATATATATATGACAAGAGTGGGTTGCTCTAGTGGTGAGCACCCTTCACTTCCAACCAAGAGGTTGTGAGTTTGAGTCACCCCAAGAGCAAGGTGTGGAGTTCCTGGAGGGAGGAAGCCGAGGATCTATCGGAAACAACCTTTCTACCCTAGGGTAGGGGTAAAGTATGCGTACACTCTACCCTTCCCAGACCCCACTAGTGGGATTATACTGGATATATATATATTTTGTATATTAATATTTTACCAGATTATCACATTTTTTAAAAGCCTGCATTTCATGCTTCACGATTAGTTGCATTGCATTATCTTTAACGAGGACCCCTTGTCAAAATAGCATGGGCTAGCAAGTTTTCGGATTGGTCATCCGCGAGCGCATCATTCATTTCCAAGTTTTGTTTCTATCGTAATTTTTTCATGCCTCGCCTTTGTATCTTCGGGATATGAGTTGACGGTCTTCTTTAAGAGAACTTCAATCTAATACTCATTATGGATCAACTCATGTTTCCACTCTATTTTCATTACGAAAATATCTCACGTCAGGATCTGTTGCTCAAATCTATTTGCTACTAATTTCTTACTTACTAAGAAAGGGTTATGGTCATATAGACATTTTGCTCTTTTTTCGCATTTTTTTGACTCCCCTTCCTCAAGTGGAGAAACAGATTCTTTTATATTTAAAATAAAAGAAAAAGCAAGATAGTTGGGCAACAACCCTTATTTTGCCAACTGAGGCCGCGAGCTTTAATGTTTTTTTGTTGGGACCACCAGATTAAAGGAGAACGCACGTCAAACCTTTCGGCCCCGTGTTAACCACATAAAAGAGACGATTCATTCTATTCCTTCGGGTATATTTGACTAAGACCCAGAGGATACAAAAATAGTCAGCGATTGCCAAGTCATTGAAAAATAACCACTATTTTGCTGTAACAGAGACCGGTCCAGTATAATATACTGGAGTTCCAGTATACTTTGCTGGAACTCCAGTATATTATGCTGGAGTATTTTTCCAGATTTTGAACAGTGTTTTCGTTCAAATTTATCTTTACATGAAAAGTGGCTAAATTTTGATAACTTTTGAAACTGTGACTATTTTTGAATGACCACTCATAAATTTGACTATTTTTTAATTTCTCCCCCTTGTCTTTTCCCTAGCACGTCATACATGCATTCACATAGTTGCGTTAATAGGATCAAATGTAAATGAATTGGTCCTATCCAACTCACCTCCAGCATCAGTATGGTCTATACCCCTTTCTTTCTTTGTACTGTTTTTTATTGTTTTTAATAAGTTACCTCTCGGACATTTATCCGATTTTGAAAAGGAACTGTTACACAAATAGTCTCCCGTAAAAAAAAAAACATCTAAAGGAATGTAGTATATGTCTTTCATTAATTTATCCTTTTGATTTTGTAATAATTAATTTTTTATTTTCATATGTCTATACTCTATTGAGTTTAATCATTTTAGTAATTTAGATGATCTCAGCAATTCAAACATAATAAGAGTATGAGTTTACTGGTATCTTTGCGTAGGCGCAAAAGTGCAGGCAAATTTACTACTAGTAAGTTATAATAACAAAAACCCCTTGCACCAAAAAAAGAAAAAAAAAATCCCACATGCACCATTTGGAAAGATCCAACAAATAGTGAAGAGTTTGTAAATTACTATTAGCGCTCATTTATTTTTTTAAGACTAAGACGTTTGAATATGTGTATTAAGATCTAAATACTAAGTGATTAAGACTATTTATTTTTTAACGTATGAATATATAAAATTGATCTTTAATTATTTAAAATTAATAAACATAAAATTTAAATAAAATACTAATTAATCTAATATTATATATATGGTAGCTGGTGGTGGTGATGGCTAACCGAAGTGCTTGTGAGTGCCGACTATAGGCAGTGGTTGGTGGCGTTTTTGGCTGATGGTGGTGGTTCTAGGTAGTAGCTAGTGGTGATCGGTAGCAATAGCGATTATGGTTGAGGATGGTGGTAGTGAGTGGTGATAGTTAATAATGGTGGGTGGTGGTAGTGTTTGTGGTTATATAGTAGCTGGTGGTGGTGATGGCTAACCGAAGTGCTTGTGAGTGCAGACTATAGGCAGTGGTTGGTGGCGGTTTTGGCTAATGGTGGTGGTTATAGATAGTGGCTAGTGGTGATCGGTAACAATAGCGATTATGGTTGATGATGGTGGTGGTGGGTGGTGATAGTTAATAATGGTGGGTGGTGGTAGTGTTTGTGGTTGTGATTGAGGAAGGTGATGGTAGTTTATAATGGTGGGCGGTGCCGGTTATGGTTATTGATGGTAGGGGTGGAAAACGGGCGGGTCGGTCGGATATGGTTTGGGTCGAAAATGGACAATGCAACAACGGATAAATTATTCGAACCGGCCCATATTTAATACAGATAAATAACGATTTAACCGGTGGATAATATGTATATCCATATTATCCATGACTTCTTGAATATGATCACTTTTGGGAGAATTCCTAGTCTCCCAAACTTGAGGAACCCCTGGATAACTATTTTTAAAAAAAACCATTTTGCCACCCAGCCCTAATTGATGGTGATGGGGTGATTGGTTGTGGTAGCTGAGGTGGGTGAGTGTGTGGTTATGGTTGAGGATGATGGTGGTAGTGGGGGTGATGGTTGGTAGTAGTGACGGCGGCTATGGTTGAGGATGTTGGCAGTGGTGGTGGTAGTAGTAGTTGATAATGATATGTGATGACGGTAGTTAGTAATGAATGTGGATGATAACATCTTAATGAAATTAAGTCTTTCTTATAGATTTTAATCATACATGTAAGTGGTTGTGAAGTAAAAAAGAAAAACGCGCTTAATGATTAAGATGTAAATGATTAAGATTCAAACTTTAAAAACAAACACACTTAATGTCTAAGATTTGAATGATTAAGATTCATACTTATCTTAATTACAAATAAATGATTCAAAGGCCAGCATCTAGTGTATGGAAACAAAATTGTGAACTCCGTCTTGTTTTTGCAATGTAGAAAAGCACTCATTGCATGTATCTGTTAATGGATTCAATATGCGTTGTGTACACTTCATTGATCAAACTTAGTTTTTTCTTTTCTTATTTCTACTTTTCTCTTACTTTGATGAATTAATTTCTTTTCGGAGAAATATGATATTTTCAATCATCTCGGCCAAAGTCATCGCAAAACTCAAACATTAATTCGTCCATAATCGCAACAGTTGTATCAGTATATTTAGTTTAAGTGAATAACATGGTAAATACCTTTGGCCATTTGGTAATACACCACAACTGTTGTACTTTCCGGTGATCATACTTTATCGCCATAAAATCAGATAGTTATAATTCTTTGTCCATCTTCATATTTTTATGACTAAAACTTGTGACAAATAGTTACTTGATATATGTACAAATAGAAGATAGTAAGCGTGCGATAAATTAGTATAAGATACACCTAAGTTGTTTTGAGCGCCACCTTTATAATAATAAGTAATAACTTTCTTCTTTCTTGTTTAGAAATCAGAGTTTCAAAGTTTATCAAACTCGTCTTTTAACATACATAATTAAATAAAAACATAACTAACGATAGCCTTCAAATATTTTGCGCCCGAAAAGCTAAAGTTTGGTCATGAAGTTTTGGTTTCGAATCTGAATTGTAAGTATTTTATTTTTTTAGAATATGAAAAGTTTGAAATTTTTTATTCACGTAATAGAAAAAACTAGTCAGGTTCAGTTGAAATAATGGGCTAAATTGTAAAACAAATATTGGTTTGCAAATAATACTTCAAGTTGAAGTTGAAATAGTTTTTATGGCCAAGTTGATGTTGAGAAAAAAGTTTGTTTAAACAAGAAGTTTGTGAATGTTAAAAATTTGTAAGTCGAAATAATTATTTTACTCGAAGTATTCTTTCAAGCCACTATTTCAATATTTCACTTAAAGTTTAAAATTTAAAATTTAGTATTTACAAATATTCATAACTAGTATGCAAATGCAAAAGTTCAAATATTTTCTGTTCAAAAAGTTATAACCTTCCATCACAATTCTTTAACTTATAGTACAAAATTAATTTTCTAAGTGAAATTTTTATCCAAACATAAAATTTTACAATTTTTTCTAACTTATACTTTAAATTAAACTTTTGTATCAAAGATCTATAAGCTTCCATCACAATTTTTTACTTATACGAAATTATTTTTCAAGTAAAATGCTTGTACAAACATAAATTTTTATAATTTTTTCTAACTTAAAATTTAAATTAAACTTTTTATTTCAATCTCTAGTGGTGAGCACCCTCTACTTCCAACCAAGAGGTTGTGAGTTCGGGTCACCCAAGAACAAGATATAAAGTTCTTGGAGGGAGAGAGTCAGGTTTATCGGAAACCGCCTCTTTACCTTAGGGTATGTATAAGTTCTGCGTAGGTACCACACTCTACAGACCCTACTAGTGGTATTATGTAGTTGTTATTTCAATCTCAACTCAAATATTGTCCTTAAGCATATGTCATCATTTATAAGCTTATGTAGAGTCGAAATCAATATATATATATACAATTCAATTCGAGTCAATTCCAAGGAGTATATAAGGCACCCACCTTAACTTCACGTTTTCTTCTTCAGTTCAGTAGCTCCTGCCTCCTGCTCCCTCGGCACCAACTCAAGCTCTTTTCGCCATGGTACTCACTTTCTCCATTGCTACACACACACACACACACACACACACAAAACACAGAAATCTAACAATTTTAGTTAATGGCATGGTACACAGGATTACATGAAAACAATAGTCCCTACGAACCTCTTCACCGAGCGTGGCTCCAATATCGTCGTCATCAATCCAGGTTCTAAAAACCCTAACTTCTCTCAATTTTGACCTTTTGTGTGTGTTAGTTAATTAATTGCTTAATCAGTTGGTAAATTATGTCGAAAAAAAATTGCACTGTAAATTTAGGTTCCGCAAATATCAGAATTGGATTGGCTAATCAGGATACTCCATTCAATGTACCTCATTGCATTTCCCGTCGCACTACTCAATTACCTAAACGACATGTTCAAGATCAAGTAAGGCCAAAGTTTGAATTTGTATACTCGCTCTATCCTATTTTATGTGACATATTTTCCTTTTTAGTTCATCTATAAAAGAATGACACAGTTCCATATTTAGAATTAGTTTAACTTTAAACTTTTCATTTTGCCGTTATTAAGATGACACAAATGTTTAATGACTTGTTTTAGACCATAAGTTTCAAAAGAATTTTTTTCCCTTCTGAAACTTCGTGCTTAGTCAAACAGTGCCACATAATTAGGACGAAGGGAGGAGTTTCTAAGAAAGTTCTAACTAAAGTTTGCAATCTTGTATGATTCTTCTCTAAATCGAGTTTGATTTTAATTTATTTTTAGTTTTTTATTCAGATTTCAAGTTTGTAATTTAAGGTGATTATTGTGTTTTGATGATATCTTTTTTGAAAGTCTGTTTTTTTTGGGTGTTTAGATGCTGAATTCTCAGGTTACAACTGCACAACATATGGAGCGGGAAAGAGCATATGACATGGTTTGTACATGAATTATTAGTAAACATGGTCAATTTGTTTTATTTCTGTGAATTTGAAAAAAAAACGTTTAGTCATATGTGTGAGTATGAACCTTTTAATCGAAATTTATAAATTGATGACATAAATAGTTTATCATATATTTTTTATTATTTCACATATTTTTAATTTTTTCAATCAGATTGCTTCGCTGTTGAGAATTCCATTCTTGGATGAGGAGGTAGCTAACAGTTCTTATCCACGCAAGGTACCTGGGAGAATTCTCTATGCATTTTAAGTATGATGAAATTTGTGTTTTGGAGTCTGTGAGATCTTCATGTACATGTGTGATGAGAGGTAGTTGTTTGAGCTATTGAAGCTCAATTTCTTCGGGAACAATTTCTTGGAATCTGAGATTAGTGCAACTAAAGTATCTATAGTCATGTTTTTCGGAATACATCTATTGACAGTCTTTTGTGTGTATTTTATGTGTATCTCTGCAGATGGGGCGTGTGGATGCATATCCTCTGCAGAATAACACGAAAGAGCCAGAGTTCACTTGGACTGATGTTTTAGAAAAAAATGTCCCTCATTCTTCAACAAAGGGTGAGAACTGTAACCTGTTCATTCTTGAGTGAAGCATTATCATATTGGCAATTTCATTTAGGTTTGGCTGTTGTGCTCTCGATGCTGAATGTTATTGTGTTATATAGTTTTGTTATAAACCAATTATGGCATGTACAGATTCACAAATCTTTGTATTGCATTGATTACTTTTTGGGGCCTCTACATGCATAGCCTGCTCGTTCTACTTTGCTTGCTAGTGATGTGCTAGCCAGTTAGTTGATTGGCAAGTAGCCCTATGTTTCGGTTGGCACGACAATATTCGCTGCTGTTAATGTCTAAAGCAGCTGAGTCAGAGTGGTGCCTTCTGAATAATACTACATAAGCTGCTGTGGCTGGTCTAATACCTTAGTATCTATGGGAAATCTTTCTGCATTTAACTATTATCTGATATTTCTTTGTCAAGCTTCTCGGATGAACATTATGATAAGGATATTGTACAACAAATTTTGTTAATTTTTTTTTATTTTCTATAGTTGATTACCTAATCTTAAATTGTGGACTTGAATTTTTTTTTTCTTTTTCGACATTTTGTTCTGAATACTATGGACTCTTGTTTGATTATATCTCTACTGAAAATTTAGCTTTTATGAGTTCTGTAATTAAAAGATTTCAATGCTTATACTCGGTGAGAAGACTACTAATTGATCAGAACGTCCATGTCGGAGAGATGATACTTTCTGATTAGTTCAGTTTTTGTTTGTTTTTTAATAGTAGATGACACAAGAGCATGCTTAGTTAATACGAGAGCATGCTTAGTTTGTTTATTATGTTAGTTTCACTTTATTTCAAGAATTAGTAATTATGTTTAGCTGTAGCAGTAGAAAGCGAACCCAACGAGGGTGGTACCAGCGAAGACCCCACTCTGAAGGAAAGCAAGATTAAGGTTGAATCTAATTCCAGTGAACGTAAATATAGACAGTACATATGTGGAGAGGAAGCTCTACGAATATCCCCAACTGAACCATATTGCTTGCACCGTCCTATACGCCGAGGTCATCTAAATATATCTCAACATTACCCTACGCAGCAGGTAATATCTTGTTTCAAATTTTCCTTTCAATGTGCGGAAAATTTGATGTGCATTTGTTTCTTTCAGTTGTTACTCACAAATTAGTAACTTTACTTTTGAAATTAATGTTTTTGGATTGTGCATTCCAAGTTTGGCATTGAGCATTGATATTTCTTTGGAAATGTTGTTTATTGATTTTCCAGTAAAGGTATATCAAGGTAACTTGTTTCATATTTACTAGAGTTCCAGTGTTCATTAGTTTATATAATAACAGTCGGGGAAATCTTTTAGGTTCTTGAAGACCTGCATACCATCTGGGATTGGATTTTGGTTGAGAAATTGCATATTCCTCATAGCATGAGAAACATGTATTCTGCAATCCTTGTTCTTCCAGAGACATTCGACAGTCGTGGTACATATACTCTATTTTTTCCCTATTCATTCTTTTCTATGTCTGAAACATAACTCTGGTAAATTTATCTTTAGGCTAGAGTGTTGTTATTCTGTTTAAATTTGCAATATTTGGGAGAAAAATGAAAAGTTGCATACTCCGCTAGATCTTGGAATTGAGCTGCTCATAGGCTAGCCAGGTTTGCTATTTCTCTTCTGCATGAGGTCTCTCTTGGGAGCATTCTCCCGGAGTTGGTTTGTTAATGCCATTGTGTCATCTGTAGACTTGTTTTCATTAATGAAGTAATGTGAAGTTTCAGAGTTCTATGGAAAAAGATACTCCACTAACTAAATTATCAAGAGAGATATTTGAGTGTGTGACAGTATGATTACCCAGCTGCTCCAGCCTTAGTGGGCAGGTATACCCCACATTTGTTCTTGGGTGCTGTAGTGGGCTACCTGGTGGATTAGTTAAGGTTTCCACAAGTTGGCCAACACCACCATAATATAAATAAAGAATGTGACAGTGTAACCTCTTACACATGCGCTGTCCTGTTGGACTGAGAAATGAGGACAGTCAGTTTAGTTGACAATAAATCGAGCTGAATGCAAAGAGCTGTTCTGGTGTAGTTGCTTCTGATTTTAGAAACATGAAAGGTAAGGCAAAGGCAGGCAAAAGTTTAAAAAGAGGGAAAATCGAAGAGGAAAGAGAAATTAAAATTAGTAGGTCCGAAAGAAAATTATATCTCCATTTTCCTTCCTATTCATACTGGTAACACCAAACAACGAAATGGAAAGATACGTGATTTCCTTTTCCTTTCTCTTGTCTTCCCTAGTTTTCCAAGCATTAAAATTTCCTTGCCACTCCTAATGCCGAAGATAGTGATCCATCATAAAAAGGTCTCTTGAAGTAACTTCTCTACTCACCCATTACGAGGAATTTGAAATGGAAAAACCAGAATTCAGAACAAGAACTTCAAAAGAGGGTGTTGTCAACCATGGAGATGCCCAACAATTTGGTGAAGAGGAAATTTTCCTTTAGCTTCCTCAGATTGTCATTTAATTACTTTGGTAAGATTTCTTAGGTATTGCTCATATGTGACTAATCTTCAGATTGATGAAAGCAGGCTGGACTTCAGCAGTAAAAACATTTTAAAAAGATTTTAATTTTATTAAATTGAATAAAGAAGAAGAATAAGATTTTAATTTCATGTCAATCTTTGCTATCTTGCCTCTGTTGGAGGTGAAAAAAATGTTTCTGCATTTTACTTTCTTCGCCTGTAAATATTTTCAAATTTCACCACCTTCAATGACTTGTCAATCAAACCACCCATTATCCTCTGAGTACATTCACAAGGAATCTAGTCGCTAACTGGTCACTGGATCTTTTATGTTTTATATCCTGCTTGTATTGTGTCCATTTCCTTGAGAGTGCTCTGTCTTTCATAAAAGCTTACTGGAGCTGTCTAGATCCATGCACAACAAAGTAAAAGAGGTGTCAAAGAGTGTATGGATTATATAAGATGTTTCTGATCTGTTATGTGGCTTTAACATATGATCACCCCATTTCTTCTTTGACATAACACTTCTTTGTTGTTTATTGCAGAAATTAAAGAAATGCTTTCTATCGTGTTGCGTGACTTACGGTTCAGCTCAGCAGTAGTCCACCAGGTGATGTTATGTTCCTGAACTTTTTAACTTTAAAATAAAATGATTCCATGTACACAAGTCATATCTAAACCTTCATTCTTGCTTGAAATATATGCATAAATAGTTTAAATACCAACTTCTTATTTACCCATTCAGAACTCTTTTACTACCAACCTACATGACATTGCTTTTTCATTCTATTTCTAGGAAGATCTGGTAAACTTGTCCAAAAAAATGCTATTAGAACAGTTGTGTATGTGTATGTATCATCATGCAGTGCCATTTAGTAGCTCTAATCGTAGAAGACCTTACATATTACTACCTTAATTGCAATTTTCAAAATAGACTTGCCGCACTTTCTAAAATGGGAATTACGCTTGGCTTTCTAAGGGAAATTTAAGTTACTATTTAGAAGTTGTTTTTGGGCTATTTAATATCAATCAAAGTTAATACATCCAATTTTCCTTTCCCTTAACCTTTTCCAAAAAAAAAAAAAAAAAAAAAAACCAATTTTCCAGACCGGTCTGTAGGTATGAAACTATGGTGAATGAAGGCGTTATAAGGGGGCGAGGTAGACCTAAACTCACACGGAAAAAAATTGTCTCGAAGACCTACAAATCCTTAGAATCAATGCAGATTTAACTAAAGATAGGGCACAATGGAAGAAAAAGATCGCTCTTTGTAGTAGTAAAACTTATTTTCACTACTATTATTTTATTTTGGCATGATTATAATATGAGTTGAGCTTGAAGAAAGAATTGAGGATTCATATCGCTCAAGCAGTTAAATTCTCACAATCGTCGTTTTATTTTAAATATTTATAGTTATCTTATATAGACATAATTGATGTATATTTTATCCATATTGTTAGCAATTGCTCGGTGTGGATAAACTATCAATTAAATTTGTATTATCTATAATTTTAATATTATTTTCAGTGAATAAACAGTATTTATGCCATCTATTTTCCGGGGGTGGGGGGTTGGGGGTGGGTGAGTAAACTTAATAATTTTTGCTCCCCACAAATTCTATGTTTAGGGTGTCACTTCTCTGTTATGTTTCTCCCACCCGCCCGGCTCTTATCATAATTTCAAGATCCTAAATATTTCTCCCTCTGTGAAGGTGTGACTGGGTACGAAGTTTAAAAAATTAGAGAAGATTTTTGACATGTAACCCAAATATATGTAAATTACCAAAATTATCCTTTTAAATGAGTGGTATTGAGAGTTTCTTTTCATTTAAATGACTAGTGGTGAGCGTCCCAACAAGTCGTGTCATTAAGGCTAAAATGGGAAGATTAAATAATTCCTAAAATAGAATAATGTGTCATTCTTTTTGCTACAGACTAAAAAGGAAAGTGTGTCACATAAAATGGACAGAGGGAGTACCATTTTTAGTATTAGAGAATTGCTTTTGTTTCAAATCAATTTATGTCTTCCAAATTAACAAGAAGACATGCTTGCTTTTTGGATAGCTTTATTAATTTTCAAAGTGCCATTACTCACGTGGTGATTTGAAAACCTGGATCTTTCATGGTTCATGGTTATGAAAGTTTTGGTTGCACAACTTTAATTGCCGAGGTTAGAAACTTTCTTTATTTTTTATTTACCAAGGTAATTGCACATGTTAGAAACTTTTCTGGAGTTCCTATTTCATCTGTCTTTTTGGCTCGTGGAGATTCTCTTACCGTCCATTGTCCTTACTGATGAAATATTCTTATTCACCCGAGGGCTAATGTTTATGTTAAAGGGTTTGCTGAAATGTGGAAAACCTTATTCATGTAGTCACCTGAGCAACTATAGAGAAGTGCTAACTGTACCTTGTGTAATCAAACAGTAGGGATGAAAATGTAGGTTAAATCATTTTTGTTATTCATGTGCTGTTTGAATTGGTTTAACCAGGAAGGTCTTGCTGCAGTTTTTGGAAATGGTTTATCAACAGCATGCATTGTCAATATTGGTGCTCAAGTGACATCTGTTATCTGTGTTGAGGTATGGTCGTTTTATTTTTGCCTGCTATATAGTTGGAAAGTAGCACTTGAGACCCCCTTTTCTATTACGGCTTTGTTTAAAGCACCTCAATATCAGAAACGGCGTCCGGGATAAGGATTCTAGTGACTTTGATATTGCAAGAGTTTTTTCCTTGTGCGTGTGTGTGTGTATTTTTGGGGGGGGGGGGGTTATAAGACATGATAACATTCCGAAAATAATTCTTGTTACTAACGTGTTATAGTAATGATAACGTTCCTCTTTATTTCTATAATAGATTTCCCAAACTACTCTTGGCTGTGGTTTCACTGGATAGTAGGCGGGGACAGACGGACAGTGAGAATCTTGTTAACCCCATTCATGCGCTTGTCTTCATGTTCTTGTCCAATTATGACAGTCATGATTAATATTTTTTAAAAAAAGGAAATTGACTTGTCATGATTAATACATCCAACACCATCAATGCTAGTGATGCACACCCAAATATACCTAAATTTCTCATTACCCATTGTCTCGATACTAGGTTAAATTATACAAATGAATTGGGATTGCGAGACAGCTATTTGATCATTGCCATGATATCTTTCAGTAGAATCATTGCTTCACTGTGATTACTGCTTCAACATGAGTCCTGCCACTTGAGCAAGAATATCCGGGGCAACCACGCCTTTGTTTCCCCAATTACTTTGCGAATGACATACAGTTTATACATGTGCTGTTACTCAAATCATGAAGCAGAGAGAATCCTGTGATAATCTTATGCTTTTTAACAAAGAACATCCTGAAAGTTTCCATTTGACCAATTTTGATCATCCACGGGTTTTGTTATGCTAATGGTTGATGCTGTTGGACAGGATGGAGTGACTATACCCACGACACAGATATCTTTACGTTTCGGTGGAGAGGTGAGAATTCTGTGGAAACTATGGATTTAATTTTTTGTACCTTTTATGCTTACTTATACTAGAAAGTTATTTTCACTTCTATTTCTTAGAGAAGCGTCTGATTTTTTATTTAGGGTAAACCATATAATTGACCGAGAACTTGTTAAATGAAGTTTTTGTTGATTAGTTTTGTTGTCAATAGGCTGCTTATGCTTGATAAACTCAAGAGGGCAGAGAAAACAAACTGTGCTCAATGATCAAGAATCTTAGGGTACCTTAAAATTACTGACTTCAGCATATGTGTTTTATCCCTGTTCAATCAGTCAATTAATTATGCCCTATGTTGCTCGAACTCTTCAAAAATGTTCGTGTGCGTGTTGGATCCTCTAAAAGTAGTGCAGTTTAGAAGGATGCGATATGGATGCGGCAACATTTTTTGAGAGTCCGAGCAACATAAATTATGCCTCAATGCCAAATTAGTTAGGCTCGTGTTTATGAATCCCTTATACCCGTTCCTCTCTCTTTGGACCCTTTTATTCCAATACTAAATTGTTCATCTTGTAAAGCAAATTAGGGGTTCTCAAAACTAGATATTATCTAAATCTCACACTTATCCCTATACTTGCATACAAGTCTCTGACCAGATAATGAAAAGTTCAGATATATACTGCATTAATATGTAACTGTAACACCTATATGGAGCCTTTGCTTCCATTCTGTGATGTTCTTAGCCACGTTTATATTGATACTGAGAGATTGAATTGTAGGTCTACAAAGGACATGGACAAACTATTTCAAGCAACATCAGTTTATCTCTGTGTGTTACTTGTATCTTTTGTCAGATTTGATTATTTTTAATTAATCTTGTCCAATTCTGTATGACGACTGTGCATCTATCTTAACACCTATATGACATTGTTGGTATCAAAATAATTCTATACTACTTGCCGTTCACTTTGTTAGTCATCTTTTTATCGCATAGTTGCTCCCATAGCAATCTTCCTTTTCAACCACCTCATTTTAGTTTTATGTGTTACATCGTTATCTATCATGCTATTCTCGTAGAAGATTGAGTCTAGATTATCTGCATTTAAATATTACAGTCTTGTCCAATCTCACTTCACCTGCAATGTTATTATAGGATTTTAATACTGCAATACATTTATTCTGTCTTATATATACATATCCATAAACTTTTACTCTCCAAATAGCTTCTCCATAATTGATTATTCCAACTTCTGGTTGGCTCATTTGCTAGTTTCATCTGCAAATCGCATGTACCATGAAACCTCAATATGTATGCTATTGGTTAACTCATCCATAACTAGGGTTCTACGGGCTCAAGGGAGATTCCTAGTGTAAAGTGTAAACTCACAGTCATATGATTCCTTTGTATCTCCTTTTACAATTCTCACACTTGTAACCGCTCTCTCATACATATCCTTAGTGAGATATGTATATTTTTTTATGCGTTTCTTTCTTCTATGCGCTCACCAAAAGGACTCAGTTTGCGCACCTCCTCATTTCACCATCTTGGTCTTTAGACCTACCTAGAATATGTGTTTGGTAAAAAGAGCTTGTTGAACCGTCATTCTTTTCTTCGGGAGTCGAGAACCAGCTGACACAACAATAAAGCAAGTCATAATCTCTTCAATCCCTTCATTTATGTGCCAAAATAGGCAGAGAGATTTGGTAGGAAAATGGAAGTACTTTTCCCTGTTTGATGTATCATAAACAAAGTGAGTAGGAAAGCTGTAGTGATTTTTTTGGAAAACCCGTGTCTCCATCTTCGAGCTTAAAGCAATGTATTCAGTTAACTCTTCAATTTTTTTCTCACTGATATTTTAATTGGCTTTTGTTTTTCTTAGTGAAAATAACTTCTTATTCTTTTTAAATTATAACAGGATATATCAAGATGCCTTCTCTGGACTCAGAGGCATCATCAAACATGGCCACCAATTCGGACTGATGCCCTGTCAAAGCCTGTAGATTTGCTAGTGCTTAACAGACTTAAGGAGTCCTACTGTCAGATCAAAGTGAGTTTCCTAGTTTTTTTTTGGGAAATATAAACTCAAGGTTTTTAACATTTATATGCTAGTAAGGCATAGGCCATTACTGGATATTCCTCACGTTGGTAATCAAAGTATAAGCGGGGAATGTATATCCAGAAATGTCTTCGGCTGAACATAGACGATTAGTGGATGATCTTCAGTCTATTTCTTCGACTTATTCTATTTTAATCTTACCGCCATTTATAACAACCCTAGTTATGAATTGATGCATCGTCCAGGAACGCCTAAATGTTTAATTTATTCCACTGTCCAGGAGGGGGAAGTAGAAGCTGTTGCTATGGTACAATCATATGAAGATGGAATGCCACCTGGATCTCATAAGACAAGGCTGACTGCTCTTAATGTATTCATTTTTAACTTCAAAATCCTCTTGTATTTTTATTTTGCTTTTGTTGAATATGATGTGTGATTGCTGCCTTTTCTTTTACTTTCACATTCTAACTTTCCGGAAATAGGTTTTGCTTATGCCTCATAACTTTCTGGAGCAAGAGTTTCAATTGCAATAGATCGCACATTTACTGCTATCAAGGGAGTGCAGCTAGTGTTTTTTTCATGGAATTCAAAGAAAAATGAAAAATTAAATCATGACATGCTTTTGCAATTTAAGCTAGGATTTCACGTGAACAATTGGGACACACTTTTGCTGTTGATTATGAGATCCATGATAACTATTAGCCAAAGTGCAATCTTTTACAGTATCAAGTTCCATCTGTATTTCAACATAAAGAGGAAGATTTGGTGCTTGCCGATGACGACCCGTTGAAATAATGAGGTGTGATATTAAGTGTTTTTGTCTGATAATTTGTTATTACAGGTTCCTCCAATGGGTTTATTTTACCCAACACTTTTGGTTCCAGACGTCTATCCTCCGCCACCACGTTCTTGGTAAGTTAAGTACATATGATGTCACAAAATCCTTTCTTCCTCCTATGCTCAATAATTCCATCTAAATAGGTTTAATGATTATGATGATATGCTTGAGGACACATGGCACATGGACTTCCCTGGTGGTAGTGCATTTCCTATGTGGGAGAGCTACCCAATTTTTCAAACAAAGCCAAAGAAAGAAGATAATATTGGTGTAGCTGAAGCTATTACAAAGAGCATTCTTTTGACAGGTGATTATGGAAATATCTTCTATAATATTGTAGAATTTGAATATACACTTCCTGAACCTTGTTTCATACAATTGACAGGGCGTATTGACCTACAGAGAAAGTTGTTTTGCAGCATGCAACTGGTTAGTATTTCGACATTCAGCCTATACTTATTCTACACGTGGTTCGAAAACATGACATTTTTCAATTCTACAGATAGGTGGAGCTGCATTGAGTGATGGTCTCATTCCTGCTGTGGAGGAAAGGTTTGTTTCAAGTCCAGTTTTGCTTATACATTAAAGGGAAAAGAAAACAATGCCCTGTTGCTAAAAGTTACCACTTTCAAAAAACAATGCTCCTGTTGCTAGAAATTGGACATAATAATATATACATATAATCGATTAATATGTCACCCTCAGTTTGGAAGAATGTTATCATAACTAGATGAATGCATTTTGGTATATTATCAGGTAAGTGTTTGCAAGTAGAATATAGTTCACAATTTCCTAAGCTATGGATGATGACTTTAGGGGATCACTAGTTTGCTTAAATGCTCTTATGGTAACTGTTTTCTTTCTTATGCAGAGTATTACATGCAATCCCTTCACATGAAGCAATTGATACTGTGGAGGTGAGTTTTGAGCTTCTGAATTCTGATTTCTTTTCTATTCTAGTTGTTGGTCTTTCTTCTGTATGCATTTCTGAACTATCTTGTGGACCTTTATCTTACTCTTTGTGAGATACATGTGTCAGCTTCTTCATCTAACCAAATAGACTTTGTATCAGTCCTCCCCCCATTAGCATCCTGAAGTTTCATTATGTATTTGGCCTTTTCAAATGTATCCTGCAGATGGTTAGGTTGTTTTAGTGCCGAGAATAATAAATGGGGAAAACGAATGGAGAAGGGAAAGGAGAAAGTGAAAACGAATAAATGATAGTTCCATGGCATTTTCTTAGGAAGCATGGTACAAAATGCGATTTTAGCCGATTTAGAGCCCTTTGGGGTTAGTTGACTGAAAGTAGCTAAAAAACATCAAGTGTTGATAAGCACTTTTAAGTGTTGAAAATTATTTTTATAAATAAGCAATTGTGCATTTGGATAAAAGTGCTTAAAATCAGATTTATGTGTTTGGCGAAAAGGGATGATAAACACTTTTTTCAGTTAAAATGACTTAAATCCCTTGAAAGTTGTCTAAATGAAAACAGGGTTGGTTATTGAAAGATTCTTATTTTGTGATAAATACAGTAGGATGTTGTGCAAAAGGGAGAAGGATGAACGGTGAAAATGGAACGGAGAGGGAGTTAGAAGTTTTGTTTAAAAGGGTATTGCGGGGATTTAAAATTGTTGGTGTGTAATTTAAAAACGGAACGTGTCCGGGTAAATATTGAATGAGTGCAACAGAATCTATTATGTATGTATGTCCATCCTTTTTTTTGGATTCACACTGTCCTTGTTGACTTTCATCATTCTGTTTTCTTATATTCCCTCTTTCTATAGTAAGTTGCTGTCAGGAATTTACATTTACATTTTGTGTACATATTAGGTCTTGCAATCTAGAATGAATCCAGCTTTTGTGTCATGGAAAGGCGGAGCAGTAAGTAGATGCTATTTTTATAAGTTCTGCTTTTTGTTCATCATACTATTTTTTAGTTGCTAAATCACACCATTCTGGTAATATGGCTGTGATACAATTATGAACTTTGTATAATAAGGTAAATAATACACATGCAAACTAGCCTCCACACTGCAGTTATCAAATGAGAAAAAAAAGGAGTTATGAATAATACTTTGTCCATTTCAAGTTATGTGGCTGGCATAGTTTGACTGTGAACGGAGTTTATGAAAGATTTTTGGAACTTGTAATTTTAAATATGCCATGATATTTCGGTGGCTATAAAAGCATGCCATTGAGGGTAAAATAGGAAGTTTAACATTAAATTGTTTCTAAATATAGACAGGTGTCGCTACTTTTGTAATAGACTAATTAGGAAATAGTACCACATAAAATAGAACGTAGGGAGTAGTATCTATTGTACCATTACCTGATGGTGTGTCTTTGCCACCAAGGAAATAAAAGGTCAGCAAGCTAAAAATATACAGCAAGCTAAAAAATGGAACGATTTTCTTTTAATCATGCATAAGGTGACGCCTGTTCAACCAAATCCCAGTATCATACTTCATTTTAAGTGTGTGTGAGGACTCCCTAAAGTTAGTTTCACTTTGACACTCTATATATATCTTTGCAGATCCTCGGCATTCTTGATATTAGTAGGGATGCCTGGATTCATCGAGAGGACTGGATCAGAAATGGGATCCACATTCGCAGTGGGAGAAAGTACAAGGATTCATATTATCTTCAAGCTCAGGCAATGTGTTATCTAAACTCATAATAGGTACAAATGATTGTTGCTCTTCCGGTAGTATATTCAGTTTAGATTACATCACAGTTTAACTAAAATCTGGCTGGTTTATGTGTTGGATTTTCTTTTCTTTTTTTCTCTTTTTTTCCCCCTCTTCATATTGAATGGGAAGGGAGTTGTGGGGGTGGGGGGTGGGTGGGGTGGGGTGGGGTGGGGTGGGGTGGGGGGATTAATCTAGAAATGATGAGGCTATGGGCGGGACAGGATTATTATCTTTCCTTTTCATCTTGTCAAAACATGATTCTTGTCCTTGCCATCTGGTTTTATCTTGTTATTGATATAGTGCCGGGGTTGTGATTATATGCTTTCATATTGTGGCAATTGTAGAAGAAATTTTGAGAGATCATAATGGGAAGCATAAAAAATAAGCCAGTTTTGGTCATCATAATTTTGTGTCATGCACATGTATCCAGAATTTTTGGAGATAGAAGGAGTACTCGACTGACACACATTTAGAAAACATGATCACATTTATATGCATTATTATTTGAATAAAAACAAGTATGCAGTAGATAATTTTTTTAGGTACTTAATGTTTGATATCCTCTTCTGCTTCTTCATCTTGCTTTTCCTTGTTTGAATTTTGGATGTTCTTAAAAGTTCTTAGAGGTGGTTTAAACCTTGCTTCTCATATAAAATGAAAATGAAGAGAGAGAGAGAGAGAGAGTTGGTCATGTAAACATCAAGCTACTGGGTCAGATATGTCGAATACACGCCTACTGGGTCATACAGTAGTAGCCTTTGAAAAGTGTGCATGGTTTTTGTAGGTTGTGTGATTGCTTATTACTAACATTTCTCTCTCAATTCCTTTATTGTTCAGCTTCCTGCACGGTTATGAGATTGAGAAGACGGAAACTGGGGCTTGAGGGCCACATTTTCTTCCGTCTTTGTGGCTTTTGTTGAAGACACAGGAACTGTACGCCTGACTCCTCCCTCCCGACTCGTTTGGTTAATGCTTGTTATCATCTCATTCTGGAGTACATAGTAACACTTGTGAAAGAGGATATCGACAGTCCTGACAATCAGTCAAGAAAAGTTATCGCTGATCGAGTCCAATCTGGAGTACATTCTGGGTAACTAAGTTACTGTAACGAGTAATTTAAGTCTTGCTAACCATTGTTTTCTAGTAGCTGATATATTGAGCCCTCAATGTCATTCAACTGAATATCAATTTTGACGATTCAAAATCCTAGTAGTTGCACGTCGTTGTTCATGCTAGTTGCTATGTACCATTGCTGTTCCGCAGCCGACATATTCACTCACTTCAGCCAGATTAGTTTACCAGTTTCCTCTTTTTTAATCAATCAACCTTTTGACTATTTTAACATATTTTTAATTACTACTCCCTCCGGTGATATTTTGGCATTTTTTTTGTCGTCCAAAATATCTGATTTTTTTAGATTTCAAGAATGAATTAATTATCTTTTTCCTACATTGCCCTTAGAGTAAATAGTGTTGAAATATGTGTTAGGAGTGTTTATGTGAAGAGATAGTAAATGTTAATATGATCAATTTCATTGCTAATTAATGTTAAAAGTTAAATTTTTTAATATGTGCAAAAATAGTCAAAAAAATTACTTATTGTGGACCGAATACAATAGTCTTTTAATAGACAAGTCCATTTCTATCAAATGATTTCACACAAAATGCAGCGGAAAGAGCAGACGTAAGATATATTTTGGAAATTGATACTATCATGCCAGTACTTGGTCTGTTCAATTACTTAAGGAGAAACAAAACAAAACAAAACTGCTTGACTTAAAAGAAAAGTTTCAAGTTATCCCACATCGGTAAGTGAGTAAATATGAAAGCCAGGAGCTGAGTATTAAAAGGAAAGAGTGAAGAAAGTTGAAATCTTAAAAAGGGTCGGTTGGCTAAATATGCCACACTCGCCCGAGTGGTGAGTGCCGTATGGATATCAAGACATATGGCCGACATAATTTGTGGAATTTTTATAGGGTTGGCTCGCTGGCCGACCCTCCATTGCTTCTCTCTTAAACTTTAGTAATATTTTTTATTTTTTATGTGTTCTGCGCTACTTTGTGTAAAATATTGATTCTTTCGTCTAATGAGCTTTTCTTCAACTTTACTACTAATATTTCTGTTGAGTTCTGTGTGCAAAATATAACTATCAAGTGATACCGTATGAAAGTCTGCCACTTATTTTTTTTAGTCTGTAACAATATTTTTCAGAATATTCTATAAAATTTCTTTTATTAACGTGATGAGTTATATAAGCCTGTTTAACCGAGCTTAAAAAATCGCGTTTTTTGCGGAAGTACTTTTGGTAAAAAATAATTTGTGTCTAGCTAATTAATTTAAAAAACATTCCTGATCAGTAATTTGATTTGGCCAAGATTTAAAAAAGTAATTTTAAGAGTATTTTTTCAAAAGTGATTTTTATTTTTGGGGAGAAATTACTTTTTTCTACTTTTTCAAAACTACTCCGGCTTCTACTCAAAATTATTTTTTATTTTTTTAAACGCTTGGTCAAACATCTAACTTCGAAAAAACAAACCTTGCTTTTGGCTTTGAAAAAGGTTGGCCAAACACGCTAATAATCATATTGAGTAAATATTTATGGCTTATTTTACATTATAAATAAATTTATAATGTTTGTCTTTTTTGTTAAATTTCATCACCTGCCAAATTGCAGTTAGCAAAGGGACGAAAGCAGTTAGCAAATCTCTCTTCATAGCTCAAACTTGAAGTATCACAGAGGAGAATTTTAAATTATAGTTCAAATTTTAGGAGTAAATTTGGACTTTTTTTTTTTTTTTTTGGGAAATATTTTGGTACGTGAAATTCATTTAAGTCATGATGGAGCTCCATTTAAATTAAAGGAGAATTTACTAATGATAAGGGTGTGAATAACCACAAGTTAAATTAAGAATAAATATACAAAAGGAGAATTTATTTATGACGAGGGTGTGGATGATGGAGCTCCGTTAAAACTTGAAGTATTACAGATAAGAATTTAATATTCTAATATTAGGGGTGTTAATGACCGCAAAGTATAGTAATGAATACAATTAGGATATTTTGTGTAGTGAAAAGGTAAATTTAGACATTTTTTTTATTATTTTTAATTTAATGCAAGAACCAAACATCCGTAACATAATTGAATTGTGATTTCTTAATCATTAAACTATTTTTTATTAATAATTGAATTAGAGGACTCAAGATGCTCTTGTTTTTTGGTTATTTGACTAATCTAAGAAGGAGACTAAAAAGTACTCCTATGCTTTAAGGGGTGGATAAATTATTTTAGTACAGTCAGAAATGTTCTTCTAAATCCTGATATAAAGTAACAAAAACTAGTGTTAGGGGTCGATTGATTCCATCTTCTGTCTATGCCTTTTTCATTGGGTGTTTGCTTGAGTCCATTCATTTTGTATATTCTTTTTTCGTCAAAGTTGGTTCAACAGTGCCCCCACAGTAGACACTTTGACTGGGGCACAGAAAGAATATCTAGAAATACGTATGTTTGTTCTAAATTGATGTACCTTAGTCACATTTGTTTTTTAAATTTCAAATATACTACTAGGTAGAGTAACACATTTAGATTTATGTGTATCAGCATCCCTATATAACAATTATTCACTATTGTTTACCTTCAAAATTGAATAACAATTAAATTTATAATGTGAATTTAAGGACACGTGATTTCACTTAATACCGATTAATAAATATGAAGATTAAAGATAGAATTATACAATAAAGTAAATCAAACTAGTGTTTGAGTAGAAACTCAACCCTTGAGTTAGAGTATCTTCGAACTGATTGATGCAAGGATAATAAGAACACAATAAGCTGAAGAACAAGAATGAGAGCGAGGAAGAAAATTATATTGCTTTCGTTATCAGTCGTGCCTACAAATGGTTAGAACTCCCCTTTATATAGTAGAGGAATTCTATATATGGTACAATTTCAATTACAGAAGGAAATTCCATGATTAACTAAACAACCGTTCTTGATTCGATCCGTTCCGAGATTTCCGCCATGATCTTCGACCGGTCGCGAATATCTCGCTTTTCTGTTATTACGCAATCTTCGGTATTGCTCGATACGCGTCTCGTTCGGTCTCGATTGCTGTCAGTCTCGATCTTGGCAGGTGCCTCGAACCCCGATCTCGGTATCTTATCTTCGTGCCTCTATCCGATCTACTTCGGAGTCGTCCTTCGATGCAAACTCCCGGTCTCGGTCAAACAGTAAAATCGGGCGGGCCCGATTTTAACCGTATACAGATAGTCCTCTCATTTGTTTGGAGTGTAATGACAAGAAACGAATTGAGCCTTCAATTTTCTACCTCGACCTGTTATAACGTCATCCTTGTGACGTAAGCGACAGAAGTGACTGAAATGTCCCGTCTATACAGTTTCCTAGGCATTAAATGCGCGTCAGTCGATGGTCGGCCACCGCCAATATTGAACCGTCGTTATGAAATTTATAAGTAGCCCCTCTCTCTACTATTTCGAACTTTTACTTTTAGATTCTTAATCTTCAAAACTTTGTATATCTTCTAACCTCTTCATCTGTACATCTACGATTTTCACTCCTATCATCCCCTCAAAACACCAAATTATCATCTGCATCTATTTTCAACTTCAAATCCATACAAAAATGGTAAAAACATCAAAGACTGTTCCTCAAAAGGAAAACCATTCTTCATCGCAGTCGGCCGACGACAAAATGCCGGTAGAGCCACGACCTGAAGAGCGTGTTCCCGTGGGGTGTGTTATTACTTCTCACTTCAAAACCGATAAAGTCTCGTCGATTCCTGGTCAATGCGAGCCAGTGTTGAGGTACATATGTTCGATAACTGAAGGGTACCTTAAGCAGGTAAGGAAAGACTGCAACTGGAAAGGCAAAGAAGTGGTAATACCGATCCCAAAAGAAGACATTACCACCCATGTGGAAGGGTTTTTAAGTGTTTACACCTACCCTTTTACGCTGGGCCCCCTCGACCCCGTCGTCATCAATTTTTGTCGTTAGTACCAAATAACCCTAGGCCAAATTCACCCTTCTTTTTGGTGCATTGTTATTCTGCTCCGATTCTTCGTGAGCAAAGTCGAGGCGATGCCTTTCACCATCGACCACCTCATCAGGTTATACAGCTGCCGCCTCTATCGAGGCGGATTGATAAAACTCCAACGTCAGGCCACCAAAGTGCTATTCTCGAGCATAAATGAGGGACAGAGGCTGGATGGGCCGGTTTGTTCGAGTGAGGACTTCCGACCTAATCCCGACCGAGAAGATTCCATTTTCTGAGAAATGGAATATGAAGCGTAAGTATAATTCCACTGTTAATTTTTATTTGTGGTTTTGGCCCTTTGCTTCTTCACATTGATATCCTTTTTCGTGATGTAGCGGTTGCTTGGATGCCTGGTGCAATTCCTAACCTCAAGAGCTGGGTTTGGGACCTGGCTTCCACCTCTTCGTACGCTGAGCGCTCATGGCGCGATTTATAAAAGGGCCGATAGGAGGCCAAAACTCATGGTAAGCCATTTTCCTATGTCCTTGATGATTCGATCAAATGTCTTTCTTATACTTAACTAATTTTCTTGCGTGTAGGCCTGGGCAAAGATACGGTCATGAGGCCCCCGTCTGGTGAGGAAGAGACCACGGCCCCGGTTCCGAAATCGGCAAAAGACAATAAGAGAAAAAGGGCCTCGGCTTCCGAGGATCCAAAACTTAAGACAAGGATGACTCGTAAGCCGAGGAAGAACACCATCCCTCTTATCGAACAATCTATTCGGCGTCTGAGGGATGAAGACGACGAAGAAGAAAACGACGACAGCTCCCTACTGGTGGCCCGAGTAAAGACAACCATCGATGCCCCAAAGACAACTAGATCGATGGTGGTTGATGAGGCTCCGCCTCGAACTGAGGGGATATAGGAGAAGGACTCAGGCAAAGTCCCCGAGTCATTGGAGATCGAGGACGTCTCCCACCGAAATGAACAAACGGTGGGTATATCTGAAGGGACCGGCCCTGAAGCTCTTCGAACTGAGGAGAACGCCCCAAGTGACTCCCTTGGGGAAATAGTAATCGGAGACTCGCCCACTCTCCCTACTTTTTCCCGAAGGGGCGATTCGGGAATCTCGAGCTTTGGGGACCCTCGAGGTAGACGGAGCTCATGAGGGAGAGGACCCCTTTCGTGATTTGTTTACAAGTATCGAGGATACTGCCGGCCCGAGTGACACATCGGGTCTTTTCTTCGAGGCTCAACGAGCCCTGAATTGGGTAAGTCTCAATTCCCTTTGTTGATGTCATATTTTTTCATTTTCTGCCTAACTTTCTCTTTTCATATAGCCTTTAGCTCTACATCAGGAGGCGCTTTCCAAGTCTCGGGCGGAGCTGAGCCGATGTGAGGCTAACTTCCGAGGGCTTTCGGAGGAGAGAAATGCCCTCAAACTTCTTAGTGGGCAGAAAGAGGAAGAGGTCAGAGATCTTCGAGTCGAGTTGGCCAAGGCTCACCAAGATTAGACAGATTTGATTGAGCAGGTAATGAAAATCTTAAAAGCTCATAGGCTCTATTCAGGAACGGTGACTAATATTTCAATCTCACAGCTGCAGCAGAAAATAGAGAGGATCGAGCAGTTCAGTGAAGAGATCGACTCAATAAAGGCGAAATCTTTGGGGTGGAAGGAAGGTATGGACCGCTTTGCTACAGAAAAAGAGACTGCTCGAGCCTAATTATCATCGGTCGAAAGTCAACTTCAAGGCATGAAAGAGAAGAGCTCGACTCAAGCAAGGAAAATAGAGGAGCTCGAGGCTCGGTTGGCTTCTAAACTTGCCAAGGCCAAATCTGAAGTTGAAAAAGCAAAGGCCGAGGAGGATGCGATCGTGGCCGTCTATCGGGCTGATGCTGAAGCCGCTCAAGTCTGGAAGAGAGAGGCATCCGAGTCCGCTCACACTCGAGCATATTGGATTGCTGAACTCGCCAAATGCCTATCTCGGAGGGAAACCCTCGAGGAAATTCACGCTCGGGGTTTTGATCTTACCAATGAGATAGCAAAGGCTAGAGAGCATGAAGCCGAAGCTGGAGCGCTGGCTACTTTTGATGACGATGATGATTATGGCAGCAAGAGCGGGTCCGAGAATGGGGAGGAATTCGATGTGGAAGAAGTTGCCCCCGGAGGAGATCAGGAACCTTAGGATTTTTCACTTTTGATCTTTTTTGTATAGGATCCCGATCGGAATTTGTAACTATTCTTATATATAATGATCTCTTTCCTTTCCGACTTGTCTTTATTTCTTTTATGCCTTGTGAAAGTTTTGCTTATAATTTCGAGGCTTAGGCATTTTGATCGAAATCGGACTAGTGTAGTTTTTATAATCGAGTGAGTACTTGCTCAAACTCGGAATATGGTGACCCTTAGGTTTTAATTGAGTGAGGATGATTTCTTCGAATTCAAAAATAAACTGGCCTTTTAGGCTCTTAAATTAGGCTGATACGGCCATAGCAAAAAAATAGCTTTCTCCCCCTTTTCAGCTTGATAAGTTTATCGTTTAATCATATAAATTCTGTTGTGCCTTAATATAAAATAAAGGATTTGTTCGAGAGTTCGAACGATTCCGTACCCATTATGAATTTCAAGGGTCGATCTTATCGAGACCCTTTGTTTCGCAGTGCCTTAGCATAAAATAAAGAATTTGTTCGAGAGTTCGAACGCCTTTGTATGCATTAGGGTTTTCGAGGGTCGATATTATCGAGACCCTTATAAATTTAGCCGAGGGTAGCCTTTTAAACCGGTTTATGAAAAATATTCGAAGGCCTATTTAATAACGGAAATCGGAAGTCTCCAACCCGTGTTGATTTGGCCGTAGCCTTTAACTTAGGATTCGCCTTTTGGGCTTGTTCCCCTATTATACTTCAAACTTGTTCGAAGTATCAATCCCCGAGTGGGGTGGCCGTGGCCTATAAAATCGAGGATTGCCTTTTTAAGGTCATACGATCTCGAGTTTTCGTAATTCAATCGTGTCGGTTTTTTGGACGGCAGACCCCGAGTATCGGATAAATTATTTGAACTTCAGTTGTGATCGGCCTTTAAGCCAGTTTCCACCATAGATCATAAGTATGAGATTGCAAAGTATACATTTTAAAACATGGGGTATCTGGTAAGGAAAAATACTTCTTCCAATAAATTATACATGCGTACGTGTTTTGCCATTAGGGCTCGAGTAATCTACACGGATACAGTTCATTTGACCGTTTGGTCCTCTACAAAATTTACCTATCGAGATCCTGTCGACACGACGTATTTTTCCTTGTAACTATCCGAGGGTGATGCCCCCAGTATTCGAGGTTGATTGTAAAGGAGCCTCGTATACTGTTGAATTACTCTAAGTTAGCACGAACAATGGTTGCCTCGTTAAAAACCTCGCCGGAAAAATCCATTGGGGATAAAAACCGGTCTAAGGAAAAAAGAGTGCAACGCGTGCTTTCAGACCTAAGGACTGTATTTGAATGATCCTTTGATGTCTTCGATTAAACACTTGCAAACGGTTAGTATAAAATATAAATGAAAATGGAGAAGGTTGTACCTTAGCAGTAATATCGTTTGAGGAGTGACACGTTCCAATTATTTGACAACTGTTCGTTGTTCATCGTGCCGAGTTTGTAAGATCCTTTTCCGACGATATAGAGGATCTAATACGGTACCTCCCAATTTGGGCCGAGTTTTCCATCATTTGGGTCTCGAGTATTGAGGGTGACTTTTCTCAATACTAAGTCCCCTATTCTAAAATGTCGAAAATTGGTTGTTCGGTTGTAGTACCTTTCGATCCATTGCTTCTGTGCGGACATTCGAACAAGGGCGCTTTCCCATTTTTCATCTAGCAAATCGAGACTTGTATTCATAGTCTCGTGATTCGACTCTTCCGTTGTATATCAAACCTGACGCTAGGTTCCTCGACTTCAACCGGGATTAGAGCTTCGGTGCCATATACTAAAGAGAATGGTGTTGACCCCGTACTGAATTTTGACGTTGTTCGATACACCCAAAGGACCTCGTGCAACATTTCTCTCCATTTTCCCTTTACGTCGTTCAACCTTTTCTTTAGATTTTGAATGATGGTTTTATTCGTTGACTCTGCCTGTCAGTTCCCGCAGGGGTGATATGGCGTTGACAAGATCCTTTTGATTTTGTGGTCTTCAAGAAACTTTGTTACTTTACTGCCGATGAATTGCTTTCTATTGTCGCATACGATCTCGGCATGCGTTCCGAATCGACATATAATGTGGTCCCAGATGAAGTTGATACCTTCTTTTTCCCTGACTTTTCGAAGGCCTGTACTTCAACCTATTTAGAGAAATAGTCAGTCATAAATAAAATGAATTTAGCTTTACCTGGGGCCGATGGTAGAGGGCCGACGATATCCATTCCCCATTTCATGAATGGCCATGAGGATAGGATCGAATGGAGTTGCTCCCCGGGTTGGTGGATCATCGGCGCATATCTTTGACACTTGTCGCACTTTCGAACGAATTCCTTCGTATCTTTTTCCATATTGGCCCAGTAATATCCTGCTCTGATAACTTTGTGAACCAATGATTCGGCACCGGAATGATTTCCGTAAGTTCCCTCGTGAATTTCCCGTAGGACGTAGTCGGTGTCTCTGGGACCCAAACATATCTCCAATGGTCCATCAAACATCCTTCTATATAGTGTTCCATCTTCGGCCAATGTGAATCGTGCGGCCTTCGTACGTAGAGTCCTTGATTCCTTAGTATTCGACGGAAGCTTTCCATTCTTTAGGTACTCGATATATTTATTCCTCCAATCCCAGGTCAGACATGTGGAGTTTATTTCGGCGTGGCCTTCTTCGATCATTGACCTCGAAAGTTGCACGATAGTCCCCGCGCTAATTTTGTGGTCTTCAACTAATGATCCCAAATTTGCAAGGGCATCGGGTTCGTTGTTTTGTTCTCGAGGTACATGTCGTAGGGTCCATTCTTGAAACTGATATAATGTCACATGTAATTTATCCAGGTATCTCTGCATTCGATCATCCCGAACCTCGAAGGTTCCGTTGACTTGGTTTACCACAAGTAAGGAGTCACATTTGGCTTCGATGACCTCTGCTCCCAAACTCTTAGCTAGCTCGAGACCTGCAATCATGGTCTCATATTCGGCCGCATTGGTAGTTAACTTGGAAGTTTTGATAGACTGTCTAATTGTATTACTCGTGGGCGGCATCAAAGCGAAGCCTAGCCCGGACCCCTTCACGTTCAAAGCGCCATGTGTGAATAGGGTCCACACCCCCAATACTGTACCCGATTTTAATAATAGTTCTTTTTCGACCTCAGGTACGAGGGCTGGCGTAAAGTCGACCACGAAGTCTGCTAAGATTTGAGACTTGATGGCCGTTCGGGGTTGATACTCGATATCATACCCGCTGATTTCGACGACCCATTTGGCCAATCGGCCCGAGAGTTCGGGCTTATACAAAATATTGCGAAGAGGATAAGTGGTCACTACACAAATTGGGTAACATTGAAAATATGATTTTAATTTCCTAGAGGCGCTTATTAGGGCAAGCGCAAACTTTTCTAAGTGTGGTTATCGGGTCTCGGCCTCACCTAGAGTTCGACTAACATAGTAAACAGGAAATTGCGTACCTTGCTCTTCTCGAACTAGGACTCCACTTACCGCGATTTCCGAGACTGCCATGTACAAGTAGAGTTGCTCGTCTGCTTTTGGAGTATGAAGCAGCGGTGGGCTCGAGAGGTACCGCTTTAACTCTTCCAATGCTTGTTGGCATTCCAGGGTCCATGTAAAATTATTTTTCTTTTTGAGCAGCGAGAAGAACTTATGACTTCTATCTGAAGACTTTGAGATAAATCGGCCTAGGGCGGCTATGTGCCCTGTTAATCTTTGTACGGCCTTAACATTATCCACGACTGTGATGTCTTCGATCGCCTTGATCTTATCGGGGTTGATTTCGAAACCCCTATTTGATACCATATCGGCCTAGGGCGGCTATGCGCCCTGTTAATCTTTGTACGGCCTTAACATTATCCACGACTGTGATGTGTTCGATCACCTTGATCTTATCGGGGTTGATTTTGAAACCCCTATTTGATACCATAAAGCCGAGGAACTTGCCCAAACCGACCCCGAATGCACACTTCTCCGGGTTAAGTTTCATGTTATATTTCCTTAGTATATCAAAGGTATCCTGCAAATGTGTCAAATGGTCCTCTGCTCGCAGGGACTTAACTAGCATATCGTCAATATAAACTTCCATCGACTTACCTATTTGTTCTTCGAACATTCGATTTACTAGGCATTGATAAGTGACACCACCATTTTTTAGTCCAAATGGCATTACATTATAACAATAGGTGTCGTACTTAGTGATGAACGAAGTCTTTTCCTGATCCTCCGGGTTCATTTGTATTTGATTGTACCCGGATTAGGCATTGAGAAAACTAAGGATCTTGTGGCCGGCCGTGGCATCAATCATGTGATCGATTTTCGGCAGAGGAAAAGAGTCTTTAGGACATGCTTTGTTCAAATATTTATAATCTATGCGCATCCTAAGTTTATTTCCCTTTTTAGGGACTACGACTACGTTTGCTAACCATTCGGGATATTGTACCTCCCGAATGTATCCTATCTTGAGAAGTTTGTTTGCCTCGTCCTTGATGAATGTGTGTTTTACCTCAAACTGGGTCTTCTCTTTTGTTTTACTGGGCGAAACTTTGGGTCCAAGCTCAGTCGATGTGTAGCGATTTCCGGCAGAATCCCTGTCATATCTAAATGGGTCCAAGAAAAACAATCCATATTATTGATAAGAAATTTAATGAGTTTTTCCCTGAGCTCGGGGGTTAACCCCGTTCCCAGGTATACCTTTCGATCTGGCAGATGCCTGATCAGTACGACCTGCTCCAGCTCCTCGACCGTCGATTTGGTGGCATCGAAATCTTCGGGGATTATGAAGGATCGAGGGATCCAACAGTCATTGTCCTCGTCTGTTCCCTGCTCCTCCGATTGAGTCGAGGCTGGTAGCTGTGGTTGCTATTTAGCTTCCTATTTTCCTTTAGATTCCGATCTTTTTGTTGACGAAAGTGCCGATACCGGTATCACTTTGTCGACCACGAATATCTCTTTGGCAGTGTGTTGTTCCCCGTATACCATTTTTACTCCATCCGGTGTCAGGAACTTCAGCATTTGGTGAAGTGTTGAAGGAACTGCCCTCATATTGTGAATCCAGGGTTTTCCGAACAAGGCGTTGTATCTCATGTCGCCTTCGATCACGTGAAACTTGGTTTCTTGAATAGTCCGAGCTATATTTACTGGTAAAATGATTTCTCTTTTAGTCGTTTCGCTCGCCATGTTGAAACCATTGAGAACTCGAGTTGCGGGCACGATCTAGTCTTGTAGGTCGAGCTTCTCCATAACCCTGGATCGAATAATATTGGCCGGGCTTCTTGGATCAATTAAAACACGTTTAACCTGAATTTTATTCACAAGGATAGAGATTACCAATGCATCATTGTGGGGTTGTGAGATTCCTTCTGCTTCCTTGTCGTTGAATGATAAAGTGACTTCTGGTGTATAGTCTTGAGTTCATTTTTCCCTGGTGATCGATACCTTAGTGCATTTGAAAATAGGCCCTTATGGAATATCTGTCACGCCCAAAAACTGAGGAGCGCGACCGGCGCTCAACCGAGTGAACCCGCCCGAGCAAGCCTGTTAGATTCCTTCTACCCAAACTCATTCATGAATGAAGAGAATATATGTTTTCCTTAATTAAACAATAAAGGGTCATGTCTGCAATTACCAATTTCTTACCATAAGTTTCACCATTTTTAAAGTCTCAAATGGACAAGTAATACAACCACAACATAGCATAGTTTGTCTTTCCCAGCATCAATACACAACCCACACTATGTCTACGGAGCCTTTATAGATAAAGAAGAGTATAATGATAATACCGGCAACAAGGCCCCGGCTATACCTCAAACAGAATACACAAAGTACAAAATATTCATGACCTCGGAATGAAGTGGGGCTCACCAAGTCAGCTGGGAGGAAGGTGCACTGCTATCACTGACCAATATCTCCTGCGCTGGAACCGCCTGCATCCATTGAAAGATGCAGCGCCCCCGGCAAAAGGGACGTTAGTACTGTCGAATAGCACTAGTATGTATAACTAAACACCATCTCAATAGAATGACAAATAATACAAATAAGATTATCATAATATCAATGAAAGCCTTAATTAACATCAAACCTCAATTTAAGATCAAGACAATGTTCAAATTAATTTTCATATCTCACATTGGGAGATCTTTAGTATCGATATACCATTGTCCACAATACCAGTACCATTATTCACCATACCAATACCACTATTCACAATACCATTATTCACAAAACCAGTACCACCGCAATCTTAGCACGGAGTCCGATCACGACTCGATCGGCTAGGCTATCTCAGTAGAGATATCAACCACAATTTCTCTCAATATCAATACCATTGTCTTTAAATCGGAGTCCGATCACGACCAGATCACCTAGGCTATCCATTAGGGACATCGACCACAATCACATTTTCAATTACAATTTCCAGCACAATCACCACCATGTGTGCGGCATGGTGTCCGATCACGACCCGACCGGCTAGGCTGTCTTATTTGAGACATCAATCTTTTTATATCAATCATCGCATTTCATAACACTTTCACATCTTTTCATTTTATTGGCACTAGTGGCCATAATTATAAGATCATTATTGGCACGTTGGCCATATTCAGTATTTCATGCTCACTTTATCAATTTCAAATATCATCCTCATCATCAACAACAAACACAATTTAAATCAAAGTGTGTAGTACACATGTGAGAAATTTAGAGTCCAATGCACATAGAGATATTTCACAAAATTTGGCATAATAGCCTTCATTTGAACTTGACTTAAAGTCAAAACATTATTAATGCACAGCCCATATTTTAACACATCCTCAATTGGTAACATAACATGAATAGAGCATTTGGGATGCTTGTTGAACATATATCTTTCAACCCAATCTTACTCGGAATAGCCAATTTCATAATGAATCACTCGGGACTTACATAATTTACATGAATATCGTGGGATTCAATTCTAAGAGAAGAGTTTAGCCAACATACCTCACTTGAGCTTCCTTACACTCTAAATGTACCGGAATTCTTAACAAATTAAATCTATTGTAGAAATATAACAAATTAAATCAAAATTAGGAAGGTGATCATGGTTCGAGCTCATTTGAGCATTTTATCAAACACTAAGTGTGTATTAAGGTTCCAAGATCCCTTTTATGGAGAATTCCACCATCCCACAACCCAATCTTTACCATTTTTAGCTCAACAATCTTCCTACACCCTTTGATAACATATGCATGTAAAATAAACAACTCTCATGCCCAAAAATTATCTTGCTAGTTACCCATTTTCAGAAAATTTCGAAATAAGGGTTTAGGGTGTAGAATCTTACCTCTAGGATGAAGACCTAGTGAGCTTCCCTTCTTAATCTTCCAAAACTTGAGCAAGAATTGAAGAAAAATTATTGAAGAACACCTTCTCACTCTAGGGGACTCTCTATCTCACTCTAAAATATCAGATTATGTCTCAAAAATGGCCCAAAAAGTGTATTTAACGAAATAGGGTCGGATTTTTAAAACCCAAAAATAGAGCTCCGAAACAAGGTATGCGATCGCATAACAGATATGCGGACCGCATATCGGTCGCATAATTGATTACAAAATAGCCAAAAGAATTGTCTGTGTATGCGGTCACTATAACTGTTATGCAGTCGCATAATGCACCGCATAACAGTTATGCGGTCGCATAGTCGAGCGCATAGTTGCTTCCAACTGACCCAATTAACTGCCTCACTCTGCGGCCATTATGTGGTCCGCAGAGTGGTTCTGCGGTCGCATAATGGACCGCAGAAATGTACTTTTTCGCCAAAATTTTCCTTTACTTTCCAGTACATTGTTCAACCCAAAAAATCCGAGCCTACAATCCTCAAACATGTAAGCCTAGTCCGGCACCATAAAATATTATTTTCTTTGTAAACTTTATCGGGCTTTACACTTAAGTACTTCAAAATTTTTTGAGGTGTTACAATATCGATCCCACCAACGATCATGTGAATCACGTGTTGTGGTTCTTCCTGCTCGTTGTTTTTGTCTGCATCCATGTCTCTAAAATGATTTTTAGCTCGGTTGCTTAAGAACTCTCGAAGGTGATCCTCGTTGAATAGACGGTCCACCTCCTCCCTTAGTTGTCTGCAATCTTCGGTTTTGTGACCATGTGTACCATAGTATTTACATATTTGATTGGGGTACCTTTGGGATGTATCGGTCTGTAGGGGCCTGGGCCATCTAGTATCTTTGATTCTCCCAATAGCTGACACAGTACCTAACGCGTCGATGCCGAAGTTGTATTCTGATAATCGTGGTGCCTCTATGGGATCGACACGTTTATCGAAATTGTTTTTGCTCATGAGCCCTCGAGAGTTCTGTCCTCGATCATTCCTTCGATCATCTTGGATGGGATTGCGTCCCGGGCCGCTGTTTCTACGATCTGCATTGTATGGCTGATATCGATATCTGTTGGCCCGAGGTTCTCTGTTGATATCTCTCTGAGTTCTTCCAACGGGCCTGATCGGATAAGCGGAACCGGAAGGAGTCCCTAATTGATCATCCTCGACCATGATCTTCGACTGGTATCGATTATGTACATCGACTCAGGTTACCACTGGGTATTCAATTAAATTCTGCTTTAGCTGTCGTGAGGCCACCGAACTTCGATCGTTCAAACCTTGAGTAAAATCTTGAACAACCCAATCGTCTGTGACCGGTGGTAGTTCCATACGTTCCATATGAAATCGAGATACGAACTCCCTTAACATTTCGTTATCTTTCTGTTTTACCTTGAAGAGATCCGACTTCCTAATCATAACCTTTATTGCTCCGGCGTGTGCCTTTACGAAAGAGTCTACAAGCATGGCGAAGGAATCAATGGAATTAGGGGGCATATTGTGATACCATATCACCTCCCCCTTCGATAGAGTTTCTCCAAACTTCTTTAGTAGAACCGATTCGATCTCATCGTCTTCTAAATCATTTCCTTTTATCGCACATATATAGGAGGTGACATGCTCATTTGGATCGGTGGTCCCATTGTACTTGGGAATTTCCGGCATACGGAATTTCTTCAGAATGGGCTTCAGAGCCGCACTCGGAGGGAACGACTTTTGCACGAACTTCTTCGAGTCCATACCTTTTAAAATTGGCGGTGCCCCATGTATTTGATCAACCCGTGAGTTAAATGTCTCTACTTTCTTGTCATTTGCCTCGATTTTCTTTTCTCCTACTTCAATTCATTTAGTAAGCTCCTCGAACATTTTCATAATGACGGGGTCAGTCCCCGATTCATTGGCATTCAACCTTTCCGGCACTGGCTCGGTCCTATGAACGACTTCAGGTTCTACCCCACTCGGCACTCGATGTTGATTTTGTAATTATGTTATAGCGGCTTGTTGAGCCTCTAACATTTCAAATATCAATTGGAAGCTAATTCCACCATCTCCTCCGCCCTGCGTACTTCGACCACCAAATCGACCTTCCCTGCGTACGCTACCTTCAGGATCAACGCCCAAATTTGTATTTAGGGCGATATGTGAACTGACGTCGATGGGGTTTGCAATTGGTACTCCCTCGAGATCAGCCTGAGGCGCCTCGATTTCTGGGATGACTATATTGTCGGTTTCCCTGTGAAATCTGAAACCGTTGTTACCATGTGTGGGTGTTGTTTGTGAGTTTGACATATTTTTTCCTGAAAACAAAAATACTTACAAGAACAAGCGTAAAGTAGTGTGTGTTATCGGAATCAGTGTTAAGCAATCACTATTATCCTTAGCCCCACGGTGGACGCCAAACTGTATACCCTCAAAATTGGATAACAATTAAATTTATAATGTGGATTTAAGGACACGTGATTTCACTTAATACTGATTGATAAATATGAAGATTAAAGATAGAATTATACAATAAAGTAAATCAAACCAGTGTTTGAGTAGAAACTCAACCCTTGAGTTAGAGTATCTTCGAACTGATTGATGCAAGGACATTAAGAACACAATAAGCTGAAGAACAAGAATGTGAGCGAGGAAAAAAATTATATTGCTTTTGTTATCAGTCATGCCTACAAATAGTTAGAACTCCCATTTATATAGTAGAGGAATTCTATATATGGTACAATTCCAATTATAGAAGGAAATCCCATGATTAACTAAACAACCTTTCTTGATTCGATCCGTTCCGAGATTTCTGCCATGATCTTCGAACGGTTGCGGATATCTCGCTTTTCCGTTATTACGCAATCTTCGGTATTGCTCGATACATGTCTCGTTCGGTCTCGATTGCTGTCGGCCTCGATCTTGGTAGGTGCCTCGAATCCCGATCTCGGGACCTTGTCTTCGTGCCTCGATTCGATCTACTTCGGAGTCGTCCTTCGATGCAAACTCCCGGTCTCGGTCAAACAGTAAAATCGGACGGGCCTAGTTTTAACCGTATACAACTATAAAAGTCAAGTTTTTTGAACCGATCTTTTATTTTATGTTATAATTTATGTCCTGTATAACAATACTTCACTATAGCAGCCAAACAATATCGGGATGAACATAGTTGATATAGAGAGGTTTGACCGTAGATAATTCTATTATTGATCCCAACAAAAATATCCCTTACATCATACAAAAATACTAACTTGCCAAGATAAGAAAAGCTAGAGTCAATTTAGAACTTATATAATGCTCTAAATTGACAATACAAATTACAACGCTAACATATGTGATAATTTGAAAATTGCAGAAATCGATACAAGGAACAATCTTTGTAAATATTTGCATAAGATCCCGCATTAATGATATAATATTTGGTTACTTCTTCAGCATTATACAATATATTACATTATTTTTATTTATATTGCCTGCATAAACTATATCTATGTAAGATTTACTACATGATATAACCTGTATATTATTCTATGTGGGATATAAGATTGAATAAAAACACGAGAATTAATAATACATGAATTAAAATAATTAAAATATTGAAATTGAACATCATGCGAAGGGGAGCTTTGGCGTAACAGATAAAGTTGATGTTACGTGACCAGGAGGTCAGGGGTTCGAGCCGTAAAAATAGTCTCTTGCAAAAATATAGAATAAAGTTGCGTACAATAGATTCTTGTGGTCTGGTCTTTTCCCGAATCCCGCACATAACAAAAGCTTAGTGCACTAGGTTGTCCTTAAATTGGCCCTCATGTATTATTGACCATCACGTCATGTATCATTCACCCTCACATTCTGTAATGTTTTTTTTTAGTCAGTCAAGGTCTCTATCGAAAATAATTTTTTATCTCTACAAGGTAAGAGTAAAGTATACATATAAATTATTTCCCAGACTTCATCTATGAGAATATGTTGGATATTTTGTTGTAGTAATATGCATCCCCACATTCGTTATTATTGATTATAACATAACAATATTTGTATTACTATACTAATTCTTATAATTAATTAGAGGATATATAACTTTGTCTCTAAACCAAACGACACCTTAACTACAATTTCTATCCTTGTACAAAATATCAATTCACAATAAGATCCAAGCTGTGCCAGCTACCACAACCGGACAATGAAGATAGCTAGAAATCTCCGATCCAACGTGCGTTGTCGTTTTAAGGATCAGAAATAGCCACGTAGGTTCAATCATAGCCTTCCATTATTACATCAGACAATTAACGATAATGACATCGCATTTCACGTGCCGGTTAAATCCTTTTAGGGGTGCAACGGATATTTAAAAATCGATCGAACAGTATCGATTTTTAGGTTTTTACTAATAAAATTATAGATTTTTATATAAATTTATAACTATACCGATAATTAGGATAAGATTTTTATTTTATGAAAATAAATCGAAAAAATACCGAACCGTGTGAGAAATATATTTATATATGAAGTTTAAAAATAATAAAGCGTTAAATTTTTCCTTGGGATTTTAAATTATGAAAACAGTTACAAGCCAACTAGTAATTAAACTCAAAATCCTAATTCCCAAACCTTTTATGCTACTCATATTGAAACTAAATTATTTTCAGCATATTCACTAGCAAGATACAAGGTATTGTAGCGATTATGAGGAGCAAACTACAATGTATTGAATATATTTCCTTTCGTATGATTTAAATGTATCTTTTTTAATATTGAATAGTTTATCGTTCCACTCGTGTAATTTATATTTTCTTTGTATTTGCTTAATTTCTTTTACACTGTTATATACTCTAGTCATCTTTCATATTTTCTTAATTCATCACCCTTTAAACTGTAAAAATGTCTAGAGAGTTTTGCTAAACTCCTATAAAAGTACGTATATTATTGCATTCTACTTCTACTAGTGACTTTTACGTGATATTTAAAAAAATACCGAAAATTAACTGAGCCATACCGATACCGAATAGAAACCAAAATGAATGGGACGGTTTCGAAAAGTTTAATTTTTGTTATACATAATAGAATAACCGAAAAATTGGTATGGTACAAATTTTATAAAATAACTGGCCGAACCGAACCATTAACACCCCTTATCATTTACTTCACCACGCAGTTAACGTCCGTTTTCGGTGTCTGTAAAAACTAACGACGGGAAAACCGAAAAGAACAAAAGGTGTGTTTGGTTTTAAAGAAAACGTTTTCCTTAGAAAATGATTTCTTCAGAAATAAGTATTTTTTTAATATTTTTTGATATTTGATTAGATAGCAAAAGATATTTTTAAAAATATATAATTTAGGCAAGATCTAAATGAGATAAAATGGAGCCAGAGTGGCGGAGGGAAAGTTAGGGAGGGTGGGGGAGGGGAGAGCGAGGGGTTGGGGTGGGGAATAGAGTAGAGAAGATTGAAAAAGAGTTTGAAAGTTAGTTTTTCTCCTTTTGGTAGCGGAGTCATTTTCTTCCAATTGGAGTGTTCGCGATAAATTTTCATAGTATGAAAAATAAACTGCAACTAAAATATGAAGATAATAATATTTTATTGATAAATATTCGTGAGTTATAACTCTGTTTATCCCTTGATTCTTCTCTCCAATTTGGATGTGCATATTTGATGATCAAGAAGCATGTAGGAGTACTCCATTTGGATCTTGAATATTGTTAGAACTTTGACATGTCTTTAATCTCTTAACGAATATTCCAAAGAATTTATGGAATTTCAGAGATTGTATATTTGATCTCTATGTGCATATTCTGAGAGTTTATGGAATTGCTAAGATGATCTCCATTTTCGAGATGCCTTTTGTTAAGGGAATATGTAACTGTAAAGACCCGATCGGTCGTTTTGAGTTCTAACACGTCGTTCGGCGGTTTGAAGCTTTGAGTAATCTCACTTCATGTTTTCTGATTTGTACGCATACTCGAAATTAAATTTTGGGAAGTTCGGAGTTGATTCGGAAGAAAAATTCTCAATTCAGAAGCTTTAAGTTGGAAGAGTTGGCTAAGGTTTTACTTTTAAGTAAACGACCTCAGAATTGGGATTTGAAGGTTCCAATAAGTTGGTATGATAATTTTGAACTTGGGCATATGTTCGAGTTAGGTATCGGGTGATCCGAGAGCATTTCTGCGCTTATTGTGAAAAGTTGACATTTTGAAGGTTTTAGAATTTCCTAAGTTTGATCTGAACTAGAATTTAACGTTACGGATATCCGTTTGGGATTTCGAGCCTTGAAATAGGCTCGTACCGTGATTTGTGACTTGTACGTAAATTTTGGCGTCATTCTGAGTTGTCTAAGTATGTGTCGACACATTCTGAGTTGGTTGAAATGAGTTTGAAGCTTAGAAGTTGATTAATGAGGATTTGAGGTGCAATTCTTGATTTCGGTATTGTTTTATGTGTTCCGAGGCTTCGAGTAGGTCCGCAATGTATTTATGAACTTAGCTGTGCATTTGGACGGGGTCCCGTGAGGTTCGGATGTGTTTCGGACCACTCGGTGTATGTTGGAACTTGGTTGGAACTAATGGTCTACTGGTGTGTTGGTGTGCTTTGCGATCGCGAAGATCGTCCTGCGATCGCGAAGAAGGAAAATTGGAGGAGCAATTGATTGCCCTACACGAACGCGAAGATGGGTCCGCGATCGCGTAGGTTGGCCTGGCAGTGCTTCGCGAACGCGAAGGCCCAACCGCGATCGCGATGAGGAAAATGGAGGAAACGGGGTAGAAGGCATTTGGCCTGCGCGAACGCGACTTGGGGATCGCAAACGATGAAGGTCAGGCAGTGATGCATCGCGAACGCGACCTCCAGGCCACGAACGCGAAAAAGGTTTTTGGGTCAGTGGCATTTTGGCCTTCGCGATCGCGAGGAGTTTTCCGCAATCGCGAAGAAGGGAATTCTTGACAGACTTGTTTAAATCGGGGGTTTGGCTCATTTTCACCTCATTTCTTCCATGGGAGTCGGCTTTGTGTCGATTGTGGAGCGCCATTTTCATCATCAAACTTGAGGTGAGTGACTTTCTACTCCTTGTGAGTTAAATATATGGTTTATATGTGGATTAAAATATGAATATTTATGAAAATTGTAGAATTTTAAGAGAAAACCTCGAATTTGATATTTTTGGCTTTTAACCACGAAATTGGACATGAAATTGGGAATAAATTATATATATTTAAGTTCGTGATGTTATAGATAATATTTATCTTCAAATAATTTGGGAATCCAGGCATGTGGGCACGATGGTTGACTTTGTTGACTTTTCGAGCGAAGTTAAAAATTATTATAAATTAAAAATTGGCTCATTTTCACCTCATTTCTTCCATGGGAGCCGGCTTTGTGTCGTTTGTGGAGCGCCATTTTCATCATCAAACTTGAGGTGAGTGACTTTCTACTCCTTGTGAGTTAAATACATGGTTTATATGTGGATTAAAATATGAATATTTATGGAAATTGTAGAATTTTAAGAGAAAACCTCGAATTTGATATTTTTGGCTTTTAACCACGAAATTGGACATGAAATTGGGAATAAATTATATATATTTAAGTTCGTGATGTTATAGATAATATTTATCTTCAAATAATTTGGGAATCCAGGCATGTGGGCACGTGGGCATGAGGGTTGAATTTGTTGACTTTTCGAGCGAAGTTAAATTTTTTTATAAATTAATTAATTATGATGTTGGAGTATATTTTTTTGGTTTTCATGATTGTTTGACTAGTTTCGAATCGATGAGCATTGGTTTGAGGTGCTAGAGAGGCGTTAGAGCCGGTTGTGAAACTTCGTAGCGAGGTAAGTCTCTTGTCTAACCTTATGGGGGAGAGGGGGGAGGGGATTTCCTCGTAGGTGTTATTCCTGTTACATGCTACATGTTGTGGGAGTTACGCATGTATGAGGTGACGAGTGTCCGTGCGTATGCTAGAATTCCTGATTATGTCCGGGTAGACTTAGATTCACGTCGTGCTTTAACTGTACTATTTGAGTTATCCTTGCATGTTTAATTACTTTATTTCGCATTATGACCTGAGACTAGACTCACGCAGAGTAATGAACTCGCTATTTTAGATATTCGACGAGCTACATGATTAGCCGCAAAAAATTATGTTTCCCTTACGAATTTCTCCCGCGTTGTGCATATTCATTAAAAAATTTCCTTAAATTTCATAACTCACACATATATTCATGAGCGGGGTTAATGACCCGTAAAAGCTTCTTATTCTAATGGGTTCAGGTTGTTCGCCTCGGTAGGATTTTGTACCACACTCTTATGGGATCAGGTCGTTCGCCTCAGCAAGATATTATTGTAACACACTCTTACGGGATCGGGTCGTTCACTTTAGCAGTATCATGTAACACGCTCTTATGGGATCAGGTTGTTCGCCTCGACAAGTTCATGAAATACTCTTATGGGATCGGGCCGTTCGCCTCGGCAGAATCGTGCATAATAGTTGACAAAAAACCAGTGTATCGTAAGTTTTTCTGACTTGAGTTATGATGACCTATCTGATGGGGACTATATTATATATTCCATTGAGAAGGTAACCGATATTTGAGGACTTGCGTTTACTCTTCAGATGAGGTTCGTATCATGTACCTATATTTGTTTTCACTATTTAATTATCATGTTTCATACTTGCTAGTTTATACTGTACTTGATTTATTGGACTACTAGTAAGTGTCGATATCGACCCTCGTCACTACTTATCTGGGGTTAGGTTAGATACTTACTGGGTACGCGTTGATTTACGTACTCATGCTACACTTCTGCACTTATTGTGCAGATATATATTTCTGGTGGTCTTTTGGGCGCAAAGGCGCAACTATTGCGGGGACTTCACGGTGAGCTGCATCCCATGTTACGATCAACAACATATGGAGTCTCCATCATAATTATTTATATTATCCTGTCTGTCTTGTATTCCTGACAGATGTTGTATTGTTATTGTATTTTCTAGTAGATACTCATGCACTTGTGACACCGGGTTTTGGGGTGTTCTAGAATTTGTTTATGATTTTGCTTACCATTGAGACACTTTTACTTTATATTTTACTTAAATCATACGTATCTACGATTTTTGATGCATCGATCTCTCTATCTAACAAGATTCATGATAAGAACAATTAAGTTGGCAGTTCACCGTTGGCTTGCCTAACAGAGGCGTTGGGCGCCATCACGACCTATAGTGGATTTTGGGACGTGACAATAACCCTTTTTATAGGAGTGACCTAGGGTTAGGGTGGAGTAACCTCTAAGTTAGCGTTTTGGTAGAGTAGCCTCTAAGCAACCCTAATAGACTTCTAGAATTTCAAGAGTTATCTTGTAGTGTCTTGAATTTATGATTTAACCCAAATTTCGTATGAACTTGATCCGTTAAAATTTTGATGTGTACATAAAGAAAATAACTTTTAAAATACTAAAGCCAATCGAATATTAAAAAATTTAAAAATATTTTCCTTTATATCAAACACATTTGTTCTCAAAAGAAATGCTATGCTTAAATTTAATTTTAATTTATGAAATTCTGAAAAGGACCAATGGCGTTTTCAATTTTTGCAATTGGAAGAATCAGTTACACCTATTTTTGGGAAAAGTTGGGCGAAGATTGGCCCTTAATAGAAAGAGTGACGTTAAAGGATAATAAAGGAGGCAGAGATCCAGTCAGCTATGTAACGCCTTTTGACGAAGTGATTGAGCTTTTCTTTATGTGCGGTGGGAAGTTTAGCACTCTTTTGGCTTGGGCTGCTTAGACACGAGCTCGGCTTGCTCTTGTTTTCTTTCCTTACTATGAGACGACAACAACAACCCAGTATAATTTCACTAGTGGGATCTGAGAAGCGTAATTTGTACGCAGACCTTACCTCTATCCTGGAGTAGAGATGCTGTTTACGATAGACCCTCGACTCCCTTCCTTCAAGAACTCCCTACCATGCTCTTGGGTGACTCGAACTCACAAGCTCTTAATTGGAAGTGAAGGATGCTCACCACTAGAGCAATCCACTCTTTTCCTTCGAATGAGAATGAAAAGATTTATTGTGATAAGGCAACCAAACTAAAACTCTTCAAATAATCTGATTATATTATAAGTATCCTTTCGTTTCTCTCAAGCATAAACTTTTTAAGGCAGTATAATTTAAAAAATTTCTATAAGTTGCTAAGAAGATTACCTAATGAACATGAAATTATGATTTAAATCGTGTCATAACGAAATATTGCTACCTTCTAAGTTCTAACTATCGCTGCTAAATTAAACCTTCCTATTTTTGAGAAGGTCGATTCTCTAGGATATTAAAGATTTTCTTTTAGAGATAAAAAACATTAACATGAGAGGCTGGTAAAAAAACAATACCTGAAATTTTTATAGCATCATGTTCTTCTATCCAATAATTAGTCTTAAAAGATTATTTCTCCTTATTTCTCGTACGCCCTTGTTTCTTTAATAAAGAATGGTCAAATAACATTCTAAAATTCGTATGAAAATAAAACCAATCCTCCAAAAATTAGGTTCGAAGCTTGGGAATATTTTTTTTATAGGGAGGGCTTCCCCTTAAATGAATATATGCAGTAAAATCCAAATTACAGTTTGCTTAGATTACCTAATTGTAAATAGATGATAGACTTGAGGTACTAAAAGTATTTTTAAGTACTGAATTAATTTTTAAATAAGCATTTACGTGTTTTGATAGACATGCTGAAATTGATAATAAACAGTTGATATTTTTGATAGAAAAGTGATGATAAACTATTCTTTTCTTAAAATATTAATATACCCTTTAAAACTTTACAATAGATTATAAATGAAAAAGTATCTTTGTAAAGAAAAGGATGAACTTATTTTGGAAAAAATATTTTGTAAATTGAAAATATTATTAAGAATAAACTAGTAGAAGCCTTAAACAAAATAAAAGTACTTATAAAATGAAAAAGTATAAGTTTAGGGTGATCAACTTATGATTAATTTTAATTTATAAGTACTTGAATTATAAATATTTTGAGTATTTATCAAACATATAAATAAATAAAAAAATATTTATAAGCTAGTTTGATCAACCTATAAATTTAGCAGCACACCCCAAATAGCAAATGAAAAAAAAAATCCTCCAATAAAATACTCACTAAGAGCCAGCTCAAAGCCGAGCTGCTTTAATAAAAGCAACATAAATTTCTTTGACCATTGACTGAATCTCTCTCTCCACATACACGTGTTCTCCACATGCCCCTTATATAAACGCCCCTCCCTCTTCTCCTCCGCATTCACACAATCCTCTTCTCTCGATCCCCAACTTCCTCTTCCCTAACACAAATCTCCGATCCAATTATGTCAAACAACTACCGTACTTCCACCGGCGACCGGCGGAATCCTAGCCGGTTGCAGCGCCGAGCTCCAGCATCGATTCAAATCAACCGCGCGGCCGATTGGAACGTCGCGATACCGCTTTTATCGCCGTTGATTACTTCTCCGACTTCTCCTGATAACCTGAAATCGGCGATTAATCGTTTCTCTAATTCGAGTAATAATAATAAAGAGGAGGTGAAGAAAGAGTTACCGGAGAAGCCGGTAAAAACGGTGTTTAAGAAATGGCAACATCCTGCGGCGCCGTTTTGTCATGAACCAGCGGCTCCGTTGTTTCAGTTTGTGTGTACAGGAACCACCAATAGACGGTGAAATTTAATAGATTTAAAAATCTGAATGTCTTAATTTTAGCTGTTGAAATATACATAGATCTGATTTTAGCTTTTTATAAACGAATTGTCGATAATTTTTTTTTTTTTTTTTTTTATAGTTTTGTTATTAGGATGAAGAATTTGTATAATTAGAGTGTTAACAAGTTATGAAATACTGATTGAGGAAAGTTTAAGCTCTTCTGATTTTCGTTTTTTCTCTTTTCTGCTGTTTAATTTTTGGTTAATGCAACTAATGTGGATGATAGCTGGCACTTGTTTTGTAACATGAAAATGCTTGTTTAATTTAGAAATGAGCTAGAAAGGAAAAAGGAAGGCAAATGCTGAGGGACAGCACCACACCAGTTGGAAAAGCTAAGGTAAAGGTAGTAAGGGGCATGAAAAATTCTATAGTAAGATTTTTAGCGGGACACCTAGGCCAATTCTACATCAATAAAACACTTTCCCCAGCTTGTTCAATTCATAAACAAGTGCAATTTCATCTCCTGAGACCACCCCACCGATCTCATTTCAAGTGGTGTAAAAGTTACTAATTCGACATTTGAAAATTGGTGTAAAAGTTACTAATTCGACATTTGAAATAATTCGACTTTCTAAAAGACTTGTTAGTTTGGCAACTCGAGAGAGATGATAGATATAAGTAAACACGAGAGATGGTAGTGACACATTATATTTGAGTGGATAAGGGTAAAGGAGTGAGATCGGATTTGTTATTCATTGAGACTCAAATTATGTGCCACTATATTATGAAAAAAGTCTGAAAAAGTGATCAATGGAGTTTTGAATTTCCTTCTGCTGGTTCTTACCTAGTAGGCTTTTGGTGTTGCATTTAAATCCCTTTGTTAAATTTCATTGGATGAATTTCACCAATAGGTCACAAGTTCGAATTTAGGCTAGTGAATTATGTATGGTATTTACATGAGGAAAGTAGGAGAACAAATTTATTATTTGCCGAATTTTGAAATTGTAAATAATGGATTAAATTTTGTGTTTTGAGTGAAGAAAGTGGTGAAAGAATTGATCATTGTAATTGAAAATAGTGGATATTTTTTTTATTATCAAATTATAATAAGGTGAAAAAAGTAAACTTAAAGGAGTCTCGTTATAGCTTTCTCAATTCTATTTTTCTTCCCTTAGCTTGCTCAAATTTTCTTTTGAACGTGATGCGTCAATCCTAGGAAAGAAAGCATATGGTTGAAACTTACTATGGTCTTAGTGCATCACGTTCTTACAATTATCGTTAACTTTAACTTTATATTACTTTTGTGGGAAATTATTTTTCTTACAATTATCGTAATTTTAACTTTATATTACTTGTTTCTATTAATACTTAAATATCATTGTTGATCTTTAACACTCAAACAATTCATCAAAATCTCTCGAGTTTGCTGATATTTTTAGTTATATATATTTTTTCAAAATATATTTTTCACTTGCTGACCAAACATAGAAAAAATATCCGTCAAAAATATTTTTCACGAAAAAATGACTTTCATCACATCCAATACAATCTAAAAGAGTTCTAATTTTTGCCACTAGAAAAGGCTCCATTTTTTTTTTAATTCTTTTTATCTATACATGAACTAATCCTATTATCCTGTTTTCATCTCTTCAAGGATGACATATAAAATTTGAACGATACAAAGAAAATTATGTTGGTCTCTATCGCAAGAATAACATGCACAACTAAAAAAAAATTATCTTCTACAATGGGCCCTCCTTCTTGGGTGTTTTATTTTTTAGTGATGGAAAGGATAGAAAACAAAAACTAAAAGGGCATCCACTTTGGATGATTGTAAATGATAATTACATCTTTATACACCTTTTTGCTTTTTTGCTTTCACTCAAATGATATACAAATTTCTCACGTCTTATTTTTCTTGTCTATTTTGTTTCCTATATACTTATCTTTTTGTCCCTTTATTAAGTGATCACAATTCGGAAATCTAATATCATGAATTAAAATCTCAGTAGTTTGCTAGTAGAAGTCTTCGGCCTCGGTTCTTTGCATTTAATGAAGGTCTGAATCTTAATCATTCAGATCTCAGATATTAATTAGTGCGTTTGTTTTTTAAATTTGAATCTTAATTATTCAGATATTAATCGTTAAGTGTGTTTGTTTTTTTAATTTTCCAGCCACTTAGGACCCGTTTGTTTTTTTCAAGATTAAGACGTTTGAACCTGAATACACATCTGAATATCAAGATGTGCATTAAAATTGAGACATCTGAATCTAAATACACATATGAATATTATGATACGTATCAAGATCTGAATACTAAATAATTAAGATTGTTTATTTTTCAACATCTGAATGTATAAATTTTATCTTTATTTAAAAATTAATAAATATAAAAATGAAATAAAATACTAATTAATCTAATATTCTATTAATAAAATATATATTTTTAAAATATGGTTGTTAGTGGTAGTGATGGCTAACAGTGGTGCTTGTGAATGCCTACTAGAGGCGGCAGTTGGTGGTGGTTTTGGTAGTAGCTAGTGGTGATTTGTAGTGATAGCGATTATGGTTGAGGATGGTGGTGGTGGATGGTAATAATTAGTAATGGTGGATGGTGGTTATTTTTGTGATTGAGGAATGTGGTAGTAGTTTATAATGGGCAGTACCGATTATGGTTGTTGATGGTTAGTTGTGGTAGTTAAGGTGGATGAGTTTGTGGTTGTGGTTGAGAATGATGGTAGTTGTGGGTGGCATGGTGATAGTTAATAATGGTAGGCGGTGACGACAATTAATAATGAATGTGGATGATAGCATCTTAATGAAATTAAGTCTTTGTTATAGATCTTAACCATATAGACCTATTCAGGCCTATTAAGTGGGTGTGAAGTAAAAAACATACTTAATGATTAAGATATGAATGATTAAGATTCAGACTTTAAAAACAAACATACTTAGTATCTGAGATTTGAATAATTAAGATTCAGACCTCCATTCAGTGCAAACAAATGAGGCCTTAATGGGTCTGATTAGGTGTTATTGATTAAGATTTATAACAAAGACTAAATTTTATTAAGATACTATTATCCACATTCACTACTAACCACCGCCACCATCCACCATTATCATCTACCACCATGCACCACACTCAACCACCACCACTGACTACCACCAAACTCAAGCACTACCACTGACAACCATCATCCTCAACCATAACCGCCACTGCATTATTGACTACCATCACCTTCAACCCCTCAATTATCGACTATCACTACCCACTATCACCCATCATTATCAACTAATGCCACCACCATCATCCTCAATCACAACCACCCACCCAACTCAACTACCACCATCATCAACCATAGGCACCATTATCCATCATTATAAACTACCACCACCCACCACCACTTCCTCAACCATACCTACCACTACCAATCACGACTAGGTACTACCTTGAACCACCACCATCAAATCAAAATCACCACCCCCATTCGGCATCCATAAGCGCCACCGTCAGCCATCACCACCACAAACTATCATATATTTTTTAAATAAAATATATTAATAAAATATTAAATTAATTAGTATTTTATGCAAATTTTGTATTTATTAATTTCTAAGTATGAATAAATTTATACATTCAGATGTTGAAAAAACAAACAATCTTAATCATTTACTATTCAGATATTAATACACATCTTAAATATTTAGATGTGTATTCAGATTCAGACATTTTAATCTTAATACACATCTTAATATTCAGATGTGTATTTAGATTTAGACGTCTTAATCTTTTTAAAAACAAATGAGGCCTTCCTCTCCCTAATACAATAATAATTATACCTTAGTCTCAAATAAGTTAGGGCTGGGAATGGCTATTAGAATCTACAACAATCATATTTTCACAATATAATTAAATTTATTTCAAACCAACATTCTCTAGCTAATACTATGTGATATTTTCTTGACCATAAACTTGAAGGGGAAAAAGGAGTTAGTTAAAGAAAAAAGATAAGTCTTTTCAAACATTGTTTTACAACTTACTAATTAATTGTTACGTGGCTGTATGAACAATTTATAATTCACGAAGTTTTGCTGAGGGATGTTCAATGCATTATGGAAAAAGTTTTCTTAGAAATTTCTATAACTATATTTGCAATGGAGAGCAAATTATTTGTTATTCTAGGTCAACTTAACATGATAACAACGCATAAAATCTATAAACTGTCAATTCTCATAATTTAAATTCATTAAATGATATGTCTAGTTCTAATGCAATTCTATATTATTAATAAATATTTTTAAAAAAAGATTAGTTATACGAGAAGACTATTAAATATTACCTTCTTATTTCCGATAATTGACTAAAATATTACATTCTATAAGTGTGACTATGTTTTTTTTTTCCCATAAAAGGAGCACTGTAAATGATCAAACCAAAAATGAGATATGTAGGAGTATTAAGATTTACATATTAAACAACTTAAGGAGGCTCCATACAAAAAGGAAGGTACTACAAACTATTAATATTTGTTTAAGTTTCCACATCTTTACAACTTGCTTGATAAAATCTGGAAAATAATAGTAAGAGAGGAGATGAGGTAATAGATTAACAGCTAAAACATTCCAAGTCTAGGCTTCATACACCGGCCAAATATATTATTAGTTGTATTAATAGTTTTATATGGTCTATTAATTGAGAAGTTTGGGTCGATTTTGAATGGTTTATAACGCAAACAAGAAAACACAATCCCTGCAAAAAATGATCCTCTCTTTTTATTCCTAAAATAATCCATTCAACGTCAATACACTAGAAAAGTATTAGATGTCATTTTCATGAAATATTATTAGAGTATTAATATTATTGATACTTTATTACTTATATATGGGGGTATGACTCTTTTAGAAGAAAATTACCAATATTTTTTGTTGTATAATTTTGTGCAGGTTTGACTTATCTTTCGGGAATGGTATTGGCTTATCTACTTGCTGGCCCACGATGTGCTATGGTTAATTTTAACTCAAATAGCCGCTCACCCGACCACTTAAACTAAAAATAACCGATAGTATAGTATAATATATATATATATATATATATATATATATATATATATATATATTATATGTGTATAATTATGTATAATTTATGTATATAACTAAAAAAATAAACAATAAAGATGACCGGCTATTTGTGTAAAGATCTCATTTTTTACCCCACTAATTTATGAGAATTTATCTACTATTGGCAAATCTTTTTTCATTTTAACAAGGATATATGTTAACTAGCCCGGGCCATTCCTTTCAAGCTTAATTCTTCCCTTTGACTCGTTACCTTGTTCGACTGAACTTGTTGGTTCCGCATTCTATTCGGTCGTAACCCAGTTCGAGAACCTTCTCTTATAGATTCCCTTTACCAAATCGTCGCCAACAAGAACATGTGAAGTTATTCAAGAATCAAGAACTACAAATAAAATGGTAAGTTCACTAAAACTCACTAATAGGTGAAATTTTTGTTGCATTTGAGGCTTTGAAGTCAAGGTGACAAGTGAGTTAAGATCACCAAGAGGTGTAGTGGGATGATATTCTTTGGCCTTTAACCAGCGGTCTTGTATTTGAGATCAGTAAATAGAGTCGTATTTGATAGAGAACATAGTTTTTTCCGTGCAAATCCAAAAGTTGAGTTAGTGAAATTCAATCACTGGATGGTTAAACCAAAAAAGAAAGCAAAAAGTTTTTATGAATTACAAATATTAAAATGGTAATTTTACTATTACTCACATCTACGTGAAATTGTATGGGATTGAAAATTTCACATATATTCACGGTCGTATCGCTAACCGTTTTGTTTCTTTGAGACGACGAGACTAGGGAAAATGAATTTAACATGTTGTTCTCGTTCAAGATAGAGTTTAGAATTTGAAATTTATGGGTTCAAGATTCTATATCTTTTAAGTTACTGAATTTTAAATTAATAATTTGTACATATTCAATAAATTTCTTATAACAAATATATAATTTGGACCAAAGCTATTGGATTCGACTGTCACCCATAGGTTCTACTCTCTCTCCGCCCCTATTTTACTACGACTAATTTCTTTACCATGTATATCTTCATTTTATCTTGAATATGACTTTTTTGTTATAGAAAGGGGTCGAAAACTATCTGTTTAGAATTATTATTATTATTATTATATATATATATATAGTAGTAGTATGAACACAAATCTATAGAGAAAATCAATATCTTACACCGTTGGCAAAAAACAACAAAAGTCTAAAAACTATTTAACCAACGACTAAAACATGCTGAATTATCTTCCAACCGAAAGTCTTTTAAAAAAGATGATAATTAGGTCAACACTGCAATTTATCCAATGATAAACCCTTCATACTAGATTTTATTTTAGTTAATTAAAACCACAAAAATTGAAAAAAAGTCCAAAATACTAGTCTAACCTGTCTGCCTTGTTCTTAAGAAAATTTGGTGATCCAATCTGTTTAACTAAAGAAGAACGTCAACTTAATTTAGCCGCAAATAGTCGATATTAGGTAGAGTTGATTGTCAACAGTTTGACATAAAATGTCATCTTCCACTTTAAATAAATTGCAGCGTATATGTTGGTACTATTAGGTTATTGTTTGTATCCACTTTTTAAAAAATTTTAAGAGGAATTTTCAGAAATCACTATTGTTTAGTGACTATTAACTTCATATAGCTACCATATACATAATTAATTCCTATAGCTACTATTCAGTTGTTACGGTAGTGTATTCACATGTATTCGCGCTGCTGTATTCATGAATATAGCAGCAAAAAGCGCCTAAAATCAGGGCAGTCCAGCTGTACGCGCATGTATTCACATGTATTCGCGCAATGTATTCATGAATACAACAGTAAAAAACGCCTAAAATCAGGGAAGTCCAGCTGTACGCGCGTGCATTCACATGTATTCGCGCTACTGTATTCATGAATACAACAGTAAAAAGCGCCTAAAATCAGGGCAGTCCAACTGTACGTGCATGTATTCACATGTATTCGCGATGCTGTATTCATGAATACAGTAGTAAAAAGCGTGTATTCACATGTATTCACGCCATGTATTCATGAATACAGTAACGACAATCCCTTAAAAATAGGTATGTCCAACTGTCTAAGAGAGAAAAAACATAAATAGCGTATTTCATACCTTATTTCATGCCTCAATGGTAGTATATACCATAAAATATTTATTTTGCTATAAAATATAAAAGATAGTTATAAAAAATAATATATTTTAAAATGATTTTGGTTTATAATAAATATGGTGTATACCTTTGCTATATGAGGTAAAATTTCCTTTTTTAAACTAGTACCCAAATTACAAACAACTTCATGCCTCCCTCCCACCCCCCTCCCCCCCCTTCTTCTTCACTGTGAAAATAAAGGTAAAAATAAATTTATATGGTGTTTGTGAGTATGTTTTAAGATGGTTTATGCTTTAAACTAGTGAGCTGTTGTGGCGCTTTATTTGTTACTACTGTTTAGGATTTTTCTTCTTCTTAATTGCAAAATAGATTTGTTAGATTTATTGTTGTTTTGACAAATTAATGATTGGAGTTTGTTCTTGATGATATTTGGAGGTTATGTTTAAGCTCATTTGGAGTAGATTTAGGTGTTAAATGGTGTATTGAATTATTGAAATTCTAAAAATAAGTTTTTATTTGTGGGCAATATCACGACCCAAACCGATAGGCCATGATGAGTGCACGAGTCCTACCTGTCGAACATCCCTAAGCATGCATTTAAGATATATACATGAATTAAGGGTAGGTCATGAATAACATCTGTCATTAAACTGTTGAATCACGTGAATAACATACGTGAGAAAAATATGTCCAAAAGACATATATACATATACATACGAAAAACGGTAGGGAGAGCCGACAAGGCTACTATAGATAACTATATATCCAAAACTAGAAACCGACAAGGCCACATATTATCCAACTATACATGAATGTATACAGGCCTCTAATAGAGTGTACAACTGTATGAAGGACGGGACTGGGCCCCGTCGTACCCATATCTACATACAAAAATAGAATACCAAAACTAATAACAGTTCCAGATCAAGTGGAGCACACCAACCCTCGCTGATCAAGGATCCTAAAAAGGGGGACCGTCAGCTTGTCTACCTGTACCTGCAGGCATGAAACGCAAGCCCGGAAAATAGGGACGTCAGTACGAATAATGTACCGAGTATATAAGGCATGAAAATCGGTACATAAAAGACATAAATGAAATATGGAGTAATGAATCCGCCCGCAAGTCTAAATAACTTTGTGAATCCTGAAATATTAAATAAAGTCATGTATGTGCATATAAATGTCATATCATGCATAGGCATATGTGGGCGAAATCATCAACGTCATATCATATCAAGCCTCTGAGGGTATCCCGTCATATCATCTCGGCCTCTGTGGGCGAAATCATCAACGTATACCAATTTATCAGGTGGTGGTGCATATATAACACCGTAATATTTTTTCATATTCCATATACATATAATATACGCGTATATAACGCCATCTGGTCATGGCTCAATGTACATGTATAAATGGATGAAATGCATAAGAAGTAAGTTAATAAGATTTCTCAGAATGTCATAAGATCAATATGCCTTTCGGATAAACTTTATCAACTACGTATTTTTCTGAGACCCATGAACAGAAGATATAATAATAAGACACATGAGAATTCAAGAACATAGGCATCCCTAGTGCTTCTACGAATAGAGATAGTTGTGTGTTTGCTCGTTTCGTTTGTATCATATGGATCATGCCAAAAGGAAAGAAGGGACAGCCTTAACATACGTGAGCCGATTCTATTGACAATCCCTCTAACACACGTTAATCGCGACGAAACATGTAACGGCGAGATCGAAATAGGAAAAACTTTCGTATGATATTCTTGAAAAAGATTGCACCGTACTCCTTTAGAATCGCAAATATCACGCTGCTATCGTATTATGAAGTTTCATATGAATTCATTTTGGAGGCTCCATCCGTTACTTAGTAAACATGCACATCCCCCTTAAAATGATGTAGGAAATCCTCTTATCTTTATGATTTTGTGGGCCCTACTTTTGTAGATTATTTTGCCCAAAAATTCCCTAATTATGACACCTAATTGCATACACCAAAGAGTCATTGTTACTTATGCCTCTTGCTGCCACGTTGAGGATGATGTCTCCTTTAAGCTTATCCACCAAAAATCAATTACCTTGTTAACCTTCCACTAAAACTTAATAATTAATCAATTATCCATATAATTAAGAATTATCTCAAATTACTTAAAATACTAATCACTTTTAACATACTTTATATACCTTACTATCATGGTCATGTAGTACCTTGTATGACACTAGTCCATAAATACCAGGTATTATAGCTTGGACCGTATTTTATTCCAAATTGACAAACTTCAACGAATACTTATTCTTTGATTTGTTTACCCTCTAATATTCACGGCACTCACTTATCACTTGTTACAAAACGTAAATACTTATAACCTCAAAAATAATCTCATTCCCGAGCTTACGTCGATTAACTTATGGAGAAACATTAACGTACGAAATGTGGGATGTAACATCCTTCCCCCCTAGAAATATTTGTCCTCGAATGTTTAACTCCCGGGGATCTATATAAATTTTTGGCAGAGTTGCCTTTGTAACAGTACTATTACCAACCCTTCCTGTAGAAAACTCAATAATCCAATACCACATAGGGCCACAATCATCATTAACGACAATAGCCTCATACGACCAATGACAATAACTAACACATAAATCCATACACTCACCTTAAGGCTATGATGTCTCAGTCGGATCCTCCTCTGGAAGAGAAAACAAGTGAGGATACCTAGACTTCATGTCTTCTTTGTCTTCCCAAGTCATTTCTTCTACATTATTCTTTCTCCAAAGTACTTTCACCGAAGCTATGTCTTTAGTCCTTAATCTCCGAATATGTTTATCTAGTATAGCAATGGGAGTTCCCTCATATGATTGCTGCTCTATGACTTGAACATCATCAACTGACACGACTCTGGAAGGATCTCCGATACATTTATGGAGCATAGACACATGAAAGACTGGATGTACAGACTCCAAGTCAGAAGGCAAGTTTTACTCATATGCTTCCTGGCCTACCTTGCGTATGATCTTATATGGTACAATGTACTGAGGGCTAATCTTTCCTTTCTTACCAAACCTCATAATGCCTTTCATTGGTGATACCTTTAGGAATACCCAATCGTCAACCTGAAACTCCAAGTCTCGTCGTCGATTATCCGCATAAGACTTCTAACGGCTTTGAGCTGATAATAGCCTTTCCTGTATAAGCTTAATCTTCTCGATTACCTGTTGTACCAACTCTGGTCCTACTAACTTAGTTTCCCCAACATCGAACCATCCTATAGGCGACCTACACTTCCGTCCGTAAAGAGCGTATAGAGCCATCTGAATATTGGAATGATAGCTATTATTATACGCGAACTCAATAAGTGGCAGATGATCATCCCAGCTACCCCTGAAGTCTATCACACATGCTCGTAACATATCCTCAAGTGTCTGAATAGTACGCTCAGCCTGTCCGTCTGTTTGGGGATGAAATGTTGTACTAAGACTTACCTGAGTCCCCAATTCTTTTTGGAAGGACCTCCAAAAGTTAGCTGTAAACTGAGCTCCTTTATCCGAGATAATAGATATAGGGACATCATGAAATCATACTATCTCCTTAATGTAAAGCCTTGCATAATCCTCTACGGAATATGTAGTCCTAACAGGAAGAAAATGGGCTGATTTTGTAAGGCTATCAACAATCACCCATATAGAATCGAACTTACGCTGGGTACGAGGTAAGCCTATGATGAAATCCATATTAATTACCTCCTATTTCCAAGTCGTAATCTCTATAGCCTGTAATAATCCACAGTGTTTTTGATGCTCAATCTTAACCTGCTGGCAGTTAGGGCACTGAGCAACAAACTCTGCTATATCCTTTTTCATCCTGTCCCACTAATATATTTCCCTGATATCATGATACATCTTTGTTGCTCTTGGATGGACAGAATAACGAGAATAGTGAGTCTCTCCCATAACCTGCCAGCGCAGTCCTACAACATTAGGGACACATAATCGTCCTCGGTATCTGAGGACTCCGTCTTCTGTAATCTTAAATGGTGTCTTCTCCTTTTGAGGGGTTGTATCCATGTAATGAGCTAACATATGATCCTCGTACTGGATTTCCTTCACTTCAGTTACTAAATAGGATGTCATCGTGTACTCAATAGTAACTCCGGTATCACCTGAGTCTAGTAATCGAACTCCAAGACTAGCTAGCTGATAAATTTCATGGGCTATCCCACTCTTTTATGGTTATAAATATGACATGCTACCCATAGATCTACGGCTGAGGGCGTCGGCTACTACATTCGCCTTCCCCGGATAGTATAAAATATCAACGTCATAGTCTTTTAGTAGCTCCCACCATCTCCTCTAACGTAAATTCAATTCTTTTTGCTTGAAGATATACTGAAGGCTCTTATGATCCATATAGATATCAACATGAATGCCATACAAATAGTTCCTCCACATCTTTAGTGCATGAATCACCGCGGTTAACTCTAAATCGTGGGTCGGGTAATTCTTCTCGTGCTTTCTTAGTTGTCTAGAAGCATAAGCTACAACCTTACCATGATGCATCAGTACGCAACCCAATCTAGCACCCGAAGCGTCACAATAGATAGCATAACCATCGGTTCCCTCTGGGAGTTTTAGAACCGGTGCTGAAGTTAGTTTGTCCTTCAATGCCTGAAAACTCCGTTCGCAAGCATCGGTCTATTGAAACGTAGCTCCCTTCTGAGTCAACTTAGTCAATGGTGCTGAAAGATATGAAAATACCTCTACAAATCTCCTGTAATAACCTGCCAAACCAAGAAAGCTACGAATCTCGTCGGTTTCGTGGGTCTAGGCCAAGTCTTCACTGCCTCAATCTTTTGGGTATCAACCCAGATACCCTCACCTGAAATAATATGTCTAAGGAAAACTACAGAATTCACATTTAGAGAGTTTTGCGTACAACTTCTCTTTTTGTAGAACTCTGAGCAGCGTACGCAAATGATAAGCATGCTCAGCCTCTGAACGGGAGTAAACCAATATATCATCGATAAATACAATCACGAACAGATCTAGAAAGGGTCTGAATACACGGTTCATCAAGTCCATGAATACTGCTAGGGCATTGGTCAAACCGAATGACATAACACGACACTCAAAGTGCCTGTATCTGGTACTAAATGTTGTCTTCGGAATATGTTTCTTCTTAACCCTTACCTGATGCTACCCGACCTCAGGTCTATCTTCGAGAAACACTTGGCACCTTGCAACTGATAAAATAAATCATCAATCCTCGAGAGCAGGTACTTATTCTTGATCGTCACCTTATTCAACTGTCTATAATCAATACACATCCGCAAGGAACCATCTTTCTTCCTCACAAATAACACATGTGCTCCCCATGGTGATGTACTAGGTCTGATAAAGCCTTTTTCAAGTAAGTCCCTTAGTTGATCCTTTAACTCTCTCAGCTCTGCAGGTTCCATTCTATAGGGAGAAATAGATATTGGCTGAGTATCTGGTAATAGGTCAATAGCAAACTCAATTTCTCGCTCTGGCGGAAGACCCGGAAGCTCATCGGGGGAAAAATCGGGAAACTCATTAACCACAGGGATAGATTGAATGGTTGGTGACTCTACTTTCACATCTTGTACCCGAACTAAGTGATAAATATAGCTCTTTCTAATTATCTTCCCTACCTTGAGATAGGAAATAAACCTACCTCTCGGCGATGTCGTATTACCTTTCCACTCCAAAACATGCTCCCCTGGAAACTGGAATCGAACCATCTTTGATCTACAATCAACGTTGGCATAACAAGAAGCCAACCAATCCATACCCAGTATAACATCAAATTCTACCATATCTAACTCAATTAGATCTTTCACTATAGATCGACTCTGAATTACTACTGTACAATCTATATATACTCGCCTAGATATCACTGGATCCCCAACAGGCGTGTACACCTCAAAAGGTTTAATCAACTCAAGTTCTATTCCAAACTTACTAGCAACCAACGGAGTAACATATGGTAAGGTGGAACCTGGGTCAATCAATACATATCATCATATAAGGAGACTGATAATATACCTGTAATAACATCAGGTGACGACTCCTGATCCTGTCGACATGATAATGCATAAATGCGGTTCTGAAGACCGCTCGAGCTAGATGCTCTAAATCTGCCTCAACCACGACCGATTGGTGCTTTTGAACCTTGCCTAGGGGCCATACTGATGATGACGAACCAACTACAGATCCCGCTGGCTGAACTATGCTTGCACCACCTCTCGTAGGACAATCTCTCATAACGTGGGCTGGATAACCACAAGTATAACAAACACCCAACGACACTGCCCGGCATGCTTCTTACCACACTGAGCACATCGTGGCAAGGGCGGCCTCATATGACTTAACTCACCCCTATACTGAAAACTTGACTCCCTGGAATTTTGACTAGGCCCTAAATATGTGGAACAATCAAATCTCCTACCGGCAAACTGAGGGGGTGCGCTAGCCAATGGATGGGCTAGATACCTCGGGTATTGTTGTCTCTGACCATCTCGAAACTCACCAGAAGGACCCGAATATTTCACTCTCATACTCTGGCCCCTATCATGCTCACGATCGACCCTCTCCTTCTTCTTACGCTCCTCCACACCCTGAGCGTATGCCTGAATACGAGAAATATCCATGCATGGATGAAGTGAGATCGACATACAGTTGTTAAGCAGGTGCGGCTCCAACCCCATCATGAACCGGTGAATTTTAGATAAAATAGTGGGAGCATACCTAGCTAACGAATCAAACTCAAGACTGTACTCCCGAACACTCATATTACCCTGCCGAAAGGTCAGAGAACCTATCAACTCTGGCCCGTCTAAGCTCTGGTGGAAGATAATGATGAATAAAAGCCTTTGTAAACTCATGCCATACCGCTAGAGGGGCATTCTGACATTTGGACAACTCCCAAGACTTGTACCAATTAACTGCAACATCCTGGAGTCTATAGGAAGCTAGCTCAACTGACTCAATCGCAATGGCCTTCATTACCCTCAAAGTCCTCTGCATCCTATCGATAAATACTTGAGGGTCTTTGTTTGGATCTGCTCTAGTGAATACCGGAGGGTCAAAATTAATTAAATCACGAACCCTCGCACCGATGGCCCTATCTGCATGACCAATACCTACTTCCTGACGCCGAGATTGTGCGGCTATTAATCGAGTTAATAGCTGAATAGCATCTCTCATCTCCTGACCCGGTGCATCTGGCTGAGGAGCTGGATGTACAGGGGCAGGCGCTGGAGCTGATGCCACTCGGAGCTCCTCTGGAGATGGCGGGGTATGTGAGGTCTGAGATGGAATCTTACTATGAGACTCTCCCCGAGCCCTAGTAACTCGTGGCGCTCGACTAGTAGTCTCATTAGCCACGAACTTGCCCTTCTGGGCGGCTGTAGCCTTCTTAGGCATCGCTGAAAACATAATATATCGTTAGGGGAATGAATCATTATATCGCACGATCTAAGATAAGAAAAGAGGATATATCATATATGTCATGTAGCCTCATGTTTATAAATGTGGTGCACAACACACTCATAAACAAGACTCTACTAGACACGGTCTGTAGACAACCCCAGCACAAAATTGCTCTAATATTACTTTTGTCACGACCCAAACTGATGGGCCATGACGAGTGCCCGAGTCCTACCTGTCGAACACCCTTAAGCATGTGTCCAAGATATATACCTGAATTAAAGGTAGGTCGTGAACAATGTCTGTCATTAAATTGCTGAATCACGTGAATAACATATGTGAGGAAAACATGTCCAAAAGACATATATACATATACTGCAAAAAACGGTAAGGTAAGCCGACAAGGCTGCTATAGACAACTATATATATCCAAAACTAGAAACCGACAAGGCTAAATATTATCCAACTATACATGACTGTCTACAGACCTCTAATAAAGTGTACAACTGTATGAAGGACCGGACTGAGCCCCTTCGTACCCATATCTACACACAAAAATAGCATATCAAAACTAATACCAGCTCCGGATCAAGTGGAGCACACCAACTCTCGATGATCAAGAATCCTAAAAAGGGGGACCGTCAGCCTGTCTACCTGCACCTGCGGGCATGAAACGCAGGCCCCAGGAAATAGGGCGTCAGTACAAATAATGTACCGAATATGTAAGGCATGAAATCAGTACATAAAAGACATAAATGAAATATGGAGTAAAGGAATCCGCCCCTAAGTCTAAATAACTTTGTGAATCCTAAAATATTTATAAAGTCATGCATGTGCGTATAAATGTTGTATCATGCATAGGTATATGTGTACATAACATCATCAAGTCTCTGAGGACATCCCGTCATATCATCTCGGCCTCTGTGGGCGAAATCATCAACGTATACCAATTTATCAGGTGGTGGTGCATATATAACATCGTAATATTTTTTCATATCCCATATACATATAATATATGCGTATATAACGCCATCTGGTCATGGCTCAATGTACATGTATAAATGGATGAAATGCATAAGAAGTAAGTTAATAAGATTTCTCAGAATGTCATAAGATCAATATGCCTTTCGGATAAACTTTATCAACTACGTATTTTTCTGAGACCCATAAACAGAAGATATAATAATAAGACACATGAGAATTCAAGAACATAGGCACCCCTAGTGCTTCTACGAATAGAGACAAGTTGTGTGTTTGCTTGTTTCGTTTGTATCACATGGATCATGCCAAAAAGAAAGAAGGGATAGCCTTAACATACCTGAGCCGATTCTATTGACAATCCTCTAACACACGTTAATCGCGACGAAACATGTAACGGCGAGATTGAAATAGGAAAAAATTTCGTATGATATTCTTGAGAAAAATTGCACCGTACTCCCTTAGAATCGCAAATATCACGCTGCTAACGTATTATGAAGTTTCATATGAATTCATTTTGGAGGCTCCATCCGTTACTTAGTAAACATGCACCTCCCTCTTAAAATGATGTAGGAAATTCTCTTAGCTTTATGATTTGTGGGCCCACATTTGTGGATTATTTTGCCCAAAAATTCCCTAATTATGCCACCTAATTACATACACCAAAGAGTCATTGTTACTTATGCCTCTTGCTGCCACGTTGAGGATGATGTCTCCTTTAAGCTTATCCACCAAAAATCAATTACCTTGTTAACCTCTCACTAAAAATTAATAATTAACCAATTATCTACATAATTAAAAATTATCTCAAATTACTTAAAATACTAATCACTTTTAATATAATTTATATACCTTACTATCATGGTCATGTGGTACCTTGTATGACACTAGTCCATAAATACCGGATATTATAGCTTGGACCGTTTTTTATCCCAAATTGACAAATTTCAACGAATACTAATTCTTTGATTTGTTTACCCTCTAATCTTCGCGGCACTCACTTATCACTTGTTACAAATAACATAAAATACTTATAACCTCAAAAATAATCTCATTCCCGAGTTTACGTCAATTAACTTATGACGAAACTTTAACGTACGAAATGCGGGATGTAACTGGCAATTTGCATTTCAGACCTATTTGGCCTTAAGTGCATGAAAATATTAGTTGCACTTCAGACCTATTTGGCCTTAAGTGCATGAAAACATTGGTTATACTTTAGACCTATTTGGCCTCAAGTGCATAAAAATATTAGTTGCACTTCTGGCCTATTTGGCCTAAGTGCATCTTAAGCGTAATTTTTGCACTTTAGATTTAATAGGCCTTAAGTGCATTGCACTTCCGACTAATTTTGTTTTCATCTTCAGACCGGATAAGTCTGAAATTGATCCTAAAGTGGGTAAACTTGCAAATTTTTGTGTAAAATGAGAATAACTTCAATTTTGATTGTAAAACTGGGTATAGATGCAAATGCCCCTATGATATTAGCTGCCCAAAGGCCGCTAGCTAATATTACTTCCGGTCCACTTTAATTGCTTTTTTGACCGTTCTTTTTGTGGTTCACAATATTTAATTTTTTAAGAAGGAATTAATTTCTTTTTCCAAAGTTTTGAAGTAAAGAGCCTAGAAGTATTTATTGTATTTCCAATGAGCAAATTAAGGTTAATATGGTCAACTTTATTATTAATTAATTCTTAAAGGTAGATTCATTAATATGCGTGAAACAACCAAAAAATTAATTAAATTGGACATGAAGGAGTATGTAATAAAGGAATTGCGAATTAATATTATTTCAAATGGATTATATATTGAAAGTCAACGAATTGATCTAGAATTATTCAAACATGCAGAATCCTTTGTTTCCAGGTCAAAATTTTTTCAAGTCTCAATGCTAATGTAATACTGAATTTTCAAAGTCTAAATCCACTAGATCCCATAATTAACGTTCACACACAATAATTGCAAACCAAGTCAATATGTTAGATACAATTTCATAAAAATGTCTATATCAAAGAGAAACATATAGTTATATTCTGTCTCAGATTGCAATTGAATGGTTTCGATGAATTAGATTAACAAAATACTGTTGGTTCTCCAAAAAAGTCGAAATTATATATTTTCTTGAAGTTCTAAATTTAATAAAATATGTAGTCTGTGGAAATGCTACATATTTCTCAAGTAAATCTTTTTATTATGGAGTACTTCATCACAAGTAATATTTTTTTTTATTTACGGTTTCTTTAAATATTTTTATTATAAAAAGTGTGTTTCAAGTATGTGTATTATTATTCCCAACAATTTGAAGAATGACACAGAATTCACACAAAAGATATTCCAAAACTTGCCATTCTTTTTTGTATGAAATAATGTTTACTCAATTTTCCATAGTAAAGTTTATAGTTAGTCCTTTTTGGTTTAGGTAAAGAAGATTAGTAGAAGCTCTTGCTAAAAGAGGAAATGGAGAAAAGAAGTGAGGACTCAAGAAGATTTGTAGCTGTACATGGTTTATTGAGATGTATTGGTTGAACTAAACTCTCATTGCAAAAGTCTAATAGAAGTTTCGGAAAACTTAGCCACAAAAAGATATTTATGCCAACTCAATAAGTACATGACATAAATCTTTGCATAAATGGTTACAAGTTAATCACAATTAATTAATATACATTCTCATCTTATTTTTATTTTCATAAATAAGTTTAATTAATATACATTCTCATCTTATTTTTATTTTCATAAATAAGTTTACGTTTACATTGGAAAATTTTACCCACATTTAGTGTTTATACCAATAAGGAAATCTAATGGTAAACCTGATTTATTATGTGTGTTAATTATGATTAAACTAATAACAATCTATATAAAGAGAAGAAGAGTGTAACATGTAAACGTCGTGAGTACATTTTTTCGAGCAAATATCACTCTTAACATGCGTACAAAACTATTTACATCCATTAATCACAAAAGTGTAAAAAAATTATATATTTTTGTATATATATATATATATATATACACACACACTTACTTTTCTTTTAACACGGTTAACGGGGAAAGAAAAACCCAAGTGAGAAGTGGTGTCCTATAAAGTTATAGATTCGAAGTCGTGCCACTATTGTGAATTATAACCTCTTGACCATTGAATTGTCTGTATAAAAACAAGAAATACAATGATATGGACTATTATATTGATTTAAATTAAAAGATTAAGAAAGAAAAATTCGCTGCATAAAATATCCCAAATCAAGCAGGGTCTGAGGAAGGACCGCATCTTAGGAGTGTGGTAAATTAAAAAATAAAGAAAGGACTATAAAAGAGAATGGACAAAATGCAAAATTGTCCTATTGGCCAAAATAATTATATCCACTAGCCAAAATAAAAAAAAGTATTTTATATATATATATATATATATATAGTTTTTGGGGCGGCTAAAATTATACATTTCTCACAGAGAACTAGGGGTGTACACAAGTCGGGTTGGTTCGGATTTTTTAATTACCAAACCAAACCAATTGTATTGGGTTAAAATACCAAACCAAACCAATAAAAGTCGGGTTTTAAAATCTCATTTTTTTTCGGATTTTTTGGGTTTTTGAATTTTTTTCGAAGTTTTTTCATAAAGTCTTCATAGCACAAAACGTAAAATTTGCGCTCCAAATATTTCTTTAATCCTAGTAAGATAGAACTATATAAGGTATTTTTTAATAAAATAACATAAATATGAGATGAGTCATGGCATTGTATTAAAATATTCAACAATAAAGATAATAAAATCGCATAAAATAAATATTATTAATAAGCCATAATAAAAACAAACATAATTTAAAATTACGACTAATAAATACTATTATTTACATGACTAACCACTAAAAGAAAAATAAGTGTACATTTTATCTAAACCATGAAAAAACTAAAAAATAGATATACAACACTATTTTCATTCATAGTACAATTGAATTGAATGTCTTTTATTAGCATTAATATTGATTTGATTTTGGTTTAGAATTTATTTGAGTTACTAACATTTATGCACTATAAAACTTATTGGAGCATCCAAAAATTATAAGTCCAAGCTTAAAATAATACGTTAAACGATAAAACTATGAAAAAGTTTAAGAAATATTTATAAACTACACGACGAAAAATATTTTTATGTATTAAATATATTTAAAACTTCTATACATATAATGTCAGGTTGGTTTGGTTTCGGTTTGGCTTTTTTTAGTTAAAACCAAACCAAACCAAATATGATCGGGTATTTGTTTTCAACACCAAACCATAGTCGAGTTTTTTTTCTCGATTTGACTCGGATTATTGTGTTGGTGCGATTTGTCGGTTTCATTTATACACCCCTACAGAGTAACATACGCCAAACTCGGCCCAAGAAAAACATGTGTTACTAGGCCCGTGCTATGTATCCTTACCAAAGGCCTAAGCCCAATGTTTAATGTCCTTTGTTGTAGTGGACCACAATTCTATGCCCAAGGGAGTGAAGACCACTCTCTATTGGTGGCCCATGGTCATAAATTTGAATATTTTCAGTAATTGTTTGAATATTGTGTTTATGATACAAATAAGCTAAAATACCTTCCTACTAAAGGTGATACACAAACAATACTACCATTTCTTCGGGGAATAAATAAAAAATATCCAAATTTACGACTGGTAATTAAAAATAGTCACGGTTTCAAAAATAATCGAAATTTAGTCATTTTTCTATGTATAGATAAAATCTGAACAAAAACATCTTTAAAATTTGGAAAAATTCTAACATAATATGTTGGAATTCGAATTTTTTATATATATGCTGAAATTTCATAATGTGTTGGAGTTCTAACATAATATGCTATGAATTTTTATGCAGGGGCTCCATAATCCCGCATATTATGCTGGAACTTTCCGTGTTTTCACAAAACAGTGACTATTTTTCAATAACTTTGCAAACGCTGACTATTCTTCGATTATTGGTCCGAAAAATGACTAGCCATGCTATTTTCACATTTCTTCAGTCATATAATGTGCAGACACATCTCTGTAAGAATTTGAAGATAGGCTATAACAAGGTTATCAGACTGACGGATTAATTCACAATCTAATAGTCCAAATATGTTGAGCCTTATAATGTGCTATGACTCAACCGCAAATTGTTACATTAAGAATGACTGTACAACTTTAAAAATAATTTAGTACTAACATTTTTGCTCTTTATAAATTAATGGGTGTGGCAAATTTATTATTAACAAATATTAAGTGAGTGAAGCCAATTAAGCTCTTAGTACGAGGATAATGTAATAATCATTTGGTCCACGATTTCACATGCATGTGAAATCCACTAGACAATGTTAGTACTACTTAAAATGAAACATCTCTTTCGGCTTTGGGTTCCACTCAAAGGCATAATCATTGGGCTTGCCAGCATAGATTAGTCTGTTTATTAGTTTATTGAAAGGCACATCTCAGTCCTAAATTTAGCTTGGGCCTTTGCCCTCTTTTTTTGCTGAAATTTCTTGCAAAAAATTAAAATAAAAGTTCATGATTCAAAAATTTTAAATCTGTTAAAGTATTAACAAAATACGGTGTGTTTAGTGTGAGTAAAAATTTCATATAATCAATAACAATGTAAAAATTTCACGGGACGTCCTTTTTGGTCACCTTTATTTTATTTATATTCACTTTTTTTAAATTTTTTTAGCTAGTACCCGAAGTACATGCAACTTCAGGCTTTTTCCTCCTCCTTCTGCTTCTTCTTCTTCTTAGTCGTTGTGAAACAAATGTGACAGTGAATTTACATGGTATTTGTGAGCAAGTTTTAAGGTAGTTTATGGTGTTTTAAAGTAGTAAGTTGTTGTGATGCTCCTTTCTTTGCTACTGCTTAGGTTTTCTTCTTCTTCTTCTTCTTAATTGCAAAATGGGTTTGTAATTTTTTTTATTATTTTGACAAGTTGATGATTGAAGTTTGTTCTTTATGATATTTGGAGGTTGCGTTTCAAATTTGAGCTAATTTGGAGTAGATTTGGATGTTGAATCGTATGTTGGATTGTTAAAATTCGAAAAACAAGTTTATGTTTCTGGACAATTTGTATTTCAAACCTATTTGGCCTTAAATGAATGAGAATATTAGTTTCACTTTAGACTTATTTGACCTTAAGTGAATAAAAATATTTGTTGCACTTCAAACCTATTTGACCTTAAGTGCATCAAAATATTTGTTGTACTCCAGACCTATTTGGCCTTAAGTCCATATTTTTCGCTTTAGATTTAATTAACTTTAAGTTCATTGCACTTCATACTAAACTTTTTCTCTTTAACTTCATACTTATCCTAAAGTAAATAGACTTACAAATTTCTGTACAAAGTGGTATAACTTTAACGGTGACTTCAAACTGTGTGTAGATGCAAATTCCCCGATCACAATTAGTTTGTGATTAAGGTGTAATTGTTATCGACAATCGAGAATTAAGTCCATCTCTCAATTCCTCCTGTTGCTCGGAGGTTTAACTAGAACTATAAATCAATTGTTGTTGTTATTATTATATTATTTTGTTTACTTGGCTATTTAACGTTTATTATGGGCACGATAACTAGCAAAGCTGGGAGGAGTTCTTTCTATCTTCTAATAGAGAGAAAAAGGATGGACCATTAGACTACTGACTTGATAAAAACCACTTCGATTTTCAAAGATGAATCTTCTAATGTCAAAATCTAAGCTCCACCACTTGAATTTAAGGTCATCATTTGTAGTTAGATATATGTTGAAATATCTCTATTCCACGGCCATATTATGTTGAACTAACTTTTCTTCCTTAACATATTAGTCCATTTTCAGAGGTCAACTAATCTATACATTCTTGCTGAATATTCTATGGAAAAGAAAACCAATATTCCACATTTTTGTTTGCGTAGAAGAGGAGAGATCCGGATGTTCCAGTGAGGAGATATGAGAGATTGACTATGATAGGGGTCTGAGGAGAGGTAAAGATATACGCAGAAAAAATATTGGAGAGAGATGATTAGGCAAGAAACAGCACATCTTGAATATGATCCTTGATAGGAGAATGTGAAGATCGAGAATCAGGGTAAAAGAGTAATAGAGAGTTGAGTGTTTTTCCTTTTATCCCAATAATGGTAGTGCTATTCTCGTATTTATATACTGTTAGATTTCTATTGCTATCTGAGGATGTTGTATTTCGATTTAACTATTATCTTCTGTTGTTATTGATTCTTTGACTTTTTCTCTAATGTATATCTTTTTTCTATACTGTTGTGACTATGCATGCTTGCTTTGAGCCGAGGGTATATCGAAAACAATCTCTCTACCCGCACAAGGTAGAGGTGAGACTGCATACTTTCTAATATCTACCTTCCCTAGGCCCCACTCGTGAGATTATATTGAGTATGTTGTCGTTGTTTCGATAGAAATGTGAACAATTTGAGTTCAACTTTGAAACCTCTCTATTTGACAAGGACTAATGATGTGTGAGTTGTGACTCCATATGAACTCAATTGCTCTCTACCTTTCAACTATGTTTTCATCATTTGATAATTCAACTACATTTGACCAGATTGATATATCATTAAAATGTAGGGACTAAAAGAGTATTAGCTTAAGAATGGACCAAAATTTTCCATTTTTCAGTTAAGTAATTAGTTGACTAATCTCTTGAATAGTATTTTATTTTTACAGAGAGAGCGCAATAAACGAGAGAATAATTTAAACTTTATTTAAGGGCGTCGTAATTTTTTAAACAATAAATTAAATTAATATACATTATTGTTTTTCCGCCTTAATACTCACAACTACAGCAAAATTACTGTCTATCCTCTGGCACCATTACATCTGCTATAAATGTTATGAACATAATGCTTGATCAAACATCATAAAATTAGTGGACACATTATTAATGTCATATTAAATAAGATCTGCCAAAAAATAATCCTATAAATTGTTGGGAATATTAATTCATCACCATTTGAATTTAATAAGTTTGTCTTCCTGCTGCTAAAGAGGCGGATCTAGCCTATTAGGTACGTGTTCGGTCTAATCCAGTCACTTTTGCTGAAACACTATATTTATATTAGAAAATTTATTAAATATGTATAAATATTTAATTGTGAACCCAGTAACTAAGATAAGCTATGAGTTCTGAGGCATATTAAAAACTCATAAACTTTAAATTCTATATCCGTCTTTACCGCTAAGGTATATACTTTCGTAGTTGAGAAAGAAAAGAAAATAGCTGTATGAATTGCTGTTCGTTTCAGCTTTTCAAATGATTTCCATTTGTTTCCAAATTGCTATAATATAATTACCTTAATATTGATAACATAGAAAGGAGGCTTATGATAATTAAACTGATCCTAACCCTAGATTACGTGCTCCCATGTTTCTTATTATATCATAATTATAGATGGTACCACCAAAGTGTTAAGTGATCCAATTTAGCTTATCATGATAATGCTTTCAAAAACTAATAAAAAATATAAAGTTGCTTTGTTCTTTCTTTTTTGTTTTATTTTCTGATAAAGACAGGTAATAAAGAAATGTTTTTATCTTATATATGGTCATACGAAACTAACTAATTCACAAAACTTTTAAATCGAGTTAGGTTCTCCTTAAAGATATTGGTGGCGGTAGGGTTGTACATGAGGCGAGTTGATTAGAATTTTTGAATTATCAAATTAAACCAATTGTATCAGGTTATTAAATCTAAATATCAAACCAATAAAAGTCGGGTTTTTTAATCTCGTTTTTTCTCGGATTTTTCGGATTTGTTTTTCATAAAGTCTTCATAGCACAAAATGTAAAATTTATGCTCCAAATATTTCTTTAATCCTAGTAAGACAAAACTATATAAGGTGCTTTTTAATAAAATAACATAAATACGAGATGAGTTATGGTATTGTACTAAAATATTCAACAATAAAGATAATAAAATCGCATAAAATAAATATTATTAATAAGCCATAATGAAAACAAATATAATTTAAAATTATGAGTAATAAATACTATTATTTACATGACTAACGACTAAAAAAAATAAGTTACACATTTTATCTAAACCATGGAAAAACTAAAAAATAGATATTCAACACTATTTTCATTCATAGTACAATTGAAATGAATGTCATTTATTAGCATTAGTATTGATTTGAGTTACTAACATTTATGGACTATAAAACTTATTGGAGCATCCAAAAATTATAAGCTCAAGCTTGAAATAATACGTTAAAAGATAAAACTATGAAAAAGTTTAAGAAATATTTATAAACTACACTACCATAAATAATTTTATGTATTAAATATATTTAAAACTTCTATACATATAATGTCGGATTGGTTTGGTTTCGGGTTGAATTTTTTTAGTTAAAACCAAACCAAACCAAATATGATCGATTTTTTTTTCCAACACCAAACAAAACCATAATCGGGTTTTTTTTTCTCGGTTTGACTCGAATTATAGAGTTGGTGCGGTTTATCGGTTTCATTTGTACAACCCTAGGTGGCAGAACAGAGGCAAAACAAAATCACTAATTTAGGCGGCTCATTATCACTCCCATTTACTTTTTAGGTATTGTTTGAAAAATTAAATTATCTATTTTTGAATTTTTGAGAGGGAAAAGCAACCTCGCAAAATATATTGTTGTAGGAATAATACATTCCTATTTCCTGCATCTAATTTGTTAGGATTAGTTAGGAAAGTAGGTTTCCAATACTTACTAAAAGGGTAGCCCGGTGTACGAAATATCCCGCATTCATATAGGGTTCGAGGAAGCGCCGCACCCAAGGGGTGTGATATAAACAGTCTACCCTGACGCAAGCATTAGTGACTGATTCTACGACTCGAATCCGTGACATGTAGGTCACACAGAGACAATTTTACCGTTGCTCCAAAGCTCCCCTTCGTGGCTGATTCCACGGCTCGAACCCGTGACTCATAGGTCACACGAAGATAACTTTATCATTGCTTCAAGGCTCCCCTTCATTTCCAATACTTAGTAACTATATATATATATATAAAAAGAGAGAGAATACTTTCTTTGTTAAAAAAGGAAAAAGAAAACGATAGAAAGTGAACATTAAAATTATGTCTCTAGTAATTCATAGGCTATAAATGAAAATTTAAAAGTGGATTAATGTATGTTGGACCGTATTTATATTAGGACCAAACTATATAAAGGTGACTTCTCTTTTAAAAAGACTGTTTAATATACCTTTAAATCAAATGATAATAATCCATCCATATGACATAAAAGTTTCATCAAAAGAAGGGAAAAGTAGAAAGATAGAAAAGTTGATTACGTTAATATTTAGTTATTAAAAAGGCGTAATGGATTGGTTGTTGTACAGTGGTTAACAAAATTGATGACTTTTTGTTGTCAATTGAAGGGTACAATATGTCAAAAAGTAGGATCTAAGTCCTCTAATTTTAACACCAAAGCACCTTCTCTATGATATTGACCCCTTTTTAAACAAATTAAAATTCTGTACTGAGACTAATACGTTATTATACATATAATTCTAAAAGTTTGTGGGAGCTAATTCAACAGCCTTTTAATATTCTTCTAGAAAAAAAAAGTGATTCGTTGTGAAAATGGATAACCAAAAAAAGAAAAAAGGTAGAAGAAAGTTTCACATGCTTATGGAGGGAAACTTGTTTATCATTCATTCTATATTCTTCTTGGATAAGAAAAAGAAAAGTAGGAAATGGAAGAAAAAAATTCCATAGTGCCTCTCTCCCCTCCCCCCTATTGTGTTCATTTTATTTGATCATAAATATTGTTGTGCGATTCATATGATCTCTCTATTCTTAATCAGAGGTCGCGGGCTCGCGCCCTCAAATTGAAAAAATCTTGGTAGACCTTGGTGCGAATACTGATAAATCAGCAACCCAATACGGGCACCGAATGGAAAACCAAAAGAAAAAATATTCATTTTAGGTAAACTAGGTAGGGGGGGGGGGATCTTAAAAAAGAAAATAATTATTTTCGAAAATGATCAGAAAAGGGGGTTAAAAGATAATCGAGTGAAGTTCACTCACGGAGCTTATGCTAATTCACTCAAACGATAATCTATACACTACTATATTATATATTCATTATTTTCTTGGTCAAGTTTAAACTAGAATCTTCCGTCACTGGGCATAATTTGATTTTAGTTCTTTCTACATTGTTGCCGATGGTTTTATATATATATATATATATATATATATATATATATATATATATATATATATATATATTACATTTTTTCAAGGATTTTGGGTCATGAATGGTTAGACTTAATTGCCTTTTTGGGGCATGTTGTATCGGCAGAAGAGTAGATCTAAGGGTGTATATAGGTCGGGTTGATTCCAATTTTTCAATTATCAAACCAAACCAATTGTGTCGGGTTATTAAATTTAAAGGCCAAACCAAATCAATAAAAATCGGGTTTTTTTATCTCGATTTTTCTCGATTTTTTTGGGGATTTTTTTTTATAAAGTCTTCATAGCACAAAACATAGAATTTGTGCTACAAAATATTTCTTTAATCCTAGTAAGATATAACTATATAAAGTATTTTTCAATAAAATAACATAAAATATGATATGAACCATGGCATTGTATTAAAATATTCAACAATAAAGATAATAAAATCGCATAAAAATATTATTAATAAGCCATAATGAAAATAAACATAGTCTAAGTTGCTAAAATAAGTACGACTAATAAATAACTAAGCCATGAAAAGCCTAAAAAAATAGATATCCAACACTATTCTCATTTATAGTACAATTGAATTGAATGTCTTTTGTTAGCATTAATATTGATTTGATTTTGGTTTGAGGTTAATTTGAGTAACTAAAATTAATGGACTATAAAACTTATTGGAACATTCAAAAATTATAAGTCCAAGCTTGAAATAATACGTTAAAAGATAAAATTATGAAAAAGTTTAAGAAATATTTATAAACTACACTACAATAAATATTTTTATGTATTAAAATATATTTAAAATTTCTATGCATGTAATGTTGGGTTGGTTTGGTTTCAGTTTGGCCTTTTTAGTTAAAACCAAATCAAACCAATTATGGTCGGGTTTGTTTTCCAATACCAAATCAAACCATAATCGGATTTGTTTTTTAATTTGGCTCGAGTTATCGATTTGGTACGATTTGCCGGCTTCATTTGTACACCTCTAAGTAGAACAAATTAAGTTTCAGTGAAGATGTGAAGTCTCCAAGAGAGATGTATGGAACATATTAGACAAAGCCCACCTCAACAAACCACGAGAGATACAATGAACATATAAGAAAGCAAGTTTTTGACCCTAATTATGAGTATTAAGTCGCGTGAGCTTAGATCAAAATCTAAACATATAATATGTCACTAGTATGCTGCGTTATTAAAAAAAATCTTTTACTAATTTTAAATTTTAATCTATTCTATAGAACCTTTGATGGGAAAGTATGAAGATTAAGGTAGTGGGTTAGTAAGTAATGGAGTGACTGTTAGCAGTATCATTATTGCTCTGTCTTCCGTAAGAGAACTTGGTTATAGTTTAGAGCACTCTATTTGCTTCATCTTCTTTCTTATCAGTATCACTGTCGTTATCTTATTATTGTCTTATTGTGACACCCTGGCTTAGAAGAAAAGTCCCACGTCAGCAAAACACAAGAGTTAGGTATATAACTAAGCATGTTTTACCTTCTAGTGACGCATTTTAAAATGGTACAAGTCTAGACTCAAATAGGGTAATATCACTAGTGGGTTGGGCTGTAACATATGGTATTAGAGCCACTTATATGTAAGACTTGTCGATGGTGGGTCAAAGTGCAACTTAGTTTAGGCAAATTCGGGGTAGGCGGAGCAAACCTCAGTGCTTAGTCTATACAAATTTCATACAGTGGGATAAATCGAAGGACAGTGAGTCTATAAGAGAGGGTGTATGTGACACCCTAACTTAGGAGGAAAGTCCCATATCAGCAAAACACATGAGAGATGTTAGGTATATAAGTAAGCAGGCCTTACTTCCTAGTGACACGTTTTAAAGTCGTGCGGGCCTACGCCTAAAGCGGACAATATCACTAGTGGGCTCGACTGTTAGACTTATTCTTCAAATTTATTACTGATGTTTCTTTTATTTGGGTATTTTTACTACTTTTGTTGGAAGTATTTTTCGACTTATTCTTTAAATTTATTACTGATGTTTTTTTTTATTTGGGTATTTTTACTATTTTTGTTGGAAGTATTTTTCCTTTTCTTTCGACAATATTTTTACCATAACTTTTTAATCGTGTTTTTTCAAATCAAATTTAAAAATACTTTATCTCTCACAAGATAGATGTAAGGTTTACGTATACCCCGCCTTCCCCAAATCTCACTTATAAAATTATTCCGATTATGTTATTACTTTATAATCTATTCCATATGGTCATTTCACATTTGTGGTCGACCAAAGAGAATTATGGGACAAAAGAACAAAACAAAAAGAAAGAAGAAAACAATAAAAGCAATCGTGACGTTTATGCAAGAGTGGAAAATATAAGGTATCTAAAAGACTAAAAGACAGTTAAACCAAACCCACATTTACTCAAGGTGGTCTAGTTGGGCAGGTTTTCTCCTTTTGTCCTTCTTTGCTTGTCTTTGAATAAAGATTTTGTCTTTAGGAAAACAATGGTAACAACTCCCACTATATTTCCATCTTTTTGACATAATTTAGTCAAGTTTCTTTCTCAACATTTGTCTTTACACCTTGTAATATTGAACCATAACTTACCAAATCCAATTCAATAGCCCCGTCTAAAAACTAATGAGGTACTTTGATGGAGATGTTAGAAGGGTCTAGTCTTTTCGTATATTCCATCTTTTCATCTCATTATTTTTTTGATTTCTCACTCTGTATTTGCTACTCATATTAAGGCCTGATTAAATCCGATTCACATGGAAAAATCTCATTTTGGGGCGATAAAGTACTCCCTATTAATGGTAACTTCATAATTAAAGCTCAAACACGAGACTTTTGATTAAGGATAAGAAAGTACTTACTATTTCACTACAACCATGGTAGTATATCTTATTATCATTACTATTTTTCTAAGATGGCTGTTCATCTTTCTTTCCCAACTTGTACGTTAGAGACTTGACATGTGAAGCTATTATGTTATTCCGTTTCAAATTGTTTGTTATTTAGTGCTTTACACGAGTTAAGTTGATTGATGCTGGTATTAAATATTTGATATAAATAAAATTGTCATTTGAGAAAACGAATTTGATATTTAGAAGCTACACTTGAAAAAAATATTTGTTCCGGAATATTATAATCATGTAAATTTTGGTAAAAAGATAATTTTAAGTAACTCTTGTAAGTTAAGCAGCATATATTTTCGAAGAGAGAATAAATAATATTTAAAAAACTTTGTAGAGTTTAATGTAAATATCCTTAGTTTTTAAGGTAAAAATATATACAATATTTTACTACTATAGTTAAATGATAACTATGTATGTGCAGGACATATTTTTTTATATTAATTGATTATTTGGTAACAACTGGGTAAATAATTTACCATTTCTTGAGTTCAGATCCTAAGGTAAATTGGCAAAAAAGGAAGGACAAGTTGTTTGGCCACTGTAAAACAGCAGGCTTTGTATGTAATGCAGTGCTTTTTATTTGGCTTATTTGACTTTCCAAAATCATGATTGAGATTTTCACATCACATACTACTTACATTTTGTTCCCTTCTTCAATTTGTGCCTGCTTTGACTTTGGAAATGGCACCCCTTCAGTCACCACTAAATTTTTGACTTTGAGGCTTTTTTTTATTCTCATGTGGTGTTGGGTCGTGTTGGGATCCGATTAAATTCATATTCGCATCGAAAAATTCTGCATTGAGAGTAAAACGTTTCCTAACAAAGATAATTTCATACCCAAGACTTAAAACTGAGACTTCTGATTAAAGATGAATGAGTACTTGCTGCTACAACTTGTTAGTTACTTTGAGGCTTTTATTCCTGGGAAAATTACACATGAAAATAACTTAATTTTAAATTCAAAAAGTTGTTCTCTCTTTAATTGTTCTTGTTCACACATTAAAAAAAGTATTTAATAGCTTTAATGATAAAACCAATTTTTTCCCCATGTAACACACTTTTATTTTGATTATTTGTTTAAATAAAATATCAGCGGATATACACTGACCATTAATGAAAATTACTCCTTTTTTCTCTCTGTATTCTGTATAGCTGTATCTAGATAATTATAGTAATGATTAATACCGATCCAGTTGGTTTTATATTTGACGATGCATATTATTCACAATAAATTGTCCATAAATAAAAAACAAACAATTTCCATTCAATATATTTATAATCATCACTCACATTTGGAGCACAATCAATTAGTTTCACTAATTTCTGCTAACTAAAAATTACACAGTATTATCGAGTAAGATACGGAAAATTATGAAATTGCAATTAGTACTCAAACTTTTGTCAAGATCATGTTCCCTTATCGAATTTTTGATATACATTTCGGATTGAATCTCATTGGAAACAAGACTTTCTTGTACTAAAGTTTTTTAATCAAATATCAATATGGAACATGTTTGTCATCGGATTTACATTGATAATGTATTAAAAATTTTCACTATCACTATAATTAACCTATTGTAACACATTTATCTGGTTTATTTTCAAATTACCAATTAATTTTTTGTTAATAGTTATTTGTAATTATCTTTCATGATGATTTAATAATATAATCCTTTTTAATGTCTATCACAGAATATTAGCTAAACGCTTTCTATCATAACATGAAAGACTTACACAAAAGGAGTAAAAAGAATAGTTTGGTGCATGAAGTATTTTGTATTTATGCAGTGTTCGGGAAAGGTCGCTTCCTAAGAAGTGTGGTGTAGACAACCTATTTTAATACTGGTATCACATGATAATTTAAGGCTCGAACTCGTGACCATTAAGTTAAAGGTAGATAACTTTACACAAAAGGAGTGTTACAACTTAAACTTCCGCTTGTTCTTAATCCCCATAAATTTGGAAAACACGAAAGACAACTTTTACAACACCATATTAAATTTCTCCATGTGTTATTAATGCATACAGCTGAGGTAGCTTCAAAATTTTGTGTGTAATTCTTTTTTTTTTTTTTTTTGGTTTGCAAATTCTCAATTCTTTCCGTTTCAAATGGTAGAAAACTCTTGAAATGAAAATGAACTCGTGAAGTAAATTCATAGAGTCAAAAATTTATTCACCCAAATAAAGAACAAAAATTATAACCAACAAAGGTATTATACGACTACCATTCTTTTTTGCACAAAAAAAAAAGACTACCATTCTTCTTCCTTTCCTTTTAGCTCCCGTTTAACTATAAATTTTGACTTTTTTTTTCAATTTTAAAAAAAAAATTGTTTGTTCATGATATATGATCAAATTTTTTTAAAAAATTAAACTTTTTTTAGATGAAATTTTTTGTTTCACTCACAAATTTTAATTTTTCTTCAAATAAAATACATGTCTAAATATAACTTCAACTTCCAAAAATTATTTTTCAACACAATTTCAGAAACTTTTTTCCAGGTTTTAATCAAATTTATGTTGAAACGCTAGCTTAGATTGTTAGAAACCTTTTGAATTTGAATATTTTTGCTGCTAAAATATTTATCTAAATTTATTGATATATTCTTATGGTGACGAAGACTACTAGATATTAAAAGTTTTAGTATTGCCATATAGTATATTCTTTCATTATATATTTATTTTTGTGACATTATGGTACTGGTAGGCGGGGGTGGGGGGTGTGAGGCTTTCAGCTTTGGCTTCATCTTCCTCTTCAAAACTGCCATTGCCTTTTCAAAAAAATCATTACAAATTCTCACACGCAGAGCAAGTCCTCCTTTGCAAAAAAAAACCCTCTCTTCTTTAAAACCACTCAATTTCATTCTTCACTACTTCACTTTGTATGAAATCATTTGCATTTTTTTCCCACAAACCATGCGCATTTCTTGACTCATCTACATTGTTCCCACTTTTTTCAGCACCAAATCAATGAACCCACTTCCAAATTTCCCTCTTTTATCCATTCATTTCTTCAACATTTCCATTACAAAAATAGCCACTTCAAGTTTCTTGATTTTCACCCTTCTTTTGCAGATCTATTAAAAACCCCATTTCACCTTTCAAAAATGGTGGCTGAACCTTGGTGTTTAAGAATGGGAAATCAGGTAAGTACAAATGTAAAAAAACATTCTTTGCTTATAGAAAATTCAAAGAAATTAGTATCTGTTAAGAAACAAGGCCAAAGCCAAAGCCAAAACCAACAAGAGAAGCAAGTTATAGGGATATTATCATTTGAAGTAGCTAATATGATGTCTAAGATTATTCATCTTCACAAATCTTTAACTGATTCTGAGATTTTAAAACTTAAAAATGAGATCTTTAAAGCTTTAGGAATAAGGAGTTTAGTTTCTGAAGATGAAGAGGTTTTATTAGAATTAGTACTTGCTGAAAAACTTGATGACTTGAATAGAGTTGCTAGTGTAGTGTCTAGACTTGGGAAAAAATGTACAATTAGTGCTTTACAAGGTTTTGAGCATGTATATGGGGATATTATTTGTGGGGTAATTGATGTGAAGGATTTGGGATTTTTGGTTAAGGATATGGAGGGAATGATAAAGAAAATGGAGAGGTATGTGAATTCAACAGCTAGTTTGTATTGTGAGATGGCTGTATTGAATGAATTGGAAATGGCAACAAAGAAATTTCAGCAGAATCAACATGAGGAGAGTCGAAAAGCGTATGAACAGAAGTTGGCTTGGCAGAAACAAGATGTGAAGCATTTAGAAGATGTTTCACTTTGGAATCAGACTTATGATAAAGTTGTTGAACTGTTGGCAAGGACTGTATGTACAGTATATGCTCGGATTAGTACTGTGTTCCGAAGTGCACTTGTAAAGAGGGACCTTTTGAGAAATCCGGCTGCAGGCTCGCAAATTGGTTGCAGTGGCGGTTTGCAGCAGCTGAAGCGAGACTCCAGTGAGAGGTCTGAAGTTGTGAATTCTGATTTCAAGAAGTCTGTTTTGAGGAATAGCAACGGTAGCTGTCATTCAGGGCAAATTGAGAAAGGAGCGTTAGGAAAGAGGAGCACGAGCCACAATGCTCAATCTAAGCTTGGAAGAAACGAAGGGAGCTTATTTGGGTCCGAGAATTTTAATTTCGCTTGTGGAATGGGACCTGGGAGGCTATTCATGGAATGTCTAAGTTTGAGTTCTGCTTCAAAAATGGATGTTGAGAACGATCTTGGAACTGATGATAGAAGTAGTCAGATATCTGGATGTTGTAGTGTTTCAAGTGGTACGAAAAGGGAGCAATCTAATATTTCAGGTTCTTTCAATAGGTCTCCTAGCAGTATCCGTTTAAACGAAAATGCTAGACAGCTAAAGAGTTGTGTGTCCGATGCTGCAAAACATGGTCCCAAAAGTAGGATAACGTTGTTGTATGCTCCTCCTACAACAGTTGGAGGCCGTGCTTTAGCCTTACATTATGCAAATGTGATTATTGTCATAGAAAAGCTACTTCAGTATCCACATCTGGTTGGCGACGAAGGGAGGGATGATCTATATCAGATGTTACCGACAAGCTTAAGGAAGACTTTGAAGTCTAGCCTGAGATCATATATGAAAGGTTTAGCCATATATGACGCGCCTCTTGCCCACGATTGGAAAGAGAGACTTGAAGAGTTACTCAAATGGCTTGCACCTTTAGCACATAATATGATCAGGTGGCAAAGCGAGCGAAATTTTGAGCAACAGCAGATTGTTAAGAGAACTAATGTTCTCTTGCTTCAGACATTGTATTTTGCTGATTGCCAGAAGATGGAGGCAGTAATTTGCGAGCTGCTTGTTGGATTAAACTACCTTTGCCGGTTTGAGCAACAACAAAATGCTTTACTGGACTGCGCCAGCAGCATTGATTTTGAAGATTGTATGGAGTGGCAAATGCAATTTGGAGCTTCTTTTCATTCTTGATCATATTGTTTGAAGTGGTTCACTTAGTGTGGTAATTTTTTTAATTTGATGCATTTGTATGATAGATTAGAATATAGTTCGACGCGATGTCAACATCAGAGATCCAGACATTAAAGATGTCTGGTTCTCTGGTGTTGATTTAAATATTTCATTGCAAGTTGTTGAACAGCAAGGAAAGTACATATTTATGCACCTCCATTTAATTGCAGTTAGTTTGTCATCTTCAGAATAGACTTCTTTATTTGTTATCCGTTAATTCTATTGTTAGGTATGGATTGAGATAGTAATTACAAATTATTACTGCTCAATTTGAGCTATTGTCTATTGCTGTAGTTTATATCCAAAATTTGTTAGCCATAACCTTGGCATAATGTTTTTTTTTTTTTTTGGAACCCCAGGAAAACTCGCGACCGCTACAGCCTCTGCCACAGCTTATGCCCTTCGGGTGAGTCTGTGCGCACTGGGTAAACCCCCACTGTATAATAACCTGCAAACCACATAGAGGATGTAAACCGCACTAGGCAAGTCCCGTGCGACAAACTCAGGCCCAGAGGGCATTGAGGGGGATCGAACCCGCGTCGCCCGTGTGGACAACACCCTCCAAACTGAGTTTTCCTTACTGTCTACACCTGAGTTCCGGGAGCTGCTATACATAATACTTTTGACCCAATTTGCTTGTTGTCAATCTCAGTTTATTGAGGACAAATCTTGGGTAATATAAGATTTTCGATTCCACAAGTTTCGCTTGTCAAATATAAATAACCTTCACATAACTTGTGTCAGTTGCAAAGTAATATTTTTCATTACAAATAAATTAATGAAAGAATTATTAAAGTCGAGTATAAAACAACTTCTGTTATATGTTACTCTTCATTTTTAGTTCTTTGCAAAAAGAATATCACTCTGTATTTGGAAACTCATTAGTTTGAGTATTTCTATTTTATCTTTAATGTCGCTCTTTCATACGAATTACATAATATATTTAAGACCATAAGATTCTAAGGACATTAGTGATATGCTTTTACACATTTAGCTTATTTGTCAAAAAGTTCTCTTTAATTTTTAAATTTTTTTCACTAAAATACTTCCATGTAAAATAAACGCAAAAGATAAGTTTAGCGTGTCATCTCATTCTGATAAGAGCATATTAAAACTATAACAATTCAAACATACGAGTTTTTAGGTTTATAAAGATGTCACTCTTTTTCTGACAAAAGAAGAAGAAGAAACTGTTATATAAAATGAAACAACGTCGAGACTATTATTTTAACACATTAATACTATCACTTCATTATAGTCCATTTGTTTTAATTTATATTAATTTGATTAATCTTTTAAAATAAATTGGATTAATTAAATTTAATATTTTAAAATTAAAATTTGAATATTCAAACACTATATCAAAGCTATTACAGTATTAGTTGTAAATAATTAAAAAATTCATTTCAATAGGCACCGACACGTAAGATTACTCTCTGTTTCGTCTTAAGGGATTTCTCATTGGTTAACTCAAAATTTCAGTTTCTTTTCCCAACACCTTAAGCATTCTTCATATAATTCTCCACTTTCTAGCATTTCCAATTCGATTCGTTTTATAAATAAGAAAATTCCAGAGAAAATTTCCAGATCTGCACTTGCTCTTCCAATTTAAGATTTTCTACTCGAATTTTCTTCTCCTAACTTCTAGAATCTTCCATTTCCTCTTGTATGCAAAAAATTCAATTCGGATCACCAGTGACAACTGTGAGCTGGAATTTCTGCAATGAGTTATCGGAGGTCAGTCTCTGTTCGATTCTCTATTGCACTTTTACATATATACAAGCATTCTTCATATTTTTACTTACATGCCATTGGAACGCAAAAACTGTGAATTTGAATGTATGCTAATGTATGCCACCATTGGCCTTATGCATAAAAAGGCGGACCTAATATTTGAAGTTTATAGGTTTGAGATTCCAGTACTTTTAAGTTACTGAGTTTTAAACTAGTAAGTTGTACATATTCGATGTATTTCTTTGACAAATATACGTTTTCAACCAAAGTTACTGATAGGCCGAACAAGCAACATCCACAGTAGCTCCGCCCCCGATAATAAGGTTTTCACGAATCATGTTACTTAGCTTACAGTTATGGTTTACATTGGAATGGAAAGTTCTAATTTTGAAATTTAGACATCCAAAGTAAGGAAAAGGAGAAAATACTTTGGGACGGAGGGTTTATATATGTAGTGGCACATTGATCTGATTTTTAGTGGATTGACATGTTTGTTGTGGCTCCAGTTTGCTTTTGTGTGCTTTGCTTCTTAAAAGATAGGCAAACAGTAACAGAGTCAGGATTTCAACTTTATGGGTTCTGGATTTTAAAACCACGACTACAAGTGCTAATAACTGGGTTCTAAATTTTATATTTGTACATATTTAATGAGTTTCTTAACATAAATATACAGTTTGAGCAAAAGCTACTAGGTCGGTCTAACTTGTAACTAGGCTTCTGGCTCCGCACTTGTGTTCTAGGGAAATTAGTCAGACAAGTTTGGTCTCTGGGCACGAGGCATACCTGAGTAGTTGGAATACTTATTTCAAGAGTATGTCGAAATGGGAATTTTCTGGTCTGAAGGAAGAAAAGATTAAGCATATCGCAATTGGCGCTTATGATCAGCCTAACTGTTAAGATTTGGCTGAATGCCTGGGAAGAATAATTCATGATTGTGACACATGGATTAAGATGCCAGTTTAAATGCACTAAGATATAATTCATGATGCGGAACTTTGAGAAATAATTGGATATTTGGAGGGCGTATAATGATATATAATTGAAGCTTAGACTGGGGTTAGGCGATAGAAGACATAAGAAAGGATTGCATTTCAGCTATCATGAACTGATTTCCTATGTGCCAAGTGAATGCTCTTTTTGCTGGGTCTCTGATGTTTGCTGCCATGAAACTTGGACATTTGAAGAGGGATATATGAAAGAAAACAGAAAAAAAGATGTACTTGAAGAAGCAATATCTTGTTTGGACTTTGACACTCACAGGACATGCCTATTACGAATTTGACTACTCAGAAAGAGAAGGTGCAATGTGAAAGTAATGTACTGCAGTCAATCATCGATTGTCAAAAATTATTTGTGGAATGGATATAGAGGATTCATATAGTCGACCTTAACTAGTTTGAGATTGAGATATAGTTGATTGATATGGATCATTACTTGTCAACCCATGTTGGACACTTCGGCTAGTTGTCATGCTTTCCTGTAGTTATTTTTAGTGCTTGTTAATATATTTTGAGCTGTATATAAGGACCAAGCTATTTGTATTTGATACGGAAATACATGAGTATCCAGTACGGAATAGCAGTTTTTTGCTAATTTTTAGAGTATTATGAAGAATCTGCACAAATCACCCATATGCATGTCACACCTATTCGACAAGGGTATGCAAACAAATGAAGGATCCATGTATGAAAAAGGATGGAAAGCCAGAACTTGATCCAATACTCTCTGTATATGGGGGTAGGGTATGAATTGTTTCTCTTTTAGGGTGTGCCCTCATGCCGCAAGCAATTTATGTGCCAGGATTTCTCCTCCTGATTTAGCAAAATAAAGGTCTCACATCTAATTTATGTTATCTGGACATTAAACTTGTATCTTTCACGTATCTGCATATACACTAGATAAATAGCTCTTCCTGCTTCACATAATCTATTTCATTGAAGGGTTTATTTCTATGATCGGTATATTGATCACCCGAGGGGGGTCTTGTACAGCTAATTAGTCCCAATGATATGACATAGCAAAGCAGTACATTACCTACTGACTGCTAAGATATGTAATAATATCCAGAAGTCTCTATTATTCTTGTCCCATGGCCTTACAAATTGCATTTGAACTTCCTATTCTACAGGGATCATCGAGCCCATAGAGCTGCTCTCTTTGATAACTATGATAGTATTGAGGAAGGTGGTATAAGGGCTTCATCTTCCTATCCCCGTGATCTTGATGAAAGAGACAACGACAAAGCTGTGGATAGCTTACAAGACAGAGTCAGCTTTTTAAAGAAAGTAAGTTTTTGCTATGCTTCATTCATCTTCTTCCCCCTTTTCGGTATTAAATCTTTTCTTTCTTTGTTTTGAAGCATACAGTCCACTGAGGAGCTGTGATTTTTGTGTAAGCTTATCTACCTTTGAAAGTAAGAGAATTTTCAAAAGTGCCGAAAGTTTATCCTATACAGTTTACATAGGGATGATTTGGTTCACATACTACTTATGCCTGGATTGTTAATTTATAATCCAAAGATTGTTTATGCGGTGAATAATAATTAATGGAATATTATGTAGGAATTGCGTACTTTAAGAATATTTGTCTTTAAATAATTTTATCTCTGTTTTGCTAACATGTGTATTCTTATTCCACATTTTATCCATCAAAAAATAATGCATAGGCTCTCGCATGACTTAATACGGGATTGTTTAATACTTTCAACCAAACACTGCCTTAGTTATGCTGGGATTTTATCCCTAATCCCTCCAACCAAACGTTGCATTATTTATGCAGGATTTTATGTTGATTATTTCCTAATCCTCCAATAAAACGACCACTTAATTAAGCTGTACATGATCCCTGCAATCAAATTTATCACTTCAACTCTGAGTTAGATTCACTGGATCTGCAGTTACTGTCACAAAATTAAGGTAGAATTTAAGGTTAACATTTTTGTTTTCGGAAAAAAACCTAGACCTTTTGAAGAGTGATATGGCCAATGTACATGGCATCTTATCTTTAAGCTACCTGACCAAAGTGCTATTGCGTACAACATTAATTAATTACTGCACCAAAGCCAATTTGGACCCCTATTCCCAGTTTCACCAGGTTTTTAGCAAAAATGTAGTGATAGGCTGTGTTATTTGATCTTTAACTCCTAGTATTATTGGCTAAGGAGGACAACATGGTTCATGTTCAAGGTCTATCAGGCAGTCCTCACGTGAGGTGTCAAAACAGAATGCTCCCAGATGGTTAACAAAGCTGCAATGCTATGACCATATTCTCATGGTTAAAAAAACAGTACACTGAACTGTAATTTTGTGTTTATGCCCATGGCAAAGGTAGGCCTCATTGCCATCTTGTGACCACATGGCCTGATGCTACTGTTATGGGTGAAAGTCTGAGCATTGAGCCAGGGTATTTTTGTGCAGTACGTGTCTTGAACTGTCTTTTGTGATGTGACTCTTAACCAAAGCTGTACCTAATTTTATTAAAAAACATGAGAAGACCAAGATTAACTGCTGAGGTTCTGTGTAAGTCAAGAAGTTGGAGAAAAAATGCGTCCTTGGCCTTCTGTAGGGTAATCCATTCTCATATTTCTGGTGCTACTTTCACTGGCAAAGCTCCATTCATTATTTGCATTTTCGTAGAACTTTTGCCTACTGAAGTTGCATAAGGGCATCAAGTTTAGAGGAAATGATGCTCACAGCTATGTAAATGAAAGTTGTTCTTTGTGTTGTCGTATCATGTGTAATCTTCTTTAGCACTCATGATATTTGTTTTGGAGTTCCAGCACGTCTGGTATGTACTTTTAATGTTCTCCAGGCATTGATACTTAGTATATTTGCACTTGGACAGTTAACAGGTGACATACATGAGGAGGTGGAGAACCACAGCCGAGTGCTAGACCGAATGGTAAGCCGGCTAGTTTTGTGAATCTTTTGCGTACACTACTAGTTAACTTTTTCTTTCTTGGATCATTTCCATTAGGGGAATGAGATGGATTCATCTAGAGGAATCATGTCAGGAACCATGGATCGATTCAAGATGGTAAGCACTTGTGATAAATTATGTTGTTATGTCATGTGTGTGTGTGATTTCATGAGACATACTTATAGGATATGCATATGTTTGTTTTCCTGTAATTTCCTTTGTCAAATGAAAGTTAACAACCCATTTACTTCCTTAGGTATTCGAGAAGAAATCAAATCGGAAAATGTGCAAACTCGTCGGATACTTTGTGCTTTCCTTTTTCCTAATATACTACATACTTAGGTAAGTATCTCTGCCTGGACTTTACAGTTTGCATTTCTGATACGAGGTACTAAATGCAAAGACTTGCCTTTATAAATATTCCTTACAGTGAGAAACCATGTAACTTGCTTTCTGCCTCCATCTCAAGATAGTAATCCTAATAAATCACCTTAGTTTTCTAAATGATATTTGGTGTAATCTCTCACCACAGCCATAAACTGAAGTGTGGAATAATGAGGAGTGTAAACAGACCTCTGACTTCTCATCTCAGATGTTCACTCGCCTTTGGTAGATAAGTTTGTTCCTAATGATTCATGCCATTGGTCGCTCTAAGATTCCATCCATGTATCAATTTATTTGGATATCTGCTGGGGCTTTTACCTTTTCTTCGTTGGATGCTAATTTTTTGTTGCCAATTGTTAATGAGAGTGAGATTATCGGTTAAAAACAATACTAAATTAAGGTACTAGGTTTGGATATGATGATTTGATTGAGGCAATTGATGGCTGTCAACGAGCCTATGCTAGAAACCTACTTAAATCAATGTATTAGACTTGGGTATAATCATTTTCCATCCCAAGGTGTTGATGTGATGCCCCTTAATGAGACGTAAAAACCAATTAATGGTTTGTTTTATATGAAGTAAATTGCTTGATCAAATAATTTTCAGCTATTATGGTTTCCTTTAGAGTTTGGCAGTATCGTGGAGAGGTTGGAGTAGTTTGGCTTACCAAACTATTTAATGCAATACTAAGGAGTCGAAGGATGCCAAACGATTAGAGAAAGAGTACCTTGATTCCAATATATAAGAACAAAAGAGATGTTTAAAGTTGTCAAACTAATGGCATTAAACCTATGAGTCATATGATGAAAGCTTGGAAAGGAGCGATAGAACATAGACTCAAGGATATTACAATAGTGTCGAAACCGGTTTGAATTTATATCTAGCAGCTCCACAACTATATTGTTGCTAAGAAGATTAATCAAATTTATAAAGAGAGGAAGAAGGATCTGCATTTTGCATTTAAAGATCTGGAGAAAGCGTATGAAAGAGGGTGTGTTTGGTACTACAGAAGTCACTTTCCATGGAAAATGTCATCCACAGTAAATTTATTTCTGGTGTTTGGTTGGTAATTTCCAGAAAAAAATGTATATTAAAGATTAATCATAATATTAGCAAATTGTAGAGTATTTTGATGAAACTCTTGAGTATTAGAGAATAATAATAATAATGTCTAAATGTTAGTTGAAGCAAATAATACGAAGTTAATAGTTAAAGATAATTGTAAGGAAATTGACTTCAGCCTATAGGTGAAGGAAGTCAATTTTCCTCCTTTTGATAGAAAATGTTACCATGAAAGCGAAATGGAAGAAAAAATTCATACAAGTGATACCAATTAGTTGATATTAAAACTTAGTCATACTCGAATGCTTATTTTGGGTTCATGGTTTGTTGGTAGTCTTTTAATTAGAGATTTGTATACCATTAGAAAATGTAGAGAACTTCTAGCGCTAGAGAATCTAAATTATTTGAATATATTGAGATAAGTTAAAATGGACCATGAGGATTCATGTAGCTGACCTCACAGTAGTTTGGGATTATGGTGTAGTAGTAGTAGTTTTTCTCTTTCTTTTTGAGGAGGGGTCCGAACTAAGTCGGGTTATTACCCTAATTAAACCAGTGTACTAATTGGGTATGTTTATATCATCTTAAGAACTTCAGTGGAATGCCTTGAGAATCATTTCACTGTTTCCAGAAAACATAAACTGTGAAACCGGAGGAAGGTAGATGAAGCGTAGAAGTGTTCTTAATCTCATTTTCTTTTCCCTCTTGCAGGTTTCTCATGTATTTTATGTATGGTTGACGTTGAGGCAGGGTTTACTAAGATTGTTCTTCAAACCGCTTGGCCATGCCACAAAACGTGACATATAACTGGCATCTACTTCAATCTTATAGGGAAAACTGGCACAGTAAATTGTATATTTCGTACTGTATCATGTCAAAGACTGTTTATTTTCGCATGGAAAAGGAAGATATTTTCAGACATTCTTTGAAAAATCATATAGAAAGCTATATGGCGTAAAACTTGACTAGGGTGTTCATCGGTCGGCTAGGTACGGTTTTGAAAGATTTCAGTTCTATGGTTTTGCTTTTTACTTTTCGGTTTCGATTGTGTGGTTCGGTAACTTTGGTATTACTCTTTAAAGTGCGTTTTTATTAACCAAAGAAATTGATTTTGCAGACTCAAGCTACAAATTAAACCAAAACATCATTGATGTTTTCATTCTAAAGCAAGAGTGCAAGACTCTCGTTCTTTGCTCGAAAAGAAAAGTAAAGAAGAAATATTAGACATAATATTATTAGAAGTCAAATGTCTCTAATTACCAAATTTAACAAATATGTTTGGAGCCATTCAACAAATTAAATTTTGGGTAACAAACTTCACTTACCATGTTTAATGGAGTACTACGGAAATCATATACTAATAACTAAATGGTTAGAGCAAATCCTTTGATCAAGACCAAAAATTTCCGTAAACGGAAAAGTCTGGGATTTAGCTGAGGTAGAGCAGTCGATATTGGAAGCCCCAGACAAGGCTGGTTCAAGACTTAGGCCCCACTAAAGTAATTACTTTAAAGCTCAAAAGAATTTTCCAAGTGGACCAAGGTTTTTTTTATTTATTATTTTTTAACTTCAAATTATATTTGCATTATTGAAATGTATGAAATTATTAACATTCTACTTAGTGGTGAAAAAGGAGAGTTTTTCCTGATAAGAATTTAGAAAAAGAAAATGAACGAAGCTAATTTTTACCTAAAAATAGATTTGAACTATTCAACGTTTATGAAATAATTTTTGGCACTATACTTAATGTTAAAAATTGAAATTACTATGTGTTGATAATTTTAAAAACTATTATGTTAACCTTGAAAGTTTCTTAAAATATTATGTAAGTTTTTGTGAGGGGTAGAGATGCGTGTAAGATGATTCGAACACCATCTTTATGAGAGTTAAACTAAAATATATACTAATCTTGTTGTATAAACTCAAACCGCCTATATTAAAATTTATAAGCATTTAACATTTACACAAAATCAATAAATGCATGACATGTGTATGCACATACAATCTTTTATTAGTACTCCCTCCGGTCCACAATAAGTGATTTTTTGGTTATTTTCACATAGATTAAGAAATTTACCTTTTAACATTAATTAGTAATAAAATTGACCATATTAACATTTACTATCTCTTCACATAAACACTCCTAACACATACTCTAACACTATTTATTCCAAGGGCAATGTAGGAAAAAAAATTAATTCATTATTGAAATCTGAAAAAATCATATATTTTGGACTATAAAAAAAGGGCCAAAAAATTACTTATTGTGGACCGGAGGGAGCATATATTTTCACCTTAATTTATAAGTTTATCATGGTAATTAATACATGTGGTTAACATGAGATAATTTTTACCGCCTAAAATTACTCACGAATTAAAGAGCAGACGAGATTTCAATGAAGCTACTAATGAGTTAATGACTTTCACAACCTTGGTAGATGTTCCATTATTTTTTAAAACCCGATGCAAACGAAAGATAAGGAAGAATAGAATATGTGATGGTATTTTAATTTCTTCCTTATAGTTTATACACAAATCATTTTTACCCATAAGTTTATTTATATCTTTGTATACGGGTAAAATCGAACCCGATATTCGATCGAGCTTCCGAACTCACTGATTAGGCCATGGTCGAAATAACTGTGATCGGGTGAAGTCGAGCTCGAAGATCGATCTGACGTCTAACACCATTAGCCAAGATCGGCATATGGTGATTGTGATCGAACCCAAAGCATTGACAAAGTTAGCCATCGAAACCATCAGATTTGCTCTCGAGTTTACCGAAGGCGTAACCGGTCCTGTTTCTAACGGTCTCGAAGAAAACTTTGCCAACTCATCCGATATGGGTCCGTAATTCTCGCCATTAACCAATCATTATGGCAAAAATCATGGAACGAGTAAAAAAGGACCAACTGTTAGCAAATTATGAACTTTTGCCTTTTATAGAACATTAAAATAATACCTTAAAAGGTAGATCTCCCCTAATATATAAGGGGGACTTGACAATTCATTAGGGACATTGTAACATACACTAATAAGTAATACATTATTTGAGTTCTTACCCTTTGGTATCTTTGTGTCCACAAAAGTGCATTCATTTCAAGGGTATCTCGCTTACCTAAGCTGAAATCATCCAATTCATGTGATTTACGGTTATTTTATCATTATTTATTTTAATTATAATTTAATTTATCGCTTTGTATCAAGTTAATCCCCACATCCTTTAAACCACTAACAAATTCAATTGTTATCCGATTTTGAGGGTAAACAGTTTGGCGTCCAACGTGGGGCTAAGGATAATAGTGGTTATTTGATACAAATCTCCGTAACACACACTATTTTATACTTGCTCTTTGAAGTGCCTTTGATTTCGGGCTAAAAATGCCAAACTCTCAATTAGCACCCCTACATATCGATAACGAGTCCGGTCATCAGGTTGAGAATAATAACATGACGCCCGATAACGTAGGGCCACCCGCTGATCCCGTTAGAATTCCACTCGCAGATCCGATTGATGTTAATTCACATGTGGCTATCGACGCAAATTTGCCTACCGACCCCGAAAATAACATCTGTGGTGGGGCCTGATCGGCAGATCAAAACACACAAAATAATGAAGAAGACGGGATCGGCCTAAGGATGATCTTCGAAATGCTGCAAGCTCAACAGGTGGCGATAACTCAGTTGCAGAGCCAAAGCCAGGCGCCGAGCAGGGTTGAACTCGATCCGCCCCGTGAAGTCACCCGCAGAAATGAACCGGTCGTAGTAAGGTCAAATGAACAAGAATCAGGTACTAACCTCGAGATTATAAAGATGCTCGAGGAGCTGTCAAAGCGGATAGAATCAGGGGAAAAGAAAATCGAATCGAACAACAAAACGGTGGAAACCTACAATTTCAGGGTAGATCAAATCCCGCGAGCACCTCCTATATTGAAAGGACTGGATTCCAGGAAGTTCGTGCAAAATCCTTTTCCTCCGAGCGTGGCTCCGAAGCCGATCCCCAAGAAATTTTGTATGCCCGAAATACCTAAGTATAACGGAACGACCGATCTAAACGAGCATGTAACCTCTTACACATGTGCCATCAAAGGAAACGACTTGGAAGACGACGAGACCGAGTGTGTTCTACTGAAAAAATTTAGGGAGACCATGTCAAAGGGAGTTATGATATGGTATCACAACTTACTTCCTAATTCTATTAACGCATTTGCTATGCTTGCAGACTCTTTCGTAAAAGCACATGCTGGTGCCATCAAGGTCGAAACCAGGAAATCAGACCCTTTTAAAGTCAAACAAAAGGATAATGAGATGCTTAGAGAATTCGTGTCCCGTTTTCAAATGGAACGAATGGATCTGCCGCCAGTCGCTGATGATTGGGCCGTTCAAGCTTTCACTGAGGGACTCAATATTCGAAGCTCGGTGGCTTCACAGCAACTAAAGCAGAATCTGATAGAATACCCTGCCGTTACCTGGGCCGATGTACATAACCGGTATCAATCGAAAATTAGAGTCGAAGATGACCAACTCGGGGCTCCTTCAGAGTCCGTTTATTCTGTCAGAACCCTCGACAGAATCAAGAGAGACATCGATCGTGAACCAAGATGAAACAGGGATTAATATCTCCCATATAATGGAGATCGGATGAGAAGTGGATCCGGGCGAAACCCCATAAGAAACGAAAGTAGAAATGACCAAGGTCGAAGCAAACGGGGGCTCATGACCAAAAACAACTTCGACAGGTCCATCGGGCCTAAATAAGCATCGAGGCTATCGGAATACAACTTTAATGTCGATGTTGCCGCCATCGTATCAGCTATCGGGCATTCAAGGATACCAAATGGTCTCGACCTCTACAATTTGATCGAGCTGAAAGGGATCATAACCAGATGTGCAAATATCATGAGACTCATGGTCATAGAATGAAAGATTGTCGACAACTGAGAGAAGAAGTACCCCGACTATTTAACAATGGGCACCTTCGAGAATTCTTGAGCGACCGGGCCAAAAATTATTTCAGGAATAGGGATTCTAACAAACAGACAGAATAAGAAGATACAAAAACTCAACACATCATTAATATGATCATCAGTGGAGTCGATATCTCACAGGGGCCGATGTTGAAATGCACCAAAGTATCCATCACTAGGGAGAAAAGAACTCGAAACTACATACCGGAAGGAATTTTATTTTTCAGCGACGAGGATGCGGAAGGGATCGTACAGCCTCACATTGATGCACTAGTAATATATGTACTCGTAAATAAAACTTGAATTAAACGTATGTTGATTGATCCAGGTAGCTCGGCCAACACCATTCGGTCAAGGGTCATAGAGCAGCTCGGTCTACAAGACAGAATCGTGCTTGCAATCCGAGTTCTAAACGGGTTCAACATGGCATGTGAAACCAAAAAGGGGGAGATAACGATACCGTTCAATACCACCGGAACCATATGAGAGGCCAAGTTTTATGTGATCTAAGGAGACATGAGGTACAATTCAAGGCCATGGATCCACAACATGAGGGCAGTGCTCTCAACCTTTTACCAAGTGTTAAAATTCCCTACTCTCAGGGGGGAGGGGGAGGGGGGGTTAAGACAATCTACGGGGAACAACTGACCGCAAAAGAGATGTTTGCAGTCGAAGAAGTGATTCCAATATCAATGCTCCCAACATCAAAGGAACCGAATTCGGGCGCAAACCAAGAGGCCAAATAGCACTCACCGATACCGGTCACGACCCAACCGGATAAGCAGAGGACTTATGAAGACGATGATTACAGGGTTCCCCTATCTTTTATAATCCCCGATGACTCCGATGCAACCAAATAAACGGTCGAAGAGCTGGAACATGTTATATTGATCGAACATCTACCCGATCAGAAGGTATACCTGGGCACGGGGTTAACTCCCGAGCTCAGGAAAAAACTTATTCAATTTCTTGTAGCTAATATAGATTATTTTTCTTGGTCCCATCTTGATATGATAGGGATCCCACCGTAGATAACCACTCACAAGCTAAGCATGAACCCGAAAATCAATCTGGTCAAGCAGAAGAGGAGGCCCCAGTCCGAGGTTGGACATGCTTTCATTAAGGACGAAGTATCTAAACTCCTTAAAATAGGGTCCATTTGGGAGGTTAAATACCCGGATTGGTTAGCAAACGTAGTGATAGTCCCTAAAAAAGGGGACAAATTAAGAATGTGCGTAGATTATAAGGATCTGAACAAAGCATGTCCCAAGGACTCTTTCCCTCTATCCAACATTGATCGCATGATCGATGCCACGGCCGGCCACGAGACCCTCAGTTTTCTCGATGCCTATTCCGGGTACAACCAAATATGGATGTACCTAGATGATCAGGAAAAAACCTCCTTCATCACTAAGTACGACACGTACTGCTATAACGTGATACCATTCAGATTAAAAATATCGGTGCCACTTATCAATGCCTAGTAAGCCGGATAGTTGAGGAAAAAAATAGGAAAATCGGTGGAGATTTACAATTACAATATGTTGGTTAAGTCTCTGCGAGTAGAGGACTATTTAAAACATTTGTAGGAAACCTTTAGCATATTGAAGACGTACAATATGAAGCTGAACCCAGAAAAATGTGTGTTCGGAGTCAGATCGGGTAAATTCCTCGGGTTCATGGTATCCAGCCGAGGAATCGAGATCAACCTTGACAAGATCAAAGCCATCGAAGATATCATGGTCGTGAACAACGTAAAGGTCGTGCAAAGGCTAACCGGGCGCATAGCCGCCCTGGGGCGATTTATTTCGAGGTTGTCCGATAAAAGCCATCGATTCATCGCATTATTGAAAAAGAAGAATAACTTTTCATGGACTTCAGAATGCCAACGAGCTTTGGAGGTGCTAAAGAGGTACTTATCAAGCCCGTCGCTGCTTTACACACCAAAGACAGATGAACAACTGTACTTGTACTTGGCGGTCTCGGAGATAGCAGTAAGTGGAGTCCTAGTTCGGGAAGAACGAGGTATGCAATTTCCGATTTATTATATTAGTCGGACCTTAGGTGAGGCCGAAACTAGGTACCCTCACCAAGAAAAACTGGCGCTCGCCTTGCTAAGCGCCTCCAGGAAGCTAAAATCATACTTCCAATGTCACCCCATATGTGTCGTAACAACTTACCCGTTAAGGAACGTTATGCATAAGCCCGAACTCTCAGGCCGATTGGCCAAATGGGCCGTGGAAGTAAGTGGTTACGATATTGAGTACCGACCCCAGACTGCTATTAAGTCCCAAATTTTGGCAGACTTCGTGGCCGACTTTACGCCGACGCTAATACCCGAGGTCGAAAGAGAGTTATTGATTAACTCGAGGACTTCCTCGAGAATCTGGACCCTCTTTACAGATGGTGCCTCAAACGCTAAAGGGTCCAAACTTGGCATCGTACTAAAGCCACCAATAGGTAATATAATCAAGCAATCTATTAAGACTGTGAAATTGACTAACAACGAGGCCGAATATGAGGCCATGATTGCATGCCTTAAATTAGCCAAAAGCTTGGGGGCAGAGGTGATCGAAGCCAAGTGCGACTAACTCCTTGTGGTAAACCAAGTTAATGGGACATTCGAGGTCAGGGAAGAACGAATGCAGAGATACTTGGACAAGTTACATGTGGCATTACATCGGTTCAAAGAGTGGACTTTGTAACATGTGGGATCAAAACAGCGAGTCCGATGCCCTCGCTAACTTGGGATCGTCGGTCGAAGACAACGAGATCAACTCGGGAGAAGTCATACAGCTTATGAGATCGGTGGTGGAAGAAGGCCACACCGAGATCAACTCAACGAGCCTAACTTGGGACTGGAGGAATAAGTACGTAGAATATCTCAGGGTCGGAAAACTTTCCTTGGACCCAAAAGAATCGTGGGCCCTGCGTACGAAGGTAGCTCGATTTAGCCTGTCCAAAGACGGAACTCTGTTCAGAAGGACATTCTATGGCCCACTTGAAATATGTCTAGGGCCAGGGGATACTGAGTACGTTTTGAGGAAAATCCATGAAGCACCTGTGGAAATCATTCGGGCACCAAATCACTGGTTCGAAAAATAATCAGAGTCAGTTACTACTGTATAGACATGGAAAAAGACGCAAAGGAGTTCGTTCGAAAATGTGATGAATGCCAAAGACAAGCTTTGATGATTCATCAACCTGGGGAGCTGCTGCATTCGGTTTTGTCACCATGGCCGTTCATGAAGTGGGGAATGGACATCGTCGGCCCCCTTCCACGGGCACCCGGTAAGGAGAAATTTATTTTATTTATGACTGACTATTTTTCTAAATGGGTGGAAGCACGGGCATATGAGAAGGTCAGAGAAAAAGAAGTCATCGATTTTATCTGGCGACATACCAGCCGAGATTGTGTGCGACAACGGAAAATAGTTTATTGGCTGGAAAGTAAGCAAGATTCTCGAAGACTATAAGATCTAAATGATCTTATCCACTCCCTACCACCCTAGTGGGAACGGACAAGCAGAATCCACCAATAAAACCATAATCCAAAACCTCAAAAAGAGGTTGATCGACGCTAAAGGAAAATGGAAGGAAATGCTACCTGAGGTCCTATGGGCGTACCGTACAACCTCGAAATCCAGTACCGGGACCACCCCATTTTCTTTGGTTTATGGTTCTGAAGCTTTAATACTAGTCGAGGTCGGAGAACCAAGCATCATATTATGATATGCAATAAAGGAATCGAACGATGAGGCTATGTGTACGGGCCTGGAGCTATTAGATGAAAGGCGCAAAACCGCCCTCGTCCGGCTGGCCGCCCAAAAACAGCGAATCGAAAGATATTACAATCGAATGGCCAACCTTCGATACTTCAATACAAGGGACTTGGTACTAAGAAAAGTTACACTGAGCACCCGAAACCCGAACGATGGGAAATTAGGGCCGAACTGGGAAGAACCGTACCAAATTATCGAGATCACTGGAAAAGGGTCCTACAAGCTCGGAACAATGAACAACGAGCAATTACCGAACAACTGGAATATAACTCACTTAAAGTGATATTATTGCTAAGGTACGACCCCGATTCTCTCTTTTATTTTTACATTTCAAACTAACACTAGTAGGTAACCAACAGGGGGTGATACGAGATTCTAGGTCTAAAAGCACGTGTTACACTCTTTTTTCCTTGAACCGGCTTTGTCCCAAATGGATTTTTCGGCAAGGTTTTAAATGAGACAACAAGTAAATCGTGCTAACTTAGAACTGAAGGCCGGCTACGAACCGGTGACAATGATCACAATAACTTTCGAGGAAATTTTTCGGTCAGGCCCGAACATTGGGGGGGCAATATCCTCGGATATCGACTTTAACAAGGAAAGAAACTTCGTGATTGAAGGGTCTCGATCAACAGGATTTATTGGAAGGGCCAAACGGTCAAATCTCGGATATCGACTTTAACAAGGAAAGAAACTTCGTGATTGAAGGATCTCGATCAATAAAATTTATTGTAAGGGCCAAACGATCAAATGAACCATGCCCACACAGACCGCTCGAGCCCTGGCACAAAACATGTATATATATACAACTATTGTGCACAAGAATAAAAAAGAAGACTCTTCCTTGCACATAAACATCTTATCCTTTAAAATGCTTCTTGCATTTTTCAAGGAATTTCCTAAAGCTATCAAGCACAAGGGGCACCTTAATCCGAGTTCGAACATTCACTCTCACTCGGGGACTGCCACTTAGGCATCACCTGAATTAAAAGGCCAAGTCTATTCCCGGGTTAACAAACCTGAGGGCATGAAGCTTATTTGGCATTGCCCGAATTAAAAGGCCAAGGCCATTCATGGGTTAACAAAACCCGAGGACATGAAACTTATTTGACATGGCCCGACCTAAAAAGGCTACGGCCATATTAACACGGCTCGAAAAAGTCCGAGACTCGTAACAAAAACAAAGCCTTCAAAAAAATTCTTTTTTATAACTGGTTCTAAAGACTACCCTCAACAAACCATAAACCTCAACTATTTTGGGGAAAAGTTTCGATAACACCGAATCCCTTCGATGCCTAAACAGAAAATAATGTTAAAGGCAAGGTTTGTTCGAACCTTAGAACACATCCTAATTATTTCATGCTAAGGCATATCGACCTTTGCGAATACAAATAAAAAAGCAAAGTAAAAATACAAAAGTTGTGAAAGGGAAAAGCCTTAGATATATATCAAAATTTCTTTTTACAAGAGCTGAATAGCCCCGATACATATTTTTACAAAGGACGAACGGCCTCGACAAAAAGATAGTACAAAAAACAAAAGGCAAAAATGCCTAAAAAGATCCTAAACGGCCTAATCTTCATCGGGGGCCGCCTCATCACCTACGGGGTCTTTGCCACCATCAGACTCAGCCGACTCTTCAGACCCCTTGGAATCTTTCTCGAGACAAGCGAACTTTCTGGCCTTGGCTTCGTATTTCTTGGCTGTCTCGATTTCAGCCAATAAGTCAAAATTCTTAGCATAGACTCCCTCGAGGGCCTCCCTTCGGGATTTCAACTTCGCATGCTTCACCATGTGTCTCGCTTGGTCCTGAGTCGCCTTGGCATCGGCCTTGTACTGGGCCACCTTACGATCGGCCTCGGCCCTAACCACGACAATCTCTGACTTGGTCGCCTCAAGCTCCTTGACCAGATTCTCTTAAGCGGAGACAGTCGAGTTCTGCTGAGACTGAAGCCCCTCGATCGTTTTGGACTGCACCAAGTTTTTCTCCTTTTCAGCCCGAAGCTGAACCTCAGTCAAAGCCAACTGAGACCGGATAGTCTCCTTCTCCTAGGCTAGGCGATCCATGTTCTTTTTCTATTCTTCGGCCTCGGCTTTGATTGTATCTACCTACCCTCGGAGCTGCTCGATCTGGTAAAGCTTCTTTTGAACCTGTGGGTTCGGATCGTTAGCCACTGTGTCTGACTCATCATGACTAACTTCAAAAACTCTTCTTACCTGCTCGACCAGGTCGGCATGCTCCTTCCGAGCCGCTTCTAGCTCAACCTGGGATTTCTCGCTAAGAAGTTTGTAAGCATTCTTCTTCTCAATAAGCTCCCGAGTCTCGACCTTGTGACGTTTGAACTCTTACCAGTATTGAAGAAAAGCCTCGTGATGAAGTACCGAGGCCTGCAAGCACAAAGGAAAATGTCACGATTATTTACGAATAAATCTAAGTACATAATAAAGGGACATTCGAAGTTACCTGATTCAACACCCGTTGAGCTTCGTTGAACAGGCAGGGCGCTTCTACCTCGTTTATTTTGGCCTGATTCTCTTCGGTCACCAAGCACCGAAGGTAACTAGCAATCCCCACGGGGGAAGAGAAAACCCAGGCATCCTCTGGAATGGACATAAAGATTGCTCACTTTCGGGTAGGATCAACACTCGGAGCTGGGAACCGATTCACTAATTTTGGGCTCGAAGAAGACCCGCCAGCTCTCGGAGATGGTATCTTCTTTGGTACCGGTAGGTCACCCAACCTGATGAAATCTTCCGAGGTAGTAGAATCCAAGCCATCGAAGAAGTTGTGAAAAGAATATGTTGCTCCTTGGGGACCCTCACTGAGGTGACCTTTCAACGTTTGAGCCTCGTTTATCATAGAATCAGTAAACGAAGGCAACCCGGAGAGATCTATCACCCCGAGTGGGTCATTCGGAATGTTATCTTCTGACCGAGAAGTACCGGCCATAGTTTTTTTGTTGGCCTCCCCAGCTCGGGGCAAAACGGCCTCAACCCTCCCTAGTTCGGGGGCCTCGGCCATTGCTTCTTCTTCGGCCTCTCTGGTTTTAGGCAATTCAGAACCGCTTCTCACGCGGGCCACCAATTAGGATTCTTCTTCTTCTTCGGACTCATCCCTCAACCGGTGGACTGAGTCTGATGAGAGTCCTCGGGCACTGGTATTTTCTTTAGGTTTGCGCGCCAGCCCCTTTCTTGATTTCTTCTTTTCGGGGCTCGAGGAGCTCGGAGCTTTTCTTCTTTTCTTCTCTTTATCCTGCTTCGGAGCAGGGGGGTCAATGAATATGTCATCATCGCCAGACGAAGGCCTCATTTCGACATCTTTTGGTAAACCTGCAAAAGGAAAGTAAAACAATTCAGAAATCGAGGGCGTAAAAGTAAGGTTGAATGTAACTTTTAAAAAAATAATCTCACCATGAGAACGGGCCTCCCATCGGTCCTTCGAAAGTTTATGCCATGAGCGCTCGGAATAAGATCTCTGTGTTGCGATACCCTCGACCCACTCTTTGAGTCGAAGAACTGCATCCGGCATCTGAGCAACAGTTGCACCATTACAAAATATCGATGAGAAGGGAGGAAAAATAAAAGCAATAAAAGAAATCTTAAAAGTAAAGTTATACTTACGTTTCATGTTCTATTTCTCAGGAAATGGCATATCCTTGGTCGGGATTAAATCCGAGGTCTTCACTCGAACAAATCGGCCCAACCAGCCTCGGTCCCGATCCTCATTGATGCTCGAGAATAGGGCCTTACTGGCCCGATGTGCAAGATTGATTACTCCCCCTCGATATAATCGAGGGCTATACAAGCGCATAAGGTGGTCGATGGTAAAGGGACACCCCTCGAGTTTGATCACGAAGAATCGAAGAAGAATTACAATCCTCCAAAACGAAGGATGAATCTGCCCGAGATCACCTCATACCTTTTGTAAAAGGTTATGATAACTCGATCTAAAGGACCCAGCGTGAAAGGGTAAGTGTAAACATTTAAAAAAATCCTCCACGTGGGTGGTGATCGATTCCTCGGGGGCAGGGACCACTACAAGCTTATCGGCCCAGTTGCAGTCCTCCTTGACCTTCTCGAGGACATTGTTGGTTACCGAACATATGTACCTCGAGACCGGCTCGCACCATCCCGGTACCGAAGAGGTTTTCTTAACCTTGAAATCGGGTCCGGTTGGACACCCCGCAAGGACAAATTTCTTTAGAGGGGGTTCTGGTGTCGATTCTTCATTGACAGCAGGCGAAACGTTCTCAGATGGTCTCGAGGAAGAGGGGTTTTCTTTTTGAGGAACGAACTTTAAAGTCTTTGTCATTACTTGTAAATAGAGGAGAAAAGAAGGTGTTGATAAAAGAGGAGGTGTAATTAACAGATACCTTATGAAAGCTTTCAGAAAACCAGAATGGAAGAAGTTTTAAACTTAAGTTTTCAGAAAAACAAAAGATGAGAGTGATGAAGTTTTCTTAAAACACAAGAGCCCAATGTAAAAGTTCTAATGAATGGATGAAAGGGGTATTTATAGTTTTCTCAAACGGCGGTTCACATCCTGTAGTGGCCAACCGTTAACTGACATACATTTAATGTCTTAAAAACTGGACCGATTGGACATTTCAACTATTCTTGTCACTTACGTCATGAATTCGTCGTCATGATTTATCAGAGTGAGAATCGGAAGCTCATATCGTTTCTCATTATTTACTCTCCGAAAAACAAGGGGATTTGACGTCATGTTTTTGTCACTTACGTCATGATATATCAAAGTGAGAATCTGAGGCTCATGTCGTTCCTCGTCATCTACTCTCTGAAGAACGATGGGACTATCTGTATACGGGTAAAATCGAGCTCAATATTCGATCGAGCTTCCGAACTCCCTGATTAGGCCAGTGTCGAAATATCTGTGATCGGGTGAAGTCGAGCTCGAAGATCTATCTGACGTCTAACACCATCAACCAAGATCGACATATGGTGATTGTGATCGAACCCAAAGCATTGTCAAAGTTAGTCATCGAAACCATCAGATTTGCCCTCGAGTTTACTGAAGGCATAACCGGTCCTGTTTTTAATGGTCTCGAAGAAAGCTTTGCCAACTCATCCGACAGGGGTCCGTAATTCTCGCCATTAACCAATCATTATAGCAGAAATCACGGAACGAGTCAAATAGGGACCAACGATCAGCAAATTATGGACTTTTGCCTTTTATAGAACAATAAAATAATACCATAAAAGGTAGATCTCCCTTAATATATAAAGGGGATTTGACAATTCATTAGGGACATTATAGCGTACACTGATAAGTTTGGTATCTTTGTGTCAACAAAAGTGCATTCATTTCAAGGGTATCTCGCTTACCTAAGCTGAAATCATCCAATTCATGTGGTTTACGGTTAATTTATCATTATTTATTTCAATTACAATCTAATTTATCATTCTATATCAAGTTAATCCGTATATCCTTTAAACCACTAATAAATTCAACTGTTATCCGATTTTGAAGGTAAACAGTCTTATTCTATGTTTTGTAAGGTTGATTGATACCTTATTTGAATTACAGAAAAAAATGGAATCATCGTGAGAAATAGGATACGTTAAACTTAAATTTATTGACGTGCAGTGGAGATAGAGATCACCTAGTAAAATGCCACGTTTTTCTTCCATGTGTTAATCTGGGGCAGCTCTAAAGGCTTGGCCAGTGAGGCCATTGCCTTAGCCCTCAAAATTTGAATGCCCAAAATTTACTTGGGGGTCGTTTGGTTGGAAATAAGTTATCTCCGGATTAGTTATCTCACTTTCCCATAGGGATAAAAAAATACTACAATCCCGGAATAACTAATCATCGGATTAGTTATATCGCGATTTTATCCCAACCAAATATGGGATAAACTCATTTCAAATTTAATCCCAAGATTAATTATCCCTTATCCCTCGTACCAAACGAGCCCTTAATCTCTTATTATTTTGACTACTATATACCATAGAATTTATATAAATAATTATTATAAAGAGAAAAGTGTTATAATATATTTCTTTGTTATTTGATTGAGGTTATTTTATACCAATAAGTTCATATATTATGATAATTTTCTCACTCATTAATTAGTATATTTGCTTCACTTTTCAATTTTAATTTTATACTTTTTGTATAGGAATTCAGATATATATATATCAACAACATAATGAATTTCTTTTACAATCTTCTTTGAAACTGCATGAACGCAAAAATATTCCTGCACCGATTTTCTTTTAGTGTGATTCAGCATATTATATTAGGTTATCTGCAATTAATTTTAGATATTCACCAATAAATACTACTAATTAATAGAATGGACTACAATTATCGTTTAAATTGATCAGAATAAGTAAATATTTTTTACACTGTCAAACTCAAAACTTAAGTTATTACGTTATATACGTTTATTTTTTTTTTCTTGACAAGATGATAGCCAAATCAAAATTTTCACTTTGTGTTCTGGACCTCAACATCTACATCTGATAATTCACCACTTTACTCTTTGTGCTCCCCCCCCCCCCTTTTTTTTTTTTGGAAATTCACTATTTTTTTGTCTTAAATGATTAATTTTATTGTTTAGAAAGCAAATTTGTTGTTAGTGTAAAAATTTATAAAGTAAATTTAAGGGTCTCTCAATATGATTTCGCCTTAGGCCGCAAGATCTGTTGAGCCGCCCCTGGTGTTAATATTGCAATTACCACGATACAAATTTTTTACACACCATGATAAACGTTTTTTAAGTGTTTAATATCAACATTCTGAACAAAATAATTGAGCGTATAACAATAGAAATATCTGCGTCAACTTTATAGGGCACAAACACAATGTTTAATTGTCAACTTTGTGCACCCACAGCCACAGGTGTGAGTATAGATTTGCCCCATTTTATTATGTCAATTGTTATGACCAAGGGCATAATTAAATAACAAAGAGTATCACATATTTAATATTCCTGTTGCCTAAGAAAAGAAACAACTTTAATATAATATTGTTAAGGAGAAGTATTGGATTAATCACCAATCTCACGAAACTACAGAGAAAATGAAATTAAGACATATCTGCATGATTCGCTAAATTATGTCAAATAGTTAAAATATTCTGAATTTCTGATTATATGCAAGAATGGGTGATGATAAATTTGCTGCGGAATATGCAATATAAAAATATATTGGATGCTCCAGTGGAGGCTCGAAATAGAAATGAGCAAATAACTATGAAAAATAGTAGGTACCTGGTGTTATTTTTGAAGTGCGTAAAAATAAATATTTGAATAATAGATTCTGACAAATTAATTTGACCCTTTTGCCTATAATCATTTATTATGTTCATTCATTTCTTTTGATTAAAAGGATAATTTTAGTATTTAATAATATGCTTCAATTTCGTTTAACTCACTTTTGTCTTACATTGCGTAAAAGGTTAAAGTAACGAGATGGAAGGAATACAATTTTAAATGTTGAAAGCGAACAGAAAACCTAACCTTGAAAAATTATAATAACTTTACAATGCTATTAGTAACACCGATAATTGTATGGGTAGATAGACTAAAACAAATTCGTACACAGTTGGCAACATCTATACCTATCTTTTCTAGTAGGAGTATGAATTTTTTGAAAGGTCCGGGGATGGGAGGAGAAGAATTGTTGTGCTGAATTTAATCATGGCAATAACAGAATTCACATTGAATTAATTAAATTTTATCCACTATAATAGTAATTACTTACACTTACTCATGTTTATTTCAATCCATATTAACTTAAGTGATCGAAGTTTATATGTAAATAAATGTGTTTATGCATCTATTAGTTCGGTGTAATTACCGAATAAGGCAAATTTTCACCAATTTTTTTCACCTTGAATATCATGTATTCCAGAGATGGTGTTAGAATTTGAAATTTATGGGTTCGGAATTCTAAATTTTTTAAGTTACTGGATTTTTAATTAATAATTTATACATATTTAATGAATTTTTAAGACAAATACATCTATTGTACGTTTGTACCAAAGCTATTGGGTTCGGCCGAACCCCTATGTTTTAATCTCCCTCCTGATTTATTCATCCTCAAGAGTTTAACTTATATATAACGATAACATAAAAAATTATATTATAGGATCACCTTAAATATAATTATATACTATATGCATAGAAAATGAAATTAGTAAACAAAAGGATTAATAAACTATCTAGTCTTGTCATCCCCAAACTCTACGCTGTTCACCCAAAGCAAAAGCCAAAACTTGATTCCGGTCTTATTCCAATGTATATACGTACGTCGGGGCAAGAGATAGCGACGTGCTCCCCACAATCTCACCTGCCCACGCGCAAACAGACCCCACGATTTTGGACTATTTGGAATTTGGATGGTGACTTCAAAAAAAAACCCTAATTTCTATACTCTCCTTTTAACACACACACTACACACAAAAGTTAGACATATAAATTATGTTTTGAGAAGGAACTAGTATTTGAACCTTATTAGGTTCAGGATTATAATACTTTTAAATTATTTAGTTTTAAATTAATAATTTGTATATATTTATTAAATTTTTTAATATAAATATATGGTTTGAACAAAAACTATTGAGTTCGGCTGAACACTAATAGTGTGGCTCCGCCCCTAGTGTATACTCCTATTTTCTTTCTATAAACTACGCACAGAAAAGAAGAACAAAACCCTCAAACTCAGCTATCTAAAATCAATTCTTCCTCACCTCCTTTCATGATCCTCTCTTCACCTTTTGCAATAGTTAAATATAAAGTTAGACATATAATTATATAAACTCTCTCCTCTATAGGTTTTTTTTCAATCTCTATGTGCTTTATTCTATTTTTTTCCCTTTGGGTTTGATTCTTTCCAGGGTTGCTGTTCCTCTTTTGCATTTGTTCCTTATTTCCCCCTCCACCTAATTAAGCTCATTTTTTTCTCTTTAATTTACTTTTCTCTTCTTGTTTTTGTTTGTTCTTTCAATTCCTTTACTTGATTCCATGAACTACTTCTGCATCTAATTCTCTTCCCTTCTTCTAGACTATCTACACCTTTTTTAAAAAAAAGTTTCCATCTTACCCTAATTCTACCTTCACTCTACAAAAGTTAATTATATCTTCAAGAAAGTCTAATCATTTAAGGGTTCAACTGATCAACAAAGTAAGAATTGGTCTTGTGTTCATTTCAGCTAAATTTTTAGTTGATTTTGTGGAATTTGCAAGTCTGGCTAATAGGTGGTGGGGTGGACAGGTGGGCTTGCCTGGCCTTGAGCCAGGATCTTGCTCACCTATGCTACTAACAAAACAACTTTCAATAAATGAAAGTAGAAGCAGTGGTGAAAATCAAGAAGACAACGATCTCGAAAATGGCGATCATGAACCTAAAGAAGGTGCTGTTGAAGTTGGCAATCGAAGACCTAGAGGTCGTCCTCCAGGATCAAAGAACAAACCCAAACCACCAATTTTTGTAACCCGCGATAGCCCTAATTCCCTCCGTAGCCACGTTATGGAGGTGGCTGGGGGCACAGATGTGGCCGATAGCATTGCCCAATTCGCGAGGAGGCGCCAACGTGGTGTTTGTGTACTTAGTGGGAATGGTTCGGTTGCAAATGTAACCCTAAGGCAGTCATCAGCTCCAGGTGCTGTTGTTCTTCAAGGAAGATTCGAGATTTTGTCGTTGACCGGAGCTTTTTTGCCCGGTCCAGCCCCTCCGGGCTCGACCGGGCTAACAGTGTACTTGGCCGGTGGCCAAGGACAGGTGGTTGGTGGTAGTGTTGTTGGACCATTAGTAGCTGCTGGACCGGTGATGATAATAGCAGCCACTTTTTCTAATGCAACATATGAAAAGTTGCCACTAGAAGAAGAGGAGGACGGTGGAGGGGACGGATCCGGCCAGTCTCAAGTACCGGCCGGAAATTCGCCTCCGGCCTTAGGTTCAAGTGGTGAAAGGCAGCCACAACAACAGCATGAATTGCCTGATCCAACATCACTGCCTATTTATAATTTTACACCAAATTTATTACCAAATGGTGGACAATTGAATCATGATGCATATGCTAATTGGGCAACTCCTCGACCACCTTATTGAGAAAAAAATACAAAAAAATGGAAATTGCGGAATAAAAAGAAAGATAGGAAGAGATCACTACAAGGTAATTTTCTATCTGAGTTTGATTTTACACAAAGGAGTTTAATGTTTATAGGAAAATGTTTCGGAAGAAGTATATATAGTTAGGATGGACAAACTATATATATAATTCTTCTAAGTAAATAAACATTTTCTCTAGCAGCTTCCATTATGATTGAAATAAAATATGCTTTCCTTTTTCTCCAATAATTAAATCTATCTTTTTTTAGTGTTTACTAGAAGAATTATAGGAGGATGTGTTAATAATGTTTTTGTTGTTTTTCTTTTTGTGCTTCAATTTCTTGACTAGAAAACGATGAATGCAATCATGTGTTTTTATTAAATATATTCAATGTTAAATTCCCTTGCACTTTGATTTCTTTTCCCTTCATCAGGATATTATAATAGTTGTCCAAGCACTAAAGAAAGAACAATCAATGTGACAGAGATTAAACTATTTAATAATATAATGTACGTTGAATGATAACTAAATAAAACAGTTCAATAATTACTTTGTGTTATATATATTCATTATATTCCCTTCCCAACAAATATTACAGAATGGAAGAGTTGACAAAGGGTTCTGGGAATCCCACTTGCAAAAAACACAAAGTGAAATGACTGTGCACTTAATTAATAGAAGAGACAAATGCAATATTGTTGAAGACAAAACTGTTATAGATTAAAGTTTAACTGTAAATTTTCAACTAGGATTACCTTCAAAGGTGTTAATTATATTTTTATAAGAATCATACTATTATATGTTACATTGGAGATATGTCCAAATTTGTCCTTATACTATGTGAAAATTGTTCAAAATTTACCTCCGTCTATGTACAATATAGGGACATATATAGCCCAAATTAGTAACGGCAAGGATAAATTTGATCTCAGCTATTAACGGGGATAATTTGAACCATTTCTCATAGTATAGGGACAAATTTGAACCTTTTCCATTATATGTTTAATGAGTGACCTAATATATGCAAACCAAGAATAATGCTTTTTTTGTACCCATGAAGTAATGGCCAGATCTACTACTACCTCGTCCATTTGGTATAAAAATCAGATGATGTTATAACAATGAACATATGAAGGGGACTAGGAAATATGGTCCCAAGAATCTCGATAGGGAGGAATAGAGTTCTATACATTCAAAATGTTTTTTTTTTAATTGAAATTTGATGGTCATCCTTGCTTTACTTAGTTTCTTGAAACTAATGGTGTTTGTTTAAAAGCTATATCATCATAATCAATCATATAATGGAAGCTTTCACATAATAAAGCTTTGTTATAGTGTGTGTGTGTGTATATATATATATATATATATATATATATATATATATATATATATATATATATATATATATATATATATATATATATATATGAGAGAGAGAGAGAGAGAGAGAGAGAGAGAGAGAGAGAGAGAGAGAGAGAGACTAAGTATAAATATGGAAATAGTCATCTCTCATTAGTGGAGCAAATCCTCTGTTAGAGATTGGAATAACCTCCAGAAGTTTGATTTCTATTGTAAGAATTTGATAGTTTTAGTTCTCTTCTTGTTTTTCGCATTGGAGATTTCTGGGGAACTAATAATTAACTATATATATGAGCGCAAGAGATGGAGGAAATATTAAAAGTTAACCTAAATAGGAAATATCTATTATTCTAACTTTGGTTAAGATAGTTTGACTTTAGTTAATTAAATTTAAACCATAAAATGAGATACGTGTCACACATCCAACTAACAACTTAAGTAATTGGAGATAATAGGAAATGAAGAGGAGCCGAATCTTATAGTTTAACATAGTTTAGCATTTTATAGCAAAGTAAATACCATGTCTATCAAATTAATAATTAATAATTATTTTATAAGTAATCTGATTATATATATTATGCATGGAACTTTATAAATTCATGTCAAGAAATTGGATGGACAAACACACATCAAATGATAATCCTAGCTTTGTCTAGCTAAAATATTTAGACAAACTTAAACTATTATTAACTAAATGTTTCGATAATCACGTTATATTAATTAAAACTTATTGCATACCACGTGATTTTGCTTCTTCTTCATTAAACGGGAAGTAAAAGAAGATGAATCCCATCTAGACTACAAGCGTTTTCTTTTAGCAGTAAAAACCTGTAGATGTGGAGCTAGAGGGGCAGAAGGGGACTGAAATTCATTTCGCCAGAAATTATATTGTATAGGTAAAATTAACTTTTTTATGTATTTATCTTAGATGATGATACTCCTTAATAAAAAATTTCCCTCAGTCAGAGTGAACATGGTTTAGATTTAAAAACAAAACCATTTAACTTTGATAGAAAATTAGTACTTAATCTAGCTATTGTACACTTTTAGTTAAACGATTTCACGAACTGTAAAAATGAGAAAATGGTGTTTCTAAAAGTATTCACAATTCAAATACTCCTATCTCGCAAGGCGAATGTAAGTACAGGAATATGCAATGGAAAATGTCATAAAAATGAGTGTGATATCGTGTGCCCATGTGGTAATAATTATCGTACACAGTGAGTGTGTATAAGGTTTCCGACCAAGATAGTTGCTAAAAATATTTAATTTGCTTCAACTGTTAATCAATTTGTGCCTTTTCCAATATATATATATTGACGAGCGAAAAACGGTGTATAAAATAAAGGTTCGCTAGTCAAAGATAGTATAATTATTAAATCGTCTTCACAGGAATTTGTTTAAATAATATTCAAATAAATCTTCAACTTAACACTATTCAAGAAAATAAACCTTTAATTTTGAATTATTAACGAACTAAGAGTAATGCTAAGATTATTGGTTACGAACCAAAAAAATGAAAATTAGGTAACTAAGTAGCAACAATTGAATATCAATGAGAGAAATAAGGGCATTGACAAGATATGTGCTCAACTTTATTCGGGTATATAACTCTATGCTAAGTTCACTCTTAAGTTTGATTGACTCTTCCGATTTCAACACATGATTAGATTATCTTAAGGAGTTAAATTATTCTTCCGAATAAAAGAGAGTTCTGTTAGACAATCTAATGACAAGTGCTATGAACATATGCAAGAATACATTGAATGGATGGTCTTACGAAGCACGCCTCTTGACTATTCCTCTAACTTGGGATTGATAACTGCTCTTTCGATTACCTATTAAGTTCGATTGACTCTTTCGATTTCAACACATGATTAGATTATCTTAAGGAGTTAAATTATTCTTCCGAATAAAAGAGAGTTCCGTTAAACAACCTAATGACAAGTGCTATGAACATATGCACGAATACATTGAATGAATGGTCTTACGAAGCATGCCTCTTGACTATTCCTTTAAATTGGGTCAATTGATAACTCTACAAGCTCTTTCGATTACTCCGTGAAATTAACCCAAAATAAGATAACACATTGATAATTGTAGCAACACTTCTCTTCTGATTAAGGTAAAACCACAAATAGCCTTGCAATTCAATTAGAAACATGTTCAATGAATTCAAGCAATTAACAAAAATTAAATCCTCGAATAATAGTCAAGTCATAATATCTATCAATAACCCTAGGAAGGACTACTCCATAGTAGAAAAATTGTTCATCACAAGAGTATTAAGAGAACAAGAAAATATTACAACCCACAAATTCAAACAAACTTTCGTATTGAATGATTCAGATAAAATATTCAAAGTTTCCACTATTTTCTTGCCTTCTTCTCTCCAAAAGTTGCTCCAAAAATCCAAGATCCTTGGTTTGGGGCGAGTTTAGGCTTTATATAGGTCAAGAAGGATACCCAAAAAATACAAAAATAGATTTGTATTAAGTTTCTCATAGGCGAATGTATGCTTCCGCACACCTGGAAGCTTGGGCGCACATCTATGACAATGTCTAGTAAAAATACCTTAACTTTGTGTAGGAGAGTGGAAACGACGAGCCATTTGAAATGAAAACTAGACTCAAAGATCTACATTTCTCCATAAGAATAATAATAAAATTCCGTGTAGATTAGGAGATATCATCTGTTGAAGTTGGATCATGTGTTTCGAGAGAGAAATTTTAGCTCCAACCTCTAAATCCTACTATCTATTGCTTGAATTTTCATTCTTTATCACTATATTGCATTTTCTTGGACCTTTTCACATTTTTCTTCTCACGTCCACATTAGAACTTGGATGCACATCAACAAAATACAAATGTGAGTTTTCTAATAAAATTATCATCAAATTACTCTCAAAAAATCTAATAACCACCCGAAATATAATAAAATAAAATCCTCAATATTAAGATCATATATATATTGCCAACATATGTTAGTAGTTAGTGTTGGATGTGCGAATAAAGTCTCGTATTAGTAGCTGAAAATAATATTGGGAGCCTCATTAAATTCTTGTATTATGTTTTCTCTATTTGCTTTATATGTAATTGTGTGTTAGTTTACCACGATCTTTCGCGATAGTTATTATTGTCTAGTACGGATTTTCTAGCAGTAAACCTAAAATTCACTTAGTATGCTTTTACCTAACGAAACGACAGTGTTTCTATTTCTTTCATTTAAGCACCTTTTTGGTGGTTTGCTCTGATGGTAAGCACCCTCCACTTCCAACCAAGAGGTTGTGAGTTCGAGTCACCCCAAGAGCAAGGTGGAGAGTTCTTGGAGGGAAGGATGCAGAGGGTCATTTGGAAACAGCCTCTCTACCCCAGGGTAAGGGTAAGGTCTGCGTACACACTACCCTCCACAGACCCCACTAGTAGAATTATACTGGGTTGTTATTGTTGTTGTATTGTTGTTGGTTATAGTTTCGATAACTAAATTTATATTGTCTATAAATACTTATCACCATATCTAAAATCATTCAAAAGTTATACTAACACTCCTATTCCCGTTTCCAATTTATGTGAACTTGTTTGATTGAACATGGAATTTAAGAAAAATTAAAGATTTTTGGAATTTGTGATCCTAAACAAGTCAAAAAGGGGTCCATAGTATTTGTGTGGTTATAAAAGCTTCTCATTAAGGGTAGAATTGTAAGTTTAAACTAAATTATTTTTCCAAATTTAGAAATATATAATTTTTTTTTGAACAGACAAAAACGAAATAGGTTAAGTTAAAAGTTAATTTTTACCAGGGAGATGGGCAAACATGGTGGTCCCTCTTCACATGAATTCACGTGTCAAGGGTAATTAATCTTAATTAAATATAATTAGCAACTTGGACACAACATTCCAACGCTAAAGTCTCCATTTATATTAGTGGGACCCTATTAGGTTCAATAATTTCAACCACTCCACCCTCCTGATCTCTCTACTAAAACAGTGAATTAATTCATGACAAAAGGGGCCAATAGAACAAATTGGTTCTTAAAGTAGGAGGGTTAGAATTTTGACGAAATAGATTTAAAATATAAAAAAATAAGCACATAAAAGAAAAAAAGATTCAGCATCTACTATACATAAATATACATTATACAAACAAATAATTTGACCTTATATATAAATGTTGTAATTCTCATATGAAGGAGATTCGAATAAACGCAGTGTTCCCCCTAGTTTCGCCCCTGGTTTATTCCCTTTGTTCCCATTTGCATAATAGAAATTTTTCCCCTAAATTCTTTTAGTTTTAGCTACGACTCTACTTACACAAGAATATAATCGATTTCAAATTCAGATAAAGAAAGAGTGTTATAATAGTACAAAGAATTAGAAAAAAAAATAATATTGAATTCTCAAAATATTAAAAAGAATAAATTGTGAATTCAACTAGTTGGAGATTGAGGTGAGAGGTGACTAGTTGATCGATTGGTTGAATGACTTTAAGTTTTGGCCATCTTTACCACCCCTTAAAAGCCAAAAACAAAAAACAATTATATTAGTCTGAATGGGAATCGACTATTCTCTCATTAATGAAATGAAGACCACCCATTAAACCCCTCAAACAAATATTATTTATTGTGTGCACCAAATTTCATTTGTATTAGTGGTTGGGGGCATAAGCATTATTGAATTCTTGGCTTTTATATGCTCTTTCAAAATGAAAGGACCTTTATCTTGTCGTGGAGTACACGTCATCTATTTGGGTCCAAATGTTTAACTTTAACCCAATATTCGTTGTGCTTTTCGGCGACACATTTAGTCATTTCTTGTCATTATAAAAACAAAAAAGAAAAAAAAGAGACATTTCCTGTTAAGATAGTGGTCTCTCCAGGTAACCGATGTGGTTGAGGAGGAGATCCATCAAAGAGGAGGTCGTAAGTTTAAAATTTTCTATATGATTTCTCGACTGAGTTTGTCGTACGAGGCTTGTCTAATATGATTTATTTCTCCAATATAGTTTGTGAGTTATTGCTGGAGCGAGATTTATCTAGAGCACAATCGAATACTAAGTCTTGCTGAGTACACTATTTAGTGTCTAATGGAATGTAAAATCGAATTACGTGAATAGTCTTACTTAAGAGTTTTAATTATGTAAAAAGCGTTATTTTTATATCATTCTGTAACAATTTTCAAAAGTGGTCCCTCTAATAATTATATCAATTGATAACATGAAATATTATTAATTTGTAACAATAATTGGACATTTTAACCTTAGTATTTTCTATACTAATGTGTTTATAGGAAAAGTCTCAATTATTCTTTAGATGAAATACGTAGAGATATCTACTTGTATGTATTTTACAAATGATTTTTTTCACGTTGTTCAATTAAAATGAACGAAGTTATTCGATCAAAAGAGGATCTTAATGAGTTCAAAGCAAATAGCCAAATAAATATATATTGCAATTGTAAAAGTCAAATTCATGTCGATCATTTACAAAATATATATGGTTTATAACCAAATAATTACCTAAAAATCCTTTGAAAATTTTCAAGTACAAACAATTTGGAGCTCGTGAAGAAAAGCTAAAAAAACAAACGGAAAATGGATTTTTTTTTATTTTTTTTAGCCAACACCATAAACTATTTATATTTTATGGCCAAAAAAATATATAATTTTTTTTTTATTTTAAAAATAACTATACAATGTTATTTTGAAAAAGAAAAAAAAAGAGAGAGACAAACGGGAAATTATTAGTGGGCATTTGATTTGATTTGCCTAATAAAACAAGAAACAAAAAACTATACACTTCCAACTATGTGGGACCAATACATCGCTGTCACTCTTTTTGTGGAGATACGCATTGACCGAGCTATCCGTTCTGATGATGCCACGTGCTAGATGTAAAGCACGATGGGGGTTTAAACGCGTCAGTGCGTGAACTTGTGTCTAAAGTATAACTGGGAAAATGTTTGTATCCTGCAAATCAAATTTAATTTAAATAATAATGTAACACAATTTATAACTAGTAACTAGAATAAAGTGTTAAAATTTAATTAAAACACATCTTAGTGTCACGTTTTTTGTGGCTTGATACAAAACAACTATTACAGTATTTACATCAAACTAACTAATAAGTAACCAACAAAAATAATAATATATTATAATTAGTCATAGTAGTGCAAGAGATTTTTAGTTTGATACAAACATCATGTATGAGTAAATGTGTATTCTATACGTATCAGTTAGTGTCTCATTTTGACGTTTTGTGTTCGATGAACGTGATTAACACATTTCGACATTGTCTTGTAGAAGAAGATTGCATATTTTACAATTAAAAAGAGAAATTGTTGAGATTAAAGTAATTAATATCACATCATTTTATTTTATATATAATATTTGACTTGACACGTGTATTGGTGAAAAAAGGCATGACACGTGGACTACTATCAAGGTGATAAATGGCAATTTCAACCAAGCAAATTAAAGAATTCAAGAAGGCGTAGGAGAAACACCCCCGATGCTTCTTTAGAGAAGGTACAGGTCCTGACAGCTGGAAAAGAAGAAATAGAGACGGAATAGATAAAGACCATAAAGAGGGAAATATACATGAATCTGTTATAAATAGGAAGAAAAATCGACATTGAACGTGGTTACGAGGAATCTTCAGTCATTAATGTTGTCGTTACAATTATATATGGTAACTAGTGGTGTCAATGGTTCGGTTCGGCCGGTTATTTTATAAAATTTGTACCATACCAATTTTTCGGTTATTCTATTATGTATAACCAAAATCAGACTTTTCGAAACCATCCCAATCATGTCGGTTTCTCTTCGGTATCGGTACTGTTCGGTTAATTTTTAGTATTTTTAAAAATATCATGTAAAAATCACTAGTAAAAGTAGAATGTTATAACATACATATTTTTATAGGATTTAACAAAACTCTCTAGACAATTTTACTGTTTAAATGGTGATGAATTAAGAAAACATGAAAGATGACCAGAGTATAAATCCATCAACTACTCTACAAGAGTGTAATAAAAACTAAGCAAAGACAAAGAAAAGATAAATCACACGAGTAGAAAAATATTAGCTAAGCTGAGAGTCATGAATAAAGGTTATAGAATATTAAATATTCAAAAAGATAAATCTAAATTACACGAAAGGAAACATATTCAATACATTATAGTTTTCTACTCGTAACCAGAATACTTTGTGTCTTGCTAATGAATATTTTAGAAATACTTTAGTTTCAGTAAGAGTAGCATGTTAGGTTTGAGAATTAGAATTTTGATTTTAATTACTTGTTGGCTTGTAACAATTTTCATAATTTCTAGGCCCAAGAAAAAAATTAATTATTATTTTAAAACTTAACATATATATTTTTCACATGTAAATTTATTCGGTATGGTTCGATATTTTTTCGGTTTATTTTCATAAAATAAAAAATCTACCCTAATTATCGGTACAATTGTAGATTTATATAAAAACATACAGTTTTATTAATAGAAACCTAAAAGTCGGTTCGATACGGTATGGTTCGGTCAGTTTAGTCGGTTTTCAAATATCCGTTGACACCCCTAATGCTAACGGGTAATCAATACAATTAATGCCATTAACAAGTTAGAATTAAGTAAGGGAACTATTATAACTATGTACCCTTATATTAAGACCCGGTCCTCATTTGTAATGGTATCTGAATTTATATCAGTATATGCAATTATTATTTTACTTTATTAAAAAGGTTAAAACCATAGTTCTGGGAAAGATTACCGATCTATTTTGAGTTTTCTTCGATCATTTCTATTATTTTCTTTATTCTTCATATTACCAAGAAAGTAAAATAATTTTGGTTATCAGTAATCTGATTTCTTCTTGATATTAATTTTGACCGAAAAATTTATTTTTGGGTTAAATAACACGATTTCTTTTAAATAACAAACGTACTGAAAGTTTTCTTAGAATTGCGGCCTTTGTAATAACCAATTAATTGAACTTATATAAAAATTTTGCACTATTTAATATATAACTTAAATTCTTAAAATTTTTCCTACTCTTTCCTCTAACTCGACCTCTCACTTCCTCTCCCAAAAGAAAAGAAAAAACTCTTGAGTAAGAGTCAAGATAGTAGATTATCATTTCTCAAGTTGTGCTCCGCTTCCTATATTTGTACTAATGACTGGTTGTTAATTATATCTCCTTTTGTTAAAAAAAAAAAAAACTAGATCATAGTTTTGATATCTCATACTAGTAGCCAATTACTATCCTTGTAAATTCAATATCTACATCAATTAGGTGAAAAATCATGTTCTTATATCGAACTATATAAAATAAAATATAACCCATGCATTGCACGAAAAATATTTTTCTCTAACATATACTAGATATTCATGTCTATTAAGAGGTCGATAATACAAAACATATGATATTTTTTTAGAGTTATCTAATTTTCTTTATTGAAATTGTAACTCGTTATTTTATAGTCGAAAATTAGAAGGGAAGTTTAAATTGAGTACATCTTTAGGAGTTTGAATATCAGTTTTGGGATGACTTGTGGAGTTTTGAGGTAGTTTGAATTAGAGATTCAAAGAAGAAGACGAACATGAAAAAACAAATATGTGTATCATACAATGTATCATTTGTATATCACATGTATCATATAGTATGAAATGTGTATCACGTGTATATCCATGTATACCTGTGTGTGAGATACATGCATGATACTGTGTGTGATACATGTGTCGCAGAGAAGAAATTTTGAACTCGATTTTAACTACGAATTTTGATACCAAATCAGTCTGAAACACCTCCAATCTTCCTCAAAGTTTGTATATTGACTCATCTATATGTTTTCAATGAATTTCAACCATACCCATTGAAAAATATCCTTTTTTGCTTAGATTTTTAGAATCTTGTATATATATTTTTTGTATTTCATCACCTTATTTGCTACCTTATCCATGAAATTTTCTTTCCGTCTTGTATCTATGGAATTTCCTTTCCGTCTTGTATTTAATGTTGATGATCACGCTTAAAAATATGAAAATAGATCTTTACGTGTGATTCTTGTAGAGAAAGAACTTTATTTATTTGGATTTTCAATTGTTACATGTGATTGACTAATTTTAATAAGTATATGATTAATGGCCAGAAGTCGGTAAGTTGCAACTTATTCGGGACATTTAGGTAAGATTTCCAAAAATCAATGACTCCGATCCGACCTTGACGGACTTGAAAATCATAGCAAACCAGCTCTCACCTAGGATAGACCTAACTAATTATTTTCCACAAACAACTGCCACCAAAAATAGAATCTAAAGGAAACTTATATTGATAAAAACTTATTCATCCCAGATGTTTACATAAAAAAAAACTATATATGTACAATCAAAAACATTTTTAATTTAGTATATATAGTTTTACCAAATTCTTACCTACTGTTGCAAAAAAGAGTTGTGGATGCGATGATATGTTACACTCACTAAATTGGATTCTTGATTAATTCTTTGAAAACAGTAGGTATAAATCATAAAAGGAATTTGGTCAAGTAAGTTACCGGCAATTTTTTCTCCTTTGTACTTTGTGGTTTCGAAGTAGGAAGATATGAGTTTGACTTATATGATTTGTTTCAAATCTCATGATGTTCATTTTGTTTATGAAAGAGAGAGGTATGTTATTGTTTCTATAAAATCCCTGGAGAAAATTTTCCTTCAATTAGTTTGCTATCTTTTTTATTATTTGGTCAAAAAATGCATTAGACAGTATTTAATGACCTAGATAGTGGCATTTGGAGATGAATTATCATTGTGGTTTGTTAACGGGCAGAGAAATCCAAAATTTAAAGTCGATAAGTTTTGAGTTGGTTGTGATCTACAATACATATACATGCTATAGCGGCAAGGGTTTGGAAGTTTATTGTTGTTGCTTTCCCAAAAGTTTGCATAAATAAGCATTCTTCGCCATATATCATCAAAAATGTTGGAGAAGGACATCTTCACTATTGGAAAGAATGTTTAATATATTGAAGAAAATAATTTGTTTGATCTTTCATTGCTATAGTGAGGCGTGAGCTGCAGATAGTAATGCACGTTTAACTGCAGAGAGGCAATTTTCGCAAAAAATTAAACTACATTAAATTGCATGGTTAAATGATAAATTAAGATAGAAATATGTATAAATAAATTATGATTTGGTGATTATAATGTATGTGAAGACGCTTTTATTGAATTGGTATATACATTAGTTGTGGATAAGTCTTTTCTGACATTTTCTCGTTAATACACAAGGGGTTGCAAGATTAGAAGTAACAAAAGTGTTATCTTAGTCATAGTTTTGATGGCGCAAATAGCCAGCAATATTCATAACTGTTACGCCCCGAAATTTTCCACCGACGGGACCGTGATGGCGCTTAACATTTCACTTGTCAGACAAGCCAATATTAGAGAATCATTAAACCAATTTCTTATTTTCATTCAGTAAATAACAATAATTATCTAAAATAAAATATAATAAGTGCGGAATATCAAAAAACTGTATTAATTACTACCACCCGGATCTGGAGTCACAATTCACGAGCATTTTAGAATTTGCTACAAGTAATAGTCAAAAAGAAATACAACTGTCTGAATGAAAGAAACAGTAGAACAAAAAAGGTAGACGGGGACTTCAAGGTGTGTGAACGCCGACAGATCTACCTTGAGTCTCCGGATACCGGACCAATAGCAAAATCTCGATCAACCCGAGCCGGTATCAAAATCTGCACAGAAAGTGCAGAGTGCAGTATCAGTACAACCGACCCCATGTACTGGTAAGTGTCGAGCCTAACCTCGACGAAGTAGTGACGAGGCTAAGGCAAGGCACCTACAAATTAACCTGTACAATTTAATAGTGTATATGCAAATAACAGAAATGAAGAACTAAACAGAAAATATCGGGAGGGGGACATACTGAGGGAAATACAAGATAAAGAACTACAACAAAATGATCACCAGAGCAGTCAATATACCATGAATCAACAGGAATAGTGAATACAGTAAGGAAAAATGCACGGCATCACCCTTCGTACTTTTACTCTCAATCTCACCATAAAATGAATAGAAACGGCACGACATCATCCTTCGTGCATTAACTCTCATATCATGGCACGACATCACCCTTCGTGCATTAACACTCACAATATGACACGGCATCACCCTTCGTGCATTAACACTCACAATATGACACGGCATCACCCTTCGTGCATTAACACTCACAATATGGCACGACATCACCCTTCGTGCATTAATACTCACAATATGGCACGACATCACCCTTCGTGCATTAACACTCCCCCTTTCCATAATGCAGTGCATAAATTTCCCTTACCATAATGCAACACATAAATAACAACATGGAGATAGAATAACAAGTACAAACCTTACTTCAACATTTGGTTCCATAATATCAATCTCAACTTTGAAATAAACACTCAATTATCACCAGAAAATTCGTAAACATGATAAGAACGATAAATTGAATAACAATAGTATAACACATAACAATTTGGCATAGGAATGAGACAATATAATAAAAATAGAGAAACATGAAAAACAGGTAAATTGGCGGTGCATAAGTACTCGTCACCTCACATATACGCCGCTCACATGAATTTCACTTAGCAAGTAATCTAAGGTTCCTAATTCCCTCAAGTCAGGGTTAGACACAACACTTACCTCACTCCGAAGGCCACTTAATTCTCAATCATATCTTTTCCTTTGGAATTCACCTCCAAACCACTCGTATCTATTCAAAGATGACTCAATAATATCAAATATTGCTAAAGGAATCAATTATATTGCATAAATTTCCCAAAATTTCCTCCAAAAGGTAAAAAAAATTGACCCCGGGCCTGCTTGGTCAAAACCCGTGGTTCGGACCAAAATCCTTTTACTCATTCACCCCGAGCCCGAATATGTAATTAGTTTTGGAATTCGACCTCAAATTGGGGTCTAAATCCTTAAATTTTCGAAATCCCTAGTTTCTACCCTAACCCCTAATTCTACCATGAAACTCTAGATTTTAGGTTGATAATTCAAGAAATGTAATGGGCAATTGAAAGAAAATGGTTTAGAATCACTTACCAACACTTAGGGGAAGAAAATGACTCTTGAAAATCGTCTCTACCCGTTTGGTTCTTGGAAATGTTGAAGAAATGGCTTAAACCCGTGTTTGAAGTCTGTTTTAAGTCACTGGACAGGCTTTCATCGCATTCGCGAGAGGCCTGTTGCGAACGTGATGCACAACGGCCTAAGGCCTTTGCGTTCGTGAGTCTTTCCACGCATTTGCGTAAGGCAGCTCCCCCCATGCCTTCGCGTTCGCGACCTTGTGGGCGTGTTCGCGTAGAAGAACATGACCCCCTCCCCCAGGTCCCTTAAACTATCGCATTCGCGAAGGGTACCACCCCCAACGCTTCGCGTTCACGACCAGTCCTTCGCGTTCGCGAAGAAGAAATTTTCCCTGCCCCCATTTTACCTTTCGCGTTCGCGACACTACCTACGCGAACGCGAAGAAGGGCACACCAGAACATCTGCTGCAACAAACATCTTAGATTTTCTAAGTGCAAATCACTCTGTAGCCTATCCGAAACTCACCTGAGCTCTCGAGGCTCCAAACCAAACATGCACACAAGTCTAAAAATATCATACGGACCTGATCGCGCGATCAAATCGCCAAAATAACACCTAGAACTCCAAATTTAGCACCAAATCGAATGAATTTCTCAAGAACACTTTAAAATTACTATTTTCTCAACCGAGAGTCCGAATCACGTCAAATCAACTCCATTATACACCAAATTTCTCAGACAGGTCTTAAATATCATAACAAATCTATACCGAGCTCCAGAACTAAAATACGGACCCGATACTAACAATGCCAAATATCAATCAATTCTTAAAAATAATTAATTTTCAAACTTTTAATTTTTATCAAAAATGCATAACTTGAGCTAGGGACCTCTGAATTTGATTTCCGGCATATGCCCAGGTCTCATAATTCGATACGGACCCACCGGGACCGTCAAAATACGGATCCGGACCCGTTTACAAACAATGTTGACCGAAGTCAACTAAAATCAACTTTTAAGGCAAAAATTCTTATTTTCATTAGTTTTCAACGTAAAAGCTTTCTGGAAACCTGCCCGGACTGCGCACACAAATCGAGGAGGGTAAAAATGAGATTTTTAAGGCTTAAGAGCACAGATTCGGGTTCTAAAGCATAAGATGATCTTTTGGGTCATCACATTCTCCACCTCTAAAATAACCATTCGTCCTCGAACGGACATAGAAAAGTACCTGGGATGGTGAAAAGGTGGGGATATCTACTCCGCATATCGGACTCGGACTCCCAAGTAGCTGCCTCAATAGGCTGACCTCTCCACTGCACTCGAACTGAAGGGTAACTCTTTGATCTCAACTGACGAACTTGCCAGGCTAGAATTGCCACCGGCTCCTCCTCATACGTCAAATCCTTGTCCAACTGGACAAAGCTGAAATCTAACATGTGGGACGGGTCACCATGATATTTCCGTAGCATAAACACATGGAATACCGGATGAACTGAGGATAACCCTGGAGATAACGTAAGTCTATAAGCTACATCCCCCACTCTCCCGAGGATCTCAAATGCCCCGATATACCTAGGGCTCAACTTGCCCCTCTTCCCAAATCTCATAACCCCATTAATGAGCGATACCCGAAGCAATATTCTTTCTCCAACCATGAATGCAATATCGCGAACTTTACGGTCGACATAACTCTTTTTTCTGGACTGAGCTGTACGAAGTCAATCCTGTATAATCTTGACCTTGTCTAAGGCCTCCTGAACTAAATATGTACCCAATAACCGAGCCTCCCCCGGCTCAAACCACCCAACTGGCGACCTACACCGTCTACCATATAATGTCTCATAGGGAGCCATGTGAATGCTCTACTGGTAGTTGTTATTGTTGGCAAACTCCGCTAACGGCAAAAACTAATCCCAAGAACCTCCAAAGTCAATAACACATGCGCGAAGCATATCCTCCAAGATCTGAATAGTACGCTCGGACTGCCCGTCCGTCTGAGGATGAAATGTTGTGCTCAACTCAGCCCGCGTACCCAATTCACGCTGAACTGCCCTCCAAAAGTGCGAGGTAAACTGCGTACCTCAATCAGAAATGATAGACACGGGAACCCCGTGAAGACGGACGATCTCACGAATGTAAATCTCGGCCAACCGCTCCGAGGAATAGGTAACTACCACAGGAATGAAATGCGCTGACTTAGTCAGCCTGTCCACAATAACCCAAACTGCATCGAACTTCCTCTGAGTCCGTGGGAGTCCAACAACAAAATCCATAGTGATACGCTCCCATTTCCACTCAGGGATATCTAACCTCTGAAATAACCCACCAGGTCTATGATGCTCACACTTTACCTGCTAGCAATTTAGGCACCGAGCTACATAGGCAACTGTGTCCTTCTTCATTCTCCTCCACCAATAATGCTTCCTCAAGTCCTGATACATCTTGGCGGAGCCCGGATGAATAGAATACCGGAAACTGTGGGACTCCTCAAGGATCAACTCACGAAGTCCGTCCACATTAGGTACACAAATACAACCCTGCATCCTCAAAACTCCGTCATCTACAACAGTAACCTGCTTGGCACCACCGTGCCGCACTGTGTCTCTAAGGACAAGTAAATGAGGATCGTCATCTTGTCGATCTCTGATGAGCTCAAACAAAGAAGACCGAGCAACTGTACAAGCTAGAACACGGCTGGGCTCAGAAACATCTAACCTCATGGATTGGTTGGCCAAGGCCTGAACATCCAATGCAAGCGGTCTCTCACCAACTGGAATATTTGCAAGGCTACCCATACTGACTGACTTTCTACTCAAAGCATCAACCACCACATTGGCCTTTCCGGGATGATACAATATGGTGATATCATAGTCTTTCAATAGCTCTAACCACCTCCTATGCCTCAAATTGAGTTCCTTCTCCTTGAACAAATACTGCAAGCTCCAATGATAAGTGAATACCTCACATGGCACGCCGTAAAGGTAGTGCCTCCAAATCTTCAGCGTGTGAACAATGGCTGCCAATTCTAGATCATGAACAAGGTAAATCTTCTCGTGAACCTTCAGATGCCGTGAAACATATGTAATAACCTTGCCACCCTGCATCAATACCGCACCCAAACCAATACGAGATGTGTCACAATATACTGTATAAGATCCTGAACCTGTGGGTAACACCAATACCAGTGTCGTAGTCAAAGCTGTTTTGAGCTTCTGAAAGCTCGCTTCACACTCGTCTGACCACCTGAACGGGGAACCCCTCTGGGTCAATCTGGTCAACAGGGCTGATATGAATGAAAACCCCTCCACAAATCAACAGTAATAGCCCGCCAAACCCAGGAAACTACGGATCTCTGAAGCTGATGTGGGTCTAGGCCAGTTCTGGATTGCCTCAATCTTCTTAGGATCCACCTGAATACCCTCTGCTGATACAACGTGACCTAAGAAAACAATTGAACTCTACCAAAACTCGCATTTTGAGAACTTAGCATATAACTGACTGTCTTTCAGAGTCTGAAGAACGATCCGAAGGTGCTGCTCATGCTCCTCTCGACTGTGGGAGTAGATCAAGATATCATCAATAAACACAACTACAAAGGAATCCAAGTAGGGTTTGAAAACCCAGTTCATCAAATCCATGAATGCTGCTGGGGCATTTGTCAGCCCAAATGACATCACTAGAAACTCATAATGCACATACCAAGTCCGAAAAGCTGTCTTAGGCACATCAGATGCTCTAATCCTCAATTGATGGTAGCCAGATCCAAATCAATCTTTGAAAACACTTTGGCACCCTGAAGCTGATCAAATAAATCATCAATCCTCGGCAATGGATACTTGTTCTTGATGGTGACTTTGTTCAACTGCCGATAATCTATACACATCCTCATCGATCCATCTTTCTCCTTCACAAACAACACATGTGCACCCTAGGGCAAGACACTAGGTTTAATAAAGCCCTTATCAAATAAATCTTGCAATAGCTCCTTCAATTCTTTCAACTCTAGTGGGGCTATGCGATATGGCGGAATGGAAATAGGCTGAGTGCCCGGAGCCAAATCAATGCATAAATCAATATCTCTGTCGGGTGGCATCCCTGGCAGGTCTGCAAGAAACACCTCTGGAGACTCACGAACAACCGGCACCGAATCTATGGAAGGAACCTCCGCACTAGAATCACAGACATAAGCCAAATAAGCTAGACACCCCTTCTCGACCATATGCCGAGCCTTCACATAAGAGATAACCCTGCTGGCAGAATGGCCAAGATTCCCTCTCCACTCTAATCGAGGCAACTCCTGCAAGGCTAAGGTCACCGTCTTGGCATGATAATCTAATATATCATGATAAGGTGACAACCAATCCATACCCAGTATGACATCAAAATCAACCATGTCGAGAAGTAGAAGGCCTACACGAGTTTCAAGACTCACAAATAGTGACCACACACGAACGATAAACATAATCTACAACAATAACATCTCCCACTGGTGTGGACACATACACATGAGCACTCAAATAATCACGGGGCACAACCAATTAGGATGACACATAGAAGTAAGTAGATCCCGGATCAAATAGAACTGAAGCATCTCTACTACAAACTGAAATAGTACTTGTGATAACAACGTCAGATGACTCAGCCTCAGGCCTGGCCGGGAAAGCATAACACCGAGGCTGGGCCCTACCACCCTGAACTACGTCCCTGGGATGGCCTCTAGCTGGCTGGTCTCCACCTCTAACGGCCTGACCTCTACCTCTAATTGTCTGCCCCCTACCTCTGGCTGCCTGACCTCTGGCTCTGGCTGGCTGAGCAGGTGGTGCAGCAACTGGTGCCGGAACCATGGCACGAGAACTCTAATGTTGTGAGTTGCCCGTTTCCTGAGGGAAAAATCTAGCAATGTGCCTCGGATTACCACAAGTATAACATAACCTCGACTGCTGACCTTGAAAATGACCCTATCGACCTGAATAACCACCCTTCTAACTCTGGAGTGGAGGTGCACTAATAGGAGCTGGTGGTGCACTGTAGGCTAGCTGGTCGGAATAATGCATCATAGTGCCACGACCACCTGAGGCACCGTGGGATGCCTGGAGTGCTGAATGAAATGGCCTGGAAGGATGGCCTCTACCAAAAGTACTCCTGTCTCTAGGTGAGGCACCGCTGAACTCACCGGAATGACGAGGCCTCTTGTTAGACCCCTGACCTCCCTGAGTAAGAACCATTTCGACTCGTTTGGCGACATTAGCAGCCGCCTGAAAAGAAATCTCACTCCCAGTCTCCTTAGCCATCTGCAATCTGATAGGCTGAGTAAGTCCATCAATAAACCTCCTCACCCTCTCTCTCTCGGTGGGAAGCATAAGAATGGCATGACGGGACAAATCCATAAAACGGGTCTCATATTGAGTAATAGTCATACTGCCCTGCTAGAGACGCTCAAACTGACGGCGATGCTCCTCTCTCAATGTGATAGGCAGAAACTTCTCTATGAAGAGCTGAGAGAACTAGTCCCAAGTAAGAGCAGGCTACCCAGCTGGTCTGGTCAACAAGTAATCTCTCCACCATTTCTTGGCGGAACCAGTCATCTGAAATGCAGCAAAATCGACCCCATTGGTCTCCTCTATGCCCATGTTCCGTAAGACCTCGTGACAGTTGTCAAGATACTCCTGGGGATCCTCTGAAATATCACCACTGAAGTGAACAGGAAAGAGCTTGGTAAACCTATCCAATCTCCATAAAGCCTCAGAAGACATAGCTGGCCCATCTCCGACCTGTGCCACAATAATCGACTGAACTAATTTGACTGGCTGAGATGCTGGAGCCTGATACTGGGGAGCTATATGCTTCGGAGCGGGAGTGGTAGGAGTCTGGGCTCCTCCTCCAGCCTGAGAGTCTGCTGGTGCCATGGGAAATGCGCCAGTCTGGGCCACACTCTCCATAAGGCCCACCAAACGGACCAAAGCGTCCTAAAGTACTGAGGTAGCAATGAACCCCTCTGGAACCTGAGCTGGTCCGACAGGAACAGCCTGGGATGGAACCTCCTTGTCAAGCTCTATCTGAGGCTCCACTGCTGGAGATGCTGCTCGGGCCCTAGGCTGAGACCTGCCCCTGCCTCGGCCTCTAGCAGGGCCTCGGCCTCGACCTCTGCCCCGCGTAGGAGCTGCCACTGGAGGCTCTGGCTGCTGCTCAGCTGAGGAAGTGGTACGTGTTCTCGCCATCTGCGAGAGAATAAGAGTAGAAGAGTTCAATCAGTATTGAGAAAGCGAAATCGCATGACAGAGAAGAATAGAAGTGAAACTTGTTCATAAACTTCATAGCCTCTGGAAGATAAGCAAAGACGTCTCCGTACCGATCCTCCAGACTCTACTAAGCTTGCTCGTGAATCGTGAGACCTAGGCAGCCTAGGGCTCTGATACCAACTGTCACGACCCCAAATTTCCCACCGACGGGACCGTGATGGCGCCTAGCATTTCACTTGCCAGGCAAGCCAACGTTAGAGAATCATTAAACCAATTCCTTATTTCCATTCAGTAAATAACAATAATTATCTAAAATGAAATATAATAGGTGCGAAATATCATAAAACTGTATTAATTACTAACACCCGGATCTTGAGTCACAATTCACGAGCATTCTAGAATTTGCTACAAGTAATAGTCAGAAAGAAATACAATTGTTTGAATGAAAGAAATAGTAGAACAGAAAAGATAGACGAGGACTTCAAGGTCTGTGAACGCCGACTAATCTACCTTGAGTCTCCCGACAGCGGACCAATAGCAAAATCTCGATCAACCCGAGCCGGTATCAAAATCTGCACAAAAAGTGCAGAGTGCAGTATCAGTACTACCGACCCCATGTACTGGTAAGTGTCGAGCCTAACCTCGACGAAATAGTAACGAGGTTAAGGTAAGTCACCTACAAATTAACCTCTACAATTTAACAGTGTATATGCAAATAACAGAAATGAAGAACTAAACAGGAAATGTCGGGAGGGGGACATACTGAGCGAAATACAAGATAAAAAACTACAACAAAATGATCACCGGAGCTGTCAGTATACCATGAATCAACAGGAATAGTGAATACAGTAAAGAAAAATGCACGGTATCATCCTTCGTGCTTTTACTCTCAATCTCACCATAAAATTAATAGAAACGACACGACATCACCCTTCGTGCATTAACTCTCATATCATGGCACGGTATCACCCTTCGTGCATTAACACTCACAATATGGCACGGCATCACCCTTCGTGCATTAACACTCACAATATGGCACGACATCACCCTTCGTGCATTAACAATCACAATATGACACGACATCACCCTTCGTGCATTGACACTCACAATATGGCACGGCATCACCCTTCGTGCATTAACACTCACAGTAGGGCACGACATCACCCTTCGTGCGTTAACACTCACAATATGGCACGACATCACCCTTCGTGCATTAACACTCTCCCTTACCAATATGCAATGCTTAAATAACAACATGGAGATAGAATAACAAGTACAAACCTTAATTCAATATTTGGTTCTATAATATCAATTTCAACTTTGAAATAAAAGCTCAATTATCACCAGAAAATCCGTAAACATGATAAGAACGATAAATTGAACAACACTAGTATAACACGTAACAATTTGGCATAGGAACGAGACAATATAAGAAAAACAGAGAAACATGAAAAATAGGTAAATTGGCGGCGCATAAGTGCTCGTCACCTCACATATACGCCACTCACATGAATTTCACTTAGGAAGTAATCTAAGGTTCCTAATTCCCTCAAGTCAGGGTTAGACACAACACTTACCTCGCTCCGAAGGCCACTTAATTCTCAATCACAGCTTTTCCTTTGGAATTCACCTCCAAACCACTCGTATCTATTCAAAAATGACTCGATAATATCAAATATTGCTAATTGAATCAATTATATTGCATAAATTAAATTTCCCAAATTTTCCTCCAAAAGGTCGAAAATCGACCTCGGGCCCGCTTGGTCAAATCCCGAGGTTCGGACCAAAATCCTTTTACCCATTCACCCCTGAGCCCGAATATATAATTAATTTTGGAATCTGACCTCAAATTGGGGTCTAAATCCTCAAAGTTTCGAAATCCCTAGTTGCTACCCTAACCCCTAATTCTACCATGAAACTCTTGATTTTAGGTTGATTATTCAAGAAATATAATGGGTAATTGAAAGAAAATGGTTTAAAATCACATACCAACACTTTGAGGAAGAAAATTACTCTTGAAAATTGCCTCTACCCGTTTGGTTCTTGAAAAATGTTGAAGAAATGGCTTAAACCCGTGTTTGGAGTCTGTTTTAAGTCACTGGACAGGCCTTCATCACGTTCGCGAGAGGCCTGTCGCGATCGCGATGCACAACGGCCTAAGGCCTTCGCGTTCGCGAGTCTTTCTACATGTTCGTGTAAGGAAGCTCCCCCCAAGCCTTCGCGTTCGCGACCCTGTGGACTCGTTCGCATAGAAGAACATGACCCCCTCCCCCAGGTCCCTTAAACTATCGCGTTCACGTGAGACCGATCACGTTCGCGAAGGGTACCACCCCCATCACTTCGCGTTCGCGACCAAATCTTCGCGTTCGCGAAGAAGAAATTTCCCCTGCCCCCATTTTACCTTTCGCGTTCGCGACACTACCTACGCGAACGCGAAGAAGGGCACACCAGAACAGTTGCTGCAACAAAAATCTCAGATTTTCTAAGTGCAAATCACCCTGTAGCCTATCCGAAACTCACCCGAGCCCTCGGGGCTCCAAACCAAATATGCACACAAGTCTAAAAATATCATACGGACCCGCTCGCACGATCAAATCGCCAAATAACACCTAGAGCTCCGAATTTAGCACCAAATCGAATGAAGTTCTCAAGAACACTTTAAAATTACTATTTTCTCAACCGAGGGTTTGAATCACGACAAATCAACTCCATTTCTCACCAAATTTCTCAGACAGGTCTTAAATATCATAATGAACCTGTACCAGGATTTGAAACCAAAATACAGACCCGGTACTAACAATGCCAAACACCAATCTATTCTTAAAAACAATTAATTTTCAGACTTTTAATTTTCATCAAAAATGCATAACTTGAGCTAGGGACCTCCGAATTCGATTTCGGGTATATGCCCAGGTCCCATAATTCGAAACGGATCTACCGGGACCGTCAAAATATAGATCCGGGCCCGTTTACCAAAAATGATGACCGAAGTCAATTACAATTAACTTTTAAGGCAAAAATTCTTATTTTCATTAGTTTTCAACGTAAAAGCTTTCCGGAAACTTGCCCGGATTGCGCACGCAAATCGAGGAGGATAAAAATGAGATTTTTAAGGCTTAAGAGTGCAGATTCGAGTTTTAAAGCATAAGATGATCTTTTGGGTCATCACAATTCATAGTTTACTTTTTCTAGCCATATACATAAATTATACATTAATTATACACATTACATAATTAATAGGCCCATCATGATATTGCTTAGGGAAATTTACATTGCATAGCCGCCCACCAATGATAACCGACATATATTATACATAATTAGTGTCGCACCTCCTTTTTACGGGGGAAAGGAAAGAAATAAATTTTTCCACTTAAAGTGACATTATTGAAAAGAGATCGGTTTATTTTATTTTTTTAGAGAGTCACCACTTGGAATAATTTAATGTTGGTGTTCCAAGTCATCAATTATTTTAAAATCATAATTCAAGGAAGTTTGACTCTGTTAAAGTTTGCGAATCACAGAAGAACGGGTAAGGAATTTTGTTAACCCGGGAGAAGGTGTGAGGCACTCTCGAATTCTGTAGTTTTAGCATGGTTGATTTACAATTACACTCGGCTTAATTATTTGATTAATACATGTTTTAGAACCTATTGTGCATTTTTACCTTTTACCGCCTTTAACTATATATTTTAACCATTTTTGTTATTTTTATGGAATTTATTTGAACAAGTTACGATGTCATACACTTGTCGTTTATAAACATCGCAAATCGCACAGCGTGAAACGCACCCACAATTTACGACATGTTTAAGTCACGCGTGCATGCACTTGAATTTTGGAATTACGTATCATGACTATGCCACGAGAACCGTACACATAATCACGATAAATTATTATTAATCACGCCTAAAGCAACTAGCGATGTTTATTCTTCCTAACTTGAAATTATTGTAATGCATATGCTATGGATCTTAATGTGGAAGAAATAAATTAGATTTATTATAGATAGATGGGCTAGCTTCAAATTAGTTCTTAGGGCCCGGAAGAATTCATCATATTTGGTCCAAATGTTATCGGGAGATTTACCTCCTATAGCAAAGGTATACACCCTATTATTATAAACCAAAATTATCTTAAAATATTATTTTCTATAGCTATTTTTTATATTTTATAGCAAAATAGGTATTTATGGTATATACTACCATTGAGGCATGAAATACGCTATTTATGTTTTTCCTCTCTCTTTCTTTCAATTAACACACGATTCTCTCTCAGAATTTTCTTCTCTCTCTCTCTCTCTCTCTCTCTCTCTCTCTCTCTCTCTCTCTCTCTCTCTCTCTCTCTCTCTCTCTCTCTCTCTCTCTCTCTCTCTCTCTCTCTCTCTCTTCGAGAAACATATCTGCTTCTAATAGTGAATTCTCTAGCCGAATCCTCTAGGGTTACTGCAATTGAAAATACTTCTAAACTACTGGGAGAAAGAGGAGAAAGACAACCCTTTTCTTCAAAATCAGATTCCTCCATAGCAAGGAGGGGCTCATCGCTCCGAGGCTAGGGCCACTGCGGGGGGATACAAAATGATGTCGGAATAATCCGAGTAGAGCATGGGTACTATAACATGAACGACGGATATTGTATTCTGTACGGATTCGACGAACCTTTTTCTCTTCTTGGCCAAAAAATGCCATCTCCGACGAAATTTCTTCTCTTCTTTGCTATTTAGTCACATACAATGATACAAGTACATTGTATTCTGTACAAATTCACTCAAACGCATTGTATTTTTGTATAAATATATATTTTTTGCTTGTATTTATGTATTTCGAAGGTTTGTATTTTTTTAATACAACTGAATACACATGTATTCATGCATACTGTATATACAGTATGCATGAATACATGATATAAATATTGAAATACACTGAATACAAACATTTAAATAGAACAGAATATAAACAGTGAATATATTTAATTTTAAAATACAGTGAAATACAATAAAATACACTGAATACAAATAGAAATACAGTGAATACAACCAATGAAATATACTTAATACATCAGTAATAACATGTATTTGGAATAACTAAAATACTGTTAATACAAATACATTTAAATATACTAAATACAAAATAGTGAATACAGTAAATACAAACATTGAATCTAATGAATTCAACAATAAAAAAAAATATTGAAACACACTAAATACAAAAGTTAAATGCAACAATTATATACAACTAAAAAATCATTCTAATTAAGTTTCTCATAGGCGATGTGCGTTATCGCACACCTGGAAGCTTGGGCGCGCATTGACGAGTACAAAACACACACTTAAATTGTGCTCGATAGTCAAAGATAGTATAGTATAATATCGTGTCCACATGGATTGGATTTAAACAATATTATCGTAGTTTGTAGCTAAATTGCTATTCAGGAGGATCAACAGTTGGGGTTTATATAATTAATAATCTAAAATCTACAACTATTGACTAATGACAATCTCAATAAAGGTAATCAAGAGAGTTATCAATGTGAGAAAATATGGGTTGATAGGATAGGTGCAAGATAATTGTTCGTGATCTAACTCTAGATAATTCACTTCTTATGTTCAAGTGAGTCTTACGAATTCACTTAATTATTAGTACATATGCTTAGTAGGAACTCCTCTCTCGATTAAATTTCAACCTCACAATATGAACCAATTTAAATTCGGTGAAGATATGCAAGAATTCGTAATATATTGATCTTTAGGAGAACCTCTTTCTATTATCCTCCTAACTAGGTTCAATCAAGGATTCAACTAGCCTCTTTCGATTACTTAGAAGAATCTATGAACTCAACCAACAACATAGTGTAAATATATCACAAGTTATGCTTCTTTCGATTACAAGAACAAGTGAACATAAATGCAACAATTAAATCTTCCAAAAAATGATTCAAATAAATAAACATAGAGTTATAATCCACAAACAACCATCAATATACCAAATCCATCAAAACCCAAATGGTTCTACCCCATAGACACGGAGGAGTTCTTCACAAATGAAATAAAAGTAGAGGAAAACATAAATACAATCCAAACCCGGATTTGAGTGAGGAAGGAAGGATGAAATCCTTGTGCTCTTGCTTCTCCTTCTTCTCCTAAGCTTCCCTAGGTCTAAGGTATGTCAAAAGTGTGTCAAAAATGGTGTTTTGTGGTATTTAATCCGCCCCAAAGCAAATCCCGGATGAAACTACCCTTTCTTAGCGAAATAGGGCTTTTTCCCGGACAGGACATGCGTGACCGCGCACCTGGTCGCGCACTTTGCACACCATTCTGCCCCAAGTGCGCTCCCAGTGAGCGACCGTGCACTTGGTCGCACACCTGGGTTGTATAAGTTGGGAATTTAGGAAAGTGTAAAACATGAAAGTTGTAGATCTTTTAAATAGCTTTCCAACTATATATTGTAGAGCCCAAACTGAGTTTCGAGAGAAATGTTATATGCATTTTAGTGGATACTGCACAATATGCCTACTCGATTCTTCGTTTCGTTCCACTATCATCCGTTTATCCCCGAACTCGATCCCGACTTAATCCTTGGGCTTTTACTCAGACTTCAAAACTCAAAAATAGCATGAATTCATGCCACAACATCTACATAGCTAGAAATCACTCCTACAGGGCATAATACACACAATAAGTGCAAAACACGCCTAATTAAAGCGTAACATAAGTAAAGTGCAGTGAATTAGAGTGCAATAAGCGACTAAAACACGGGATTATAGCCTACCATCAACACCCCACACTTAAACCATTGCTCGTCCTCGAGCAATCAAACTACACTTTACTTAGACATGACCTTTTTAAGCAACTCTCCTAACTCATCACACCAAGAATATTAGAACAGATTAAGCACAAGACCGTAACATCCTCGCCTCAAGAGTTGACTCAACATCACCACGCAATTTTACAACCTGCTCACTTACTCTAACACAGAGGTCAATGACATTGCCATTCCTTTATGAATCAAGTGCCTCGCACAAGAATAGAGAGTAGTTCCACAAACAATAAAGTTTAAGAACAATTAGGAACTCAAGATAGGAAGAATTCACTCACTCTCAGAATAACATTCACGTGCAACAAAAGATGTATCATAAGCTTGCCCGTAGTGTACTACTCTACTAATTGAGCTTATTCAGTCAAGGATCAAGTAGGACTTTTGTTGGTTGTAATGTAGGCTATGGGATGGGTAGGATACATTTAGATATATTGACTACACCTCCCTAAGCACTTTAACACATATAATTGACCGTTCAAAACCCCACACTTATGTCAAACTATAACTCCACCTTCACATCAATATACATTAATTCCCTACTTCTTTAAGCACAATTACATCAAGTAACCACTATTAACGAATATGTTTCACAATCATACACTTATTTTTTTTCTTTTCAATTCAAGTGGCTCTTTCTTTTTTAAAATAGTGCACCTTTCTCCTTAGTTTAATAGTTCCACTCAAAAACCAAACCAACCACCCCACACTTCAACTTTTATGAAGTTCATACAATTTCAAGTGCTCACGAGAGGTAAATGGTTCAAATAGATGGTCAATTCAAACAAATGGGTAATGCTTGTAATGTGGTTGCCAAAGAAACAAGATTATAGGCTCAAAGGGGGTTAACTAAATACACAAAAATTTGGTGGGTAAATACATATATCTGGCTCAACAAAGAAATGCCTAAATCACTTTCAAGACTAACAAAACTACTATTTTGCTTTGCAAACACACGGGACAAGTTCTAGACATCAAATGCAAAGCACAGAATACACAAACCTCACACACTCATGGCACATAACTCACTCCGGATTGGACTCATCAAGACACTCTAGTCAACGCAGTTAAGCAAAGTTAAGATCATACAATTTAAGGTGCTTATACAAGAGTAAAAAACTGAGTCTAAGCGTCACAACTAAAACACTTACTATTCTCAAGGCATAATACAGTTAAGAAATATTACTTTCATTTCAAATCGCAGTAGAAGAATTTCTACTCCTAAAAGAAAATAAGACTAACTACACCCGGTTCAAATAAACCCTTGGAAAAGAACCGAGGCACAAAGAAAAGCCAAGGGGAAATTATTATATTATTTAAAGAAAACATTTTTTTTTCCAGACTTTAAGAATTTCAATCAAAATAAACAAAAACACACACAAGAAACGCAAACAAACAGGTATTTACATATGTACATCCCTACCACACACTTTAAATTGCGGCATGTTCCCATGACACACAAATAAAAAGCAAGAGGTAAATAAAACTCCCCTGGACGTTTTCCGTTTCCGATAACTTGGGAACTCCACCCCTAATTCTGAATGCATTTTTCAATTTTGCTCCTCAAGATTCTTTATGGAGCTCATCAGGCCAAAGTACTTTAGGGATTTTTGAAAGACCCCCTCTTTTATTTCTTTCTTAGCCTCATTTTGAGCGGTGGATTGTTCTTGTATGATTATCCTCAACTTGTTTCTGCATTCATTCACAAGATCAATCCATGCATATTCCTGTAAATCCCTAAAAACAAAATCCACATGATCAAGATTAGAATAAGAAAATGAAGAAGAAAGGTCATCTGAGTATTATTCTGGTGTGTCTAAGACCATTTATTACTCATTCCCTTATATTAAAAATTGTAAATGTGGATTGGAGGAAGGGAATTTGAACTCTTCTTTTATTGATGCACAATCAACCAAAGCCTCATCTTCAATCATCTCAGTTGAGACAGAGTCCTCTTACAGAGTGAAAAACCCTCTCTGTAGATGTTCATCATTTCAGGTAGGCTCATTCTCACAAGATATCTCCTCCACGTATTCACCATCACAATGCAATGGCCTTTCTGAAAGTGTACTTATTAGTTGATCCACTTGCATTGTCAGGTTGTTAGAGGCTTCAACATCATGTGTGAACCTCTCTTCCTTTAACCTCTCATCCACCTTATTAATGAACTTATACATAATCTCTTCTAAACTAACATTCTCCTATTGAGGTGGGTGTCTCACTTCTCTTGCATTCCGGTCATAATAAGGGTTTTCATCCTAACCAGAGTCAGAATTATACCCATATGAATCCTCATACCTGTACGGAGTAGAGACAAAGTGAGAGTGTTCAAAAGATGAACCATAGGAAGAATACCTACCTGCTTGACAATCAACCCATAGATGATTTCCACAGCATTTAAAACACGTAGCACACCGCTGATAATATTCAGCTGCTAACTCTTCAACCATTTTCTTAGGTTGGTTGTACTCCATCTTCACATCATTTAGAGTTCAATCTCAAGAATATGCTCTTCAAAGTTTCTTCAATAAAAGAAATCTTGAAGAGAAGTTAAACAAACAAAACTAAAAATAAAAGAAAAAATTAAAAGCTAATTCCTGAATTAGCACTACAAACTACTTCAAACACCATTGATTGCCAATCCCCGGCAACATCGTCAAAATTTGACGAGCGCAAAACACTCACTTAAATTGTGCTCGCTAGTCAAAGATAGTATAGTATAATATCGTGTCCACATGGATTGTATTTAAATAATATTATCGTAGTTTGTATCTAGATTGCTATTCAGGAGGATCAACAGTTGAGGTTTATATAACTAATAATCTAAAATCTACAACTATTGACTAATGACAATCTCAACAAAGGTAAGCAAGGGAGTTATCAATGGGAGAAAATATGGGTTGATAAGATAGGTTCGAGATAATTGTTCGGGATCTAACTCTAGATAATTCACTTCTAATGTTCAAGTGAGTCTTTCGAATTCACTTAATTATTAGTACAAATGTTTAGTAGGAACTCCTCTCTCGATTAAGTTTCAACCTCACAATATGAACCAATTTAAGCTCGGTGAAGATATGCAAGAATTCGTAATGGATTGGTCATTAGGAGAACCTCTTTCGATTATCCTCCTAACTAGGTTTAATCAAGTATTCAACTAGCCTCTTTTGATTACTTAGAAGAATCTATGAACTCAACTAACAACATAGTGCAAATATATCACAAGTTATGCCTCTTTCGATTACAAGAACAAGTGAACATAGATGCAATAATTAAATCTTTCAAAAAACGATTCAAATACATAAACATAGAGTTATAATCCACAAATAACCATCAATACACCAAATCTATCAAAACCCAAATAGCTCTACTCCATAGACATAGAGGAGTTCTTCATAAATGAAACAAAAGTAGAGGAAAATATAAATACAATCCAAACCCGTATTTGTGTGAGGAAGGAAGGATGAAATGCTTGTGCTCTTGCTTCTCCTTCTTCTCCTAAGCTTCCCTATTCTAAGGCATGTCAAAAGTGTTTCAAAAATGGTGTTTTGGGGTATTTAATCCGTCCCAAAACAAATACCGGTTGAATCTACCCTTTCTTAGCAAAATATGGCTTTTCCCGGACAGGACATGCGCGACCACGCACCTGGCCGTACACTTTGCACACCATTCTGCCCCAAGTGCACGCCCAGTGCATGACCACGCACTTGGTCACGCCCCTGGGTTGTATAGGTTGGGAAATTGGGAAAGTGTAAAACATTAAAGTTGTAGATCTTTTAAATATCTTTCCAACTATATATTGTGGAGCCCAAACAGAGTTCCGAGAGAAACGTTATGTGCATTTTACTGGTCACTGCGCAATATACATGTTCGATTCTTCGTTTCGTTCCACTATCATCCGTTGATCCCCAACTCATTCCCGACTTAATCCTTGGGCTTTTACTCAGACTTCAACACTCAAAAATAGTATGAATTCATGCCACAATATCTACATAGCTCGGAATCACTCCTACAGGGCATAAAACACACAATAAGTGCAAAACACGCCTAATTAAAGCTCAACATAAGTAAAGTGTAGTGAATTAGAATGCAATAAACGACTAAAACACGGGATTATAGCCTACCATCATGCATTTGGGCACGCATCTATGGTAGTGTCCAGTGAAAATATCTTAACTTTAATTTGTATAGGAGAGTCGTAACGTCGAGTCATTTGAAATGAAAACTAGACTTAGAGATCTACATTTTCCTACAAGAATAATGATAAAAATCCATGTAGATTGGGAGATATCATATGTTGAAGTTGGATCATGTGTTTCTATAGAAAAAGTTCAGCTCCAACCTCTAAATCCTACTATCTATTGCTTGAATCTTCATTCTTTGTTACTATTTGACTTCTAAAATACCGTATTTATGTAGGATTGCGTAGAGGTGTTCATAACATGCAGCGAAAGATAATAACAATCCTAGGTAGAGCTTTTCGTATTTAAAATTTATTTACATGTCAAAGATCAGATCTAAGACGTACCTGGTGAAGAGAGTCTCGTTTTAAATTTCTTCGATAGTGTGAAGACTCTATGCGTATCCACACCGAGACTGATCCTTGCTATCAACTCTTAGATCAATGAAATCCCGCGAACAAATTGAATGAAAATATTATGTTGAAATTTTTCTCAAAAATCTCAACTCAAAGGTAGAAGAACAAGAAATAATTTTCTTATACTAGTATTTTCTATTTTGACTTTGTGTTGCACTATTACTTTCTCAAAGCAATTTTCTTCTCAAGACTAACTCTCTTGGTTTTTACGTGACTTTACAATATATATACGATCTATATGTACCTAATTCTTAATTAGGACACACACACACACACACACACACACACACACACACATATATATACACACACACACACACACACACATAATTTCCATTGGAAAATACAAATCACATGCCTTATGGTAAATATTTAAAAAAATATGTAACTCATTTATGGAATTCAATTCTAAATTGAATTATACAATTTAGTCAACATTGTAAAATAAAAACATGCAACTCATTTATGGAATTCAATTCTAAATTGAATTCTATAATTTAGGCAATATTCTAAAATAAAAACATGTAACTCATTTATGGAATTCGATTCTACATTGAATTTTACAACTTACTCAACATTTATATTCATATACATATATATATATATATATATATATATATATATATATATATATATATATATATATATATATATATATATATATATATATATATATATATATATATATATATATATATATATATATATATATATATATATATATATATATATATATAATTTAATTTTCTTATTTAAAATAGAAAACTTCAACTTGTCCACAATATTAATTATATCCTCTGTGCTAGAAACAAATATAATAATATTTTATTTGGGCTAATAACTAAATTTATTTGACTAATTAAATTCTTTAATTTAATTATCAAATAATAAAGTAATTAATCATTTAGCAAGGATCAGAACACTCGTTAGTGTGCGACCCTGTAGGTTCAATACTAAGATGGTAGTAAATTGATCACATCAATATACTAATCAAGGGTGGCGTCTAACAATGCATTAGCTCTGGGTCACCCTAGGATATGGTTCAACTGTTAAATCCTAATAGGCGACCGACTATGTGTTTATGTCAAAAATAATCAACCATTCAATGACCTAAGAAACTCTTTTCTTCTTTCATTCAATCGCCCTGGCCAATGTCTTAATTTGGTCGGTTATAATTTATGACAAAATAGAGCTTAAACTCATTACCAAGAGTTGACAGATTCTATCTTGATCAATCACTAATTCTACAAGTATTTAATCGTACCCAATATCCTTTCAACTATCGCCCTAGGGCCATAAGTGTCTAGTAGCAAAGCACAATAAATAACTTGTTAATTACTATGATGATATCAGGTCAAAGGAAACTCTTAGATCACATTCTTAAAGAGAATATCCTATTGACAGTTTATGGTAATTCTAACCATTAGGAATTATCCAATTAATCTGTTCAATGATCATATCTCTATATGTATCATCTATTTATGTTATTTAGTTAATGAGATCAACTAATCTTTATCACATAAAGACGATCACATAAATATTGATCTAACCGGATTACTAATGTCTAAATTAATAATCCTATGATCATAAACAAAATTTAGGTTAATTTGTAAGAGTCTTTACTCTCATTATCATGATTCCATCATGATGACAAGTCTCAAAATTTAATCAAGGACCTTATTAAATTAATCAATCAATTAATAATAACTATGATAAATGAATATCAAATGCCATATATTTTTATATCAAATAACATTCACAAAAATATGTTCAAATCATCAAATATGAGATTTGATTTATGGCATATCTAATATATCCCTAACAATTTCCTACTTGCATTAGAGACAATCGCTCTTGTATGTCACGATCCAAAATCCCACCACATGCGTCGTGATGACACTTAGTCTCTAAGACTAGGTAAGCCGATTACAATTACATTTCAAGCCAATTTTGTTTTTCGAATATGAATTAAATAGGTAATCAAAACCAACAGAGGAAACAAATATGAAAACCCCCCAAGATTAGTAATACTGAGTCACGAACTCTTACTGAATACATAGAATGATCACGAGGACCGAATATACAATACTGTTCGAATAAGATATTAACAGTACAATAGAAATAGTAGGACTCCAAGGGACTGCGACGACCAAACAGCTCTACCTTAAGTCCTTGAGATCACCCTCTAACTTCGTCCGAGTCCGATATCTCCAATACCTGGCTCTGCACAAAAATGTGCAGAAGTGTAGTATGAGTACACCACGGTCGGTACCAAGTAAGTATCAAGACTAACCTCAATGGAGTAGTGACGAGGTACAGTCAAGACACTCACTAGTCTAATAACCTGTGCAATATAGTATATAAAATAATAGGAAACAAATAACAATAAGGGCAACACAAATCAACCATTGATATGCATAACAGGGCAACAAGAACACCATTAATATCGCTTAACAAATAATAAATACAAGTACACTCAATTAAATCAAGTTCTTCAAATAAATATCTTTCACATATAATGCTATCAATAAATCTCTTTCAAATATAATTTCCTCAAATAATATCCTTCAAATATAATTTTTTCAATAAATCTCTTTCAAATATAATTTCCTCAAATAAATATCTTTCAAATATAATATTTTCAAATAATACTTTTTGAATAAAAATCCTTCCAAATAAATATTTTTGCATATATTTCTTTCAATTAAAAGCCACAATGTGACACCCCATTTCATAATCATAAAAATACGGGTCTCAGCCCATTTTCATATTTTTCATAAACACGGGTCTCAGCCCACTTTCATATTTTCACGGCACTTCGTGCCCATAATTAAATCATCATATTTTCACGGCACCTCGTGCCCACTTTTCATATCACATCTGCACGGACAGTTCGCGTGCCAATAATAAAACCTTCATATTTTTTCCGGCAACTCGTGCCCACATTTTATATCCGTTGCGGTGTGCAACCCGATCCCATATAACATTACATGCCCGGTAATAGCCACATGCTCACAATTTAAATATAAATCAGTCTATTATAAAATTTACCAATCACAAGATAAATTGCACAAGGTATAAAAATAAACACAAGGAAATCACAACATCATATGAAAATCACCAACACAATAACTCCACATCATCACATATCATCCCTGACAATAGCCACCCTTATCTCTCCTATAGCCACCCTTATCACTCCTATAATAGCCTCCCTTATCCCTCCGCCCTGACAATATCAATAGCCACCCTTATCGCTCATATAACAAGGCAAGCCTATTTCCCAAAATATTACTACTAAACCGATTATAAGAATTTAATAAAATATTTCAACATTTGAATTTCTCATAAACTAAATCAACTTTATATATAATTTTAGAAATACGGAAACGAGCCCCAAACATCGAGGTGTCACTAAGTCATGTGCGTCTAAATCTATGAACTAAGAAATGAGACTGTTTAACTATCAATACCATCCAAAAGAAGAAATGATAAAAGGAGTGACAAGGTCCTGCGGACGCTAGCAGCTACCTTGCAATCTCCACAGATAGCTGGCCTGAACTCAACGATCGCCGCGCTGTAACTCACCGGAATTTGCACATAAAGTGCAGGGTGTAGCATGAGTAGAACCACCTTAGCATGTAACCGAAATAACTAAGGAACTGAGCAATGGTGACAAGTTAAGTAAAACAATCCAATTATTTATTTTCACAATTTTAAAAATAAACAGAAATCAATAGGTAAATTCCATAACTCAGTAAATGCCACAAAGAAGTTTAACAGATAAATGCAGCAACAACACAAATAAATACCACCTCACAACAGTGTCACTCCATCACTCATCATTCGTACTCAACACTCAACACTCTTCGCTCACTAGGGGTGTGTACAGACTCCGGAGGGGCTCCTAAATCCCAAGTGCTAAGTACGATCAAATCACGTGCCATCATATCAATACCTAGATCCGCACGGTCAACTCACGTGCTACGCGGACAACTCACGCGTTATGATATTAATATCCTCACAACCAGGCCCTCAGCCTCACTCAATCATGTACCTCACTAGTCTCATCATCACCAACAAATAAGGGAACACAACCCACATCAAGTATCACAGCATATTAGCAAATAATAAAGACTGAGGTAAACAAGTACAATAATTTCTATGACTGAGTACAAATAATGTGAGCATGAATAAAGCCTAAGCATGATCTCTATCATGAAGGCAAACAAGTTCAACAACAATAAAACACATAACCACAGATAATTACCATCAGGCCTCACAGCCTCACGGGACGGACCAAGTCTCAATCCCTCGCGGTGCACACCCACACGCTCATCACCTAGCGTGGGTATCACTTCCAAACAATCATGTGATGTCAAATATCCGGGTTTATACCCTTAAAGCCAGAGTTAAAACTGTAACTTACCTTAACAGCGTACAAATCCTACTCCGGGATTCCCTCGTCTCTGGACTCGATTTCCAAAAGCTTCAAATCTAACCATAATCAGATTAATACCATCAACATAAGCTAACGAATCGAATTCCACAATAAAAACTATAAAATATGCCAAAAATTCGAAATCGGCCAAAACCCGACCCCTGGGCCCACGTCTCAAAATTAGTCAAAAATGGCATAATAATAAACCTTGTCCTCTCCAAGTCTAACCATACCAAATTCATCAAAATCCGACATCGTTTGGTCCTTCAAATCCTTTAATTACTCTCCCAATATTCCAAGCCCTAACCCCTCATTTTCACTAATTACCATGATTAAAAAACGAAACATCACCATATATATAAGTATTAGGGCTCAAGTAACTTACACTAATGAAACCCGCTTGATTCCCTCTTCAAATCTTTCCAAAAAGCTCCAAAAACCGAATAGAAATGGTGAAGAATGAATCAAAATCGCTTAGGGTTCTATTTATGGTTTCTACCCAGGTTTTTCGCACCCGCGGTCATTTTCTCGCACCCGCGCGACCGCACCTACACAACTCACTTAATTCCCCAGCTTCCGCACATGCGGACACCTTTCTCGCACCTGCGAACTCGCATCTGCGGTCCCGGGTGCGCATCTGCGAAACCAGCCCAAAATCCTCATCTCAGCATCTGTGCTCAAGGCCTCGCACCTGCGGGCTCGCAGATGCGGCCAATTCTTCGCACCTGCATTCCAAGCCTTGGCCCAGCGTCACCTGCACCTGCGCACTCCCCAAGTGCACCAGGGGCCTCGCACCTGCGGGGCTTTCTTCCGCAAGTGCAAAAATAGCACTAGCAGCAGCTCCAGCTGCAAATTCAAACTTCGACAAATCCGTTAACCACCCGGAATCACTCCGAGGTCCTCGGGACCTCAACCAAAAATACCAACAAGTCATATATCAACATACCAATTTAGTCAAACCTTCGAATCACTCAAAACAACATCAAACCATCAAATTACCCTCGGATTCAAGCCTAAGAACTTCTAAATTTCCAAATTCGGCAACCGATGCCGAAACAAACCAAACCACATCCGAATGACATCAAATTTTGCACACACATCACAAATGATACTACAAACCTACTCTAACTTTCGGAATTCCATTCTGACCCCGATATCAAATTTTCCACTACCCACCAAAATCGCCAAATTTCCAATTTCGCAAATTCAAGTCTAATTCTACCACGGACCTCCAAATCACATTTTGGGCGCACTCCTAAGTTCAAAATCATCTAACAGAGCTAACAAAACCATTAGAATTCAAATCCGAGGCCGTTTACACATAGATCCATATCCGGTCCACTTTTCTAACTTAAATGTTTTCACTCCGAGTACCTTCCGGACCCGAACCAACTAACCCGATAAGTCATAAATCAATTGCAAGTCATAAATTGAGCAGTAAATGGGGGAACGGGGTTATAATATTCAAAACGACTGGCCAGTTCGTTACATTATCCCCCTCTTAAACAAACGTTCGTCCTCGAACGAGTCTAACAGAAGAACATACCTGAAATCACAACATCTGAAGCAATAGCGTCTGGTCTTGCTGGGAGGGCATAGAAACGGGCCTGACCACCCCCTGATCTGCCTCCCCTTCTCGGGCGACCCATAATTGACTAGGCTCCGCCCCTAGATGGTTGAACTCCACCCCTAGCTGGCTGGGCGGGTGGTGAGGCAGCTGGTGCTGTAGTCGGAGGATGAGTACTCCGCTGCGGAGTCCCACCCAATATTCTAGGGAAATATCTCGCAATGTGACCAAAATTCCCGCACTCGAAACAATCCCTCCTCTAATGAAACTGTTGCTCTTGATGCCCAAAAGAATCACCCGACGATACTTAAGCGGGCGGGGCATAATGAGAACCCTGTGCTGGCAATGCACTGAATGATGACTGACTCTGCTGAAACTGGTCCTACTGAAACTGACCTCCCTGAGGAGCACCACTGGAACCACCCTGACCATGAGGCCTCTTAGCCTCCTTCTCAGTCCTCTCCTGACCTCGAACTATCTCAATCTGTCGAGCAATGTTGACAACCTCATCAGAGGTAACTACATATACTCTCTCCCTGGTCATAAGTAATCGAAGTTGAAAACCGAGGCCATCTATAAACCTCCTGATCCTCTCTCGCTCTGTGGGAACCAACCAGACCGCATGACGAGCTAACTCGGAGAACCGTATCTCATACTGTGTAACAGATATCTCACCCTGGCGAAGCTGCTCAAACTGCCTGTGCAGCTCCTCTCTGCGGGACTCAAGTACAAACTTCTCCAGAAAGAGAACAGAGAATTGTTGCCAAGTAAGGGGTGCTGCGCTAACAGGCCTACGCCTCTCATAAGTTTCCCACCATCTGAGTGCAACCCCAGAAAACTGAAAGGCAGTGAATGATACCCCACAAGTCCCCAAAATACCAGTAGTATAGAGTATCCTCCGATACCTGTCCAAGAAGTCCTGAGCGTCCTCTCTCTATGTACCACTAAAAGGTGGTGACTAGAGTCTCCCAAACCTCTCCAACCTACGCTGATCATCCTCACGCATAGAAGGAATAACACAATCCTGTGCAGCTACAACCGGTTGGGCTGGTGGTGCCTCCGGTGTCTGAAGTCCCTGAATAACCTGCTCGGGTGTGCGAGCAATGGGAGTCTGAGTGCCTCCCCCAGCTTGAGAAGTGGCTGCAACCGTCGAAATAGAGATCGCCTGAGCAAGGCCGGTATATGCTGTCAGAATCTGAGCTAGGGCCTCTTGAAGGCCTGGAATCACAATAGGCACAGGTGGTGCCTGAGCTGGTGCATCAACAACTAGAACCTGGTCCTGATTTAGGACAACCAGTGGATCTGCAGGTACTTCCCCAGCTGCACCTCTACCCCTACCACGGCCTCTACCGTGGCCTCGGCCTCTTGCGGCCCGAACTGGTGGCTGACCCTTTTGACCGGTAGCACTAGTCCTCACCATCTGTGAGAGAATAGAATATAGATGTTTAGTTACTAGAATACACCGAACGCACGATAAGAATCCAAGAATGTGAAATTTTTCTAAAGGTTCTGGAGCCTTTCGAAGATAAGTACAGACGTCTCCGTACCGATCCGCAAGACTCTACTAAACCCGTTCATGACTCGTGAGACCTATGTAACCTAGGCTCTAATACCAATTTGTCACGACCCAAACGTCGGGGTGTCAGTAAGTCATGAGCGTCTAAATCTATGAACTAAGAAATAAAACTGTCTAACTATCAATACCATCCAAAAGAAGAAATGATAAAAGGAGTGACAAGGTAGTGCGGACACTAGCAGCTACCTTGCAATCTCCACAGATAGTCGGCATGAACTCAATGATCGCCGCGCTGTAACTCATCTGAATCTACACATAAAGTGCAGGGTGTAGCATGAGTACAACCACCTCAGCAAGTAACAGAAATAACTAGGAACTGAGCAATAGTGATGAGCTAAGTAAAACAGTCCAATTATTTATTTTCACAATTTTAAAAATAAACAGAAATCAACAGGTAAATTCCATAAATCAGTAAATGCTACAAAAAAGTTTAACAGATAAATGCAGCAACAACACAAATAAATACCACCTCACAGCAGTGTCACTCCATCACTCATCACTTGTACTCAGCACTCAATACTCAAAACACTCAACACTTTGCGCTCACTGGGGGTGTGTACAGACTCCGGAGGGGCTCCCAAAGCCCAAGCGCTAAGCACGGACAACTCACGTGCCATCATATCAATACCTAGATCCGCACGGTCAACTCACGTGCTACGCGGACAACTCACGCGCTATGGTATCAGGACCTGGACCCGCACGGTCAACTCATGTGCTACGCGGATAACTCATGCGCTATGATATTAATATCCTCACAACCAGGCCCTCAGCCTCATCATCACCAACAAATAAGGGAACACAGCCCACATCAAGTATCACTACATATTAGCAAATAATAAAGACTGAGGTAAACATGTACAATAATTTCTATGACTGAGTACAAATAATATGAGCATGAATAAAGCCTAAGCATGATCTGTATCATGAAGGCAAACAAGTTCAACAAAAATTAAACACATAACCACGGATAATTGCCATTAGGCCTCACAGCCTCACGGAACGGACCAAGTCTCAATCCCTCGCGGTGCACACCCACACGCTCGTCACCTAGCGTGGGTATCACTTCCAAACAATAACGTGATGTCAAATCTCCGGGTTTATACCCTCCAAGCGAGAGTTAAAACTGTTACTTACCTTAACAGCGTAAAAATCCTATTCCGGGATGCCCTCGTCTCTGGACTCGGTCTCCAAAAGCTCTAAATCTAACCATAATCAGATTAATACCATCAACATAGGCTAACGAATCGAATTCCAAAATAAAAATTACAAAATATGCCAAAAATCTGAAATCGGCCAAAACCTGACCCCCGGGCCCACATCTCGAAATCATTCAAAAATGGCAAAATAATAAACCTTGTCCTCTCCCGAGTCTAACCATACCGTATTCATCAAAATACGACATCGTTTGGTCCTTCAAATCCTTAAATTACTCTCCAAATATTCCAAGCCCTAAGCCCTCATTTTCACTAATTACCATGATTAAACAACGGAAAATCACCATATATACAAGTATTAGGTCTCAAGTAACTTACCTCAATAAAACCCCCTTGATTCCCTCTTCATATCTCTCCCAAAAGCTCCAAAAACCGAATAGAAATGGTGAAGAATGAACCAAAATCGCTTAGGGTTCTATTTATGGTTTCTGCCCAGGTTTTTCGCACCCGCGGCCATTTTGCTCGCACCCGCGCGACCGCACATGCGGCCATTTTGCTCGCACCCGCGCGACCGCACCTGCGGTCCAAGGAGCCGCACCTGCGCAACTCACTTAATTCCCCAGACTCCGTACCAGCGAATACCTTTCTCGCACCTGCGGACTCTTATCTGCGGTCCCAGGTGCGCATCTGTGAAACCAGCCCAAAATCCTCATCTCCGTATATGCGCTCAAGGCCTCGCACCTGCGGGCCCGCAGATGCGGCCAATTCTTCGCACCTGCATTCCCAGTCTTTGCCCAGCGTCGCCCGCACCTGCGCACTCCCCAAGCGCACCAGCGGCCTCGCATCTGCGAGGCTTTCTACCGCAGGTGCAAAAATAGCAGTAGCAGCAGCTCTATATGCAAATTCCAACTTCAACAAATCCGTTAACAACCCGGAATCACCCCGAGGCCTTCAGGACCTCAAACAAAAATACCAACAAGTCATATATCAACATACCAACTTAGTCAAACCTTCGAATCACTCAAAACAACATCAAATTATCAAATTACCCTCGGATTCAAGCCTAAGAACTTCTAAATTTCCAAATTCGGCAACCGATGCCGAAACCAACCAAACCACGTCCGAATGACCTCAAATTTTGCACACACATCACAAATGACACTACGAACCTACTCCAACTTTCGGAATTCCATTCCGACCCCGATATCAATTTTTCCACTGCCGACCGAAATCGCCAAATTTTCAATTTCGCCAATTCAAGGCTAATTCTACCACGGACCTCCAAATCACATTCCGGACGCACTCCTAAGTTCAAAATCACCTAACGGAGCTAACAGAACCATCATAATTCAAATCCGAGGTCGTTTACACATAGATCTATATCCGGTCCACTTTTCAAACTTAAATATTTTTTTAATTATGAGACTAAGTGTCTCATTTTACTCCGAGTACCTTCCGGACCCGAGCCAACTAACCCGGTAAGTCATAAATCAATTGCAAGACATAAATTTAGCAGTAAATGAGGGAATACCCTAACATCACATGAAAATTACCAACACAATAACTCCACATCATCAAATATCATCCCTGACAATAGCCACCCTTATCACTCCTATAATAGCCTCCCTTATTCCTCCGCCTTCACAATATCAATAGCCACCCTTATCGCTCTTATAGCCACCCTTATCTCTCCTATAGTCACCCTTATCGCTCCTATAGTCACCCTTATCTCTCCTATAGCCATGCTTATCGCTCCGCCCAGATAATATCCCAACACACATAACAACAGTGAAATGCCTCCCTTATGCCCACATAATATCAACAGTGAAATGCCACCCTTATATCCTCAAAATAATAACTCAATTAACACAACAATTTACATAGAATATTATCACGACAACGTAACAAAATCAATTCATATCACAATTTGCCCAATGGCCACAACCAAATCCAAGAATATAACAAAATCAATTAATTTCACAACAAATAGCCCAAGACTCCACACAATGTATATAAAATCTCAAAAACAATTAACAAAGATAGAAAATAATCAGCATAGGGCAACGCCTTCATTAATCCAAATTTTGATAATTATATTAACACTTCTTCTTAAGCTTGCTTAATTAATTATTTGCATAGGAAAAATCCATAATGAAATTAAATTCCAAGAAATATCACACCATCAAACTCACGGAATTCACATAAATATACAAGTAATATACAAGTAATACAAGCAAATAGATGATTAAATAAATGCCAACAATTATCCAATTTACTACACAATATGCCCAAGACTTTAACTCAATAAAATGTTTTTACATATAAGCCCGAGTACGTACTCGTCACCTCGCGTACACGGCTTTTCACATTTCATAAATGGCACATAAGACTCGATGCCTAAGGGGTAATTCTCCCACTCAAGGTTAGACAAGATACTTACCTTTTTGAAGTTATGCCGATATTCCAAAATCGCCTTCTTGTTTTAATTGACCTCCGGACAGCTCAAATCTATCCAAATTAATTGTACAACTTCATTAAAATTCATCAGAAACAATTTCGGATAATAAAATGTCGACATAAAATGTTTTTCTAAAAATTCAACAAAAGTCAACGCGGTGCTCGCCTCTCAGAACCCGACATAATTTTCACGAAATCCGAACAGCCATTCCGATACGAGTTCAACCATACCAACTTTATCAAATTCCAACAACAAATCGTCCTCCAAATCTTGAATTTTCATTTTTGTAAGATTTTTCAAAAATCTTGATTTCTTCCATTTAAATCCGAATTAAACGATGAATATAACCATAGATTCATGAAATATAATCACTTTAGGATATAGATCACTTACCCCAGTCGAAGTCGTGAAGATATCCTCAAAATCGCCCAAAACCGAGCTCCAAAAATCCCAATCGAAAATGAAGAAATGACAGATTTTCAATCATTAAGTTAATGCCCAAGTTCGCATTTGCGAATGAACAGTACCTCCCATGAATAGTGTTCGCAATTAAGACAAATTTTTCGCAATTGTGAATGAACATTGTTTTTGCAATTGCGATAAATGGTTCGCAATTGCGAATGAACAATGTTTTCGCAATTGCGAATGAACAATACCTCACCAGAAACCAGCAAACCCAAACTTCTCCGAAATGATCCGAAACCACCCTGAAACTCATACGGACCCCGAGACACAAACCATATATGAATTTCAATCATAAAATATGCTATGCACCTGCTCGCGCACTCAAAACACTGAAAAGAAGTCGTCTTGACCCGATATTGACCATGGTTAACCTCCCAAATTTCTTAGCTTTACTAGTCTCTCAACCAATGATCCAAAATACACCCAAGCCCCTCGGGACCCGTCAAATCATACCAACAAGTCCTAAAATACCATACGAACTTAGTCAAAAATTTAAATTACATTGAACAATGCTAGATCCACGAATCATACCCTAATTCAAGATTAATGAAACTAAAAAATTCTAACTTCTACATTCAATGCCGAAACCTATCAAATCACGTCCGATTGACCTCAAATTTTGCATACAAATCATAAATGACATAATAGAGGTATTCCAATTTTCAGAATCGGATTCCGGCCCCGATATCAAAAAGTCAACTCCCCGGTCAAACTTCCAAACTTAAATTTCTATTTTAGCCATTTTAAGCCTAATTTAGCTACGGATTTCCAAATATTTTTTCGGGCATGCTCCTAAGTCCAAAATCACCATACGGAGCTATTAGAATCATCAAAACTCTATTACGGAGTCGTTTTCTCAAAAGTCAACTCTCCGGTCAATTCTTTTCTTTTAAGTTTCTTAAATAAGAATTGTTCTTCCAATTTGATCCTGAATTATCCAAAAATCAAACTCGACCACACACGCAAGTCATAATACACTTCACAAAGCTTCTTGGGACCTTAAGTCACTGAATGAGATGCTAATTCACAAAACATCAAGTCGGGTCATTACATTGTACTTCATTCCTAATTTCCACTTGTGCTTGTCAAACTCCTTTGTTCCAAGAGCTTTAGTGAATAGGTCTGCAGCATTTTCCTTTTCATCAACCTTTTGAATATCGACGTCTCCAAGTTCAATGATCTCTCTTATCAAGTGATACCTTCGCAGAACGTGTTTGGATTTTTTGGTGTGATCTTGGTTCTTTTGCTTGAGCAATGGCCCCAGTATTGTCACACAACAATGGAACTGCACCTTCTATTAAAGGAGCCACACCAAGTTCAGTTAAGATCTTTTTCATCCATACAACTTCCTTAGCAGCTTCACTAGCTATTATATATTCTGCTTCAGTCAGTAAATCAGCTACTGTAGCTTGTTTGAAACTTTTCCAACTCACTGCACCACCATTAAAGGTGAATACATAACCAGAAATAGATTTGCTATCATCTTTATCTGAAGAGAAACTTGCATTAGTATAACCTTCAATTTTCAACTCAGAATCTTCATAAATAAGGAATTGGTCTTTAGTACTTCTTAAGTACTTAAGAATGGTCTTCACCACCTTCCAATGTTCCTCACCAGGATTTTCCTTATATCGGCTAGTCACTCCAAGTGCATATGCCACATCATGACATGTACATGTCATGGTATACACGATAGCTCTCACTGCACTAGCGTATGGGATCCTACTCATGAGCTCTCTCTCTTCCGGAGTTTTAGGACAATCCTCCCTACTGAGAGTTATTCCAGTGCCTATCGGTAGATAGCCTCTTTTGAAATTATCCATGTTATACCTCTTTAAGATGCCATCAATGTACAAGGACTGGGAAAGCCCAAGCAGCTTCCTAGATCTATCTCTATAGATCTTTATTCCCAATATATAAGCTGCTTCTCCCATGTCTTTCATGGAGAACTGTTTAGATAGCCAAATCTTGGTACTTTGCAATGTCGGTATATTATTTCCTATGAGAAATATATCATCAACATATAGTATTAAGAATATAATTGTGCTCCCACTAACCTTTTTGTACACACAAGGCTCTTCTTCGCATCTAACAAAATTGAACTTTTCAATTGTCTTATTAAAGCGAATATTCCAACTTCGAGAAGATTGCTTTAGTCCATAAATGGATCTTTGTACCTTGCAAATTTTATTATGATAAGATAGAGATGTGAAATCTTCAGGTTGTGTCATGTACACATCCTCTTTTAACTCACCATTAAGGAAACCTATTTTCACATCCATTTGCCATATTTCATAATCATAGTATACTGCTATAGCAAGCAAAATCCAAATTGATTTGAGCATTGCCACGGGAGAGAAAGTCTCGTCATAGTCGACTCCTTCTTTCTGATGATTTCCCTTGGCAACAAGACGGGCTTTGTAGGTCTCCACCTTTGCATCTGCTCCAATCTTTTTATTAAAAACCCATTTACAACCTATAGGTTTTATATCCTTTGAAGTTTCAACTAAAGTCCATACTTTATTTTCCTTCATGGATTCCATTTCGAATTCCAAGGCCTTTTGCCATTTCTCATAATCAGAACTTTGTATAGCCTCTTCTTAGGTCTTAAGATCATCATCATTATGATCAACCTCATTTGATACATCATCTTGTACCATTAGATTTAATCTAGTTGTATTTGACGTTCTCGTGTAGACCTTCTAAGAGGTGTTTGCACAACTTGTTCACCTTGTGCTGGATTTGGTTGTTGTTCAATTTGGTTTGGAACTAGTTCATTAACCTGTTCTTGAGCTACATTTAGTTTTTGAAATTCAACCTTTGAAGATGGAAACTTCCTTGTCCACTTCAAAACATCAAATAAATATTCTTCAACTTGTGTCTCATGATCTTGATTTTGTGTTGATTCATTAGTTTCTTGAACTTCATCAAGTTCTATTTCTCCACTATAATTTCCTTCCAAAAAGAAATTCCCTTTCTAAAAAGGTTGCTCCTCTAGCCACAAACACTTTATGGTCAGAAGGGTGATATAAATAATATCTCATTATTTCTTTGGGATACCCAATGAACCTACACTTATTAGATCTTGAGTCAAGTTTATCAGACTGCAGTCTCTTAACATAAGCTGGACAACCCTAAACTTTAATGTGTTTAAGTTTAGGATTACGTCATTTCCATATCTCATATGGTGTTGTAGAGACTGACTTAGTGGGAACTTTATTAAGTAAATATGTTGCTACTTCCAAAGCATATCACCATAAATTTATTGGAAGATCAGTGAACCCCATCATAGATCTCATCATATCTAATAAGGTTCGATTTCTCCTTTCAGATACACCATTGTGTTGTGGTGTTCCTGGAGGTGTCCACTGTGAGAGAATCCCATCCTTTTTGAGATACCTCATAAAATCTTCACTAAGATATTCTCCACCTCTATCAGACCTTAGTACCTTGATACTTTTATCCATTTATTTCTCAACTTCAATACGGAACCTTTTGAACATTTCAAAAGATTCAGATTTATGTTTCATAAGATACACAAATCCATATCTTGACATATCATCAGTGAAGGTGATGAAGTAAGAATATCCACCTCTAGCTTGAATTTTCATAGGCCCACAAATATTTGTATGATTTAGTCCCAATAATTCAGAATCTCTTTGTCATGACCCAAACCAACTAGTCGTGATGGCACCTAACCCAACCCACTAGGTAAGACAATTAACAACTATCAAATTCCAATGATATTAACAAGACAATTAAACGAAAATAATTTACTGAATCTTATACATTTTCCAAGGACTGGTAGTACAAATCATGAGCTTCTAAGAAAAGAGTTTACAAAGCTGAAATGAAATAAATACATCGTCTGTTTGAAAAGTACATAAACAGAGTTTTATAGATCTAAGGCTACCACGAACAAGAGGCAGCAACAACCGGGACGCAAGTACATCTTCAATCCAGCTCCCATCGATCACAGCAACATCAACAGCCAACATCTGCACGCAAGGTGCAGAAGTGTAGTATGAGTACATTTGACCCCATGTACTCAATAAGTAACAAACCTAACCTTAGGTTGAAAGTAGTGACGAGCTAGAACAAAGGTCGAGTCCAACTCTAATATTCCATAACAGTTCATAACAGCACAGTACAAGTAATAAAAGAGGTATCTCAGAAATAAATTGCTCAGTTCATTCACAGTTCCAGAAAGAAATAGGCACTTCTTTTCAAGTATCCCAGTAAAAACCCAAATCTTTTACCGAAAGTGCCAAAATACGAGTAGGTTTGAAAACTGTGATTTTTCCCAAAATCCTTTCAACAATCAATAAGATGTTTCATTTTTCTTTTAGATAGCAAGTGTAAGATGTCTCTCTATGCCCATATGTCAAAATGTATGAGAAGTCATGAAGGATGTGATACTATATAGCATGAGGAAGAATGCATCTCTATGCCTGTATGTCAAGTGTGCATGCAAAATGCGATGCAAATCAGTGATAAAGACCATATGCATACTCTCAGAGTACCAATTCACTTAGTCCTCCCAGTCACTCAGCGCTCGGCACTCGCACTCAGTAGCTACCTGCGCTCACGAGGTGTGTGTAGACTCCAGAGGGTCTCCTACAACCCGAGCGCTATAATCCGAACGGACAACTCATGTTTTGCACGGATAATTCTCGTGCCATAATTTCAATATCTGAATCTGCACAGACAACTCACGTGTTGCATGGACAACTCACGTGCTATAGTATAATATCTGGATCCACACAGACAACTCACTTGCTATAATATAACATCTCACAATTAGGCCCTCGGCCTCACTCAGTCATCAATCTCTCCAGTCTCTCTCTCACGGGCTCACAGTGTCATGATACTAGCCCGAAAACAATGATATGATGCATCAATAGATAACAACAAAGACTGAGATATGATATGCATGTGAATGCGTGTGACTGAGTATGCAATGCAATGAAAGCAGATTACTCAACAACAGAAATGACCTCAGTGGGTCATAACAGGATAAGCATGTAGCCTAGACATGGCTCCTAACATAATCACAGCTCGTTAACTCTAGTACATAGAGATTTCATGATTTCAGACAAGTTCAGGTAACTACACAGTACCACAAAAATAACGGAAATCACAGTTCACATGGTGCACGCCCACACGCCCGTCACCTAGCATGTGCGTTACCTAAAAATCAAACATATAACACGTATATTCAGGGTTCATACCCTCAGCTCTAAGATTAGAAGAGTTACTTACCTCGAACAAGCCAATACCAATGCCGATCAAGCCAAGCAATGCTCCAAAGATGCCATCCCGCGCGTTCTGACCTCTGAACGGCTCGAAACTAACCAAAAACAACTCAAGAACATCAAACAATGCTAAAGGAACCAATCCCGATCGAAAAAGATCAAATCTTGAATCAAAGCCCAAAATCAGCCAAAAGCCTAACCCGGGCCCGCACCTCGGAACCCGACAAAATTTACAAAATCCAATAACCCATTCAATTACGAGTCTAACCATACTAGTTTCATTCAAATCCTACTCCAATCGATGTTCAAAACTCAAAAATTCACATTATGAAACTTTAGGTCAAAACCCCCAACTTCCTCTTTAAAATTCACAACCCAATTACCAAAAACGAAGATAGATTAAGGAAATATAACCAAAAATGAAGAAAGAACCAAAACCCTCGATAATATAGCTTCTGCCCAGCGATTCCGCATTTGAGGACATTTCGTCGCACCTGTGACCATTGCTTTTGTAGAAAAACTTTCCTTCCGCGAAAAGTAGCCTTGCCTAGCAACCCCCGCACCTGTGGTATTAAACTCTGCATCTGCGAAGACCCTCGCATTTGCGCTTCCACTCGACGCACCTGCGCATCCGCACCTGCGCCCTTTTCTCCACTTCTGCAGGCCTCCTCATCCAAATCTCATCCCGCTTCTGCGATGCCTTTGTCGCTTCTGCGACCATCGCACATGCGCAAAACCAGCCGCAGGTGCGATCACACAAGAACCAACATCCTTCAGCAATGCACTATGCAACGAAGGTGATCCGAACCTCGTCCGAAAGTCATCCGAGCCACTCGGGACCCCGTCCGAATATATCAAGAAGTTCAATAACATAACACGGACGTACTCGAGGCCTCAAATAACACATAACAACATCAAAACAATGAATCATATCTCAACTCGAAATCAATGAATTTTGAAATTTCAAACTTCCACAACCGATGCTGAAACCTATCAAATCACGTCCGATTGACCTCAAATTTTGCACACAAGTCACATTCGACATTACGGACCTGCTCCAACTTCCGGAATCGGAATCCGACGCCGATATCAAAAAGTCCACTCCCGGTCAAACTTTTCAAAATTTCAACTTTCGCCATTTCGAGCCAAATTCAACCACAGACCTCCAAATCACAATACGGACGCGCTCCTAAGTCCAAAATCACCCAACGGAGCTAACAGAACTATCAAAATTCCAATCCGAGGTCAAATGCTAAAAAGTGAAACTTGGTCAACTCTTTCAAATTTAAAGCTCCCTAGTTGAGAATCATTCTTCCAAATTAGTCCCGAATAACCTAAAAACAAAACCGACGATTCACACAAATCAAAATACATCATACATAGCTACTCATGCCCGTAAACTACTGAGCGAAGTGCAAATGCTCAAATGACCGCTCGGGTCGTTACATCCTTCCCCACTTAAACATATGTTCGTCCTCGAACGTATCCAGAGTTATTCTCAAAGCCATCAAACCGCCGTATAACCTTGCCATGCACATACCTGGGGATGATCCCACGTCACCTTATCCCATACAGGTCCGATAACACAACATAACTGATATTTCTCAATTCAACCTAGACCACAAGCCTGAGAATCTAACTTCTAACATCCAAAATTTCTTATAAGATCTGAATCTCGCAACCTACACCTTGTATAAGTCTGAACAAGCTGTACCAAGCCGCAACTATAACCCAAGATACAATCGTATGATATATCATATAACACAGATATCGGAGCAATGATTTGTAATCACAGTAGCTGCTCAAAACAACCAAATGCCGATAATAAACCTCATATCAAACAAGACTCCATTCTGAAACCTTCGTACACTACCGATGATGAAAGGAACACACAGAAACTCATAACCATTCATCAGATCAACCAGTCATGGAACTCTCTCTTATTCGACAAGAACTATAGCAAATTTCTAAGCCGACTTTCGATATTATCCTTCCAACCATGCTGTAATCTATTCCGTGCAATCAGTGAACCAATAAGTAACATTCCAAATATACTCAATCATGGAAAATAATAAATGACCCAGACGAGAGAACTGTCCCGCAAGCTCAACAAGTACCACCATAACGCAATGCTAAGAACCTATCACACACCGTAGAACCCAAAACATAATCTAACACAAGGGATCATATCTCAACATAATTCTGCTGCAATGCATGACCCCATCCAAACACTGATCCATATGAAATACCTCAGCGATCATGCTCAAAATTAATAACCACGCGCAATCTGACATCAAGTACTCAAAGTGCATTACCATAACCACAGAGAAGCAGATGACACAATGCCACACAAAACCCCAAAAGAACATAACCCATACGCCATCAACCATGCAATAACCAATTACTCATCTCACTCAAATTCTGCTATAAAGCCCAAATAGAAACGCACCAGGTGTGCTTATAACCAATAGATCACAACTCCTCGTAGCATAGAAGAGTAATTCATAGATCATTTCAGAACACGAATAAGTTCAACAACAACCAAATGGTACATACCTCAACAATAGCAGTATGGAGCAAACCAATCCGGCTCGGTGTAGAATACACATCTTAATTGGGCCTACCAATGGACCCCCAAATCACCTATGGGCACTTCACAATCCACTACCATGAAACAAGCTGCTCTTGAGAACTCACAGTCTCCAAATCCATAGAACACACGAACTCACCATATCTGATCCCAACTCCACCGCCAGAATGTCTAACACATCTCTCATGCATAATCATCCCACGAGGAATACTTCTAAAATTCTTCCGTGCCACATAGCAAAATTGAATATCAGTAGTCGATCAACCAAGAGAGTGTCGCAGTACCCGTGAAGTATCCATAAATCAAAACACATTGCTTCTTCTGAAATGTATACTCTCATCAAGTTATACCGATTAGTAATATTAGTTACCTAGTCATCTGAAACCATCCATGCTTCCTATGAATCAATGCCCTTCCCTTCCAAACTGACCCGTTACCTTGCACATGCAAATCTCAATCCCACACAACACCGCATATACCATGCCATCCTTTAAAGAGTACAAGAATCTCATAATCAACTCTGAGTCCCAAGCATAATACATACCCGATCAGTCAGAAACCTTCTATTTGATCTCATCCCGGAGAAAATCCCAATACGCAATATATTCCTCACACCGATAGGAAATATACTCCTCGAACCGTGGTAAAAATCATTGAGAACTCTTTGAAACCCATTTTCACATAACCAAGATATCAGAACCGAATCTCTCTAACTCAACCCAGTCATGCTGGTCGCCAAAACCCAAGAGCATTGCCACGAAACACCTGTGGAGACTAGCCACATCATAGGTACCTAAAGAACCGATTATATCCACTACTGTGCTGATCCAACATACTACCAAGTTGTCCTAACTCTCCGAGTTCTTTCCGAATTACCTTCAAATTAATAGTTCTCCTTGCCATAATACCACGATCCTCAACCAAAACTCACCACACAAGAGGCCCTAGTATAAAACCACAACGTCCTAAGACCCATAAGCCGCTGACTTCCCTCTTAAGCACCCCAAAGCACCACAACCAAGCCACCCCACTCTAAAGAGACCTTATGTGAACCTTTAACTGTTTTCTTCACCTTCTTGATGCTGAAATGCATAATTCACAATGGTATAAAAATGCCACAAGTCTCGACATCATCCAATGTAACTCTCAGTTTCTAGCCATATACAAATCTTGAAAATTCCAAATCGCTACATATAAATCTTGAACCCATTAAAACCATTCTCGAGAGTCATCCACTCTACTCAAATCTTAATTAAACCGACCAAACATACCGAGCGACCTATGCCCCATTAGCCCACAAACACCCAAGGGAGTAACCCACACTCCTAAGCAACCGAGCTAATTCCCTACTCCATGAACACTACATCCTTCGCGAATAACCACTGAATTATTTTACGATTTCCATATACACATATAGTGTAATATAACATGTATCCAGAAATTCCTTTACCCGAGTCATCCTCTATCTCGACCTCTGCAAGTCATAACTGATTCACCAGTATACCCCGAACCGAAACCAATACAACACATAACTGTGGAATCGACTCGTCGATAGCAGACTCCCCCACTTGGATCAAAGCCATAGAATAAAACAGTCTCTAACATCACGATACCCATACTCTATTACTGCCAGAATTCCGCACAAAAATTCAACTAAATCCTTCATAAGCTCATGTAACACAAACGATATAATACCTCAAATCATCTGCAAATCTCACATTCATCCTCCTTATAGTCAGGTCAACTGTTACAACTGATCCAAACTCAAATCGCACAAATATACCCCACTGCAAGAAAAGAAATCCCCCACACAACATTATAAAAATCACACCTCAGTAGATTACCTCGCAAGTTATAACTCACATGCTTAGCCTCAAACTGACATCTATTTATACCCTTTCACATCCACACCTACTAAGCAATCACTTAATCTTCTCGATTCTGAACTCATCAATAAGACATGAGAATCTACTTCACTCCACAACTAAACAACATGAGAGATCCCTTAACACACCCATAACTCGAGACCATACGCCAAATCAAGGCCAAAATTAAACACCCCATAGTCCTTGCTACATCTCAAGTAAACTTATCTCGCCGCATTCGAAAAATCTGAGCACAACTTGCAGCCACATCATACTCACCACATAGTCATTCAATCACAAATTCCACTAAGAGGGACACCAACGGACCTATAAGTCCCAAAAGCACGTGCTCACACAATCGAAATCTTCGTGCTCAAGCTACCGTCGAAACCCGGCCTTAAGTCCTCCAGACTGGCCCATCATTAACACGCCAAAACCACATCTCGCACCTCAACCATGGAATTACAAGCCGCCGGCGCACAGCCGATACCAAGCGCTCACAGGCGCATACGAATGCGTGGAAGGAATTCAAAGAGTTACGCTTCAAGATGAATCAATGACGCACGATAAGGAAAGAAAGATGGGAAGTATATCCTAAATGTCCTATAGCCTCTCTAAGATAGGTATGAACGTCATCATACCCATTCGCAAAACTTTATTAGACACTTGCTCATGACTTGTAGAACCTATAAACCTAGAGCTCTGATACCACCTTGTTACGACCCAAAATCCAACTAGTCGTGATGTCACCTAACCCAACCCACTAGGTAAGCCAATTAATAACTATCCAATTCCAATGATATTGACAAGGCAATTAAACGAAAGTAATTTACTGAATCTTATACATTTTTCAAGGATTGGTAGTACAAATCATGAGCTTCTAAGAATAGAGTTTACAAAGCTGAAATGAAATAAATACATCGTCTATTTGAAAAGTACATAAACAGAGTTTTATAGATCGAAGGCTACCATGAACAAGAGGCAGCTACAACCGCGATGCAGGTATATCTTCAATCCAGCTTCCATCAATCACATCAACATCATCAGCCAATATCTGCACGCAAGGTGCAGAAGTGTAGTACGAGTACAACCGACCCCATGTACTCAATAAGTAATAAACCTAACCTTACGTTGAAAGTAGTGACGAGCTAGAACAAAGGTCGAGTCCAACACCAATATTCCACAACAGTTCATAACAGCATAGTACAAGTAACAAAAGAGGTATCTCAAAAATAAATTACTCAGTTCATTCACAGTTCCAAAAAAAATAGGCACTTCTTTTCACGTATCTCAGTAAAAACCCAAATCTTTTACCGAAAGTGCCAAAATACGAGTAAGTTTGAAAACTATGATTTTTTCCAAAATCCTTTCAACAATTAATAATATGTTTCATTTTTCTTTCAGATAGCAAGTGTAAGATGTCTCTCTATGCCCATATGTCAAAATGTATGAGAAGTCATAAAGGACGTGATACTATACAACATGAGGAAGAATGCATCTCTATGCTTGTATGTCAAGTGTGCATGCCAAATGCGATGCAAATCAGTGATAAAGACCATATGCATACTCTCAGAGCACCAATTCACGTAGTCCTCCCAGTCACTCAGCGCTTGGCACTCGCACTCAGTAGCTACCTGTGCTCACTGGGGGTGTGCAGACTGCGGAGGGTCTCCTACAACCCAAGCGCTATAATCCGCATGGACAACTCATGTTCTGCACGGACAACTCACGTGCCATAATATCAATATCTGGATCCGCACAGACAACTCACGTGTTGCACGGACAACTCACGTGCTATAGTATAACATCTGGATCCACACGGACAACTCACGTGCTATAATATAACATCTCATAATCAGGCCCTCGGCCTCACTCAGTCATCAATCTCTCCAGTCTCTCTATCACGAGCTCACAGTGTCATGATACTAGCCCGAAAATAATGATATGATGCATCAATAAATAACAACATAGACTGAGATACGATATGCATGTGAATGCGTATGACTTAGTATGTAATGCAATGAAAGCAGATTACTCAACAACATAAATGACCTCAGTGGGTCCCAACAGGATAAATATGTAGCCTAGACATGGCTCCCAACATAATCACACCTCGATAACTCTAGTACGTTGAGATTTCATGATTTCAGACAAGTTCAAGTAACTACACAGTACCACATAAATAACGAAAATCACAGTTCACACGGTACAGGCCCACACGCCCGTCACCTAGCATGTGCGTCATCTAAAAACCAAACACATAACACGTATATTCAGGGTTCATAACCTCAGCTCTAAGATTAGAAGAGTTACTAACCTCGAACAAGCCAATACCAATGCCGAGCAAGCCAAGTGATGCTCCGAAGATGCCATCCCGCGCGTTTCAATCTCCGAACGGCTCGGAACTAACCAAAAACAACTCAAGTACATCAAACAATGCTAAAGGAACCAATCCCGATCAAAAAGATCAAATCTTGAATTAAAAGTCCAAAATCGGCCAAAAGCCCAACCCGGGCCCGCACCTCGGAACCCGACAAAATTTACAAAATCCAACAACCCATTCAATTTGATTCCAACCATACTAGTTTTACTCAAATCAGACTCCTATTCGATGTTGAAAACTCAAAAAATCACATTATGAAACTTTAGGCCAAACCCCCAAATTTCCTCGTTAAAATTCATAACCCAATTACCAAAAAACGAAGATAAATTAAGGAAATATAACCAAAACCGAGTAGAGAACACTTACCCCAATTCATATGGTGAAAATTACTTCACGAATCGCCTCTATCCGAGCTCAGTAGCTCCCAAAAATGAAGAAAGAACCAAAACCCTCGATAATATAGCTTCTGCCCAGCGATTCCGCATTTGTAGACATTTCGTCGCACTTGCGACCACCGCTTTTGCGAAAAAACTTTGCTTCTGCGAAAAATAGCCTTGCCCAGCAACCCCCGCACCTGCGGTATTAAACTCCGCATTTGCGAAGACCCTCGCATTTGCGCTTCCACTCGACGCACCTGGGCATCTGCACCTGCGCCCTTTTCTCCGCTTCTGCGGGCCTCCCCATCCAGCTCTCATCCCGCTTCTGCGATGCCTTTTTTGCTTTTGTGACCATCACACCTCTGCAAAACCAGCCGTAGGTGCGATCATACCAGAACCAGCAGCCTTAAGCAATGCACTATGCAATGAAAGTGATCCGTACCTCGTTCGAAACTCATCCGAGCCACTCGGGACCCCGTTCGAATATATCAACAAGTACAATAACATAACACGGACCTACTCAAGGCCTCAAATCACACATAACAATATCAAAACAACGAATCACACATCAACTCGAAATCAATGAACTTTGAAACTTCAAACTTCCACAATCGATGCCGACCTATCAAATCATGTCCGATTGACCTCAAATTTTGCACACAAATCACATTCGACATTACGGACTTGCTCCAACTTCTAGAATCGGAATCCGACTCCGATATCAAAAAGTCCACTCCCGGTCAAACTTTTCAAAATTTCAACTTTCGCCATTTCGAGCCAAATTCAACCACGGACCTCCAAATCACAATCTGGATGCGCTTCTAAGTTTAAAATCACCCAACGGAGCTAACGGAACCATCAAAATTCCAATCCGAGTTCAAATGCTAAAAGGTTAAATTTGGTTAACTCTTTCAAATTTAAAGCTCCCTAGTTGAGAATCATTCTTCCAAATCAGTCCCGAATAACCTGAAAACCAAAACCGATGATTCACACAAATCAAAATACATCATACGGATCTACTCATGCCCGTAAACTACCGAGCGAAGTGAAAATGCTCAAAACGACCGATCGGGTCGTTATACTCTTTCTCCACTTCTAGTAAATGGATATTTGGTCATTTTTCCTTTGAGACAAGAGAGTCTCATTTTAAGTTTTTTCGATAGTGCGAAGACTCTATGCATATCCACGCCAAGACTGATCCTTGCTATCAACTCTTTGATCAATGAAATCCCGCGAACAAACTGAATAAAAATATTGTGTTAAAAATTTTCTCAAAAATCTCAATTCAAAGGTAGAAAAATAAGAAATAATTTTCTTGTACTAGTATTTTCTATTTTTGCTTTGTATTGCACTATTACTTTCTCAAAGAAATTTTCTTCTCAAGAATAACTCTCTTGGTTTTTACGTGACTTTAAAATATGTATAAGATCTATATGTACCTAATTCTTAATTATGACTCTCTCTCTCTCTCTCTCTCTCTATCTCTTCCTTATTCTTAATTAGGACACACACACACACACACACACACACACACACACACACATAATTTTCATTGAAAAATACAAATCACATGCTTTATGGTAAATATTTAAAAAAATATGTAACTCATTTATGGAATTCAATTCTAAATTGAATTCTACAACTTATTCAATATTTTAAAATAAAACACATGTAACTCATTTATGGAATTCAATTCTAAATTAAATTCTACAACTTCGTCAACATTTATATTCATATACACAAATATTAATTATAATTATCAAGCACACACACACACACACACACACATATATATATATATATATATATATATATATATATATATATAAAATAGAAAACTTTAACTTGTCCACAATATTAATTATATCCTCTATACTAGCAAAGAATATAATAATATTTCATTTGGACTAATAACTAATTTTTTTGACTAATTAATTCTTTAACAAAGATCAGAACACTCGTTAGTGTGCGACCCCATAGATTCAATACTAAGCCGGTAGTAAATTAATCACATCAATATACTAATCAAAGGTAGCGTCTAGCAACACTCCTTAACGACCGGATATCATGAAGTATAAAATTTACTCTCAAGAACCTGTAGAAGAATAATGCATTAATTCCTTGTATCCTTATAGCTCTGGGTCACCCTAGGATATGGTTCAGCTGTCAAATCCTAATATGCGACCGACTATGTGTTCATGTCAAAAATAATCAACCATTGAATGACCTAAGAAACTCTTTTCTTTTTTCATTCAATCGCCCTGGCCAAGGTCTTAATTTGATCGGTTATAATTTATGACAACATGGAGCTTAAACTCATTACCAAGAGTTGACAGATTCCATCTTGATCAATCACTAATTCTACAAGTATTTAATCGTACCCAATATCCTTTCAACTATCGCCCTAGGACCATAGGTGTCTAGTATCAAAGCACAATAAATAACTTGTCAATTACTATGATGATATCAGGTCAAAGAAAACTCTTACATCATATTCTTCAAGAGAATATCCTATTGATATTTTATGGTAATTCTAACCATTAGGAATTATCCAATTAATCTGTTCAATGATCATATCTCTATATGCATCATCTATTTATGTTATTTAGTTAATGAGATCAACTAATATTTATCACATAAAGACGTTCACATAAATATTGATCTAACCGGATTATTAATGTCCAAATTAATAATCCTACGATCAAGAATAAAATTTAGGTTAAATTGTAAGAGACTTTACTCTCATTATCATGATTCCATCATGATGACAAGTCTTAAAATTTAATCAAGGACCTTTTAAAATTAATCAATCAATTAATAATAACTATGACAAATGAATATCAAATGCAATATATTTTTATATCAAATAACATTCACAAAAATATGTTCAAATCATCAAATATGAGATTAGATCTAGGGCATATCTAATATATCCCTAACAATCTCCCACTTGCATTCGAGACAATCGCCCTTGTATGTCACAACCCAAAATCTCACCACAGGCGTCGTGATGACACTTAGTCTCTAAGACTAGGTAAACCGATTACAATTACATTTCAAGCCATTTTTTGTTTTTGAATATGAATTAAATAGTTAATCAAAATCAATAGCGCAAACAAATATGAAAACCTCCCAAAACTGGTAATATTGAGTTACGAACTCTAACTGAATATATATTACATATGTTAGTAGTTAGTGTTGGATGTGCGAATAAAGTCTCGTATTAGTAGCTGAAAATAATATTGGGAGCCTCGTTAGATTCTAGTATTATTTTTTCTCTATTTTCTTTATACGTAATTGTGAGATAGTTAACTCACCAATTACTAGCTAGTACGGATTTTCTAGTACTAAACCTAAAATTCACTTAGTATGCTTTTACATAATGAAACGGCAGTGTTTCTATTCCTTTTAAGCACCTTTTTGGTTATAGTTTCGAGGACTAAAGTTATATTGTCGATAAATACTTATCAGTTATCACCATATCTAAAATCATTCAAAAGGTATACTAACACTCGAAGTATCCTAATTTTTTTCCCTAGAAGATGGGCAATCATGGAGGTCCCTCTTCACATGAATTCATGTGTCAAGGGTAATTAATTTTAATTAAATATAATTAGCAACTTGGACATAACATTCTAACGCTAAAGTCTCCGTTTATATTTGTGGGACCCTATTAGGTTCAATAATTTCAACTTCTCCACCCTCCTGATCTCTCTACTAAAACAGTGAATTAATTCATGACAAAAGGGGCCAATAGAACAAATTGGTTCTTAAAGTAGTAGGGTTAGAATTTTGACGTAATAGATTTAAAATATAAAACAATAAGCACATAGAAAAGAAAAAAAAGATTCAGCATCTGCTATACATAAATATACAATATACAAACAAATAATTTGACCTTATATATAAATGATGTAATTCTCTGAGATTCGAATAGACCATGTGTGTCCCCCTAGTTTCGCCCCTGGTTTCTTCCCTTTGTTCCCATTTGCATAATAGAAATTTTTTCGCTAACTTCTTTTAGTTTTAGCTACGATTCTACTTACACAAGAATACAATCGATTTCAAATTCAGATAAAAAAAAGAGTGTTGTAATAGTACAAAGAATTAGAAAAACAATTATATTGAATTCTCAAAATATTTGAAATAAATAAATTGTGAATTCAACTAGTTGGAGATTGAGGTGACTAGTTGATCGATTGGTTGAATGACTTTATGTTTTGGCCACCTTTACCACCCCTTAGAAGCCAATTTCGAAACAATTACACCACTCTGAATGGGAATCGACTATTCTCTCATTATTGAAATTAATGAAATGAAGACCACCCATTAAACCCCTCAAACAACTATTAATCATTGTGTGCACCAAATTTCATTAGTATTAGTGGCTGGGGGCATATGCCTTATTCTTAATTCTTGGCTTTTATGTGCTCTTTCAAAATCCAATTTTTATATGCACAAGCCGTAAGGACCTTTATCTTGTTGTGGAGTACACGTCATCTATTTGGGTCCAAATGTTTAACTTTAACCCAATATTCGTTGTGCTTTTCGGCGACACATTTAGTCATTTCTTGTCATTACCAAAAAAGGAAAAAATAAAGGATACATTCTTGTTAAGAAAGTGGTCGCTCAAGGGTAACCGAGTTGGTTTAGCAGGAGATCCATCAAAGAGGAGGTCGTAAGTTTAAAATTCTCTACATGATTTTTAGATAGATCTCGTCGTACGAGGCTTGTCTAGTATGATTTACCTCTCCAATATAATTTGTGAGTTATTGATGGAATGTGATTTATCTAGAGTACAATCGAATATTAAGTCTTGATGAGTACACTATTTAGCGTCAAATGAAATGTAAAATCGAATTACGTGAATCGTAATTACTTAAGAGTTTTAATTATGTAAAAAGAGTTATTTTATTTATATGTAACAATTTTTAAAAGTGGTCCCTCTAATAATTATATCAATTGGTATCATAAAATATTATTATTTATATCAATAATTGGACATTTTAATCGTACAAGCAAAAAGAAACGATTCACGTTCAAATTTCATAAAAGATGATGTGTTTATATCCAACATGTGTTAGCATTTTCTATACTAAGGTGTTTATAGAAAAAGTCTCAATTATTCTTAAGACGAAAAACGTAGAGATATCTGCTTGTATGCTAGTATTTTCCAAATGATTTTTTCACTTTGTTCATTAAAATGAACGAAATTATTCGATCAAAAGAAGATCTTAATGAATTCAAATCAAATAGCCAGATAAATATAAATTGTAATTGTAATTGTAAAAGTCAAATTCATGTCGGTTATTTACAAAATATATATGGTTTATAACCAAATAATTAACTAAAAATCCTTTGAAAATTTTCAAGTACAAACAATTTGGAGCTTGTGAAGAAAAGCTAGAAAACAAACAGAAAAATAGACTTTTTTCACTTTTAATCAGCACTAGAAATTACTTATATTTGATATAAAAAAATGTATAAAATTTGTATAATTTTTATATATAACTATATAACATACATAATATATATATATATATATATATATATATATATATATATATATTTTTTTTTTTTCTTTAAAAAATATATTTAAAAGAGGGACAAACCGGAAACTATTAGTGGGCATTTGGTTTGATTTGCCTAATAAAACAATAAACAAAAAACTATACACTTCCAACTATGTGGGACCAATGCATCGTTGTCACTCTTTTTGTGGAGATACGCATTGACCGAGCTATCCGTCTTGATGATGCCACGTGGTAGATGTAAAGCACGATTGGGGTTTAAACGCGTCAGTGCGTGAACTGTAGACGTGTGTCTAAAGTATAACTGGGGAAATGTTTGTATCATATCAATCAAATTTAAATAATAATGTAACACAAATTTAAATAATAATGTATCACAATGCTTAACTAAAATAAAGCGTTAAAATTTAATTAAAACACATCTTAATGTCACGTTTTTTGTCGCTTGACACAAAACAAACGATTATAGTATTTATATCAAACTAATAAGTAACACTGAGAGTCACAAATAAAAAAAAGAAATATATTATAATTAGTCATAATTAAGTGCAAGAAATTAATTAAAAGATGTTTTTAGTTTGATACAAACATCATGTATGAGTCAATACTTATTTGTGTTCGATGAACGTGATTAACACATTTCTACATCGTCTAGTAGAAAAATTACATAATGTATGTCACACTCCCTTTTTACCCCAAAAAATATGTGTGTGGATTGTGGGTTAAAAAAGTTTTTCCATTTGAAGCGACATTTTGAATTAAGGATTATTTTATTATTCAGAGTCACCACTTGAAATTTGATTTTTGGGTGTTTCAAGTCACATTTTATTTGAATCCCTATTCAAAGAAAGATTTGACTCTTTTATTATTTGGTTCGCGAAAATAAAGTCCGAGTAAGGAATTATGTTACCAGGGAGAAGGCGTATGGCATTCCCCGAGTCCTGTGGTTCTACCACAGTCGCTCTATTGATTTAAACTTAGCTTGAATTGATTTTGGATAAACTGTGTTTTATTGGATTTCCATGTTTCACCTATCCGCTTTTAATTATTAAAGTTATTAAAGAATGATTTGAATAATATTAAATTATCCTAACCGCACCATGCAGGCGAATGTGCGACATAGATGATTTTATTAATTTTTATCATAATCGTGCTACGCAAGCGAATCCGCAGTCATGACAAGGGTTATTAGTACGTTATTACTTTTGAAAAATTTACTGCATTCGAAGATTTTTTTTTTGAATTAAAAATTATTATCGCGCTACGCAAGCGAATCCGCGATTATAGAAATTAATTAAATTAAAAATTTACTAAAACTATTGAATTTGAGAAGAGATTATTGAATTAATTTAATGAAAAAAATATCACGCTACGCAATCGAGTCCGTGAAGTTAAAGCGCGCCTACTAATTGCATAGCGTTAATTATTAAGGAGACTAAGTTGTAAAGTTATTTTAATAAAAGAAAAATCTGATTTTTATTGAGATTATTTGACTAAAAATAAAAATATAAAAAGTTGGGCTAACTTGTTATTTTAAAGAGTGGACATCTATTGATTTAAAAGGGAATGACCAACTATTTGAGTATTAAAATTGTTGGCCCTTTTTGAACATGCTTTGGCGTTGGGCCAGCCCTTGCTTATTAAAAACAATGAGCCAACTTTGTTATTAGTGAAAATGGGCCAGTAGGTTAGCTCATTTGGCCCTTTGTTCTTAATAGCCTAATCTTATTAAATACAAATTAATACATTGTACCCACTTCCAAAATCTTCAACAAGTCTTTAACAACTTTTCTTTTTCTACAATATGACCAAGATTCTCATAAAATACTACTTAAAGGTTAATAGAGAAATGCTACCAAGCAATAAATAAATAAATAAATAAAGCAAAAAAAAAGTCATGGATTTAACGTTATGATCCAAAGCTTGATTTCAAGATTGAAACCTCAACATTCATCCATATAGCAAATTTCCTTGCAGATACTTTAAGTAATCTAAACATGCTCAAATCCTCATCAATTGCTATTAAAAAATCTGCATGACAAAGTTTAAACTTACATAGGTCGCAGAAAATAAATATAGCAGTGAAGAATAAGAGCTCAGCAGCAGAAAGGAACATAGAACAACAACAAAATCAGCAAAAACCCAGCAGCAAATTGTGTTTAAACAGCCCGAAAACCTTAGAGAAGAAACCTAGAACCAACTCTAAAGACGACTTATACTTTTCTAAAAGTTTGCACTCTAAGATTCACTCACAAAGCCCAAAAAATTTCAGCTTACTAAAGTATTCAACTGCTGATTTTTTGTTCAAAGATATGTGTGTTCAAGAACCTCTCAAGATGTTCTCTAAGTGATAGAGTGTGTGTCTTTTATAGGAGAAGAAACCAGACATCCATGATTGAAAATCTACCCTTTTGACAGATTTTTAGGAGAAGAAACCAGACATCCATGATTGAAAATCTATCCTTTTGACAGATGTTTCAACAAAAATCTTCTCTAAATATTCAAAAGACATACTTTTGGTTCAAAATCTGTTCAAAAGATAGTATTTTTTCCAAAAGTCTGCTCTAGACTTTGGTTCAAAAGCTGTCCAAAAAGTAGTATTTTCACCAAATAATGACACACTTTTCTAGAGTATTGTATTTCAAAAGTCTTTGGATAGTAAAAACAACCAAACTTGTACTATTCCTTCTTTAATTTTAACTTTTATCAACACAAAATTCAAATACTCAAATCCAATATAAACAAATTCACTAAGCACTTGAAACTTTTATTATCAACTATCATGACTAAGCGAATAGCTATTTCAACGCTAATGAATAACTAATTATCAGTGATTAGTAACTATGAATGACTAACCTAACATAGATTAATAATAAAAAATAAAAATAAAAAATAAAAAAATACAAAAAACAGAAATTATGCTAGACCTAATCTAACTACAATACAACTAGAAACAATAGACAAAGAAAACGAGAATAAGGGTATACCAAACGAGGGCGGTCGCCGGAATTTGGACTGATTTTGGTCGCCAGAATTGGGATGGAAATTGACATCAATAGGTAGGTCTTGAGGAGCTCTATCCGTTGATGTAAGTATAGCGAGGAGGTAGTGGCCGAAGCTTCAAGAATTTGGGCACAAAATTGGCGGCTAAAGTTTCTTAAATCTAAAATTTAAGGAGTTTGAGGGTTTTTTGAATGATTTGGTTTGGAGATATGGAAAGAGGAGGTTATGGAGGTTACATGGTGTGAATTTGGGGGTGTTTGGAGGTGGTCCGCCGCCAGTGGGCGATTTTCGGCGGCGACGACTAGGGAGAAAGAGAGAGTGAAGACACTACTAGAAATTCGGGAAAATCCGTTCACAAAAATCGATCAAAGTAGGTCGGTAATGGCCAATAACAGTCCAAAATGTGACCATTAACGCGTGGTCGGTATTTTGAAGGTCGGAAGAGCATACCAACCAAATACGGTTAGAAATTATTGACCAACATTGGTCGGTATGCTCTACACGACCATCTAACAATTTAATTGACTTACCGACCAACATTGGTCGGAATGTTATTTTAATAATTTAATTTTACCGACCAAACTTGGTCGGTGTATTAAATTTATTAATTTTGCTTACCGACCAGTTTTGGTCGGTATTGGAAAATATATATTTTTATAAATAATTAAAATTTAAAAATACCGACCAATGTTGGTCGGTAAACTGGACAGGGCAGGCAACTTACCGACCAACTTTGGTCGGTAATGTTGAATTTCTGGTAAATAAATGTGCATTAATCGACCAACATTGGTCGGTAATTTGCAATTTTAATTTTTTTTATTAGATACCGACCAAGGTTGGTCGGGTTTTTGGGATTAAGTTTGGCAAAAAATGCATGTTTTGGTAGCTACATCACCTGCCAAATAAAAATAGCATACCAATACCCCTGATTCACATCTAATAACCACCAATTCACCACATACAACCCCTAATTCACCATAAATTCAACCAAACATCCAACAACAACAACAACATCAACCAAACATCCGATTAATACTTTAAAACTAACAAATTAAAGTTCAATTAAACATCACAATCCAAAACCAAGCAAAAATTAAATAATTACAACAAGTTTAAAATTGTATAATCTAATTCAAAACTAGTTCTATTAGTCTAGTTCAAAGTATATCAAAGTATTTGTCAATGGGTGTTTTCTACAACATCATCATTATCATATGATGAATTTTCATCTACAAGACAGTATAGAGAACGGACTTGTGGAGGACGGGAAGAACGATCACAGGTTGGACGGGAGGAACGATCGTGGGGAGGACGGGAGGAACGATCATGGGGAGGACGGGAGGAACGATCACTTGGAAGCCGAGCCTCTGGAAATGACTCACAAGACTGGGGCAACGAAAAAACTCCAATAGAAAGGAGATCTTAGCTTGCATACCAAGGAATTGAGCATCTCTAAGATTTTCTCTTTCCTTGGCCACTTCTAGCTCGGGTGTAAGCTTTATCACTATCTCCCGCATAGCCGAGAGGCTCTCCCTATTAAGTTCCTCGCCCTGTGAAGAAGTCCCTGTTCCTTGCATTCTACACCTATATCGATGAAATTCTTTCTCAAGAAGCCTGTATACCTTCTCCCTTTTTGAACCGCCAACAACCTCCAACCATATTCTTTCAGCATCCTCGTCCGAAGGTTGGGTTGACTCGCCCGATTCACTAGCTGGCTGACTAAGAATGAATTTCTCCACGTTACTTCGGTTGCGACCCTACATTATTTTAAATTAAATTAGTATTTAAAAATTCTTATAAAAGTAAATTATAACACTTAAAAAAAATTTGAAAGCTTACATATGCAGTCTCTGCCCGTTCCTCGACCTACCTATCTCCATCCCCTTCTTTCTTCTTCTTTAAAATATGCGTCTCCTTGAATAGCTCATCATGGCTCATTGGACGCCCATACTTCTTTTCTTGAAAATAAATTAATTTAGTAAATAAATAGAATTGATATACTTAGAAAAATAAAATAATTTAAGCAATTACCAATCTTCTTCTTATTGTCCCAATGCTGATAGCACCCCCAGTGTGCAAGGAGCCTCCCTTCTCGGATGAGCGAGCTTTCTTTCCCTTTTCGCTCTTCTGTAAGAAATCCTCGGTCTTCCATTGCCTTAACAATCATCCCATAAATGCTGCAGATACCAGTCAGACCTCTTGTTCTTCTTTCTACCATCCGAGAAATGATCCGACAATCTCTTACGGGCTTTATGATAAAAATTTGCAGCCGCTTCCTCGCTATAGAGATCTTCCCATACACACTTGCTCTGCATTTCAAAAATTAAATATTAGATGGAAACATCATAAATATAAATTATTAAACTATTTAAAAGAACATTTATACCTTAAACTAATTGAAAATTTGCTCTTTCAGCGAGTATGGGAAATCCGTCCAAGTCGCACAAGGGCCATCATAAAGTTTTGTGATTGCATTGGTGATTATCTTTGTAGTCTGCTTACCCACGGCCTGAATATGCAATTTAATAATAAAAATACATGAATATATTAGTAAAAACATTATAAAACAATAAACTCAAAAATAACAAATAACTCTTAACCGTTACCCTCAGGGACTATGATAATCCTACCATAAAGAACATATTGCACTGCCTATGGATCATCATCCTCAGCGTGTGTATCATAGGCATGTGTAGATGGTGTAGGGGGCTCAGAGCTGCAGTCTCGCAGGCAAATTCCTGAAATGGATGGAGTCGATGATGAAGATGGCTGCGATCCTTGTGATTGTGACATAGCTGGATGCGATCCATGCGGTTGTGATATTGATGGCTGTGACCCGAGTGGATATGATATGGATGGCTGCGATCCATGTGGCTATGATATGTAGGGATGCGATCCATGTGGCTATGATGCAGATGGTTGCGATCCACGTGGCTGTGAGGCAACTGGACTGTATGTCAGACGTATAGTCCTATGGCCATGTGATGGAAGACCTGGTGTATGGATGAAAGTCTAGGCGTCCTGACGCTGTGGCAAATCAGTATACCCATGTGGTGGAGGATAAGACATAGGCATCTCTAAAAAGGGTAGAAAAGATGGAGTATTATTTTTCCCAGATTCTACCCTCCTCTTTCCCTTCCTAGCATTTTCTCGACCCCCAGAGCTAGTAGGGTCATTGTTACCTTGACCCTTGCGTGCCATCTGCACAATATAATACATATTTAGATTGAAACATATAAGAAACTAGTTATAACACGAGAGTGCTTTTAAAAAACCAACTTTTTAATCCTCGTCGACGTATTGTTCCTCGTCCTCACTTGTTTGAATTTCATCAGTTGATTCTTCGTCCTTATTTTCTATAATTGTTACTTCATTTATATCAACTTCTTCCAATATGCGTTCAGGATGTTCCAAATCATTTTCTAACTGATCGTCCACTATTTGGTGAACACTGGTGATATCGTTTTGATATGCAACATCTAACACATTCTCAACTTCCACCCTACCTACAGGCTTAGTTTTGATTACAACGCACCAATCAGACGTATTCCTCCATAATGGATAAGGAGCATAATATACTTGCCTAACATTATATGCAATTATGAAAGGATCATATCGATCATACTCCCTTGTATGATTAACCTCAATTATTTTGTATTGGCGGTGTACTCTTATACCTCTTGTTGGATTTGGGTCAAACCACTTGCATCTAAAGAGTATTAATTTCATATATGGCCAACCTGTATATTCTAGTTGTAATATTTCTTTGACCACACCATAATAATCAATATTTCCAACTTGGTTGTCATCACCACCTTGAACCCACACCCTGCTGTTGTTGCTATTTTTAGTTTTAGAGCAATCATTTGTATGAAACTTATAACCATTCACTACATAGCGTTAAAAATAATTCATAAGTTAGCATAACCGAATATATATATATATATATATATATAGTGGAAACTTTAGAAGAACATTATCAGGATAAACTTACAAACTATTTGAACCACGTATCAAAACCCGTATAAACAACATCATGGCCAAATTGACCCACGAAGTGACTGTGACACATCAAATATTTTTAGTAGTTGCATCCATATGTAATCATAGTAAATTTTACATTTTGATAATTAATAAATCAATACTTACTTAAGAAATGGTACAACTTCGGGACAATTTAGCAACACATGAATTGTAGATGACTTGTACTCCATATCACTCAAATTTCTCTTTCTAACATCCTTAGAACATCGGCCTGGTTGATTGAATATAGACATTGGTGGATATAATGGATCATTTACACAGTCGACAGTGTGCCTATTGGGCTTATTCCTAGAACATGACACGTTACTCAAAAAAATAATAAGAACAAAACTGTGCAGTTTCCTTTGCAAGATAGGCTTCACATATAGATCCTTCAATTGTATTCCTATGCTTAACAAATTATTTGCAATTGCCAATTGTCCTACATAATATCATGTTAGCCAAGAACATTGAATTAAATAAAATAGAATATTACATCAAACTTATAATATTACCTCTCAAAGGGATAGATCCATCTGCATTGAACATGCCCTCCAAGTCGTTCCTCGTGTACAAGGTGGATTGGAAGGTGTTCCATCACATCAATGAAACCACATGAAAATATTTTTTTCATCTTACTAGAAGTTACACGAATGTTGTGATCCATCCGAAGTAGGTTTTCTTCCCTTAAGGTGGTAAAACACTAGTCTTTGAAAAATAAACTATTCTTCGTGATGGGTTTCCAGATTCTTTCAGGCAAACCACAAAATGCAATAGGCACTAAGGTCTCCATGAAAACACGGCAGTCATGACTTTTCAAATGGCTCAACTTCCCTACCTCCATATCTACTTTTTTCCCAGATTCGACGCATAACCATCAAGCATCTTCAATTTCGTAATCCAATCACAAATTTATCGTCTTTCCTCCAAAGTGAATGTGTAACTTGCTTTGGGATTGAACACCTTATCATTGTTCGCTGTCTGCTAGTATAATTCAGGTCGCCTGCAATATTCTTGTAAGTCCATTCTAGCCTTCGGGTTATCTTTTGTCTTACCTTTAACATCCATCACTAAGTTGAACAAATTGTCAAAATAATTCTTCTCAATATGAATGACATCAAGGTTGTGTCGGAAAAGATTATACTTCCAATAAAGAAACTCCCAAAATATACTATGTTTCGTCCAATTATGAGTAATACCATATCCAAGGAATCTAGAAGGTGGAGCCTCAGCAACTTTATTGAAGTTCTGGACCCTCTCCCAAATTTCCTCACCTGAAAGTATCGGAGGTGGCGAATCATATTCCACTTTATTCTTTTTGAATTAATTTTTCATCCTTCTAAACTCATAATCATCAGGCATGAACTGACAGTGACAATCAAACCATGATTGCTTTCGACTATATTTCTGTTACACCCCATATTTTAGTACATAAAAGTATGTCGTAAGTCAATTGATCTAATCTCGGAACTGAGATACTCTTTGAAAGTATATGAAGTGATTTAATGTTGTTATGCCCCGTATTTCAGACGTCACTGTCATTATATGATTATCTAATGTAAGCTCAAAAAGGACAAAATCTTTCTACAAGGATAAGAAAGGTTTATCGAAGTCTTAAGTAAGTTAAGATGAATAAAAGACTTGTTAATTATGATTTAAATGAGTTTAAAGTCATGATATGACTATATATGATGTTTGGATATAAAATATAAAGTTTGGGAAAATTCATATTTAAGTTGCGAAAAAATCGAGCTAAGATTTGCCTTGTAACGAGCCGTTTTAAGAAATTACATTTGTAAGCGTTATGATGTCATTTTGGGACATATATCATACCTAAATGAAGGTATTTGAACCTAGTTTCCAAAAGTATAAACCATTTATTCGTACGATATCGGGGTAGAGAAATATGGATTTTTAAAGTAGGGTCGCCAAGTCACGTCGCCATACTTCAGAGAAACTGGCAGGTTTATAGGCCAGGTTGCGAGGCAAGTTTCTCCCAATATATTGAGAGTTACAAGGAGATATTTATATGGAACTAAATCTCCATGTATCTAGTTTCTAACTCTACAAACCGTTCATCAATACGATATCGGCGTAGAGAGATATTTGCATTTTAACGAGACTGCATAGGAAGCTCCTATGGGACCCACTTGGTCGGGGCCCCGACCTTCACTTATTCTTAACTTGTTTTGGGATGAGATTTGCTCATTTTTCGTCCTCCTTCCAGAATCACACTCTCTAAACCCTCCGAAACAGTTCGCCAAAGGCTCCAAACAAATTCCAAAGAAATACACCATAATCAAACATAAAAATTAGCCTAAGTGAAAGAGAGTGTGTATGGTGTTGTGATGTAATTAAGGGTGCTTGTAAGCTAAGGGAAGCTTTGGTTCGAGGTTTTCCAGATTATTTAAGGTATGTATAACACCCTATTTTTGGGATTAATTTTATCTATGTGTTAGTTAAGTTATTTGGATGAAGATTACAAGATAACTCTTGAAAGGGGAAGAGATGTTGTTATCTTTTGTTGGGTTATGTTGTTATGGTTGGAAAATGGTGAAAATAACTTTATTATGATATTGTTTCTGTTGTTATACATGTATATATGTTGATCAAGTGAATTGATGAAAGAAACATATAAAACTTGAGATTTCAAGTGAAGATTAGCTTAAGTCACTTCTATGGTGTTGTATTGACATTGAGGGATGTTATAAGCTAAATGTAACTTGGATTTTGACTTGAAGCTGCTGTAGGAGGTATGTATACTGTTTTGTTGTATGTGCTTAAGGTTATCTTGACATTGATTAAGTTAAATGGATGGACTAGACATGAACTAGTGAATAAAGTTGCTAATTGAGGATAATTGGAGTTGCAGATTGTTTTCTTTGTTATAAATATATGGTATAAGGCTGGAATCATTGATGGATGACTTCATTATCATGTTAATGATACTATTAAGTTAAAGTAAGAATTCTATAAGGGGTGATATGAGGTATAAAGATTCCAATTAGAGCTTGCCGCTCGTCGTGAAGTAGTTGTGACTTGTTCTTGTTATATGGTGTCTTGTTATTGATAATTATGTATTGTTGGATTACTATGGTTATTGTTTTTGGTATATGTTATTGGAGTAGGCTATTTTTACAGGGGAGATACTGCCCAAATTTACGTAAACAAGCTACTAGTTTAAGTTGCGGACTTAGCCTTTACTCAATACTGATTTTGAATCTCCTTATGCTATGGTAGATTGAGTTGAGTAGTTTGAAGAATTGCTTTGAAGGTATTAAGGACTCAATGGAGTTAAGGTATGTTAAGGCTATCCATTCTTTCCTTTTTTCATGATCCATATGATACAACGAAACGAGCAAGCACGCAACTTTCACAAATGATTCTATTCCTAGAAGTACTAGGGTTGCCTATGTTCTTAATTCCCCATATGTCCTACTATCATATCATCTGTTCATATGTCTCATGATATTTCGAGAGATCTTATTGACTTACTTTAGTATTCATTTATACATTTATAGTTATCCATGACCAGATGGCGTCATATACGCGTATAATATATGTATATGAGGTATGGGGAAAGGTTATGGCATTATATACGCACCACCACCTGAGCAGCTGGTATACGTTGATGATTTCACCCATGGTTGAGATGATGGGATGCCTTCAGAGGCTTGATGATGTTATGTACGCATATACATATTCATGGTATGATATTTATACGCACATGCATGACATTATAATTTTTTCATGATTCACAGAGCTATTCACAATTACAGGTTGAGTTCTTTACTCCATATTTCTTTCATATCTTTTATATACTACTTTCATGCCTTAAATACTCGGTACTTTATTTGTACTGACGTTCCTTTTGCCTGGGGACATTGTGTTTCATGCCCACAGGTCCCGATAGATAGGTTGAGAGTTCTCCTAATAGGCTATCAGTTCAGCGGAAGATGTTTGTGCACTCCACTTGCTTTGGAGTTGCCTATTTGGTCAGTATGATTTGGACATGTATTGATTGGTATGACGGGGCCCTGTCCCGATCTTTATAATATTTATGTACTCTTAGAGGCTTGTAGACATATGTCATCTATATAGATACTTGTATGGCCTTATCGGCCTATCTTTTGAGTATACAAATGATTATGTCGTCCTTATAAGTCTGTATGTCACATGTATAAGTTTCTATATCATGCCGGGTCGTCCTATATTTATTATTTCCTTATTTGTTATTCTGGTTATCTCATGACCGCCTTTCTGGCCCGTTTACCCATGATGGTATGATAAGAAAGATATGTTACGTTGGTACTCGGTTGAGTAAGGCACCGGTTGCCCGTCGTGGCCCTACGGTTTGGGTCATGACAGTTTCAAAGTGAACGCTTTACCATTTTCCATGTAGTAAGGACAAGCTAGCTTCCCAGCTGTAACCTACCCAGACAACATTTCATACGCAGGAAAATCGTTAATAGTCCACATTAAATTAGCACACATTTTGAAATTCTGCTTGGTTGATATGTCATATGTTTCAACACCATCATACCACAACTGTTTTAGCTCATCAATCAAATGTTGAAAATATACATCAATCAAACTTTTCGCATTACGTGGACCGGGGATAATACAATTTAAAAATATATATGGACTAGTCATACACAACTTACGTGGTAGATTATAAGGTGTAAGAAAGACAGGCCAACATGAATATGGTATCGCAAATATAGAAAAGGCGTGAAACCATCCGCACACAAAACTAACCGAATGTTCCTCGGTTCACTAGCATAATCTAGATATGTCCTATCAAAGTGCTTCCAAGCTTCTCCATCTGAATGATGACACATAACACCAGGTGTTCTTCTATTTTCAAAGTGCCATCTCATATGAGGAGCAGAACTCATCGACGCATATAACCTCTTTAACCTAGGTATAAGAGGTAAATAGTGCATCGCCTTCACATCGACCATATTCCTGCTGGAAAGCCTCTTGAAATGAGGCTTTTCACAGAATTTACAACTTTCTAAATTTGCATCATATTTATAATATAACATGCAACCATCTTCACAACAATCAATTCTCATCGACGAAAGTCCTAACTTAGAAACCAATCTCTTTGCCTAATAGAAATCACCAGGTAAGTTGATATTTGGGTCAATTAGTTCACTCATAAGGTCAATGAAAGAGTCCATGGCCGCTTGAGAAATATTCCATTCAGATTTGATACTTAGTAATCTAACTGCAACAGACAGCTCAGAGTGCAGACTTCCTTCACGTAGTGGACGACTAGCTTCCTCTAACTGTTCATAAAAACGTTGTGCATCATTATTAGGAGTTGTTCAACATTTTCATTGGGCTCACCCCCGGAGTGCTTCCCAAAAGCATCCGCAACCATATCTTGAATTCTAGAATCGTGATTTCTATTCTTTTATCGACCTACTACTTTCACCAACAACCATGTTATGAAATATTCTACGGCTACCATCGATCTCTCCATGATTAGTCCACACGAAGTAATTCTCTATAAACCCTTCCTATAAAGATGCAGCTTAACTTCCTCCAGTTTTTTAAACTTCACACAATCGCACTTGACACAAGGAAACCTAATTACTCCTTCAATTTGGTATGATGAAAGTGACATTGCATGTCTAATAAAGTCACCAACCCCTTCTACAAAATCCTCCCGCAATCCCCGCCGATTAGGATAATTCCTATTGTACATCCAAGTACGATGTTCCATCTATACAAATAAAAGAATTGAGATATTTCCATAAGTATTACAACTACTTAATATATTCTACAATTATAAATTAATTAAATTATTTTTAGTTAATTAAGATAATTAGGTTTTAATAATTACACCCAAAAGGTTCAACAATTATCCCTAAAAGTTCAATTCACATCCAAAAAGTTTAACCATTACCCCTAAAAGTTTAATTCATATCCTAAAAGTTCAACCAATACCCTAAATAATTCAATTAATATCCTTAACAATTCAATTACCCCTAAAAATTCAATTCATACACTAAAAGTTCAATTCATAAGAACAAATCCTAAAAACACAATTCAATTCAAAATTAAAAATTCAATTCCTAACAAAACTACTCAGGTCAATACAAACTTAAACATTGAATTTATACCCTAGACAATAAATTCAATTCAGTTCAATTTTAACATGACCTAAACCCTAGATTTCAATAAAATTTAAATTTAAACAATAATTAACTAATTCATAACAAAATAACAAGGTATTAAAATTATACAAACAATGTAAGTTCAAATCGAAACCTGGAATTTTTAGGAGGTGGAGGGAGAGGGGAAGTGGTGGCAATGGAGGCTGTAGCAACGGGCAGCGGCATCGGGGGGCAGTGGCGACGTGGGGTGGGGAATGAGATTTGTGTGAGGGAAATAGAGAAGGAGAGGGGGGAGGGTGTTGTGTGTGTGAGGGAGAAGAGAGGGAGGAGTTAGAAAATTGAGAAGAAAGTAAGATAAATGAGGGGAAAATCCCGTATTTGGGATCTGGATTTAGAATTACCGACTAACCTTGGTCGGTACACTAAGTAACATGGCGTTTATTGTGTTTGACCATTAACCGACCCACTTTGGTCGGTTATTTTTTTTTTAAAAAAACTAAATATTTGTTTTGTGTTTTATTTCTTAAAATATTATAAATTATAAAAAGAATATAAACTATAAGAATTTATTTTATTCACATATATATTTACTCTAAATAATTATAAACTATATGCATAATCTTTATAAATAATTATATTAACTAATTACTTTTAATAAATTATAAGCATATATTTTATTCACACATATATATAATTAATCAATCATAATAAAAGAATAAAGGTATATATATGAGACATTTATTTTATTTGAATTCCACATTTCGTCTTATATATTCATTCGTTTTATAACTAATTACAAATCACATAGATTAATAAATATCGGTCAAGACGTTTTACCTTCTGTATTCATCTATCTAAGTTAATTTTTTAAGTTATAATTAAATATATGAGTAATTTCACACACGCACACACTATATTGTAATTGATGATCAATCACATACATTACTACGTACGAAAACTTTATCAATTGACAAATTGATAAACCAATATTATTATATTTTAAATATGATTAGTCGATTGTTATATTAACTCGTTCACTTAATGCTAATAACTTCTTTTGTTTCTTTTATTTGTGATCCATATATACATGTCAAAGATGTTTAGTATTAATTCTTCTACATTTGATTCATTCATCACTAATAATGCATGACATAGATTAATCGATATAGGTCGAGACGTTTTATTTTTAATTGTAATGACCCGCACGATTGTTTTGAGTATTACAGTCCCGTTCTCTCATTTACTGCTCAAATTATGCTTTACATTTGTTGTATGACCTGCCAGTGTAATTGGTTCGGGCCCGGTGAGGTTTTGAAATGAATTGAGACACTTAGTATCCAAGATTAAAACTTAAGTTGAAAATATTGACCGGATGTTGACTTATGTGTAAACGACCCCAAAATAGAGTTTTGATAATTCCAACTCGTATGGTGATTTTGGACATATGAGCGTATCCGAAAAACTATTTGGAAGCTAGTAGTTAAATTAGGCTTGAAATGGCTAAAATAGAAATTTAGGCTTGGAAGGTTGACCGGGGTATTGACTTTTTGATATCGGGGACGAAATCCGAGTCTGAAAATTGGAATAGGTCTGTTATGTCATTCATGACTTGTGTAAAATTTGAGGTCAATTGGACTTGATTTGATAGGTTTCGGTAACAAATGTAGAAGTTGAAATTCTTAGTTTTATTAAGCTTGAATTGGGGTATGATTCGTGATTTTAGAATTGTTTGATGTGATTTGAGACCTCGACTAAGTTCGTATAATATTTTAGGACTTGTTGGCATATTTGGTTGAGGTCCCGGGGGCCTCGGGTGAGTTTCAGATGATTAACAGATCGAATTGGAACTTAAGGAAATGCTGGAATTTTTCTGTTGTTGGTGTCTTCACACCTGCGCATGAGGAACCGTACGTGCGGCCCATAGAAGCGAGCAGCCCTTCATAGAAGCAGACTGGGCACTGCTGGGCAGGAGCCATATATGCGGATTTGTGCGCGCAGAAGTGCGACAGCATAAGCGGTGACACTGATCGCATAAGCGGAAGGAACCGCAGATGCGAAGGAACCTGCGCAGAAGCGGGACCGCAGAAGCGGTCCTGGACATCGCAGAAGGGATCACTCCTGGACAAGGCTCTCTCACAGATGCGAGTTTGTTACACACAGATGCGACCTAGTGTCCGCAAATGCGTAAATGCGGGCAGAATGCCTTATATTTGAGGGTACAACATTTTTATCATTTTCGAATTTTGGAGCTCCGTTTGGGCGACTTTAGAGAAGAATTTTTCCACACAACTTAGGGTAAGTGTTCTTCACTCCCTTGTGATTATATTTCATGAATTAATCTTCATTTTTGGTGTATGATTATCGAATCTTCAAAAGAAATCGAAGGAAATTTCTATAATTTCATAAAACGAATTTTTGAATTTTGAATACTGATTTAGAGTCGGATTTGAGTGAAATTAGTATGGTTGAACTCGTAATTGGATGGGTTATCGGATTTTGTGAGTTTCATCGGATTTCGAGATGTGAGCCCCAATATCGATTTTTCGAGCGGAGTTAGGAATTTTTTTATAAATTATTAAATTGCAAGCATTGGAGTATATTTTGATTAATTTGCACGTTGTTTGACTAGTTTCATATCATTTGGCGTGGAAATTTGGAGATATGAAGGCGTTCGGAGGTTGATACGCGCGAAATGGAATTTTCGGAGTATTGTTTAGCTTGCCCGGCATTGGATTCGTCTTGTTTGAGGTAAGTAACTCTTCTAATCTTGGAGCTGAGGGTATGAACTCTAACTATACGTGTTATGTGTTTGGTGTTGAGGTGACGCACATGCTAGGTGACGGACGTGTGGGCGTGCACCATGTGAACTGTAACTCCGTTATTCCTGTGGTACTGTGTAGTTAACTGAACTTATTTGTAATCATGAAATATCTACGTATTAGAGTTATCGAGTTGTGATTCATGTTAGAAACCATGTCTAGGCTACATGCTTATTCTGTTGGGACCCATTGAGGTCGTTACTGCTGTTGATTTTTTTGCTTACATTGCAATTTTATACTCAGTCATGTTCATTCATTTCATATCATATCTCAGTCTCTGTTGCTACATATTGACACATCATATCATCATTTTTGGGCTAGTTTTGTGACATTGTGAGCCCAAGAGACTGGAGAGATTGATGACTGAGTGAGGCCGAGGGCCTTATTGTGAGGATATGATACTATGGGATCGGACTGCATACTGCAGCGATATAGCACTTGGGCTAAAGGAGCTCATTCGGGGTCTACACACACACCCAGTGAGCACGGTTGATTTATATTGAGGGATGGATCTTCCCTAGACATGGATCTTGTCCGAAGCATTTATACCTGGGGATGGATCTTCTCCACGGGCTGTGTAACGACCCGACCAGTCATTTTGCTTTCTAAAACCCCGTTCCCCTAAATGAGACTTCCCGTACATGCTTTCACTATTTTATGACTTGCGGGGATGGTTAGTTTGGGATTTGGAAGGGTTCGGGTTGAAATCGGAACACTTGGTTCCTTAAGGTTGGCTTAAAAGGCCAAGTTTGACTTCGGTCAACATTTTGAGTAAACGACCTCGGAATTGGGATTTGGCGGTTCCAATAGGTTTGTATGATGATTTCGGACTTGGGAATATGTTCAGATCGGATTTTGGATGACTTGGGAGCGTTTCGGCGCCTAATAGCAAAAGTTGGGTTTTTGAAGTTTTTAAAAAGTTCTTTAAATTTGGTTTGGAGCGGATTTTAGTGATATCGAGGTTCAAGCGGAATTTCAAGACTGGGAATAGTTCTGTAATGTCATTTAAGACATGCTCGTAAAATTTGGTGTCATTCAGAGTAGTTTTAGTACGTTTTGGTGCGTTGGAAGTTAATTGAAGAACATAAAGTTCTTAAGTTTGATTCAATGGGTTTTGGGGTGCGATTCTTAGTTTAATGTTGTTTCGGGCATTCAGGGAGTTCGAGCGAGTCCGTTTTACGATTCCAAACTTATTGCTATGTTCGGGCGGGACCCCGGGGGGCCACAAGGGTCAATCGGACGAGGCTTGGACAAAGTTAAAAGTTGGAAGCATCTGCTGAAACTCCAGTTCTGTCATAACCGCACCTGCGCTTGGCCAGCCGCAGGTGCGTGCTCGCAGGTACGAGCCATGAGCTATAGAAGTGGAAATGCGAAGGAAGCCCAGGCACCGCAGGTGCGGAGAAATTTACGCACCTGCGTGACCGCAGGTGCGGGCACTATTGTCGTAGGAGTGGAAAGGGGTCGTAGATGCGGATCCTTGTGTCCGTAGATGCGGAGCCCGGCCAGACGAGGAAAAGGAGCACCTGTGAAGGTCTTGCCGCGGATGCAGGACTGCAGATGCGGCCAATGCACCGCAAGTGCAAAAATCACTGGGGCAGTGCACTTCATTTAATACGGGACTTAGGTATTTTTCTCCCATTCTTTACACACTTGGGCGATTTTATAGCTTCAAAAGGGGAGATTTCAACCTAGCTATTGAGGGTAAGTAATTCCTACCTTAGTGTGAGTTTAATACATAGATTTTGGGTAGATTTCAGCATAACAATTGGTAGAAATCATGGGTTTGGATGAATAACCTAGGGTATAAAGAAAAAAGAAAGAGATTTTACCACTGAAATAATTATGAAACTTAGTGAAAACCATATATTTTTGTTCCTAAGGTTATGGGTAACAACTTTCTTAAAATATTTTCGAAATTCGGGCGTGTGGGCCCGGGGGTGAATTTTAGGAATCTTACAATTTGGGTTGGGTAATCACTTTAATAGTGGAGATATGAACTTTTGAGCATAGATTGATCGATTTTTGTGATGTTTGGCTAGTTCCGAGTCATTTGGCATCAAATTTGGAGGCTTGAGCGCATTCTTGAATTGAGAAGTAAGCTTTGAGACGAGGTAAGTCTCTTTCCTAACCTTGTAAGAGGGAATTTAACCCCATATGTGAACTTAATCAATATGTACTTCTATTTGTGGAGGCTACGTACGCACGATGTGACGAGAGTCCGTGTGTAGCTACTATTCATGCTTATGTTCGGTTAGATTTAGGCTTACACCATGCTTTGTTGATACCGTTGCTTGTTTATGCTTACTAGTTGTTGGATTAAAGTGGAAGTTGAAGGTCCCAATATTTAAAGCCCCAAGTTGAATTCCTTATTTTTTTGAAAAGAATTAAGCAATACTATGAGGAGTTGAGAAATTATATGTTCAACTACTTCGCAAATATATTCCGCGAACGGGGTAAACTTCCACTACTCTCATGGGAGCGGGCCGTTCGCCACGACATGATTTATTGACATGTTATATGGTTCGGGCCGTTCGACCCTCGGTAGTGCACAATATATTATTATGTATATTTGGATCGGGCCGTACGTCCTCGGCATAACTCGTGTGTAGTAATACCGAAATCCTTTCTTATATTTAATAATGTTTCATGGACTTGAAAGGTGAAAGGAATAGAAGAGAGATGTGGTTTGAATTTTACTTGAAAGAAGGATTTACCTACTAACTTCTTGTTTTGAACGCTATTATTATTGTATATTACCTGCTTTATACATTATTATGTTTTTGGCCCTTTTTAAGTGTCGAAGTCGACCCCTCGTCACTACTTCTTCGAGGTTAGGGTAGATACTTACTAAGTACATGTTGTTTACGTACTCACGCTATACTTCTGCACTTGTTGTGCAAGATCTGAGACAGGTGCATCAAGTTACCAGTCCGGCGCGCACGTATGACTTCTAGCTCAAGACTACATGGTGAGCTGCCCTTCCGAGCCGTTCAGCAACAACCAGAGTTTCTCTTTTGGATTTATATTTCTGTCTATTTCCTTGGGACAGTAGACTAGTATTCTTTTGTATATTCTTCTAGTAGCCCACATATTTGTGACACCAGGTCTTGGCACACACTAGTAGACTTATGATTTTTGATTTATTATTGTGACTTCGATTTGCACTCAGTTGCTTTTGTTTAATTACCTTACAATAGTAAATTTCTAAATCTTTTATAAATGTGAAAAAATTATTACTTTGCAAACATATTAAAAGTGGAAACCACTAGATTTATCAGTGTTGGCTTGCCTAACTACGGTGTTGGGCGCCATCACGGCCTATGATGAAATTGGGTCGTGACAACATGGTATCAGAGCACTAGGTTCACACAGGTCTCACAAGTTATGGGCAAGCCTAATAGGGTCTTGTGGATCGGTGCGGAGACGTCCGTACTTATCTTAGAGAGGCTATAGGATGTTAGGAAACTACTCTTTATTGATCTCCTATCGTGCATTTGATGGTGTACTAAGTTTCTTCCTCTTATTCTCTCACAGATAGTGAGAACGCGTGTAACAAACGTTCCAGACCCGGGAGGGGCTGCTCTCCCAGTGGCTAGAGGCCGAGACAGAGGTCGGGGGAAGGCACCAATCCGAGGTAGGGAATGATGACGTCCCAGAGTTGCCACAGTTGTACCACCAACGGATCCAGTAGAAGATCTCATTGTTGAGGAGCAGGGCGGGGTGCCCGCCGCAGAGCCAGCCCCGATAGATTTCACGTCAGCACCGGGCTTTCAAGAGGTCATGGGCCGTATGCTGCGGTTCATGGATTCTTTGACCAAGGTTGGTTTATTTCCAGCAGACCCAGCCACATCTCAGGCAAGAGGGGGAGCACAGACCCCTACTGCTCAGGCACCTGGGCATGCAACTACCGTATATCAGACCCTGGGTACACTACCCACGGGCGGGGCCCAGCTAGTTGCAGCGGCTGTATCTGAGCCTAGACCAGCTACGACCGAACACAGAAGCTCTTGGACAGATGGACTAGGCTTCACCCTCCGGTCTTTGGGTGAGCGACATGAGGATCCTCAGGACTTTATTGATAGGTGCAGGGACAGACTGCACAACATGAGCATATTAGAGTCTCACGGGGTGGATTTCACTACCTTTCAGTTGGAGGGCAACACACGTAGGTGGTGGAAGGCTTATTTTCTTGGCAGACCAGCAGATTCTCCTCCCATGACTTGGGACCAGTTCACCCACCTATGTTTGGACAGGTATATCCCACCCTCCCAGAGGGAAGAGTTGTGGTGTCAGTTCGAGCGGCTCGAGCAGGGTCAGATGTCAGTGACCGATTATGAGCCTAGATTCTCTAAGTTGTCTCTCCATGAACTTATAATACTTCCTACTGAGGCGGAGCGAGTGCAGAGGTTTGTTGTGGGGTTGCACTCAGGTATTCAGGTTACTATGGATCGGGAGGTTGAGATGGAGACTTCTTATTAGTTGGTAGTGGAGATTGCTCGGAGGATTGAGGGTTACCGTCAGAGGGGTAGAGAGCAGATGCAGCGAGACATGAGGTCCCATTTTTCTGGAGAGTTCAGAGGTGCCCCATCTAGGGCAGAGGACATTTTGGGAAGGGTCATCCTAGCAGGCCCCCATATCCGACACCACTACCTCCTCGGGGTATTCCGGCGCAACCCTATTTTAGCGCTATGTCGGAGAGTTCTTACCGTCAGCCAACTATTCAGGGTACTTTCAGTGGGTACTCCAGTCATCAGGGTTCTTCCAGTGCCTACTTCGGTGCCATGACAGAGAGTTCATATCACCCATCAACTATTCAGGGTCCTTCCGGTGGGTATTCATGCCATCAGGGTCAGACTTCAGGGCAGCAGTCCACCGCTCAGAGGGGTTGTTGTGAGTGCGGGGGTCCTAGTCACATGAAGAGGCATTTCCCCAGATTTCGGGGCAAGGCAGTACAACAGGGTCAGCAACCCATGATTATAGCTCCGGTAGCCGCACCAGCTGTCCGGCCGCCCAGAGGTGGGGGCAGGTGGGTAGAGGTCATCCCAGAGGTGGAGGTCAGGTAGGCGGAGGCCAGCCAGGTGGTGCTCTAGCTAGATTTTATGCTTTTCCGGCCAGACCAGATGCAGTGGCCTCAGATGCCGTGATCATATGTATTATTTTTGTCTACGGTAGGGAAGCTTCAGTATTATTTGATCCAGGGTCTACCTATTTGTATGTGTCATCTCTGTTTTCTCATTTTCTGGATATTCCTCGTGAGTCCTTGGGTACTCCTGTTTATGTGTCCACTCCTGTGGGCAATTCTGTTGTTGCGGATCGGGTCTATCGGTCCTATGTGGTCACATTTTGTGGATACGAGACTAGAGTGGATCTTCTGTTATTTGATATGACCGACTTTGAGGTCATCCTAGGCATGGAATGGCTATCCCCATATCACGCCATCCTTGATTTCCATGCAAGACTGTTACCTTAGCAATTCTAGAGTTGCCTAGATTGGAGAGGGTTCATCTGTCAGTACATCTAGTCATGTCATCTCTTTTATGAAGGATCGACACATGGTCGAGAAGGGTTGTTTGGCTTATCTATCCTATGTTCGGGATACTACTGTAGAGTCTCTGATGATTGATTCAGTGCCGGTGGTCCAGGAGTTCTCTAATGTATTTCCTTCTGATCTTCCGGGCATGCCATCAGATCGTGATATCGACTTATGTATTGACTTGGCTCCAGGTACCCACCCTATATCTATCCCACCGTACCGTATGGCTCCGAAAGAATTGGACTAGTTGCAGGAACAACTTGAGGAGTTGCTAGCCAAGGGGTTCGTGAGGCCGAGTGTATCACCTTGGGGTGCACCAGTATTATTTATGAAGAAGAAAGATGGGACCATGCGGATGTGTATTGATTACCGCCAGTTGAACAAAGTCACCATTAAGAACAAGTACCCATTTCCGCATATTGATGATTTGTTTGACCAGTTGCAGGGTGTTCTCTAAGATCGACTTGAGATCAGGGTACCATCAGTTGAAGATTCGGGACTCGGATGTTCCGAAGACTCCTTTCCTTACTAGATATGGCAATTATGAGTTTCTAGTGATGTCTTTTGGTTTGACTAATTCCCCAGCGGCGTTTATGGGCTTGATGAATAGGGTCTTTAGGCCTTATATTGATTCGTTTGTCATTATCTTCATTGATGATATTTTGATTTACTCATGTAGCAGGAGGAGCACGAGCAGCAGTTGAGAGTGGTGCTTCAGACCTTACGAGAACGGAAGCTATATGCTAAGTTCTCCAAGTGTGAGTTTTGGATAAGTTCTGTGGCATTCTTGGGGAATGTTGTATCAGGCGAGGGCATTAAGGTGGATACCAAGAAGATTGAGGCAGTTCAGAGTTGGCCTCGTCCTACTTCGGCGACTGAGATCAGGAGCTTCTTGGGGTTAGCAGGTTATTATCGCCAGTTCGTGGAGGGCTTCTCATCTATTGCAACACCTTTGACTAGATTGACCCAGAAGGGTGCTCTGTTCCGTTGGACCGATGATTGTGAGGCGATCTTTTAGAAACTAAAGACCGCTTTGGCTACATCACCCGTTTTAGTGTTGGCTTCCGGTTCGGGGATGTATACTGTGTATTGCGACGCTTCACTCGTTGGATTGTGTTGTGTATTGATGCAGGATGGGCGAGTTATTACATGTGCTTCACGTCAGCTGAAGCTCCATGAGAAGAATTATCCTGTGCACGATTTAGAGTTGGCCGCGATTGTTCATGCTCTTAAGATTTGGAGGCATTATCTATATGGGGTGCCTTGTGAGGTTTACACTGATCACCGTAGTTTGCAGCACTTGTTCAAGCAAAGGGATCTCAATTTGAGGCAGTGCAAATGGCTTGAGTTACTAAAGGACTATGACATCACTATTTTTTATCATCCGGGCAAGGCAAATGTAGTCGCGGATGCCTTGAGCAGGAAGGCAGAGAGCATGGGTAACTTGGCATTCATTTCAGCAGAGGAGAGGCCACTAGCTTTGGATATTCAGTCCTTGGCTAACAGACTTGTGAGGTTGGATATTTCAGAGCCCAGCCGAGTTCTTGCATGTGTTGTTGCCCAGTCTTCACTATTGGAGCAGATCAAGGCTCGACAGTTTGATGATTAGCACTTGGCAGTTCTCAGAGAGACAGTGCTACAGGGTGGAGCCAAGGAGGTTTCGATTGGAGAGGATGGTGTCCTGCGACTCCAGGGTCGGCTATGTGTCCCTGATGTAGATGTCTTGAGGGAGAGGGTTCTAGAGGAGGCATATAGTTCTCGATGTTCCATTCATCCAAGTGCTACGAAGATGTACCGTGACCTGAGGCAACACTATTGGTGGCGGCAGATGAAGAAGGACATAGTTGATTATGCAGCTAGATGCCTAAATTCCCAGCAGATTAAGTGTGAGCACCAGAGGCCAGGAGGTCTACTTCATCAGATCACTATACCCGAGTGAAAGTGGGAGCGCATTTCTATGGATTTCGTAGTTGGGTTGCTGCGGACTTTGCAGAAGTTTGATGCAGTTTGGGTCATTGTAGACAGATTGACCAAGTCGGCACACTTCATTCCTGTAATGACTACCTATACTTCAGAGAGATTGGCCCAGATTTATATCCAGGAGATAGATCGATTTCACGGTGTGCCTGTTTCCATCATATCAGAGAGAGGTCCTCAGTTTACTTCACATTTCTGGAGAGCAGTACATAGTGAATTGGGGACCCGTGTAGAGCTTAGCACAACATTCATCCACAGACCGACGGGCAGTCGGAGCGGATAGTGCAAATATTGGAGGATATGCTCAGAGTATGTGTGAGTGACCTTGGAGGGAAGTGGGATCGGTTCTTTCCCCTGACTGAGTTTGCGTACAATAATAGTTACCAGTCCATCATAGAGATGGACCCGTTTGAGACTTTATATGGTTTGCAATGTAATTCTCCCATTTAGGTGGTTTGAGCCTGGCGAGGCTAGGTTGTATGGTACTGATTTGGTGAAGGATGCCTTGGAAAAGGTAAGGTTGGTTCAGGAGCGACTTCGCATAGCACAGTCCCGACAGAGGAGTTACGCGGACCGGAAGGCACATGACTTATCATTCATGGTAGGCGAGAAGGTTCTCTTGAAAGTCTCGCCGATGAAAGAGATCATGAGGTTTGGGAAGAAGGGCAAGTTGAGCGCAAGGTTCATAGGACCATTTGAGGTGTTGAGGTGAGTTGGGGAGGTTGCTTATGAGCTTGCTTTGCCTCCCCGTCTATTGGGAGTGCATCCAATTTTCCACGTGTCTATGCTCCAGAGGTATCATCCCGACTTGTCACATGTGTTAGACTTCAGCACGATTCAGTTAGATGAGAGTCTGGGTTATGAAGAGGAGGCAGTTGCCATAGTTGATAGGCAGGATTGCCAGTTGAGATCTAAGAGGATTTCCGCGGTAAAGGTCCAGTGGAGGGGCCAACCAGTCGAGGAGGCGACCTGGGAGTCCGAGGAGGACATGCGGAGAATATATCCACACTTATTCAGCACTTCAGGTAAGATTCTAAACCCGTTCGAGGATGAAAGTTTGTTTAAGAGATGGAGAATATAATGACCCGACCGGTTGTTTTACTTTCTAGAACCCTGTTCCCCTAAATGAGACTTCTCGTACATGCTTTTACTGTTTTATGACTTGTGGGGATGGTTAGTTCGGGATTTGGAAGGATTCAGGTTGAAATCGGAACACTTGATTCCTTAAGGTTGGCTTAAAAGGCCAAGTTTGACTACGGTCAACATTTTGAGTAAACGACCTCGGAATCAGGATTTGGTGGTTCCAATAGGTTCATATGATGATTTCGGACTTGGACGTATGTTCGGATCAGGTTTTAGATGACCCGAGAGCATTTTGGCGCCTAATAGCGAAAATCGGATATCGAGGTCCAAACGAAATTCCGAGATCGGGAATAGTTCCGTAATGTCATTTAAGACTTGCACGTAAAATTTTGTGTCATTCCGAGTAGTTTTAGTACATTTCGGTGCGTTGGAAGTAAATTGAAGAACTTGAAGTTCTTAAGTTTGATTCAATGGGTTTTAGGGTGCGATTCTAAGATTAATATTGTTTCGGGCATTCCGGGAGTTCGAGCGAGTCCGTTTTATGATTCCAAAATTATTGGTATGTTCGGGCGGGACCCCGGGGGCCCCTGAGGGTCAATTGGACGAGGCTCGGACTAAGTTAGAAGTGCGGGTCAACTATTGAAGCTCCAGTTCTGTCATAACCACACCTGCACTTGGCCAGCCGTAGGTGCGAGCCATGAGCTGTAGAAGCGGAAATGCGAAGGAAGCCTAGGCACCGCAGGTGCGGAAGAATTTACGCACCTGCATGACCGCAGGTGCGAGCACTGTTGTCGTTGGAGTGGAAAGGGCTCGCAGATGTGGCTCCTTATGTCCGCAGATGCAGAGCCCGACCAGGCGAGGAAAAGGCGCACCTGCGAAGGTCTTGCCGCAGGTGCAGGACCGCAGGTGCAAAAATCGCTGGGGCAGTGCACTTTATTTAATACGGGACTTAGGCATTTTTCTCCCATTCTTTACACGTTTAGGCGATATTAGAGCTTCAAAAGGGGAGATTTCAACCTAGCTATTGAGGGTAAGTAATTCCTACCTTAGTGTGAGTTTAATACATAGAGTTTGGGTAGATTTCAACATGAAAATTGGTAGAAATCATGGGTTTGGATGAAAAACCTAGGGTTTAATTAAAAAAAAAAGATATTTTACCACGGAAATGATTATGAAACTTAGTGAAAATCATATATTTATGTTCCTAAGGTTATGGGTAACAACTTTTTTCAAACATTTTCGGAATCCGAGCGTGTGGGCCTGGGGGTGAATTTTAGGAATCTTACAATTTGGGTTGGGTAATCACTTTAATAGTGGAGATATGAACTTTTGAGCATAGATTGATCAATTTTTATAATGATTGTCTAGTTCCAAGTCGTTTGGCATCAAATTTGGAGGATTGAGCGCATTCTTAAATTGGGAAGTAAACTTTGAGACGAGGTAAGTCTCTTTTCTAACCATGTAAGAGGGAATTTAACCCCATATGTGAACTTAATCAATATGTACTTCTATTTGTGGGGGCTACGTACGCACGATATGATGAGAGTCCGTGCATAACTACTATTCATGCTTATGTCCGGGTAGATTTAGGCTTACACCATGCTTTGTTGATACCGTTGCTTGTTTATGCTTACTAGTTGTTGGATTAAAGTGGAAGTTGAAGGTCCAAATATTTAAAGCCCAAGTTGAATTCCTTATTTTTTTTGAAAATAATGGAGAAATACTACGAGGAGTTGAGAAATTATATGTTCAACTGCTTCGCAAATATATTTCGCGAGTAGGGTAAACTTCCACTACTCTCATGGGAGCGGGCCATTCACCATGTCATGATTTATTGACATGTTATATGGTTCATGCCGTTCGACCCTCGGCAGTGCACAATGTATTATTATGTATATTTGGATCGGGCCGTACGTCCTCGGCATAACTCGTGCGTAGTAATACCGAAATCCTTTCTTATATTTAATAATGTTTCACGGACTTGAAAGGTGAAAGGAATAGAAGAGAGAAGTGGTTTGATTTTTACTTGAAAGAAGGATTTACCTACTTACTTCTATTTTTGAGCGCTATTATTATTGTATATTATCTGCTTTATACATTATTATATTTTTGGCCCTTTGTAAGTGTCGAAGTCGACCCCTCGTCACTACTTCTTCGAGGTTAGGCTAGATACTTACTGGGTATACGTTGTTTACGTACTCACGCTACAGTTCTGAACTTGATGTGCAAGATCTGAGGCAGGTGCATCTGGTTACCAGTCCGGCGTGCACGTTTGACTTCTAGATCGAGACTACACGGTGAGCTGGCCTTGCGAGCCGTTCAGCAGCAGCCGGAGTCTCTCTTTTGGATTTATATTTCTGTCTATTTCCTTGAGACAGTAGGCTAGTATTCTTTTGTATATTCTGCTAGTAGCCCACATACTTGTGACAGCAGGTCTTGGCACACACTAGTAGACTTATGATTTTGGATTTATTATTGTGACTTTGATTTGCACTCAGTTGCTTTTGTCTAATTACCTTACAGCAGTAAATTTCTAAATCGTTTATAAATACAGAAAAATTATTAGTTTGCAAACATTTTAAAAGTGGAAACCACACTAGATTTATCAATGTTGGCTTTCCTAACAACGGTGTTGGGCGCCATCATGGCCTATGATGAAATTGGGCCGTGACAGGATGGATTGGACCTACTCAGTACTGAGTGACTGATGGTCAGTTGATGTATATATTCCGAGATGGATTTTCCCTGTGCTGGATTGGCCATATACAGTACTGAGTGATTGAGCATGATGAGTGGAAAGTGTGAGACAATGAGATTGAGTACTCTGAGAGTGTGAGTACATGAGTTCATCTTTGAGATACATTGCATTGACATGCACACCATGACATACATGCATAGAGATGTATTTTTCTCATGTTGTACGGTATCACGTCATTCATGACTTCTCACACACATTGACATATGGGAATAGTGATGCATTTTACACTGGCTATCTGGAGAGAAAATGAAACATCTTAGTCATTAATGAAAGGATTTTTGGGAAAATTACTGTTTTCAAACTTACTCATTTTTTTGGAAACTTCGGTAAACAATTTGGGTTTTCAGTGATATACTTGAAAGGCAGAACTATTTTCAGAAATCATGATTAAGCCGAGTATTTTATCTCTGAGTTACTTTTTTTATTCCTTGCTTTACGTTGTTATGGACTGTTGAAGGCTATTGGTGTTGGACCCGACCTTTGTTCCTGCTCGTCACTACTTTCAACCCTAGGTTAGGTTTGTTACTTATTGAGTTCATGGGGTCGGTTGTACTCATACTACACTTCTGCACCTTGCGTGCAGATGTTGGATGTTGATGTTGCGGAGACTGATGGGAGCTGGATTTGAAGATGTACCTGCGTTCCGGTTGTAGCTGCCTCTTATTCAAGGTAGCCTTAGATTTATAAAAATCTATTTATGTACATTTCGAACAGATGATGTAATTATTTCATACCAACTTTGTAAATTCTAATCTTAGAAGCTCATGATTTGTACTACCAGTTCTTGGGGAATGTATAAGATTTAGATATTTTCTTTTACTTAATTGTCTTGTTAAATTTCATTGGAATTGGATAGTTGATAACTGGCCCTAGCGGGTTGGGTTAGATGCCATCACGACTAGTTGAATTTTGGGTCGTGACATTAATAATCATCGTTATAGGTCGAGACATTTTATTTTTAATATTCATCGATGCATTTAAGTTATAAGTCGATGAATCAATTTACAAATAGATATATTTGATGATGATCAATTATATATACTAATTAGATTATTGCTTCTTCACAAGTCTATCCCCAAAGAAACCAGACCCTGTGGCCCTAGCTTTTCGTGTTCTTAGATGCGGTTATACCTATATATACATATATATACACACACACTTCGTTGTACTACTTTAACTATATATAGCTTATTATAGTATATGTTAGTGTATTCATTATTTGTATTACAAAATAAAGTGTTAACGGTTTACATTTATATTATTTAGATAGTAAATATTAATGTGATTCAAAAGTTTGACCATATTTGACCTATGAACCGACCGAAGTTAGTCGGTTCATATTTGACCTATGAACCAACCAACTTTGGTCGGTAAATCTAACTATAAATTTATAAAATATTTTAAATAATAATATAATTATTAAAATTTAAAATAGTAGGTCCATATTACCAACTAGTGTTGGTTGGTAATCAAAACGGTGCTTTGACTAAGCAAGTCTGACCACTATGGTCAAATGTTTTACCAATATTCCGACAAATTTCGGTCTGTATGTAATTTAAAAAAAATGTAAAATATTTTTTTGGTTGTTTCCATCCTTGTTGGATGGTTTTTTAGTCGCTTTTATTAACCGACCAACGTTGGTCGGTATCACTTGGTCATGTTTTCCCGGATTTCTAATAGTGAGAGAGAGAGAGAGAGAGAGAGAGAGAAGAGAGAGGAAGAAAAAAAGTATTATGGGTGGAAATGGAGGTAATTTTCAGATTTTTGAGGCTTTAAATACCTCTTGAGAGATCAAATACGGACCATTAGATCAAGGGTGATCAATGGGTGAGATTTGATCTTGGATCACTTAAATGAAACGACGTAGTTTTGAGGCAAAACTACGTCGTTTCAGACCCTTTCAGTGGCAGCCCCTTATCTTGCACTCTTGGTCACTTTCTATAATGACCCGGCCGGTCGTTTTGAGTATTACAATCCCGTTTTTTATTTATTGCTCAATTTATGCTTTACAGTTATTATGTGACTTGCCTAGATAATTAGTTTGGGTCTAGTGAGGTTTTGGAATGAATTGGAACACTTAGTTCCAAGATTTAAAGCTTAAGTTGAAATAGTTGATCGGATGTTGACTTATGTGTAAACGACCCCGGAATAGAATTTTGATGATTCCAATAGCTCTGTATGGTGATTTTGAACTTAGGAGCATGTCCGGAAACTTATTTGGAAGTCCGTAGTTAAATTAAACTTGAAATGGCTAAAATAGAAATTTAAGTTTGAAAGTTTGACCGGGGAATTGACTTTTTGATATCGGGGTTGGAATCTGGTTCTGGAAATTGTAATAGGTCCGTTATGTCATTTGTGACTTGTGCGCAAAATTTGAGGTCATTCGAACTTGATTTGATAGGTTTCGACATCGAATGTAGAAGTCAGAATTTCTTAGTTTCTTTAGGCTTGAATTGGGGTATAATTCGTGTTTTTAGAGTCGTTTGATGTGATTTGAGGCTTCGACTAAGCTTTTATGATATTTTAGGATTTGTTGGTGTATTTGGTTGAGATCCTGGGGGCCTCGGGTGAGTTTCGGACGGTTAACTGATTGAATTTTGGACATGGAACTTTGCTGGAATATTTCTAATGCAGTGGCTGGTTTCCTTCTTCGCATTCGCGAGAGGGGTCTCACGTTCGCGAAGGAAAAATGGAGGCAGGCGAGGTTTTGTTCTTCACATTCGCAAAGAGAAGGACGCGTTCGCGTAAGGTAAGGAGGTAAGGCTACACGTCCGCGATTAGGCATCGTGTTTGCGAAAAGGAAACTGGCTGGTGAGGATTTTTGCCTTCGCGTTCGCGAAGTGTAGGCCACGTTCGCGAAGGTTCACCCGGTAAAGCATGTTCACAAGCTATGAATCGCGTTCGCGAAGGGGAATTTTTGGACAACCAAATTTTGTACTTCGCGAACGCGAGGGTCCTGTCGCGTTCGCGAAGAAGGAATGCCTGGACAGAAAGTTTAAGTTCTGAAAATGGGACTTCGTCCCATTTTCCATTTTTGACGAATTGGAGCTCGGAAAGAGGCAATTTTCAGGAGATTTTCAAGGAAAATAACGGGGTAAGTGTTCTTAACTCAATATTGGTCAAATAACCCGAATTCATGGTTGTTTTTAACATTTAATTGGTGAATTAAGTTGGAAAATTTCGAAAACCCTCTTGGTTTAATTTGAAGATTTGAGGGTCGTGTTGATGTCGGAATTTGGTAAAATTTATATCGTTGGACTCGTGGTTGAATGGGTGTTCATATTTTATAGCTTTTGTCATGTTCTAAGACATGGGCCCCACAGGCAATTTTTGAGTATTATTTCGGATTTGTTGGAAAATTAGTATTTTCATATGGAATTAATTCCCATAATTTGCATTGACTGAATCAAATAAATTGTGACTAGATTCAAGGCGTTCGAAGGCTGATTCACGAGGCAAAGGCATATCAGGATAAAGAATTACACGGTTTGAGGTAAGTTACGGTTCTAAATTTGGTTTTGAGGGTATGAAACCCCGGATTTTGTGATATGTGATTGGTTTTGAGGTGACGCACATGCTAGGTGACGGGCGTGTGGGAGTGCATCATAGGAATTATGACTTGATAAAATTCCATGGAACTGTGTAGTTGAATAATCTGTTGTTATAAGTACATTTTTCATGTTTTAGAGAAACTGAACTATAAATGATGTTTAAACCATGTTTTGACACTGTAGGGACCCACATAGGTCGTGTACATATTGAATTATTTGCTAAATTATTGTTTTGTACTCAGTCACAGTTTTACTTGCATATTACATTTCAGTCTCTATTGTTCATTGTTGATGCATCATATCAATGTTGTTTAGGCTGCTTATCATGATTTCCGAGAGACTGGAGAGGTTGATGACTAAGTGAGGCCGAGGGCCTGATTGTGAGAATATTTATTGGATCGGGTTGCATGCCACAGCATGTTCCATTGATTTATGCCATGATTGACTTGTTATAGCGCTTGGGCTGAAGGATCCCTTCCGGAGTATGTACATACCCCTAGTGAGCGCATGTACCTATTGAGTGCCGAGTGTCGAGTGCTGAGTGATTGAGAGGAATGAGTGATTGTGAGGAAAGAGTGATTGTGAGGTTGGAGTGAATGGGAGGACCGAGGGACTATTGTTCTGAAAGAATGCATTGATTTAATTATTGTTTCACTTCAGTTATCATATATCATTGTTTTGGAAATTTCTGAAAGATATTATCTTCGCTTTCAGTCGAACTTGATATGAAATTACTGTTTGAGTTTTAAATGTTGAACTTGAAAGCATGCCTACCTTCTTATGTTGGAAATTACTATAATTGGACTTAGCTGTGAAGCTCGTCACTATCTTCAGCTCTTTATTTAGTATTGTTACTTGCTGAGTTGGTTGTACTCATACTACACCCTGTACCTCGTGTGCAGATCTAGGTACATCCGAACATGGTGATTGCTAGTTTTTCGGAGCTTTATTTGTTGGAGACTATCGAGGTAGCTACTTGACGTCCGCAGACCTTGACTCTCTTTCCTTTGAGTTTTTGTATTGTTCTATATTTTTAGACAGTATTTTTATCAGTCAAACTTTGTTATCATTTAGATGCTCATGTACTCAGTGACACCGGATTTTGGGAGTGTTTTATGTCGGTATTAATGAGAATTTTGTATTGACTTTAAATATTATATTTTCAAACTTAAAAAAATTATAGTTTATTGAGGTTGTCGCTTAACTAGTATCGAGATAGGTGCCATCACGACATGCAGATTTTGGGTCATGACACTTTCTCTTTCAAATTTGGCCCAATTGTTTCGTTAATCATACTTATTAAACTAAATTTACACAAATAAATAAATTAATTATAACTTATTCAAATAATTAATTAACTAGATTAATTCACCTATTGAACAATTAGTGAACTTCTAAAATGCACAAATGAAGAAAGAAATATTTTTTTAGTATTTATTTTGATATGAAATACGCAATTAAAGACACAAAAATTGGAAAAAATAATTAAAATAACAAAACACTAATAAATTTAAGATGTGTGAAAATTAGGTATTCACAGCTGCCCCTCTTTGCTTGAGAACATGAAGAGTTTTCGTGCAAAGAAAAGTGAATGCCATAGCTAATTGTTTTCTCACACATCACTCAAATGAAAACATGTTTAAAAAATGTTCCGAACCTTGCTTTCGAGGTTGCCTACATATCCTTGGCTATAAAGGAATCAGGTTAGTATAGTTCTGAATTTTTTATTTTTTATATTTTGGTAGCTGGGACTACCAGACACTAGAGCTAAGATTGCTGCTGCTGTTGGTGTTGGTGTTACTGTCGCTTGCTGCTTACATCAAAAGAAAAAGAGAAGATAACTACATATGTCTACAAGCTAAGAGTTACAAAATTCCTATATGTGTCTTCTGGAGTCAGTTCTTGATTCTTGACATGCTCGCTTGTGTTGACCTTGGATTGGATCTTAACGACCTTTGAAAAAAAAAGATTATGACCTAGTCTCAGTTGCTTGCTTTCCGGATCGAAAGACTTCTTTATCCTGATGAGAAACTAAAACTACAAGCTTTAATCATCACTTGTGCTCTACGGTGGGGCCTGCAAAGCCATCAAAGACGAACAAAATGAACAAATGTTTCTTCCCCAGTTTGGCACTGAGAATATTTTGTGAGTTACTGGGTAAAGGCGTAAAGATGCAGACCAACTTATTTTATTTGAAAGATGCAAAAATGAAAAAAAAGGCTCCGAAAAGGATGTTCTTATCTTAGGTGTAAAATTGATAAAACTTTGACTTAGGAGGTGCATCTCCCAAGGGTAGCAATGGGATGACCTTGATATTGAAGGACTCTAACTAGGAATTGCATCTCCTAGGATTAATGACTCATATTAGAAAGTGCGTCTCCTATTAGAATAGATACGGTTGACTCAAGCTAGGAAGTGTGTCTCATACGAGTGAGGTTGAAGGACACGGACTAGGAAGTGCGTCTCATAGGAATAAAGGTTTAGATTAGGAAGTGTGTCTCCTATTGGAATGACTCAAACTAGGAAATGTGTCTCCTACCAATGAGGTTGAAAACTTGGACTAGAAAGTGCGTCTCCTAGAATTAATGATTCAGATTGGGAAGTACTTCTCATATTGGAATGACTCAAACTAAGAAGTGCATTCCTACGAATAAGGTTGAAAGGTTTGGGGATAGGAAGTGCATCTCCTAGGATTAATTGTTCAGATTAGGAAGTGTGTCTCTTTATGGAATGACTTAAACTAGGAAGTGTGTCTCCTACGAATGAGGTTGAAAGACTTGGACTAGGAAGTGCGTCTCTAGGATTGGTGGTTTAGATTAGGAAGTGTGTCTCCTATTGGAATAACTCAAACAAGGAAGTGGGTCTCCTACGAGTGAGGTTTAAAGACTTGGACTAGGAAGTGTGTCTCCTAGAATTGGTGGTTTAGATTAGGAAGTGCATCTCCAATTGGAATGACTCAAACTAGGAAGTGCGTCTCCTGCGAGTGAGGTTGGAAGACATGGACTAGGAAGTGCGTCTCCTAGGATTGGTGGTTTAGATTAGGAAGTGTGTCTCCTACTGGAATGACTCAAACTAGGAAGCGCGTCTCCTACGAGTGAGGTTGAAAGATTTGGACTAAGAAGTGCATCTCCTAGGATTGGTGGTTTAGATTAGGAAGTGCATCTCCCACTGGAATGACTCAAACTAGGAAGTGTGTCTCCTACGAGTGAGGTTGAAAGACTTGGTCTAGGAAGTGCGTCTCCTAGGATTGGTGGTTTAGATTAGAAAGTGCATCTCCTACTGCAATGCCTCAAACTAGGAAGTGTGTCTCCTACGAGTGAGGTTGAAAGACTTGGACTAGGATGTGCGTCTCTTAGGATTGGTGTTTTAGATTAGGAAGTACATCTCCTACCGGAATGACTCAAAATAGGAAGTGCGTCTCCTATGAGTGAGGTTGGAAGAATTGGAGTAGGAAGTGCGTCTCCTAGGATTGGTGGTTTAAATATAGGAAGTGTGTCTCCCACTGGAATGACTCAAACTAAGAAGTGCGTCTCCTACGAATGAGGTTGAAAGACTTGGAGGGAATGTAACCAGGGGTTGGCGCTTTGTATTACTAAGAAAGAATATAACCAGGGGTTGTCGCCCTGTATCACTAAAAGGGAGTATAATCAAAGGTTAGCCCCTTGTATCAGTGAGAAGGAAGGTAACCAGGGGTTGACACCCTGTATTACTTAGATAGAATATGACAAGGGGTTGTCACCCTATATCATTGAGAGAATGTAACCAAGGGATGTCGCCTTGTATTATTTAGAGAGAAGGTAACTAGAGGATAGGATACCTTGTATGAAAATGGAGCCTCACTAAAGATTAGTGTACCTTATGTTGGAAAATATAGCTAGGGATTGGAAAACATGCAACTAGGGAGTGTTGTTCCCTATATCAAAATGGAATCTCAACTAAGGACTGGTGTACCTTATGTTGGAAAATGAAGTAGTTGATGATGTAATTATGGGCATGCCTAGAAAGAAAAAGTAGAGACTTTGAAGAACTTACCTTTGGTGACATTCGTACTTTGAGAACTTCATTTCTATGCTACTTTGTTTCCTGCTTCAAACAAAGAAAGATTTGTGAGTTTAACAATGGTGGTCGGTTTGTGGTCTTGATGCCCTGAGTAGTTTGAATTTGCGGCCACCTTGCTGAAGAAGAACTCATTCTTTAAGCGCGATACCAAGTTGCTCGAAAACTCTGTATTGCTTTCTAGAAATCTTGGTTTTCCATCGTTTCCCCGATTGTTTATTACCCGGATGTCTAAGGTGTTGCTGAACCTTGTCTATAAAGCAAGTCTTCACTTTGACGGTTATTCCTTTAAAAATCAAACTTGATTATATTGCACGAGATATCAGTTTGTGTCTGTGGTGCTATCAGCTTTGCCCATGAAACAAGTCTTGCTTAGTGACCTTTTCAATTTCTTCGAAACACTTTGTTCGGCTTATCAGAGGAAATCACAATTGGATTGGTGCCTTTGTCAATGTCGTGTATGCCCCACATCCTTTATTTTGCCCTTCCTGGAAACAATGACCAATTTTGTGGCCCTTTCTTTGTTGGCTTCTAAGCAAATAGGCCAGGAAAATTTTCTCTTTGGAACTTCCATCTGCATGAACCCTTAGATATTTCTTAAGCTCAACATCTTATTGTGCATGTTTCTTCCTAGGCATGTCCTCCTTGATATGCTAGGATAGAACTCGCTTTGTATAGTTAAAAGCTAGTAACAGATTTTGAAATCATTTCTCTTTTGTTTTAACAAAGACTGGCTCAAAATAATAATGCAAATGGAAAAATGAAGCGATGTAAAAGAGAGACGGAATAGTATTTAACTGAAAATGCCACTTTAGAGGGAGAGAAAGAAGGAAAACAAAAAGGGATCTTTTGAGTGTGGTAGCCAACTTTAATGATCATGACATGCATTTTGGACTGAGTGACTAAATATTTCCAACCAATATACCCTTTCTACTTGTTTTTCCCTTTCGTCTTGGAAGTTGGCCTCTTTGTGCGAATCATTTGCATCAAATCACAACTCACGTTCGACCAACAGTGCCCTGAAAGGTCTTCGCCAACCAACCTCTCTAATTTATTTATCTCTACTTACCATCGCCTTACTGTGCCCATGAGGGTTTTCACTAATAAGAATATCTAATTTTCATTCATTATCGTGTTTTACTCTTATTTATTTTTGTGCGAGCAACTTGACATTGTTCTATGTCATGTGACAACTGTTGCTTATTGTGTGCTTCCCTTAGAATTCTGAAATACTAATCAGGAGGTCTTTATTTGGAAGACTTTTGGATAAGGTTCGAAATAAAGGGTCAGAATAAGGCTCAAAATGGACTCAAGATGATAGGGTTGTATACTTACAACTCTTGGAATCGACTCTTCATAAAAACATAAAACACTTCTGCCCCAGTTTCGGATACTGGGGAATTTTGTTTTTGATTTGGTTAGACTGAACCCTTGTTTAGAGCTTCCTGTGTATCCTTTAAAGGAATCACGTCAAACATAGTTCAAACTAACACGAAATATTTTTTTATTGTTTTTGTTTCCATATTTCTTTGTTTCTTTTCTCTTTTTTTTTTATATATAATCAAATTATCCTAGCTCCGATTTTACAGTGGCATGGATATTAGATTTATTTTGGACTCTATACTTGATTCCACAAGAGGGGGGGTCAAATAAAAAACAAAATAGGCTCAAAAGGGGTGACGAAGGGTATAAAGTGATTGGATAGAAGAAAAAGGGCCTCCTAGCCTCAAGAATGACAATCATTCTATCTCTTCTCAGGTTCGACATTGATGGACATAACTGTCTTCTTGGTTTTGTCAGTTGTATAGCTTCATAGTCAATATCTTGTTTGTAACAAGTGACCTTTGACAATTTGGAGCCACCTTTTCTTGGCCTTTGTCTTGATATGAAATGATGAACTTTAGTACCAACTAATACATTTAAATTCCCTGGAATACACCTTCTGTGGAGATTTGGGTCATCTTCCCTGATATGATTAGATTATGGCAGGCCGTGGCAAAAAAACCTTTTTCATTGATTAGTCCAACAAAACTTCAACCCATTCAAATATTCTTTAGCCGTATTTTCATGATAGATTGAGATGAAGATCTTTAACCTCTACGAATATAAGTATTTTGGTTCCTCGTGAACTTGACACAGGCTTATCATCAAAGTGTTTCAGCCTTTTCCTTATATTCAAAGTGTTTTTCCTCGATTTAATTTAAGATTGGACATGCTTTCTAAAATCTATCCGAAAACTCCAAATGCATATCATGTCACTGAAATTGGCATGAAAAGAACTATATATGCAAGAATAATTAAACACAATGATTAAAATGACATAAAACGAAAAGTTGCATTATATTGATTAAAGGATATATAGGTTTGATGACAGGACAAACAAACAATATCTGGATCACAACCTCTAAATAATCCAGATAATAGAAATTATGACAAAACTAGTTACCAAGACCCCTTCCCAACAATGAGGGAAGTGGCTTTAAAATTATCAAGCTCGACATCTCAGCTATGATTTGCACATCATCATCAAACAGGACTTTCAACGATTTTGATCGCCTTGTATTCAGTGGACAGGTTCTTGACATTTTCAACAAATTGTTCCCATATTCTTTATACTTGTGAATCATCCAAACATTGCGTGCTTTTTCATGACGTTTAGGGTGCTATTATCTTGGACGACGATCATCCCTTCTTGAATCATCATTTCTATTTCCTTTTTTCAAAGCCTGACAATCCTCAGTGCTATGCCCCTAGACATTGGAATGGTACATGTACCGTACATCATGGTTAAAACTTTTTTCATATGGATCAAGAACATACCCTTGAAGTGGCTCCATCATGCCACAACGTTTCAACCTTTCAAACAAATTTGTGTAGGATTCTATGATTGGCGGGAAATTGTCTCTCTGCTTATGTTCCCCCTCATACTCTTTTTTGGATGAGGGTTGTTGGGTGATTGAGAGTTATGTTGTCCCTTACAAAGGTATCTTGGAGTTGGGGCCTGCATCTATTGGAGATTGGATGGTTTGGCATAAGACTGAGCATTGAATAATGCGTGTTGTAGAGTAACTAAGTATTGATAATCCGCGGGTTGATAGGAGTGCTGTAGGGAACCATAGAAAACCAGATGAGACTGCCCATATTGTTGAGATGCTCCCCTTTGACCTCTTTTTGCCCCTGATGTCATTATGGCCTCCTCATTTTTCTTCTTTTGGTTAGCAAGGTTGTCCGGCCTATTCCAGATTGCTTGGGCAACTGCTTTGAAAGCTTCTTGGCTTATAATTCGGCCAGTCTTGAGGCCATTCTCGACCATTTCTCCTATCTTGACTGCTTCAGCAAAAGGTCTGCCCACTGCGGACATCATATTTGAAAATAATCAAGATCTTGAGCATGAAGAAAGACAGTGATTAACTCATGGTCATCCTTGGGTGGCTTAAGTCTAGGTGCTTTCTCTCTCCACCTAACGGCATACTCCTTGAAGCTTTCAATCAGTTTCTTATTCATATTGGAGAGGGAATTATGATCTGATGCAATATCAATGTTGTATTGGAATTGTTTAATGAAGGCTTGTGCAATGTCGGCCAAAACATGACAGTGAGAGGTATCTTGGTCAATGAACCAATCCGAGGCTACACCTACAAGACTCTCTCCAAAATAATCCGTCAACAAATCTTCCTTTACATCCGCACTTCTCAACTGGTTGCAGTACCTCTTCAAGTGGGCGATAGGGTCGCCGTGTCCATCATATTTCTCAAATTTTGGTGTCTTGAACACTGGGGGTAAATGGTTGTGAGGAAACATGCATAGATCACTGAATGAGACACTTTTGTGAGCACCTAGTCCTTGTATTTTATTTATGTTCTGCTCAAGACTTTTTATTTTCTTAGCTATTTCATCTGGCTCTCCCGTCTTGACATCTTTTTCATTTTGTACGGGTGACTTATAGTGTGGAGTCTGATTGTTTGTAGTCGAGACCTTGAAAGCCATATCTGGAGAGTAGTATTGGCCATCATAAGAATGAGATGATGGCTCGATGTTTGGCCTTGTCATAGGATTTGGTGGTGGAATTGTATACACTGGTGCGCTAGACACGATGAGAGAGGTGTTCCTAACCGGTGCGGCAAGAGGTCGCACATTAGAGGTACTAGGGGTGGAAGGGAAGCTGTGTTTTTCACATTCCATGGTGGTATAATATGATCACTCGTTGTGGGGAGAAGTGGTTTAGTAGCCAGGGGTACAATGTAAGTTCTCTCGGAGGGTCCCTGAGGCGGAGGTTGACCGGAGACCCAAGCCTGATACACATGAGACAGTTGATGTTTCGATCTTCATACTTTCTCCGACTCTTGCTCAACTAAATGACTAGGGTCTTGCATAATTTGGTAAATACCGAATTACCGTACCGAAACCGAAAATTTTGGTATTTGGTATTCGATATTTTGATATTCGGTATGGTATTTGGTTTAAGCTTTAAAAATAATTTGGTATTAGGTATGGTATTTGGTATTTGAAAATAAAATACTGAAAATACCGATACCATATTGAAATATATATTATATTACACAATAAACATATTATTAATTATAACATAAATATAAAAAATCTAAAATTTTACTTTCATTTATTTTATAAGTTCATCAATTAACTCTAAGCAAGTAATAAGACATTTCTAATGACCAAATTTATTCCTTTATGTACAATTTTCTCTCTTTGGGTTGATATTTGTTGGTTTTGGACAAAACTTTTGTCAACAAACGTTTTTAGTTTTGTAGTTTGGAGTGCTTTAATTACAAATATTACACTTTATGACTCTACACACTAATTAGTATTCAAACCGAATAAATCGAAGTTACCGAACCTAAAAAACCGAAATCGAAAGGAGAAAAACCGAACCATATCGAATTTAAATAGGTACGGTATTGGTATAGCATTTTAAGAAACTGAATACCAAAAATACCAAACCGAAATATCTAAATACCATACCGTACCGACCAACGAATTCCCTTATGACTGACCATGGAGGTCGTCACTGACTAACTCGATTTCATCATTGTTAGCCATCGGTACCTTTCCTTTAGATCTGGTGAAGTAATGATGTATTGCCAGCTTCACCACAAACCAATTACCTTAAGCTTACTAGATAAGATACAACAAATGTGTTAGGGTTAAGCATTTTATAGATATGAATCACACATAATATGCCATGCTCCTAACATTATCACCGCCTCTAACATGATTTTGGAAGGCTTTATGTTTCATTCCGGCTTATAAGGTTGCTATCTATTGGCACTCTTATTTTCTTCTCTCTTTTTTTTCGCTTTTCTTTTCACTCGCCTCATTGTGATCCCCTATTTTAGAGTTGTTGAAGAATATTTCGATCGATCCTTTTGGGGGTTGCCTATGTATTATGTCACCGCATGAATCAGTTCATTACGTAGTTCAGGGACATGGCCATTTGTTTTTTTTTAATTTACAAAAATAAAGTTTTGTTTTTAAAATTTACAAAAAAGCATCTTTTTGGTTCATTTTCGAATTTTTCTAAAATAAAATCTTTTTCTCTTTCTTCTCTTTTTTATATACAAGACTAAAAAAACAAAAATTACATGAAGATACAACCTAAAAAGACAAACATTTAAACTAGAACGTACTTGACTCAAACAGACTTTTAAAAATAAAAGGCAAAACGACAAGACTCAAAACACCAAAAGACTATTACAAACTCGATGACGACAAATGAACAATCAAAGTGGGCTACCAACTAAAAGAAGACTCTGATCCCTGCAGGAGAATCCACCGGCATCATTGTAGTCAAAGTGCTTATTCCTACGACTGACCTTCCATATCAAGGTATATGTGCTTCAAGTCCGTGGCAATGTGGCGTGCGCTACCGTAGAAAATTGCTCTCGAGTCAAACCCTGACAAGTCACACACCCTAGAGTGGTATAAGTAGCCACTTCATAGACCCTCCTTTTAACATGCTCCTGGCTCGGACTTAAGAACTTGATATGTCGCTCATGGTTATTGGATGTGTCTGATATATCCGCCTCGCATTGTAATGCCAGAATTAGCTGGTTCTGGGCCTTTGCTAGCTTATTCTCTAGCTAGTTCTTACTTGATTTTGCAGCCATGGGCCGAGCCCTTAGATCATGGATGATAAGGTTGTAATGCATTTTTTCATGCTTTGGAATGGTCACATGTTGCTGAGTAGTGGCCCCTATTCTCACTTGTCGAAGCTGTGCTTGAAGCGCTTGAACCTCATGTGTTAATCTGATTTTCTCTTCTTTAAACTCAGTGTACTGCAAATTCTTATTCACGTTGACGATACTTATATCCCTACATAGTTCCCGGATGATGGATTCATAGTCTCTTGCTATTTTCTCCTTGGCCTGCCCCAATCTTGTTCTGATTTCAGTCTCTCATTCTGTCGTGCTCTTCATAACTATCTCTTTCTTGGATCCAAAAGCATCTTGGTCATAGAACCACTCAAAATATACATGGTCTAACTTTCCTTGATCTGGATCTTCTACCATAGTCTGAAATCCGAGAACCTTATTTTCATCCCAAACCTGCTGAGCAAAAGCCTCACGAACAGAATCCTCTGATGTTACCTCCCACATGAAGCTTTGCATGTGTTTCACTGTGGGCACTACTTGTTTTTTACCTAATTCGCGTAGGACTCTCATAGGCACGCACGGCTGAAAACTCCGAAGACTCATTAAAATAAAAAATGAATGGTGGTAAGACTTGTATATGACCTCTTTTGGTGAGAACCAATGGCATTTCCATGAAATTTCAAAAGCGGTCAACTTATGAAGATACCTCCACCATGCTTCGACGCCCTCAGGGAAGCTACTATCTACGATCACATATTTAAACCTATCTTCAAGCTCATTGTTTCGCCAATGGACACTAAAATTTATCCATACGGGATGACGGAGAAGGTGCTCTAAAATCATTTTTGGAGTATGATGTTACAACCTTCAAAGAAATCTTTTCCTTTCTGACATTTGGTCAGGGCACGGTAAATAACTGACAGTACCATAAGAATGATAGTGATATCCTTTCCACGCAATAAAGCGGTTACTATTCTAGATAATCGAATATCAATATTTTTGTCATGCCTCGGGAAAATCATCGTCCCTAGTAATGCCACTAGGAATGCTCTCCACCCATGAATTTGCCAAGCTTTGTATCCAATTTTATTATCAAGCTCTTTCCAGTGCTTTGAAAATCCACCTGGACACCTATACATGTCGTACAAGAAACCCAATTGAATGTGCCCTCGTTCCACACTTGCCATTTTATTTTGGCTGATTTTTATCTGCTCAAGAAACTTACTGCCAGCGATGTCCCTTGGGGCCAAAGGTCTCTTATTCCTAAGCTCATCGCCTAACCTTGTGTATCCAGCTAACTCCTCCAAAGTGGGCGTCATTTCGAAACTATTAAAACAGAATACATTGTTATTAGGATCCGAAAAATACACCAACGCCTCGATTAAGTCCCTCATTGGGTTGATCTCCATAATGTTCACAAAGTGACCCAGATGGTCCTTGATCTTTTCCTATTCACAAATGTCCATATTTTTCCACCATTGTCTCCACAACGGGGGTGTTTTATGCACAAGCTAAATTTTTGGGGGCTCGTCATCTTTTGGCCTTTTGTCAGATCTTCTTTTCATTGTATTCATATCGCACCTAAATGGTAGAACATGAGGTTATGACCGATGCAAGCTTAGATAATACAAAAATTTCCGATACCCTGGAGTTTGACTCATAAAAGTTAGAAATGGCAATATGGGACTCAAGTAACCGACCCAAACTTTGAAGCGAGGGTTTGCTGAAGAGCGGACACCCTCGTTGGAGGAAGATACAATTTTGAAGACTAGTCCATGACCCAATTGGTAAGACTTGACCAATTTGTCAAATTTAGACATGACACCAGACCCTAGAGGATTTGCCTGGGTATCTTGCATTAAGTCAAGAATTAGGTGTGTGTAGTTCATGAAAATCAAGATATCTATTATTACAAAGATTGTCCTCCAACATTTCTGAACAAGGTCTTAATTAAAATGACCGGGTCAAGAACAAAGTGGTAAAAGGGTAAAAATAGATATTATCACGGAAATAACCTTTTTGATTCTTTCGAGAAAAGCTTTTAAAGCCGCCTCGGCAGAAATGGCCAGACCAAAGGTAAAATGATAAAAGTAGATAAAAATAGACAACATAGTTATTATTACAAAAACAATCATGTGATACTTTCATGAAAGGTTTAAAGGTTGTCTCGGCTATACGGCCAAAATGGGACAAAATAATAACAAGTAGACAAAATAAATAAAATGATTATTTTTATGAAAATGGCCCTTCGGTACTCCCGAGTGAGGTTCAAAGGCTGTCTCGCCAAATATGACTAGACAAAACTAGATAAAATGACCATTTTTATGAAAAAAAACCTTGAGTACTCCCATGGAAGGTTTAAGGTTGTCTTGACAAAAATGGCGGATATAAGGGAAAAATGAAAATGATAAAAGGTGAACAAAGATAGACAAAATAGCTATTTTACAAAAATGGCCCTTCAGCACTTTCGAGAAAGATTTTAAGATTGTTATGACAGAAAGACCGGATAAAACTAGATAAGATGGCTATTTTTGCGAAAACAACATTTCGGTACTTCCGTAGAAGGTTTAAAGCTGTCTCGGTAAAACTGGCCAGACATAAGGGCAAAATGGTAAAAGCGAACAAAGATGGACAAAGTAGTTATTTTATAAAAATAGCCCTTCAGCACTTCCGAGGAAGATTTTAAGGCTGTCTTGGCAAAACAGACCAATACAAAAGCAACATAGTAAAAAGTAGATAAAAACATACAGAATGGTCATTTTTATAAAAAACAGCTTTTCGGCACTTCCGTGGAAGGTTTAGGCCGTCTTGGCAAAATGGTCGGACATAAGGACAAAATGGTAAAGAAAAGGTAAAAAAGAATGGATGTTGTAGCAAATTTTACAAAAACAACCCTTTAACACTTTCAAAGAAGATTTTAAGGCTGTCTTGGCAAAAACAGTCGGATACCAGGGCAAAACAGTAAAAGGTGACCAAAAATAGCAATTTTTACTTTATTTTTCAAACACTTTATACACATGCGAAAGTTTTATGCTTCTTATTTTTTTGAAAAATGTGGGGCTATCCCGATGGAGGTTGCCTACGTATCTCACATCCGGTGAGAATCAAACCCGCGTAGTTCGGTAAAACCGACTATGTTTTCTCTTTTTATTTTTTATGAAAATTAATCCTTAAAAATTATATGCACAAGACCACATCAATTTTTCTAGAATGACAAACATTTGTACTAAAATCAGGAGAATACGTTTTTTAATTCTGATCATTCAACTGATCTATCCTAAAGCCGGTCGACATGTAAGCCCTCCAAATAATGTAACAGGTAGCACATAATATGAACATGTTGATCTTCATTTGTTTTGATATAAAGGGCACTTCCACCATACGCCAATATTAACCCAAAAATGGTCTCAATAAGGTGCCTCTCCTAAAACAGAATATGGCCCCTATTCCCAGCTATCATGATCCAAAATCCATTAAAGGTCGTGAGGGCGCCGGACACCGCTGTCAGGCAAGCCAACAATAAATACTCAATTTGGTTCTCGTTTTAATATTTTGAAATCATATTTTTCCTTCAATCAAATAGTAAAGGGTGGAATTTACAAGATAAATAATAATGTTTTCAACAAGTTCAATACATGACACCCATAATCACCCCAAAATCCGGTGTCATAAGTGCATGAGCATCAACTAGGAAGAAAAATAAAATACGACATCTGTCCAGAATAAAAATTTGGACAGGAGAAATATAAATACTCTGAAGGAGACTCTACTGGTTGTGGATCGTAGTAGAGAGTGCATTTCACCTAAGTCCCCGCAATAACCGCGCCTCTACGCCCACAAGGCCTCTGGACATATATATACCTGCACAAAAATATACAGCAAGTGTAGTATGAGTACGTAAATCAACACGTACCCAATAAGTATCCCGCCTAACCTCGAAGAAGTAGTGACGAGGGGTCGACTCGGATACTTACTATGGGTTATAATTAATATACCAATGATATAATTAAGCATGGATCACGTAGAACGGCCGTAAGCCCAATATCATGAAATAAGTAAACAATTCTTTTGTTAATAAGAAATTTCCCCAAATTCATTTTTCATCATTTAACAATTTATATCTCAGGCCAATGAAGCAATATCGATTAATACAATTTCCAAAGCAATTAATACAATCATGTGCAAGTCATGCCGAGGTCGTACGACGTGATCCAACATATAAATATAAATTGTGCAATGCCGAAGGTCGAACGACACGAACTATAGATGCATCTATTACCCCGCTCGCGAATCATACATGCGGCACGGTCAAATCTAAATTTATCAATAAATCATGCATCTATTACCCCGCTCATGGATCATACATGTGACGCGGTCAAATATAAATTTATTAAGTTATTATGATGTTCCTCAATTTCTTTTCGAAAATACGAAGTCCAAATGAAAACTTTTTGAAAACTTAATTTCCTCAATTTAAATTCTACTCAAGACAATTAATACGCAAACCTCAATCTTGCTTCTTTTCAAGGCAAACAGTAACCACAAATCAAATAACAATATCAACAAGGCATGAAGTAAACCTAAAACTACCCGGACATAGGCATAGCTTGTAGCTACGTACGGACTCTCGTCACCTCGTGCGTATGTATCCCCCGAAAATAGAAGCACATATTTAATCAATTCACCTATGTGGTTTATTCCCTCTTACAAGGTTAGAAATGAGACTTACCTCGCTCCGCAATTTCATAACCGACTCCAAAGCCGATTCAACAACTCAAACCAATGCCTTCACCCCAAAAGTAGTCAAATAAGATGCAACCCAATCAAAATATGCTCTAATACTCATAATTAATCAATTTACAACAATTTCCAACTCCGCTCGAAAAGTCAATAAAAATCACCTTCGGGCCCATGTGCCCGGATGCCGAAATGTTTCGAAGATAACTATTACACATGACCTCGCGAACTCAAATATATAATTTATTTCCAATTTCATGCCCAAATTCATGGTCAAAATCCAAAAATATTAATTTCTAGGCTTTTCTTCAAAATCTCAAATTTCTACCACATTTCCATGCTTGAATCTACATAAAAACCATGTATTTGACTCAGAATAGGTGGGAGTTACTTACCTCATAATAGATGATGAAATCACCTCTTCAAAAGCTCTAAAAATCGCCCAACCAAAATGAAAACTGGGTGAAATGAACCCAAACCCCATTTAAAAGCATTCTGCCCAGCCCGACTTTCGCACATGCGCCCTCTTTGTCGCATTTTCGGTCTCGCAGGTGTGGCCAAAACCTCCCACATGTGCATTCCCTCTACCTAGCTCGACTCTGCACCTGCACCTTTCCTTCCGCATCTGTGCCTTCGCAGGTGCGGACATACCCTCGCACCTGCGCTCCCTGACTATTCTCTCACTCTCGCACCTGCGACGTACCTCCGCTTCTGCGACCTCGCAGGTGCGGACAACCCTTCGTACATACGGTCACTGCCCAGTTTCACCCAAACCGCACCTGCGACCATTGGCTCGCACCTGCTGCCCTGTTTGCGCAGGTGCAATCACACCAGATATCAGCTCCCTCATCTTTTCTTCCAAGTCCAAACTCGATCCATTGACCATCCGAAATCCACCCGAGGCCCTCCGGTCCTCAACCAATTATACCAACACGTCCCAAAATACATTACGAACTTAGTCGAGCCTTTAAATCACATCCAATAATATCGAAACTATGAATCACCCTCCAATTCACACTCAATGAACTTTAGAACTTCAAACTCCTACAATTGATGCCGAAACCTACCAAATCACGTATGATTGAACTCAAATTTTACACACAAGTCATAATTGGAATTACGAACCTATTCCAACTTCCGGAATCAGAATCTGACCCCGATATAAAAAAGTCTACTCCCGGTCAAACTCTCCAAAAACCTTCAAATTTCTAACTTTCACCAAATGACCCTGAAATGACCTACAGACCTCCAAATCCACTTCCGAACGTGCTCCCAATACCGGAATCACCATATGGAGCTATTCCCAGACTCGAAATCCCAAACGGATATTGATAACATTGAAATGCATTACAACTCAAATTAATGAAATTCTTCCAAAATGCCAACTTTCATAATAGGCGCTGAAACGCTCCCGGCTCATCCAAACCCCGATCCGAATATACGCCCAAGTCTAAAATCGTCATACGAACCTGTTGGAACCTTCAAATCCCGATTCTGAGTCATGTACTCAAAAATCACACCTTAGTCAATCTTTCCAACTTAAAGCTTCCGAAATTTGAATTCTTTCCAAATCAACTCTGAACTTTCCGAAATTAAATTCCGACCACACGTACAAGTCGTAATACCTGAAGTGAAGCTGCTCAGGGCCTCAAACCGCCGAACGACGCGCTAGAGCTCAAAATGACCGATCGGGTCATTATATTCTCTCCCACATAAACATACGTTCGTCCTCAAACGTGCTAAGAACTGCTCTGGAGTTGTCTGAAATCATTGTTTAACACCTCGTGCACCTCCCCTTGCTACCACAACCCAGCTGAGCACATTAGGTCGAGCCAATCTGAAGATTCTACCTTTTATTTGATCAAATAAGCTTTAGAGCCAAATTCCAATATCCGGAACAGTCCACCGGGCCTTCTTTCAACATATGAACACCGTTTCAATCACTACACGATGTACCAATACATGATGGTACACTCTCACTGAATGCTTACCATGCACCACGTAACTTATTTGCCCAAGGCAGTCTTTCCAAAGCACATCAGCTAAAATTTCCACTAACCGAAGCCCGTAGTGTACCTCATGATTAAGCCTTGCTTAAACTCTCGCAATACTGCCACGACAGAGAAGATGTGTAGAACTCATAGCCACCTGCCGAATTACAATTAATGGAGTCTCTCCTTCCGACAAGAACTATTACTTCATTATGGACTGAATAACAATATTTACTCTTTAATATGCTTCATATAAAATCTGATCGCACTGATCCCAGGTCCAATAATCTCATCTCACCCCAGTACAAGCTGCTCAGGCAATAAGCTACCTCCGACACTGCAAAAGCCTCATATGATGCCACAATGTGCTAACAAGCTACAGACTCGAATGCAATACATAAGGAAAATGAACTCTGGAAAGAACTACTCAACTCGTGTAGCTAATTTAAACAACCGAAAATATGTTACGAACTTTACCCAGAAAATGAGAAACAATACACATACGGATAGATATGGGGAACTGTACTCAACAACACACTTTTGCGGCGTGCAACCCGATCCACACATGATACATGTGGCGGCGTTCCACCTGATCCAAACAACATATCTGAGGCGGCGTGCCACCCGATCTAACCATATACCCAGGGCGGCGTACCACCCGATCCGCACGTAATAATCTAAAGAAAACACACATCGAGCCGTAACACCTATACTCAAGAAATGCCCGAATATCAACCATAAGCACGCCAAGTACATAATGCAAATCTTAGGGAGACAGGTAGCGTCATTTGCTATAAAACTTAAGCACAACTAAGGTGCGATATATGATTTGCATCTCGAGAGCCATCCTGCTCACATAATACCATAAACTATACGGGATCTCAATACGAGTGTGAATATTCAAACCGTCTCACAACCCACATGGCACAATAGATTATTACATGAAATAGCTGACGACAGAAATAACATCCAAGGCCCGAAGACCCCTCCAAAAATGATGCTATGCTGAAATGAACACATCCGGTCTGATATAGAACCCACATTCACACTTAGATCCATCCACGAACCTCAAGCCGATTCAGATCGTACCGCACTGGGCAAATAACCTTTCAAGGATCCACAATAACCCATTTTCCAATGACACACAAGAACAACCGTCAATCCAGAATAAACTTCCACAGTCCACAATCAAATGAACCGAGTGCCCTTTAGGCATAAATTATCACATTAGAGATAGTACCAAAATCTTCATACTTGATTTTAAATCTTTAATCAATTAGGTGACTACATGTCACATCTATACAATCTTCCCATGAGACGCACTCCTACAACTTTCCGCACCAGGTAACAAATCTGCACCTCCATACTGCCGGCCACTCTAATGCTGTAAAGCAAATAAAAAATCCGCAACTTAGTACATAGAACCTCTTACACAGGACTCCGATCTCAGGTGACGCAAAAAAAAACCAATACCAGCTTACTCTAAACATCTGAATTCTTCCCGGCTCATCCGAGCCCTTGACATTCTTGTCGACCTCAACTGCAACCTTGATCCTCAACCTCCAATTCCCATGTCACTCACTGCACCTAACATACCAGTACGCAAAAGTAAAAGAATTTCATCATAACTCCCGAACCACCAATAGGTTACACATTTCATTATATGGAAACCTTTCATTTAACTCATTTCAGGAGAACCTTTGCCACACGTGAATAATTTCCCATAGTCGCAGAAAATACAACCCCCACGTAGCGGTCTAAACTACCATGTCCCTCCCGGGATCCATCTATACAAAATAGGTCATAATAACCGAATTCCTCTCAATAAATCAAATTACAACGGCCGTCAAGCCTCGCACGTACCGCCACAACCACCTGTAAAACTTCACGCTAAAGAAACTGATCATTGCCACAATCATGCTGATTCAGCCATTACTAACCAACCCCGCTTCTTCCAATTTATTCTCTACTTGTCTTTGAAATAATAATAATAATAACTCCATTCAAACATAACGAACTAAATCCGCACTCGTCCTGAGCGACCCCATTTCACGAGACCACATTGTCTCAATACCCATGAACCGTTTCATGTTCCCCTTAAGCGCACAATAGCATCTACAACCGGTACACCCGTTTTGCTAGGCCCTTTCGCGAATCCAAAGTTACTTCTTCCTATTCCTCAAATGCCACACCGCAGACCGAAGATAATGTAGAACAGTCCAAGCCACCATTCATAATCCGCTGCAACATATGGATACTTATCCATACTACAGACTTGAAATCCTTAGGCACCACACTTTAACCTTTGAATCCATTAGGACCATTGTTGAGAGTCACCCACTATGACTTGTCCCCGAATATAATCAAACTCCAAGGCCCTATTAGTACATGAACACCCTCTCGAAGAAGCAACCGTCTTAACTTCTTTTCTTATACACCACTTCCACACGAAGCATAGACTCTGAGTCTTTCCAAAACCTGAACATGAATCGATAAGACCAAATATTGCACACATTCCTCAAATCCCTTGCTCGATCTACCACTAATGTTTTGTTTTCCTTAATCATGGTAACCCATCAATACACCGATAACCGGAAACTGCACTAGTTGACAACTACACAATCCAATCACAGACGGTGGGGCTCTCCCACTTAGCCTGAAGCTACCATTGCATAACCCTGGAACCCTCTAAGATTCCTTATGTTAAATATTTCATGAACATTTTGAATCACTAGCCACATTCACATATTCGACCTCTTACTGGATAACCAATGAAATTCTTCATAGAAGCTTCAGCAATACCACGCAACCGCTAACCTGCTCACAGAAGATATCCCACCTATGGAAATTCTATGCCGACATCCTCCAACAACGCTGCCCCGAGTACAATTATCACGAAGCCAATAAACCATCCTGAGTCCGTGCTCATTCACCAGTTGTACAAATTCGTTCACTACTCATGGACTTCAACTAAGGGTGCGAAAATACATTTCAATCCAAAGTCGTATTGTATCCTGCTTCAGGTTAAGCAACTCCTTCATGTCATACCCAATCTTCCTCAATGTAGCAGAATATATTCTAAATTAAGCCCGTAGACCTAGTCAATGTCCACCTTAAATCCCAAATCACTCTATCTTCCCCCAAGGCGTGTGGCTCTCCTACCACAGAACCCGTATGATACTCTGCCACTCTCCCACTTTGGTCAAACCCTCTCTTCTAAGCAACTACTCGACTTCTGTTTCCTTACAATTGGCCTTCTAGAAGTTTAACCACCGCAAGACACCTCTCATATACCATTCCTCATCCTTCGCTGCCCAGTTGTTGCCTTAACTCAAAATTCATCTCTGTAGCACCCGAACCAACAGATCGCCGCAACTCTAAACCTCCCCTGAGATCATCTTCCTTGAGCCATCAACATTAGGATTACTGATTCGATTCTGAACCACAACACGCTGCGACATCTGACAGTCGCTTCCCCGACACCATTCACAATACTCTGCCCCAAAGGCAATTTGAAGAAGGCCATAACGCCGGCGAACTTAACACATTTAATCAAGGACGACGACACCATATCTCGGATGAAGATTCCACCACACTTGAAAATACCAAGTCTCGTTACTCCATCAATCCAACCTGAACATTCTTAGTTCGATTGTCTTTTCCTCTGCTGGAAATAAAACACTGAACCTCTGAATCACGCATTGAGAAGAACCTCCTTTCAATTCATTCACTACCCCTACACGTAGACAAGTATCCTACCATTAATTTAATACTGTGCGATAACAACTCATGAATATCATAGCAATTGGTGGATAGCCCCAAAACCATCAGAAATACAGCTACTGAGCTGAGATGACAGAACATCCTTCCACAAGGCGATGACATAGCCCAATCAAATACGCAGGGAGAAACATCTCGCACCATATCCGCGGTACCATTAAAATTCCTCGATTTCTAAATTTATAACAAGCGCTTCACGTCGCACAAGATTGAATAGGAAGGAAATGAAGGCATAAGCCTCAAATGAATCAAATCGCACGATGAAGAATCAAGAAGGGAAGTGCTCCTATCAGCTCGGTAGCCTCTCGAAGATAAGTACAGATATCTCCGTACCGATCCGCAAGACTCTACTAGACTCGCTAATGACTCGTGAGACCTAAGTGAACCTAGTGCTCTGATACCATGTTGTCAAGAGCCAAAATCCATTAAAGATAGTGATGGCGCCGGACACCACTGTCAGACAAGCCAACAAAAAATACTCAATTTGGTTCTTGTTTTAATATTTTGAAATCATATTTTTCCTTCAATAAAATAGTAAAGGGTGGAATTTACAAGATAAATAATAATATTTTCAACAAGTTCAATACAGGACACCTATAATCACCCCAAACCCGGTGTCACAAGTGCATGAGCATCAACTAGGAAGGAAAATCAAATACAACATCTGTTTGGAATACAAATTTGGACAGGAGAAATATAAATACTCTGAAGGAGACTCTGTTGGCTGCGGATCGTAGTAGAGAGTGCAGCTCACCTAAGTCCCCGCAATAACCGCGCCTCTGTGCCCACAAGGCCTCTAGACATATATATACATTAAGGGTGGCAAGTGGGCCGGTCCAGGCCCAGAACCGCAGACCAAACGGGCCAAACGGGCTAAACGGGCCAGGACCGTTTGGCCCGATTTTAGTGGGCTTGGGCCGGTCTCGTGGGCCGGTCCTATGATTTGGGCCCGCCAGGCCGGGGACCGTTTAGCCCGCCAGAGCCCGGGACCGGACCGGTCCCTTAACGGGCCAAACGGTCCCAACGGCTATTTTTTTTAAATTTTTTTTCTTTTTTAAAAATAAAATAAAAAAATATAGCCATTGGGCTGCCAAAAATAGCCGTTGGCTATTTATAAAATAGCCATTTAACCTCCCCCAACTTTGTTTTAACCCCAAACTTTTTATAATTACACTTTTCCCCTATTTTCAACTATAAATACCCCATCATTCTTTTATTTTTTTCTTACAAAATCATCAATCTATCACAATCTCTCTCTAATTTTCATCTATAATTATCGAATATAGCTTATTACTTATATATATATATATATATATATATATATATATATATATATATATATATATATATATATATATATATATATATCTTATATCGATATACTATATATACATCTTATATACTATATATATTCGATATTAAATATTGAATATTAAAATTTAGGTCACAATTCTATAATAAAATTTATAAAGCATTGTCTTAGATATTTTTTTTAACATCCTTTTGTCTCTAATATCTATTTAATATATTTTTTTTAAATATGTTGGGCCCACTTAGCCCGTTTAGCCTGCGGGCCGGGACCATTTAGCTCGGGACCAAACGGTCCCGGTCCCGAGCCGGTCCATATAAAAAGCCCGTTTAGCACGGGACCGTTTGGCCCGTTTAATTTGGGACCGGCCCGGGACCAGGACCGTTTGGACCGGCCCACTTGGCCCGTTTAGGCCCAGGACCGGCCCACTTGCCAGCCCTAATATACATGCACAAAAATGTATAGCAATGTAGTATGAGTACTTAAATCAATGCGTACCCAGTAAGTATCCCGCCTAACCTCGAAGAAGTAGTGACGAGGGGTCGACTCGGATACTTACTATGGGCTATAATTAATATACCAATGATATAATTAAGTATGGATCACATAGAACGACTGTAAGCCCAATATCATGAAATAAGTAAACAATTCTTTTGTTAATAAAAAATTTTCCCAAATTCATTTTTCATCATTTAACAATTTATATCTTAGGCCAATGAAGCAGTATCGATTATTACAATTTCCAAAGCAATTAATACAATCACGCGCAAGTCATGCCGAGGTCGTACGACCCGATCCAACATATAAATATAAACTGTGCACTGCCGAGGGTCGAACAACACAAAACATAGATGCATCTATTACCCCGCTCGCGGATCATACATGCGACGCAGTCAAATATAAATTTATTAAGTTATTATAGTGTTCCTCAATTTCTTTTCGAAAATATGAAGTCTAATAGAAAACTTTTTGAAAATTTAATTTCCTCAATTTAAATTCTTCTCAAGACAATTAATACGCAAACCTCAATCTTGCTTCTTTTCAAGGCAAACAGTAACCACAAATCAAATAACAATATCAACAAGGCATGATGTAAACTTAAAACTACCCGGACATAGGCATAGCTAGTAGATACGTACGGACCCTCGTCACCTAGTGCGTACGTAGCCCCCATAAATAGAAGCACATATTTAATCAATTCACCTATGGGGTTTATTCCCTCTTACAAGGTTAGAAAGGAGACTTACCTTGCTCCGCAATTGCATAACCGACTCCAAAGCCGCTCTAACAACTCAAACTGATGCCCGTCACTCCAAAACTAGTAAAATAAGATGCAACCCAATCAAAATATGCTCTAATACTCATAATTAATCAGTTTACAACAATTTCCAACTCCGCTAGAAAAGTCGATAAAAATCACCCTCGGGCCCACGTGCCCGAATTCCGAAAATTTTCGAAGATAACTATTACACATGACCTCACGAACTCAAATATATAATTTATTTCTGATTTCATGCCCAAATGCGTGGTCAATATTTAAAAATACCAATTTTTAGGTTTTTTTTCAAAATCCCAAATTTCTACCACATTTCCATGCTTGAATCCACATAAAAACGACTTTTTAGGGCGAATTTCGGAATTATTTTTTAAAATATTGATTTCATTAATTAGATGAGTCTTTTATGGCTGTATTCATGATATGCAATTGTATTTGCTAAATTTGGGCCATTCAGAGTCGGATAATCGAGGAAAGGGCATTCTTACGGATTGATTGAGCTTGACTCGAGGTAAGTGGCTTGCCTAATTTTGCGGGTGAAATCCCCTTAGGATTTAGAACTATTGTGATATGTAAGCGCCGTGTACGTGAGGTGACGAGTACATACACGGGCTAGTTGTTGTTAAACCCGATTTTTACGGAGCAGCAAATCTTTTTTACTTTTATTTTGAATTATACCATTTTAATGAGTATTAATCTGTTTTTCATTTTTAATTGAGTTATTCCAATATGTGTAGCTATCCTGTTTAGTCTAATATCGCATGTCTACGTGCTTTAACTGCTTACTTGAACTCTGTGAAGTATGCCTAGTTGATTTTCTGTTTTTTCCCTTGTTCTTTATCAGTATAGCCATAGAAATCTTACTGTTAACTATTGTATTTGTCGTTTGATCTGTGTATTTACTTTTGAGACTACGAGGCAATTCCTCAGGAGTTCTCCCTGCATATTTACTTTGGGACTATGGAACGGTATTCTGGGAGATCCCCATGTCTTGCATATTTACTTTAGGACTACGAAACGGTATTCCGGGACATCCCCCTGTCTTGCATATTTACTTTGGGACTACGGAACGGTATTCTGAGAGATCTCCTTGCACATTTACGCTTGGGAATACGAGACGGTATCTCGGGAGATCCCCTGTTGTATTTCTGTGTATTGATTTGGTACCTTCTATGAATTCTTTCTTGTTAAATTTCAGTCTTTATTTTACTGCGATATTTGATTCTTGCCTTGCTTTATTATCATATTCCAGTAGGTCCCGGACCTGACCTCGTCACTACTCTACTGAGGTTAGGCCTGGCACTTACTGGGTACCGATTGTGGTGTACTCATGCTACTCTTCTGCACATGTTTTTCGTGTGCAGATCCAGGTACTCCTTATCAGCCACACTATCAGTGAGCCGGGACAGCTTTGGAGACTTCAAGGTATATCCGCCGCGTCCGCAGAGCTTGGAGTCCCCTTATACTCTTCTATATGTCCATTATCTTCTGTATTTTCTTTTGATAGACTCTAATGTATAGAGACACTAGATTTTCCTTTTTTAGTTTATGATTAACGATGTTCTGGGTTTTGGGAATGCTATGTAGTGTACTAAGGAGTTGGTTATTGTACATGCCAAGCGGCATGGTATTCAGTTATGGTGTTATTGCTACAGTTTGTTGTTGAATTTATGTTTTCATCTCATTATTCCGCAAATGTTAGGCTTACCTAGTTACAGAGACTAGGTGCCGTCACAACGTCACACGAAGGGAAAATTGGGTCGTGATAGTGTTGCATTGTTTCCTTGCTGTGTTTCCTTTTGTTAAATTCTAGTCTCTTATTATACTGTATATTCACCTACTTTATTTATTATATACCAGTGGGCCTGATCTGACCTCGTCACTACTCGACCGAGGTTGGGCTTGGCACTTACTTGGTATCGTTGTGGTGTACTCATGCTACTCTTCTGCACATGTTTTGTGTGCAGATCCAGATACTTCTTACCAGCCCCGCTAATAGCTGAGAGTGCTTGCTGTTATACGGAGACTTCAAGGTACATTTGCCGCGTCCGCAGACCTCGGAGTCCCCCTCTATTCTCTCCTATGTCATTTACCCTCTGTACTTCTTTTTGTTAGACTCTGGTGTATAGAGAAACTAGTTTCCTTCTGTAGCTTGTGACTTATGATATTCCGGGTTTTGGGAAGACTGTGTATTTATAGAGTATTGGTTATTGTACATACTGAGCGGCATTGTTACTAGTTATTTAGTTATCCACTGCTGTTAGTTGCCAAGTTTTACTTTCGTTTTTGTTATTTTCCGCAATTTGTTAGGCTTACCTAGTCGTAGAGACTAGGTGTCGTCACGACATTATATGGAGGGAATTTGGGTCGTGACAGTTGATAATAAAAGTTTCAAGTGCTTAGTAAATTTGTTTATATTGGATTTGAGTATTTGAATTTTGTGTTGATAAAAGCTGAAATTAAAGGAGTAGTACAAGTTTGGTTGTTTTTATTGTTCAAAGACTTTTGGAGTACAATACTCCAAAAACATATGTCATTGTTTGGTGAAAATACAACTTTTTGGACAGCTTTTGAACCAAAGTCTCTCTTTTGAATAGTTAGAGCAAACGTTTGGGGAAAATACTATCTTTTGAATAAATTTTGAACCAAAAGTCTATCTTTTGAATATTTAGAGCAGATTTTTGTTGAAAAATCTGTCAAAGGGTAGATTTTCAATCATGAATGCCTGGTTTCTTCTCCTATAAAAGATACGCACTCTATAACTTAGATGAACACACATATCTTTGAACAAAAAAATCAGCAGCTGAATACTTTAGTAAGCTTAAATTTTCTGGGCTTTGTGAGTTAATCTTAGAGTGCAAACTTATAGAAAAGTATAAGTCTTCTTTAGAGTTGGTTCTAGGTTTCTTCTCTAACGTTTTCGGGCTGTTTAAACACAATATGTTGTTGGTTGTTTGCTGATTTTGCTGTTGTTATCTGTTACTTTCTGCTGCTGAGCTCTTATTCTTCACTGCTATATTTATTTTTTGCGACCTAGGTAACCTTTAAACTCTGTAATGCAGATTTTTTAATAGCAATTGATGAGGATTTGAGCATGTTTAGATTACTTGAAGTATCTGCAAGGAAATTTGCTATATGGATGAATGTTGAGGTTTCAATCTTGAAATCAAGCTTTGGATCATAATGTTAAATCCATGACTTTTTTTTGCTTTATTTAATTATTTATTTATAGCCTTGTAGCATTTCTCTCTTAACCTTTAAGTAGTATTTTATGAGAATCTTGGTCATGTTGTATAAATAGAAAATTTGTTAAAGACTTGTTGAAGATTTTGAAAGTGGGCAGGAAGTATTGGTTTTGTATTTAATAAGATTGGGCTATTAAGAACAAAGTACCAAATGAGCTGAAATGCTGGCCCATTTTCAATAATAACAAAGTTGGCCCATATTTTTTAATAAGCAAGGGCTCGCCCAACGCCGAAGCATGTTCAATAAGGGCCTTCAGTTTTAATACTCAAACAGCTGGCTCATTCCCTTTTAAATCAATAGTTGTCCACTCTTTAAAATCACAAGTTAGCCCAACTTTTCATATTTTATTTTTAGTCAAATAATCTCAATAAAAATCAGATTTTCCTTTTATTAAAAGAACCTTACAATTTAGTCTCCTTAATAATTATCGCTAGGCAATTAGTAGGCACGCTTTAACTTCACGGACTCGCTTGTGTTGCGTGATATATATTTTTTATTAAATTAATTCAATAATCTCATCTCATATCCAATAGGTTTAGTTAATTTTTAATTTAATTAATTCCCATAATCGCATATTCACTTGCGTAGCGCGATAGTAACTTTTGAAAAATTTTTAAAAAAAAAAAATTTCTTCGAATGTAGTAATTTTTTCAAAAGTAATAACATACTAATAACCCTTGTCATGATTGCGGATTGGCTTACGTAGCACGGTTATGAAAAAATTAATAAAATTCATCTCGGTCTCACATTCGCATGCGTGGTGTGGTTAGGACAATTTAATATTATTCAAATCATTCTTTAATAATTTTAATAATTAAAAGCGGATAGGTGAAACATGGAAATCCAATAAAACACAATTTATCTAAACTCAATTCAAGCCAAGTTTAAGTCAATAGAGCGATCGTGGTAGAACCACGGGACTCGGGGAATTCCTTACACCTTCTCCCCGGTCAACAGAATTTCTTACTCGCACTTTATTTTCGCAGACCAAAAAATAAAAGAGTTAAATCTTCCTTTGAATAGTGATTCAAATAAAAGGTAATTTGGAACACCCAAAAATCAAATTCCAAGTGGCAACTCTGAACAATAAAATAATCCCTAATTCAAAATGTAACTTCAAATGAAAAAACTCTTTTAACCCACAATTCACACATATATATTTTGGGGTAAAAAAGGGGTGTGACAGTTCTGGCGATAAAACTAGGAAAAACCAAAATTTGTGCTTATACATGTTGACTTTTGTTTGGCTTTATTAATTTTGCATATACTGTGATTTATTTGGGCCTAATGTGCTACTTGTCTGCCTTTTACCGCTTTGATATTGTTGAACTATACATATAAATTGTCTTTTCACGCACCCCTTCTAAGTCTTCTTGAAATTAAAATTGGGCATTTATTTGACATAGCCCGCTTTCTTTGAGATCTTTCCACCGGGTGAAGGTTTTAGTCAGACATGATTTAGGCAGGAGCACCAACAGCTTACCCCTACCCTAGGGTAGAGAGGCTGTTTTCGATGGACCATCGGCTCCCTCCCTCCAAGAACTCCCCACCTTACTCTTGGGGTGACTCGAAATCAAAATACTTCGTATGACAGTCATTAGAAACTAAATTTTTCTGTCACATAAATTATACAACTGCAGAAACTTTTCAAATAACCAAATCTGATGCCTAAATCCCAATCAAAACTCAGAAATTCGATTTGGGAACTTTTCCCCCATTTCCCAACTTTTCAAACCAAACCCGAAATTAAATGGATTAAGCAACTATAGATTAATGAAATACAACCAAAAATGAGTTAGGAATCGTTACCCCAAATCTCTCTCTGAAAATCCCTCAACGAATCGCCAATTTCTGAGCTCCCAAGTCCAAAAATGGCGAAATGAATCAAGCCGTCAAAACTCTCTCTTTTCTGCCCAGCGAACTCGCTCCTCCGACCTCATCATCGCACCTGCGGTGCCGCTTCTGCGACTAGGACTCTGCACCTGCGAGTTTTCATTAAAACTCCATAGTTCGCACCTGCACGCCAAGTCTGCATCTTTGGATGCGCTTCTACGACTACTTGTCCGCTTCTGCGGAACCTTTGGTCCTTCTCATTTCTGCATCTGTGACAGCCCTTCTGCAGATGCGGCTCCGCTCCTGCGGCTCACTCGTCGCATCTGCGACCACTGACTCCCAGGCCTAAAGGTGCACCTGCGATCACAGCCTCGCTTCTGCCGGGATGCACCTGCAGACTCCCCACCGCAGGTGCAAAAACACCATAAACCAGCATGTCAGAAATTCTTCTAAGTCCGAGCTTTCACTCGTTAAGCACCCGAAACTCACCCGAGGCCCCCGGGACCTCGACCAAACATACCAACTAATCCTAAAACACCATACGAACTATGTCGAGCCCTCAAACCACATCAAACAATGCTAAAATCACAAATTATCCTCCGATTCAAACCTAAAGAGATTGAAACTTCAAAATTCCACAATCGATACCGAAACCAAACAAACCACGTCCGATTGACCCCAATTTTTTTACACAAGTCCTATTCAACATTTCAGACCTACTCCAACTTCCGGAATCGGAATCTAACTGCTCCAAATCTCCAAAAATTTGACTTTCGTAATTTCAAACCTAAATGAGCTACAGACCTCCAAAACATAATCCAGACACACTCCTTAGCCTAAAATCACCCAACGGAGCTAACAGAACTGATGAAACTCCATTCCGGAGTCTTCTTCACACAGTTATGACTACGGTCAAAATACTAAGACTTAAGCTCCCATTTTAGGTACTAAGTGCCCCAAAACACTCTGAAACCAAAAACAAGACTTCAGGACAAGTCACATAAGCAGAAAAAGATGTGGGGGAAACAATAAATAGGGAATCAGGGATATTACTTTCAAAATGACCGACTGAGTCGTTACAAACACACAGGGGTAAACAGCAGGGGATCTCTTGAGATACAGGGAGTCCCAAAATAAATAGTCCCAAAATACAGTATATAGCCCCAAAATAAATATACAGGGAGAACTCCCGTGGTACCGCCTCGTAGTCTCAAAAAAAAATATGCAGGGAGAACTCCCGAGGAACTGCCTCGTAGTTTCAAAAGTAAATGTGCTGGGAGAACTCCCGAGGAACTGCCTCGTAGTCTCGAAAGTAAATATACAGGGAGAACTCCCGAGGAACCGCCTCGTAGTCTCAAAAGTAAATGTGCAGGGAGAACTCCTGAGGAACCGCCTCGTAGTCTAAAAAGTTAATGTGCAGGGAGAACACCCGAGGAACCACCTCGTAGTCTCAAAAGTAAATATATATGGAGAATTCCAGAGGTACCGCCTCGTAGTCTCAAAAGTAAACACACAACTCAAACCGACAAATACAACAGTTAATAGCAAGATTTCTATAGTTATACTGATAAAGAACAAGAAAAAATAGGAAATCAACTAGGCATGCTTCACAGTGTTCAAATAAGCAGTTAAAGCACATAGCCATGCAATATTAAACTAAACAGGATAACTACACATATTTGAATAGCTCACGAGTTCACTCGTACCAAAATTATCCAAAAGCTTCCTATGAAAATCTTCCAAATTATCGCCTCAATCCGAGCTCTCAAAGACCCAAAATAAAAATGAGATCAAACCCTCGAAATTGATCTTTTCTGCCCAGCGATTCCGCATTTGCGGACCACCAGTCCCACCTGCGACACCGCACCTGCGGAAAATCCCTCGCATGTGCAGAAATGACTTAAGGGGTTGGGTCCGCATCTGCGAGCAAGGGGTCGCACATGCGTGCTCGCTCTTGCGAATATCTTCCACTTTTGCGAAACCTCACGCTCCAGGCCCCGTTCGCTTCTGTGCTCCATCTTCCACACGTATGAGTCCGCATCTGCGGTCTCCCCACCGCAGGTGCGAAAACACCAGAAACTAGAAACTTCAGCAAATACACAAGTCAAATTTTTTGATTCGTTAAGCATCCGAAAGACACTCGAGGCAGGCCCCCGGGACCTCAACCAAACATATCAACAAGTCCTAAAACACTATACGAACTTAGTCGAGCCCTAAAATCACATCAAACAACGCTAAAAACACAAATCACCCTCCGATTCAAGCTTAATGAACTTGGAAACTTCAAACTTCTGCAAACGATGACGAAACCTATCAAATCACGTCTGATTGACCTCAAACAAATTTCTAACACCGATGCCGAAACCTATCAAACCACTTCCGATTGACCTCAAATTTTGAACACAAGTCATATTTAACATTACAGACCTACTCCAACTTTCGGAATCGGAATCTGACCCCAATATCAAAAAGTCCACTTCCGGTCAAAATCTCCAAAAATTTGACTTTTGCCATTTCAAGCCTAAATCAGCTACAGACTTCAAATTTACAGTCCGTACACGCTCCTAAGTACAAAATCACCCAAAGGAGCTAACAGAACCGACAAAACTCCATTCTGGAGTCTTCTTCACATAGTTCCGACTACGGTCAAAATCCTAAGGCTTAAACTTCCGTTTTAGGGACTAAGTGTCCCAAATCACTCTGAATCATCCGATAATTGAATTCAACCACGCACGTAAGTCAATACAAATAATACAAAGCTGCTCAGGGCCTTATGCTGCCGAACGAGACTTAAATTCTCAAAACGACCGGTCGGGTCATTATATTTGCATATAAATTCTTTTCTCTCAAGGTCTGAAGCATAGTCCTCAAGTGCTACTCATAATGCTCCCGAGTCCAGGAATACACCAGAATGTCGTCAATAAACACAATGACGAAAGAGTCAAGATAAGGTCGGAATACACTTTGCATCAAGTGTATAAAAGCTGTTGGGGCATTGGTCAGCCCAAAAGACATCACAAGGAACTCGTAGTGACCATACCGAGTCCTGAAAGCATTCTTCGAGATATCTGGCTCCCGAATCTTCAACTGATGATAGCATGAACGTAAGTCAATCTTGGAAAATAATCTGGCATCCTGTAACTGATCAAATAAGTCATTAATACGAGGTAATGGATACATGTTCTTCAATGTGACTTTGTTCAGATGGCGATAATCAATGCATATACGCATAGAATCATCCTTCTTCATCACAAACAAGACAGGAGCACCCCAAGGTGACACACTGGGCCGAATAAAGCCCTTATCAAGCAACTCATGTAGCTGCTCTTTCAATTCCTTCAACTCAGGAGGAGCCATACGATACGGAGGAATAGAGATGGGCTGAGTGCCCATCAACAAGTCAATGCCAAAATCAATATCTCTGTCGGGCGGAATGCCCGAAAGATTAGCTGGAAATACATCCGGAAAGTCCCTCACTACTGGGACTGACTCAACTGTAGGAACATCAATGCTGACATCTCTCACATAAGGTAGATACACGTCACACCCCTTCTCAACCATTCGTTGAGCTTTAAGAAATGAAATAACTCTGTTAGGAGTATACTCTAAGGTACTTCTCCACTCTAATCGCAGTAAACCTGGCATAGCCAGCGTCACTGTCTTAGCGTGATAATTAATAATAGCATAATGGGGCGATAACCAGTGCATGCCTAAGATAACATCAAAGTCTACCATGCTGAGCAATAATAAATTGGCTCTGGTCTCAAAACCACTAAGAACAATCAAACACGACCGATACACGCGGTCCACAATAAGAGAATATCCCATAGGAGTAGACACATAAACAGGGGAACTCAAGGAATCCCAAGATACGCCCAAATACGGGGCAAAATAAGAGGACACATAGGAATATGTAGAGTCTGGATCAAATAAGACCGACGCGTCTCTATGACAGAATGAAACAATACCTGTAATGACAGAGTCGGAAGTAACTTCCTCTGTACGAGCCGGAAGAACATAATATCTGGCCTGGCCTCCCCCTCTAGGGCGACCTCGACCTCCCCGACCTCCACTTTGAGCTGGCTGAGCAGGTGGGGCGGTAGCTAGTGCGGGATTCAAACTTAATAAACCGGCTTGTGACTCACGACACCTATCAAGCTAGAGCTGTGATACCAACTTATCACGACCCAAACTCCCTCCGTAGAATGTCGTGACAGTACCTAGTCTCTACGACTAGGTAAGCCTAACAAATTGCTGAAAATAACAAAAATGAAAGTAAAACTTGGCAACTAACAGTAGTGGATAACTAAATAACTAGTAACAATGCCGCTCGGTATGTACAATAACCAATACTCTATAAATACATAGTTTTCCCAAAACCCGGAACATCATAAGTCACAAGCTACAGAAGGAAACTAGTATCTCTATACACCAGAGTCTAACAAAAAGAAGTACGGAGGGTAAATGACATAGGAGAGAATAGAGGGGGACTCCGAGGTCTGTGGACGCGGAAGATGTACCTTGAAGTCTCCATACAAAAGCAAGCACTCTCAGCTAGTAGCGGGGCTGGTAAGAAGTACCTGGATCTGCACACAAAACATGTGCAGAAGAGTAGCATGAGTACACCACAATGGTACCCAGTAAGTTCCAAGCCTAACCTCGATCGAGTAGTGACGAGGTCAGGTCAGGCTCACTAGTATATAATAAATAAAGCAGGAGAATATACAGTATAATAAGAGACTAGAATTTAACAAAAGGAAACACAGCAAGGCAACAGTGCAACACACAGGGGTAAACAGCAGGGGATCTCCCGAGATACAGGGAGTCCGAAAATAAATAATCCCAAAATACAATATATAGTCCCAAAATAAATATACAGAGATAATTCCCGAGGAACCGCCTCGTAATCTCAAAAGTAAATTAGCAGGGAGAACTCCCGAGGAACCGCCTTGTAGTCTCAAAAGTAAATGGACAGGGAGAACTCCCGAGAAACTGCCTCGTAGTATCAAAAGAAAATATACAGGGAGAACTCCCGAGGTACCGCCCTGTAGTCTCAAAAGTAAATATATAGGGATAACTCCCGAGGAACTGCCTCGTAGTCTAAAAAGTAAATGTGCAAGGAGAACTCCCGAGAAACCACCTCGTAGTATCAAAAATAAATATACAGGGAGAACTCCCGAGGTACCGCCTCGTAGTCTCAAAAGTAAATACACAGCTCAAACCGACAAATACAACAATTATGTCACGACCCAATTTTCCCTCCGTTGGGTATCGTGGTGGCACCTAGTCTTAGGGACAAGGTAAGCCTAACATTTATTGAATAACAACAATAATAATAACATCTAACAACTTTTGAAATGGATTTCTCTATAAAATTTACAATTCCCAAAATCGGTAGTACAAGTCATAAGCGCTACAGAGTTTGCTACAATTCTTCTAAATACAACTGCTTGAAATAAAGTAACAGTATGAATACAAATCAGAAGGTGACTCCGAAGCCTGCGAACACAGCAACAGATTTACCTTGAGTCTCCACAGCAACAATCCGCACATCTAGCTAATGATCAACTGACTTCGAAATACCTGGATATGCACAAAAATGTGAAGAAGTGTAGTATGAGTACACCACGGCAGTACCCAACAAGTATCAAGACTAACCTCAGTGGAGTAGTGACGAGGTACAGTCAAGACACCTACTAGACTAAATAACCTGAACAAGTATAAGTATAGAAACAACAGAGTATAATATCTTCATAAAGACTACGCGAAGTGGCAATTAATACGGTAATTGCAATAAGGAAGGAAAACAACAACTATCAGCGGAACACCATAATAATGACATAGAAGAATGAACAGAAACACAACCTAAGTCCGATAATCACATATAAAGAAAGGACAAGTAACAACTCAACAGTACGACAATTTTAACACCGCGTTTTAGTCAATAAACTCCACGAGGTACCGATCCTCGGACAATCACAACTCACGGGTCTCAATACCTGAACCCTAACACTTGGCATCATGTGCCCTCATTACACCTCATAACCGTACTGACGACTTGCGTGCCAAATAAAGAAAGTGTGTTCATCTATACTCAACAATATCAAGGAAACCTCTTTTCCGATAAGAGTGCTTAACTACGTGTATTCTTGTACAAGTGTCCTAGCATAGTTCATAGCAGCTAGTGAGCATAAGGAAAAGAACGGACAACAGGTAGAATAATTTCTCACAACTTTCACAAGATAAAGCTCACATAGATAAGTGTATCACTACACAAATATCAACAACAAGAATGCCCCCAGGCCATCACAAATCAATCCCTGACATAGCTCACCTTGTCTCGCCACATGTGCAATAGTAAAGTAAATGCCCGCCTTGTCTCGCCACACGTTCATAATAATATTCCCACCTTATCTCGCCACATGCGCAACCCATATATATATATCCCGCCTTGTCACGCCGCATGTGCAACTACCAATAGTAACAATAGCACAGCAGAAACCTCGTGCAACCCCATAACAAAGAGATGTCAACAAAGGGCACTCCCGATATACCGTCTCGTAGTCCCAAAAGTAAATGCTCAACAGGGGATCTCCCGAGGTACCGCCTCGTAGTCCCAAAAGTAAATATGCAAGACAGGAGGATCTCTCGAGGTACCGCCTCGTAGTCCCAAAGTAAATATGCAATACAGGGGGATCTCTCAAGGTACCGCCTCGTAGTCCCAAAGTAAAGACGCAAGAACAACAAGTACAACAACAACAATAACACTAATACAAGGGTACAACAAATAAATCAACTCAGAAATTCCAGAACTCAAATGAACGGATGAATTAATTCACGAAGAGTGGCCACAATAGAGAATGCTAGTCATAATAAGAACAACTCAACAAGAAAGGAAATATTATGTGGCAACGGTCCACAATGTACAGTTCGACAACAAGGGAGCTAACACAAGGCGAAAAATTCCAAATAAGGACAAGTCAACTAAAATATAGGATATCTAACTACTTTTAAGGTTGGCAATTAAGAAAAAGATACAACAAATTCAATTAGGGATAAGCAACAGAAAGATAATCATAACCTCAATTAAGGATGAACAATTACAAAAGAGATAATTATAACTTCAAATAAAGATAAGCAGTTAGGGGAAAGATAAGATGGCAATAGAAGAGATAAAAATTCCAGTTAAGGCACAGATGACTCAAATAAGCATCAAGGGCAGATCATGAAGCAATTAATTCTAATTAAAGCAGGTAGAGGTGAAACTAGTAATTAAGAGACGTATTCATAACATAACAACTGCATATTCAGTTAATACAAGGACCTAAGAACCCTAAAAGGCCAACTTTCCACAAATAAGTCCGAGTACGTACTCGTCAGCTCGCGTACACGGACTACAATTAGCATAGAAGACTCAAATCCTAAGGGGTAGTTCCCCCATACAAAGTTAGGCAAGATACTTACCTCGAACCAAGCTCAATCAATCGGTAACGATGCCTTTCCACGAATATCTGACTCTGAATGGCCCAAATCTAGCCAAAATCAATTCCATACCACAAATACAACTATAAGAAACTAATCTAATTAATGAAAACAAAGCTAAGGCAAGAATTTAGAAAATCGCCCCAAAAGGTCGACCCGGGCCCACGTCTCGGAATCGGGTAAAAGTCACAAAATACGAACACCCAATCAACCACGAGTTCACCCATAAAAAAATTACCAAAATCCGATACCAATTCGCCACTCAATTCCTCAAATCAACCCACCAAATCCCTAACCTCCAACTCCAAATTTCCACCTTAAATACACACTAACTAGGTGGGAAAATAAATGGGGAAGCAGGATTATTGATAAAAAATAAGCACAAGGGACTTACCTCAAGAAATCCCTCGAAAATGCTCTCAAACATAGCCCTAAACCGAGTTTGCAAAGTCCAAAATGACAAAAATCACGAAGCCCTTCGATTTTAAACATTGCCCAGGCTTCTCGCTTCTACAGTTATATTAGCTGCTTCTGCGGCACCACTTTTGCGTTCCGCCCCTCGCATCTGCGGAGGCCACTAAGCTGCCCAACTACTTCTGCGGTCATAAACCCGCTTCTACGGATGTGCTTCTATGCAACAAAACCCGCTTCTGCGGACCAGCCTCAAACTCCCGCGTCCACTTCTGCGACCCACCAAGCGTAGGTGCGAGTTCGCACCTTCGGGACACCCTCCGCATATGCGCTCCATAACCCCCAGTCCAAACCTTCGCATCTGCGCAACCTGGACCGCACCTGTGATCAAAGCTCCGCAGGTGCGGTTATACCAGCAGAGTCCTGCTTTAGCCATGCACCAAGTCCCTTTTTTCGATCTGTTAGCCATCCGAAATCCATCCGAGGCCCCTGGGACCTCAACCAAACATACCAACAAGTCCTAAAACATCATACGAACTTAGTCGAGCCCTCAAATCACATCAAACATTACTAAAAACACGAATCACCCTCCAATTCAAACTTAATAAACTTTGAAACTTCAAACTTCTACAACCGATGTCGAAACCTACCAAATCATGTCCGATTAACCTCAAATTTTGCACACAAGTCATATTCAACCTTATGGACCTAATCCAACTTTCGGAATCGGATTCTGACACCGATATCAAAAAGTCCACTACTGGTCAAAATCTCCAAATATTCGAATTTTGCCATTTCAAGCCTAAATGAGCTACAGACCTCCAAAACACAATCCGGACACGCCCCTAAGTCTAAAATCCCCCAACGGAGCTAACAGAACCGATGAAACTCCATTCTGGAGTTCTCTTCACATAGTTCCGACTACGGTCAAAATCCTAAGGCTTAAGCTTCTGTTTTAGGGACTAAGTATCCCAAATCACTCTAAATCATCTGGTAACTAAATTCAACCATACACACAAGCCAATACACATAATACGAAGCTACTCAGGGCCTTATACTGCCAAACGGGACTTAAATTCTCAAAACAACTGGCTGGGTCGTTACATCCTTCCACTCTTAAACAAACATTTGTCCTCGAACGTGCCAAGAATCGCCTCGAAGTCTTCAAATCACTGAAAGCATATATCCAACATACACCCGCGGGTGACCCCACGTCACCCCAATCCACATAATCCCGACGACACCATCTCAACTGTAATTTATCCTTTCTACCTGCACTGATAAGCCTTAGTGTCTGAATTCTCACCTTTCATTCATCTCCAAAAGACCCGATTCTAAATCCATAAACGGTATCAGTCTCAACCCGCTGCAACAACTCATGCCTACACCCACAAGGTACGACCACTCAATATGACACGCCACACATAGGCCCATAATAATATTTCTAATCATAATAGTTACCCGTAATCAAAACCAGCACCGACAATTAGCCTCATATCCGTTAGAACCCTATTTCAAACCTCCACAACACTAATAACGATGCAAGAAACACGAAGACCTCTTAACTATACACCTGAATTAACAAGTCACAACTAACACCAGCGGGCACATACCCCACAAGCTAAAACTCAAGAAGCATAGAACGAAAATGATTGAATATGTAAAGAGAAACACAAAAGAGAAATATCAAACAATGCCCGACAAGCAAAAATCTCTATAAGTACCATCCTACAAATCAATTTAAAAAGAGAAATTAAAGTATATGAATAAATTACAAGGATCTCATCCTGATGTAACTTCCACCGCGGCATGCGGCACGCAGCCCGGCTCAAACATATCAAATCACATGGAATCGCGAGGGTCTCACCCTCAACTCTAAATCACAAGACGGATACACATCATACCAATTGAAATCTTCCACTAACTCAATTCTGCCAATAAAATCACAACACTTACTGAACTCTCACCCCGGTAGAATATCAAATTACAAATCATAACCAAATTACTCAGGAATCACATCAAACCTGCTATAATAGACAATATGGATCCACTTCTAGTCTCGTAACTTTCAATAATGAATTAAAACAACAATATACATGGCTATCACTCATAGAATCTCCCAACAGGGGCAAACACATAAACATAATACTAGGTCATGAACTCACCCATAGGTGGGACAACAAATAGGGGAACTCGCCCCGATAAGCATAACCGAATCAAAATACGAATGGTGACCTTCTGTAACAAATCAAAAGCATACATGTATGACATCATCTGGCGCAGTGGCCTCAAGCCTACTATATGAAACACATCAACGGGCGGGGCCTTCCTCTCTTGGGCACCCTCTACTCACCTGAATACTCCGCTATGACACACATGTCCGGAGTCTAGGACAATCTCTCACCATGTGGCTGGTATCACCACACTCAAAGTAACCTCTCTGTTGGCGTGGCTGTGGAAACTGTGCAGTATGGGTACTTGGAAACCCATGAGCACCTAAAACACTGTGCGAAGCCTGAAGTGCAAACTGAACTGGCTGGCCCATAAAACCTCTACGATGTCATAACCTGCCTAAAAAATAAGGACCAGTAGATCTCTCTGATCTACGAGGCCTCCTCGCCTCCCTGTCCTCTCTCTCATGGCCCCACCTGTCCTCTCTCTCATGGTCCTACATGCTCTCCACTCGGCGAGCGATCCCTACCACCTGCTGAAACGAAACATCTAACTCTAACTCTTGAGCCATGCTGAACCAAATATCATGTATGAGCCCCTCAATGAATCTACGCACACGCTCTCTAACTGTAGCGACCAAAGCAGGTACATGTCTGGCTAAATCACTGAATCTAACGGCATACTATGACACTGACATATTGCCCTGGCGCAACTGCTCAAACTCCACGCGCTATGTATCTCGAAGGGACTGAGGTACAAACTGTCTCAGGAACATCTCTAAAAACTGAAACCGTGTAAGTCAAGCTGACTTGGCCGGGCTACCCAACTCGTATTCTCGCCACCACTGATAAGCCGCTCCCCCGTGCTGGAACATAGTAAAAGCAACCCCGTTCGTCTCCACAATACCCATAGTACAGAGAATGCTGCGACACTCCTCTAGAAAACCCTGGGCATCATCTGTCGCCAATCCACTGAAAGTAGGAGGGTGGTACTTATTGTACCTCTCAAGTCTAAGTTGTTCTTCCTCAGATGCTGCTTCCCTAACCACGAGCTGAGCTGGGACCACAGGCTATGTCTCCATGACACCTGGAACAAGACCAACATGAACTCACTACTCTAGAGTATGGGCGGCGGGAGTCTGAGCTCATTCCCCGATTTGTGAAATAGCTGGTGCAACAGGAATTAATCCCGCCTGAGCCAATGTACCAAACATGCTAAGGAACTGTGCTATGGTCTCCTAAAGTTTGGGGGTAACAACATGCGCCTCTAGTACCTGCCCCCCAATTAGAACTACTAGAGGCTCCTCAACTGCTGCTCTGGTAGGTGCCCTAGCTGCGACACATGCTCATCGTTGGCTTTTACCTCTGCCCCTAGCGACATATGTTTCGGGGGTAACGTCACCAGTGACTGCAGCTCGTGTCCTCACAATCTGTGAGAGAATGAAATGATAAAAGTTCAAACTTCGAGATCAATGAACTGGCACAATAGGAATGAAGGAAGTGAAACTATCCTAATAGTTTTGTTGCCTATCAAAGATAAGTACAAACGTCTCCGTACTGATCCGCAAGACTCTACTAAACTCGCTTATGACTCGTAGCACCTATGACCCTAGAGCTCTGATACCAACTGTCATGACCCAATTTTCTCTCTGTTGGGTATCGTGATGGCACCTAGTCTTAGGGGACTAGGTAAGCCTAACATTTACTGAATAATAATAATAATAATAATAATAATAATAATAATAATAATAATAATAATAATAATAATAATAATAATAATAATAATAATAATAATAATAATAATAATAATAATAATAATAATAATAATGTCAAATAGCTTTTGAAATGGATTTCTCTATAAAATTTACAATTCCCAAAACCGGTAGTACAAGTCATAAGCGCTACAGAGCTTCCTACAATTCTTCTAAATACAACTGTTTGAAATAAAGTAACAGTATGAATACAAATCAGAAGGTGACTCCGAAGCCTGCGAACGCAGCAACAGGTTTACCTTGAGTCTCTACAGCAACAATCTGCACAGCTAGCTAATGATCAACTGACTTTGAAATACCTGGATCAGTACAAAAATATGCAGAAGTATAGTATGAGTACACCACGGCGGTACACAGCAAGTATCAAAACTAACCTCAGTAGAGTAGTGACGAGGTACAGTCAAGACACCTACTAGACTAAATAACCTGAATAAGTATAAGTATAGAAAGAACAGAGTATAATATCTAGATAAAGACTACGCGAAGTGGCAGTTAATACGGTAATTGCAATAAGGAAGGAAAACAACAACTATCAGCAGAACACCATAATAATGACATAGAAGAATGATCGGAAACACAACCTATGTCCTATAATCACAGATAAAGAAAGGACAAGTAACAACTCAACAATACGATAACTTTCATACCGGGTTTTAGTCAATAAACTCCACGATGTACCAAACTTTGGACAATCACAACTCACGGGTCTCAATACCTGAACCCTAACACTTGGCATCATGTGCCCTCATTATACCTCAAAACCGCACTGACGACTCGCATGCCAAATAGAGCCATTCTCGCATAGAAGGCAAGTAAGTAAGGGTGTGCATCTATACTCAACAATATCAAGGAAACTTCTTATCCGATAAGAGTGCTTAACTACGTGTATGCTTGTGCAAGTGTCCTAACATAGTTCAAACCAGCTAGTAAGCATAAGGAAAAGAACGCACAACACGTAGAATATTTTCTCACAACTTTCTCAAGATAAAGCTCACACAGATAAGTTTACAACTACACAAATATCAACAAGAAGAATGCCCCTAGGCCATCAAAAATCATCACAAATCAATCCATGACATAGCCCACCTTATCTCGCCACATGTGCAATAGTAAAGTAAATGTCCGCCTTGTCTCGCCACACATGCATAATAATGTTCCCACCTTGTCTCGTCACATGCGCATCCCACATATATATATATATATATATATATATATCCCGCCTTATTACACCGCATGTGCAACTATCGATAGTAACAATAGCAGGGCAGAAATCTCGTACAACCCCATAACAAAGAGATGTCAACAAAGGGCACTCCGGAGATACCGTCTCGTAGTCCCAAAATTAAATGCTCAACAGGGGATCTCCTGAGGTACCGCCTCGTAGTCCCAAAAGTAAATATGCAAGATAGGGGGATCTCCCGAGGTACCTCCTCGTAGTCTCAAAGTAAATATGCAAGACAGGGGGATCTCCTGAGGTACCGCCTCGTTGTCCCAAAGTAAATAAGCAAGAACAACAAGTACAACAATAATAATAACACTAATACAAGGGTGCGACAAATAAATCAACTCATAAATTCTAGAACTCAAAGGAACGGAATAATTAATTCATGAGGAGTGGCCACAATAGAGAATGCTATTCATAATAAGAACAACTCAACAAGAAAGGAAATATTATGTAATAACGGTCCACAATGTACAGTTCGACAACGAAGGAGCTAACACAAGGCGAATAATTCCAAATAAGGACAAGTCAACTAAAATATAGTATATCTAACTTCTTTTAAGGTTGGAAATTAATAAAGAGATCCCAATTAGGGATATTTGGAAAAATTACAGTTCAAACTTACTCGTATTTTGGGCATTTTCGATAAAGGATTTGGGTTTTAACCGAGGTACTTGAAAAGCATGACTATTTTCTGGAATTGTGAATGAGCTGAGCACTTTTACTTTTGAGATACCCGTTTATACTTGTACTATGCTGTTATAAACTGTTGTGGAATATTGATGTTGGACCCGACCTTTGTTCTAGCTGGTCACTACTTTCAACCTAAGGTTAGGTTTGTTACTTATTGAGTACATGGGATCAGTTGTACTCATACTACACTTCTGTACCTTGCGTGCAGATATTGACTGTTGACATTGCTATGATCGACGAGAGCTAGAATTAAAGATGTACCTGCGTCTCGGTTGTAGTTGCCTCTTGTTCGTGGTAGCCTTAGATCCATAAAACTCTGTTTATGTACTTTTCAAACAGACTATGGATTTATTTCATATCATCTTTGTAAACTCTATTCTTAGAAGCTCATGATTTGTACTACCAGTCCTTGGGAAATGTATAAATTCAGTAAATTACTATCATTTATTTGTCTTGTTAATATCATTGGAATTGCGTAGTTACTAGTTGGCTTACCTAGCGGATTCACGACTAGTGGATTTGGTTCGTGACAAGGTTGTTTAAGAGCTCTAGGTTCATAAGATCTACAAGTCATGAGAAAGTGTCTAGTAGAGTCTTGCGGATCGGTATGATGACGTCCATACTTATCTTCAAGAGGCTATAGGACATTTAGGATATGATTCCCATCTTTCTTTCCTTATCATGCGGCATTTATTCAGCTTGAAGTGTAACTCTTTGAATTCCTTCCACGCATTCGTATGCGCATGTGAATATGCAAGATAGGGGGATCTCCCGAGATACTGCCTCGTAGTCCCAAAGTATATATGCAAGACAGGGGGATCTCCTGAGGTACCGCCTCGTTGTCCCAAAGTAAATAAGCAAGAACAACAAGTACAACAACAATAATAACACTAATACAAGGGTGCGACAAATAAATCAACTCATAAATTCTAGAACTCAAAGGAACGGAATAATTAATTCATGAGGAGTGGCCACAATAGAGAATGCTAGTCATAATAAGAACAACTCAACAAGAAAGGAAATATTATGTAACAACGGTCCACAATGTACAGTTCGACAACGAAGGAGCTAACACAAGGCGAATAATTCCAAATAAGGACAAGTCAACTAAAATATAGTATATCTAACTTCTTTTAAGGTTGGAAATTAATAAAGAGATCCCAATTAGGGATATTTGGAAAAATTACAGTTCAAACTTACTCGTATTTTGGGCATTTTCGGTAAAGGATTTGGGTTTTAACCGAGGTACTTGAAAAGCATGACTATTTTCTGGAATTGTGAATGAGCTGAGCACTTTTACTTCTGAGATACCCGTTTATACTTGTACTATGCTGTTATAAACTGTTGTGAAATATTGATGTTGGACCCGACCTTCTAGCTCGTCACTATTTTCAACCTAAGGTTAGGTTTGTTACTTATTGAGTACATGGGATCGGTTGTACTCATACTATACTTCTATACCTTGCGTGCAGATATTGACTGTTGACGTTGCTGTGATTGACGAGAGCTAGAATTAAAGATGTACCTGCGTCTTGGTTGTAGCTGCCTCTTGTTCGTGGTAGCCTTAGATCCATAAAACTCTGTTTATGTACTTTTCAAACAGACTATGTATTTATTTCATATCATCTTTGTAAACTCTATTCTTAGAAGCTCATGATTTGTACTACCAGTCCTTGGAAAATGTATAAATTCAGTAAATTACTATCATTTATTTGTCTTGTTAATATCATTGGAATTGGGTAATTACTAGTTGGCTTACCTAGCAGGTTGGGTTAGGTTCCATCACGACTAGTGGATTTGGTTCGTGACAAGGTTGTTTAAGAGCTCTAGGTTCATAAGATCTACAAGTCAAGAGCAAGTGTCTAGTAGAGTCTTGCGGATCGGTATGATGACGTCCATACCTATCTTCAAGAGGCTATAGGACATTTAGGATATGATTCCCATCTTTCTTTCCTTATCATGCAGCATTTATTCAGCTTGAAGCGTAACTCTTTGAATTCCTTCCACGCATTCGTATGCGCATGTGAGCGCTTGGTATCGGCTGTGCGCCGGCGGCTTGTGATTCCATGGTTGAGGTGCGAGATATGATTTTGGCATGCTGATGATGGGCCAGTCTGGAGGACTTGAGGTCGAGTTTTGACTGTAGCTTGAGCACGGATATCTCGATTGTGTGAGCACGTGCTTTTGGGACTTAGAGGTCCGTTGGTGTCCTTACTAGTGGAATTTGTGATTGGATGACTATGTGGTGAGTATGATGAGACTGCGAGATGTGTTCAGATTGTTCGAATGTGACGAGAATAGTTTACTTGAGATGTAGCAAGGACTATGGGGTGTCTGATTTCTATTTTGATTTGGCGTATGGTCTCGAGTTATGGATGTGTTGAGGGATCTCTCATGTTGTTTAGTTGTAGGGTGAAGAGATTCTCATGTCTTGTTGATGAATTCAGAATCGAGAAGATTAAGTGATTGCGTAGTAGACGTGACTGTGGAAGGGTATAGAGAGATGTCAGTTTGAGGCAAAGCGGGTGGGTTATCTCCTACGAGGTGTCCTGAGGTTGTGTGATCCCTATGATGTTTTGTAGAGAGTTCTTTTTTACCAGTGAATGATATATATTGCAATTTGAGTTTGGATTGCTTGTGGAAGTTGGCTTAACCATCACGAGGATGAACGCAAGATTTACAGATGATTTGAGGTACTAGACGGTTTGTGTTGCATGAGCGGATGAAGGATTTAGTGGAATATCACTGTGGTATTATGGTAGTAATGGGATATGGTTATTGAAGGTAATCAGATGTTTTATTCCATGGCTTTGAGCCAAGTAGGGGGAGTCTACTATTGACTACCTGATTGCACGGTTATGTGTTGTAGTGGCTTCGATTCGGGGCATACTGGTGAATCAGTTATGACTTGCAGAGGTCAAGATCGAGGATGACTCGGGTAAAGGAAATTCTGGATATGGGTTGTATTACACTCTATGGGTATATGGGAATCATAAAATAATTGAGTGGTTATTCGTGAAAGATATAGTGTGCATGGAGTAGGAATTTGCTTGGTCGCGTTAAGGTGGGGTTACTCCATTGGATGTCGTCGTGCCAATGGGGTACCAGTCGTTTGGCCCATTTGGGGTGGTGCAATTAAGATTTCAGCAGAGTGGATGACTCTCGAGAATGGTTCTAATGGATTCAAGATTTATACGTAGCGATTTGGAATTTTCAAAATTTGTATATGGCCAGAAACCTAGAGTTACATTGGATGGTATCGAGACTTATGGCATTTTTATACCGTTGTGGATTATGCATTTCAACATCAAGAAGGTGAAGGAAATCATTTTAGGTTCATATACGGTCTCCTTAGAGTGGGTGTCGCAGTTGTGGTGCTTTTGGGTGCTTAAGAGGGAAGTCAGCGGCTTATGGGCCTTAGGGCATTGTGTTTTATACTAGGGTCTCTTGTGTGGTGAATTTTCGTTAAGGATCGTGGTGTTCCAGCAAGGAGAAGTATCAATTTGAAGGCAATTTGGAAGGGACTTGGAGAAATAGGACAGCGTGGTAGCAGGTTGGATAAGCACAGTAATGGATATAATCGGTTCTTTGGGTACTTATGATGTGGCTAGCCTGCACAGGTGTTTTGCGGAAATGCTCTTGGGTTTTGGCGACCTGTGTGGCTGGGTTGATTTAGAGAGATTCGGTTCTGATAGCTTGGTTATGTACAAATGGGTTTAGAAGAGTTCTCAATGGATTTTTACCACGGTTCGAGGAGTATATTTCCTACTGGCGTGAGGAGCATGTGGTGTATAGTGATTTTCTCTTGGATGAAATCAAATAGAAGGTCCTTGGCTAATTGAATATGTAGTTGCTTGTGACTCGGAGTGGACTATGAAGTTCTCTTATTTTTCATACGATGGTATGGTATATGCTGTGTGTTGTGTGGGATTGAGATTTACATGGGCGAGATCACAGTTTAGTTTTGAAGGGAAGGTCATAAAATTCTTAAGCAGCATGGACGGTTTCAGATGACTAGGTAAATGATATTACTATTTGGTATGGCTTGATGATAGTATACATTTCAGAAGGGGCAATGTGTTTTGATTTATGGATACTTCACTGGTACTGCGACACTCTCCTGGTTGATCGACTGCTGATATTCAAATTTTTCTATATGGCACGAAAGAATTTAAAAGTATTCCTCGTGGGATGATCGTGTGTGAGAGATGTGTTAGACATTCTAGCGGCGGAGTTGGGATCAGATATGGATTCGTGTATTCTATGGATTTGGAGACTGGGAGTTCTCAAGAGCAGATTGTTTCATGGTTGTGGACTGTGAAGTCATGGCCGAAGCTAGCCAGGTGATAGTATGTGTGATGATCCAGTCATTGTGGGCTTTCGAAGGGTTATTTATCTATTCATGGGTGCCTAGAGTTGATTTGGGGTCCATTGGTAGGCTCAATTAGGATATGTATTCTACACCGAGCCGGATTAGTTGGCTCCATACTGCTATTGTTAGGGGATGTGCCATTCGGTTGTTGTTGATCTTATTCGTATTCTGAAATGATCTGTGAGTTACTCTTTTATGCTACGAGAAGTTGTGATTCGTTGGTTATAAGCACACCTGGTGCGGTTCTATTTGGGATTTATAGCGGAATTTTAGCGAGATGAGTAATTGGGTATTGCATGGTTGATGGCGTATGGGTTATGTTCTTTTGGGTTTTGTGTGGCAATATGCCATCTGCTTCTCCGTGGTTATGGTAATGCACTTTGAGTATATTTGGATTATTGTTTATTGGTGCACGGATTGCATGGGTTATGGATTTAGATTGTATTGATGTGTCATGTCACTAGAGTGGTCGTGTTGGATGAGATGAGGTCATTAGACCTAGAATAAATACTATCGAAATTGAGTACAGTATAGTTGGAAGGATAGTATCGAAAGTCGGTTTAGAAATTTGCTATAGTTCTTATCGAATAAGAGGGAGTTTTATGACTGGTTGATCTGATGAATGGTTATGAGTTCTGCGTGTTTCTTTCATCATCGGCAGTATGTGAAGGTTTATGACAAGGTTTGGTTTGACATGAGGTTTATTACCGAAATTGGGTTGTTTTGGACAGTTGTTGTGATTAAAAATTATTGCTATTAGTATTTGAGTTATGCAGTATATCATGTGATTACATCTTGGGTTATGGATATGGCTTGATACATCTTGTTCAGACTTATACACTATGTAGATGCGAGATTCTGATCTTATAGAAATTTCGGATGTTGGAAATTGGATTCTAAGGCTTATGGGCTAGGTTGAATTAAGGAAATCCCGGTTATGTTGTGTTATCAGACCTATATAAGATACGGTGACGTGATATCACCCCCGAATATGTGCATGGTAAGGTTCCACGTCGGTTTGATTGTTTTGGGAACAACTCTTGGCACGTTCGAGGACGAACGTATGTTTAAGTGGGGGAGAATGTAACGACTCAACCAGTCGTTTTGAGCATTTTCACTTCGCTCGGTAGTTTACGGGCATGAGTAGCTTCGTATGATGTATTATGACTTATGTGAATCATCAGTTTTGGTTTTCAGGTTATTCAGGACTAATTTGGAAAAATAATTCTTGATTAGGGGGCTTTAAATTTGAAAGAGTTGACCAAGTTTGACTTTTTAGCATTTGACCTCGGATTGGAATTTTGATGGTTCTGTTAGCTCCGTTGGCTGATTTTGGAATCAGGAGCGCGTCCGGATTGTGATTTGGAGGTCCGTGGTTGAAATTGGCTCGAAATGGCGAAAGTTGAAATTTCGAAAAGTTTGACCGGGAGTGCGCTTTTTTATATCTGGGTCAAATTTTGATTTTGGAAGTTGGAGAAGGTCTGTAATGTCAAATGTGACTTGTGTGCAAAATTTGAGGTCAATCGGACATGATTTGATAGGTTTCGGCATCGGTTGTGGAAGTTTGAAGTTTCAAAGTCCATAGATTTTGATTTGAGGTGCGATTCGTCGTTTTGATGTTGTTGTGTGTGATTTGAGGCCTTGGGTAGGTTCATATTATGTTATGGGACTTGTTGGTACATTTGAGCGGGGTCCCGAGGGGCTCGGGTGAGTTTCGGACGTAGCTCGGATCATTTCAAATAGTTTTTGCATCGCTGGTTTTTCTACGGTTACCTGTTGCTTCTGACGTTCGTCGCGATCGCAAAGGCTTGGCCGCAATCGCGAAAGGTGTTTGGTCAGTGGAGCTATTTGTTCTTCGCGTTCGCGCTTCTGAGGTCGTGTTGGCACTGGATTGAAGATTGTAGTCTTCGCGTCCGCGACCATGGCTATGCGTTAGCGTAGTGTTGAGCGGGGGTGGTCAGTCTATATGGATTCTTCATTGCATTCGCAGTGAGTTGTCCGTGATCGCGGAAGTCTGGTAGTGTGTTTCATCGCATTCGCGAGGGCTTTGCTGCGAACGCGTATTGCAAAGTGAGGCAGTGTGGGTTTGTGCTTCGCGAACGCGAGGCTTCTACCGCGTTCGCCTAAGAGGATGCCTGGGCAGAAGTATAAGGTACTCTATTTCGAGGGTTTCAGCCATTTTTACATTTTGGGAGCTATGGAGCTCGGATTTAGGCGATTCTTGGAGCAATTTTCATCACAAGGATTGGGGTAAGTGTTCTCTACTCGGTTTTGGTTATATTTCATGAAACTACCTTCGTTTTTGGTAATTGGATTGTGAATTTTAAAGAGGAAATTGGGGGTTTTGGCCTAAAGTTTCATAATGTGAATTTTTGATTTTTGAACATCGAATTGGAGTCGGATTTGAGTGAAACTAGTATGGTTGGACTCGTAATTAAATGGATGTTGGATTTTGTAAATTTTGTCGAGTTCCGAGGTGCGGCCCCGGTGTCATAACCCCAAATTTCTCACCTTCAAGATCGTGATGGCACCTAACATTTCCCTTGCTAGGCAAGCCAACGTTAAAATAATCTTAACTATTTTTAAGCAAATTTTATTAAATAGAAATCAATTACTAAGATAAAGTGCAGAAGACCATAAATACCGAATTATCAAAATACATCCCCGAATCTGGTGTTACAAATGCACGAGCTACTAGGATAATACAAATAAAGGTCTGAATAAAGTTCAAGTTGTTTGAAAGATAATACACAGCTGAGATAAAATAGAAGGGGACTTCAGAATTGCGAACGGTGTGTAGTTATACCTCAAGTCTCCACTGATAGCTATATCCGGGAAAATCTAATGTACGTCGTTGGGACCAACTCTGAAATCTGTACAAGAAGTGCAGAGTGCAGTATCAGTACAACCGACCCCATGTACAGATAAGTGCCGAGCCTAACCTCGACGAAGTAGTGACGAGGCTATGACAAGACACGTATGTAATCAACCTGTACAAGTATATAAAAATAAAAGTAACAATAATACAATAAATAATAATTTATAAATTTGGGAGGGAACATGGGAAGGGGAAGGATATAATAATTTTAGCAGGAGAAGTGTCAGTTAGCATCCAATTAATTTATCAACAATAAAAGAGCAAATGATAATATGCAAATGGCATAGCACCACCCTTCGTGCTTTTACTCTCATTTGACAGGGCATCACCCTTCGTTCTTTTACACTCACAAATGGCACGGCAACACCCTTCGTGCTTTTACACTCACAAATGGCACGACAACACCCTCCGTGCTTTTACACTCTTTCTTACCATAAAAATAATAATATAAATTTGGAAGAGTGTTTAAATGCGAAGATATACACTTATCAATCAATACAATACCAAAATACCGGCTTCACCTTCCAAAATATTCAACAATAACTAAATGAATAATAATTTTATGAATAATGATAAAATAATCAATAATAAACTTAAGCAGGAATATCTTAATTAAATAGACAATTATTCACAATAAACAAATTTCACTCGCATGCTTTGACTCAACCACAACGCATAAGTACTCGTCACCTCACATATACGTTGTATCCGCACATTAAATCACGTAGCAAATAGACAAATAAGTCCTACTCCCTCAAGTCAAGGTTAACCACGACACTTACATCGCTTTGCATCCAAATTCAAGAATCCAATAAACCTTTGCCTCCGCGAATTCGTGTCTGAAATCCTCAAATCTATTCATAAACAATTCAATATACTTAATACAAATCGTAGGAATTAATTCCATATGAATTTACTAATTTTTCGGATTACAATCCGAAATTCATCTAAAAAATCATCAGTGGGACCCACATCTTGAATCTCGAAAAAACTTACGAAATCCGAACACCCGTTCCGAGACGAGTCCAACCATACAAAAATTATCAAATTCCGATGTCAAATGGACCTTCAAATCTTAATTTTTCGTTTTTGGAAAGTTTTACAAAAATTCTAATTTCTTCCATCTAAATCTTAAATAAAGGGTGAATATAGACATGGATTTATAAAATATAATCACTTTTGGTTATAGAACACTTACCCAATTCAAAGTCATAAAAAACTCCTACAAGTCGCCCAAAAATCGAGGTTTTAAAACCCAAACGAAATAAAGAAAAATGCCCATTTTTGACCCCTTAATGTTCTACCCACTTCCGCATTTGAGGCTGCGCAAAAGCGCAAGAAGGAGCTGCAGAAGTGACAACGTGCGCATTTGAGATCGGCTGGCCGCAGAAGCGATATCGCACCTGTGATCAAAGCTTCGCAGAAGCGAAGCTTCCTTCCCAGCTTCAACGTCGTGGAAGCGACATTTACTTCGCAGAAGTGGGCTCGCACTTGCAGCCAAAATTGTGAAGGTGTGACACACCAGAACCATACCTGCAATGTTTTTACAAAAATGGTCCGAAACTCGTCCGAAACGCACCCGAGCCCCTCGGGATCTTGTTCAAATATTCCAACAAGTCCTGTAACATAATGCGGACTTACTCGGGGTTTCAAATCACATCAAACAACATCGAAATTGCACTTCACACCTTGATTCACACTTTTGATTTTTCAAACTTTTCACTTTGCTAAACTCGTGCCAAAACATATTATACGAATCCGAAATGACTTCAAATTTGGCACACAAGTCATAAATGACATAACATAGCTAATCCAATTTTCGGAATCGGATTCCAACCCCGATATCAAAAAGTCAAATTCGAGGTCAAACTTTGGAAATTTTTAGCCTTTAAATTCCTAGTTTCCGTTAAATGGCCAACTTGAGCTAGGACGTCCAAATTAAATTCCGGGAATACGCCTAAGTCCCAAATTACGATACGGACCTACCGGAATGCTCAAAACATTAATCCGGGCTCATTTGCTAAAAATGTTGACCAAAGTCAACTCAGTTGGATTTTAAGGCTCTATTTGATATTTTAATCTATTTTTCACATAAAATCTTTCCGAAAAATTATACGGACTGCGCACGTAAGTTGAGGAATGATAAATAGTGCTTTTCGAGGTCTTTGAACATAGAATTAATTATTAAATTTAAAGATGACCTTTTGGGTCATCACATTATCCACCTCTAAAACAAACGTTCGTCCTCGAACGGAATTAGAAAAGTACCTAAGCTGGTAAAAAGGTGTGGATATTTACTCCGCATGTCCGACTCGGACTCCCAGGTAGATGCTTCTACCGGTTGACCTCTCCATTGTACCCGAACTGAAGGATAACTCTTAGACCTCAACTATCGGACCTGCCGGGCTAGAATAGCTACCGGCTCCTTTTCATAAGTCAAATCTTTGTCCAATTGGACTGAGCTGAAATCTAACACATGGGACGGATCACCATGATATTTTCGGAGCATAGACACATGGAACACCAAATGAACCGCTGATAAACTAGGTGGTAGTGCAAGCATGTAGGCTACTTCACCCACCCTTTCAAGAATTTCAAAGGATCCAATATACCTAGGGCTCAACTTGCCCTTCTTTCCAAACCTTATTACACCTTTCATAGGTGAAACCCGAAGCAATACTCTTTCTCCAACCATGAATGCAAGATCACGAACCTTACGATCGACATAACTCTTTTTCCTAGACTGAGCTGTGCGAAGTCGATCCTAAATAATTTTGACCTTATCCAATACATCTTGTACCAAATCGGTACCCAATAACCGAGCCTCTTCTGGTTAAACCAGCCAATTGGCGAACGATATCGCCTTCCGTATAATGCCTCATAATAAGCCATTTGAATGCTCGACCGGTAGCTATTATTATAAGCAAACTCCGCAAGTGGAAAGAACTGATCCCAAGAACCTCCAAAGCCTATAACACAAGCGTGAAGCATATCTTCCAATATCTGAATAGTGCGCTCTGACTGTCCATCTGACTGTGGATGAAATGTTGTACTGCTCAACTCAACCTGCGTGCCTAACTCACATTGTACAGCCCTCCAGAAATGCAAAGTGAACTGCGTACCTCGATCAGAAATGATAGACACGGGCACACCATGAAGGTGGGCAATCTCACCAATGTAAATATCAGCTAACCGCTTAGAAGAATAGGGAACTTCCACTGGAATGAAATGTGCTGACTTGGTCAACATGTCCACAATGACCCAAACTGCGTCGAATTTTCTCTCAGTCCGTGGAAGCCCAACAACAAAATCCATAGTGATACACTTCCAGTTCCACTCAAGAATTTCTAACTTCTGAAGCAAACCACCATGTCTCTGATGCTCGTACTTGACTTGTTGACAATTTAGACACCGAGCTACATATGCAACTATATCCTTCTTCATTCTCCTCCATTAATAATGTTGTCGTAAATCTTGATACATTTTAGCGGCACCTGGGTGAATAGAATACCTGAAACTGTGGTCCTCTTCCAGAATTAATTCCCGAAGCCCATCCACATTAGGCACACAAATACGACCCTGCATTCACAGAACTCCATCTTCCCCCACAACAACCTGTTTGGAATCACCGTGCCGCACCGTGTCCTTGAGGATAAGTAAATAAGGATCATCATACTGCCGCCCTCTGATGCACTCATATAAAAAAGACCGAGTGACTGTGCAAGCTAAAACCCGACTGGGCTCTGAAACATCTAACCTCGCGAACTGATTAGCCAAAGTCTGGACATCTACAACTAACAGTCTCTCACCAACTGGAATATAAGCAAGGTTGCCCATACTCACAACCTTTCTACTCAAAGCATCGTCCACCACATTAGCCTTTCTGGGGTGATACAAAATGGTGATATCATAGTCTTTCAACAACTCCAACCATCTTCTCTGCCTCAAATTGAGATCCTTTTGTTTGAACAGATACTGAAGGCTACGATGATCAGTAAATACCTTACACGAGACACCGCAAAGGTAATGCCTCCAAATCCTCAGCGCATAAACAATAGCTACCAATTCTAAGTCATGACCAGGATAATTCTTCTCGTGAACTTTCAACTGACGCGATGCATATGCAATCACCTTGCCATATTATATCAATATTGCACTAAGCCCAACACGAAATGCATCACAATACACCATATAAGATCCTGAACCTGTGGGTAATACCAACACTGGCGCCATAGTTAAAGCAGTCTTGAGCTTCTGAAAGCTCAACTCACACTCGTCTGACCATCTGAATGGGACACCTTTTTGGGTCAGTCTGGTCAATGGCCTTTCTATAGATGAAAAGCCTTCCACGAACCGATGATAATAACCTGCCAAACCCAGGAAACTCCATATCTCTGTAACTGAAGTAGGTCTAGGCCAATTCTGAACATCTTCAATTTTCTTAGTATCCACTTTTAGGCCTTCTGCCGATACAACATGCCCCAAAAAAGCAATTGAGTTTAACCAAAATTCGCATTTTAAACATTTAGCATATAACTGATTATTCTTCAAAGTTTGAAGCACACTCCGAAGATGTTGCTCATGCTCCTCTTGACTGCTGGAGTAAATCAAGATATCATCAATGAATACAACCACAAAAGAATCCAAATAGGACTTGAACACCCGATTCATCAAATTCATAAATGATGCTGGGGCATTTGTTAGCCCAAATGACATCACTAGGAATTCGTAATGCCCATACCGAGTCCGAAAAGCTGTCTTAGGGACATCAGACGCCCAAATCTTCAACTGATTGTATCCAGACCTCAAGTCAATCTTTAAAAACACCTTGGCACCCTGAACTTGATCGAATAAGTCATCAATTCTTGGCAATGGATACTTGTTCTTGATAGTATCCTTGTTCAACTGCCGATAATCTATACACATTCGCATTGAACCATCTTTCTTCTTTACAAATAATACTGGTGCACCCTAGGGCGAGACACTCGGTCTAATGAATCCTTGATCAATCAAGTCTTGTAATTGTTCCTTCAATTCTTTCAACTCTGGCGGGGCCATACGGTATGGTGGGATAGAAATGGGCTGAGTGCCCGGAGCTAAATCAATACAGAAGTCAATATCTCTGTCGGGTGGCATCCCCGGCAAATCTGTAGGAAATACTTCTGGAAATTCACGAACAATTGGTACTAAGTCTATAGAAGGAACATCTGCACTGGGATCGCGAATATAAGCCAAATAGGCTAGACACCCTTTCTCGACCATATGCCGAGCCTTCATATAGGAAATAACCCTGCTAGTAGAATGACCAAAAGTTCCTTTCCACTCTAATCGAGGTAACCCTGGCATGGCTAGGGTCACCGTCTTGGCAATGCAATCCAATATAGCATGATATGGTGACAGCCAATCCATTCCTAAGATGACATCAAAATCTACCATATCAAGAAGTAGAAGATCCATACTAGTCTTAAGACTCCGAATAGTAACCACACACGAATGATAGACATGATCTACCACGATAGAATCTCCCACCGGAGTGGACACACACACAGGAGCACACAAAGAATCAAGAGGCATCACCAAATATGAAGCAAAATAAGATGACACATAGGAATAAATAGATCGTGGATCAAATAGAACTGAAGCATCTCTTTGGCAAACTGAAACAATACCTGTAATCACAACATCAGATGACTCGGCCTCAGGCCTAGCTGGAAAAGCATAAAATCAGAGCTGGGGCCCACCACTCTGAACTGCGTCCCTGGGATGGCCTCTAACTAGCTAGCCCCAACCTCTAACGGCCTGACCTCCACCTCTAACGGTCTGACCTCCACCTCTGGCTACCTGACCCCTACCTCTATCTGGCTGAGCATGCGGTGAAGCAACCGGTGCTGGAATCATAGCACGAGAGCCCTGCTGCTGCATGCTGCCCTGAGACCTGGGGCAAAATCTAGCAATGTGCCTCAGATCACCACAAGTATAACAGGACCTTGGCTGTTGTGACTGCTGACCCTGAAATTGTCCTTGTCAAACTGAGTAACCACCCTGAAAACTCTGGATCGGAGGTGCACTGATAGGACCTAGTGGTGCACTTTAGGATGTCTGGAGCACTGAATGAAACGGCCTGGGAGGATGACCCCTACCAAAATTACCCCTGGCCCCAGACGAGGTACCACTGAACCCACCGAACTGACGAGGTCTCTTATCAGACCCCTGCCCTCTCTTCTATGCAAGAGCCATCTCGACCCTCCTAGCAATATTAGCAGCTTCCTGAAAAGAAATCTCACTTCCGGTCTCCTTGGACATCTGAAGCCTAATAGGGTGAGTAAGTCCCTTAATAAATCTTCTCACTCTCTCTCCCTCGGTAGAAAGTAAAAGGAGAGCATGAAGGGCTAGATCCACAAAACGGGACTCATACTGAGTAACAATCATACTGCCTTGCTATAGACGCTCAAATTGCCTGCGGTAATCCTCTCTCAATGTGATAGGGAGGAACTTCTCTAGAAATAGCTGTGAGAACTGCTCCTAAGTTAGTGCAGGTGATCCAGCTGGTCTGGACAATATAAAATCTCTCCACCACCTCTTGGCGAAACGCGTCATCTGGAATACAGCAAAATTGACCCTATTGGTCTCAACTATACCCACGTTCCACAGTACCTCATGGCAGTGGTCAAGATAATCATGTGGGTCCTCAGAAGGTGTACCACTGAAGTGAAATGAAAAGAGCTTAGTAAACTCATCCAGTCTCAATAAGGACTTAGAAGACATGGCGGGCCTATCACCGGCCTGCGCTGCAACAACTACTGAATTATCCCAACTAACGGGGCTGCTGGAGCCTGATTCTGAGCAGCCCTCTGCTCCGGAGCTGGGGTAGCGGGAATTTGTGCTCCTCCCCCAGCATGTGAGACGGCTGGTGCCACTAGAAATGTACCATTTTGGGGCACACCCTCCATAAGACTTACCAAATGGACTAGAGCATCCTGAAGCACTGGAGTAGGGATAAATCCTTCTGGGACCTGAACTGGTCCAATCGAAATAGTCTGAACGGGAACCTCCTCATGAAGATCCACCTGAGGTTCTATAACAGGTGTTGTTACTCGAGCTCTAGACTGAGCTCTACCTCTGCCTCTGCCCCGGTCCCTAGCGCGACCTCGACCTCGACCTCTACCCTAGTCATAGTTGCCATCGGGGGTTGTCGTCCCTGTCCATTGGTTGATGTATTACGTGTTCTCACCATGCGAGAGAATAAGAATAGAATGGTTCAATCATCGATGATAGTGCTCTGATACCAACTGTCATGACCCCAAATTTCTCACCTTCAGGATCGTGATGGCACCTAACATTTCCCTTGCTAGGCAAGCCAACGTTAAAATAATCTTAACTATTTTAAAGCAAATTTTATTAAATAGAAATCAATTACTAAGATAAAGTGCAGAAGACCATAAATACCGAATTATCAAAATACATCCCCGAATCTGGTGTTACAAATGCACAAGCTACTAGGATAATACAAAGAAAGGTTTGAGTAAAGTTCAAGCTGTTTGAAAGATAATACACAGCTGAGATAAAATAGAAGGGGACTTCAGAATTGCGAACGGTGTGTAGTTATACCTCAAGTCTCCACTGATAGCTATATCCGGGAAAATCTAATGTACGTCGTTGGGACCAACTCTGAAATCTGTACAAGAAGTGCAGAGTGCAGTATCAGTACAACCGACCCCATGTACTGGTAAGTGTCGAGCCTAACCTCGACGAAGTAGTGACTAGGCTATGACAAGACACGTATGTAATCAACCTGTACAAGTATATAAAAATAAAAGTAACAATAATACAATAAATAACAATTTATAAATTTGGGAGGGAACATGGGAAGGGGAAGGATATAATAATTTCAGCAGGAGAAGTGTCACTTAGCAGCCAATTAATTTATCAACAATAAAATGAGCAAATGATAATATGGAAATGGCACGGCACCACCCTTCGTGCTTTTACTCTCATTTGACATGGCATCACCCTTCGTGCTTCTTTTACACTCACAAATGACACGGCAACACCCTTCGTGCTTTTACACTCACAAATGGCACGGCAACACCCTTCGTGCTTTTACACTCTTCCTTACCATGAAAATAATAATATAAATTTTGAAGAGTATTTAAATGTGGGGATATACACTTAAATGAATAATAATTTCACGAATAATGATCAAATAATCAATAATAAACTTAAGCAGGATTATCTTAATTAAATAGATAATTATTCGCAATAAACGAATTCCACTCGCATGCTTTGACTCAACCACAATGCATAAGTACTCGTCACCTCACATATAAGTTGTACCCGCCCATTAAATCACATAGCAAATAGACAAATAAGTCCTACTCCCTCAAGTCAAGGTTAACCACGATATTTACCTCACTTTGCAACTAAATTAAAGAATCCAATAAACCCTTGTCTCGCGAATTCGTGTCTGAAATCCTCAAATCTAGTTATAAATAATTCAATATACTCAATACAAATCGTAGGAATTAATTCCATCAGTGGGGCCCACGTCCGAATCTCGAAAAACCTTACCAAATCCGAACACATATTCCGAGACGAGTCCAACCTTATAAAAATTATCAAATTCCGATGTTAAATGGACATTCAAATCTTAATTTTTTTGTTTTTGGAAAGTTTTACAAAAATTCCAATTTCTTCCATTTAAATCTGAAATAAAAGATGAATATAGACATGGATTTATGAAATATAATCACTTTTGGTTATAGAACACTTGCCCAATTCAAAGTCGTGAAAAACTCCTTCGAATTGCCCAAAAACCGAGGTTTTAAAACCCAAACGAAATGAAAAAAAAATGGCCATTTTCGACCCCTTAATGTTCTGCCAAGTTCCGCATCTGCGGAAAATGGGCCGCATTTGCGGTTGCGCATAAGCGCAAGAAGGAGCTGCAGAAGCGACGAGGTGCGCATTTGCGATCGGATGGCCTCAGAAGTGGTATCGCACTTGCGATCAAAGCTTCGTAGAAGCGAAGCTTCCTTCCCAGCCTCAACGTCGCAGAAGCGACATTTCCTTCGCAAAAGCGGGCTTGCACCTGCAGCCAAAATTGCGCAGGTGTGACACAGCAGAACCAGACCTGCAATGCTTTTACAAAAATGGTTAGAAAGTCGTCTGAAACTCACCCGTAACATAATGTGGACTTACTTGGGGTTTCAAATCAAGTCAAACAACATCGAAATTGCACTTCACACCTCGATTCAGACTTTTGATTTTTCAAACTTTTCACTTTGCTAAACTCGTGCCAAAACATATTAAACGACTTCAAATTTGGCATACAAGTCATAAATGACATAACAGAGCTATTCCAATTTCCGGAATTGAATTCTGACCCCGATATCAAAAAGTCAAATTCGTGGTCAAACTTTAAAAATCTTTAGCCTTTAAATTCCTAATTTTCGTTAAATGACCATAACTTGAGCTAGGACCTCCAAATTATATTCTAGGAATACGCCCAAGTCCCAAATTACGATACGGACCTACCGGAATGGTCAAAATATTGATCTGGGTTTGTTTGCTAAAAATGTTGACCAAAGTCAACTTAGTTGGGTTTTAAGGCTCTATTTCACATTTTAATCTATTTTTCAATTAAAAAATTATACGGACTACGCATGCAAGTCGAGAAATGATAAATAGTGCTTTTTGAGGTCTTTGAACATAGAATTAATTATTAAATTTAAAGATGACATTTTGGGTCATCACACCCGGGTTGGGCTTTTGGCCGATTTTGGGCTTTGATTCAAGATTTGATCTTTTTCGATTGGGATTGGTTCCTTTAGCATTGTTTGATTTACTTGAGTTGTTTTTGGTTAGTTTCGAGCCATTCAGAGGTCAGAACGCGCGGGATGGCATCTTTGGAGCATCGCTTGGCTTGCTCGGCATTGGTATTGGCTTATTCGAGGTAAGTAACTCTTCTAATCTTGGAGCTAAGGGTATGAACCCTGAAATATGTGTTATATGATTGGTATTGAGGTGACGCACATGCTAGGTAACGGGTGTGTGGGCGTGCACCAAGTGAATTGGGACTCTGTTGTTTTCATGGCACTATATAGTAGTTCTATTTGTTAATATTCGTGTTTTCACCATGCGATAAAGTAAATGAGCTGTCAATCATGCTAGATATCATGTTTAGGCTTTATGCCGATACTGTTGGGACACATATTGGTCGTTTCTTGCTATCATTTGACTGGTTTTATTGATATTTCATATTCAGTCATATTCATGCGTTCATATCATATCTCTGTCTCAGTTGTTATTTATTGATACATCATATCAGTGTTGTCGGGTTAGTTTCATGACATTGTGAGCCCGTGAGTGTGACTGGAGAGATTGATAACTGAGTGAGGCCGGGAGCCTGTTTGTGAGGATATTGATACCTATAGAAGCCCCTCCGGAGTTTGTACACCCCCAGTGAGCGTGGTTGATTATATTGAGGGATGGATCTTTCCTGGGCTGTGCGGGCCATATACAGTACCGAGTGGTTGAGCATGATGAGTGGAAAGTGTGAGACAGTGAGATTGAGTACTCTGAGAGTGTGATTACTTGATTCATCTATGAGATACATGGCATTGGCATGCACAAATGACATACAGGCATAGAGATGCATTTTTCCTGATGTTGTACGGTATCACGTCATTCATGACTTTTTGCACACACTGATATGTGGGCATAGAGAGGTATTTCACACTTGTTATATAGAAAGAAAATGAAACATATTATTTATTGTGGAAAGTATATTTGGAAAAATTACAGTTTTCAAACTTACTCGTATTTTTGGCATTTTCGGTAAAAGATTTGGGTTTTCACTAAGATACTTGAAAAATATGACTATTTTCTAGAACTGTGAACGAGCTGAGCACTTTTACTTCTGAGTTACCCCTTTATACTTGTACTATGTTGTTGTGGAATATTGGTGTTGGACCCGATCTTTGTTCTAGCTCGTCACTACTTCCAACCTAAGGTTAGGTTTGTTACTTATTGAGTACATGGGGTTGGTTGTACTCATACTACACTTCTGCACCTTGCGTGCAGATATTGACTGCTGATGTTGCTGTGATCGACGGGAGCCATAATTGAAGATGTACCTGTGTCCCGATTATAGCTGCCTCTTGTTCGTGGTAGCCTTAGATCCATAAAACTCGGTTTATGTACTTTTCAAACAGACTATGTATTTATTTCATTTCAGCTTTGTAAACTCTGTTCTGAGAAGCTCGTGATTTGTACTACCAGTCCTTGTGAAATGTATAAAATTCAGTAAATTACTATCGTTTATTTGTCTTGTTATTATCATTGGAATTGGGTAGTTACTAGTTGGCTTACCTAGCGGGTTGGGTTAGGTGCCATCACGACTAGTGGATTTGGGTCGTGACATGTTATTTGTTTTCCTATTATTTTTGTATACTATATTGCACAGGTTATTAGACCAGTGAGTGTCTTGACTGTACCTCGTCACTACTCCACTAAGGTTAGTCTTGATACTTAATTATTAGGTACCGACTGTGGTGTACTCATACTATACTTCTGCACATTTTTGTGCAGAGCCAGGTGTTGGAGATATCAGACTCGGACAGAGTTAAAGTGTGATCGCAAGAATTCAAGGTAGAGCTGCTTGGTCGTTGCAGTCCCTTGGAGTCTTTCCATTTTATTGTACTATTAATTATTAATCAAACAGTATTGAGTATTCGATCCTTGAGATCATTCCATGTATTCAGTTAGAGTTCGTGACTTAGTATTACTAGTCTTGGAAGGTTTTATATTTGTTTCCGCTTTTGGTTTCGATTATCTATTTAAAAGAAAATTTGGCTTGAATTGTAATTGTAATCAGCTTACTTAGTCTTAGAGACTAAATTCCATCATGACGCCTGTAGTGGGATTTTGGGTCGTGACATACACATATTGGAATAGCTCAATTAAGAATGAAAACAGACTAATACTCATTTAAATGGTATAACTCAAATTAAAGGAAAACATGTTGCTACTCAGTAAAAATAAATCGGGTTTTACAACAAATAGCGCATGTACGTACTCGCCACCTCACGTACACGTCGCTCACATATCACAACAGTACCAAATCCTAAGGGGATTTTTCCCACACAAGGTTAGGCAAGCCACTTACCTCGAACCAAGCTCAATCAATCGGTAATAATACCTTTTCCATGAATATCCGACTCTGAATGGCCCAAATCTAGCCAAAATCAATTACATACCATAAATTCAACTATAAGAAACTAATCAAATTAATGAGATCAAAGCTAAAGCAAGAAATTAGAAAATCGCCCCAAAGAGTCAACCCAGGCCCACATCTCGGAATCGGGTAAAAGTCATAAAATATAAACACACATTCACTCACGAGTTCACTCGTACCAAAATTATCCAAATCCGATGTCAAAATCCTAATCAAAACCCAAAACCTTAGTTGAATAACTTTTTCCCATGTTTCCCAAATTCGAAATTAAAAGATGAAATTAGTGATAGATTCGTGGAATATAATCATAAATGGGTTAAGAATCGTTACCCAAAAGCTTCCTCTGAAAATCTCCCAAATTATCTCCTCAATCCGATCTCTCAAAGACCCAAAATGAAAATGAGATCAAACCCTCGAAATTGATCTTTTCTGCCCAGCGATTCCATATCTGCGAACCACCAGTCGCACTTGCGGAAAATCCCTCGCAAGTGCGGAAATGACTTAAGGGGTTGGGTCTGCATCTGCAAGCAAGGGGCCGCACCTGCGCGCCCGCTTATGCAAAACCTCACGCTCCAGGCCCCGTCCGCTTCTACGCTCCATCTTCCGCACGTGTGAGTCCGCACCTGCGGTCTCCCCACCACATGTGTGAAAACACCAGAAACTAGAAAATTCAGCAAATACACAAGTCAAATTTTTCGATCCGTTAAGCATCCGAAATACAGCCGAGGCCCCCGGGACCTCAACCAAACATACCAACAAGTCCTAAAACACCATACGAACTTAGTCGATCCCTCAAATCACATCAAACAACGCTAAAAACATGAATCACCCTCTGATTCAAACTTAATGAACTTTGAAACTTCAAACTTCTACAACCGATGCCGAAACCTATCAAATCACGTCCAATTGACCTTCAATTTTGCACACAAGTCATAATTGACATTACTGACCTACTCCAACCTCCGGAATTAGAATCCGACCTCGATATCAAAAAGTCCACTATCGGTCAAAATCTTAAAAAATTCGATTTTCGCCAATTCAAGCCTAAATCAGCTACATACCTCCAAAACACAAACCGGACACGCCCCTAGGTCCAAAATCACCCAATGGAGCTAACAGAACTGCCAGAACTCCATTCCGGAGTCGTCTTCATAGAGTTCCGACTACGGTCAAAATCCTAAGGCTTAAACTTCCGTTTAGGGACTAAGTGTCCGGAAAATACTCTGAACCCAACAACAAAACCTCCCGGCAAGTCACATAAGCAGAAAAAGATACGGGGGAAGTAGTAAATAGGGGATCATACACTCAAAATGACTGGCCGGATCGTTACATCAACTATCATGACTAAGAGAATAGCTATTTCAAGGCTAATGAATAACTAATTATCAGTGATTAGTAACTATGAATGACTAAGCTAACATAGATTAATAATGAAAAATAAAAATAAAAATATTTAAAAAAAACAGAAATTATGCTAGACCTAAACTAACTACAATACAATTAGAAATAATAGACAAAGAAAATGAGAATAGGGGTATACCAAACGAGGGCGGTCGCCGGAATTTGGACCGATTTTGGCCGCCGGATTTAGAATGGAAATTGACATCAATAGGTAGGTCTTGAGGAGCTCTATCCGTTGATGTCGGTGTTGCTAGGTGGTAGTGACCGAAGCTTCAAGAATTTGGGCACAAAAGTGGCGGCTAAAGTTTCCTATATCTAAACTTCAAGGAGTTTGAGGGGGTTTTGAAGGATTTGGTTTGGAGATATGGAAAGAGGAGGTTGTGGAGATTACATGATATGAATTTGTGGGTGTTTGGAGATGGTCCACCGCCGGTAGGCGATATTCGGCGGCGACGGCTAGGGAGTTAGAGAGAGTGGAGAGAAAGAGAAGAGAGAGGAAGGAGAAAAGAATTATGGGTGGAAATGGGGGCAATTTTTAGATTTTTGAGGCTTTAAATACCTATTGAGAGATTAAATATGGACCATTAGATCAAGGGTGATCAATGGGTGAGATTTGATCTTGGGCCACTTAATGAAACGACGTAGTTTTGAGGCAAAACTACGTTGTTTCAGACCCTTTCAGTGGCAACCCCTTATCTTGCACTCTTCGCTACTTTCTCTTTCAAATTTGGCCCAATTGTTTCCTTAATCCTACTTATTAAACTAAATTTACACGAATAAATGAATTAATTAAATAAATTTTTTAAATGATCAATTAACTAGATTAATTCACCTATTGAACAATTAGTTAACTTCTAAAATGCACAAATGACGAAAGAACTATATTTTTGGTATTTTTTTTACGATAGGAAATACGCAATTAAAGACACAAAAATTAGAAAAACTAATTAAAATAACAAAACACTAATAAATTTAGGAGGTGCTAAAATAGAAATTAGGTATTCACAATTTACAATAAAAATCTTTTAAAAATCATGAAAGAAATTGTTGAGATTAAAATAATACTACATCATTTTATATACGATATCTGACATAGCACGAATTGTTTTTAAAAAAAATATTAAAATTATTCTTAGAATTGTGGGCTTAGTAATCAGTTATAACCAATTAAATTAAACTAATAGTATAAATTTTGTTGCACTACCTATATATAATTTAAATTCTTAATAATTTTCTTCTGTTTCTTCTAACTCGACCTCTCACTTCCTCTCCCAAAAGAAAAGAAAAAACTCTAAGAGTCAAGTTAGTAGCTTATAATTTCTCAACTTGTGCTCCACTTACTATATTTTGTGCTAATGAATAGTTTTAATAATATCTCTTTATGTTACAAAAGAAAAAAAGATAGTTTGGATATATCATTGTAGCCAATTACTATCCTTGGAAATTCAAGATCTACATCAATTAGGTGAAAAATTGTGTTCTTATATCTAACTATAAAATAAAATATAACCCATGCATTGCACGAAAGTTATTTTTCTCTACATATATTAGATATTCATTTTTGTTAAGAGATCGATAGTACAAAACACAAGAAATCTTTTTTAGAACTATTTAATTTTCTTTTGTAACTCGTTATTTTGTACCCGCAATTTAGACGGGAAGTTTATTATAAAGGAAGGAGATTTGTTAAGTGATATATAATAGACTTAAGTAATTGGTTAAAAAATCAATGACTCCGACCTTGACGTACTTGAAAATCATAGCAAACCAGCTCACCTAGGATAGACCTAACTAAATATTTTCCACCAAACAACTGCCACCTAAAATTGAATCTAGAGGAACATAAGTACATAACTAAAGTGGGTAAAAATTTACCCGGCCCAGGTATTTACATAAAACTTTACAAACAATATATACTATATATTAGGGGTGTACAAAGAAAACCCATAAATCGCACCAATCCGATAATAGTTTGGTTTGGTTTGATTTAATTTAGTTTGGTGTTGAAAAAAATAATCAACCATAATTGATTTGGTTTGGTTTTAACTAAAATAAAGTTAAACCGAAACCAAACCAACCCGACATTACATTTATACAATTTTAAAAAATATTTTATGCATATAAATATTTATTGTAATATAATTTATAAATATTTCTTAAACTGTTCACAGTTTTATCTTTAAAAGTATTATTTAAAGTTTGTACTTAACATTCTTGAATGATCCAATAAATTTTATAACCCATAAAGGTAATAAGTCAAATAAAGTTCAAATCAATACTAATGTTAAAAAAGGAAATTCAATTCAATACTAGGAATGATAACAGTGTTGGATATCTATTTTTTAGTTTTGCATTGATTTATAATGAAAATGTATAACCTAGTTTATCTTTTTTTATGCTTAGTTGTGTAATTAATAGTACTTATTAGTTGTACTTATTTTAGCACGACCTATATATTATTTTTAGATTATGTTAATTTTTATTATGGTGTACTCCCTCCGTTTCAATTTATGTGAACCTATTTCCTTTTTAGTGCGTGCCAAAAAGAATGACATCTTTCCTTATTTGGAAATAATTTACCTTTATATTATATAGTTGTTTTCTACTAGGACTAAAATAAATATTGTCACGCCTCCTTTTTTCCGAGGGGATAGGGGATATGAAGTTTTTCTAATTTAAGTGACATTATTCGAAATGGGATTATTTATTTAATTCAGAGTCGCCACTTGGAATAATTTATGGTGTCCCAAGTCACCGATTTTTTTTAGAATCCCAAATCGAGGAAATTTGACTCTTATTTTTGGTCCGCGAACACAGAAGACCGGTAAGGAATTCTGTTGACCTGGGAGAAGGTGTGAGGCACTCCCGAGTTCCGTGGTTTTAGCACGGTCGCTTAACAATTAATACTTGGCGTAATTATCTGATTTATTACATGTTTTAAACCTATTGTGCATTTTTATCTTTTACCGCTTTTTAATATTTATGGAACTTATTTGAACAAGTTGTGATATCGCAAACTCATTTATTTTTGTACATATTGCGAATCGCGTCACGTGAAACGCACCCGCGATTTACAACATGTTTATTTTTATTATTATTCGAAGTTGAAGTCAAGTCGCGTGAAACGCGCACTTGAGTTGGGGTTTACATATCGTGACCATGCCACAGGAACCATACTCATAGTCACGATGATTTATTAATCGCGCCTAAAGCAACTAGTACGTGTTCATGATTTGTTTTTCCTTACGGGTTTGAGATTTGTGTAAGGTCAAGAGCTATGAAAATCAATTGTGGAAAATGGGTCAGCTTTTGCTCTTACTAAATTGGGCCTGACAGAAACTATTTTGGACCAGATAAATTAAATTGGATCGTTGTACAATTTGCCCTTTAAAGCCAATTAATGAGTATGCCCAGATACTAGTTCATCAAGCTACTCCCTTATCAATTAGTCATTGCAGTAGTACATGTTTCATTAAGTATAGCCCAACCACCGGGCCCAATCATTATTATTTTTTTAAGTCCAAACTTTATTTTTTAATTTCAACTAGCAGACATAGATTTTATCCCCAAAGTTCAAATATTCACTACGTGCCCAAAAATTATTTTTTATAAATCCTCATGTTAATCATCAAGAAAGTAGCAAAATTTAACAAAAGCTAATGAGACCTAACAATTAATACAAAATAAAATATTTCAATCTTCATGAATCTAAATAAGATCAAATTATATATTCAAGCATAATATCTTAATAACACAATGATGAGATAAATGGACCTTTACAAGACTGTTTTGAAGCTCGGACAATGGACAAGGATGTAAATGGAGCCTCGACCAAAATCGACAAATGGAGCTCGAACTCGACGACTCAGCTTTGGAGCTGTTGTTTTCTATACAAAAGGGGACTGTTTCGCTGGGTTTTCGGCTCGTTTTTATGGTGCTTTTTAGCTTGGTTTCTAGTTGGTTCGGGGCTGGAGTTTAGGTGATGAATTGCTGGATTTTTTGAAAAAAAGCCGAAGAAAGAATGACACCAGTAGAAATTTCCTTATCCTAGAAGAAGAAAATAATTTTTTCTCAATTCCTTCCTCCCTATTTTTTCCTTTCCCTCTCTCTCTCTCTTTTTTTCATCACATTTCTCTTCTATTTATAGAAAAAAATTTCGGAATTTTCAGAATTTTATTTTTTATTTTTTATTTATTTTTTTATTTTTAATTAAAAAGAATTTCCACTTCCCATTTTTCTTATTTTTTTTTTTTTTTAAAAAAAATCCACTTTCCTTTACTTTTATTTTTTAATTTCTCACTTTTTTTTACTTTTAATATCCCACTTTTTTTTAATTTTATTTTTATTTCCCACTTATTTTACTTTTCTTTTTTTATTTCCCACTTACTTTTACTTTTTTTTAAAAAAAAATTAGATACCCTTACTTTTATTTTTTAATTCTAACTTTATTTTACTTTTTATTTTTTTAAATTTCCACATTCTTTTACTTTTATTTTTTTAATTTTCCACTTTCTTTTACTTTTTTTATTAAACAATTTCTACCTACTTTTACTTTTACTTTTCAATTTTATATTTCTACTTTTCCTATTTTTTAATTCCCATCCAAAATTTTGTTTTAAAAAACAATTAATAATTAATTTTTATTTATTTTCGATTTTTAATTCATTTTATTTAAAAATAAATATATATATATAAGTGTAATAAAGCTAAAAATATATATTAAATTCTGAAAATATTTACATAGTAGAAGGTGATAAAAATTCAAATATAATCAAAAATTAGGTGCTCACAGCTGCCCCTCTTTGCTTGGAAACATGAAGAGTTTTCAGGCAAAGATTAGGTGAGCCACGTGACTAATTGTTTGACCAAACCATTATTCAAAAGGAAAAGAAATAAAAGATAGGGTGCAACCGAGTCCTGGTTTTGGACAGCCTACATATCCCGGGTTATAGGGAAATCAGATCGCGTGTAGTTCAAGGAGAATGGTAGAATGATGAGTTGAGGAGTCGAATGAGGTTCCGTCGAGGCTCCGTTCCGCGGTCCTGCCATTATATCAAAATAAAAATAAAAAAAAAACTAAACAAGCCTATCAATGATGAGTTACAAGATTCATATCTATGAGTCTTCAGAAACTTGATCTTGAGTCTTGACTAGTTCTTCATGCAGACTCTGATCTAAACCTTGATGCTCGCTAGCTGTAGGTTCTAGTTCATTTATAGCTTCTTCTAATCAAAACGGGACTCCAATGCTCGTGGCTTCAGTCATGTCTTAGCATTCCACATCTTTTCAATTGCTTTTGCATTTTGAATTCACTTATTTTTTTTTCTTTTCTTTTATTCTGAATTGAGATTTCTTCTTTTGGTCATCTCGAACCCTGTGCCTCGAGGTAAAACCTACTAAGACACCAAAACAAACAATCGAACGAAATTTTACTACCCCAGTTTGCACTAGGAAAATTTTGTGAGTTATTGTAACAAAATTCTAAACTACTTCTTTATTGAAAGCAATAAAATGTCGGGAGCGGTGTACCCTGATAATGTCATTTTTTTTTTGGATTGTGTTCTTTTATTGTCAAAAGGATGTCTCAACTAAGGATTGGTGTACCTTATGTTGGAAAAATGTGGCCAGGGAATGGGATACCTTATATTGGCAAAGATATCGGGGAATGGTGTACCGTGCATTTAAGATCAAATCAACTAGGGAGTGCAGACCCTATGTTGGAAAAAGCGACTAGGTAGTGGAGACCCTATGTCAAAAATAAAATCAAATAGGGAGTGGAGACCCTATGTTGGAAAAAACGACTAGGGAGTGGAGACCCTATGTCTACAATAACATCAACTAGGGAATGGAAACCCTATGTTACAAAAGCGACTAGGGAGTGGAGACCCTATGTCTAAAAATATCAACTAGGGAGTGGAGACCCTATGTTGGAAAAGAAACTAGGGAGTGGAGACCCTATGTCTAAAAATCATCAACTAGGGAGTGGGGACCCTATGTTGGAAAATCATCAACTAGGGAGTGGAGACCCTATGTTTGAAAAGAGACTAGGGAGTGGAGACTCTATGTCTAAAATATCATCAACTAGGGACTGGATACCCTATGTTGGAAAATCATCAACTAGGGAGTGGAGACCCTATGTTGGAAAAGAGACTAGGGAGTGGAGACCCTATGTCAAAAATATCAATCAACTAGGGAGTGGATACCCTATGTTGGAAAAGCGACTAGGGAGTGGAGACCCTATGTTGGAAAAGGCAACTAGGGAGTGGAGACCCTATGTCTAAAAATAAAATCAACTAGGGAGTGGAGACCCTATGTTGGAAAAGCATCAACTAGGGAGTGGAGACCCTATGTTGGAAAAGAGACTAGGGAGTGGAGACTCTATGTCTATAATATCAATCAACTAGGGAGTGGATACCCTATGTTGGAAAAGCGACTAGAGAGTGGAGACCCTATGTCTAAAATAAAATCAACTAGGGAGTGGAGACCCTATGTTGGAAAAGGCGACTAGGGAGTGGAGACCCTATGTCTAAAATAAAATCAACTAGGGAGTGGAGACCCTATGTTGGAAAAGAGACTAGGGAGTGGAGACCCTATGTCTAAAAATCATCAACTAGGGAGTGGAGACCCTATGTTGGAAAAGCATCAACTAGGGAGTGGAGACCCTATGTTGGAAAAGAGACTAGGGAGTGGAGACCCTATGTATAAAATAAAATCAACTAGGGAGTGGAGACCCTATGTTGGAAAAGCAGACTAGGGAGTGGAGACCCTATGTCTAAAATAATTATCAACTAGGGAGTGAAGACCCTATGTTGGAAAAATAGACTAGGGAGTGGAGACCCTATGTCTAAAAACATCAACTAGGGAGTGGAGACCCTATGCTGAAAAAGAGACTAGGGAGTGGAGACCCTATGTCTAAAAACATCAACTAGGGAGTGGAGACCCTATGTCTAAAACATCAACTAGGGAGTGGAGACCCTATGTTGGAAAAATAGACTAGGGAGTGGAGACCCTATGTCTAAAAACATCAACTAGGGAGTGGAGACCCTATGCTGAAAAAGAGACTAGGGAGTAGAGACCCTATGTCTAAAAATTATCAACTAGGGAGTGGAGACCCTATATCTAAAAACATCAACTAGGGAGTGGAGACCCTATGTTGGAAAATCATCAACTAGGGAGTGGAGACCATATGTCTAAAATCATCAACTAGGGAGTGGAGACCCTATGTTGGAAAAGAGACTAGGGAGTGGAGACCCTATGTCTAAAATAAAATCAACTAGGGAGTGGAGACCCTATGTCTAAAATAAAATCAACTAGGGAGTGGAGACCCTATGTTGGAAAATCGACTAGGGAGTGGAGACCCTATGTATAAAAATCATCAACTAGGGAGTGGAGACCCTATGTTGGAAAACACAGCTAGGGATTGGAGACCCTATACTACCATGATTTTTTTTCTCTTTCTTTTTAATTTCATATATATTTTTTTAAAATAATGAGTAAAATGCGGGAAAGAGTTTGGAGAAGACTTCCCTTTTGCAATAGTTGCTGCAAAACTGTTTCTAGCCTTTGCGTAATTTCGTTTTGGTTGCACCTGCTTCTTGCAAGGTTGCTTTTGGATTGCACATGTTTTCTTTTTTTTTTTCAAACAAAGAACAATTTGTCAGTTTGAAACGGTGGTTGGTTTTGTGGCATTGATTGTTTCAGTCACTTGGTCTCGGTCCTTTCAATTGCAACTGGTTGTTTCCTGAATATCGATTGCATTTCTAACCTCGGAGAAGCTCTGGCTTTTCCAGACTTTGCCATGATGGTTAGTCACGTAGGACTTAACCTTTTCAACTTTTATTTTTCCCTTGTGGGCATTTGACTTTGAATTTCCTCTTTCAACAGTTTTTTATTTCGAAAACATCAGCCAACATGGCCAGTTGGAGTCCACTTGATGCCCTTGCCGAGATTGGGTGCCTTTTCTTTTGCATATTGGCTTGTATCAAGTGAGAACCTTGTAAATCAGTCATGCCTTCCCTTCTTTTTCTTAGTTTCAGAACAGAGCTAAACCGAAAATGATTCAAAGAAAGGCAAACAATGGAATGGACAAATGAATTTAGACAAGAGGTATCCCTTTCGGGGAAAAGAAAGAAGGACTTATCTGGAGTGTATACAGACTTCAATGAACATGACATGCCTCTTGGACTAGATGCCTGATCTGTGTAAACCGTCCAACTCTCAGAAATTCATCACAACTCTTGCTTTGAGACTGAGAAACTTTGCCCAGGACTGTGTCGATGCCAGTGACTGTGAGGATCCTTTTTTCGATCAGTGGCGCCCTTTGCGGGTTTTCACCATCTGGCCTCTCATTTCTCTTCTCACCATCGCCTTATAGTGCTCTTTGTGAGTTTTAACTAACAAGACTCTCACATTTTCGAATTTCTCTGCTTACCATCGCCTTATGGTGCCCGTGAGGTTTTCACCAATAAGACTCTCTAATTTTATTTCTCTCATTTTGTTGTATCAGATCCGAGTAACTGTATCCTCCTATTTTGAATCTCTTTGCCGATTGATCGGAAGGACTTGAAAAGGATTTGGATTGAATTACAACTTTGGAACCTTTCAAACAAAACCATCGCCAAATCATTATAACATCTTCCCCAGTTTCACTTTTGAGGGAATTTGAGTTTTTGTTTTGGTATGACTGAACCCCAGAGAAAGGCTGCCTACGTATCCTTTCGGAATCAAGTCAGATATAGTTCAAGGAACATGAACTTGTTTGGATTTTTGTTTCCTTTTCTTCTTCTTTCTCTTCTTCTTTCTCTTTTTTTTTTCTTTTTTTTCTTTTTTCTTTTTCATCTTTGTTTTGTTTTTCTTCTCTTTTTTCTTTCTTTTTTCTTGTTTTTTAATAACATCTTAAGGTTCCAAAGAGGGTAATCAAAGAAAGGTAACCGGCTCAAAATGGTTAGCAAAAAGGTTAATGATGTTTGGATAGCGAGAATGAAAGCTTTCGTCATCCCAATCAGAGAATATTAATGTCACATACAGGGTCAAACATAGTACCTTTTGACTACATCCATGTTGACAGTTGTTTCAGGGACATTTCCTTTGTTGCTTCCCAGGTACAACACTCTCTTTTGCAATACTCTCGTTACAATGTATGGACCTTTCCAATTTGGAGCCAATTTTCCTTTAGCTTCTTCATGAGGTGGGAGGATACGTCTTACAATGAGTTGTTCTATTTCAAATTTCATGGGCCGCACTTTCTTGTTATAGACACAGGCTATTCTTTGTTGGTACAACTGCCTGTGGCAAATTGTGGCCAATCAGTTTTTATCAATTTGTGTCAATTGTTCCAATCGGTTCGTGACCCAATCATTATCCTCAATCTCGGCTTCGACAATGACCTAGATAGAGGGAATTTCAACTTCTGTAGGTTTCAATGGGGCTTGGCATAGGTTTATTATCATACTGTTCCGATTTTTTGTTTTATTTCCTTAACCTCATTTTCATTGCATTCTGCTTCTTGATTCATTATTTCGAAGTCTGACAGAGTTTTAGGATCTAGTCATGAAATCCGCAAGCATGTCATGTTATTAAAATCTGCATGAATCAAAACTGAAAACAGAATAAGAAAAATAACAAGATTAAAAAATAAATAGACATTCCTAGACAATGAAATATTAATTTCATTTGACTTTTTTATTCTTTTGTTTTTTTGAATTTTGAAGATAGAAGGGTTTACATCGAAAAGTAAGACAATAAAGTAAAACATCAGAATCACACCCTGAGATAATACGGACGCAGAAAGGATAGCAAGACTGACTATCAAGACTCTCGTCTGATGAGGAACTTTCAGGCTTGGCGACCGTTTTTTAGCTTTTCTTCTGTCTCGGCAATGGATGCAATGGCCTTCCGTGCCGGATCAAATTCTTCATCTTTACAAATCATTCCGACTAATGGCACATTGGTGTGAGTAGGCAGGTGATTGTTCATCATATTAGGGTCCTTTTCTTCCACTTCTCTTTTGAGAGTCCAACAATCTTCAGTATCATGTCCCACTGCTTCGGAGTGATATTTACATCTAGCATCAGCTCGGTGCAAAGGGGACTCGGGGTTTGGCCTGTTCGGGGATAATGGCTGTAGTAGACCTAGCCTGACTAGCTTTTAGAATAAGCTCGAGAATGATTCACCAACAGAGTTGAACTGATTCTATCTCGGGAGACCTTTTTTTTTTTTTTTCATATCTTGATTTCTTTTTTCTTTTTTTTTTTGTTATTTTTTTCCCCACTCTTTTCTTTCTTTTTCACTCAATTTGTTTATGGCTATGATCGAATCCGATGAGGATTGCCTACGTATCATGACACCGCATGAATCAGATCTCGCGTAGTTCGGAAAGATAAAAAATAAAATATATAAACTAACTCTTTTTTTTACTCATATACAAATAATCCGACAAAATTCCTTAGCAACGAAAATATTTTTATTTTATTTTTTTCCAATTTCGATTTTTTTTTTTTTTGGGAATTGGTGAAAGAAAGACTTCTAAATAAGAAAGAAAATATTTTTGGTTTTTGAATTTTTTATTTTTTAAATTTCAAAAGAAAGAAAATATTTTTTTAGATTTTGATTTGATTTGTTTTCTTTTTTCAAATGAAAGACTTCTATAAAGATTTTTTTTTTGGTTTTACATTTTTATTTATTTGGGATTTTCTAAGGAAAAACTTCTAAAGAAAAATATTTTTGGATTTTGACTTTTTATTTTAAAAAAAATTCCAAAAGAAAAACTTCTATAAAAGAAGGAAAACATTTGGATTTTATGTGTCAAATAAAAACTTATAAAGAAGGAATTAAAGGAAAATATTTTTGAATTTTTGAAAATTGGGGCCGGAACCGATGAGGTTTGCCTACGTATCTCACATCCGGTGAGAATCAGACCCGCGTAGTTCGGTAGGTTTTGGAGTAATAGAAAAACATGATTTATTTTGAAAATGACTTTTTTTTTCAGAGTTTCAGTATTTTTCAAATACTTGGATTTTCAAAACCGGGTAAAATTGTTTTTTTTTATTTTTTTTATTTTTTTTTGGTTCCATTTTCCTATTCTAGAAGCCGGTCAACATGCAAGCCGAAACAAACATATGCACAAATAGCACGTAAAATGCATCAAGATGGTCCAATATATTGGGTACACCTGTCCTAGATGGACCCAACCTCTATGTTGAGTCCCTAAAGTCAAATGCACGTGATGCAAATAAACGTTCCTACTAGGGATCCGACATGAGGCTATGTTATTCTAGGTTTAGATACTATGTGTGTTGTTCTAGACCTGGCTTACCCGAGCAGAAAACTCGAGCCGAGGGGGGAGGCAGCGTACCGGGAATATAGAAGCTTCACCGGCTTTGCAACTTATCTGAACCTCGTTCTAAAATTAGGGTATGACTCTAACAGAAAAGAAGCCACCAAAAAGATTTAGAAGACTCATAGAGAAGACGGTTTCGTAACAGTTTATATACAGTTCAAGCAATATCAAAGCGATAAAAAGTGGTATTTTGCACATTAGGCTCAAACACGTAAAAATCAGATAATAAATAAAAGCCAAGTATAACAGCTATTGTAATGACCCAACCAGTCATTTTAACTTTTAGAACCCCATTTCCTAAAATAAAACTTTCTGTAGGTGCTTGTAATGATTTATGACTTGCGGGGATGGTTGGTTCGGGATTTGAAAGTGTTTGAGGTGAAATCGGAACACTTGGTTCTTTAAGTTGGCCTTAATGTGCTAAGTTTGACTTCGGTCAACATATTTAGAAAACGACCCCGGAATAGAATTTTGATGATTCCAATACTCCGTATGGTGATTTTGGACTTAGGAGCATGATCAAAATTTTATTTGGAAGTCCGTAGTGAAATTAGGCTTGAAATGGCTAAAATAGGAATTTAAAGTTTGAAAGTTTGACCGGGGAGTTGACTTTTTGATACCGGAGTCGGAATTCAGTTCTGAAAATTTTCATAGCTCCGTTATGTAATTTATGACTTGTGTGTAAAATTTGAGGTCAATCGGAGTTGATTTGATAGGTTCCGACATTGAATGTAGAAGTTCAAAACTCTTAGTTTCATTAAGCTTGAATTGGGGTATGATTTATGGTTTTAGCATTGTTTGATGTGATTTAGAGGTTCGACTAAGTTCGTATGATGTTTTAGGACTTGTTGGTATATTTGGTTGAGGTCCCGAGGGCCTCGGGTGAGTTTCGGATGGTTAACGGATCAAAACAATTTGAGTTAAAAGCTGCTGCAATTTTTCCTCTTCTGTTGGACATTCTGGGTTGTGATCGAGCCAAGATATCGAGCCAGATATCGAGCCCATGGTTGACGAGGTACAGGCTCGAGCTAGTGTATCGAAGCCATGATCGAAGGTCCAACTCGAGGGCCATGATCGAAGGTTCAGCTCGAGGGTCATGATCGAAGGCTCAAGCTCGATGCCATGATTGAGGATATGATCGAAGGCCCAACCTCGATACCCTGATTGAGGCCATGACCGAGGTCCAGGCTCGAGCCTGTGATCGAAGCCGCGATCGAAGGCAAGGCTCGAGGGCATGATCGAAGGTATGGCTCGAGGCTAGGATCGATGCCCAAGCTCGATGCCCTGATCGAAGGCACATGTTCGATGCCGCGATCGAGGCCCAGTTCGAGGACCAGTTCCGAAGGCTACTGGGCAGTTTTATAAAAAGAGGGCATTCGTCCCATTTGCCATTTTTGACGAACTTGAGCTTAAGCATAGACGACTTTTGGCAGATTTTCAAGGGAAAAACATTGGAGTAAGTGATTCTAACTCGAATTTGGTCTACATATACAAGTATATCATTGTTTTCACCATAAATTAATGTTTTGAGATTGAAATTTGGAAAACATTTAGAAATCTCATAGAAACGAAATTTTGAGATTTCGGTATCGATTCGGAGTCGGATTTGAGTGAAACTGGTATGGTTGGACTCGTAATTGAATGGGTTATCGAATTTCATAACTTTCGTCGGATTTCGAGATGTGGGCCCCGCGGGCGAATTTTTAATTAATTTCGGGATTTTTATTAAAAATGTAGTATTTCCTTATAGAATTTATTTCCTATAATTTTAATTGATTGTATCGAATTATTTTGGCTAGATTCGAGCCAGACAGAATTGGATAATCGTGGAAATGGCAAAATTGTGGATTAAATTGGAGCAAGACGAGGTAAGTCTCTTGTCTAATCTTGTGAGGGGGAAATTACCTCATAGGTTATTAAAATTAAATAATTATTGCTAATTGTGGGGGGCTACGTATGCACGAGGTGACGAGAGTCCGTGCGTAGCTACTATTAATGCTAAAGTCCGGGTAGTTTAGGACTCAAAGCATGCCTTACTTGTGTAAATTGTATTCTTTGATTTATTTATATTAATTGATATCTATATGAATATATTGTGAATTGTTAGATAAAGATATTAAAGGATGGAAATCTCATAGGCTTGATTGTCTATTTAAATCAATGAATTGTTAAAAGAAATTGTCCAAATTCATCTTATAATGAATATACTCTCCTTCCGGAGGCACATAAGAAAATGTCCTCCTTTCTTGTGGAGCGGGCCGAACGCCTCGGCAGGATAGATACATCTATGGATCGCGCCGCACGTCCCTCGGCAGTGTACACGACACTCTGGATCGGGCCGTACATCCTCGGCATAAATCGTGCTTAATAATAATAATTACACGATACTTTAATAATTTATTTCAGCTTGTGAAGCTAAGTAATAAATTGGAAAATCCTTAGAATTTAATGAATTATTATTCTTGCTTATTTAGAAATTAATTGTTACTCCTGTAAATGAGATTTAATTGATAAATTAGAATTTATTTGAATTGAAGAAATTTAATTAATATAATGAGAATTGTTACATTTGAAGGAATTTGATTATTTCCGTTGATTAAATAAATTATTTATAAATTCTGTAAATCATGCTGATTTGAATATCCTAATTTTATTTCAATTATTGACCCATAGTGAGTGTCAAAGTCGGCCATCTCGTCTCTACCACTTTGAGATTAGGCTTGATACTTACTGGGTACACGTTGTTTACGTACTCATACTACACTTGCTGCACTTTTTGTGCAGGATCTGAGACAGGTACTAGTGGAGGTCCTATCATCACATACCCACGTCATCCCGAGGCATAGTGGTGAGATGCCTTTCTGAGCCGTTCTGCAGCTACCAGTGTCTCTTCTTATATTTATATCCTGTCTATTTCATTTCAGACAATATTTGGAGTTTTGTATAATCTACTAGATGCTCATGCACTTGTCACACCGGATCCTGGCACACACATTGGTAGAAGTTGGTATTTTTATTATTTTTTTGGAATAAAAGTTTAACTAATGTACGATTGACTTATTAGTTGGCTTGCCTAGCTGTAGTGTTGGGCGCCATCACGACCTATAGGTTAAATTTGGGCCGTGACAAGATAAATGGACCTTTACAAGACTGTTTTGAAGCTCGGACAATGGACAAGGATGTAAATGGAGCCTCGACCAAAATCGACAAATGGAGCTCGAACTCGACGACTCAGCTTTGGAGCTGTTGTTTTCTATACAAAAGGGGACTGTTTCGCTGGGTTTTCGGCTCGTTTTTGTGGTGCTTTTTAGCTTGGTTTTCAGTTGGTTCGGGGCTGGAGTTTAGGTGATGAATTGCTGAATTTTTTGAAAGAAAGCCGAAGAAAGAATAACACGAGTAAGGAAAAACCTTATCCTAGAAGAAGAAAATATTTTTTTCTCAATTCCTTTCTCTCTCTCTCTCTTTTTCATCACATTTCTCTTCTATTTATAGAAAAAAAATTCGGAATTTTCAGAATTTTATTTTTTATTTATTTTTTTATTTTTAATTAAAAAGAATTTTCACTTCCCATTTTTCTTATTTTTTTAAAAATAATAATTCCCCACTTTCCTTTACTTTTATTTTTTAATTTCTCATTTTTTTTACTTTTAATATATTTAAAATCCCACTTTTGTTTACTTTTTTTTTTTATTTCCCACTTATTTTACTTTTCTTTTTTTATTTCCCACTAACTTTTACTTTTTTTAAAAAACAAAAATCAGATACCCTTACTTTTATTTTTTAATTCTAACTTTATTTTACTTTTCATTTTTAAAATTTTCACATTCTTTTACGTTTATTTTTTTAAATTTTCACTTTCTTTTACTTTTTTATTAAATAATTTCTACCTACTTTTACTTTTACTTTTACTTTTCAATTTTATATTTCTAATTTTCTTATTTTTTAATTCCCATCCAAAATTTGGTTTTTTAAAAAAATTAATAATAATTAATTTATTTTTATTTTCGGTTTTTAATTCATTTTATTTATATCTCTCTCTCTCTCTCTCTCTCTCTCTCTCTCTCTCTCTCTCTCTCTCTCTCTCTCTCTCTCTCTCTATATATATATATATATATATATATATATATATATATATATATATATATATATATATATATATATATATATATATATATATAAAAGTGTAATAAAGCTAAAAATATATATTAAATTCTGAAAATATTTACATAGTAGAAGGTGATAAAAATTCAAATATAGTCAAAAATTAGGTGCTCACAAATATTTGGAGCACAAGTTATATATTTTGTGTTATTAATACTTTACCGAAAAAACACCCGAAAATCCGAAAAAATCGAGAATGAAAAATCCGACTTTATTGGTTTGATTTGGTTTATAAATTTAAAAATCCGACACCATTGATTTGGTTTGATAGTTGAAAAGTTCGAACCAACCCGACCTATGTACACCCCTGCTATATATACATCAAAAACATTTGTGATTTAGCATATATGGTTTTACCAAATTCTTACCTACTGTTACAAAAGAGCTGTGGATGCAATGATATGTTACAACCACTAAATTGGATTCTTGAATAATTCTTTGAAAATAGTAGGTATAAATCATAAAAGGAACTTGGTCAAGTAAGTTACCGGCAATTTTTTCCCCTTTGTACTTTGTAGTTTCGAAGTAGGAAGATATGAGTTTGACTTATATGATTTGTTTCAAATCTCATGATGTTCATTATGTTTATGACAGGAGAGAGGTTTTCCTTTTTTTTTCACCCGATGTTCGGTACCCGCATTGAAATCTGACTCTATTCGGATTCCCCATTCGACGGAAATCGCTCCCTACCAAAGATTTTTACATACCCAGAGCTCGAACTTGAGACCTCTGGTTAAGGAAAGATTGGCCTATCCGCTGCACCACATCCTTAGCTATATGTTATTGCTTCTATAAAATCCTGGAGAAAATTTTCCTTCAATTTATTTTGTTATTTTTTTTTATTTTTGTGAAATAAATCATTAGACCAATAACTTTTAATTTAATCTCGTATGATGAGCACAAATTCCAACTACTAAATGAACTATTCTTCTCATTTTATATATTTATTTTCATAATATATGCTCTTCATATACCTTAAATGGTACAAGGAGCAAAAACTGGGCAGCAAGTAAAGGTAAGGGATTGTTAGTGTATATACTATTAATCATGCATTTAGATATAGTATATTTTAATAATTATCATGGTTAAAAGTCTAAGTGGGATATTTTTAGGATATATACTATTAACCATGGATTTTGGTTTGGATATAGTATTTATTATGGAACAATTGTTTATTCAATTTTAATAAAAGTTTTAAATAGATCATATATTCGTTTGTGCCCTTTACTTATATAGCAGATGATTTAGTGTATAGAGTTTAGATTATACACGGAAGATTAAGTCGTCGGTTCTTATAAGTATACAGATCATGTTCACAATCTAATGATGGAATTGGACAAACCATCAGGAACGATTGTAGCACAAGAGTAAATATAATTTATCTTGAATATGGCAATGGTTTAATTCCGACTTCATGTGTTAGTACATTTTGTATGTATTGAATGGACCACGTAGAGATAAGTATTTTATACTGACTTAATAAAATAAATTATATAGCCATTAAATGTACTTATACTCTTAATCTTGATATAATTATTATGAGTTGCGTATATTATTTATTATTTTGATTTATTAAAAGGCTAGATTCTTTTGTGGGTCAATATGCCTGGTAAATTGGACAATGATGATATATATTGGCGAAGTAATAATTAGTTAATGGAATCCATGTCTTGGTCTAGAGATTCATGTATGAAAGTTTATAAGTTTTCATGTGTAAACCCTGCAGGTGGATTTTGTATCAGTCACATGAAATAAGTTAAGTGAAATTCTAAAAGAAATAAAAAATGATTTAAATTGTCAGTAATTTAATTTAATTGATTAGTATCTGAATCTTAACATGGAGAATTAAATAAGGTTTAATTAAAGAATTTCGAAATTGAACAGAGGAGTGCAGTTACGAATTTTTAGTGAAATAATTCGTAATTTATTATGATAGTATTAATTCAGATATTTCGAATTAAATCCATAGTAGGAAGCCTCATGTAATGACTCAACCGGTCGTTTTGAGTATTTATACTTTGCTCGGCAGTTTGAAGGCATGAGTAGCTCCGTATAATGTATTATGACTTGTGTACATCGCCGGTTTTGGTTTTCAGGTTATTCGGAATCAATTTGAAAGAATGAATTTCATTGTTGAAGCTTTAAGTTGGAAGAGTTCACCAAGTTTGACTTTTGTGAATTTGACTCCGGAACGGAGTTTTGATGGTTCTGTTAGGTCTGGGTGGTGATTTTGGACTCGGCCGTATGCCCGAATTTGTATTTGGATATTTCTAGAAAGATTCGGCACTAATTGGCGAAAGTGAGAAATTTGAAGGTTTGAAAAGTTCACAAGTTTGACCGGGAGTTGACTTTGATGGTATCAGACTCAGATTAAGGTTCCGGGAATTTGAATAGCTTCTGTCATGTCCCGACCTTGGGGAGAGCGACTGTCACGATACAAAATCCTAACCTGTCGTGACGACGCCTAACGTGGTACTGGGCAAGCCAACTTCTCACAAATAATTTCCAACACCTTTAACAAGAATGAATTAAAATAGATTTAATAGCAAAAGTTATTATAAACGGGGTAGAAAACCCAAAACATAATGTAGAATTTCCCAACTATAGGGCTGTCACAGAGTACATGAGCATATATACTTCACAAGTATGGAAAACAAGGTCTATAATAGTCTGAGACCAAATACAGTAAACAAGAAGATAGGGACGGAGAGACAATGTCTGCAAAACACGGCATCTACTTCGGAATCTCCGAAAAATCAACTATGCGAAGGAATCAACACCCATTGTGTCCGGGAGAACCTGGATTTGCACATGAAGTGCAGGGTGTAGTATGAGTACAATCAACTCAGTAAGTAACAATAATAAATAAAAAACTGAAAGTTGTGACGAGCTTCACAACTAAGTCCAATTACAGTAATTTTCAACATAAGAAAGTAGCCATGCTTGCAAGTTTAACAATTAAAGCCCAAATAGTAATTTCATATCAAGTTCAACTGAAACATGAGATAATATCTCTCAGAAATTTCTAACACAATGATATATGACAATTGTAGTATAATAAGAATGAAATCAAATGCATCCTCTCAGGACCACACTCACTCAGTCATTCCATTCACTCAGCACCCGCACTCAGTAGGTACATGCGCTCACTGGGGGTGTGTACAGACTTCAGAGGGGCTCCTTCAGTACAAGTGCCATAATCCGCACGGACAACTCACGTGGTGCACGAAAAACTCACGTGCTATAGTATAATATCTGGAGCTTCACGGACAACTCACGTGCTGCACGGACAACTCACGTGCTATAGTATAATATCTGGATTCGCACGGACAACTCACGTGCTATCGTACCAACATCTCACAATCAGGCCCTCGGCCTCACTCAGTCATAAATCTCTCCAGTATTTCGGGCGCTCAGTAATCATGAAAATCAGCCCCAACATAAATGATATAATGTATCAACAAGGAATAATAGAGACTGAGATAAAATAAATAAGTAAACTGTGACTGAGTAAAAAATAATAATTTAGCAGATAATTCAATATGTACACGGGCTTTGTGGGTCCCTACAATGTCAACACATTATCTAAACATGATTTCTAACATGGTTTGTGGTTCAATTTCTCTACTACATGGAGAATGTACAGATAACAACAAATTATTCGACTACACAGTTTCATGGAATTTGACCAAGTCGCAATTCCTACGGTGCACGCCCACACACCCGTCATCTAGCATGTGCGTCACCTCAAAACTGATCACATAACACATAATCCGGGGTTTCATCCCTTCAGGACCAAATTTAGAACTGTTACTTACCTCAAATCGTGTAATTTCTTACTCCGCTATGCCCTTGTCTCACTAATTGGTTTTCGAAAACTTTGTATCTAGTCATAATTAATTCGATTCAGTCAATACAAATTATAGGAATTAATTCCATAAGAAAATACTAATTTTTTCAACAAAATCCAAAATTTAGCTCAAATATTGCTCGTGGGGCTCGTGTTTCGGAGCCCGACAAAAGTTACAAAACCTGAAAGCCCATTCAACCACGAGTCTAACCATACAAATTTTACCAAATTCCGACATCAACTCGACCCTCAAATCTTCAAATTAAACTAAGAGGGTTTTTTTCTAAATTTTCCAACTTAATTCACCCATTAAATATTAAAAACAACCATGAATTTGGGTAATTTGACCAATATTGAGTTAAGAACACTTACCCCATTATTTTCCTTAAAAATCTCCTAAACATCGCCTCTTCCCGAGCTCCAATTCGTCAAAAATGGTCCCATTTTCTATAACAACCCGACTTGTCATTTTCAGAATTTACATTCAGTTTGGTGGCTTAAGGTATCGAGCATCTTTGAAATGTGTATTATGACTTGCGAGGGTAGTCAAGTTTGGTTTTCGGATAATTCAGGATTTAATTAAAAGAACAGGGCTGATTTTGGGAGCTTATATCTCGCAATCTATAAGGAGTTGGGCTATGAGCAAAACATGAAAGTTGTAGCCCTTTATATCTAGTTTGCAGAAATTTAAACCATTTGGAAGTTGGAGTTGATTACAAGAAGTTATAGTTGATACACTACAGGCTGTTGGGGAAGAGTTTTGGAAGAGTTTGATGTTTTAGCATAAACATATAATGATCCAAAGGTCCATTTTTAGTTCTAGAGATCGAAATTTGATTTCGAGACTTCCGGAATTTTGATAATGAATTATAGGAGTGATATGGAAAGTTTGATCTAATTTCATCAAGTCGCGATTGGGTTTTAGCACGAAACATGAGTTAATTGTTTAACGAGCGAAATTGGTATCATATTGAGCAAATGAGCTCTGAATTGAGTTTCAATTAAACGACTAGGTTCATATTATTATTTGTGACTCATAGGAACAAGAATCGTCGAATTTCAAGTTTGTATGATGGAGTTAGAGCCTTTTTAGTGAAAAACATAACTGCTGGTGCAAGCAAGTTCTGGTGTGGATTTTTAGTGACAAAAAAAGAACTTTTAGTGACGGAAAAAATGGACTTTTAGTGACGGATGGGCAGAAACTTAAAGACAAAAAATGGTCATTTCATTTTGGATTTTTGGAGCACGGTTCTTGGGCGATTTTGAGAATTTCTTCACGACTCCGACTTGGGTAAGTATCCTATATACAAAAGTGATTATGTTTCATTAATCCATGGTTATATTCATCATTTATTTCGGATTTTAATCGAAGAAATCAAGATTTTTGCAAAACATTTCAAGAACAAAAATTTTAGATTTGGAGGTCGAGTTATTATCAGAATTTGATAAAATTGGTATGTGTGGACTCGTAATTGAATGGTTTATCGGATTTTGTGAGTTTCGTCGGATTTCGAGATGTGGTCCCCGCGGGCGATTTTTGAGTTAAATTTCGGATTTTGTTAAAAAATTAATATTTTCATATGGAATTAATTCCTATTATTAATATTGACTGAATTGAATTAATTTAGATAGATTTGAGTTGTCAGGAGGTCAATTCAAGCAATAAGGTAATTTTGGAATATCGGTCTAACTTCAAAAAAAAGTAAGTATCTTGCCTAACCTTGAGTGGGGGAAATTATGTTTTAGGCATCGAGTCTTATGTGCCAATTGTGAAATGTAAAAAGCCATGTACACGAGGTGACGAGTACATACTCGGGCTTATATGTATAAATTTTATTGGGTTAAAGTCTTAGGTATTATTGTGTAGTAAATTGGATAATTATTGATATTTATTAAATTAACTATTAGCCATGCCTAAATCCTTGTTAGTTGGATTTGTTTTTATATGACAATTTTATGTGATGGTTACTTGAATATTTATGTAAATTCCATGAGTTTGTTGATTTGATATTTCCTGAAAATAATTATATTATGAATTTTTCATCTGCAAATAATTAATGAACTAAGCTTAAACTGAGGCATTAATATAATTATCAAGAATTTGGATTAATGAAGGCGTTGCCCTATACTGAGTGTTTTCTATCTCTGTTGATTGTTTTTGAGGTTTTATATACGTTGTGTGGAGCCTTGGGCTATTTTTGAGAAATTTATTGATTTTACTATATCATTGGAATTGGTTGTGGTTGTTGGGCAAATTGTGATAGGAATTGATTGTTTTGTGTTTTCGTGATAATATTCCGTGTAAATTATTATGTGATTTGAGTTATTATTATGAAGATATAAGGGTGGCATTTCACTGTTGATATTATGTAGGTATAAGGGTGGCATTTCACTATGGTTATGTGTGTTGAGATATTGTCTGGGCGGAGTGATAAGGGTGGCTATTATACAGAGCGATGAGGGTGGCTATATGAGCGATAAGGGTGGCTATTGATATTGTATGGGTGGAGGGATAAAGGAGGCTATTATAGGAGTGATAGGGGTGGCTATAGGAGAGATAAGGGTGGATATTGTCAGGGATGATATGTGATGATGTGGAGTTATTGCGTTGGCAAGTTTTATGTGATGATGTGCAGTTATTGCATTGGTAATTTTTATGTGATGTTGTGATTTTTCCTGATGTTTATTTTTATTTCTTGTGCAACTTGTCTTTTTGTTTGGTATCTTGATAATAGTCTAATTCATGTTGAAATTGTGAGCCTGTAGTATTGTCGGGCGGATTATATTTTTGGCACGTGAACTGTCCAGGCATATGTGATATAAAATGTGGGCACAGGGTGCCAGGGAAATATAATGATTATGTTATTGGCACGTGAACTGTTCGTGCAGATGTGATATGAAATATGAGCACGAGGTACCGTGAAAATATCATAATTTTTATTATTGGCACGTGAGTTGTCCCTGCGGTGTTGACAAGAATATGGGCATGAGGTGTCATGGAAATATGAAAGTGGGTTGAGACCCGTGTTACGAAAATATGAAAGTGTGCTAAGACCCATGTTTTATGATTATGAAACGAGGTGTCACAAAGTGACTTTTATTCAAAGGAATTATATTCAAAAGATATTTATTTGAAAGAAGTATATTCGAAAGATATTTATTGGAAAGAAGTATATTCGAAAGATATTTATTTGAAAGAGTTTTATATTCGAATGATATTTATTTAAAGAAATACATTCGGAGATTGTTTATTCAAAAGAATTATATGTGAAGGATTTATGTTGAAGGACTTGTTTAATTGGGTGTACTTGTGTTTCTTTTTTGTTTGAGTAATAATTTTGGTGTCTTGCTGCCTTGCTGTTTATATCACTAGTTGATTATTGTTGCTATCACTACTATTTATTTTCTATTATTTTTGTATACTATATTGTACAGGTTATTAGAGTAGTAAGTGTCTTGACTGTACATCGTCACTACTCCACCGAGGTTAGTCTTGATACATACTGGGTACCGACCGTGGTGTGCTCATACTATATTTCTGTATATTTTTATGCAGAGCTGGGTATTGGAGATATCGGACTCAGACAAAGTTAGTGAGTTGATCACAAGGATTAAAGGTAGGATTTCTTGGCCATCGCAATCCCTTGGAGCCTTTCCATTTTTATTGTACTGTCATCTCTTATTTGAATAGTATTTTATATTCGATCCTTGAGATCATTGCATGTATTCAGTTAGAGTTCGTGACTCAGTATTACCAGTCTTGGGAGGTTGTTATATTTATTTTCGCTGTTGGTTTCGATTATCTAAAAAAAAGGCTCGAAATGTAATTGTAATTGGCTTACCTAGTCTTAGAAACTAAGTGCCATCACGATGCCTATGGTGGGATTTTGGGTCGTGATAAGTTGGTATCAGAGCTCTAGGTTCATAGGTTCTACGAGTCATGAACGAGTTTGGTAGAGTCTTGCAGATCGGTACAAAGATGTCTGTACTTATTTTTGAGAGGCTACTGTAATGACCTGGCCGGTCGTTTTGAGTGTATTAGCCTCGATCCCCTATTTATTATTTTCCCTGTATCTGTTTTTGCTTATGTGACTTGCCGGGAGGTCTTGTTTTTGGTTTCGGAGTGATTTGGGATACTTAGTCCCTAAAACAGAAGCTTAAGTCTTAAGATTTTGACCGTAGTCAGAATTGTATGAAGGCGACTCCGGAATGGAGTTTCGTCGGTTCAGTTAACTCATTTGGGTGATTTTGGACTTCGGAGCGTGTCTGGACTGTGAATTTGAGGTCTGTAGCTAATTTAGTCTTGAAATGGCGAAAGACAAATTTTTGGAAAGTATGTCGAGGGGGTGACTTTTTGATATCAGGGTCGGATTCCGATTCTGGAAGTTGTAGTAGGTCAGTAATGTTGAATATGACTTGTGTGTAAAATTTGAGGTCAATCAGACGTGGTTTGGTAGGTTTCGACGTCGTTTGTGGAATTTTAAAGTTTAGAAGTTTATTAGGCTTGAATACGGGTGTAATTCGTGTTTTTATTGTTGTTCGACGTGCTTTGAGGGCTCGACTAAGTTCGTATGGTGTTTTAGGACTTGTTGGTATGCTTGGTTGAGGTCCCGGGGGCCTCGGGTGTGTTTTAGATGCTTAACGGATCAAAATTTGGACTTGTGCAATTGCTGAGTTTCTGGTGTTTCACATCTGCGAGTGGGGAACCGCAGGTGCGGACACGCACATGCGTTAGGCCAAGCGCAGAAGCGGGGATTGAGGAGATGGTCAGGGGTAGCAGGTGCGAGGGGATTTCCGTATCTGCGAACCTGCAGATGCGGAGTGTGAGCTGGAGGGATGAACGCAGAAGCGGACCATTGTCCGCAGGCGCGCACACACAGGTGTGGCCCCTTCATCGTAGATGCGGTCCCAGCCATTTAAGTCATTTCCGCACCTGCAAGGGAAATACCACAGGTGCGGCATCGCAGGTGCGACAGTGTGTCCGCAGATGCGGAAGAACTGGGCAGAAAATAGGATTTCGAGGGTTTGATTTCCATTTCGATTTTGGGACTTTGAGAGCTCGGTGTGAGGCGAGTTTTCGAGGTTTCTTCAAGAAGATTGTTGGGGCAAGTGATTCTAACTCGGATTGGACTATATTTTATGAATCTATTGCTATATTCATCATCTAATTAGGGATTTGAGTTGTTAATTTGGGGGAAAATGGTAGAAACTTCATAGGTTAAAATTTCGAGTTTTGGAAGGTGATTTGAGGTTGGATTCGAGTAATTCTTGTATGGTTGGACTCGTGAGTGGATGGGTGTTCATATTTTGTGACTTTTGTCAGATTTCGAGACGTGGGCCCAGGGGTCGGTTTGAGCCTATTTCGGATTTTGGCTTATAGTTTCGTGTTTTTCTTGTGGAATTGATTCTTTTAGCCTATATTAATTATATCGTTATTCTTGTGGCTAGATTCGGGGCTTTTGGAGATTGATTCGAGGGGCAAAGGCATTGCGGAGTTGGATTTTGCGCGGTTTGAGGTATGTAACAGTTTTAAATTTGGTCCTGAGGGTATGAAACCCCATATGTTTGGTATGATGTGACTATTTTGGAGGTGATGCACATGCTAGGTCACAGGCGCGTGGGCGTGCACCATGGGGGATTGTGACTTGGTCCGTTGCGTGAGACTGTAAACTCGAATAGCCTATTGTTAATTACATGTTCTCTCTGTGTTATAGAAATTTGACTGCAAATCATGTTAGAAATCATGCTTAGGCTATGTGGTGGTACTGTTGGGACCCGCAGGGGTCGCGTACTTATTGAAGTATTTGCTAATTGTTGTCTTGTACTCAGTCATAGTTTTACTTGCATATCATATCTCAGTCTCTTCTTGATTCTTGTTGATACACTATGTTATTTTTGTTTGGGCTGATCTTTATGATTTCTGAGAGCCCGAGAGACTAGAAAGGTTGGTGACTGAGCTAGGTCCTGAGTGCCGAGCTGTGAGATATATGTATGTATATGGATCGGGTTGCACACCGCAAAGAGCCTTAGGGTTGTATATATGGATCGGGTTGCACGCCGCAACGAGCCTCAGGGTTGTATATAAATATGGATCGGGTTGCATGCCGCAACGAGCCTTATGGCTATTTATATGGGATTGGGCTGCACGCCGCAGCGATGTAGTGCTTGGGATGAAGGAGCCCCTCTGGAGTCTGCACACCTCTAGTGAGCGCATGTACCTATTGAGTGTGAGTACTGAGGGCTGAGAGCCGAGTGATTGAGTTGTTGTGACGAGTTGAGTGTCTGTTCCATTCTCTCACAGTTGGTGGGAACTCGTTGTTACGACCCGACCAGTCATTTTGGGCTCTAGTGCATCATTCAGTGGTTTGAGACCTTGAGCAACTTCACTTCAGGTATTATGACTTGTATGCGTGGTCGGAATTTAATTTCGGGAAGTTCGGAGTTGATTTTGAAAGAAAATTCTAATTTCGGGAGCCTTAAGTTGGTGGAATTGACTAAAATATGATTTTTCAGTAGACCACCTCGGAATCGGGATTTGAAGGTTCCAACATGTTCATATGATGATTTTGGACTTAGGCATATGTCCAAATCGGGTTTTGGATGACCCGGGAATGTTTCGGCGCCTATCGTGGAAGTTGGCATTTTGGAAGGATTTCATAAATTTGGGTTGGAGTGCATTTCAATGCTATGGATGTCCGTTTGGGATTCTGAGTCTGGGAATAGCTCCGTATGGTGATTCTGGTATTGAGAGCACGTCCGGAAGTGGATTTGGAGGTCCGTAGGTCATTTCGGGGTCATTTGGTGAATGTTAGAACTTTGAAGATTTTTGAGAAGTTTGACCGGGAGTGGACATTTTGATATCGGGGTCAGATTCCGATTCCGGAAGTTGGAGTACGTCCGTATTGTCAAATGTGACTTGTGTGCAAAATTTGAGGTCAATCAGATGTGATTTGATAGATTTTGGCATCGAATGTAGAAGTTTGAAGCTCTAAAGTTCATTAAGCTTGAATTGGGGTGCGATTCTTAGTTTTAATGTTGTTTTGGGCGTTCCTAGGGTTCGGGCGAGTCCGTTATATGATTCAAAACTTGTTTGTATGTTTGGGCGGGGCCCCGGGGACCCCGGGTGGTAATCGGACGAGGCTCGGACCAAGTTGGAAATTGGGAGCAACAGCTGAAGCTCCCAATTGCTGTCATAATCGCACCTGCGCTTGTCCAGCCGCAGGTGCGGGCTCGCAGGCACGAGCTACGAGCCGCAGAAGCAAAAGAGTGAGGTTAGCCCAGCCACCGCAGGTGCGAAAGTTTTGGCGCACCTGCATAACCGTAGGTGCGAGACCAGTAGTGGCAGGAGCGGATGGGCTCGCAAAAGCAGTCCCTTTTGTCCGCAGATGCGGAGCTTGGCCAGGTAAGGGAAATGCGCACCTACGAGGATATTGTAATTGGTGCGGGACTGTAGATGCGGCCAAGCCCCCGCAGGTGCAAACAATCGTTGGGCAGAATCATTTTAAGAGCGGGATTTGGCTCTTCTTCTCTCATTTTTCCCCTGGTTGGGGCGATTTTGGAGAGCTTCAACGAGGGATTTTTATCATATATGTCAAGGTAAGTGATTCCCGCATATTGTGAGTTAAATACAAGATTTATACATGGATTCAAGCATGAAAATTTGTAAAAATTTGGGATTTTGAAGAAAAACCTAGAAATTTGTATTCTTGGATTTTGATCACAAATTTGGGCATGCAATTGAGAATAAATTATATATTTGAGTTCGTAGTGCTATGGGTAGTGTTTGTCTTTGAAAATTTTCTGAATCTGGGCATGTGGACCCGAGGGTTGTTTTATCAATTTTTCGAGCGGAGTTGGAAATTTTTATAAATTGATTAATCATGAGTATTAGAGTACATTTTGATTGGGTTGCATCTTAATTGACTAGTTTGGAGCGACGGACATCGGTTTGAGGTGTTAGAGAGGCTTTGGAGCCGATTATGAAATTTCGGAGTGAGGTAAGTCTCCTGTCTAACTTTGTGAGGGGAAAATTACCCCTACGTGTTTTATATTTATGTATGCCACTTGTTGTGGGGGGATACGTACGCGCGAGGTGACGAGAGCCTATACGTAGCTACATTCATGTTATTGTCCGGGTAGACTTAGGTTCACATCATGCTATAGCTGTACTATCTGAGCAGTCTCTCACCTATTAAATTCCTCTATTTTACATTACTACTTGAGACTAAACTTTCTATTGTAGAGACTCCACGAGTTCATGATTAGTCACCGAATAACTTTACTCCTCTTACGGCATGTTTCTGTGATATGATATATATATATACATACTTCATTGAAAGGTTTTCGTTAAAGAAATTACAACTCACACGTTTATTCGTGAGTGGGGTCAAGGACCCGTCAAAGCTTCTCACTCTTATAGGATAGGGCCGTTCGACCCTCGGCAGTGCACAATCTAAATATTTATGTTTGACCGAGCCGTACGCCTCGACATTTCCTATATCATATCCTCATGGATTCGTGCGTAATATTTGGCAAAAGGCCAGTGTATCTGTGAGTTTTCCCTTTTTGAGTTATGATGATTTATCTGATGAGATCCACTATATATCTATATATATGCTCCGGTTAAGGAGGAAATTTTCTAATGGAAAGCTTGAGTTTCTCGTAAAGAGGGCGGATTTGTACCACGTGATTTATTACTTGTTTACCTCATTTATTTACCCGGCCTCATATTTACTTATCTCCTTACTGTACCTGATGTTATTGGACTATTAGTGAGTGTCTATGTCGACCCCTCATCACTACTCCTCCGGGGTTAGGCTAGATACTTATTGGATACACGTTGATTATGTACTCATGCTACATTTGCTGCACATTTTTGTGCATGTACGTATGTGACTAGTGGCCTTGTGAGAGCAAAGGTGTATATGCATGTGGGGACTTACGTGAGCTGCATTCCACATTACGACCCGCAACCGGCAGAGTCTCCTTCAGAGTATTTATATTTCTCTTGTCCAAATTTGTATTCTGGACAGATGCTGTATTTTATTTTACATTCCTAGTTGATGCTCATGCATTTGTGACACTGGGTTTTGGGGTAATTATGAGTTGTGCTATATTGAAATTGTTAAAAATATTATCATTTACTCTGTAAATTCCATCTTCTACTATTTAATGGAGGGAAAAATATGATTTCAAAATATTAAAACGAGAACCAAATTGAGTATTTATTGTTGGCTTGCCTGACAGCGGTGTCCGGCGCCATCATGACATTTAATGGATTTTGGGTCACGACACTCATACTACGGGGCAGAACGGACAACCACCAGTACCTCTAGCCAGGGTCGCAAGAGGCCGAGGTCGCGGTAGAGGCCGCAGTAGGGGAAGAGGTGCAGCCCGCATAACAGCTGGGGCAGTACCTGCAGACCTACAAGTTGCCCCAGTTCAGGAGCAGGTACCAGTTGTGGATGAGCCTGTGGGACCAGCTTAGGCACCACCTGTGCCTATTATGATTCCAGGCCTTCAGGAGGCCTTAGCTTAAATTCTGATCGTGTGTACCAGTCTTGCTCAGGCGGTCTCTGTTCGGGCCACAGCAGCCACTTCTCAGGTCGGGGAAGGCGCTCAGACTCCTGCCGCCCACACACCAGAGCAGGTGGTATAGGGATTCTAGATACCGGGGGCACCACCAGCCCAGCCGGTTACCGCTGCTCAAGATTATGTGGTTCCTGCTATGCCTGACGATGGGCAACATAGATTGGAGAGGTTTGGGAGGCTCCGGCCTCCATCTTTCAGTGGTGCAGAGGGAGAGGATGCACAGGGTTTCTTGGACAGGTGTCAGAGGATACTCCGTACGGCAGGTATTCTAGAGACTAGTGGGGTCTCATTCACTACTTTTCAGTTCTGTGGGGCTGCCTTCAATTGGTGGGAGGCTTATAAGAGGCGTAGGTCGGTCGGTGCAGCACCCCTTACATGGCAGCAGTTCTCCATTATTTTCCTAGAGAAGTTCGTGCATCAGTCCCGCAGAGAGGAGCTGCGCAGGTAGTTCAAACAGCTTCGTCAGGGTGATATGTCCGTGATAGAGTACAAGATGAGATTTTTTGATATGGGCCGTCATGCTATCTGGTTGGTTCCCACCGACAGAGAGAGGATCAGGAGGTTCATAGATGGCCTCACTTTTCAGCTGTGATTGTTTATGGCTAGAGAGAGAGTGTTTGTTGCTACTTTTGATAAGGTTGTCGACATTGCTCGTTAGATTGAGATGGTTCGCAGCTAGGAGCGGGTTGAGAAAGAGGCCAAGAGGCTTCATGCACAGGTTGGATTTGCCGGTGTTCCTTCTGGGGGTAGTTCTACCACGATAGGGGTCGTCCTTTCAGACATGCTCAGACGGCTCGCCCAGTTCACTGTGGTACATCATCTGGCCATGGTTCACACAGTTATCAGCAGGGCCATTCATATCTCAGTGCCCTCCCAGCTCAGAGTTCGTCCCGTGCTCCATCGGGTCAGGGCTCGTCGATGCCATGTCCTTCTACCACTTATCTCGGTGCTCGGGGCTCCCTTCAGTCCCCAGCACAACCACCGAGGAGTTGCTATGAATGTGGAGAGTTTGGCCACATCATGAAATATTATCCCCGCCTTACGGGAGGTCTGGCTCAGCAGAGGAGCCAGTCTATGACATGAGCACCAGTTTCCTCACCACCTGCTCAGCCAGCACGGGGTGGAGCCCAGTCAGCTAGGGGTCACCCGAGAGGGGGAGGCCGATCAGGGGCGGCCAAGCCCGTTTCTATGCTCTTCCTGCTAGACTAGATGCCATCGCTTAGGATGCTGTGATTACAAGTATTGTCTTAGTTTTCCATAGAGATGCCTCTGTATTATTTGACCCTGGTTCCACTTATTCACATGTATCCTCGTATTTTGCTCATTATCTGGTTATGCCTAGTGAGTCTCTAGTTTCATCTGTTTATGTATCCACTCCAGTAGGAGTTACTATCATTGTGGACCGTGTATATCGGTCATGTATGGTGACTATTGGGAGTCTGGAGACTAGAGTGGATCTCTTGTTACTTAGTATGGTCGATTTTGATGTGATTTTGGGTATGGATTGGTTGTGTCCATGTCATGTTGTTCTATATTGTCACGCTAAGACCGTGACGTTGGCGATGCCGGGGTTGCCGAGGGTTAAGTGGAGTGTCTCCATAGACTATGTTCCCAATAGAGTAATTTCATACTTGAAAGCTCAGCGGATGGTTGAGAAGGGTTATCTATCTTATTTGGCCTTTGTGAGGAATGTTAGTGCAAAGGCCCCTACTATTGATTCTGTTCTGGTGGTGCGAGATTTTTCGGATGTGTTTCTTGCAGACCTATCGGGCATGCCGCTCAATAGGGATATTGATTTTGGTATTGATTTGGTCGGGCACTCAGCCCATTTCTATTCCACTGTATCATATGGCACTGAATGAGTTGAAGGAGTTGAAGGAATAGCTTCAGGAACTCCTTGATAAGGGGTTTATTTGGCCTAGCGTGTAAACTCAGGGTGCACCAATTCTATTTGTGAAGAAGAAGGATGGTACTATAAGAATGTGCATTGATTACAGACAGTTAAACAAGGTCACAATCAAGAACAAGTATCTTTTGACACGTATTGATGATTTGTTTGACCAGCTTCAGGAGCGATGGTGTTCTCCAAGATTGATTTGAGGTCAGGGTATCACCAGCTGAAGATTCGGGACTCAGCTATTCTTAAGACAACTTTTAGGACCTGATATGGCCATTATGAGTTCCTTGTGATGTCTTTTGGGCTGACCAATGCCCCAGCAGCGTTCATGCATCTGATGAACAATGTTTTTCAGCCTTATCTTGACTCGTTCGTTATTGTATTCATTGATGACATCCTAGTATACTCTCATAGCCAGGAGGAGCATGCCCACCATATGAGGATTGTGTTACAGCGGTTGAGGGAGGAGGAGTTATATGCAAAGTTCTCCAAGTGTGAGTTTTGGCTCAGTTCAATGGCGTTCTTGGGGCATGTGGTGTCCAGTGAGGGTATTCAGGTAGACCCGAAGAAGATAGAGGCGGTTTGGAGTTGGCCCAGACCATCCTCAGCCACAACAATTTGGAGTTTTCTCAGTTTGGCTGGTTATTACCGTCGTTTTGTGGAGGGTTTCTCATCCATTGCATCGCCCTTGACCAAATTGACCCAAAAGGGTGCTCCTTTCAGGTGGTCGGAGGAGTGTGAGGAGTCTTTAAGAAGCTCAAGACTTCTTTGACCACGGCTCCAGTTCTAGTTCTACCATCAGCTTCTGGTTCTTACACAATGTATTGTGATGTCTCGCGGATCGGCATTGGGTATGTTTTTATGCAGGAGGGAAGAGTGATTGTTTATGCTTCGCGCCAGTTGAAGCCACATGAGAAGAACTATCCTGTCCACGACCATGAATTAGCAGCTATTTTTCACGCCTTGAAGATTTGGCGGCACTATTTGTACGGGGTCCATTATGAGATTTACACTGATCATCGGAGTTTGCAGCATCTGTTCAAATAGAAGGATCTTAACTTGCGTCAGCGGAGGTGGTTGGAGCTTCTTAAGGACTATGATATCACCATTTTGTACCATCCCAGGAAGGCCAATGTAGTGGCCGATGCCTTGAGTCGTCGGGCGAAGAGTTTGGGGAGCTTAGCATATCATTCAGGAGTTGAGAGGCCATTGGCATTGGATGTTCAGGCCTTATCCAGCCAGTCTGTTAGATTGGATATTTCTGAGCCGAGTCGAGTATTGGCTTGTGTGGTCTCTCGGTCTTCTCTTTATGATCGTATCAGGGAGCGTCAGTATGATGACCCCCATCTGCTTGTCCTTAAGGACACGGTCCAGCACGATGATGCTAAGGAGGTCACTATTGGGGATGATGGTGCATTGAGGATGCAGGGCAGGCTATGTATGCCTAAGGTGGACGGTTTGCATGAGTTGATTCTCTAGGAGGCTCACAGTTTGCGGTATTCTATTCATCCAGGTGCCGCGAAGATGTATCAGGATTTGAGGTAATATTACTGGTGGAGGAGGATAAAGAAGGATATAGTGGAGTATGTAGCTCGGTGCCTAAATTGCCAGCAGGTGAAGTATGAGTTGGGTACTCGAGTGGAGTTGAGCACAACATTTCACCCTTAGATGGAAGGACAGTCCGAGTGAACTATTCAGATATTAGAGGATATTCTTCGAGCGTGTGTGATGGAGTTTGGGGGTTCGTGGGATCAGTTTTTACCTCTAGCGAAGTTTGCTTACAATAATAGTTACCAGTCAAGCATCCAGATGGCACCATATGAGGCTATGTATGGTAGGTGGTGTAGGTCTCTGTGGGTTGGTTCGAGCCGGGAGAGGCTAGATTATTGGGTACGGACTTGGTTCAGGATGCTCTGGAGAAGGTTAGGGTGATTCAGGATAGAAGGATAGACTACGCACAGCCCAGTCCAGACAGAAGAGTTATGCGGATCGGAATGTTCGCGATGTTACATTCATGGTTGGAAATTGGAAGGTCCATTTGAGGTATTGCAACGTGTTGGGGACGTTGCTTACGAGCTTGCCTTGCCTCCCAGTCTGGCAGGAGTTTATCCAGTATTCCATGTTTCTATGCTCCGAAAGTATCACGGCGATCCGTCTCACGTATTGGATGTCAGCTCAGTCCAATTGGACAAGGATTTATCTTATGTTGAGGAGCCGGTGGCGATCTTAGATAGGTAGGTTCAAAAGCCAAGGTCGAAGAATATTGCTTCTGTGAAGGTTCAAAGGAGGGGTCAGCCGGTCAAGGAGGCAACTTGGGAGACCGAGCATGATATGTGCAACCGTTATCCTCATCTTTTCACAACTTCAGGTATGTCTCTATGGTTCCTGTCGTTCGACCCTCGGCAGTGCACAATTTAAATATTAAGTTGGATCGGGTCGTACAACCTCAGCATAGTATGCGCATGAAAACCTTTGGAACTATTCATGATTTATATTGCCTAAAAGGCCTTGAAATACGAGCTGTTAAATAATGAAACTAAACTCGGGATTTAATATTTGCGAAAGAATAATTTACTATTCCCTGATATTTGAGCTTTCAGTATTGTTCATGAAATACATGCTTAGTATAAAATTTGATATATCATTGTTGGCCCATAGTAAGAGTCAAGTCGACCCATCGTCACTATTTCTTCAAGGTTAGACTAGATACTTACTGGGTACATGTTGTTTATGTACTCACGCTACACTTATGCACTTGACTGTGTAGGATCTGAGGCAGGTACATCTGGTTATCGGTTCGGTGCGCATATTTGATCCCAGCTACGAGACTAGACGGTGAGCTGCCTTTCCAAGATGTTCTGCAGCACCCATAGTCTTTCTTTTGTTTATTTGTTCTGTCTATTCCATTTCAGGTAGTAGATTAGAATTCTTTTGTATATTCTACTAGTAGCCCATATACTTGTGACACCGGGTATTGGCATACACTAGTAGACTTATGATTTTTGGGCTGTATTTCTACGGTTATGATTTCATTTAGCTGCTTTCGTTTTGCTCACTTTAAATTCCGTTATTTGTTAATTTTTTTTTAATTTAAGGGAAGTTAGACGTTTTAAAAACTTATTGAAAAATGGAATTCAATAGATCGTCCACTGTCGGCTTGCCTAGCAACGGCGTTGGGCGCCATCACGGCCTAAACCAGAATTTGGTCGTGACAACATAGTATCAGAGCACTAGGTTCACGTAGGTCTCACAAGTTATGAGCAGACCTAATAGAGTCTTGCAGATCGGTGTGGAGACGTCTGTGGTTATCTTCAAGAGGCTATAGGGTGTTAGGAAACTACTCTTTATTCATCTCTTATCGTGCAGTTGATGGTATACTAAGTTACTTTTTTTCTCATTCTCTCACAAATGGTGAGAACTCGTATGACGGAAGTTCCAGACCCGGGAGGAGCTGCTCCCCCCGTTGTTAGAGGTCGAGGCAGAGGCCGGGGGAGGGCACCGGACTGAGGTAGGGGACGAGGGTGTCCTAGAGCTGCCCCAATTGCACCATCAGTGAATCCAGTGGAGGATCTCATCATTGAGGAGCAGGGCGATGTGCCCGCAACAGAGCCATCCCCGGTAGATTTCACGTCAGCACCGGGCTTTCAAGAGGTCATGGGCCGTATGCTGTGGTTCATGGACACTATGACTCAAGCTGGTTTATTTCCAGCGGACCTTGCCACCTCTCAGGCGGGAGGGGGAGCCAGACACCTACCGCTCAGGCTCCTGGGCATACAGCTGCTGTATATCATACCCCGGGGGCTCTCCTCGTGGGCGGAGCCCAGCCAGTCGCAGCAACTATACCTGAGCCTAGACTAGCTGCGGCCGGCGAGCCGCAGAAGCGTTTAGATAAATGGACTAGGATTCACCCTCAGGTCTATGGGAGTGAGCGACACAAGGATCCTCAGGACTTTATTGATAGGTGTAGGGACAGATTGCACAACATGAGGATATTGGAGTCTCACGAGGTGGATTTCAGTACCTTTCAGTTTAAGGGCCGAGCACGTAGGTGGTGGCAGTCTTATCTTCTTGGTAGACCAGCAGATTCTCCTCCCATGACTTGGGGCCAGTTCACACGCCTATTCTTGGACAGGTATATTCCACCCTCTCAGAGGGAAGATTTGCGATTCCAATTTGAGCAGCTCCAGCAAGGTTAGATATCCGTGACCGATTATGAGGCGAGGTTATTTGAGCTATCTCGCCATCCACTCATGATACTCCCTACTGAGGCGGAGCGGGTGCGTAGATTTGTTGCGGGGTTGCACTCAGGTATTTTGGTTAGTATGGCCCGAGAGGTAGAGATGGGGACTTCCTACCATCTAGTGGTGGAGATTGCTCGGAGGATCGAGGGTTATCGCTAAAAGGGTAGAGAGCAGATGCAGCAGGACAAGAGGGTCCATTACTCCGAGGAGTTCAGAGGTACCCCAACTGGGGCAGAGGTCATTTCAGGAGCGGTCAGCCCAGTAGGCCCTCAAATCCAGCACCACCGCCTTCACGGGGTGCTCCAGCATGACCGTATTTCAGCGCTATGCCGGAGAGCTCTTACCGACCGCCAGCTGTTCAGGGTCCTTCCAGTGGGTACTCCGGTCATCAGGGTTCTTTTAGTTCTTACTTCAGAGCCATGCCAAAGAGTTCATGTCACCCACCAGCTATTCAGGGTTCTTCCGATGGGTATTCAGGCCAGCAGGGTCAGACTTTAGGGCAACAGATCACCGCGCCGAGAGGTTTTTTTGAGTGCGGGGATCTTTGTCATGTGCGGAGATATTTCCCCAGGCTTCAGGGCAAGGCATTACAGCAGGGCCAACAGCCTATGATTTCAGTTCCAATAGCCGTACCAGCCGTCTGGCCGCCCAGAGGCAGAGGGTAGGTGGGTAGAGGCCGTCCTAGAGGTGGAGTTCAGGCAGGCAGAGGCCAGCCAGGTGGCGCTCCAGCCAGATTTTATGCTTTTTCGGTCAGACCAGATGCAGTGGCCTAAGATGTCGTGATCATATGTATTATCTCTGTCTGCGGTAGGGCTTCTTCAGTATTATTTGATCCAGGATCTACCTATTCGCATGTGTCATCCCTGTTTGCTCATTTTCTGGATATTCCTCATGAGCCCTTGGGTACTCCTGTTTATGTGTCCACTCTGGTGGGCGATTCTGTTGTTGTGGATTGGATTTATCGGTCCTGTGTGGTTATATTTTGTGGATATAAGACTAGGGAGGATCATCTGTTGCTTTATATGACCGATTTTGAGGTCATCCTGGGCATGGACAGGCTATCTCCATATCACGCCATCCTTGACTGCCATTCCAAGATTGTTACCTTAGCGATGCCAGAGCTGTCGAGGTTGGAGTGGAAGGGTTCATCTGTCAGTATATCTAGTCGAGTTATATCTTTTATGAAGGCTCGACACATGGTCGAGAAGGGTTGCTTGGCTTATCTAGCCTATGTTCGGGATACTATCGCAGAGTCTCCGACGATTGATTCAGTGCCAGTAGTTCAAGAGTTGGCCGATGTGTTTCCTTCGGACCTTCCAGGCATGCCACCATATTGTGATATTGATTTCTGTATTTACTTGGCTCTAGGCACTCAGCCTATATCTATCCCACCATGCCGTATGGCTCCGAAAGAATTGAAGAAGTTGAAGGAACAGCTTGAGGAGTCACTAGCAAAGGGGTTCGTTAGGCCGAGTGTATCACCTTGGGGTGCACCGCTATTATTTGTGAATAAAAAAGATGGGACTATGTGGATGTGCATTGATTACTACCAGTTGAACAAAGTCACCATTAAGAACAAGTACTCGTTACCACGTATTGATGACTTCTTTGACCAGTTGCAGGGTGCTAGGGTGTTGCCTATGCTTGTTTAATTGGCGGGGTATCATCAGTTGAAGATTCGGGACTCGGATGTTCCGAAGACTGCCTTCCGTACTAGATATGGCCATTATGAGTTTCTAGTGATGTCCTTCGGCTTGACCAATGCCCCAACGACGTTTATGGATTTGATGATCAGGGTGTTCAGGACTTATATTGATTCCGATGTTATTGTCTTCATTGATGACATCTTGATTTACTCACATAGCATGGAGGAGCACGAGCAGCACGAGCACCATTTGAGAGTAGTGCTTCAGACCTTGCGGGAACAGAAGCTATATGTTAAGTTCTCCAAATGTGAGTTTTGGTTAGATTCTGTGGCATTCTTAGGGCATGTGGTATCAGGTGAGGGTATTAAGGTGGATCCAAGAAGATTGAGGCGGTTCATAGTTGTCCTCGTCCCACTTCGGCGACTGAGATTAGGAGTTTCTTGGGATTAGCAGGTTATTATCATCGGTTTCTGGAGGGCTTTTCATCTATTGCAGCACCTTTGACTAGATTGACCCAGAAGGGTGCTCCATTCCGTTGGCCCGAGGATTATGAGGCGAGCTTTCAGAAGCTCAAGACAACTTTGACTACAACATCGGTTCTAGTGTTGCCTTCTGGTTCGGAGATGTATACAGTTTATTGAGACGCTTCACGTGTTGGATTGGGTTTTGTACTGATGTAGGAGGGGCAAATTATTATATATGCTTTGCGTCAGCTGAAGATTCATGAGAGGAATTACCCTGTGCACGATCTAGAGTTAGTCGCGATTGTTCATGCTCTTAAGAACTAGAGGCATTACCTTTATGGGGTGTCTGGTGAGGTTTACACTGATCATCGCAGCTTGTAACATTTGTTCAAGCAAAGGGATCTCAATTTGAGGCAGCGTAGATGGCTTGAGTTACTGAAGGATTATGACATCACTATTCTTTATCATCTGGGCAAAGCGAATTTGGTCGCGGATGCCTTGAGCAGAAAGGCAGACAGTATGGGTAGCTTGGCATTCATTTCAGCAGAGGAGAGGCCACTAGCCTTGGACATTCGGTCCTTGGCTAACAGACTCGTGAGGTTGGATATTTCGGAGCCCAGCCGAGTTCTTGCATGTGTCGTTGCCCAGTCTTCACTATTTGAGCAGATCAAGGCTCGACAATTTGATGATCCGCACTTGGCGGTTCTCAGAGACACGATACTACAGGGTGGTGCCAAGGAGGTTTATATTGGCGAGGATGGTATTCTGCGACTCCAGGGTGGTCTATGTGTTCCTAATATCGATGGCTTGAGGGAGAGGATCCTAGAGGAGGTGCACAGTTCCCGATATTCATTCACCCAGGTGCTACGAAGATGTATCGCGACCTGAAGCAGCATTATTGGTGGCGGCGAATGAAGAAAGACATAGTTGATTATGTAGCTAGATGCTTAAATTGCCAGCAGGTTAAGTGTGAGCACCAAAGGCCAGGAGGCCTACTCCAGTAGATGACTATACCCGAGTGGAAGTGGGAGCGCATCACTATGGGCTTCGTAGTTGGGTCGCCACGGACATTGCGAAGGTTTGATGTAGTTTGGGTCATTGTAGACAGATTTACCAAGTCGGCACACTTTATTCCTGTGATGACTACATATACCTCAGAGAGACTGGCCCAGATGTATATCCAGGAGATAGTTCGGCTGCATGGTGTGCCCGTTTCCATCATTTCAGACAGAGGTCCTCAGTTTACATCACATTTCTGGAGAGAGGTAAGGAGTGAGTTGGGGACTCGCGTAGAACTCAGTACAACATTTCATTCGCAGACCGACGGTCAGTTAGAGCGGGCAGTTCAGATATTGGAGGACATGCTCAGAGCATGTGTGGTTGACTTTGGAGGGCAGTGGGATCATTTTTTGCCTTCGGACAAGTTTGCTTACAACATCATCTATCAGTCCAACATCGAGATGGCTTCATTCGAGGCTTTATATGGTCAGCGGTGTCGTTCTCCCATTGGGTGGTTTGATCCCGGCGAGGCAAGGTTATATGGGACTGATTTGGTGAAGGGTGCCTTGGAAAAGGTAACGTTGATTTAGGAGCAGCTTCGCAGAGCTCAGTCCCGACAGAAGTGTTATGCGGATCAGAAGGCGCGTGATTTATCGTTTATGGTGGGCGAGAAGGTTCTCTTGAAAGTCTCGCTGATAAAGGGGATTATGAGATTTGGAAAGAAGGGCAAGTTGATCCCAAGGTTTATAGGCCCATTTGAGGTGTTGAGGCGAGTTGGGGAGGTTGCTTATGAGCTTGCTTTGCCTCCCAGTCTATCGGGAGTTCACCCGGTTTTCCACGTGTCGATGCTCCGGAGGTATCATCCCGACTTCTCGCATGTGTTAGACTTCAGCACGATTCAGTTAGATGAGAGTCTAGGTTATGAAGAGGAGCAAGTTGCCCTTGTTGATAGGCAGGATCCACAGTTGAGATCCAAGAAGATTTCCGCGGTAAAGGTTCTGTGGAGGGTCCAACCAGTCGAGGAGGTGACCTGGGAGTCCGAGGAGGACATGCGGAGCAGATATCCACACTTATTCAGCACTCTAGGTATGAATCTAAACACGTTCGAGGACGAACGCTAGTTTAAGAGGTGGAGAATGTAACGACCCGACCGGTCGTTTTACTTTCTAGAACCTTGTTCCCCTAAATAAGACTTCCCGTATGTGCTTTTATTAATTTATGACTTGCGAGGATGGTTAGTTCAGGATTTGGAAGGGTTCGGGTTGAAATCGGAACACTTGGTTCCTTAAGGTTGGCTAAAAAGGTCAAGTTTGACTTCGGTCAACATTTTTAGTAAACAACCTCAGAATCGGGATTTGATGGTTCCAATAGGTTTGTATGATGATTTCAGACTTAGGCGTATGTTCGGATCGGGTTTTGGATTACCCGGGAGCGTTTTGGCGCCTAATAGTGAAAGTTGGTTCTTTGAAGGCTTTAGAAGTTCTTTAAATTTTGTTTAGAGAGGGTTTTGGTGATATCGAGGTCCAACAGAATTACGAGACCGGGAATAGTTCTGTAATGTCATTAAAGACCTGCACGCAAAATTTGGTGTCAATCCGGGTAGTTTAAGTACGTTTCGGCGCATTTGGAGTAAATAGAAGAACTTGAAGTTTGTAAGTTTGATTCAATGAGCTTTGGGGTGCGATTCTTAGTTTAATGTTGTTTTGGGCACTCTGAGAGTTCGAGCGAGTCCATTTTATGATTTCAAACTTGTTGGTATATTCGAGCGGGGCCCCGGGGGCCCCGAGTGCCGATCGGACGAGTCTCGGGCCAAGTTGGGAGCTTAGAGCAACAACTGAAGCTCCCAGATCTGTCATAATTACACCTGCACTTGGCCAGCTGTAGGTGCGAACTCGCAGATGCGAGCCACGAGCCGCAGAAGTGAAATATTGAGGGCAGCACAGGAAGCGCAGATACGGAAGATTGGGCGCACCTGCGTGACCGCAGGTGTGAGAGATGTGGTCGCAGGTGCGGCTAGGCTCGCAGAAGCGGCCCCTTCTGTCCGCCGATGCGGAGTAAGGCCAGGTGAAGGAAAAACGCACCTGCGAAGCAATTGCCATAGGTGCGAGACCGCAGATACGACCAAGGCACTACAGGTGCAAAAATTGCGGGGCAGTGAGGGTTCATTTAATACGGAACTTAGGCCATTTTTATCACATTTTTCTTTCACTCTTGGACGATTTGTGAGTTTTTAAGGAGGGGATTTCACCTAGCACTTGGAGGTAAGTGATTTCTACTAATCTTGAGTTAAATACATAGATGAAGGGTGGCTAATAACATGTAAATTAGTGAAAAATTATGGGTTAAAGTGAAAACCTAAGTTTTTGATAAAATGAGATTTAACCACGTAATTTGTTATGGAATTTAGTAAAAATCATATATTTGAGTTCATAAGGTTATGGGTAACAACTTTATTCAAACATTTTCGGAATCCGGGCATGTGGGACCGGGGGTGAGTTTTAGGATTTTAACGAATAGGCCTGGGAAATCATTTTGATAGTTAGGTTATGAACTTTTAAGCATGTATTAATTACTTCATATAACATTTGACTAGTTTCGAGTTGTTTGGTGCCAAATTGAGGGTGGGGCACAAATCTTGGACCGGAAAGTAGGCCTTGAGACGAGGTAAGTCTCTTTTCTAACCTTGTAAAAGGGAAATTAACCTCTTAGGTAAATTATAACTAATATGTGCTCCTACGTGTGGAGGCTACTTACGTACGAGTTAACGAGAATCCGTATGTAGCTACTATTTATGCTATTGTCTGAGTAGTCTAGGACTCATACCATGCTATACTTGAAATATTTGCACTCTTACTTGTTGAGTTAATTGCTTAAGTCATAATGGAAGTTGATAAAAGAATTGTAAAAGGTTAAATTTGTTACTTAAAGTTGCGAATGTAACACTTGACTATAAATGAGAATTTGTGTGTTATTTGAAATGTTTTTCTATTTTGTGGAGCGGGTCGAATGCCTCGATAGCAGATAGATGCATCTATGGTTCGTGTTGTTCGACCCTCGGAAGTGCACAATTTAAATATTAAGTTGGATCGGGCTGCACGACCTCGGCATAGTATGCGCATGAAACTCTTTGGAACTATTCATGATTTATATTGCCTAAAATGCCTTGAAATACGAGCTATTAAATAATAAAACTAAACTCTGGATTTAATATTTGTGAAAGAAGAATTTACTATTCCCTGATATTTTAGCTTTCAGTATTGTTCATAAAATTCATGCTTAGTATAAAATTTGATATATAATTGTTGGCCCATAGTAAGTGTCAATTCGACCCCTCGTCACTACTTCTTCGAGGTTAGACTAGATACCTACTGGGTACATGTTGTTTATGTACTCACGCTACACTTCTGTACTTGACTGTGCAGGATCTGAGGTAGGTACATCTGGTTACCGGTTCGGTGCGCATATTTGATCCCCGCTACGAGACTATACGGTGAGCTGCCCTTCCAAGTCGTTCTGTAGCAGCCGGAGACTTTTTTTTTTATTTGTTCTGTCTATTCCATTTCAGGCAGTAGATTAGAATTCTTTTGTATATTCTACTAGTAGTCTATATACTTGTGACACGGGATCTTGGCACACACTAGTAGACTTATGATTTTTGGGTTGTATTACTACGGTTATGATTTCATTTAGCTACTTTCGTTTTGCTCACTTTAAATTCTGTTATTTATTAAATTTGTTTTTTTAATTTAAGGGAAGTTAGCTGTTTGAAAAACTTATTGAAAAATGGAAATCACTAGATTGTCCAGTGTCGGCTTGCCTAGCAATGACGCTGGGTGCCATCACGGCCTAAACCAGAATTAGGTCGTGACAACCAGCCACGATGGAAGTTATATAAGGATGAGGTCCTTGTGGTGAAAAGTTTATGAGTTTAAATTCTCCCTTTGTGAAATTAGATTTGAACTATAGTATTAATGGGGAGTCATGCATGTTAGGCTTATTTGATAATTCTTTTATATGTTTCTGTGCATATTTAGCCATATTCGTGCTGTAAATATTGCATTTTAGCCTATAAGGTGAGTACCCAGGAGGTGTTAAATATGACTCGTTGATTCGGATAAATAATTATGAGGTCTTCATGCCACGAGTATTGCTGCCAGTGTTGCGAAAATTTGAAATGAGATTTTAGTTAATATGAGATTAATTGAGGATGATGGAATTAATTGCAAACAACTATTATGACGAGAGATGTGGTTATGGGCATACGTTGATGTGTGTGTAGGCACGAGTTGCTATAGCTTGTTGAAATAATACCGTGCGGTTATGTGATAATAAGGCCTTCTGAAATTAATTGGAGTGTAAGAAGTTGGCTTTAAAGTTTATAAATGAGGATAAAAGAAATAATCTCAATTGAGATGGTGTTGTTGGACCCATGCTAAATTGTGGTGATGTAGAATCACCCACGAGTATGTGTGTAATAATACACTCAGAAATTTAATGTCCTCAGAATAATTCTTGGCATATTTGAGGACGAACGTATGGTTTAAGAGGGGGAGGATGTAACGACCCGACTTGTCATTTTAAGAATTTACGTTTCGTTTGGTGGCTTAAGGTCTCAAGTAGCTTTGAAATGTGTATTATGACTTGCGAGGGTAGTCAAGTTTGGTTTTCGGATGATTCAGGATTTAATTGAAAGAACAATTTTTGTTTTGGAAGCTTAAGTTGAAATAATTGACCGAATGGTGAATTATGTGTAAACGACCCCGAAATGGAGTTTTGATGATTCCAATATCTCTGTATGGTGATTTTGGACTCAGGAGCATATCCGAAAATGTTTTGGAAGTCTGTAGTGAAACTTTGCTTGAAATGGCGAAAGTTAAAATTTTGGGAAGTTTGATCGGGGAGTTGAGTTTTTGATATCAGAGTTGGAATCCAGTTCTAAAACTTTTTGTAGATCCGTTATGTTATTTATGACTTGTGTGCAAAATTTGAGGTCAATCGGAATTGATTTGATAGGTTTCGGCATCGAATGTAGAAGTTGGAAATTCTTAAGTTCCTTAAGCTTGAATTGGGGTATGATTCGTGGTTTTAGCGTTGTTTTATGTGATTTGAGGTTTCAACTAAGTTCATATGATATTTTAGTACTTGTTGGTGTATTGGGTTGAGGTCACGAGGGCCTCGGGTGAGTTTCGGAGTGGTTTCGGATCATTTTTAACTGCTGGTTCTTTTGACAGCAATGTGCAAAATTTTTGCTGCGCAGAGCTGATTTTGGAAGCTTATATATTGAAATCTATAAGGAATCAGGAAATTATAAAAACATTAAAGTTATATCTCTTTGATTCTAGTTTCCAGAATGATAAACCATTCATTATTCGGACATTTGTACAAAAGGTTATGATTGATTCACTGAAGCTGGTGCTGCAGATTTTGGCTACACCAGTGTGCATCGCCAGAAATTTTTGTTGCACAGGGCTGACTTTCGGAGCTTATATCTCGCAATTTATAAGGATTTGGGTGATGAGCAAAACATGAAAGTTGTATCCCTTTTGTATCTAGTTTGCAGAAATTTTAACCGTTTTGCAGTTGGAGTTAATTACAAGAAGTTATGGTTGATACACTACAGGCTGTCGGGGAAGAGTTTTGGAAGAGTTTGATGTTTTAGCATAAGTATATAATGATCCAAAGGTCCATTTTTAGTTCTAGAGATTCCAATTTGATTTTAAGACTTCCGGGATTTTGATAATGAATTATAGGAGTGATCTCGAAAGTTTGGTCTAATTTCATCAAGTCGCGATTGGGTTTTAGCGCGAAACATGAGTTAATTATTTAACGAGCGAAATTGGTATCACATTGAGCAAATGAGCTCCGAATTGAGTTTCGATTGAATAACTAGGTTCGTATTATTATTTTTGATTCAGAGGAACGAGAATCGTCGAATTCCGAGTTCGTATAATGGAATTAGAGCCTTTTTAGTGAAAAACATAACTGTTGATGCAAGCAAGTTCTGGTGTGACTTTTAGTGACAAAAAAATAGACTTTTAGTGACGGAAAATGGACTTTTAGTTACGGATGGGCAGAAACTGAAGGACCAAAAATGGTAATTTCCTTCATTTCGTTTTGGATTTTTTGAGCACGGTTCTTGGGCGATTTTGAGGATTTCTTCACGACTTCGACTTGGGTAAGTGTCCTATATCCAAAAGTGATTATATTTCATAAATCCATGGTTATATTCATCATTTATTTTGGATTTAAATGGAAGAAATCAAGATTTTTGCAAAACTTTTCAAGAACGAAAATTTTAGATTTGGAGGTCGAGTTATTATCGGAATTTGATAAAATTGGTATGGGTGGACTCGTAATTGAATGGGTTGTCCGATTTTGTGAGTTTCGTCGGATTCCGAGATGTGGGTGTCACGACCCAAAACTCCTAAAGGTCGTGATGGAGCCGGACTCCACTGTCAAGCAAGCCAACAATAAATACTTAATTAGGATCTCATTTTGTTACTTTTGAAATCATATTTTTCTTTAATTAAATAGAAAAAGATGGAGTTTACAAAGTAAATAATAATATTTTCATCAATTTCAATGCAAGACAACCCATAATCACCCCAAAACTCGATGTCACAAGTGCATGAACATCAAATAGGAAGATAAAATAAAATACAACACTTGTCCAGAATACAAATTAGACAAGAAAATACATAAGTAACTTTGAAGGGGACTCGGCTGGCTGCGGATCGTAGATGGGAATGCAACTCACCTAAGTCTCTGCATTTAACCACATCTCTGCGCCCGCCAGGCTGCTAGTCATATATGCACCTGCACAAAAATGTGCAGCAAGTGTAGTATGAATATGTAAATCAACGTGTACCCAATAAGTATCTCGTCTAACCCCAAAGAAGTAGTGACGAGGGGTCGACTTCGACACTTACTAGTGGTCCAATAATATCAGGTACAGTAAAGAAGTGAATGAATATGAGCCTGAGTAATTATATGAAACAAACAAGTATAAAATACGTAGTACAATTTTCCTATTTACAATTTACTCAATCTCTCAACTAGCAAGTTCCCTCCGTAACCGGAGCATATGTATAGATATAGTGGATTTCATCAAAGAGGTTGTCATAATCCAAATCAGGGAAAAACCCTCAGATACACTGGCTTCTTGCCAAACGTTATGCACGATTCCATGAGGATAATATATATATATAGGAAATGTCGAGGCGTACGGCCCGATCCAACATAAAAGTAAATTGTGCACTGCCGAGGGTCGAACGGCGCGAACCATAGATGCATCTATTAACCTGCCGAGGCGAACGGCCCGCTCCCATGAGAGTCTGGTCCATAAATCCTGCCGAGGCGAACGGTCCAATCCCATAAGAGTGGTAGAAAGAAATACCCCGCTCACGAATCATACGTGTGATGCTGTCAAATATAAATTTAAGGAATCTCCCCGCTCGTGGATCAAACTTGCGATGCGGTCAAATATAAATTTAACATTAAAATCATATCTCTTTCTTGATTCTTTTCAAAAATAAGGGAAATTCAGCTTGTAGCTTTTAAAAGAAATTACCCCGCTCGCGAAACATATATGCGACGCCGTTACACATACATTTCTTAAGCTATTATGGCATTACTCAATCCTTTTCAAAATTACGAAGTTCAAACGAAACCTTTTAAATCTTACGTTCTTCAATTTCAACTCCTTTCAAAATATTTAATAAGCAAACTCTATCTCGCTCCCTCTCAAGGCAGACAATAAACATAAATCAATAACAATATCAACAAGGCATGATGTGAGCCTAAAACTGCCCGGACATAGGCATAACTAGTAGCTACGTACGGACTCTCGTCACATCGTGCGTACGTCGCCCCTGCAAATAGAAGCACACACTAATTTAGTTCACCTATGGGGTTAATTCCCTCTTACAAGGTTTAGAAAGAAGACTTACCTTGCTCCGAAATTTCATAACCGGCTACAAGGCCGCTCTAAAAATTCAAACTGATGCCCGTCGCTCCAAAACTAGTCAAATATGACGCAACCAAATCAAAATATACTCTAATACTCATAATTAATCATTTTATAACAATTTCTAACTCTGTGCGAAAAGTTGATAAAATCACTCTCTCGCCCAGATGCCCGGATTCCGAAAGTTTTCAAAGATAAACTTTACTCATAACCCCACGAACTCAAATATATAATTTATTTTCCATTTCATGCCCAAATTCGTGATCAAAATCCAAGAATACCAATTTCTAGGTTTCCTACCAAAACCCCACAATTTCTACAAATTTCCATGTCTAAATCCATATATAAACTATGTATTTAACTTGCAATAGGTCGGAATCACTTACCTTGACATAGATGATGAATATGAAGCTCCAAAATCGCCTCAAGACCGGCTCCCACGGAGAAAATGAAGTGAAAATGGCCAGAAAGCCCGTTTTAAAACATCTCAATGCCCAGTCCGACTCCTTCTTCACGAACGCGACAACCTCTTCGCGTTCGCGAAGCTCAGCCAACCCAGGCCCAGAAAACCTCCTTCGCGTTTGCGTTCCTCACAACACTTTCGCGAAGCTTTCCGCCCTCACTGCTTCACATTCGCATACCCAGCCTCGCGTTCGCGTTGGCCAAACATCCTCAGGCCCAGTCCTCATTTCATTCTACATGTTCGTGACTCCCCACTCGCGTTCACGTAGGTTCCTCAAGTTCTACACCGCGTTCGTGTCTCAACCTTCACGTTCGCAAAGGCCAATCTCAACAACCCCACAATTTTCCTCTTCGTGAACGCGGGACTTCCTTCGCGTTCGCGAAGAAGGACACCAGCAACAGCAAATCCCAAGCAGCTCCAAATGATCCGAAACCACCCCGAAACACATCCGAGCCCCCAGGACCCCATCCAATCATACCAACCAGTCCCATAATATAACACAAACTTGCTCGAGACCTCAAATCACATAAAACAACATCAAAATCATGAATCGCACCCCAATTCAAAGTTAATGAACTTTGAAACTTCAACTTCTACAATCGATGTCGAAACCTATCAATTCACGTCCGATTGTCCTCAAATTTTGCACACAAGTCACATTTGACATTACGGACCTACTCCAACTTCCGGAATCAGATTCCGACCCCGATATCAAAAAGTCCACTTCCGGTCAAACTTCTCAAAAACCTTCAAATTTCTAGCTTTAGCCAAATGATTCCAAGATTACCTACAGACCTCCGAATCCACTTCCGGACGCGCTCCCAATACCAGAATCACCATACGGAGCTATTCCCAGACTCAAAATCCCAAACGGACATTGATAACATTGAAATGCACTTCAACCAAAGTTTATGAAATTCTTCCAAAATGCCAATTTCCACGATAGGCGCCGAAACGCTCCCGGGTCATCCAAAAACACGATCCGGACATACGCCCAAGTCTAAATTCATCATATGAACCTGTTGGAACCTTCAAATCCCGATTCCAAGATCGTTTATTCAAAAATCCAACCTTAGTCAATTCTTCCAACTTAAAGCTTCCGAAATGGGAATTTTCTTTTCAAATCAACTCTGAACTTCCGAAATTTTAATTCCAACCACGTGTACCAGTCATAATACCTAAAGTAAAGTTTCTCATGGCCTCAAACTACTGAACGACACGGTGGAGCTCAAAACGATCAGTCGGTTCATTACAATGAGCCCCACGGGTGATTTTTGAGTTAAATTTTGGATTTTGTTGGAAAATTAGTATTTTCATATGGAATTAATTCCTATAATTAGTATTGACTGAATTAAATTAATTTGGATAGATTTGATCTGTTCGGAGGTCAATTCAAGTAAGAAGGAAATTTGGGAATATCGGCCTAACTTCAAAAAAAAAGTAAGTATCTTGCCTAACCTTGAGTGGGGGAAATTACCCCTTAGGCATCGAGTCTTATGTGCCATTTGTGAAATGTGAAAAGCCGTGTACGCGAGGTGACGAGTAAGTACTCGGGCTTATATGTGCAAATTTTATTGGGTTAAAGTCTTAGGCATTATTGTGTAGTAAATTGGATAATTTTTGAAATTTATTAAATTATCTATTTGCCATGCCTAAATCCTTGTTTGTTGAATTTGTTTTTATATGACAATTTGATGTGATTATTACTTGAATATTTATGTAAATTTTTTGAGTTTGTTGTTTTGATATTTCCTAGAAATAATTATATTATGGATTTTTCATCTGCAAATAATTAATTAACTAAGCTTAAACTAAGGCGTTAATATAATTATCAAGAATTTGGATTAATGAAGGCGTTGCCCTATACTGAGTATTTTCTATCTCTGTTGATTATTTTTAAGGTTTTATATACGTTGTGTGGAGCCTTAGGCTATTTTTGAGAAATTTATTGAATTTACTATATCATTGGAATTGGTTGTGGTTGTTGGGCAAATTGTGATAGGAATTAATTGTGTTGTGCTGTCGTGATAATATTTCGTGTAAATTTTTGTGTGATTTGAGTTATTATTATGAGGATATAAGGGTGGCATTTCACTGTGGTTATGTGTGTTGAGATATTGTTTGGGCGGAGTGATAAGGGTGGCTATTATACGGAGCGATAAAGGTGGCTATTGATATTGTCAGGGCGGAGGGATAAGGAAGGCTATTATAGGATTGATAAGGGCAGCTATAAGAGAGATAAGGGTGGCTATTGAAAGGGATGATATGTGATGATGTGGAGTTACTGTGTTGGTAAGTTTTATGTGATGATGTGGGGTTATTGCATTGATAATTTTTATGTGATGTTGTGATTTTTCCTGATGTTTATTTTTATCTCTTGTGCAACTTGCCTTGTTGTTTGGTATCTTGATAATAGTCTGATTCATGTTGAAATCGTGAGCATGTGGCTATTGCCGGACGGATTATGTTATTGGCATGTGAACTGTCCGTGCAAATGTGATATGAAATGTGAGCACGAGGTGCCGCGAAAATATAATGATTTTTATTATTGGCACGTGAGTTGTCCGTGCGGTGTTGACAGAAATATGGGCACGAGGTGTCATGGAAATATGAAAGTGGGTTGAAACCCGTGTTACGAAAATATGAAAGTGGGTTGAGACCCCTGTTTTATGATTATGAAACGAGGTGTCACAAAGTGACTTTTATTCTAAGGAATTATATTCAAAAGATATTTATTTGAAAGAAGTATATTCGAAAGATATTTATTTAAAATAATTTTATATTCGAAGGATATTTATTTAAAAGAATTTTATATTCGAAGGATATTTATTTAAAAGAATTATATGTGAAGGATTTATGTTGAAGGACTTGTTTAATAAGGTGTACTTGTGTTTCTTATTCGTTTGAGTAATAATTTTGGTGTCTTGCTGCCTTGTTGTTTATATCACTAGTTGATTATTGTTGCTATCACTGCTATTTGTTTTCTATTACTTTTGTATACTATATTGCACAGGTTATTTGACTAGTGAGTGTCTTGACTGTACCTCGTCACTACTCCACCGAGGTTAGTCTTGATACTTACGGGGTATCGACTGTGGTGTACTCATACTACACTTCTATACATTTTTGTGCAGAGCTAGGTATTGGAGATATCAGACTCGAACAAAGTTAGTGAGTTGATCGCAAGGATTCAAGGTAGGGCTGCTTGGCCATCGCAGTCCCTTGGAGCCTTTCCATTTTTATTTTACTATCATCTCTTATTCGAACAATATTTTATATTCGATCTTTGAGATCATTGCATGTATTCAGTTAGAGTTCGTGACTCAGTATTACCTGTCTTGGGAGGTTGTTATATTTATTTTCGCTGTTGGTTTCGATTATCTATAAAATTAAAAAAATGGCTCGAAATGTAATTGTAATAGGTTTACCTAGTCTTAGAGACTAAGTGTCATCACGACGCCTATGGTGGGATTTTGGGTCGTGACATTTTCAGAACTAAATGTTTCTGCCTATGCATTTCTTCTTCACGAACGCGACAGGTTCCTCGCATTTGCGAAGCACAAAATTGTGCTGTACAAAAATTGCCCTTCGCGAACGCGAGTCACAGCTCGCGAACGCGATGCTTTACCAGGCGAACCTTCATGAACGTGGCCTACACTTCGCGAACGCGAAGGCAAAATCCTCACCAGCTAGTTTCCCTTTCGCGAACGCGATACCCAATCGCGAACGCGATGAACAACCTCTCCTGCCTCTCGTTCCTCTTTGCGAACGCGAGACCCCTCTCACGAACGCGAAGAAGGAAACCAAGTGCAGACATCAGAAAAATTCCAGCAGCATTCCAAGTCCAAAAATGATTCTACTAACCATCTGAAACTCACCCGAGGCCCCCGGGACCTCAATCAAATACACCAACAAGTCCTAAAATATTATACGAACTTAGTCGAAGCCTCAAATCACATCAAGCAACCTTAAAAACATGAATCATACCCAATTCGAGCCTAATGAAAACTAACGAATTCCAAGTTCTACATTCAATGCCTAAACCAATCAAATTAAGTCTGATTGACCTCAAATTTTTCACACAAGTCATAAATGACATAACAGACATATTCAAATTTCCAGAATTGGATTCTGACCCCGATATCAAAAAGTCAACTCCCCGGTCATACTTCCAAACTTAAATTTCTTTCTTAACCATTTCAAGCTTAATTCCACTACGGACCTCTAAATCACAATTCCGACACGCGCCTAAGTCCAAAATTGCCCAACGGGGCTAACGGAACCATCAAAATTCAAATTTAGGATCGTTTACACATAAGTCAACATCTGGTCAACTTTTCCAACTTAAGTTTTTAATTATGTGACTAAGTGTCTCAATTCACTCTGAAATCCTTCCGGGCCCGAATCAACTAACCTGGTAAGTCATAAAACAACAGTAAATCACAAATGAGCAGTAAATGGGGGAACGAGGCTGTAATACTCAAAACGACCGGCAGGGTCATTACAACGACCGGCGCTCAACCGAGATACCACAGTCAAGCAAGCCTTTACAATACCTTCTACCCAACTCGCTCATGAATAAAAGAAGATAAATTTATATCATTAATTAAATATTGAGTGGATTCCATGAACAATGCCAAATCCATTACCCTTAGCCACTTCATTTTTATAGTCTCAAAATACATACATAACCATAGTTAAAGTGCAACAAATGATTCAAATACAACAAGGCTAGTTTGACTTTCCCAACACCGCATATACAACCCACACTATGTCTACAGAGCCTCTACGGATACAAAATACTATGATAACGCCGGCAACAAGGCCCCGTCTATACCTCAAAACATAATACACGTGGGACAAAGGATACACGACCCTGAAAAAAATAGGGATCACCAAATCTGCTGAGAAGAGGGTGTACTCCTATCAATGATCAATGCCATCTATTGCGGAACCACCTTCATTCATTAAAGATGCAACGCCCCCGACAAAAGAGACGTTAGTACATATGGAATAGTACTAGTATGAATGAATAAACACCCTATTAATAGAACGAATGATAACACAAGGAAGGACAATCATAAAATCAATGTGAGCCTCAAACAATACCAAAACATCAAGTTAGGAGCGAGACAAGTTTCAAGTAAATTTCCATATTTTAGGTTGGGAGATCTTAGCACCGATATACCACCGTGATTTTAGCACGGAATCTGATCACGTCCCGATCGGCTAGGCCGTCTCACCCAAAAATATCAACCACAATCACAATCATTATCTCAATCTAAATCATTTTTTCAATCATAATCGCAAGCACAATCACCACCATGTGTGCAGCATGTCGTCCAATCATGGCCTGGCCGACTGGGTCATCTCACCACAATGCCGTATGGATCGACATCACCCTTTTCTAGAAAGCATCTCATCCCAATAAAGGGGAATATTCTCATTACATCAATCTCATCCCAATAAAGGGGTACAATCACAATTCACTCCTACACTAGCACGTGTAGTTTCGGTGTTAGGTTATTTCAACATACACTTCCTCTGTGACTAACGATACTCCCAGGGTGTTTATTTATTTAAAGGATTGACAACTCATTCATTATCTTTTATATATCATTCAGTTCATTAGCATCGATGGCCATAACACAATCTCACTCTTGGCACGTTGGCCGTATTTCATATTTTATATTCACCTCCTTTCACTTTCAACATTATCATGGATCATCAACAACAAAGCATTTCTATTCAAGACTTTGAGTCCACGTATTGAGCGAATAAGAATGTTAAGCACATTGAGATTTCTAACACATTTTGGCATAATATCTTTCATTTGAATCACGACTTAAAAATATAACATTTAGATATGCAACCCATGCTTCGAGCACATTTTCAAATAGAATATAACATAACAAGAACATCGGAATACATATTGAACATATATCTTTCGACACAAGGCTTATATATAATAATCAATTTATAATGAACAACTCGTGTCTTACAAGGATATAGTGGGGTTAAACTCTAAGAGAAGAGTTTAGCCAACATACCTCGCCTCGAGCTTTTTTTTAAAATACTACAATGATCCTGAATTCTTAGCCACTTCGATCTATTTAAAAGCAATATAGCAAAATTGATCACAAATTAGGAAGATATTCATGATTTCAGCTCATTTGAGCATTTTATCAAACATTAGGTGTGCGAATTTGATTACAAGTTTCTTTCACAAGATTTCCTTCACTCCACAATTAATTCAATACCAAGCGTTTACTCATACTAGTTCAATTACCTCCCCAGCATCCTCAAAGCTACATGCATGCATAAATAACAACTCTCATACACAAGAGTCATACTCCCAATTACCTATCTTCTACCTAAAGTCAAAATTGAAGACTAGGGTTAGAACCTTACCTCTTTTGTTTTTTGCACAATCCACTAGGCAGTGTGCCTAGGGCTGTTTTTTATATATATAAATCAAAAAATAAAATAAAGTATCAGGAAGTTCTAAACATTATTGAAGACTAGGGTTAGAACCTTACCTCTTGGATGAAGACCTTGTGAGTTTTTCTTGTGAATTCTCTAAGTCTTGAGCAAGGATTTATGAACAATTTGCCTACGGTCTTATATCAAAATAGGGTCGAATAAGAATATTTCCAAAAATGACCCCCGATGCAGATCTGCGGTCCTATATGCGACCGCATAACGCTTATGCGGTCTGCAAAATGGATCGCACAATGGCCCTCCAGAACTAGGTAATTTTGCCACACTCTGCGACCGGTCTGCGGTCCGCAGACCTATTCTGCGGTCGCATAATGCGTCGCAGAACTTCCCTCCAAAATCTTTTGTCCTGGAACTGCGATGGGTTGTGCGGCATGAGAAATTATTATGTGGCCGCATAATGGACCGTAAAATTGTCCAAAAATTTGCCCAAGTTTCTGCTTTAGTGTGCGGCAGATCTGCGGCTACAAATCAGTTCTGCAACCGCAGAAACACCCTGAACTTCAAAAAAATTTCTTCAACTCCCCAACGCACTGTTCAACCCACTTCGGCACCACGAAACCTCGTGTTTTAGGTAAACTTTTTACGGGGCCTTACATCCTCCCCCCCCCCCAAGATCATTCATCCTCGAATGAGGGCCAAAATTCACCATTAGAAACCAATGTGACTCAGCTGCTATAACACACACCAACAGTTCTAAACGTTTGACTAACTCCCCAAATTTCTAAAATTTTTGCTACAGTTTCCCCAATAACTAGGCCTATCCACCTGTCAGAAAATCCCAGAAACCGACCCTAACAATATGTAGATGAACCAACAACGCAACATAACATAAAAACAACGACAAATGTGGCCTCACGAGTAGTATATCACCAAAAAGGAACACCCTTAATATCAACTGTACAAATGATACATAATTCATAGAAGGTGAACTCTTAGCATTTTCATAGAACACAACTTTATAAATACATGGCTATTCAAACAAATGAGGGTATTTCTTCTTCATTTCTTCCTCGGCTTCCCAGGTGGCTTCTTTAACCTGCTGGTTCCGCCATAGTACTTTCACGGAGGCAATATTCTTTATTTCTCATCTTACAGACTTGTCTATCAAAATTGGCAACTGGAATTTCTTCATAAGGCAATTCCTCGTTAACCTCAATAGCCTCAACTAGAACAATAAGCGACGGATCTCCAACCACCTTCGTCAACATGGATACATGGAACACCGGGTGCACTAAAGACATCTCTGGAGGTAGTTCAAGCTTGTAAGCCACCTGACAAATCCTTTTAATGATTATGTACGGTCCGACACATCTCGAACTCAACTTCCCTTTCTTACCAAACTGCATTATACCCTTCATGGGGGAAACTTTCAAGAATACCCAATCATCCTCTTTAAACTCCAAATCCCTGCGACGCACATCTGAATAGGACTTTTGATGACTCTGAGCAGTTTTCAATCATTATGTAATGATCTTAACCTTCTCCATAGCCTGATGCATGAGGTCTGGTCCTATCAACTCCGCTTCCCTAATCTCGAACCATCCAATGGGAAATCTACATCTCCTACCATATAGAGCCTCGAACGGTTCCCTCTCAATGCTAGCATGATAACTATTATTGTAGGCAAATTCTATGAGCAGCAAATGATCATCCCATCTACCTTTGATGTAATGATCTTAAGCGCGCAACATATCCTCGAGCTTCTGAATAGTCCGTTTACCTGCCCGTCGGTCTGTGGATGGAAAGTTTTACTAAGATTTACTTGAGTACCCAACCCTTGCTGAATTTTCTTCCAAAAGTTAGTTGTGAACTGTCCCCTCCCCCCCCCCCCCCCGATCAGAAATGATGTAAACTGGAGTGTCATGCAGCCTGACGATTTCCTTGATATACAACTAAGCATATTGTTCCGTTGTGTCGGTAGCCTTAACAAGTAAGAAATGTGTGGATTTCATGAGTCGATCCACAATCACCCAAATCGAGTCGAACTTGCGAGGAGTGCGAGGTAGTCCTACCACAAAGTCCATATTGATCACCTCCCATTTCCACATCGGAATTTCTATGTTCTGTGCCAACCCACATGGCCTTTGGTGTTCGGTCATCACTTGCTGACAATTTGGACATCTTGCCACAAAGTCCGCTACATTCCTCTTCATATCATTCCACCAGTAGACTTCCTTAAGATCATGGTACATCTTTGTAGAGCCAGGGTGCACAGAATACTTAGAAGTGTGAGCTTCGGTCGTGATTCTTTTCCGGAGACAATCCACGTCTGGAACACATAGTCGCCCTTGGTACCTTAATGTACCATCATCCATACCAAGAGAAAATTCCATGGTATTTTATTTATGAATCCCCCCTTCAATTGTACCAATAATGGGGCGTTGTATTGCTTTTCCTTGACTTCCACAACAAGCGATGAGTCAACCCTAATTTGCACAATCACTCATCCTTCATAATAATCCGCAAGACGAACTCCCAAACTATCCAACCGATGCACCTCCTTGGCCAATAACCTTTGATATGCCTCCAAGTGAGCCAAACTACCCATAGATTTCCGGCTAAGAGCATCCGCTACAACATTAGCCTTCCACGGATGACACAGAATATCGATGTCGTAATCCATGAGTAATTTAAGCCATCTTCTCTTCCTCATATTCAATTCCTTCTGTTTAAAAATGTATTGAAGACTCTTATGGTCCGTGAATATATCCACATGGACCCCATATAGATAGTGACGCCAAATTTTCAATGCAAATACCATTGCCTCAAGATCTAAGTCATGTGTTGGATAGTTCTTTTCATGATTCTTGAGTTGCCTAAAAGCATAAGCTACCACCTTGACATGTTACATTAACACATACCCCATTCCGATTCTTGAAGCATCACAATTGTTACGACCCAAAATTCCACCACATGCGTCGTAATGACACTTAATCTCTAAGACTAGGTAAGTCGATTACAATTACATTTCGAGCCTTTTTTTTTAAATATATAATTTAATACGAGTGTCGAAACCAAAAGCGGAAAACAAATATACCGACCTCCCAAGACTGGTAATACTGAATCACGAACTCTAACTAAATACATGCAATAATCTCAAGGATCGAATATACAATACTGTTTGAATAAGAGTTGACAGTACAATAAAATGGAAAGACTCCAAGGGACTGCGACGACCAAGAAGCTCTACCTTGAATCCTTGCGATCAACACACTAACTCTACCCGAGTTTGATATCCCCAATACCTAGCTCTGTACAAAAATGTACAAAAGTGTAGTATGAGTACACCACGGTCGGTACCTTGTAAGTATCAAGACTAACCTCGGTGGAGTAGTGACGAGGTACAATCAAGACACTCACTAGTCAAATAACCTGTGCAATATAGCAGTATACAATAGTACTGGAAAAGAACTAGCAGTGATAGAAACAAATGATATAAACAGCAAGGCAACAAAAATACCATAATTATTGCTCAGACGAATAAGGAACAAAAGTATAACCTATTAATCAATTCCTTTAAATATACGTCTTTCAAATGTAAGTCCTTCAAATATAACTCTTTCACATATAAGTTTTTCAAATAAAAATCTTTCGAATATAATTCTTTCAAATAAAAGTCAGTATGTGACACCTCATTTCATAATCATAAAAATACGGGTCTCAACCCACTTTCATATTTTCACGGCACCTCATGCCCATATCTCTATTACAACTACACGGATAACTCACGTACCAAAATATCAATGTATATAAGATCCGCATGATCAATTTATTTTCAATAAAGTAAGTTTATAATTTTCAAACCAAGTAAGAAATTAACAAAGAAATGAGTTTATTTTTTAGCTCGTTTGGGTGAAGAAAATGACATTTCAATTAAAATGAAGCATCTGATAGCTACTGATTTTGATGTAAAATTTATTAAATTAAAACATAATAGCAATTTTTTTTATTCAAAACAACTCAAACAGTAAAAACCAGAAACACAAATCCTTGGAGTCTCCTACGAAGAGTCAAAGCCAAAACACAATACAACAAGGAATAGAAAACATATAATAAAATCAAATAATACACACGGAAGAACACAAGAATTAACATATCACGGAAAAATAAAATAACCAAAGGCAAGTACAGTCATAGAGAAATATCAACAAAGGGCACTCCCGAGGTACTGCCTTGTAATCCCAAATCATAAATAAATTTCAACAAAGGGCACTCCTGAGGTACCGCCTCGTAGTCCCAAATCATAAATAAATTTCAATATTTCCTTATATCACAGCAGGAGCCTTCACATTTAGTTTTTAAAAATTATTTTTCCCGAAATAGCATCCTGCGTTTTAGCCCACCTTATCACACCGCATGACTTCTAGTAGTTCCCTTACTAGCCACGCATATCAAGCCCACCTTATCTCACCGCATGCGTTTCAACACCCTGACCTTATATCACTGCGTGCGTATCAATATCACAATATTTCACAAATCGCACCTCAAGTGCCCAAATATCATAACTTGCACATCAAGTGCTCAAATATCACAACATATTATAAATTGCACCTCAAGTGCTCAATTATCAAAACATATCACAAATTGCACCTCAAGTGCTCAAATATCACAACATATCACAAATTGCACATCAAGTGCTCAAATATCACAACATCTCATAAATTGCACCTCAAGTGCTCAAATATCACAATATCTCATAAATTGCACCTCAAGTGTTCAAATATTACAATTTGCCACAGAAATCAACAATATATTATTTTCCACAATAAGGAGCCCATGGCTCGACCATAATGTGCACAAAAGCTTAACAACATATCTGGGAGTAAACAACTCAACAAAATAATATTTCACAATTTAACACTTTGTCTCAATATGATTTACTGCCTTTATAACTCAATACCAATTTCAACAACATGAACTGTAAAGTAATTCATCAAGGAACAACATCTTCTTTTATCCAAATAAGCAGAAAAATGATACGGGGAAGCAGTAAATAGGGGATCAGGGCTAATACACTCAAAATGATCAGTCAGGTCGTTACATTCTCCTCCTCTTAAAACAATCGTTCGTCCTCGAATGAGCATAGAGACATACTTGAAGTGGTGAAAAGATGAGGATAGCGGCTGCGCATATCATGCTCGGTCTCCCAAATCGCCTCCTCGACCGGTTAACCCCTCCACTGAACCTTCACTAAAGTAATGTTCTTTGACCTCAGCTTTCGAACCTGCCCGGCCAAAATAGGCACTGGCTCCTCAACAGAAGATAAATCCTTTTCCAACTGGACTGAGCTGAAATCCAACACATGGGACGGATCGCTGTGATACTTCCAGAGCATGGAAACATCGAACACTAGGTGAACCGCGGAGAGACTAAGTGGTAATGCAAGTCTGTAAGCCACCTCTCAAACCCTCTCAAGAATCTTGAAAGGCTCGATATACCTAGGGCTCCACCTTTCATTCTTCCTGAACCTCATAATACCCTTCATGGGCGAAACCCAGAGCAAGACCTGTTCCCCAACCATGAATACAACATCGCGAACCCTCCGATCCGCATAACTCTTCTGTCTGGACTGGGCTGTGCGAAGTCGATCCCGAATCACCCTAACCTTCTCCAGAGCATCCTGAACCAAGTTTGTACCCAATAATCTAGCCTCGCCCGGCTCGAACCAACCTACTGGAAACCGGCACCGCCTCCCATATAAGGTCTCATACGGTGCCATCTGGATGCTCGACCGATAACTGTTATTGTAAGCAAACTCCACAAGTGGCAAGCACTGGTTCCAAGCACCCCCAAAGTCTATCACAAAAGCACAGAGCATATTCTCCAATATATGAATAGTGCGCTCGGACTGTCCGTCTGTCTGAGGGTGAAATGTTGTGCTCAACTCAACCCGAGTACCCAACTCCTTGTGTACAGCCATCCAGAACCATGATGTAAACTGCGTACCTAGGCCAGAGATGATAGATACCGGTACGCCATGAAGCATGACAATCTCGCGGATATAGATTCGAGCCAAATGCTCAGAGGAATAGGTAGTCATCACAGGAATGAAATGAGCTGACTTGGTCAGCCTATCCACAATCACCCAAACTGCATCATTTTCACTAGGTCCGTGGAAGCCCAACAACGAAATTTATAGTGATCCGCTCCCATTTCCACTCCGGAATCTCTGACTTTTGAAGTAATCCACATAGTCGTTGATGCTCATACTTAACCTACTGGCAATTCAGACACCGAGCTACATATTCCACTAATAGTACAAGATTCTGAACCAGTAGGTAATACTAATACTGGGGCTATAGTCAAAGTTGTCTTAAGCTTCTGAAAGCTCTCCTCACACTCCTCTATCCACCTGAACAGAGCACCCTTCTAGGTCAGTCTGGTCATAGGTGCTACAATTAACACCCGGCCAAACCAAGAAAACTCCAGATCTCCGTAGTTGAGGACTGTCTGGGCCAACTCTGCACTGCTTCAATCTTTTTCGGATCCACCGGGATCCCATCACTTGATACTACATGACCAAAGAATGCCACTGAGTCTAGCCAAAACTCACACTTTGAAAATTTTACATATAACTTCTTTTCTCTCAAGGTCTGAAGCACAGTCAGCGGGTGCTACTCATGATCCTCCCGAGTTCGGGAGTACACTAGAATGTCGTCAATAAACACAATGACGAATGAGTCAAGATAGGGTCAGAACACACTGTGCATCAAGTGCATAAATGTTGTCGGGGCATTGGTCAGCCCAAATGACATCACAAGAAACTCGTAGTGACCAGACCGAGTCCTGAAAGTAGTCTTCGAGATATCTGGCTCCCGAGTCTTCAACTGATGATAGCCTGAACATAAGTCAATCTTGCAAAACACTCTAGAACCCTATAACTGATCATATAGGTCATCAATACGAGGTAATGGATACTTATTCTTCACTGTGACTTTGTTCAACTAGCGGTAATCAATACACATCCGCATAGAACCATCCTTTTTCTTCACAAATAAGACAGGAGCACCTCAAGGTGACACACTGGGCCGAATGAAGCCCTTATCAAGCAACTCCTGTAACTGCTCCCTCAACTCCTTAAACTCAGGATGAGCCATACGATATGGAGGAATAGAGATAGGCTGAGTGCCCAGCAACAAATCAATGTTAAAGTCAATATCTCTGTCGGGTGGCATGCCCGGAAGATCAGCTAGAAATACATATGGAAAATCCCTCACTACTGGGACTGACTCAACTGTAGGGGTATCAATACTGACATCTCTCATATAAGCTAGATACGCATCACATCCCTTCTCAACCATTCGTTGAGCTTTTAGAAATGAAATAACTCTACTCTGAGTATACTCTAAGGTACCTCTCCACTCTAATTGCGGTAATCTTGGCATAGCCAGTGTCACGGTCTTAGCGTGACAATCAAGAATAGAATAATAGGGCGACAACCAGTCCATGCCTAAAATAATATCAAAGTCTACCATGCTGAGCAATAATAAATCGGCTTTGGTCTCAAAACCACTAAGAACAACCAAACACGACCGATACACACAGTCCACAACAAAAGAATCTCCCACGGGTGTAGACACATAAATAGGAGAACTCAAAGAATCATGAGATACGCCCGAGATATGCCCAAATACGGGGCAAAATAAGAGGACACATAGGAATAAGCGGAGCCTGGATCAAATAAAACCGACGCATCTCTATGACAGAGCGAGACAATACCTATAATGACAGAGTCGGAAGTAACTGCCTCTGTACGAGCAGGAAGAGCATAATATCTGGTTTGGCCTCCCCCTCTAGGGCGACCTCGACCTCCCCGACCTCCACCTCGAGTTGGTTGAGCAGGTGGGGTGGTAGCTGGTGCTGTAATCATAGCTTGAGGACCCGGTGGAGCACGTTGTGGCTGAAAAGTTTATAGAGGTGCACCCCTCCTAATCTTGGGGCAATCCCTCACCATGTGGCGAGTGTCGCCACACTCAAAACAAGCTCTCGGAGGGGGTGGCTGTTGTGACTGGCTCGGGCCAGGTCTGCTAGACTGACCGCTAAAAGCACCCCGTGCAAGAGGCGCACTAGATACTAGCGGTGCATAATAAGGCTCATGGGGCCTAGAAGGGGCCGGAATACCACGGGCGGCTGGAATAGCTGAATGGACGAGGCGACTCACATAACCCATGGCAAACTGCAGCTGGGGCACGAGTACCACTATAAGTGCCAGACTCTCGAGACCTCTTGGCCTCCCTCTCCCCTCTCTCCTGAGCAAGTATACCCTCTAATCTCCTAGCAATACTCACAACCTGCTGGTAAGAAATATTCATCTCCAACTCCCGGGCCATGCTAAGCCTGATACTAGGGTGGAGTCCCTCAATAAACTGATGAACCCTCTCTCGAACTGTAGCAACCAAGGCAGGTGCATATTGGGCCAAATCGCTGAAGCAAATTTCATACTCTGACACAGTCATAGCACCCTAGCGCAACTGCTAAAACTCCGCGCGCCTTGTGTCTCTGAGACTTTGGGGAACATACTCCCTTAAGAACATGTCCGTGTAAGTGAAGTTGCCTCAGCCAGACTACCCAACTCATAAGCATGCCACCACTGATAGGCTGCTCCTCTGAACTGGAATATAGTAAAAGAAACCCCACTCGACTCCGCTATGCCCATAGTATGAAGAATACAGTGACAACCCTCCAGAAAACCCTGGGCATCCTCTTACGCCAATCCACTAAAGGTAGGAGGGTGGTACTTCCTGTACCCCTCAAGTCTGAGCTGCTCCGCCTCAGAAACTACTGCACTAACCTCCGGCTGAGCTGGAGCTACCAGCTGCATCGGTATAATCTCTGGAATCTGGTCGACCTGAACTCGCTGCTCTGGAGTACCGGCGACAGGAGTCTGTGCTCCTCCCCCAGCCTGAAATGTGGCAGGAGTAAGTTGAATCAATCCAATATGAGATAAGGTGCTGAACATGCTCAGAAACTGGGCTAGAGTCTCCTGGAGGGCTGTTGCAACAACAGGTACCTCAGGTGTCTACCCTCCAGCTGGAGCTACTGGGGGCTCCTCTGTGGCAGCTCGTACGGGTACTCTGGCTTCACCACATGGACGTCCTCGGCCTCTACCCTGTCCGCGCCCTCTCGTGGATCTAGCAGGGGGCGCGGGTGCCTGGTCATCATATCCGCCTGTACGTGTCCTCACCATCTGTGAGAGAATAGAAGATAGAAGTTTAGAATTTTTTGAAGTCAACAATTTTCGCAAATTAAGGAATCAAAGTAGTGAATTTTTTCCTAATAGTTATATAGCCTCCCGAAGATAAGTACAGACGTCTTCGTACCGATCCACGAGACTAATAAACTGGCTTGTGGCTCACGACACCTATGAACCTAGAGCTCTGATACCAACTTGTCACGACCCAATTCTCCCTCTGTAAGACGTCGTGATGGCACCTAGTCTCTCCGACTAGGTAAGCCTAACAAAATGCGAAAATAACAAAAATGGAAGTAAAACTTAACAACTAACTACAACAGATAACTAAATAACTGGTAACAATGCCGCTCGGCATGTACAATAACCACCACTCTAGTAATACATAGTATTCCCAAAACTCGAAACATTATAACTCACAAGCGCAGAAGGAAACTACAATCTCTAAGCACCAAAGTCTAATAAAACAAGTACGGAAGGTAGAGAATAGAGGAGGATTCCAAGGTCTGCGAACGTGGTAGATGTACCTTGAAATCTTCGTACAGCAGCAAGTGCTCTCAGCTAATAGCGAGGCTGATAAGAAGCAACTGGATCTGCACACAAAACATGTGCAGAAGAGTAGCATGAGTACACCACGACGGTACCCAGTAAGTGCCAAGCCTAACCTCGGTAGAGTAGTGACGAGGTCAGGTCCGGGCCCTACTAGGATATAATAATAAGACAAATGATATAATAAAATGATGTAAAATGGAGAATTTAACAGAAAGTATTCACAGAGCAATAACAATACAGCACAATGAGATAACAACAGATGCGCACCCGAGATACCGTCTCATAGTCCCAAAAGTAAATACATAACAAGGGATCTCCCGAGATAATGTATCGTAGTCCCAAAAGTAAATATACGAGGAGATCTCCCGAGGTACCGCCTCGTAGTCTCAAAAGTAAATGTGTAGGGAGAACTCCTGAGGTACCTCCTCGTAGTCTTAAAAGTAAATATACAGGGAGAACTCCCGAGGTACTGCCTCATAGTCTCAAAAGTAATTATGCAAGGAGAACTCATGAGGTATCATCTCGTAGTCTCAAAAGTAAATATACAGGGAGAACTCCCGAGATACCGCCTCGTAGTCTCAAAACTAAACACACAGCTCAAACTGATAAATACAACAGTTAACAGCAAGCATTTTACAATTAAGACTGATAAAGATCAAGGAGAAACAGGAAATCAACTAGGCATGTTGCATAGAGTTCAAATAAGAGTTAAAGCATGTAGACATGAGGTATTAGGCTAAACAATATAACTACACTTGCTGGTATAACTCAATTAAGATGGAAACAGGTTACTACTCAGTAAGAATCGGGTTTTACAACAAATAGCATATGTACGCACTCGTCACCTCACGTACACTGCGCTCACATATCACAACAGTACCAAATCCCAAGTGGATTGCCCCCACACAAGGTTAGGCAAGCCACTTACCTCGAACCAAGCTCAATCAATCCGTAAGAATGCCTTTTCCTCGATTATCCGACTCTGAATGGCCCAAATCTAGCCAAACACAATTATATATCATAAATACAACTATAATAGACTAAACTAATTAATGAAATCAAGACTTAAACAAGAAATTCAAAAATTGCCCTAAAAAGTCGACTCGGGCCCATATCTCGGAATAGGGTAAAAGTAACAAAATACGAACACCCAATTAACCACGAGTTCACTCGTACCAAAATTTTCCAAATCTGATATCAAAATACGAATCAAAACTCAAAATTTTATTTGAAAAACTTTTCAAATTTTTTCCCAAATCTTTCAAACAAATTCCTTAATTAAATGATGAATTCAACTATAAAATAATGGAGTATAACCATAAATTAGTTAGGAATCATTACCCAATAGCTTTCTATGAAAAACCCTTGAATTATCGCCTCAATCCGAGCTCTCAAAGCCCCAAAATCGAAAATGGGATAATCCCCTCGAACTTGGCCTTTTCTGCCAAGCGATTTCGCTTCTGCAGGCTTCCAGTCGCACCTGCGACGCCGCACCTGCGAAAATTACATCGCAGGTGTGGAAATGACTCAAGAGGGCTGGGTCCGCTTCTGCGATGAGGGGCCGCTGATGTGCATGCTCACCTGCGGACATTTGTCCGCTTCTGCGAACTCCCCACTCAGCTCGCCTTCCGCTTCTGCGATCCCTTCTCCGCAGTAGCGGCTTCGCATTTGTGGTCCTAGTATCGCACCTGCGCCAATAGGCCAGGCCTCTCCAAACCACACCTACGCTCCTCCTTCCGCACATGCGAGTTCGCACATGCGGTCACCCCACCGCAGGTGCTATTACACCAGAAACTTGAAAGCTTCAGCAACTCACACAAGTTCAATTTCGATCCGTTAAGCATCTGAAACTCACCCGAGGCCCCCAGGACCTCAACCAAACATACCAAAAAGTCCTAAAACACCATACGAACCTAGTCGAGCCCTCAAAACACATCAATCAACAACTAAAAACACAAATCACCTTCCAATTAAAACTAAATGAACTTTGAAACTTCAATCTTCTACAACAGATGTTGAAACCTACCAAATCACGTCTGATTGACCTCAAATTTTGCACACAAGTCATATTCGACATTACGGACCTACTCCAACTTTCGAAATCGGAATTCGACCACGATATCAAAAAGTCTACTACCGGCCAAACTTCCCAAAATTTCAACTTTCGCCATTTCAACCCTAATTTAGCTACAAGCCTCTAAAACACAATCTGAACACGCTCCTAAGTCCAAAATCACCCAATGTAGCTAATGAAACTGACGAAACTTCATTCCGGAATCGTCTTCACACAGTTCCAACTACGGTCAAAATCCTAAAACTTAAGCTTCCTTTTTAGGGACTAAGTGTCCCAAATCACTCCGAAACACCAACAAAACCTCCCGGCAAGTCACATAAGCAGAAAAACGATATGGGGGAAGCAGTAAATAAGGGATCGGGGGTAATACACTCAAAACGACTGGCCGAGTCGTTACAGACTCAATGCCTAAGGGGTAATTCCCCCACTCAAGGTTAAATAAGATACTTACCTTTTTGAAGTTATGTCAATATTCCAAAATAGCCTTCTTGCTTGAATTGACCTCCGGACAGCTCAAATCTATCCAAACTAATTGTATAACTTAATTAAAATTCATCGGTAACAATTCCGAATAATAAAATATCAACATAAATTTTTATTCCAAAAGTCAATGGGGGGGCCCGCCTCTCGGAACCCGATAGAACTTTTACGAAATCCGAACACTCATTCCGATACAAGTTCAACTATACCAATTTTGTCAAATTCCGAAAACAAATCGACCTCCAAATCCTCAATTTAAGGTATAGAAACTTTCTACCATTTTCAACCCAATTCACTAATTTCATGATAAAAACAATAATAGATTCATGTATTTTAACCAAAATCGAGTTAGGAATTCTTACCCCCAAAGTTTTTCTTGAAAAACTCTTGAACAATCGCCTGACCCGAGCTTTCTTCATCCAAAAATGGAAGAATGAGATGAAGTCGCATTTTTTTTATTTTATTCTGCTGTCCAGGGGTTTGTTCTGCACGTTCACGACCCTCTCCTCGCGTTCGCTATGAACAAATTCTTCAACAACCATTTCCAAACTCTTCTCAGATAGCCTCTAGTATAATGGTTATAACATTTTGTGCAAAACTCCAAATGACAAATGGTTCACCGTTTTGAAAACTAGACATCAAGGGCTACAAGTTTTATTTTTTGCTCATCTCCCAATTCCTTATAGTTTTCCAGATATAAGCTTCCAAAATCAACCCTATGCAGCAGAAATTGCTTTTTTGCGATTTCTAAACACTTCCCAGACATCCTGTAGTGTATCCACCATAACATTTGTATACAACTCCAAATTCCAAACTATTTACATTTCTGAAATCTAGACACAACGGGCTACAACTTTCATTTTTAGATCATCTCCAAATTCCTTCTAAATTGCAGGAATTCCTTCTTCGCGAACGCGAGAGAGTCTCTTCGCGAACGCGAAGAACAAAATCCCAAAAGCCAAATCCCTCTTCGTGAACGTGAGAGGCACCTCGTGAATGCGAAGAACAACACCAGACATAAAAAAAAATAGCATCCAAAGTAGCCCAAAATGATCAGACAACACCTGAAACACACCTGAAGCCCTCGGGACCTTAACCAAATATACCAACAAGTACTAAAATATGATGCGAACTTAATCGAGGCCTCAAATCACATCAAACAACACCGAAACGACGAATCGTACCTCGAATCAAACTTATGAGTTTATGAAATTTTCAAATTCTATAACTTGTGCCGAAACATATCAAATCAATCCCTAATGACCCCAAATTTTGCACACGAGTCCTAAATGACATAATGGAGCTGTTCTAATTTTCGAAATTGAATTTTGAGCCCGATATCAATAAATTCAACTCCCAGTCAAACTCTCTAAAAATCTTCCATTTTCCAATTTTCGCCAAAATGCGTCAAATTGTCCTACGGACTTTCAAATCCAAATATGGACATATGCCTGAGTAAAGATCACCATACGAAGCTATTGACATCATCAAAATCCCATTCCGGAATCGTTTGCTCAAAAGTCAAACTCCGATCAACTCTCTTCGTTTAAGCTTCAAAAATAAGGATTGTTCTTCCAATTTAATTTCGAACCTTCCAAAACCAAACTCGGCCACACACTCAAGTCATAATACACATCAAAAAGCTACTCGGGACCTTAAGTCACTGAACGAGACGCTAATTCACAAAATGACAAGTCGGGTCGTTACATTCTCCCCTTCTTAAACATATGCTCGTCCTCGAACGTGCCGAGAATTATTCTAAGGACTTCAATTTACTAAGAGTATTTACTATACATATATTCGCGGGTGATCCTACGTCACCGCAATCGATATAAGTCCGACAACACCATCTCAGTTGAAGACTATTTCTTTTATCCACACTTGTAAACTTTAAAACCAATTTTTCTTACACTCCAAACATTTTTAAAAGGTCCGATTTTCATATCAACACACGGTATTAGTCTCAACCGGCTATAGCAACTCGTACCTATACTCGCACACACCATATGTATGCCCATAACTATATCTCTGATCATAATAGTTGTTCATAATCAATTACAGCATCGTCAATTAACCTGATGTTGACTAAAATTGTATTTCAAACCATCACCTTACTTACAATGAGACACGAGGCATAAAGACCTCATAATTATTTACCCGAATTAACGAGTCACATTTAACGCCACCTAGGCACTCACCTCGTAGGCTAAAACTCAATAATTACTGCACGAATATGGCTAAATTTGCAAAGAAACCATAAAGGAATTATCAAATAAGCCTAACGGGCATGACTCCCTATTAGTACAAATTAAATTTCACAAAGGGAGAACTTAAAACACATGAATTTAACCACAAGAATCTCATCCCGATGTAACTTACACCGCAGGACGTGGCCCGGTTCAAACATATCAAAATCACATGAAAATGCGAGGACCCCATCCTCAGCCCTGAATCACAAGTATTATCCACATTGTTCCAACTGAAACTTTCCATTTCTTTTTCTTCTTTTAATAAATTCCGTCAAAATATTTCACAATACATTATGAACCCCCATACCGATAGGGCATATAATTCATAAAATTGAAATCAATAATCCCGAAATTACACCAAAACCCACTGTAGTGAGTAACAAAAAGTCAGTTTTGGACTCATAGCCCTAAACAGTGTGCAAAACAAAATAATAGACACGGGCTAACAGCATCAAATCTCCCGACAAGGATAAACACGTGAGTGGTGCACAAATCACAAACTCGCCCTATATAGAGCATGATAGGAGGTCTCACCTCGATAATAAGAACTGAATCAAAATACAAATATGGCTCCTTTATTATGAAATAAATCATACCAGTAACGACATCATCAGGTGTAGCGGTTGTAGCCATACCATAGAAAATTTATCAACGGGTCAGGCCTCCCCCTCTAGGGCACCCTCTACCCGTTTGTCCTCCATCCCTAGGTGGTTGTGCTCGTGGAGTATTAACTAGAATAAAGCCTGTATCCTGAGCGTTTTGATGAAATTCACCTCTCCCAACTCTGGGACAATCTCTCATGATGTGCCTACTATCACCACACTCATAACAACCCCTTTGAGGTCGTGATTGCTCGTACTGAGTTTGTGCCGGATAACTAAAATAACCATTGTAAAAACCTCGTGCTAGTGGTGCACTAAAAGTATTAACTGGAGCACTATGAGTACTCTGAATTACGGACTGTTTGACCGACTGTTCGGGCCTCTACCATGATGAGTCATAGCTGCATAGTAGAATCCACTGAATCTTTCAAAGTTTCGAGACCTTTTGGCCTCCTTAGACTCCTTTTCCTCACTTCAAGCACGTTCTCACATCCTGGAAATCTCTACTACTTGCTGAAATGGAATGTCAGTCTGCAAATCTTGAGCCATACATATTTTAAAATCATAATCGAGCCCTTCGATGAATCTGCGGACTCGCTCTCTAACTGTAGGAACCAAGATAGGCGGATGACGAGCTAACTCACTAAACCTGATAGCATATTCTGACATCGTCATGGTTCCCTGACGCAACCGTTCAAACTCTATGCGCCATGCATCCCGGAGAGTCTGGGGAACAAACTCTTTCATAAAAAACATCTTCAAAAATTGAGCCCAAGTTGGTGGCATTGCATCAGGGCTGGTCTACCTTCTTCATAAACTTTCCATCACTAATACGCTGCTCCTACAGCTAAAATGTAGTAAAGGCAGCTCCACTCACTTCCATAATACCCATGGTACGGAGAATACGTGACACTTTTTCAAGAAATTCCTTGGCATCCTCGGTAGTTGTACCACTGAAGGTAGGTGGAATATACCTCTTAAATCTCTCAAATCTCTTTTGTTCTTCTTCTGATGCCTCTGGCGTGACTTCAGGCTATACCAAAATAACAGGCTGTACCGGAATAACAGGTTGTACAGGTACTATACCCGGAACCTGACCAATATGAACCTGCTACTCTGGAGTACGGGTGGTAGGAGTCTGAACTCCTCCCCCAATATGTGAAATATTTGGTGAAACGAAGATCGATCCCGCCTAAGTTAATGTACCAAACATGTTTAGGAAGTGTGCTAAAGTCTCCTGAAGTACGGGGGTAACAACATGTGTCTCTAGTGTTGGCTCCCCAACTGAAGCTACTAGCGGCTCCTCAATTGTCCCTCTGGCCGGTGTTCCAACTGTGACGCATGCCCTTTCTCTGACTCTACCTCGACTTCTACCTCGGCCTCGGCCTTTTGCGGCCCTAGAAGTATGCACGAGTGTTTGCTCAGCTGACCCGGTAGCATGTGTCCTTACCATCTATGAGAGAATAGAGATACAAAGGCTCAAACTCCAAAATCAACAAATCCCACATGATAAGAATGAAAGAAGTGGAAGTTTCCTAATAGTTCTGTAGCCTCTCGAAGATAAGTATAGACATCTCCATACCGATCCGCAAGACTCTACTAGACTCATTTGTGACTTGTAGAACCTATGAATCTAGAAATCGGATACATACTTGTCATGACCCTAAATCCCACCACATGCGTCGTGATATCACTTAGTCTCTAAGACTAGGTAAGCTGAAAATGTAAGTCCTTCAAATATAATTCTTTCACATATAAGTTTTTCAAATAAAAATCTTTCAAATATAATTCTTTCAAATAAAAGTCACTATGTGATACCTCATTTCATAATCATAAAAATACGGGTCTCAGTCCACTTTCATATTTTCATGGCACCTTGATCGTGCCCATATCTCTATTACAACCACACGGACAATTCACATACCAAAATATCAATGTATATAAGATCCGAATAATCAATTAATTTTCAATAAAGTAAGTTTATAATTTTTAAATCAAGTAAGAAATCAACAAAGAAATGAGTTTATTTTTGAACTCGTGAAGAAAATGGCATTTCAATTAAAATGACGCATCTGATAGCTACTGATTTGGATGTAAAATTTATTAAATTAAAATATAATAGCAATTTCTTTTATTCAAAACAACTCAAACGGTAAAAACCAGAAACACAAATCCTCAAAGTCTCGTATGAAGAGCCAAAGCCAACACAATACAACAAGGAATACAAAACACATAATAAAATCAAATAATACATCACGGAAGAACACAAGAATTTACATATAATGAAAAAATAAAATAACCAAAGGCAAGTACAGTCATAGAGAAATATCGACAAAGGGCACTCCCGGGGTACCGCCTCGTAGTCCCAAATCATAAATAAATTTCAATCTTTCCTTATATCACCGCAAGAGCCTTCACATTTAGTTCTTAAAAATTATTTTTCCCGAAATAGCATCATGCGTTTTAGCCCACCTTATCACACCGTATGACTTCTAGTAGTTCCCCTACTAGCCATGCGTATCAAGCCCACCTTATCTTACCGCATGCATTTCAATACCCTGACCTTTTATCACCGCATGCGTATCAATATCACAATATTTCACAAATCAGACCTCAAGTGCCCAAATATCACAACACAACACAACTTGCACATCAAGTGCTCAAATATCACAACATATTATAAATTGCACCTCAAGTTCTCAATTATCACAACATATCACAAATTGCACGTCAAGTGCTCAAATATCACCACATATTACAAATTGCACCTCAAGTGCTCAAATATCACAACATATCACAAATTGCACATCAAGTCCTCAAATATCATAACATCTCATAAATTGCACCCCAAGTGCTCAAATATTACAACTTGCTACATAAATCAACAATACATTATTTTCCACAATAAGGAGCCCATGGCTCGACCATAATGTGCACAAAATCTTAACAACATATCCGGGAGTGAACAACTCAACAGAATAATATTTCACAATTTAACACTTTGCCTCAATATGATTTACGACCTTTATAACTCAATACCAATTTCAACAACATGAAATGGAAGTAATTCATCAAGGAACAACGCCTTCTTTAATCCATTTTTTTGGCAAATAGATTAATGCCTCCTTTTAAATTTATTTAATAAACTATTTGCAGATGGAAAATCCATAATGTAATTATTTTTAGAAAATGTCAACTCAACAAGCACACGAAATTCACATAAGCATCAAAGTAGCAATCACACCAAATTATCATATAAAACGAATTCGACAACTAAAGAATGAGTCATGAAAAATAAGGATTAATAAGTGCCGGCAATTTCCAATGTAATACATAAAAATTTCTAAGACTTTAAACCAATAAAATTTGTACATATAAGCCCGAGTACATACTCGTCACCTAGCGTACACGGCTTTCACATTACACAAATGGCATATACGACTCAATACCTAAGGGATAATTCCCTCACTCAAGGTTAGGCAAGATACATACCTTTTTGAAGTTATGTTGATATTCCAAAATAGCCTTCTTGCTTGAATTGACCTCCGGACAGCTCAAATCTATCCAAATTAATTGTATAACTTCATTAAAATTTATTGAAAACAATTCCAAATAATAAAATATTGACTTAAAATTTTATTTTAAAAAGTCAATGCGGGGCCCGCCTCCCGGAACCCGATAGAATTTTTATGAAATCCGAACACCCATTCCGATACGAGTTCAACCATACCAATTTTATCAAATTCCGAACACAAGTCGACCTCCAAATCCACAATTTAAGGTATAAACAATTTCTACCATGTTCAACCCAATTCACTAATTTCACGATAAAAATAACAATAGATTCATGTATTTAAACCAAAATAGAGTTAGGAATTATTACCCCAATGTTTTTCTTGAAAAACTCTCGAAACATCGCCTCACCCGAGCTTTCTTCGGCCAAAAATGGAAGAATGAGACGAAGTCTCATTTTTTGACTTTATTCCAAACTCTAGTATAATGGTCATTTCCAAACTCTTCCTAGACATCCTCTAGTATAATGGTCATAACGTTTTGTAAAAAACTCCAAATGACAAATGGTTTACCTTTTTAAAATTAGACTTCAAGGGCTACAACTTTTCTTTTTTGTTCATCTCCTAATTCCTGATGGATTTCGAGATATAAGCTTTTAAAGTCAGTCATGTGCAGCAGAAATTTATTCTTCGCGATTTCCAAACTCTTCCCAGACAGCATGTAGTCTATCTACCATAACGTTTTGTAAACAACTCCAAATAACAAACACTTTACATTTCTGAAAACTAGACACAAAGGGATACAACTTCTATTTTTGGATCATCTCCAAATTCCTTATAGATTGCAAGATATAAGCTTCCGAATTCATGCGACGGACAACAGAAATTCCTTCTTCGGGAGTCTCTTTGCGAATGCGAAGAACAAAATCCCAGAAGCCAAATCCTTCTTCGTGAACGCGAGAGGCACCACGCGAAGAACAACACCAAACATAAAAAATAGCATCCAAAGTAGCCCAAAATGATCTGATAACACCCGAAACACACCCAAGACCCTCGGGACCTTACCCAAATATACCAACAAGTCCTAAAACACGATACGAACTTAGTCGATACCTCAAATCATACCAAACAACACTGAAACTACAAATTGCACCTCGAATCAAACTTATGAGTTTATGAAATTTCCAAATTCTATAACTTGTGCCGAAACATATCAAATCAATCTGGAATGACCCCAAATTTTGCACATGAGTCCTAAATGACATAATGGAGCTGTTCCAATTTCCATAATCAAATTTCGACCCCGATATCAATAAAGTCAACTCCCGGCCAAACTTTTTAAAAATCTTTCATTTTCCAACTTTCGCCAAAATGCATCAAATTATCCTACGGACTTCCAAATCCAAATCCGGACATAGGCCTAAGTCCAAAATCATCATACGAAGATATTGACATCATCAAAATCCCATTCCGGAGTCGTTTGCTCAATAGTCAAACTCCGGTCAACTCTTTTCATTTAAGCTTCAAAAATAAGGATTGTTCTTCCAATTTAATTTTGAATCTTCTAGAACCAAACTCGACCAGACACGCAAGTCATAATACATATCACAAAGCTGCTCGGGACCTTAAGTCACTGAACGACACGCTAATTCACAAAAAGACTAGTCGGGTCGTTACAACAATATACCACAAACCCATTTGTACCGTCTGATAGAATCAACACTGGTGTCGTAGTCAATCTCGATTTCAACTCTTGGAAGCTCCTTTCACAAGCATCTGACCATTGGAACTTAAATGCCTTCTACGTCAATTTAGTCAACGGAGAGGCAAGAGTAGAGAGTCAATACATAGCACCTTGCAATTGGTCAAACAAGTCATATATCCTTGGCAGTGGGTACTTATTCTTGACTGTGACCTTGTTGAACTGCTGATAGTCAATACACATTCTAAGAGATCCATCTTTATTCCTTACAAAATGGACTGGTGCGCCCCAAGGCGACACACTCGGCTAGATGAAACCCTTCTCTAATAAATCCTTCAATTGTTCCTTTAGCTCCTTCAATTCTGTCGGTGCCATTCTGTAGGGCGAAATAGATATAGGTTGCGTGCATGGCATCACATCAATCCCAAAATCAATCTCCCTGTCTGGTGGGATCCCAGGGAGCTCATCAGAAAAAACCTCAAAATATTAATTCACAACCGGCACGGACTCAAGTGTACGTGCCTCAATATCTGTGTCTGTAACCTAGACCCTGCATAGCATAGAAACGGTTGGGTCCTCCCGAACTTTGTGTACCATCCCTAGTTTAACTATTCCATGCAGGTGCTGGACAGCCTCAAGCTGGAGGAGGTGTTGCGGATGTAGTAGCTGAAGAACTGGTTGGTCGTGCCGTGCCCCTGCCCGCACTCTGGCAAGACGAATGACAATCCCTCTGAATATGACCCCTCAATCCGCACCCATAGCATATTGGTAGGTCCATGTAGCATATTCCCAAGTGCATATTTCCACACCTAGGGCATGGGGGCCTATGCTGCTGCTGGAATCTCCCACCAGGACGCCCCTGCTTGTAGGATCCCCTGTTGCCCTAACTGGACCTAAAATGACTCTACTGCTACTGATTAGGCCCTGACAGTGGTGTACTGATTGAAGACTGAGCAAAAGAATGGGATAGACCTGATAACCCTCCCCCGAATGTTGACATACCATCACCACCACCTAAAGAACCTTCAAGATTACCCGCGAACCGGGCCTTGCTACTACTCTCTCGCTCCATCCTATTCTTCAATTTATGGCTATATCTAGCTTGAGAAAATGCCACCATCCTCCCATAGTTCATATCAGAATTCAAGGCAGTTGTAGCGGCCTCATTAATAACTAAGGGGCTAAGGCCCTGCACAAACCGACGCACTCTAGCCTCCATAGTAGGCAACATATAGATGGCATATTTGGACATGCGTACGAATATCATATAGTACTCCTACACACTCAGGCTACCTTGCCTTAAGCTCTCAAACTCAGTGACACCGGTTGCCTTAGTCTCAGCAGGCAAGAAATGATCAATGAAAGCATCGGTGAACTTATTCCACCTCATTGAAGGGCTCCCCTCCTCACGGGACTCCTCTCACAATTCAAACCAAGCATACGCCACCTCTTTCATGTGGTAGGAAGCCAACTCCACTGCTTCTGTCTCAGTAGCACGAATAACCGGAAGATTCTTGTGCATCTCATCAATGAATTCATGGTGGTCCTCCTCGGGATTAGTACCCATGAACACTGGAGGATCTAACTAAAGAAACTTGTTCACCCTGGAACTAGCAAATTCCCCTGGCTGACTGGAAGATGTAGGCACAACAATTGATCACTGGGCCTGAGAAGCCACTATCTGAGCCAACATCTATATGGCTCCCATAATATCCCCCTCAGAAACATTGGGACAGGAAGCTGAGGTTGGAGGTGGAACTGGAATGTTAGTTGGAGGGACCGTTGCACCCTTAGTAGGTGTAGGCACAAGTGCGGTCTAATCAGTTGTAGTAGAATTAGGCAGTGTAGTAATTGGGGGAATATCCTCACCCATCGGTTTCTCACGTGCATCATCAAATATAGAATCAACTACCACTCCTGGGGTGATATTGGCTCCTTGGCTAGGTCCTGCCTTCTTCCTAGGCACCATGTACTGAAAGTTAGAGCAAAGCACGAGTTAAAGGTGGAATAATCTTACAATCAGCCTTATCGCACGATCGAAAACATCAAAGAAGGGTATTATTCCTAAATGCCCAAGTAGCCTCCTAATTATAGATGTAGTCGACAATACACCAATAAGAAGGACTCTACTAGACACGGCTCCGAGACAACCTAGGACATTTTAAAACCTTAGGCTCTGATACCAAGTTTTTCATGCTCTGACCTTGGGGAGCGCGACCAGCGCTCAACTAAGATACCACGGTCAAGAAAGTCTTTACAATACCTTCTACCCAACTCGCCCATGAATAAAAAAAGATACATTTATATCATTAATTACACATTGAGTGGATTCCATGAACAATGTCAGATCTATTACCCTTAGCCACTTCGTTTTTATAGTCTTTAAATACATACACAATCATAGTTAAAGTGTAACAAGTGATTCAAATACAACCAGGCTAGTTTGACTTTCCCAACACCCATATACAACCCACAATGTATCTACGGAGCCTTATGGATACAAAATACTATGATAACGCCGGAAACAATGCCCCCAGCTATACCTCAAAACATAATACACGTGGGACAAAAAGATACATGACCCCGAATGAAGTGGGGATCACCAAATCTGCTGAGAAGAGGGTATACTGCTATCAATGATTAATGCCACATGCTGCGGAACCAACTGCATCCATTAAATATGCAGCGCCCCCAGCAAAAGGGACGTTAGTACATATGGAATAGTACTAATATGAATGACTAAGCACCATCTCAATAGAATGAATGATAACACAAGGAAGGACAATCATAAAATTAATGGGAGCCTCAAACAATACCAAAACATCAAATTAGGAGCGAGACAAGTTACAAGTAAATTTCTATATTTTAGGTTAGGAGATCTTAGCACTGATATACCACCGTGATTTTAGCACGGAGTCCGATCACGGCCCGATCGGCTAGTCCGTCTCACCCAAAAACATCAACCACAATAACAATCATTATCTCAATCTCAATCATTGTTTCAATCATAATCACAAGCACAATCGCCACCATGTGTGCAGCATAGAGTCCGATCACGACCCGACCGGCTAGGCTGTTGCACCACAATGTCGTATGGATCGACATCACCCTTTTCTGGCAATCATCTCATCCCAATAAAGGGTACTAGTGTCATTATATCAATCTCATCCCAATAAAGGAGTACAATCACAATTCACTCCTACACTTGCATGTGTAGTTTCAGGGTTAGGTTATTTTAACCTATCCTTCCTCGGTGACTAACGGTACTCCCAGGGTATTTATTTATTTAAAGGATTAACAACTCATTCATTATATTTTATATATCATTTAGTTTATTGGCACCGATGGCCATAACACAATGTCACTCTTGGCACGTTGGCCATATTTCATATTTCATATTCACCTCATTTCACTTTCAACATTATCACGGAACATCAATAACAAAGCATTTCTATTCAAGACTTTAAGTCCACATATTGAGGAAATAAGAATGTTAAGCACATTGAGATTTCTTACACATTTTGGCATAATATCTTTCATTTGAATCATGACTTAAAAATATAACATTTAGATATGCAACCCATGCTTCGAGCACATTTTCAAATAGAATATAACATAACAAGAACATCGGAATACATATTGAACATATATCTTTTGACACAAGGCTTATATAGAATAATCAATTTATAATGAACAACTCGGGACTTACAAGGATATTGTGGGGTTAAACTCTAAGAGAAGAGTTTAGCCAACATACCTCGCCTCGAGCTTTTTTTTTAAATACTACAATGATCATGAACTCTTAGCCACTTCGATCTATTTAAAAATAATATAGCAAAATTGATCACAAATTAGGAAGATATTCATGGTTTCAGCTCCTTTGAGCATTTTATCAAACACTCAGTGTGTGAATTTGATTACAAGGTTCTTCCATAAGATTTCCTTCACTCCACAACTAATTTAACACCAAACGTTTACTATACTAGTTCAATTACCTCCCCACCATCCTTATAGCTACATGCATGCATAAATAACAACTCTCATACCCAAGAGTCATACTCCCAATTACCCATCTTCTACCCAACTCGAAATTGAAGACTAGGGTTAGAACCTTACCTCTTGGATAAAGACCTTGTGAGTTTTCCTTGTGGATGAAAGCCTCATCTCTGTATTTGCATAATCGAGCATCCTAATATCGGGTGGCCTTAATGCACTTGACTAATGAAGACTTGGCTTGAACTCAAGTCAACAATATATCTAACTTTCCCATACTAAATTTGATACATGTACCTTCTAGTCTCTAAATATCATTGGCCAAAAGTCTCTGTGTAGGAGCTATATGTGCCAAACTTCCCATAGATTTTATGCTCAATGCATCAGCCACCACATTGGCTTTTTCAGGATGATATAAAATAAAACAGTCATAGTCTTTGAGTAGTTCCATCCACTGGCGCTGCCGAAGATTCATATCTCTTTGCTGAAAAATGTATTTCGAACTCTTATGGTCAATATAAATCTCACAAGTTTCACCGTAAAGGTAATGCCTCCAAAGTTTTAAAGAAAATACCATGACAGCCATCTCCAAATCATGTTTAGGATAGTTTTGCTCGTGCTTTTTCAATTGTCTCGAAGCATAACTAAAACGCGGCCATTTTGCATCAGAACACACCCTAATCCCACCCTTGATGCATCACAGAACACCGTAAATCCTCCAGAACTCGATGGTAAAGCTAATATTGGTGTTGTTGTCAGACACGTTTTGAGATTTTGAAAGCTCTTATCACATTCTTTCGTCCACTGAAACATTGCATTTTTCTATGTTAGCTTAGTCAGTGACGCTGCTATTCTTGAGAAATCCTGCACAAAACACATGTAATAGCCTGCTAAGACTAAAATGATGTGAATATCCATATGAAAAGTAAGTCTGGGCAATTTCTACACAGCTTCTGTCTTCTTAGCATCTACCATACTTACATCTGGATACAATATATCCAGAAATGATACTGAGTCTAGATAAAATTCACACTTTGAGAACTTAGCATAAAGTCGATGTTCTTGGAATGTCTGAAACATAGTCCTCGGATGATTCTCGTGTTCACCTTGGCTACTAGAAAATATCATGATAACATCAATAAATACTAGTACAAATCTATCCAGAAACGGCTTGAATGCCCTATTCATTAAATCCATGAATACAACTGGAGCATTAGTCAGTCTAAAAGGCATCATAAGAAATTCATAGTGCCAGTACCGAGTTCTGAAAGCACTCTTTGAAATATCTTAATCTTTGATTCTAAGCTGATGATAACCAGATCGTAGGTCAATCTTTGAAAAGTGGCCAGCTTCTTGTAACTGATCAAACATGTCATATATACGAGGCAAAGGATATTTAGTGCCTATTATTATCTTGTTCAACTGCCTGTAGTCAATGCACATTCTCAGAGATCCGTCTTTCTTCTTTACGAATAGTATTTGTGTACCTTATGGAGATATAGTTGGTCTGATAAAACCCTTATCTAACAAATCCGACAACTATTGCTTTAGCTCCTTTAACTCTGTCGGTGTCATCCGATATTGGGGTATCGATATGAGATGAGTATCAGGTGGCAAATCAATACCAAAGTCTATTTCTCATACTGGATGTAATCCTGGTAAATCCTCAGGAAATACATCAGAAAATTCTCTCACTACTGGTACATTTTCTACATTAATTGTTTCCTCTCTTGTGTCATTTATAATAGCTAAGAGACCTAAACAACCTTTCGTCAGAAGCTGCAGAGCCTTCATAAAAGATATAACTTTGCAAATCTTTGTAACCTGACCCCCTTTTAGGACAAAACTGGATCCGTTCGGTATTTGAAACTTAACCATTTTTGCATGAAAATCGACGATTGCATAGCAAGAAGATAACTAATCCATTCGTATCAGCATGTCAAATTCAATCATATCAAGTACAACAAGGTCAACTAGAGTATCTCTACCCTCAACCCGAATCCGACAAGCCCGATACATGTATTCAGCTAATAGAGACTCTCCAACATGAGTACCAACTAGAAAAGGATCATTCAATAGCTTAGGCTATCTATCAAACCTCAAAGCAAAGTACGAGGACACATAGGAGTGAGTAGATCCCGGATCAATCAACCCAAGTGTATCAAATGAACAGACCGAAAGAATACCTATAACCACAATATTCAAGGCATGAGCATCCTGTCTAGTAAATGCAAAAACTCTCGCCTGACCTATACCAGCATTCCCTTGTCCTTGATTCACAGTAGCACGATCTTCGGCATACTAACCTCTATTTTTTATACCTGCATCACCTAAAGTATTACGAGTAGTCTGAGTAGGTATAGCTGACTAAATAGAAGTCTGGCTGAAATTCCTCGAAGGTTGAGGGCAATCCCTCAAGTGATGTCCCACCTGGCCACATCGAAAGCACTCTCCAGTCAGAACACGACACTGGCCCAAATGCGATCTACCACAGGCCTGGCAGACTGGAGTAGTGGCATATATCTTCCCAGAATTACGATGTCCAGATGATGATGATGGTCCCCTAGTACCCTATCTATAATGTGGTTTGTGTGCGGATCGTGAAGACAAATGTGTTCCTGTTTGAGAACCATGTTGTTATTGCCCTTAATTTTCGGCTCTGCGATTTTCACTAAAACCGACATTGAAAGATCCTCATATCTTGGCCTTCTTACATAAATCATTGGTTACACGCTCATCACGTCCCTTATTTTCAATATTTCTAGCAAGATCGACGGTATCCGAGTAGGACAAAGTTTTCATTTGTTGGCTACTGCAGTGTATAGATGACCAACCAACTCATCAACAGACCTCTGAACTCGAGCTTCTTGGGTAGGCACTAAATAAGGAGCATATCTAGCCATATTACAAAAATTGTTGTATGTTGACACATCCATATTTGGAGTCTGAGCTAATCTCTCAAAGTCTTCTAGCATATTTTTGCCTCAGGCTATCTGGAATAAAATGATCCATGAACAACTTACTGGACTCGTCCCATGTTAGTTGTGCTGCTCCTGCTGGTCTTCCTAGCAATACAGTTTCACACCATGTGTTGGCCATATCCTTTAATTTGTATGTTGCGAGCTCCACGGCTCTCTCACTAGAACATCCTAGCACACGTAATGCCTTGAGTGTCCCATTCAAAAAACTATGAGGATCTGCTGAATTATCAGAACCTGTGAATTTTGATAATTTCAATTTCAGGAACTCTTGCAGGAATACCTCTTTATTTCTTAAAGTCTGAGTCTGTGCATGTGCTTGTATTTATAGAGTAGCCTGAGAATCTAAACTTCCACCCTGGGTAGGCACCAATGCCTCTAACACATTCAATAACCTTGCCACTGCGTCACTAGGTAACAGTAGTTACAACAGTTGGCACTAGTGGTAAAGCGTCTTGAACTCCCAGTTCTTGCACTTGATCTGATTAGCCCATGTTCACAACTTCAGGTTGAGGAGTGGTCTGTATTCTAGTTTGATGAGCCTCAACTTGACCACTACCTCGGGTAGTACCACGTCCGGCACCACGTCCAGCAGATGAAGGTGTGTATGTCCTTGCCATCTACGAAAGAAATACTCCAAAGTCCATCTCAAGTTATCTCAAATGCACGATCAAAGAATGAAAGAAGGGAAAACATTCCTAGATGTTGAGTAACCTCAAGATCATGAGTATGGGCGCCTACATACCCATGAACCAGACTCTACTAAACATTGCTCCATGACTTAAAGCCTAAGCTCTGATACCAACTTTGTCATGAACCAATTTAGGATCATGACCCGCACTTAGGAGCAAGTGCTCCTAAGTAAGCCTCGTCGATTATTTTACAGAAAAACAGACAGAGTTTTCCTTATTTTTGGGACTATCCAAAAACTTCCTTGTCTCAAAATCAACAATCAAACATCCTAATATCAATCCAACCAACAATAACTTTATCAATTAACCAAAATAAGTCTCAACAATTAATAATCCATCCATTAAGAACCAGAAATACTAATTTATCTCCAAATCAGATAAGAAAGTGCAATACTCATCGTACGTCTATAATAATAAAAGAATACTCGTTAGACTAAAAGAATGACTAAGGAGTGATTCTAGAGTTCAAAGAAAAGATCATCACAACTAATTAAACTCCTTGCCCACGCGAAACAATACGGGGCTCACCAAGAACTATCAATGTGTGCGCTCTAATTAACGAAATCCTCCTATGCGTCAATTGTTGGCTCTGTAAAAAAAAATAGCTAGGGGTGAGTCGCTAGCTCAGTGAGTGATAACACTTAACCACAACTGTTTTATTTGGGGACAAGTCAGAAAACATACTAGTATATTAAACATAAAATATCATAAGAATACCCTTTCATAAACAATAAATATCAGTCTCATCATGTTTTTCATGTAATATAATTCAGTTGACAATTCGGTAATAAGCCTAGTAAACACTATGTAATATCAATATTCTTGTTTGGGAGGTTTCCAAGGAAGGATCATGTAATATGTATCACTGTGTGGACCCCTTCTTGAAAGGAGTCAAATATAAATGTAGGTCTCTACTCGAGGAAAAACCGTAATTGTATGCTAGTTCTAACTTCCCACTAATGAGGGCTGTAATTGTAATCAGTAATCTGTAAATACAAGGTGCACTGGGACAAACGAACTCGCTGTTTACTTCGTGATCCTTCAAAGTCTCCTCCCATTAATACTCTTTCTTGTAAAAAGTCAATACGTATGAAAGCATTTTCAAAATAATAAAGGGAAAATCATTTCTTATCAAATCATGTAATTTTATTTTGGTAATGGTAAAAATATTTAGTAACAACGAGAATATTTAAAACGACAATAATCATCTCAAATAACCATTTCGGTATCATATCAAGTAAAGGACTTGTCCCACATGCAATTTCAAAGCATCGATAATACATTTATTTTCAAAATTATATATATACTATGCATGTTATGAAAACACAAATTGCGGAAGGGTTACTACTCATCTCTCAAAGTCAACTAACCAAAGCTCTACTTCTTATTGATCCAATTGCTCAATTCGTGTGCAATCTATAAATCATATAAGTTTAGTGTTACGATCAATTGACTCTGAAATTCACTAAATTTAAGTGATAGCGAGTTACAATTTCTGTAACACATATCTTAGTGTCACTTAAAGATATCATCTGTTCAATAATCATAATACTATTAAAATTAATTCTCAACAATTACTTCATTCTATGTTCATAGTTATTCATGAACTAATTTGTTTCACATGGAAATTCATGTTATTGTTACCCACCACAATCGAGTACCAAACTCAATCCTAATATCACAATTTCACTAAACATGGACTAGTTCCTGTATATAGAGATACTAATTTAAAGTAAAATATATTGCTATCTTCTCCTTCTTCTTTTACTTAAACCGCCAGTTGTTTTTTCCCAATTCTCAATCATATCACACCCTTGTAGTTACCCAAACTTACTACAAAATTTTATATCTAAAATCAATATTGCCACAAATAGATGTTAGCATGTCTGTGGTTACCTGGAACTCTATTGTTAGGCTCAAAAATATGTGTCAATTTCCTATTGATCGATCACGGTATTGCTGTTATGGCAGTAATGAAACTTTTCTAAGTTTGATGCTTTAGTGGCTATGGGTTTTCCAAATCCTTTAGTTTGAACACAAGGTTCAATCTGAGGGGCTTTAGTCTATTTCTACTATTTTGTATATTATTATATTCTTTTGGGTCTTATTTTATTTCTTTTGCTCTTGTTTTTTTTTTTTTTTTTTTTTTTTTTTTTGACCAATACACCCTTATTTAAAATATAGGGTATTAAACATACTTTCGAAACGAATTTTGAAAAAGCAAGTATCAAATCTTAAAGTCTCAGCTCTATCTCGCTAACGGGACATTCCCAACCTTGCAACATCTAGAGCACCAAGCAAACGGCCTCCTATGGTCTCAATATATACGAAATATTAATTAACTATGTCAATTATGCTAGTCGTTGTCAACTCTTAGGCTTCATTTGTTTCCACTTAATGGAGGTCTGAATCTTAATCATTCAGATCTCAGACATTAAATGCGTTTGTTTTTAAAGTCTGAATCTTAATTTTTCAGATCTTAATCATTAAGTGTGTTTGTTTTTTTTTACTTCACAACCACTTAATGGGTCTAAATAGGTTTGTATGATTAAGATCCATAACAGAGACTTAATTTCATTAAGATGTTATCATCCATATCCATTATTAATTATCGCCGCCGCCTACCATTATCAACTACCACCATGCGACCACCATCATCCTCAATCATAGCCGCCGCCATAATCGACTACCACCACCCACCATCTGCACCATTCCCACCACCATCATTCTCAAACACAAACAACACTCATCAACCTCAACTACCACAATTAATCACTATATCACCATCAACAACCATAACCGGCACTGCACATCATTATTAACTACCACCACCCACCACTACCTTCCTCAATCACAACTACCACCACCACCCGCCATTATTAACTATCACCACTCACCACCACCATCCTCAATCATAATCGCCACCACTACTAATCACCACTAGCTACTACCCTGAACCACAACCATCAACCAAACCTACCACTAACTACCGCCTCTAGTCGGCATTCACAAGCACCATCGTTAGTCATCACCACCAACAACCATATTTTTAAAAATATATATATATATTATTGATAGACTATTAGATCAATTTGTATTTCGTTTGAATTTTATGTTTATTAATTTTTAAATAAAGATAAATTTTATACATTCAGATGTTAAAAATCAAACAGTCTTAATCATTTAGTTTTCAGATCTTAGTACACATCTTAATATTCAGATGTGTATTCAGATTCAAATGTCTTAATCTTAATACACATCTTGATATTCAGATGTGTATTCAGATTCAAATGTCTTAATCTTAATACACATCTTGATATAGACGTCTTAATCTTTAAAAAAAATGAGGCCTTAATATTCTTAACTTTGAAGCTTAGAGCTAAATGTTAATATTTAAACTACAAAGTATTTTTTTTAAGTTAAAGATATATCCCAATATCTAATCTAGACTCAGAATTTAAAGGAGAAACGATACAACAGCTTCAGATATAGTTCCTACAGTTCCAAAATTTGTAAAGTAATTTGTTATGACTGATATTGGGCAAAATGACAACATGGATGATGGGCCAACACGAGAACAATCTGATGGGCCAACTGGAATGCTGAGGAGAAGCAAACGAAATAAACGACCAGCCCAAAGATTGAAGGATGAACTGTAATGGGTAGTGGGGAATACGGTTAAATAGCAATGTGTGGGAATCAGTTAAATAGCATAGTAGTGGTATGTTGAATCTGATAGAATTTCTCCTAATCCTCTTCGTCTCAGTTCCTCTATTGCCTACTTCTGTTCTGTTTCCTTCCCATCTCATTTATCCTTATCTCTTCTCTTTAGTTATTGTTGTTTATAGTTTGCAAGTACTTTTCTTTAATAGAAATCCAGTTAGTTTCCTTTGAATTATTGTGTGATATTTGAGATTAGAACATAATTGCTGACTTCCCAATTCTCACATTGAAATTTATTATCCATTATTTAATATCTCATTCACTCATAATTACTAAAATCATGTAATCTCTCATTATTACCTAGTCACTCAATAAACATTGTATCTTCTAACACGTAGTTGCAGAAGCATCAAAATTGTACCAGTGAAGCAGTGCTCTTCCATAACATTGTATAAATCATGAGCTCTCAACCATTGCATAATCATGACCCTATAATTGCCTTTTAGTTTTCTCTTGAGATCATAATATAAATTGATAATTAAATACACTAACTTCCTCCAACACAGTCATCAAATTAAATGCTAAGAAATCATCGAAAGATTTAGAAAAGAAAGACAAATCTTTTTGTTTCAATCATTGGCTAACCATTAAGAATATAAATAAAAGTTTCCTACAAACTCAATGTTATGACTATCGCTTTAGGAAAAAAATTGTGCAATTACCTAATGACTTGACACCTCTCTTTGGCCAAGGAACCTATTTATCTTTTTCCTCCTTTTTTTGATATTTCCCTATTTATGTTGTAAAAATTATAAGTTTAACAATTATTACTCCAAACGTTTCATAGGCACATATTCATCAGCTGATACTATTCCTATTTATTACTCCAGACATTCCAAGATTACTAAAGCACCTATTCAAGAACGAATTCTATTCATATTCCCCACTAATGGCCCCTAACAGTCTCATTTATGACCCAAAACAATAATAGTAAAGAGAGTCTTATAGCTTTGGGACATAAATATTCCTCACTTTAGTTCCGTTTTTTTAGTTCTATATTAGAATCTTCTTTTCTTGATGTTAATTCAGTTGTTGCTCCTATTCTTCCCGGCTACAAAATACATATACGTTATCGTTATGTCACTCAAACATAGAAAAGGATCTGAATATGGCAATAGTTCCAAGAATAATGGAGAACAAAATACGGTGCTTGAGGAGTTCACTTAATTTTTATCAGGCCATATATATAGTTACAACAGGGGAATGTCTACATATAATATTTGCCACTTTATTGTAGTACTTCCACTGATTTCAATGGTATCCACATATGTTGCCTACGTGTAAGTATGTCCCAAAAAATTTTCCTTTCTTCGTTCCCTTCTCTTTACATGTATGTTTATAAGTACAAAATGAGAACTTATGCCAATGAGGTTGTATCCATTAGATGTTTTATGTTATCGATTAATTGTAGTCGAGGACTGTTAGGTATGATATGCGTGCAAATCGCTATCCTATTTTTTCAGTAAATCAGAAGTGATATTTTTCTTATTTACTTTTTGGCAATGATGTTGTAAATTTTTTAGATTTGATCTACCTCGTTTGGATAAGAATTTTCTAGGAATCCGTACCGTTAGGCTCTTCAAGTTTTCTGAGTAATTTCTTTAAAACAAAGTCAAGTTCATTTCACAAATAAGGTTGGAAAACGACTTTACTGTAGTAGTATATACAAGAACCAAATTAACAATTATTTATTTTTTGAAAATTTAAATCATATAAGTCGTGATATCATTTTATTAATAAAATACTACTATAAGATATCGTCCAATTTAGATGAATGACAATGCAAAATATTGTTCATTTAATTACCTAATTTTCTTTCCATACATCATAAGTATCAAGTAATGAAAAAAAAGTACATGCTGCAAATATTTTTCTTGAAATTAGGTAACGCTTATTGATATAAATAATAAGTTATTGTGCTTGACATGTATAGAAAAATAGAGAAAACTAGCACTTGAATATTTTGGAAAGAGCAATTAACGTAACCTCGAGAAGGTATTTCTAATATAAAGATTTATATTTGCGATTTGTATGTTTATAAAATTATGTGTCTATTTACAAAATTTATTTCATATTCATATACATAACTCTTTTAATCTTTCTATTTCAACTAAACTAATGAAAAAATAATTTTGTGTATTCATTATTATTATTTTTGACCGCGCGAAGCGCGAATATATTCTCTAGTCTAGATATATAAGAGGGAATGGACAAGGTGACTTGACACCTCTCTTTGGCCAAGGATCCTACTTCCTCCATTTACTTTTACTTGTCAACTATTTCAAAAATAGATTTTCACTTTTACTTGTCCACTTTCGTATATCAAGAGAAAAATAATTAATTTTTTCTGTTTTACTATTAGCATTAATTACTCATTTCAAATCATTTTTCAAATCCATGAAGACTATATATCAATTAATATGGGTATCATGGTAAATTATGCACTTTATTTATTATTTCTTAAGGGGTATGCAAAGTCAATAGTGGACAAGTAAAAGTAAACGGGAGGGGGTATTTATCTTTTTTCTCCTTTTTTTGCCTTTATCTCCTTCATTCATTTAATTTAATTTGTTTAATAATTCAAAATAGATCATCTTCTATAATAGTATTTATTACATCTCATTATATATATTTCAGTTACGGAAGTCCCTTAACTATCTGCTGCCCCCATTTTCAGAGCTCGTTTGGACACAAGAAAAATTTTACTTTTTTTCCGAAATTGGTGTTTGGACATAAATTTTTAAATTTTCACTTGAAGATGAATTTTGACATTTTTTAAAAATTTGAAAAACTCCAAAAAGCTGTTTTTCAAGCTTTTCACTCGTATCACTCACAAAACTTCAAAAACAACCAAAAACTATATGCATGTTCAAACACAACTCTAATTTTCAAATACCATTTTCACTTGAAATTTCTTTTTACTTTTTTTCCGAAATTTTACAGTTCTTATGTCCAAACGCCCACTCAATTTCTAAAACCTTTCATTTCCAATACATTTTCATTAGCTGGTAGTAAATGAAGGACATTAATGGTGATCTTGCAATCTATATTATGATACGATGAACAAATTGGGTATGATGATCCGAAGATATGAGCTGCAGGAAGACAACAATAGAGTCCAGAAGCAGCGGAGGAAAAGAAACCAGACATCTGTTATTACCTCTTCTGCCTTTTGATTTTCCACTTTAAATTTGTAGCTTTCAAAATTCCTTCTTCCTAGAATATCTTGCATTCTCACTTTTTTTGTCTTTCAATCTCTGTATTGATTTCTTTGTTATTATGGCTAACTTATTTTTATCATTTTCCACCACTGATATAGAGATGTTTTACTCCTCTTTTTTTAATTTTTAATAATATTGCATTGGTACTAGATGTTGCATACGTTTTGTATTATAAAATTTGAGCAGTATTTTATATTTGATGCTTTCTCTACTACTATAGATTATTGAATACCTTAACGCTCTTTAATCTCTTGTATTCTCAATTTCTCACTTTTTCGTCTTTTTTGCTATGTCTAATTTGTAGGATTTATTTGTTTTTTCCTTTCTCTTTTACATTTTTTTTCTTTTGTTCTCTTTCCTCTTTTTCTTTTGCGGATGATGATTATACATGGATTATTTATATATTATATATTCATGGGCTATTTTAAGTTTAAGCGATTGGGTGAATGTCTATTTAGGTTAATTCTTCTTATAAAGAAAATTCCAAAGGCAGTAGGTCATATCTGAATTTTTTATCTGAATTTTATCTCATAAAATCACTTTAATTATCATAAGTTTCTTCAGTTATTTTATGTTCCGAAGAATATTTTACATGTCATATAATGTCATTAGTCTAGTTGTTGTCACTATCTTATTGATTTTGATTTTGTTTTTTTAGTTTAATTCTATATAAACCTAAGACTGGCATCTATATTATTAATTATTTTTCAAAATTTTAGAGATTTTTTTCCCCTTGAAAATGAAAGTGATAATCCAATTGAATAGTTCTGATCGATCAAATGAGAAAATACCAGCTTCCTATTATTTTGAGAAATAAAACTAGATATTTTATCAATATGAAAAATATTATATCTTGGCCAGAAGATTCGTCTTTAAGGTAGCTGTGGAAGAAATACGAGTAGATTTGTTTCAAGTAGCAAAGTAGCCTTCAAAACAGAAAAAACAAAAAACAAATCAGCTAAAAAGTTCAAATTATATTGAATGGAACGTAGATTGAAGTCAAACTTATAACTCAAAGTGAAAAAGAATAAATAATTCAATTTATTTATAGATCGGTCAAGGTTACATGAAATGTTTTCATTTCCTCTTATCAAAAGAAGTCGAAAATATCATTTTATAAATTTAATGTTGATATCGTGTATGCCTGCGCGAAGCACGGGCAACTTCACTAGTGTAAATAAATTGTGGGCCTAGCCCACTTTATAATTTATAATTTATATTAATCAAATTTACTTACTTCTAATTTTAAATTTATAATGTGTAATTTACCCGACTAACTACTTATTAAATACATTATCCCATATATAATAATAAATTCTCTTCTACTAGCTTATGTACCCGATCGGTTGTTTTACTTTTTAGAATCGCGTTCCCCTAAATAAGACTCCCTGTATATGTTTTTACTATTTTACGACTTGCGGGGATGGTTAGTTCGAGATTTGGAAGGGTTCGGATTGAAATCGGAACACTTAGTTCCTTACGATGGCCTTAAAAGGCTAAGTTTGACTTCGGTCAATATTTTAAGTAAACGACCTCGGAATCAGGATTTGACGGATCCAATAAGTTCGTATGGTGATTTTGGACTTGGGCGTATGCTCGGACCGGGTAGTGGATGATCCGGGAGCGTTTCGGCACCTAATACTGAAAGTTGGTTCCTTGGAGGTTCTTGAAGTTCTTTAAATTTGGTTTAGAGTAAGTTTTGGTAATATCGAGGTCCGAATGGAATTCTGAGATCGGGGTTAGTTTCGTAATGTTATTTAAGGCTTGCACGCAAAATTTCGTGTCAATTCGAGTAGTATAAGTACGTTTTGGCGCTTTGGGAGTAAGTTGAAGAACTTAAAGTTCATATTTTTGATCCAAATGGTTTGGGGTGTGATTCTTAGTTTTAATGTCATTTTGGGCATTCCGAGGGTTCGAGCGGGTCCGTGTTATAATTTCAAACTTGTCGGTATGTTCGGGCGGGGCCTCAGGGCCCCCAGGTATCGATCGGACGAGGCTCGGACCAAGTTGAAACTTGGGAGCAACAATTGAAGTTCCCAGCTGCTAGTGTAATCGCACATGCGTTTGGCGAGCCGCAGGCGCGAGCCAAGAGCCGCAGAAGCGAGCAAGCCAGGGCTGCCCAGGATCCGCAGGAGCGAGGAGTTTCGCGCACCTGCGAAGGCGCAGGTGCGATGACTGTGACCGCAGAAGCGGTTGTGTTCGCAGGCATGAAAGAGTCGGCCGCAGGAGCGGTTGCGCAGGAGCGGCCCTGGCTCCGCAGGTGCGATGGGCGAGTGGCCAGGCCGTTTTTGCAGAAGCGTATGTTTGACCACAGAAGCGGAAGTCTCTCCGCAGGTACGGAAACCGTTAAAGGCAGAATCCTTCATTTAATGCGGGACTTAGTCATTTTGACTCATTTATTCCATTGTTGGGGGATTCTTGGAGCTCTTAGAGAGGGGATTTTCATCTAACACCTTGAGGTAAGTAATTTCTATCAAATATGAGTCAAATAGATAACTTATTGGTAGATTACAATATGTAAATTAGTGAAAATCATGGGTTTAGGAGAAAAACCTAGGTGTTTGATAAAAATGAGATTTAATCATGAAATTCGTTATGGAATCTAGTAAAGATCATATATTTGAGTTCATGAGGTTATGGGTAACAACTTTCTTCAAAAATTTTCAAAATTCGGGCGCGTGGGCCCGGGGTAAACTTTAAGAATCTTACATTTATGGTTGGGTAACCTCTTTAATAGTTGGAATACGAACTTTTGAGCATGTATTGATTAGTTTATATATTATTTGATTAGTTTTGGGTTGATTCGGCACCGAATTGAGGGTGTGAGCACATTTTTGGATCGGGAAATAGGCCTTGAAACGAGGTAAGTCTCTTTTCTAACCTTTTAAGAGGAAATTTAGCCTCATAGGTGAACTTAATAATTATGTACTTCTACTTGTGGGGGCTACGTACGCATGAAGTGACGAGAGACCGTGTGTAGCTACTATTCATGTTTATGTCCGGATAGATTTAGGCTTACACCATATTTTTATTGATATCGTTGCTTGTTTATGCTTACTAATTGTTGGATTAAAGCGGAGGTTGAGGTTCCTAGCTGAATTTCTTATTTTGAAAAAAATTGAGAAATGTTATGATAACTTGAGAAAATCTATATTTTACCGCTTCGCAAGTATATCCCGCGAGCAGTGTAAATTTTCACTACTCTCATAGGAGCGGGTCGTTCGCCTCGACAGGTTAATTGATGTATCTATGGTTCGGGTCGTTCGACCCTCGGCAGTGCACAGTATATTTATATGTATATTTAGATCGGGTCGTACGTCTTCGGCATAATTCGTGTGTAAAGATATTGGAACCCCTTTATATTTAATATTGTTCCATGGACTTGAAAGTTGAAAGGATTAGAAGAGAGAAATGACTTGGTTCTTACTTGAAATGAAAGGATTGTTTTATTTTTCTGCTCTGAGTTCTATTATCATTTTATATATCATGCTTAATTAGAACTTCATACTACTATATTTCTGGCCCATAGTAAGTGTCGAAGTCGACCCCTCGTCACTACTTCTTCGAGGTTAGACTAGATATTTACTGAGTACATGTTATTTATGTACTCACTCTATACTTCTGCACTTGATGTGCAGGATCTGAGGCAGGTGCATCTGATTATCAGACCGACGCGCATGCTTGACTTCTGGTCTGAGACCACACGGTGAGCTGCCCCTTCCGAGCCGTTCAGCAGCAGTCGGAGTCTCTCTTTTGATTTATTTTCTATCTATTCTATTTCAGACGGTAGAGTAGAGATCTTTTGTATATTCTACTAGTAGCCCACACACTTGTGACACCAGATCTTGGCACACACTAGTAGACTTGTGATTTTGGTTTTATTCCTATGGCCATAAATACATTCAGCTGCTTTTATTTTATTAATTTAAAATTATTTCTTACTAAACCTATTAAATTAAGGAAAGTTATTTACTTGGGAAAAAAAACTTATTAAAATGGGGAAATCACTAGATTGTTCACTGTTGGCTTGGTTACTAGCAATGGTGTTGGGCGCCATCACGGCCGAAAATGAAATTGGGTCGTGACAGCTTAGGCCCAAATATTATAGTTAAAAAAGTTACTTCTTCAATCCCACAATTAATATATCAAAATATTTTGGTTTATTATAACAATTTTCGTAGAAATTTATCCACACTGAATGTTTATATGAAGCTACATTAAATGGCAAGGTTAATTGATAAATTAAGATGGAAATGTGTATAATTAAATTATGATTATAATATATGTGAAGACGCTTTTACTGAATTGGTATGTATATCAGTTGTGGATAAGTTTTTTCAAACATTTTCTCAATAAAAGGGGTTGCAAGACTACGAGTAACAAAAGTGTTATCTTAGTCATAGTTTTATGTAATCCATACCTTGTTGATAGTCATTAAACTACAAGTCTATTGATTACAAAAGGTTTCCGGTGATGAAGTAAGTCGTGTTTGCCGAATGAGATTTATAATTCGTATTTAATATATTGATTTATAAGTCGCATTTCGTAAATACGATTTATAACTCGTATTGAGATTATTCATTTAACCTGGTATAACCTTTTCCTTATGGGTCAAGACTTTCTATTTTTAGCTCACTGATAACACAAGCTAGACAATATCCACTGATTTATTTGATAATTCAAACATACATTTAACTCTTTTTTGTTTTTTATTTTTTTTTACAAACAGTAGATTAGAAGAACCTGTTTTTTTTCCTTCTTAGGGATTTTCATCTTTGGTAATTTTGAATTTATTTGTTGATTAAGCATCGACAGCCAAAATTCCACTTACCAAGGGGAAAAGATGGAGAAGCAAAGGAGTAACGAGTACAAATAAAGGGCCCAAAATGTTAGGTTAACTTAAGCTAATGGATCACATTTGGGGTATTATTATTTTTAGCCCGCGCCAAAACCTATTTATATTTGGTAACCGAAAAATGGTATAAAATTTGTATAATTTTTTATATAATATACAGAATATATATATATATATATATATATATATATATATATATATATATGTTCGAAATTTATTTTTAAAGCAGCTGTACAGTGTCATTTTTTCACCACATCACCGAACTAATAGGCCAGTCATGATTTGGTTTAGGAAAATTTAAATTGCATAGCCGACCACCAATAATAGCCGACAAACACATATATATTATACATAATTGCTATATAGTTTGTATATTTGACTAGCGAATATAATTATTTTTTTTCGACTGGCTAAATGTGTTAAAAGTCCTATGACGACTTAATGTGGAGTAAAATCACAAAACGGCCCTCCTAAACTGTCTCAAGTCATGAATTTGTCTTTATTGTACTGACTGTTCTTATGTAATACCAATTTTAAACTAAAATGTTTTTAAAAAGGACCTTCTAATCACCCTTACAGACTTACAGAAGTACTTAAATGAAAAAAAGAAAAAGAAAAAGAGAAGCTGTTTAAAGGAAATATTCTGCAAAAACGTAAGGGGAGAGGGGGTCTCGAAAGAGATTGGAATTTTTTTGCAAAACTAGGGTGTGTGAGCGCAGTGGCGAAGCTAACAATTTCGCGAAGGATATTTAAAATATACATATACAAAAAATAATTTTTGACCTATATACACAATATAAGTTTCTATATATATCGTATATAATTTTTTGATAAAGGATGTTCTGTTGACCACCCTTCAACGTATGTGGCTATGACACTCTGTGTTGTTGTTGTGTTTGTTTTAAGGCGGCAAAACTTACTAAATAAGGGCTGATTGAATAATTAATTAATCATGTTTCATTAGAAAAAGACTTATATTTATAAAGTGATAGCAAAATGTGGATCCATAATAAGAAGCCTGGTTGGTTTGGAGTATTTCACCTAATTTAGTTGAAGGGATCTTTGTGCAAATAGCCGGCCATATTCATTGTTTACTTTTTCTTGCAATATATATAGATTATACAGTCATCATACATGATTATAAACATATAATACATAAAATATGCATATATTATATCTCCACCGGTTATTTTTAGTTTAAGCGGTTAGATGAGCGGTCATTTAGGTTAATTCTTCCAACTAAAAATTAGGTTAAATACTCCAAACCAAACAGACTTCTTATTATGGATTTGGGGAGAAATTCAAAAATAGTTAGATTTACAAGTGGTAATTGAAAAATAGCCACAGTTTCAAAAGTAATCGAAATTTAGCCATTTTCATGTAAAGATAAATATGAACGAAAACACTATTCAAAATCCGAAAAATATTCCAGCATAATATATTGGAGTTCTAGTATAATATACTGATCCAGCATAATATGCAGGAAGTTTATACACAGGTGCTTCAATCTCCAGTATATTATGCTGGAACTTTTCGCGTGTTGGAGTTGCAGCATAATATGCTGGAAGTTCATACACAGGTGTACCAATCTGTAGTATATTATGCGGGACCGGTCCGTGTTGCAGCAAAATAGTGACTATTTTTCAATGACTTTACAAACGCTGACTATTTTCAATTACCAGTCTGAAAATTGGCTAACCTGTGCTATTTTTACATAGATTTGTGCCTCAACTGTTAGAACTACTTCAAAAAATGTCAAACGAGCGTAAACATATTGAAATAAATAATTTCTTATTTGGGTTATGAAGATACCCATAAGCAAAACAGCCCAAATTATTGGGCTTTGTAAGAGTGGTCTTTTAAGGATTGGTCGTTGTGTGTCACCGCCTCCCACCTATCCTACACATTTAATTAAGGTTGTTACTGCGAAGCATCTGTCAAGGTCGATAGATCAATAAAAAAAGTCTGTATCGCAGTTGGAAAATTTTGGCCGGTCGTCGAAATTAATTGCACTTGTCTCATTCTCACCCAATATATATATATATATATATATATATATATATATATATATATATATATATTATCGACTATTATTTTTTAGCTGGCAAAAAAATATACTCCCTCCGTTCCAGTTTATGTGAACTTATTTCCTTTTTGGTCTGTTCAAAAAAGAATGACCTCTTTCTAATTTTAAAAACAATTTAGCTTAAACTTACAAATCTACCATTAATGAGAAGCTTTTATAACCACACAAATACTCTGGGCCCCTTTATAACTTGTTTAGGACCACAAATTTCAAAAATCTTTATTTTTTCTTAAACTTCGTACCCAATCAAACAGGTTTACATAAATTAAAACGGGTGGAGTATATATTTCCGAAAAATGTCCCATACGCTTAATTTGGTAATTACACTAAAAGGTATATTTGGGGTACTATAAAAAACATTAATATCTCTAAAAGAAATTCTACTCTATTTGTGGATATATTATTTCGAACTAAAGAACTATTTTAACACTTAATTTCTTTTATCATTGAAGGAAAGTGTGTGAAATGTCGATTGAATATATATAACTACTAAAGCATTTTTTAACAAAATCCCAAGTGTGGACTAAAGTGTGAAATGAAAACTATATGAAAGATTGACCAAAAAACAATAGACGATTTATAATCATCTATCTAAAGTTTGACGGATAAAATTATTGATACTTATGTTTGTAAGAGCCTCTATTAGTTTCTCTCCCTTTACAAGATAGAGGTGAAGTATGCGTATATATTATTCTTTCCTGATCTATTCGTGGAACTACATTTGATATGTTATTGTTGTTGTTGTTTGTAAGAGGTAATATATAAGCAATAAAATATTTAATGTAAGTACAAACTAACTCGAACATCAAAAAAAGCAAACTGTTTGCAATGAATTTTCGTAGGAAAATAAATCTGCAATTATAAACAACTATAAAGAAAAATAGATTTTATTGATAAACATTGCGGGTTACAACTCTGTTTATCCCTTGATTCTTCCCTCCGATTTATTATCCATAATTCGAGGGCCTTAGCAGCGTATTTCTCGTATGTAGGATGTTATGCATCTTCTTGATGTATGATGATCAAGAAGCATGTAGCAACACTCCATTTGGATCTTGAATGTTGCTAGAACTTTGAGCAAGACATATTTGACATGTCTTTGATTTCTTAATGAATATTCCAAGAGTTTTATGGAATTTCAGAGATCATATATTTGATCTTTTTGTGCATATTTCGAGAGTTTATGGAATTGTTGAGATCCTCTTTGAAGGATATATGTAGCCTTATTTATAGGCATGAATTAGGGTTTGGGTGGAGTAGCCACCAAGTAACCCTAATAGACTCCTAATATTTCAAGAGTTGTCTTGAATTTAGGATTTATCTTGATTTGTTAAAATTTCAGTGTCTACACAAACATTTCAAGTAGGTTTTGAAAGGTGATTCAATCAGAAGATAAAAACATACATAAGAAAAGTAGACTACTAAAAAGGGAGAAAACGACTGTCAAAATCGACCGATGTTCGTGGGTAATTGGAAAAAATCGACCGATCTGTGGCGGCCGATAATCGTGTGGTCGTTAGAGTCAACCGATCGACTTCGGTCGGTATTTTTCGATCGATTTCGCTCGGTCAATTAAATTTCATAAATGACCAAAAAGAATTTGCCGAAACCGACCGAAATCGGTTAGTATTTTTAATTATGTAATTAAAAAATACACTATTTGGGAATCAAATTGGGGTATGTACTGTAGCAGGATACTATTTTACCATCGGTCCATATTTTGGTTTAAGACTTTCTTTTATTTATTTATACTCTTTAATTGTATTTTTGCGCGAAAATAACCGGCCTATTTCGATCAATTTTATTTAAAAAATAAAATTACTGATCGAAATCGGTTGGTATGACCGACCGTTTTCAGTTATTTTTTGAATATTAATTTTAATTTTTTTAAATGATAAATCGATCAAAGTTGGTCAATTTTTTGAAAAATATTTTACGGGACACAAAAATAATTTTTTACATCTTTGCGCCAAAAAATCATTAAAAAAAATAAAAAATAAAATATTTTGACAAAACCAATCGACTACGAACGGTTTTTTCGGCCAGTTTTTTTGACACCGACGGCGCCGAATTCTAAACTGGTACTCTCTCTTTATTTGGGAAAAAAGAGAATCTGGACAATTTACCAATATTAGCAAATGGAGTATTTCTCTATTTGTAAGCAAATAAAAAAATTTCTGCCTTTGCTTTTATTAGGATCTAGTACCTAGGTCTAGATCACGATGCAAGTCAACCATATTTTACCCTTGAAAAATATATATAGGCAAAATGGTTTTCGGGCCACTTAAACTTGTACATATTTGTTAATCCCGTAGATGAACTTAGAACATTTTTATTTAAACACTTCAACTCTATAAAATATATATAAACACACACCTCTTACTGTTACCATGCTTATGTAGCAATAAGGTAACTGATGTGGCAATAGTGCGTGATGCTCACGCTAGAAAGGAGCGCGAAAATACTTTTTTAATTAAAAAATACTAAATAAATAAATCATAAATCAAATGAAAAGAAAAAGTAAAGAGAAAAGAAAACCCAACCCACTTTCTCCCTCCCGCGTCCCACCGTTGGCCTCCCTTCCCCTTTCTTTTCTTTCTCTCCCAATTTCACTTCTTGCCATTGCTCCACCATTTTTGTCATCTCCTTTTACCATAAGTGCCTTTAATCATGCAGTACCCAATGAAACTAAAAATTATTCCTTTACCATAATAGAAAAATCACCATGGAAGGTGAAGGAATAGCTGCAATGGGTGGACCATCGATGAAGATGGAGATGATAATAAAATTACTGGGAAAAATAGGATGTTGATGGACAAGTAAATAAGATCTATATTAGCCATTTCCCACCTCTTTACCTCAATCGCATCTCTTACCTGTGCAAATCCTGGAGAATTGCAGAGATAAGTTTTTTTATGAAGAAAAAATTTATTTATCGAGCAATCTTGCAACCAGATCTTCAAGTAAAAGTTCAAATAAATCAAATCGTTAGTAGATAAGTTTAAACTATATTATTGATTTGCCCATTTGAAGCTACGTTTGGTGAAGGTCGGATATGAAGATTTTCCTTTTTAATAATTCTTGCTTTGTTAGTTAGTGAGAAGATGACGAAATATAAAAGACGAAGGTAGTGGAGTGAAAAAAGAATGACAGCCGCTGGAGAACTTTTTAGTGATATTTGAAGGTTTTCGCCGAGTTCTAAAAGGAAGAAGAAGGGGTGCACACAATTACAAAGAATGTGACAAAAAATAATTATTAAAAAAAGAAAGAAGTGGGATCCATAATTTACAAGTGTCAAGAAAATATAACGTGGAAGAAAATAGAAAATGTTAAATTTTATCCATGTCAGCAGCGATTGAACAACATTCATGGTCGCGGGTGTTTATTTATAGTCATTTAGTTAAGTTGAGGTGCTTAAATGGAAAAATTCTAAGTTTATCTACCGAAATAACAAATGAGTACAAGTTTAAGTGGCCGGAAGTTCATTTTACCATATATATATATATATATATATATATATATATATATATATATATATATATTAGAGAAAAATTCAAGTATTACTCCATTAAGTAACCCATTATTCTTATGTTTAGTTCAGAGTGCATTGCAAATGGATCAACTTTCCAACTTTGTCTGCTACAGTTTACGAGTATTAATTAATTAATTAAAAAACGTCATGATTGCTGTCTTATGAGACTTATTTAACAAGTTAGTACATCAATTTGACCTTATTATGTTGATGAATAATTAAATGATAAAATTAAAATGGAGTGGTAACGTTTTTAAACGTACCTTTTGAGTTTTGACATTGGTTATTCTGCATTGAGAAAACCAAAGGCAGTTGATTTTTAAGTAAATTACTACAAGTGGAGAACGTACGTAAAATTTTATGGATGAATCTCTCTCTCTCTCTCACACACTCTCTCTCTCTCACACAGTCACTCTCTCTCTCTCTCTCTCACACAGTCACTCTCTCTCTCTCTCTCTCTCTCTCACACACAGTCACTCTCTCTCTCTTTCTCTCACACACACTCTCTCTCAAGTGGAATTATATCTCTCTCTTTCAAGTGGAATTATCTTTTATATAATTATATTGTGATGAAAAGACTGAGATATTTTCTATACTTTGGATGAGTATACAGATCCCTTGGCACAGAACTTTTGTTTCAGGTATCAAGTGACCTCACTGTATTCATAGATATTTACAAATTGATCATGTCAATAGAGGTTTAATGATATATATATATATATATATATATATATATATATAAAATCTTTAAATCATCAAGTTGTTGACCTATAACAATATATAACTCTTAAAACATTCTAAAATTGTATTAATGTCCAAACACAACTCTAATTTCAAATATCATTTTCATTTGATTTTTTTTTTTTTGGAATTTCACAATTCTTATGTCCAAACGCCCACCAAGTAAAAATATGTCCATGATAATTACTTCATATGTATTTTTTGATAACCCTATTTAACTGATTACAAATTTTAAAAGATCTTATGATTTTATACATGCTATAATATTGTGTGAGTATGAAAGTTTTAGAACATATTGTTTACCCGAAAAATCGAATAACGTTGAATTTATGTATGGTTCTAAGGGCAAGTAGATTCCTTTGATCTGAAAATAACAATACACGTATTTATGATGCAAAAATGGAAGATGATGAACAAAGATATTTAGTGAGCTTTAGAAAGATAAACACAATGAATTCTTAATCCCAGCCAAAAGTGCCTTCTATTACAAACTTTCCTTGACTTTATAGCCAAGGATCACTATTCTATCTATAGTAACATGATGGAAATAAATATTACTAGTGGAGGACCCATGATGGTGTGTCTCCTCCTTAATTCCCGTAGAGATTCTCTCCTTTAGTGAGGTTGTAACAGCTTTTGTCTGTGAACTCGATACCGACTCGAGCTCGGTATCGGATCGGAACCTCGGCCTTGGTTTCGAGCTAGGTGATCACTTTCGAGCATCGATGTTCGGGACCTGTATTGACCGATGTTACCTCAGTCGATTCGAACGCCCGAGCTCGACGCCCCCATCTCGGAATTCGTTCGGAGTCTCCATGAAGGTACCCCTCGATTGAAATGCCATCCTCGATCGATCTTCATGACCGAGGATTGGTTTTAACCGTATACAGATAGCCCCCTCGTTTCTCGGAAAGGAGATGACGAGGAACGATGTGATTTCCCTAAGGTTCGACCGAATCGATAATGACGTTTCTATCGGCTTTGACTATGATGTGCGTGATAGCTGTCCCATCGATTTGGTTTTATCGAGGCATTTAATGCGTGCCAGTCGGTGGTCGGCCACCGCTAGACGAATCGCCATGCCTTATAAATGGTTTTCGCATACAATGTTTTCCACTTTTGTGCTTCCTCTTTTCCCAAATTCTCTTTGATTAGTTTCTCTTATTTCGTTGCTTTAGTGCCGCTTGTACCAGAGTTTCGGTGTTGTCCCCTCTTTCACCTTTCTTTGCGACTTTTTCTTCTCGTATTAATGGCGAAAACTTCAAAAATCGTACCTCACAAGGAGAAAGCTTCTTCCTCACGGCCGTGTGACGATAAGGCGCCGACCGAGCCGTCCGTTCATGATTATATTCCCGGCCCGTGTATTTTAAAAGCTGATTTTAAAGTGGAGAATCCTTCGTCCGTTCCGGGTCGGTGTGAGCACGTATCGATGTATATGTGCTCTATAGCGGAGGTTCACCTCGAGGCCATCAGGAAAGACTGCGGTTGGGGTTCTGAGGTTGTGTTACAAATCCCCTCCTCTGATGAGAGCGTCACTACCTATGTGGAGGGATTTCTAAGTGTTTACACCTATCTCTTTACGTTGGGAGCTGTCGATCCCGTGATTTTTGATTTTTGTAGGAGATATCAGGTCACCCTCGGCCAAATTCATCCTTCCTTATGGCGTATAGTCATATTATTGCGTTTCTTCTCTATCAAAGCCGGAGGGTTGGATTTTTCTCTGAGCCACCTTATACGACTGTATCGGCCTCAAATTTATCGTGGACTTATTAGGCTATATCGTCAGGCATCGAAGGCTTTGATGTCGAGCATCGATGAAGATAAGGATCGAGGCTGGATGGGTCTATATATTCGAGTGAGGACTTGTGATCTTATCTCGGAGGAAAAAATGTTATTTCCTGAAAAATGGAACTTCGACCGTAAGTGATCCGTGTTTGCTTTTCGTGTCTTTTTTCGTGTTTGTTAATATTATTTTCTGATGTTCAGCTGCACCTTGGATGCCACAAGCTGTGCCTGATCTCGAGGATTGGGTTCGAAAGTTAGCCTCGACTTCATCCTATGCCGAGCGCGCTTGGCGTGATTTGGCTAAAGGTAGATGGGAGGCCAAGAATCATGGTGAGATTTGGTTCCTGTTTCCCTCGAGGTATATTCTGCGTTCATTTCGTTATCGATTTTTCCCTTGTATATAGGTGTAACTAGGGATGCCGTTTTGCGGCCTTCGAGCGGTGATGAAGGCAATAAGCCCCCGGTCCTGGAACAGGGAAAAGAAAAGAAAAGAAAAGAAAGGCTTCCTCTCGGCAGGAGGACCCTAATCCCAAAACTCGGACGGTGAGGAGAAAAATCATTGCCCTTTCGATCGACTCGGTGCATCGGCTGAGGGAGGAAGAAGAAGAAGAAGATAGCTCCTCGGCTTTGGTAGTCCGACCTACGGAGGCAGTCGAGGTTGCTAGAGCTGCTGAGCCGATGGCGGCCGTGCCCATCGGGGTTGGTTCCGGAGACCTAAGTCTCGATCAGAGTACTCCGAGTGATTTGCTCGGGGCAATGGCAATGGGTCATTCACCTTCCCTTCCGTCTTTTTCTGAGGAGGCGTTGAAGGAGGCTCGAGAGCTGAAGACTCCCAATATTGGTGCTGGCTCAGGTGCAGCGGATCCTTTTAAGGATTGTTTTACCGGTGTTGATGACAGTTCCGATATCGGTGATGCTTCTCTTTTGTTAGAGGAAGCTCAGTGTTTTATTACTCGGGTAATGATTCTTCCGTACTTGGCTTCTTTGTTCTTTTTCATACTTGACGGTTCCGATATCGGTGATCTTTTTTGCCTTTTTGTTGTTGATGACAATTTCTAACTATGCAGGCCATCGGTAGGTTTCGAGTTGATCTTAGCCAGTGTGAGGCCGAACTCCAGAAGGTCCTAGGTGAAAGAGATGACCTTCGGCTTCTTTGTAGCAAAAAAGAGGAGGCTATAAAGGATCTTCAAGCGGATTTGGCTAAGGTTCGTGAAGAAAGGGTCGAGCTTGATCAACAGGTGAGCCTTGTTCTATTAAAGTATGGATTCGACTTGACTGTGGAAGTTAACCATCCGTTGTCTCAGTTGCAGCAAAAGATTGAGAGGATCGGGCTACTTCGAGAGGAGGTCGATCAAATCCTGGCCGAATGCAACCAGTGGAAGGAGACTATTGACCACCTGGCAGCGGAGAAAGAAACCATTTTAGCAAAGTTATTATCAGCCGACGTTCAGCTTCGAAACGTCAAGCAAAAGGTATTAGTTCAGGCTAAGAAAATCGATGAGCTTGAGATACAACTTGCTGAGGCTAAGGCGGAGGTTGAGTCATCAAAAGTTTTGGCGGATAAGTCTATTGCTGTATATCGAGCTGATGCTGAGGCCGCTCAGGTGGAGGCACGGGAAGCGGCGAAGATTGCTGATGCTCGAGCTCATTGGGTTGCCGAACTTGTTAAGTGTAGATCTCGGAGGGAGACCCTCGAGGAGATTCATGCTCGTGGTTTCGATCTTACCGAAGAGGTAAGAAAGGCAAAAGAGCTTGAAGCGGAAGCTAAAGCCTTGGCTTCTGATGATGATGACGATGATAACGATGATGGTAGCAAAAGCGGGTCCGAGGGTGGGGAAGATCCCGACCCAGAAGCTTAGAGTTTAATTCTCATTACCTGTAAATTAATTACGTAGGCAATTTTATATATATATATATATAACAAGGTCAATTTTGCTTGTTGAGTCGATGATGATGTGGTGGTTAATGTAAACTCTGAGTAAACATAGCTTTTTCAATGTTTCAAATTCGATTGGGTCCTTGCTCGAACTCGGCAGCCTGTCGGCTCGACGGATGACTGAGTATTTCGAACTTGATATAGGAATAGCCCGTAGGCTTAATATTCGAGTGTTTATTTCGAACTTGAGATAATGTGGTAGCCCGTAGGCTTAATATTCGAATGTTATTTCGAACTCGAGATAATGTGGAAGCCCGTAGGCTAAATATTCTAGTGATTGTTAATTCCGGTTGCATAATAAATCTCAAGTCATTGTACATATGTTTTGGGGCAATATAATATGAGCATGGTTTATTTTGACCATTTTGGCTCTTATAATGTTTCCTCTATTTTTGTGAGAAGGCTTTGTTGCATCTGAACTCGATGTATTTGAGGCCCTGGTGCCCCCCCGGTATTCGAGGCCGTTCGGGCTAAGGGTCGAAAGCCTCGGATACTGTTTTGAAAGTGCAACACGATCGATGGTTGCCTCATTAAAAACCTTGCCGTAAAAACCCATTTGGGGAAAAATCGGTCTAAGGAAAAAAGAGTGCAACACGTGCTTTTGAGTAAAAGAATACTTCTGTTCTTTGTTCGAACTTCTATACGGGACAGTTGAATAAATATGGTAAAGGTCGGACCTTAGCAGTAGTACCGTTTTAGATGTGATATATTCCAACTGCTTGATAGCTGTTTGCCATTTATGATGCCGAGCATGTACGATCCTTTCCCAAAGTTCTCGAGCACCTGGTACGGTCCTTCCCAATTTGGTCCTAGTTTTCCTTCGTTTGGATTCCGAGTATTGATGGTGACTTTCCTTAACACCAAGTCCCCTGGCTTGAAGTGGCGAAGTTTAGTTCTTCGATTGTAATACCTTTCGATTCGTTGCTTTTGTGTGGCCAACCGGATGAGTGCAGCTTCTCGTCCTTCGTCCGATAATTCAAGGCTGGTGTTCATAGCCTCGTTATTTGATTCTTCCGTCATGAATCGAAACCTGGGGCTGGGTTCTCTGACTTCGACTGGTATCAATGCTTCAGAGCCATATACTAAGGAGAATGGGGTCGCCCCTGTACTGGATTTCGATGTTGTTCGGTATGCCCAAAGGACTTCGGGCAGGATTTCTCTCCATTTTCCCTTAGCGTCGTTCAATCTCTTTTTCAGGTTTTGAAGAATAGTTTTGTTTGTTGATTCGGCTTGTCCATTTCTACTGGGGTGGTATGGGGTTGTTAGTATCCTTCTTATTTTGTGGTCTTCGAAGAATTTTGTGATTTTATTGCCAATGAATTGCTTCCCATTATCACATACTATTTTGGATGGTATCCCGAATCGGCATACGATATGATCCCATAAACAGTCGATAACCTCTTTTTCTCTTACTTTCTCGAACGCCTGCGCTTCAACCCATTTAGAAAAATAGTCAGTCATAAACAAAATAAATCTGGCTTTACCTGGGGTCGATGGTAGGGGGTCGACGATGTCCATTCCCCATTTCATGAATGGCCATGGCGATAGGACCAAGTGAAGTTGTTCTCCGGACTGATGGATAATTGGAGCAACCTTTGACATTTATCGCATTTACGAACAAATTCTTTTGCATCTTTGCCCATATCGATCCAATAATACCCTGCTCTGATCACTTTTCGAACTAACATGTCGGCACCGGAGTGATTGCCACAAGTGCCCTAGTGTACTTCCCGGAGGATGTAATTGGTATCTCCCGGACCTATGCATACCACCATCGGTCCATCGAATGTTCTTCGATATAACATTCCGTCCGCAGTCAAAGTGAATCGAGCAGCTTTAGTTCGAAGGGTCCTGGACTCTTTGTGGTCTGAAGGGAGCTTTCCGTTTTTTAAGTATTCAATATACTTGTTTCTCCAATCCCAGGTTAAGCTAGCAGAATTTATTTCAGCGTGCCCTTCTTCGATTATAGATCTTGAAAGTTGAACGACAGTTTTCGAGTTCCAATCATTCACCTCGACCGATGATCCCAAATTAGCAAGCGCATCGGCCTCGTTATTCTGTCCTCGTGGAACATGTCGTAGACTCCATTGTTTGAAATGGTTCAAAGTGACAAGCAATTTGTCCAAATATCTTTGCATTCTGCCTTCTCAGACTTCGAAGGTTTTGTTTACTTGACTCACCACTAGCAAAGAGTCACAATTGGCCTCAACGACCTCCGCTCCCAGATTTCTAGCTAGCTCGAGACCTGCAATTATGGCTTCATACTCGGCCTCATTGTTAGTTAACCTAATAGTTTTAATAGCTTGCCTAATAATGTTACCCGCGGGAGATTTTAAAACTATGCCTAGCCCGGACCCCTTTACGTTCGAAGCTCCGTCCGTAAAGAGGATCCATGCCCTCGTCGATAAATTTGATTTTAACAGTAGTTCTTTTTCGACTTCGGGTACGAGGGTCGGCGTGAAATCGGCCACGAAGTCTGCTAGAATTTGAGACTTGATGGTTGTTCAAGGTCGATATTCGATATCGTACCCGCTGAGTTTGATGGCCCATTTGGCCAATCGGCCTGACAGTTCAGGCCTATGCAAAATATTACAAAGTGGGCAGGTGGTTAATACGCTTATGGGGTGGCATTGGAAGTACGGTCGTAATTTTCTAGAGGCGCTAACCAGCGCAAGCGCCAATTTTTCCAAGTGCAGGTATCTAGTTTCCGCTTCCCCTAAGGTCCGACTTACATAGTAAACAGGAAATTGCGTACCTTCCTCTTCTCGAACTAGGACACTGCTTATGGCGACTTCTGATACTGCCAAGTATAGGTAAAGTTTTTCGTCGGTTTTTGGAGTGTGCAGCAGTGGTGGGTTCGATAGATATCGTTTCAGTTCTTGTAACGCTAGTTGGCATTCCGGTGTCCAAGCGAAGTCGTTCTTCTTTTTGCGTAGAGAGAAAAATTTGTGGCTTCGATCTGATGATCTCGAAATGAATCGGCCTAGGGCTGCTATTCTTCCTATTAACCTTTGTACAGCTTTCACGCTGTTCACGATGGTGATGTCTTCAATGGCCTTGATTTTGTCTAGGTTAATCTCGATTCCCTGATTTGACACCATGAAGCCGAGGAACTTTCTCGAGTCGACTCCGAAAGCACATTTTTCGGGGTTGAGCCTCATGTTGTATTTCCTTAGAATATCGAATGTTTCCTGCAAATGGGTCAAATGGTCCTCTGCGCGCAGGAACTTGATTAGCATGTCATCAATATAGACTTCCATTGATTTACCTATTTATTCTTCGAACATTCTATTTACTAGGCGTTGATAAGTAGCTCCTGCATTTTTTAGCCCGAAGGGCATTACGTTATAACAATATGTTCCATATCTGGTAACAAACGAAGTCTTTTCCTGGTCTTCCGGGTTCATCTGGATTTGATTATACCTGGAATAGGCGTCGAGAAAAGTAAGGATCTCGTGGCCGGCCGTGGCATCGATCAAGTGATCGATGTTGGGCAGTGGATAAGAATCTTTGGGGCACGCTTTGTTCAAGTCCTTGTAGTCTATACACATTCTAAATTTGTTTCCCCTTTTAGGCACTACGTCCACATTGGACAACCATTCGGGGTATTTTACCTCTCTAATGGATCCTATTTTGAGCAGTTTAGTTACCTCATCTTTTATGAATGCATGCTTCACCTCCGATTGGGGTCTTCTTTTTTGCTTCACCGGTCTGAATCTAGGGGACACACTTAGTCGATGTGTTGTTATGTCCGGCGGGATTCCTGTTATATCTAAATGGGACCAAGCAAAGCAATCGATGTTATCGATAAGAAATTGAATGATTTTTTTCCTCAGTTCGGGTCTTAAACCCCTTCCCAGGTATACCTTTCGTTCGGGCCAATGATCGATCAAAATGATTTGCTCCAATTCCTCAATAGTTGATTCGGTGGCATCGGAGTCATCGGGGGTCACGAAGGATCGAGGGATCCACTGATCATTATCTTCATCGATGCTCTGCTTATCTGGCTGGGTCGGGGCCGATATCTTTGGTTTCTATTTGGCGTTCCGGTCTTCGACTGTGCCTCCTTTTGAACCCGATCCATTCACTGGCGAAGACGAAGATGTTGGTTTTGCTTCCTCGATGGAGAACATTTCCTTTGTGGCTGGTTGTTCTCCGTACACTATTTTGACACCTGTCGGTGTCGGGAATTTGAGGACCTGGTGTAGGGTTGAAGGTACAGCTCTCATGTTGTGGATCCACGGCCTTCCGAAAAGGGCGTTATATCTCATATCGCCTTCGATCACGTGAAACTTTGTTTGCTGAATTGTTCCGGCAACGTTTAACGGTAGGGTTATCTCGCCTTTGGTAGTTTCGCATGCCATATTGAATCCGTTTAAAACTAAAGTTGCGGGTACGATCCGGTTTTGTAGGCCGAGCTGTTTTACGACCTTCGATCTGATGATATTGGCCGAGCTACCTGGATCAATTAACACACGCTTAATTTTAATTTTATTCATGAGTACGGATATTACCAGTGCATCGTTATGGGGTTGGATGATTCCCTCTGCATCTTCATCATTGAACGATAAAGTCCCTGAGGGAGTGTAATCTTGAATTCGAGATCGCTTTTCCCTCACAATCGACGTTTTAGTGCGTTTGAGCATAGGTCCCTGAGGGATATCGACACCGCCGATGATCATGTGAATGATGTGTTGTGGCTCTTCTTCTTCGTTTTATTTGCTGAAGTCCTTGTTTTTAAAATAGTTCTTCGCTCTATCACTCAAAAATTCCCTGAGGTGCCCTTTGTTAAACAAGCGGGCTACTTCCTCTCTTAATTGTCTGCATTCTTCCGTTTTGTGACCATGGGTGCCATGATACTCGCATATTTGATTGGGATTCCTTTGGGCCGGATCGGTCTGCATGGGTCGAGGCCATCTGGTATCTTTGATGCGTTCGATGGCCGATACGATGGCGGATGCATCGATGTTGAAGTTATATTCCGATAATCGAGGAACTTCTATAGGATCAGCATGTTTATCAAAACCTCTCTTGCTCATAAATCCTCGAGAATTTTGCCCCCGATCATATCTGCGGTTATTCCTAATTATCTCATACGCTGAACCGTGGTTCACCCGATCTGTGACGTACGGTTGGTATCGGTCTCTGTTTGACCTTTGTTCTCTGTTGGTTTCCTTCAGAATTTTAGTGGTTGCACGGTTCTAACGCGTGGGTTCATACGGAAATCCCAATTGATCATCTTCGACCCTGATTTTCGATTGATACCGATTGTGTATATCCGCCCAAGTTATTGCAGGGTATTTGATCAAGCTTTGTTTCAGCCGACGTGATGCTGTCGAACTCAGTCCGTTCAACCCTTGGGTTCAGCTTGTACGGCCCAGTCGTCTGTGACCGGTGGCAAATCCATGCGTTCCATTTGAAACCAGGATACGAATTCCCTCAGTATTTCGTCACCCCTTTGTTTTACTTTGAATAGATCCGATTTCCTTGTTGCGACCTTTACGGCACCAGCATGTGCTTTTACGAACGAATCTGCTAACATGGCAAAAGAATCGATAGAATTCGGTGGCAAGTTATGATACCAGATCATTGCTCCTTTTGCGAGGGTCTCTCCGAACTTTTTCAATAATACGGACTCGATCTCGTCGTCTTCCAAATCGTTGCCTTTGATGGCACATGTATAGGAGGTAAGATGTTCGTTGGGATCGGTCGTACCGTTATATTTGGGAATTACGGGCATACAGAACTTTTTTGGGATCGGTTTCGGGGCCGCGCTCGATGGAAAAGGCTTTTGTATGAATTTCTTCGAATCCAGCCCTTTCATCATGGGTGGAACCCCCGGGATCTGATTGATCCTAGCATCATATGTTTCAAATTTTTTGTCGTTGGCTTCGACTCGCTTTGTGAGTTCCTCGAGCAGTTTAGCAATTTCAGGAGCGGTTCCCGATTTTTGCTCGTTCGGTTTCACTATGTCGGGCTCCGTTCTGGGGGTTACTTCTCGAAGAAGTGGATTGGAGTTTGGATTACTTCGCATATGAGTTTGGCTCTACAACTGAGCTATCGCTACTTGTTGGGCTTGTAGCATTTCGAAAATCATGCGCAAGCTGACCCCGATTTCCCCCGTGCTGTGGGTGTCTCGGGCTATGGGTCGATCGCCACCCTGAACGCTTCTTTCCTGCTCGGAACGTTGATTCGCTTCTAGAGCTATTCATGAATTGATATCTACTGGTACTTCGGCTCGAATTTCGGGTTCCTCGATTCGAGCCTCGTTGCCGTTGTTAGGTAGCCTTTCGGCCACGGGCACCAAGTTGTTGGTTTCATCCTGAAGGCTGGCTTCGAGGTCGATTGGCAGAGCCATTGTTGATATGAAGTTGTAAGCTGGAGCGTGCTGTATATTTGTGTCAAATAATCACTTGTTATCCTTAGTCCCACGGTGGGTGCCAAACTGTTTACCCGAAAAATCGAATAACGTTGAATTTATGTATGGTTCTAAGGGCAAGTAGATTCCTTTGATCTGAAAATAACAATACACGTATTTATGGTGCAAAAATGGAAGATGATGAACAAAGATATTTAGTGAGCTTTAGAAAGATAAACACAATGAATTCTTAATCCCAGCCAAAAGTGCCTTATATTACAAACTTTCCTTGACTTTATAGTCAAGGATCACTACTCTATCTATAGTAACATGATGGAAATAAATATTACTAGTGGAGGACCCATGATGGTGTGTCTCCTCCTTAATTTCCGCAGAGATTCTCTCCTTTGGTGCGATTGTAACAGCTTTTGTCTGTGAACTCGATACCGACTCGAGCTCGGTATCGGATCGGAACCTCGGCCTTGGTTTCGAGCTAGGTGATCACTTTTGGGCATCGATGTTCGGGACCTGTATCGACCGATGTTACCTCGGTCGATTCGAACGCCCGAGCTCGACGCGCCCATCTCGGAATTCGTTCGGAGTCTCCATGAAGGTACCCCTCGATTGAAATGCCATACTCGATCGATCTTCATGACCGAGGATCGGTTTTAACCGTATACACATATAATCTTCAATACGTCATAATATTTATATAGTAGCTATAAAAGCATTAAAGAAGCCATAGTTTGAGTTCTAATGAACCTATTTGCCAGCTTACAAGTCGAAATTATATCTATGTATCATGTTCGTACTTTTAGCATAAACTGTTTCTAGTTGTTAATGCAAGGGTTGCAACTTGCATAAGAAATACATAATTAATCTTGCGGCGAAGGCCAAATATATCTTTGTACTTTCGAAAATGGTCTAAAAATATCCCTCGTTATACTATTGGGCTATATATACCCTTCCCGCCATACTTTGGAACAAATATACCCTTATTTTGGATGGAGTGCCACGTGTCAGCACCGGATGAAAACGGCCTTTTTTTTTACCCGATCCGTTTTAATAAACCCACCACCCGACCCATTTTAAAATTCAGTTTTTTAAAGCATATATTTTATAAAAACTGGAAAAAAAAGGAATTTGCAATATATATATTTTTAAGTCTTTTCAGTTTTTTTAAAGTATTTTTTTTGTAAAAACTGAAAAAAAAAATATTTTTTTAAAAATACTTTAAAAACTGAAAAATATATATTCTGTAAAACTGAAAAAAAAGGAATTTGCAAAATATATATTTTTAAGTCTTTTCAATTTTTTTAAAGTATTCTTTTTGTAAAAACTGGAAAAAAAAATTTAAAAAAACTGGAAAAAAAAGACTCTCCTAAAGCAGTGGAGTACATATGCATTAGTTTTAAAAAAATAAAATAAAAATTGCAAAATCTTTTTTTTTCTTTAGTTTTTACAAAAGAATATTCAGTTTTTGCAAAATCTTGTATCATGTTCGTACTTTTAGCATAAACTGTTTCTAGTTGTTAATGCAAGGGTTGCAACTTTGCCGTTAATCTTATTATGGTAAATACTTACTTTCATAGCTTCACTGATATTTTTAGATCAAACCAAGCAATTTAATCTTAGTAGTTAAAAATTAATGAGAGAATACATATATGTATATTAGAGAAACATATCTTGTACTTATTAATTTGATGTAAATTTTGACTACTAATTAAGTTTTATCGAATTTATTATATTACTATAGTTAGCTTTAAGTGGTGGTAAGGTAAGTTAATTTTGGATGATGATCGAATACTACCTAAATTAAGTCCATAACTTTGATGTTGACATAACATGGAGATAGGGTAATTAAGAAACGGTTTCAATAACTTTGGTTCAAATTAAATTTTATATTTATCTTAAGAAAATTATTTAATATGTACAAATTATTAATTTAGTATTCAATAACTCAAAGAAACTGAATTCCGAATCCATAAATTAAACTTTAAATTTTGACTTCGCCCTAGAAAATCACCTACCTAGGCTAGCACCTAATGTTTCTAAAATTCACCACATAATAACACCACTGCAGACATAGAGTGGGACTGACTTGATTGACAAGAACATATGGATGACAAATCCATTGCATAGCAAGAAAACTAGATTCTTCATTTTGGGATCATTTCTACACCAATATTGAAGAATTTCTTTTCAATATTAAAAGAAAAAATGCAACTAACAAACACAATTTTTTTTTTTTTGCATAGTTTTATTTTAAAAAGGAAATGTTTTTTTCTTTTCAACAGGTAGACGGCATTTTGTTCTCGTTTAACCTTTTTACGCAGTTATTTTTATTTGAATATTTAGAAGTTGAGGTTATGCAGTTCAGGGCGGAGCCATCCCTTCGGTTATGTAATCGGGCGAACCCAATAACTTTGGTCTAAACTTCATATTTGTCTTAAATATTTTTATTGAATTATGCATAAATTATTAATTTAAAACATAATAACTTAAAAGAACTAGAATTGGCTCCGCCTCTCATGCAGTTTACATTAGAAAATGAAATTGTTCTTTGATCTTCTAGGCATATCAGACACGGTTTGAAAATTAGAGATGAGAACTAATTCTTGTATATATCCTGACATTAGATTGAGGGAGTAAAATAGAATTCTTTATTAGACGTAGGAGAATTTCAATCTTGAATAAAAAGACCTAATGGGAATATAAATTTTGTTGTAGCTGATGTTATATTTGAGATAGACAAGAAAATGGAATCACGAAATATAGACGTGCAATTTCACCCTTTGAATTTCAAAAATGGCAGCGTTTAGTGGTGTACGCACGATATTAGGCAAACATTGTCTAGTTGTTGTTAAAATTTGGCTTATGTAAATTATACTACTTATATTTCTTTTTATGTGACAATATTTCTTTACTCATTCGATCCAAAGAGAATAACACCTTTTTATATTTGAAAATAATTTAAATTTAATGACATGTTCGTCAAAGTGAATTATATTTTGTTTTTGAAAAATCAATTAAGTTGTCTACAATTTATAATAGTTTTCTATAGTTTTAAAAGTTCGTATTTTTATTTAAAATAAATAATTTAATTCCATCTCACATAGTTTTTTAAGTCCGTTAGATCGACCCTCAAACAGCAAAAATTCATTTTAGGAAAGAGGGAGTATTTGACAACAAACTTAAAAAACGATTTCCTTTCCCTTTCAACTTTTCATTTTCCCTTCTCTCTCGCCCTCCTCTTTCATATGCTACCAAAAAATCGTAAAACATATTCAATTTTTTTTGTGGTTTTCACTCGATGCCTGGTAGCCGTATTGGGGTCCGATAATTAAATTTGGATTTGCGCCGAAAAATTTTACATTGGGAGGTAAAACGCTCCCTAACAAAGACAACTCTATACTCAGGGTTCAAACCCGAGACCTTTGGTTAAGTATAAGAGTACTTACCACTCCACGACAATTCTTGTTAGCTAATAATGAGATACATTGTAGTAACATTATCCTTAGGCTAAGTTGTTTTTTATTTTAATTCATTGAGAAAACATAGTACTTGTTGAGGCCTAAAAAGACTTTTATCTTGGTCAAAACTTTATAAAAGTATGTGAGTCATTTGTCATAGGAAGGAGTAGTGGAGATACAAAGGGGATGGAATGGACCATATATATTTATATGGGCCATATGATAGAAACAGGAAGAATTAAAAAAGAAAGAGTGCATGTACGTACCTCAAAAGTTCATGCATGGTTTCTAATTTTGTATGTTAACACAAAGAAATAGGTCACATGAATGCATCTTTGACCCGTTACTGCCGGTTGATCCAAGATTTGAACTCTATTTTCACGATATTTAAAATTGAATCCATTATATTTTTAAAATTATAGGTTCAGACTTACTATTTATGGTATTTTTTTAGTATATTTTTACATATAAATTTTCGCTCCCCGTTGAAAGTACTAAGTTCAGATGAACTCGCGTGTGACGAACCTCTACATCTGTCCCTGACTGTTGGCTCTGTTTTTCACTCAAAAAGAAAAAAATATTAACTACAGCCGCAGAGGCGGATCCAAGATTTAAACTCTATGGGTTCAATTTTTACGGTATTTAGTATTAAACCCACTGTATTTTTAAGATTATAGATTCAGACTTAGTATTTATTGTTTTTAGTTCATATATAAATTTTTGCTCTCCGTCGAAAGTACTGAGTTCAGATGAACCCGATAACGAACCTCTACATTTGTCCGACTATTGGCTCTTCCGGAACCGAATTTAAAGCGAGATCTCACTGCTTTTGACTCAAACTATGTATACATGTAAACAATTTGTTAATGAAATCACACTACTAGCTCATAGACTTTAAATATTGGATTCCCCTTATCCTCAACACACACAATGGTCACATGTACAGATACAATTATGTAAACTGAGGAATGGAAGCACATGTAATACACGTGCCTTTGGTGATGGTGAGTTGAAAATTGTTTGATTTGATCCGAAGAAAATATACCTGGATGGTCAACCATAACCAACAACCATTGTAGAGAATATTGTTAGATATTTTATGAGTAGGAATAAACAGAACATAAAATAATGAAGCTGTTATCCAATAGGTATAGACCACGCGGTACACGCCCCACATGCCTGATGCCTGAACTAAGTTGCAGTCCGATCTAGAGCACAACTATGACCTATAGATTCACGAGAATTCGGTAATTTTTGACCAGGATTCCAGCAGACGAACTCGCACGAAGAGCAGTAATTTAACTAAAAGAGAAAGTTCTAATGATCTCGAGGTAACTCAAAAATACAGGCATTTGTGGGTTTAATGCGAAAATTGTTATGAATTAAATTATAAGAAATTTTTGAAATCAAAAATGAATATTTGTGAACAATGTGGATATCATTTGAAAATGAATAGTTCAGATAGAATGGAACTTTTGATCGATCCGGGTACTTGGGATCCTATGGATGAAGACATGGTCTCTTTGGATCCCATTGAATTTCATTCAGAGGAGGAGCCTTATAAAGATCGTATTGATTCTTATCAAAGAAAGACAGGATTAACCGAGGCTGTTCAAACAGACATAGGCCAAATAAACGGCATTCCCGTAGCAATTGGGGTTATGGATTTTCAGTTTATGGGGGTAGTATGGGATCCGTAGTCAGAGAGAAAATCACCCGTTTGATTGAACGCACTGCCAATCAAATTTTACCTCTTATTATAGTGTGTGCTTTTGGGGAGGCGCGCATGCAGGAAGGAAGTTTGAGCTTGATGCAAATGGCTAAAATATCGTCTGCTTTATATGATTATCAATTAAATAAAAAGTTATTTTATGTATCAATCCTTACATCTTCGACAACTGGTGGAGTGACAACAAGTTTTGGTATGTTGGGGGTATCATTATTTCCGAACCCAATGCCTATATTGCATTTGCAGGTAAAAGAGTAATTGAACAAACATTAAATAAAACAGTACCCGAAGATTCACAAGCAGCTGGATACTTATTCCAGAAGGGTTTATTCGACCTAATTGTACTACGTAATCTTACCCTACATATATATTGTGCAGTATCTAGAAGAAAAAATGAATAGTATTCTAGTTTATATGAAGGATTTTGAGCACAATATTCTATAATGTATGGAATTACTATAGTCTAAGTGGGCGTTTGGACATAAGAATTGTAAAATTTCAAAATAGGGGGGAAAAAATTTTCAAGTGAAAATGATATTTGAAATTTAAAATTATGTTTGGACATGAATATAATTTTGGGTTATTTTTGAAGTTTTGTGAGTGATTTGAGTGAAAATTTTGAAAAACAGTCTTTTGGAGTTTTTCAAATTTTTAAAAATTTTCAAAATGCATTTTCAAGTGAAAATTGGAAATTTTATGAACAAACGCTGATTTCGAAAAAAAGTGAATTTTTTGAAAAAAAGAAAAAAATTTCTTATGTCCAAACAGGCTCTTAGTTTATAGTCGGAGGGAGTAATTTCCTAAATCTAAACATCAGGGTAAATTGTACCGCTACATTTGAAATCAACCTTTAATCAGGACATTCCTAAACAAAAAACTTCAAATGGGTAGACTCATGATTCTGCTAAAGAAAATTTTAAAGCATGAAAACTACTGCTCTACGACTTCGAAATGTAGCCATTCTCAAGCTATTTTATAACATTGTAGTTCATAGGGACGATGGAGAGCCTTGGCGTAACTGGTAAAGTTGCTACCATGTGACCGGGAGGTCACGGGTTCGAGCCGTGAAAACAGCCTCTCTTGCAGATATGCAGGGTAAGGCTGCGTACAATAAACTCTTATGGCCCGGTCCTTCTCCGAACCTCCCACATAGCGGGATCTTAGTACACCGGGCTGCTCTTTGTAGTTCATAGGGACATGTTACTCGGGTAGTTAACAAGTAGTCAAGTTTGATCAAAACTGAATATGCTGCAACAAAATGCTGTAGAACTTAAAGATTTATATGAAAAGAAAAGAAGACAAAAGTTTCTATACCATTTTGACTTACAAGGTGTGTATGTAACATCAGTATGCTGAAAGTTCTATGCTTTTCTATTTGTACATCTAGCATTGTACCTTAAAAAGGTTCCTTGCCTAATTATCGTCCATTGCAAGGCAGTGTTACTGTCACGACATTACTCTGCTTGCCCGCAGCAGGACCCTCTGAAGCTCATCAGCAAGTCCTGGTAAGAGTACTGGTTTACGGATAGTTCCATTCATTCCGATCTGCAGGCATCTTCCACTTACATCTTCATCAGCAGTTGCAGCTAAACCAATGATCAAAGGCCAGCTCCTGCTTCGATGCTTTCGGATCCTGATAGTAACTTCAAAGCCATCTACATCAGGCAAGTGAAGATCCAAAAGTATAATTTGGAACGAGGATACAGCAGGGCCGATAGCACCGAGGCATTCATATCCAGACGAAACAACAGAAACAATGCATCCCAATTTCTCGAGCATCTTCCTCGCTACACCTCTATTCATGTCATCATAGTCAGCTAATAGAACTTTTACACCGTGGAGAAGAGAACGTGTATGTGAAGGGTCAGAGGATTCCCCATATTCAGGTATGCTTATAGGAATTGATGGCTGCCTTCGAAACCCAACAATAACAGCCATGCATTGATCAAAACCTTCTGGATTTAGGACTACACAGATATCTCCTTGCATCAACTGTTTGCCATTTTCAAATACGAGAACGAAGTTAGTTTAAAACTCAAATGGCAAAAAGATATGAACATCAGATTTACAAAAGCTGGCTACTTCCAATAGATTAATCTGTAATTAAATGTTGGAATATGAATAGACTTACATGAACCAACCTCCTGCAAACGGCAAAGCTCAAACTCTCCTCAACCTCATTGTTGCAGTACATTTGAGTGCAATGAGGTAATGTGGATATTATGCGCTCTGCCTTAGATCGATTAATGCTAGCTAAAATTTCGAACCTGATATAAACATTGTCAGTAGATGAGTTTGATCTCCTTGTTTTCCAACTTACATCATTTTCACTTGCTGGTAGAACTCTGAAGATAAGATGCCCTCCATTGTTTCCCTTCAAAAGATTTCCTACCATATGAAGTAAAACTTGAAACACTCTTCTTTCATCACCCATAACATGATTAGGCAAAGATTTGTCAACTTCAATGCCTATATTATAACCCCTATATGTACACAAACACTTGGCAAGACAAGCGGCTTCTCTTATCATGGAATGTAGCTGAAAATGCCGCATCTCCAATGGGAATCTTACCTTGTCCTTTTTTGAAGTATCCATCACATCATCCATCAGTGTGGACACGACGTTGCTGGTTTTCATCATAGCATCCACAAGAAGCTGTTGATCAGTACCTAACTTCTCATCCTGCAACACGGAGAGCAGACCTGAAATTGAGTGTATCGGTCTTCTCAACCTATGGCTCATAACCGTCTGAAATGCATTCCTTGCTTGACTTGCCCTAAGAGCATCCTCTCTTGCTTGTTGCAGCGCTCGATTCTGTTCCATCAATCTGTCTCTCATATGCTGAGATTCTTCAAGCACTGCAGCATGGGACAGAGCCACGGCAACCTGATCGGCTGCAGCCCTGACTATCTCAATTTCCTGGTTACTCCAAGACCTATCCTTTCCGCTAGGAAGAACCAAAACAAGGATTGCATAACATTGCGGGACAATCTCAGGCGTTCCACCTTTGAAATTCGAGACCTTCAGCGTTGGCATCCTAATTGCAGCCACAGTTCCCGGCTCACAACTCCCTCCACTACTTGCAGCAGCAAGTGGGGAGCCCGGGTCAAGTATCTTTACAACATCGCTCCCCTTGATCTCTTTTACATCTGGATCACTGGTTTGGATCGGCATATTATACATACTGGAAATATTCCTCCCTCTAAGCTCATGACTCAGATTCATCAGATTCATCTCAGTTCTGTTCTCATTAGGCATCCAAATAGCACAATTCTGCAAATCCAATATCTTCGATAGCTCAACCAGAGTTGTGTATAGTATTGTATGTCGATCAAGTGATTTCCGGATCTCTTGTGTAAGCATCCGAACATGCATTCCAGCTTCCTTTTGCTTCTTTATTATTCCAACTTCTCGACCAAGATCCCGAGTCTTCTTTTTCAGCATAAATTCCCTTACCTTGACTTTAAGCAGCAAAGGGATGAGGGTGATAAGGGTTATAGCAGTGAGCATAGAGACGACTGCGGTAAGGAGTTTGGAAACAAGAAGGGCAAGCACAAGGTGAAATGTGTATTGGCCAAAATAAGTCAAGAAACTGAGGAAATGAGTTAATCCACAGAGTATAATGAATGCTCCGAATTGAAAGAGCACCCATTTAAAGGGAAAGTTAGAACAGCTGACAAAGTAAACTATCTCAATCGGAATGGAAAAATAGGCTACTGCAATAAAGAAATCACTGAGTCTTTGGCAAAATAAAATTCTCTCGACGCTCCAAAATACCTCATCGTCATCATCATCACAATTACACTCAATAACGCTACCATTAGCAATCGATAAGGAAACAAGGAACGATAAAATCAACAACCACAACGCTACTCTTTTCAACATTGCATCCAATAGACTTACTCGCGTTTACACTTTCAGCACCAATGCTGCATAATGTACAATCATATACCTGATCAATCAAACCATATAAGCAGGATACAACTAGTTAAGATTCAATAACAAGACCAAATACATAACAACAACAACAACAACAACAACAACAGCCCACTATAATCCCACTAGTAGGGTCTGGGGAGGGTAGTGTGTACGCAAACCTTACGCCTACCCTGGGTTAGAGAGGCTGTTTCCGATAGACCCTCGGCTCCCTCCCTCCAAAAACTCACCACCTTGCTCTTGGGGTGACTCGAACTCACAACCTGTTGGTTGGAAGTGGAGAGTGCTCACCAAATACATAAGAACCCCACAAATTAAAAAAATAGAAAAAATAAAAGGGCTTTAACTTCAATATAAAATATCACAGATATGTACACAAATGCATGCACCAACATCCATTTGCAATTAACAAAATCTGGTTAATATCCAAAAAGAAGAGACTAAAAGGTGCCAAATACCAACTAGCCCCACAACTTAAAAGGCATCTATTTATTTCAAAATTTCGACTTTTTTCCTTTTATCATTAAAGAGAACTTCAAAATTTTGACTTTCACAACACTAATATAATCACTCATTAATAAAAAAGATAACCAGAGGCTTAATTAAAGATAAAAATTCAATACACAGCTGTAAAAAATGCTGAGCTAAATTTACCTGAAAAGTTAAAAAAAAACATATCTTTCTCAAAAGAAAACCAAAAACAAGCCAATCCAACACTTAGATCTTATCTTTCAGCCGCATGCAAACCCAAATAAACACCAATGCATTTTTCCAGCATTGATATCATCAAAAAAGAAAAAGGAAAAAAAGAAAAAAAATAGTACAATACCTACAAAAACTCCAAATAGCTACATAAAAGAAGAACCAAAACTCAATGCAGCTACTAGGGGGGGGGGGGGGACCCCACGAAAAAAACATTCAATGATCCAGTTACAATAAAACCGGGTACCACATTATAAACCGGGTTCCATTTCATCACCAAACATACAAAAAGAGAAAAAAGATTAGATTTTTACACCAAAATATGATAAAAAGTAAAACTTCTCTGATATTTCAAGAATTTAGCGACCCTTTTGGTTTCTCTACCTGTTTTTCTTTCTTCTGTGCTGGAATGCAAGTTTCAAGAACTGAAATTTCTCTTACGAAGAAGAAGAAGAAAAGCAAGAACAAGTCGAAGAAGTGTTGTTATAGAGAGAGAGAGAGAGAGAGAGAGAGAGAGAGAGAGGATTGTACTTTCACTTGTTTTCTAAGAGAGCAGAAAAAGTAAGCAAAGAAAGGAAGAAAGACAAAGGGAAATCTAAGCTTGGATTAAGGGAGAGGGGGTGGGGGGAAGGGGGGTAAGGAGAGGGTGTAAGAGGGACCCACAAAACTTACATGAAGAGAACATAGACGCACTTTTACTCTTAAACGTCCTCTTCAGCCTCCCTATAAAGAAGTAGCAAACCTTTTTACCCAATTACTTATTTTAAGAAAAATTCTCATCAACTTACTTAATTCTATTTTTATATCTGCCGATGTCACTCTTATTTTTATATATGTCACTTTTTCCATTAATTAGTTTCAAAAAGAATAAAATATTTTTAGATCTAAAAACTGTTAAGTACCCGTTTGTCCATAAAAAAGATTTTTTTTTTCGGATTCAGTGTTTGACCATGAAAATTTTAAATTTTACTTTAAGTTGAATTTCGAAATTTTTCTGAAATTTGAAAAACTCAAAAAAGTTATTTTTACAAAATTTTCACTTTAAAGCACTCATAACAATTCATAAACAACTCTAAATTGTATTAATGTCCTAACGCAATTTTAATTTTCAAATACCATTTTTAACTTGAAAAATAAATCCGGAATTTCACAGTTTTTATGTCCAATTAAAATTTCTGTTTTACTCTTACTGATATGACCTGTTTGTTCTTTTAAGAGAGAATAAATAGGAAGTAATATGTGAAGTTCTTACCACTTTTTATTAATTACCACCTCTTATTTAATTATTAATAGTAAGATTAATTTTGGTTCCTTATATGTATAGAATATATTTTTAAAAAAATTCATATTCAATCATACATATGTCATATAAATGACGGGACTGTATGTTTAATATACTGACAATGTAGGAATTTATACAATCAAGTTAAACTGACTACATTAATAGTTAACTCATCATACTAATCTTGATAAAATAACCTAAAAATAAATAACTTATCATCTCTAATTAAATTACATTGAGAATAAAAATATTACAAATACTTACCCCTATACGTATGAAAGAATTTGTGTTAATAAATTTAATATATGTATATTTTCTTTAAAAAATTATGGGAGGGAAAGGAAAATAAGGAGGGAGTTACATGTTAGAGAATCAAATACTGGTCAAAATAAAAATTTAAATAGCCAACCAATTGAGCTACCTAAAAATGAAACTAATATTCTCTATTCTCTTGTACAAATACTTAGAAGCCGTTTGGTTGGGAAACAACTTATTCCATAATTAGTTATTTCAGTCTCTCATGGGGATAAAAAAAATATTATAATCACAGGATAACCAATCTCGTAATTAATTATATCACGATTTTATCTCAACCAAATATAAGTTAAATTTATCTCAAAATTAATTATTTTTTATTTCTCGTATCAAACGGGCCCTTTAAGTAGTGGAGTATGTTTCTCGTTTGTATCGTCCTCATGGAGGTCATATATCAACTCCACGTGTTGACGAGGGAAATTGCACGCTTTAGCGGTGGCGCGTGTAAATTTTGGATAAGGAAACGCCAAGCGGGACACGGTGGTCGGAGCTCTTTGTAAACTGTACAATCTCTGTGATTTATGGCGGTTTCGACGGTTTTTTTTCGATATTACCCGTATATGATTATCCTTTTTCTTTTTCGGTTTGGCTTTAGTATGAATGAAACAAGGATCAACAAGACTATGACTACGAGTGTTCAAACCGAATCGAAAAATCGCACCATATCGAAAAATTAAATCAAATCGATTAAAAAATCCGACTAGGTTTGATTTGATTTGATTTGATATTGAGTAAAAATTCGAATCAAATTGACATATAAATATATAATTTATATATATATTTGTAAGACTTTATATTGAATTTTCTTTAAAAAATATTAAAATATTTGGGATCCTCTCATGTGCTAACCTTGAAAGTGTACATTAATGAAAATTATTGTTAGACGACTAAGAAAATAACAATCATGTGTTACTAAAGAAATTCTCCCATTAGAATATTTTAATAGATTATATGTTTGTCAAATTTTTCAATATTTACTAAACATATATTCACTTATCAAAATTTTATCTATAACTTTAACAAAGTAAGATTGGAATAATATTCATGTAACCAAAAAAATCGAAAACCCGAAAAACTCGACAAAATCGAACCAATCCAAAGCGATATAATTGGTTTGGTTTGATTTTGATAAAAATAGAACCAACCCGGTCCATATACACCCCTAACTATGACCATAAATTTCATAAAGAGATTGTCTTTACCAATTAAATTTCTAGTAATTAATTATCTCACTTGGAAAAGCAATTTCTTTTTCACTCCTTAGGAGCAAGTGATAAAAATCATAGCGGGAATATAATTTCCAAATATACATACAACTGAATTTATATTTATATCTATCTATCTCTATCTATCTATCTATCTATCTATCTATCTATCTATATTATTATAAAAATACGAATAATTTATGCTAAATGTTGAACGACTAAAATATTCTCAAAATTTTAATCGACTTTTATGACCTTAAATATTTGTACAATTTAAGAATATAATTATAAATCGCCCAAGACTAGAATTCTTTTTCGATTTAAACTACACATACGTCGACCCTACAAAGTTAATTTTGGGTAAAATTCTTTTGAGACTTTATTGGTTTGGACTATTCCTTTTAACCTTGAGTTTGGATTATATTAATTGGTATGACAATAGACGAAGTATTGATCTTTTTTTCTTCTTCTTTGTTACTGATTTTTCTCAAAGTTTATGTTTGATAAAATTTTATTATCTAAAAATTCCTGAAACATTAGTCTACTTTTAGTTGAGGATAAATATGTAAATAATCTAAGTCTGAAATTTCTTTTCGGTTTAAACTACACATATGCCGACCCTACAAATATAATATTTGTCAAATTCTCTTGGACATTATCATTTTGAACTTTTTATATTAATTGGTATCACAACCTACACAACCTATGAAGTAGTGATCTTTTATCGTCATTGACTTATTTAAGATTTCTCAAGTAATTTATGTTTGATAAGCTTTTATTGTCTAAAATTAAAAAATAATCATATTTTATCAAGATAAAGAATTGATAAAAGTAATTAAAAGAGATCAATGGAAAGCTTTTTGCTTTTATAGGAAGAGAAGATATGATGCTAACAGGTATCTTGTAGCACATATTTTAACCCTTTTTTTAGTTCAATAAATTTTTTTGTCTAAAATTAAAAATTAATCATGTTTTATCAAGATGAAGTATTGATAAAAATAATTTAAAGAGATCAATGGAATGTTTTTTGATTTCATGGGAATAGAAGACATGATGCTGATGGATATCTTGTAGCACATATTCTAACCTTCTTTTTTTTTTTAAAAAAAATCTTATCATTAAAAGAGATTTAAGCCGAATAATAGATAATAAACCAAATCAAGTTTCAGCCTTTTGAATTTACAAAAACACATGTCGATAAATTAGACTTATACTAACAACTACCGGAGCAAGTTGTAATGGAGTGAAACCGCTTGATTAAATACAAGATCGGAAGTTTATTATTTTTGACACAAGATATTTCGTGCATCGCACGAACATAGAGCCTAATATTATATTAAAAGCACGAATGCCCTTGGTGAAATGTCGTTCGCCTTTTTTACCTTTTAAAAATATATTTCACATTGGATATAATTATAATTTAAGTTACTTTCCTAATATTTAGGACTTAAAAAATTACTAATTTTTTATTTATTAAATCAATTCCTTATTTGAGCTATGTATGAAGTTCTAATAATTAGGATTTAATAAGAATACTATAAAAAAAAAAAAAAAAAAAGGAAAACATGTAAAAGATTCTCCAACAAAGTAAACAATCCGATTACCCATCATATTGTCTTCAATGAAAATTTTAGTTCCCGGCAAGGATTGTGTTTTGAAGTCGAGTACAAATTATTTGACTTTTAATTTAAAGATTTTTTAGTACTTAATAATAGTATAAATAAAAATAGATAATAGATAATACACTTCCATAAAATATTTGAACTCCCTTCATATTCAAAAAATATTTTTTGTTCGTTGATTTTTTCTATAATAATAAAAAATTACACTCAACTATTAGAACAAATAATTGAGTATTTTCTCTTCATCGATTTTATGTGTAATATTTTGAAAATTACACTCAAGAATTAGATAAAAATAACTAAAAAATATTTAAAAAATTTAAAAATAATTTTTACATTCAACAATATCGAAGGATAATAATTTTGGGATAAAAAGTGGGACTATCCAATTTCATGTTTGGTTAGATATTTTTTTTGTATAAGAAATCACGAGAATAGTTACACCACAATCTTAATTAGTTGCTATTTTTGTTCTACATTCAATGTGGGATAATAATTTGGGGACTAACTATCCCGAGATAAAATAATCAAATAACCAAAATATCCATCTCCAAAGCGCTTATTGTAAATCATTTAAGAAGAAAGGTTAAAGTTGAAAATAAAATTTTATCCAAGTTTATATAGGAAAAAATCAAACACATTTTTTATATTACACTCTATATATTCTAATTTTAATTCAATAAATTATTTATTTATCAATTGAAAGTATATCCAATAAACATTTTTGTTATTATTTAATTTTTGTATTATAATTCTCGCACTATCATCCCAATATAATTTTTTGCGAATTAAAAGACCCCTTAGGCTACATAAACTTATGTTTATAAAGGAGAAGATTGGCCCTAAAAATAACTAGACAGTACCCCTTGAAACAATAAGGATACGACAGTAGAAGATAATATTATGTATTCTAAATGAATTTATTAATTATTTTTTTTTCTTTTTTATTTATTCCAACAAATGGCAACCCTCGATATTTTTAAAAAATATATTTCTAAGTTATCTGTTGTAAAATATTAACTCAATATTTGTCATTTTTAGATTTTACACTATAGTTATTAATTTTTCTTGAGCTATAGGGACAACCTCTTCATTCCCAAATCACTAAAGAGATAATGTTTTTTAATTTTAATAGGTTTTATTTGATAAATCTTTAAAGAATCTTGATAACAATATTTTGCATTACTTGCTTATTTTTAATATTAGGTCACGTAAATGACAATAAACTTCATAAGATATTCTCACAAATGTCCTTAGAAATTAAAATAAAGCATTTACGGATTTTTATAGAGAAATATTTTTTTCTTTATTGAGTTAGCTAAATGGGATTAACACTCATTATTTTTAAGAAGTCTACTCTTTGTTTTATAACCCAAAGACATTGTTTAAACATTATTTATGTAATTTTTAAAAAATATATATTCAATGATATGGGGTACACGCACAAAGCGCGTACCCTAAGACTAGTTAGATTTAATTTACAAACTGTAATGACCCGACTTGTCGTTTTGAACATTTACGCTCCATCCAACTATTTGAAGTCTTGAATATCTTCATGTGACGTATTGTGACTTGTGTGAATCATCAGTTTTAATTTTCAGGTATTTCGGGATTAGTTCGGAAGAATAAATTTCATCTTGGAAGCCCTAAGTTGAAAAGAGTTGACCGAAGTTTGACTATTGAGAAAACGACTCTGGAATGGGATTTTTATAATGTCAATAACTTCGTATGGTGATTTCGGACTTAGGCGTATATCCGGATTTGGATTTGGAAGTCCGTAGGATAATTCAGCGCATTTTGGCGAAAGTTGAAAAATGGAAGATTTTAAGAAAAATGTCGACTGGAAGTTGACCTTGATGTATGGGACTTGGACTTCGATTCCGGAAATTTGAATAGCTTCGTTATGTCATTTACGACTTGTGTGCAAAATTTGAGATCATTCCAGATCGATTTGTTATATTTCGACACAAAACCTAACTTAATATATATATCTATATATATATATATATATATATATATATATATATATATATATATATATATATATATATATAAGGAGTTATGTTATGTGTCTAGTTTCTAACGCTTCAAACCATTCGTCATTTGGACATTTCTACAAAAAGTTATAACCAAACTACCAAATGCTGGCAGAGGAGACTGCGGATACGAAGCATCCGGGGCCGCATCCGAAAGAAGGGCTGGCAGTGAAGTGCTGCCATAGCATCCGGGGCAGCATCCGAAACCCAGAAATCTGGGCCTGTAGATACAATTTCGGGGTTCATTTTTCCCACTTCATTTGGACGAATTTCGGAGCTCTTCTCCACTCTCTCAAGACCACCAACTCCTCACTTCTTTAAGGTAAGCAATCCCCATTATCTTGATGTAAAATTCTATTATTTCTACACTAGTATTAATGAAATCTACATATAAAATACTTAGATCTTCAAAAAATTTCTTCAATAACTCAAAGGAGGGTTTTGTAAGATTTCTTCCAAAAAGGTAATCCTACACCCTTAGACTTACATGTACGGATTTATTATGGGAATATGAGTATGAATTAAGTATTGTAACTCGTGGTATGGTGATTGGAAGCCATAAATTCTCAAGTTAAATGAATACCCATGGTAGAGATTGTAAAATGAATTAATTGATAAGATTTGTGGGTTGGGAGTGAATTGTTGGGCATGCATGTGCTAAAGAAAGTTGTAGATGGACTAGAGACGATTGTGAAGTGAATCATTTGTGTGGAAGGTGGTTGTTAGGTGAAGAAATTCCATTGAAGGAGGTTGTAGAGAATTATGCACTTTAGGTGTTTGACAAAATGCCTAAATGACTAAAACTCTGGAAATTTATTACTAATATTAGTGCAATTATGTTTCATTATTGTAGATTAAAATTTATTTAGTGTGGTGGATCATCGTAGTATTATTAAGGGGCCAATTTTAGATTTGAGCCGTCCAGAGGTGGCTTCACTCAAGGAAATCATTTAAAGTATTCGCTTAGTTTCGTCGAGGTAAGTATCTTACCTAACCTTGAGTGGGAAAAATTCCCCTTAGGCATTGAGTCTTATGTGAAAATTGTGTGATTGAAAACCAGGTACGCGAGGTGACAAGTACGTACTTGGTTTATATGTGCAAATTATATCGGTTTAAATTCGTAGACTCCCTTATGTATTAAAATGGAAAATTATTGAAACTTAGTAAATCCTTGATTTGTCATGCCTCATTCCTTATTTGTTGAGTTTGTATTTTATACGATAAATTGGTGTGATTGCCACTTGGAGTTTTATATAAATTCCGTGTGTTTGTTGATTTGATATTTTTTGGAATTAATTTCATTATGGATTTTTCATCTGCAACTAATTAATTAAATAAGCTTAAAAGGAGGCGTTAATATATTTATAAAAAATTTAGATTAAAGAAGGTGTTGTCCTATGGTGAGTTACTTTTCCATCTCTGTTGTTATTTTGAGGTTTTATATATATTGTGTGGAGCCTTGGGCTATTTGCTTTGAAACTAATTGATTTTTGTTGTATCTTTGGAGTTGGTTGTGGCCGGTGGGAAAATTATGATATGAATTGTTGTCATTTAAACACTCTCAATGATGTTATTTATGCTTTCTACCTTGCTTGTTAATGATATACATGTGCTTGGTAAGGAAGAGTGTAAAGCACGAAGGGTGATGCCGTGCCATTTGAGAGTGTAAAGCACGAAGGGTGATGCCGTGCCATTTCAATTATATTATCACGTAAGGATGAGAGTAAAAGCACGAAGGGTGATGTCGTGCCATTTTTTTTATATTATTATATGTTCATGGCACAAAGGGTGTTTCCGTGCAGGCGAGGACAGGAGACCTACATTATATTGTGATATCTTTTCGTTGTATATACATTCATGTCTTTATCTTGAGATATTATTGTGCACCTATATTTTCTATGTGACTTGTAGTCGTTGTTACTTCCTGTGTGCCTCTCACTTTATTTCTTTTATTGTTATTGGTATTTTTCCACCTAGTTGGTACTGTTATATGTATACTCTGTGAGAAAGAGATAAATGCACGAAGGGTGTTGCCGTACCAATTGATTTGATCTACATATATATATCGGGTGAGAATGAGATAAGTGCACGAAGATATTACCGTGCTAGTTGATGTGATATGTTGAATATACATATATATGTACTGGATGAGAATGAGACAAGTGCACGAAGGTATTGCCGTGCCATTTGATATGATAATTTGAATATATTTCTCACACCAGAAAAGTTAAATGAGGTGTTACATGGTGACTATTTAATTGAAAGAATTATATTCGAAAGATATTCATTTGAAGGAATTATAATTGAAAGATATTTATTTGAAAGAATTATATTCGAAAGATATTTATTTGAAAGAATTATATTCGAAAGTTATTTATTTGAAAGAATTATAATTGAAAGATATATATTTGAAGGAAGTATATTCGAAACATATTTATTGGAAAGGATTATATTCTAGAGACTTTTATTGAAAAACTTATAGATAAAAGATGTATATTTTGAAGGACTTGATTATTGGTTGTACTTGTGTTTGTTGTTTGTTTGAGCAATATTTATGGTGTTCATGTTGCCTTGTTGTTTATGTCACAAGTTGATTATTGTTGTCATCACTGCTATTTGTTTTCTATTATTTTTGTATGCTATATTGCACAGGTTATTTGACTAGTGAGTGTCTTGACTGCACCTCATCACTACTCCACCGAGGTTAGTCTTGTTACTTACTGGGTACCGACTGTGGTGTACTCATACTACACTTTTGCATATTTTTGTGCAGAGCCAGGTATTGGAGATATCGGATTCGGGTAGGGATTAGAGTGTGATCGCAAGGATTCAAGGTAGGACTGCTTGGTCATCGCAATCCCTTGGAGTCTTTCCATTATATTGTACTATCAACTCTTATTCGAATAGTATTGTATATTCGATCCTTGAGATCATTACATGTATTCAGTTAGAGTTCGTGGCTCCATATTACCAGTCTTGGGAGGTTGTTGAATATTTTCGCTGTTAGTGTTGACACTTGTATTGAAATTTTAAGAAACAAAATGGCTCGAAATAAAATTGTAATCGGCTTACCTAGTCTTAGAGACTAAGTGCCATCACGACGCCTGTGGTGGGATTTTGGGTCGTGACACAAACACCAGTGTAAATATCTAAATTACGTTTTCTCTCGTTTATTAGTTTACTTCTTAAAAATAATGATTTCGAGAAATTTCAAGTAAATGGTTTATTATGACAATACTAATAAAAATCTCGAGAAATTTGATATTGTAATATAGGATAAAAAATTAATATTCAACAAAAACAAGTGCTTTATTTCTAAATTTTGTCTTTCAAAGTGTCAGTATATTTATAATTGATTGAATTAGAGGGTCCACCAAACTATATAGAGGACCAGGTTCTCTATTAGTTTCCACAGATTACACGAACATAACAGTAAGTAAATAACACTGAGAGTTTTTACGTGAAAAATTTCCAGCTCAACGGGATTACAAACCATGACTTACCCTTGTAGGATTTCAACTTCACTACTGAGCAACTTTCAGATTACAACCTATGCAACCTAGGAATTAACCTCTTAATCCCTCACTAACTTGTAACATACTATTACAAGCCACTTTATAATAACTCTATTACAAAGACTTTACAACTCGACTAACTCTAGCCAAGACACAAATACAAGGGTTTATGATTTACAAAGGGTTTCCTACGCAATGCTTCTAACAAGCTAAGTAGGAAATACAATTGAAGAACTATTACAAAGTTATAACTCAACTAAGGACATACGATAACTTGATATGGGGAACTGGTCCGTAGTAGTGTTGTTCTTTGTTCTTGATGCACTTGAGAATCGTTTCCTTGATGATCAATCACAGAGAGTGTGCTTGAGTAAATTCTCTAAGTGTTCAAAATATTTGTTTTACCTTCCTTGATGTTAATAATACATTTGTGACATTACTAGGATGATGTAAGAAAGGTAGATAAAAGACACTCCCCATAAAGTTGACTATTGCATTGTTCCTGCACTGTAGCGTGTGCAGGCAGCAACTTTACAGCTGGGGAAGTTGACTTGTGTAGTTTCTTCGGGAAGCGGTAGCTATCTGTTCCCTCTATTGTTCCTTTGACTCTAAAGAGTTGAACCATATCCCAAGCTGGAACCTTTTGATCTTAAGGTCTTGAGAATGTGTAACATGTTCCTTATCTGGTTCTTGACAGTAAGTTTGTTAGATCATCAAAACATAATAGGGATATACATATAGCCTATCAATTTCCCCCCTTTTGATGATGACAAACTTATAATTCAAGTTTCCCCTAAGAGCTAGCATTTTCTGAATTCCCCCTGAATTTGTTTCCCATCCTGTTCCCCCTGAATTATTTTTTCCCTTATGGCCATCATAAAAAGATTAGTAACAGGCTTATAGCAAAAATAAGCCTATCTTGAGTTAACTCATGCCACTTGTGTGCAAACAACATGACTAAAAATAGAGCATAAAGACAAGGCATATACAGCAAAAAGGGAAAAGCTTCCATTAAACAATTTGGATTTGAAAACAGGGAGCAGAGTCAATATTACTGACAACCATCCACAATTCAGAAAAATAAAAATAAATACCACAAACATAAAAAAAAAACTAATCATAGGAAACTAATGCTTAGGACTTGACACTGAGGGGACACTGTTTAGGGAGCACTGGAAGGAGAAAGCTTAGAGGCAGAGTGAAGGGTTTTGAGGATGAGATCCATTCGAGCATTCATCAACATTTACTCATTGAGCAGTTTCTCTTTTAGGTCCTCCACCTGATTCTTGAGCGTAACATTCTCCTTGGTCAGACGAGCAACCTCTTCACTTTGAGAGACACTGGAACCAGGTGCCTCCTGAAGCTGACTCAACTGACTCTCAAGAATAGCATTCCTTGCTTTCAACTGCCTTATCCCAGCAGTAGCACCGTTCTGAGCTTTGATCAACTGAGAAATGGTAGAAGTGCTTCCAACTCCTCCAGCCCTATCAATGCACTCACATTCTTCCAAAGTAGACTTGGAGAAAGTTTGCTTCTTAGTGCCCAGTTTAGCTTGTCCCAGAGGAACCTTGAAGTACTCAAAGACCTTGATGAGAAGGAACCCATAAGGCAGCCCATGATTACCATCTTTAAAATCTGCCACTTTCTGCATGTGCTCTATCATGATCCAAGGCAGGTTGATGGTAGTGAAGTTATCCAGTGCTTCCATGAGGAACAGGTCTGCACAAGAAGTGATAGATCTTCTCTCAGCACGAGGGAGCAAGACCTTGTTCACCATCTCAAATAGCAGTTAGTACATTGGAAGGAGGGCCTTCTTCTGTACTCATTCCCCTTGCTGAACTGCTCTGTCGTTCAGGATGGCATTTCTAAAATTTTGAGAACAAGATCCCTGAACACTACACGGCCCTTCAACAGGCACACCCAGAATAGATCCCAACAAAGCAGAGTCCATTACCATGTCAACTCCATTCACCAGCACACAGAAGTGATCATCCTCAACGTTGAAGAGGTCGGCATAGAAACTTTGAACTCCCTCCCCATACACCTTTGGAGCATCACTTGTGAACAAATGTGTCCACTATTAAAACTCACAAATTTCAACCAGCTGTCTCATACCAGCCTCCTCCAAAATGTCAGGGGAAAATGTGCGGCCGCATAGCACCTTTTGATTCCTCAACTTCTCTTTTCCAGCACTCCTTAGATCACCAACTTTGGCCTTCTTTGATAAACCGGGTTCCTCATCAGTGTCAGCTTTTCACTTAGCAGACTTGCGAACATTCTTTCCTTTTTCATCAGACTTCACAGACGTTTCACCCAATTCTTCCATCACCCTAGCAGGAGACTCTTCTACCAATTTATCACCAGATTCTTTCACCATATTTTCACTAGCGACGTCTTCTCGCTCACAACTTTCCCATCTTTCCCTAATTTTCTTCTCCTTGACTTAGCTTGGTTGTTCTTAAGCGCAGAATCAAGAGCCTCCTTCCTTTGCAACCTTGTAGTAGGTCGCTTAGGAGTAGACTCTTGAGCAACCATTGGTTTACGCCTAGTCAAGCTAGCAATTGGCATATCATCAGAATCCCCTTCACTGTCCCCAAATACTTCTTCAGATTCAGATCTCATCTTAGGCATAACCACATACAAAGGCTCAACATCGAAATGAGGGGAGGGAAAAGGATCAATACTAACCTGGGGCTCTTGAGAGGACCCCTGAGTTGGATCCTCTGAGGAGGGATCGGGTCCCTCATTTGGGACCCCAGTAGTATTGTCCTGTGCCGATTGTTCAATAGGCACAAGCTCTCTACCCTTTACCACAGTCTTAGACTCTTCCCCTTGAGCCTCAGACCCATCCGCACTTCCTTCTATAACAACCCCTTCATTAGCTATAGATAGCACGTTCTCTATTGCTTCTTTCTCTTGTAACTCCATTGAAATCGCAGAAGAAGAAGAAGTTGTACCTGTAGGCTCAAGATTGGGAACTGAAGCATTCTCAGAATCAGTAGTTGAATATACATTTGAGCCTTCATCCAAAGGAAGACTAGAGATTTCCCGATTCTCTTCTTCATCAATAGGACCCTTTTCATCCAGTTTTTCCGGCGAGGTAGGAGGAGAGCTTGTAACTACAAATCCTTTAGGAGTTGAGATTTTGCGACTCCTATGAGAACCAGAACTCGATTGGGTAGGAGGAGATGGAGTGTGGGGTTGACTCTGCCCTTGGGTTTTGGCTAGTGGTGGTGTTGAGGGAGGAGTCTAATATCGGTGCTTAAATGGCTGAGGACTCAATGAGGGTGTCACTTGGAACACTTGAGGTTTCATGATTTTCAGCCATGGAGAGAAGTGATGAGTTGAGGAGAAGAGATGGGTAGTTTGAAATAGAGAGAGAAGAAGGAAAATTTTAACATTTGATGTGAGGAGTTGTGATAGTGATGGATGTATTTAAGATTGATGAGGGACCGGTTAAGAAAAGGTGGCAGTTTTGGGAGTCGGGTCGATTTCTAACAGGTGAGACATTTGGGTTCAAAAGATGCAAAGAAAATAAACTGACATACTGATGATGTGGCACTTGTTTTAACCATTCAAAATTGGGCATGAGAGAACAAAGAAACTACTAACCTGTGTCAGGAGAACCAGGTTCCCTGACTAATCTTGCATCTGTAAGCTTTGCCCTTTTTAACAGCGTGTACTGCATCAACTGCCTATTTGCTCTGTAATCATCATGTGTGTCTACCTGTAACGGTATAGAGACGAGTTAGACTTTGCCAGAAAACACTTTTTAGCTAATTTTACCTGAATATTTCTTTCATAGACGATCATCGAGGGACCAGGTTCTCGGTTGGGTTTTATCAACCCCAGTGCCAGACGATTTCTTTCAAAATATTCTCTACTCAAGGCCTTGGTAAATATGTCTGCAATCTGATCTTCTGTGCTGCAGAATTTCATGCAAATGAGCCCCTTTTCAACGTTGTTTCTGAGGAAGTGGTGATGCACATCAGTGTGCTTGGTTCTCTTACGTTGGACTGGATTTTTGGCCATATTGAGTGCACTTATATTGTCACATAGGAGAGGCACACATTCTGAGAACACTCCAAAGTCTTCCAGTTGCTGCTTGATCCACAACGATTGAGCATAACAAGAAGCGGATAGTAGAGAACCAGGTCCTGCGTTCCTTTGACATATCTCAATATTCTCTTGGCAGCCTTCAGATAAGATTCCTTTGGATTGGATTGAAACCTTGCACAAAGGCCCACGCTGAACACAATGTTTGGTCTGCTTGTAGTGAGATACAAGTGTGACCCTATGATCCCTCTATACATGGTCCGCAAAACAATTGTGCGGCCGCAGAAAAATATGTGCGACCGCACTTTGGAACTTCAGAGAACTAGTGTTCTGGAATTAGGATTGTGTGGCCGCACTCGAAATTGTGCGGTCTGCACTTCAGGATGTGGAACCGCACTTCAAAATTGTGCGGTCTGCACGTGGCATTCTGCGGCCGCACTCAAAATTATGCGGTCCGCACTACCTCTTGTCTATTTTCCTGCAACTGTTATGCATATGTGTTCACTGCTTTGAGCTCTAACTGACTTATGTGCCTTATATTGCAGACAATGGTTCGTTCACGAGGTAGAGGAGATACATCTAAAGGGAGAGGTGAACCCTCCCGAGGCCGGGGCAAAGACATTCAACATTTGGGGTTGCAAAAGAAAAGTTTGACACAAAAGCAAACCCTGGGGAGAGGCAGGGCCACAGAACCTTCTGAATCAAGCTCATATGTCCCGTCTAGGGAAGTCTCCGAAGGTCACTCAATGGGAGAACAGCCTGAGGCCCAGTCCCAACCATCACACTTTCCAGGGAGATACCAACTTCGTGACGAAACCTCCACCTCAGCAAGTTCTTCTGAGGGTTCAGATGCCGGCAGCAGCCAGGGTTCAGATCCCTCCTCTACACACACTCTTCCTGCACCAATCGATATAGATGATGATAATGGTAGATGAGGTGACACTCGAATGGGCGGCCTTGAGAGGTCGAAGAAGAAGGAAGCATGGGAGGATTGGTTTGTGAGTTTGACAGCCTTCAACATGTTCAGAGAGTGGTGGCCCCAGAGATCGCTCACACTTGAGCGGCAAATCTTACTGAAGGATTTGGATAAATACAATCCAAATATCCTTAGGTAGTTCAGGGAGCGCCAGAGGTGGATGTGGTTCACCCAGAGTGTCAAGGATGCCAAGGAGCACTTGGTACGAGAATTCTATGCCAGTGTGACACACATCAAGAAGGGTACCAAAGTTACCAAAGTGCGGAATTTGAACGTTATATTCGATCAGGGTACTCTGAACCAGTACTTGGGATTCGAGGAGTTAGAACCAGTCCAGTACTTGAAAAGCTATCTAAGGGTGATGCAATTCGCCCTTGGCTAGCAGAGATATTGGCAGCTCTAGGACCACCACCACCACCGTGGATCACAGCGGGGGTTCCCATTGCTCGGGCCACCCTCAATTTTGAAGCAAAAGGGTGGAAAATTTTTGTGTGAAGCCGCTTAGACCCGAGCAGGAATGAAAACAATCTTCCCCTCCCCCGAGCAGTTTTGGTGGCATCCATCATGGCCGGGTACCCAATAAATGTGGGTTCCATCATGTTGGCCAATATGTCGTTGGTGGTCCAAAGACGTGAAAGTTCCTATCCATATCCCAACACACTCACAACATACCTCACAGATGCAAATATGGAGACGGGGAGTTTTGATCAAAAGGTGCGGGCTAAACAACCCTTCTCATGGTACTCTTTACAAGGTCCGGGAAACCCAAAGTTCAAGGGTAAGGCAACTACCACCGGTGGCCAGTATGATGAGCCAACGGTGGTGGTTACAGATTCAGCTGCTGAGCTTTCTACAGCTACCATGTCTTCCACAACAGCTGGCCTTTCCACCAAGACAGCTGACATGCCACCACCTCCACCTTCTAGACCATCTACATCAGTACCAGTGCATGCCTCTTCCACATATCCACTCACTACATTATGTGTCTCTCAGACATTGGCGAGTCTCAACAACTGGATGCAGACAACTACTTCAAAGCTGTCTGACATATCTAGTGTTGTTGCAACATAGTCCTCTACCCCAGCAGCACCTCAGGTACCTCCATCAGTGGAGGAAACTTTGAAGAAGCTCCTGAAAAATCAGAAGACTATCATGGGTACAGTGGTGACTCACGGGAGAGCTATTGAGGAGCTTGGCAAACAAGTGAAGAAGATGCGGAAATCTCAGGCATCAAAGAAATCAGTGGAAAGATTGCGCACCGAGGTGGACAAGCTTTCATCAGCTGGGGATATTCCCCTTGACCTTCTGATGGAGATAGCACCAGCAGCACCAGCAGTTCCAATAGTACCTGAGGCATCAGAGACAACAGCTGGTCAGTCTGAGGAACCGGACCTTGCTGCCCACACCGCTGAGGAGATGCTCCAGATGTTTAGCCACCCTATTATTCCCCGACCGGAGGATGATGAAATCCAGTTGGAGGATCCAGAGGTTGCTGATGATGCCATGCACACTGAGACCACATAGGGAGTTCTCTTCACTCTCTATCCTTATTTTTGTTAATAATTGAGGACAATGCTTATTTTTTATTTAGGGGTGGTCTATTTTGGATAGTTTATTATGAAATTGACATTGGCCTATAATAACTTTAATACTCTTTTTCTTTTATCTTTATTCTCTCTTTCGTTATGTATATATTCCTCCCTTTCCCTTGATGTATATATTCATTTCCCCTCGGTTTGTATATTCATTTGTCTTACTTTTAGTAGTTTATTTTATAGATTCTGTAGTTTGTTTTTCTTAGTAGTATAACTTCTTATTTACTTCAATAGCTTCTTTTTTGATTTGGTAGCTTCTTGTTATGTTTAAGTGAGCAATAAGCCTTTGGTTTTCTTAATGCCACAGTTCTTTCGAAAGGTAGGTTTTGTGTGAATCAGGTGGCTCTTCCCAACGATGGACGGCATGATAACCTTCTTAAGGGATTGAGTCCGTTTTTTTTATGATTAGGTAAAAAAGAGTAGTAATAAATAAAAGGGTCTCAAGCATGCTTCACTTGGTACCAACACATTTACCTACGGCCTTATGGTTAAAAATAAGTTTTTGGCAGAAAATAGCTCTAGTTGTGACCTTTTGACTCTTGTGTTGACTTAAGCATTCATCGAGTGGTTCAGTCAAGCCATTTGTGATTTTCAATCTTAAATAGGGTTTTTGTGGGCCCTTGACTCTATTCCTCTTAGCAATCTAGCAGCGTGAGAGGTGAGATATTTAGTTGCAAGTCCAAGTACCCATGCTAATAGTCTAGAACTTGCCCCGAATATTTTTCTAGGCGAAATTCTAAGTTTGGCTTGGCTTGAGAAATGATTGTAGACTCTCCTTGATCCAATTTAAAATTTTTCATAGCCCACCAATGTGATATCCCTAGTCAACCCATTTGAGCCTAAGCACTTTTTCATTTAATAACCATGTTACAAGCCTGTACCCGTCTGTAATGACCCTCTCACACCCGATCTTTCCTTGGCATTCTTGGAAAGCAATTAGCTAAAACATAAGTTTGGGGGATAGACGGGGAATTTGAAAGTGATATAAAGGTACAAAGAATAGGAAAGAAATGAAGAAAAGGGAAGGCAAAGAAAAGAAAGAAAGAAGAAAAAGAAAAATGCCAAAAAGAAAGTGAATAAAGTAAAGAATTGAAGGGATTCAAAGAAAAACAAGGATAAAAGGCATGGAGTAAACAAAGAAGGAAAAAATGAATATCATGACCAAGAAAGAGTGACGTTAAGTCTCTCTAGTTCCCCCGAGGAAAAAGAACATGAGTCAAAGAGTCGACAAAGTATGAGCCAAAAAGAGAAAATGGAGTGCTTAAGAAAAGATGATATTCCAACAATAGTCCAAACGCCTTCATTACATCCCGAAAAATCCATACATGATTTCAAGTAGAGTGAGCTTGCATTAGTGGTGATTTACATTAGGGGCAAGCATAAGGTACTTCGAGTCGTACTTGCGACATTCTTTTGAGAGAGATGAGCGAACTTTTCACAATCCTTGTATTGAGTGTTACATTCTAAAGTGAGATATACTAACGGAGAGTAGAGGAGGAGGAGTTTGGGATCCACAATGACCTACATAAAAGAGTGAGCTTTCTTGATGAATAAAGCCAACTCTTGATGCTCTAGTGTCACATTAGAACTATTGTACTTAAAAAGTCAAATCACTGCATTGTTGATAATTCATAATTGTTGTGGGTCATTGTTGGACCCAATTGGTATGCGTTTGATTCACCTTAGGCAAGCTGAAATAGCTCTTTTATTTTGGAGGTGGGAATTACCTTATTTGCTTGAAGACAAGCAAAAGCTTAAGTTTGGGGAAGTTGATAAGTAGGTATTTTGACTACTTATTTGCACCCTTTTACTTTCGTTCTAGCTCAAAATTACTTAGAGGTATTCCCGAAAACTGATGAAATGTGCTTTCTTGCAGGAGTGTTGGAATATGAGTCAAAGAGATGAAAATCAACCCAAGAATGAGTACTTTTGGACAAGGACCAAAACAAAGCTAAAAGGTCAAAATGCGGACCGCACAATATTGATAGCGGCCGCAGAACATGAGGAAGCCTCTAACAAAATTTCCATGCAAGGTGCGGAACACACAATATTGTGCGGTCACAGAAGATGAGGTTTAGAGAGATGGATTCTGGGGTCATGAAGAAGTGCAGACCGCACCATTATTGTGTGGCCGCACTCAGAAATATGCGGTTCATAAAAGTCTTGCATGTCCAAGCTAAAACTCGAGAGTGCGGCCGCACTCAGAAATGTGCGGACCGCGGAATTTGAAGAAGTGTGGCCGCAACCCAGAATTGTGCGGCTGCAGAAGTCCATCCTGTCAAGCTAGTGTCAAAGTGCGGACCGCACACATAATTGTGCGGCCGCAGAATCTCCGCAGGGGCAATTTTGTCTGATAATTTAGCTGGGTATAAATAGATCTTTTGTCATTTTTAGGTTAAGTTTGAACTCCAGAAAATAGATAGCCGTTTTTCTTTACTGTTTTGGGCAGCTTTGTAATAGTTTATCATTTTAACATTAGATTTTTTTCCCTTAATCATCTATTATGAGTTTTATCTTAGTTTCTTATTTAATTTCTTCATTTTCTTTGAGTAGCTAATCCCTTAGCTAGGGTTGTTACCCAATCCTAGTATGGGTACTTAATGGGTGATTGAATTAGGGCTTATTTATGATTGGGTATATGATATTTAGCCTAGTTCTTGCTTGAATTTGAGAATTGATGGTTGCAATATTGATTCATGTCTAATTGGCTTAATCTCTACTTGAGAAAGAGAGACTAAGTCTAGGAAAACTTGGCTAACAAGAAATTGGGTTGAACTCGAGAAATTGATAGCCCCAATTAAAGGTGCGAATCTAGGAATAGTAATACCCGACTTGAGCACCTATCACTTATTTTGTGAGATACCCATTTGGACTTGAGAAAGCCAAATTGGGAAAAATCACTCAAACTACCGAGAGGTATAGAGTGAGTAATCGCGTGTGATTGCTATATTGTATCCCAATCAACCAAACATGCCCTAAAGCTCTCAATCCGTTAGGTAACCAACTAGGAGGAAGTTACAACCCTAGATCTTTTTTAACCTAAAAAACAACAATACCAAAAACATCGTCCTTTTGCTTTACAATTACAACATTAGCATAAGATTTAGAAGTAGAAAAGAAACAACCGAATATGTGGAAGTGTAATCTTGGGCACGTCATATACTTAGACTAGGTATATACCTAATCCATCATAAAGCTCTCCATGGAATCGACCGCGACTGGCGTTGGGTATTTATAATTGCATCGACCGACTCAAATCCCAATTAGTGGTGTGAGTTTGGGCGACATCATGGCTCCAAAAATGATATCATCAACATATACCTGAACAATGAGCAGGTTCCTCCCTCGTTTCTTCAGAAAAAGAGTGTTGTCAATTTTCCCTCTTGTAAAGCCATTTTCTAGAAAAAACTTTGATAACCTTTTATACCAAGCTCGGGGAGCCTGCTTCAGCCTATACAATGCCTTGTCCAGCTTGAATACATGCTCAGGATACTCTTGACACTCAAATCCAGGAGGCTGCTTGACATAAACTTCTTCTTTCAGGTAGCCATTTAGAAATGCACTTTTGACATCCATTTGGAACAATATGAACTCCATATGAGATGCAAAAGCAATAATAATTCTAATAGCTTCCATTCGAGCAACTGGAGCAAATATTTCATCATAATTAATCCTTTCTTTCTGATTGTAGCCTTGAACTACAAGCCTTGCCTTGTTTCTTGTTGTATTTCCAAACTATCAAGTTTGTTCCTGAATACCCACATGGTCCCTATGATAGTTCGATCTGCAGGTCGAGGAACTAGATGCCATACCTTGTTTCTTTCAAATTGATGCAGCTCCTCTTACATGGCTGTGATCCAGTCTGCATCTTTCAATGTTTCTTTGATATTTTTGGGCTCTATTTTGGAGAGAAAGGCTGAAAAGGCAAGTGAGTTACTTGTTTTTGAACTGGTTTGAACTCCTGAGTCAAGAAGGGTGATTATGTTGTCAAGAGGATATGAGTTTTTGTGCTTCCAATTTGGTACCTAAATCTCATTGGCAGAGGAACCAGGTATGTCTGACTGAGGTTCTTGGGCGCTTCTTACTTTAGCAAGTGGAGTACCTTGGACTGCATCAACAACTCTATTTTCAGCTTTAGTTGGTGTGATCAAGGGACCAGGTTCCTCTCCAATAGATGGAGGTGTACTCGCATCATCTTCACTGGATTCCTTTACATGACTCATCATGTCTGCTTTTCCATTTTCCATGTCAATAACTTCTCCTGGAACAAATAAAAGTTCTCCATCTTGATTAGCATGTATGTCCTTCTCACAGGAGAGGTAAGATTTATCAAAGATCACATGTATACTTTCCTCAACACATTGAGTCCTTTTGTTGTATACTTTGTAAGCTTTGCTTTGAGATGAGTATCCCAGAAAGATTCCTTCATCACATTTGGCATCGAATTTTCCAAGAGCTTCCTTTCCATTATTGAGAACAAAGCATTTACACCCAAAAGTCCTTAGATGTGTCAGCTTGGGCTTCCTTCCATTTAGCAGTTCATATGGAGTCTTGTTCAGAAGGGACCTGATCATGCACCCGTTCATCATGTAGCAAGCAGTATTGACAGCTTCTGCCCAGAAATTCTTTGCAATCCCACTGTCAATCAACATTGTCCTTGCCATGTCTTCAAGAGTTCTATTCTTCCTCTCCACAACACCATTTTGTTGAGGTGTTCTTGGAGCTGCGAAATTGTGAGTGATACCATTTTCAGTATAGAACTCATCAAATTTGGCATTGTCAAACTCTGTCCCATGATCAGACCTTATGCAGGCTACCTTATTACCCATCTCCATTAGATCTTTTTGACAAAAGCAACGAACACTTCAAAAGTTTTATCCTTGGTTCTGAGAAACAAGGTCCAGGTGAATCTGGAGTGGTCATCAGCTATCACAAAGATGTACTTCCTTCCTCCTCTGCTTGGCACCCTCATAGGTCCACAAAAATCCATGTGAAGAAGATCAAGTGGCCTTGAGGTACTGACTTCCTTTTTGGGCTTGAATGAGGATCTGACTTGCTTGCCTTTTACACATGCATCACACACTTTGTGATCCTTGAAACTTGACTTGGGCAGACCACGAACCAGGTTCTTCCTGACCAATTTGTTCAGCAACGTGAAGCTTGCATGACCCAGCCTCATATGCCATAATTCAGCATTATTATCAACAATACTTAGACAACTGAGTTCACCATTCTGCACGGACTCAAAATCAGCAACATAGATATTTTTGTATCTTCTTGCCACTAGCACCACCTCACCAGTCACTAGGTTTGTGACTGTACATATTTTTGACACAAATTCCACCTTGTTTCCCTTGTCACATATCTGGGAAACACTTAGCAGGCTATACTTCAACCCGTTCACGTAGTACACATTTTCGATTGAGTCTAAGAGAGACTTCCCAATCCTTCCAACTCCCAGAATGTATACTTTCTTGCCATTTCCAAAGGATACACTCCCTCCTTGCAGGGCCTTAAGTGAAAGGAAATCATTTGTACTTCCATTCATATGCTTTAAGTAACCACTATCCATGTACTATTGTAGGTTGCTTCCTTTTACTGTTCCCTGCACAAGAAAATCAGGAGTTAGACTTAGGAACCCAAACGAGTTTAGATCCCTTGTAATGAGGAAAGGGGTGAATGAGGGATCTTCTAGTCCAAACAGGCATTATGCATTTTTTATATGAGGGACCAGGTTCTCTACCAGTAGTTACTTTTTCAGAAAAAACTTTGTTTTTCTGCTATGACTGAAATCTGGCATACAGTTTTCTTTAAAGTGCCCAGTGTTACCGCTATGAGTGCAAAGCCAATTGTCAGGTACAGTAATGTACTTGCTATGAGGGTTGTAGGGAATCTTTTCCCTTTGAAACCCAATCCTCTGCCTGTTTTCCCCATTATTAGTGTACATGGCAGTGATAGCATCAGAGGACCAGGTCCACTTGAGTGATTTTTCAAGATCACTCTTCACTCTACCACCTAGTTCTTCCTGAAGTTGTTTGTTTTTCTCAAGCTCAGCACACAGACTATACTTCACTGAATTTAACTCACTTTCAAGCTTAATGTGTGCCTCACTTGCAACTTCCTTTCCCTTTTGAGAATTTTCAGGCCTACTCTCCATTTTAAGTTCCCCAATTATTTCCTTCAAGTCCACTACTACCACTAATAGGCCATCTCTCTCATGCTCAATGTTAGCAACTCTCTCAGCTAAGACTTCTTTTTCCTTTCTTACACACTCAAAGGTCTCTTTTAGGTCTACCACAATGACCATTAGATCATCTCTTTCATGTTCTATATTTGCAATTTTTTCATCTAAGTCATCCTTCTCTTTCTTCAGGTTCTCAATTATTCCCTTTAAATCAACAACAACGACTACTAAGTCATCTCTGGTTTGTTCTGCTTCTCCTAACTCCATAATTAAAGCATCCCTATCATTTAATAGACTGTGATAAGCATCAATTAATACAATTGCCAAAGACATAAGTTTTTTAGGAGAATAAGATTTCAGATTTCTCTGAACATTCAGAAAATTTACCTCATCATCGTCGTCATCTTCATCATCATCAGACTGAGCCATCAAGGCAAATATTGAGTCATACTCAGTTGCTTCACTTTCCACTACCATCATTGAACTATCACCATGATCATTTTCTTTTTTAGATTCACTGGAGGAGTCTCCCCATGCAGCAAGAGCTTGCTTTATAACATTGTCAGCAGCATTCTTTCTCTTGAAGCGTTTATCAGGAACCGAGTTCCTCTTGGCTACTTTGTCAAGGTTGTTTTTGTACTGATATTGCTTTAGGAGAGGGCAATCCATGATAAAGTGTCCTGGCTTGCCACATTTATGACAGAGGTCATAACTTTTTGGCTTGCTAGAACTTCTCCTTTTTGGAATGCCTCCATTCCTGCAAACCATCTTCTAGAATCTTCTTGTCAAGTAAGCCATATCACCATCCTCACCACTTGAATCATTGATGTCTGTCTTGAGGACCAGGTTCTTCTCCCTTTTAGGTTCTCTTCTTTCATTGTCCTTCTTCTTCTTCTTCTTTATTTCATATGTTTTCAGATTGCCGACAAGCTCATCAATGGTTAGCTCCTGCAAGTCCTTCGCCTCTGTAATTGCGTTCACTTTGCTTTCTCAAGAACTGGGCAGCACACTAAGGATTTTTCTGACAAGCTTGTTTCTTGGAATAATTTTACCAAGAGAGTGAATCTCATTAATGATAGAGGTGAACCGAGTATGCATATCTTGGATGGATTCATCATATTTCATCCTGAAGAGCTCGTATTCAGCTATGAGCATGTCAATCTTGGATTGCTTAACCTGTGTTGTTCCTTCGTGAGCTGTCTGAAGGGCTTCCCAAATTTCCTTGGCTGACTGACATGCCGATATCCTATTTTATTCATCAAGACCAATGCCACAAACAACAATTTTCTTCGCACGAAAATTCTTTTCTACGGCCTTTCGATCAACGTCATTGAATTCCTTCCTCGTCTTGGGAATGGCTACAGCTGAGTCGCCAAGATTCTTGGTAGGAACAAAGGGTCCATCACAGATAACATCTCATAGCTCTGAATCTTCAGCCATTATGAAGTCAAGTATCCTAGTCTTCCACCATCCATAATACTATTTGTTGAACATAGGTGGTCTGTAAGTAGACTGTCCTTCTTCGAAGTTTGGCGGAGCAGCCATAAGGATCCTTTCTAGGTGTTAGCTTGATAGAAAGAACCTGATCTGATACCAATTGATAGAATTCGAGGGTCCACCAAACTATATAGAGAACCAGGTTCTCTATTAGTTTCCACAGATTACACGAACACAACAGAAAGTAAATAACACTGAGAGTTTTTACGTGGAAAATTTCCAGCTCAACAGGATTAAAAATCACGACCTAACCTTGTAGGATTTCAACTTCACTACTGAGCAACTTTCATATTACAACCTATGCAAACCTAGGAATTAATCTCTTAATCCCTCACTAACTTATAACATACTATTACAAGCCACTTTGTAATAACTCTATTACAAAGACTTTACAATTCGACTAACTCTAGCCAAGACACAAACACAAGGGTCTATGATTTACAAAGGGTTTCCTACGCAATGCTTCTAAACACTCTAAGTAGGAATTACAATTGAAGAACTATTATAAATTTACAACTCAACTAAGGACATATGATAACTTGATATGGGGAACTGGTCCGTAGTAGTGTTGTTCTTTGTTCTTGATGCACTTGAGAATCGTTTTCTTGATGATCAATCACAGAGAGTGTGCTTGAGTAAATTCTCTAAGTGTTCAAAATATTTGTTTTACCTTCCTTGATGTTAATAATGCACTTGTGATATCACTAGGATGATGTAAGCAAAGTAGGTAAAAGACACTCTCCATAAAGTTGACTGTAGCATTTTTCTTGCACTGTAGCGTGTGCAAGCATCAACTTTATAACTAGGGCAGTTAACTTGTGCAGTTTCTTCGGAAAGCGGTAGCTATCTGTTCCCTCTGTTGTTCCTTTGACTCTGAAGAGTTGAACCATATCCCAAGCTGGAACCTTTTGATCTTAAGGTCTTGAGAATGTGTAACGGGTTCCTTATCTGGTTCTTGATAGTAAGTTTGTTAGATCATCAAAATATAACAGGGATATACATATAGCCTATCAATAATGTTTATCAAGATCATGTGTTATCTCATTTATTAGTTCAGTTCTTATAAAAAATTGATCATTCTTCCAGTTGATCGGGTGGACGGCTCATTATGACAAATAGTAACAAGAAAAAAATACAAGAAATCTAACGTTTTTATGTAGGAATAAAAAATTAATATCCAACAAAAATAGTTGTTCCATTTCTAAATTTTATCTTTAAAAGAGTTTGTTCATTTATAATATTTCTCTTGCTCACATGTTGTCTCATTTATTAGTTCGGTTTTTTCCAGTTGCGGAGAGAGGAATCAACATAATAAAGTAGGCAAATTTATTAAAGAAGTGCGAAAAATATTCTTAAAAGAACTTCTTCGAAATTTCGTTATCTTTTTAAGATAGAAAACCGAATCACTAACAAAGGAATTTTCTTTCGGGATGTTTACAACGTCAAAACAAAAAGGAAAGTTTTTAGTGAATTGTCATTGCTGGGCTGATATTTCAGAGCCAACAATTAGATGTCTCATTTCATCCTGCAACTAGAAGAAGATCGCTTCGGGGTCAAACTACGGTTTGAGTTTACATTATAGTGGGTAGATGGCTTATTGTGAAATATATTGTATATGGTTAAAACCGGGCCTACCCGATTTTACTATTTGACAAAGACCGGGATGCTGCATCAAAAAATGGACTCGTAATGGAACAGACTAAATCACGAGGATAAGAGTTCAGAATCGAGGTACTTGTCGAGATCGAGGCTAGTAGCGATCGAAGCCAAATGAGACAGACATAGAGCAAGATCGAAGATAGCACAATAACATAAAGGCGAGATATCCGTAACTGGTCAAGGATCATGGCATAAATCTCGGAGCGGATCAAATCAAAAATGATTAATTAGCTAATCATAGGGTTTTCTTCTGTAATTAGAATTATACCATAAGTGGAACTCCTCTACTATTTAAAGGGGGGTTCTAATAATTTGTAGGACATATTGTTCACAGATATCAAAGCAATATAATTCTCTTTCTCGTTTATACTATTGTTCATTAGCTTGTTATATTTTAATTGTTCTTACATCAACTAGTTCGAGAGTATCCAAACTTGAGGGCTGATTTCCATTCTAATTCTGGTTTGCCTTACTTTATAGTTCATTTTTGTTATTATTCTTAATATTTATCAATTGGTATTAAGCGAAATCATGTATCCTTTGGATCACATTATAAGTTTAATTGTTATCTAATTTCTAGGGTAAACAGATACTAACAAATATCTCAAAAAATCTAATGTTTTATAAAGGATAAAAAAATAAATATCCAAAAAAAGAATTGTTTCATTTTTAATTTTTGTCTCTGAAAGAGTTTATTCATTCATAATGTTTATCTTTGAAATTAATAATGTTAGTCCATCATGTGTTGTCTCGTTCTTTAGTTCAGTTCTTTACATAACAATAATTTTTCCATTTATCTAGATCACGTGATCTCGTTTATTAGTTCAGTAATTACAATATAATGATTTTTCTACCAATGGATCCGGAGGATGACTCATTATGATAAATACTAACAAAAATCTTGAGCAATATAATATTTTTATGTAGAATGGAAAAACTAATACTAATAAATTGAGTTACTCCATTTCTAATTTTGTCTTTAAAAGAGTAGTTCATTTATAAACTTCATCTGGATCACTTGTTCTCTCATTTCTTTTTAGTTTAATTAGTTTAGGGACACATGCGTTGCAACTTGCATGTGTATATCTCGTGCAAGTTATCAAGAAAGTTATATAAAAATTAAAATTTAATGGTATACATATTACGAAAGTATTTGTTTGAGTTGTTTGCTATTCAAGCATCTAAGCTGCAACTTTATTTCCTTGCAAATGAAAAACATATATACAACAACGACGACGACCCAGTAAAATCTCACTAGTAGGATTTGGGGTTAGTGTGTACACAAACCTTACCTCTATCCCGAAGGAATAGAGAGGCTGTTTCCGAAAGACCCTCGGCTCAAGAAGACAAAATGAGACAATATCACTACCACCACAGAGATCATAGGACAAATAACAACAACATGAAAACCAGAAGATAGATGCAAAGCAAAAGCGATAGCCAGTAAATAGACATGGCACTATGAGAAACGAATGAGTAGTAAGACAACATTACCACTAGCTATCTTAAACAAAAGTCCTATCAGACTAGTCTCACAAAGGTACGAAGTAAGGAAAGACTCAATTATCCCCTAACCTACAACCCTAATACTCGACCTCCACAACTTCCTATCAAGGGTCATGTCCTCGGAAATCTGAAGTCTAGCCATGTCCTGCCTGATCACCTCTCCCCAATACTTCTTAGCCTGCCCTCTACCTCTTCTCATGCCTTCCACAGCCAACTGCTCACACCTCCTTACCGGAGCATCTGGGCTTCTCCTCTGTACATGCCCGGACCATCTGAGCCTCGTTTCCCGTATCTTGTCATCAATGGGAGTCACGCACACCTTCTCCTCAATATCATCATTTCTAATCTTATCCATCCTAGTATGCCCGCACATCTACCTCAACATCCTCATTTCTCCTACTTGCATCTTCTGGATATGTGAGTTCGAAAAACATATATATAGTAAAATGAAAATAAAATAAAATTGAATCATACTTAATTACAGAATGGTATTGACCCATTTTCTCAAGCACCGCATCTTTCTCTATGATTTTTGTAATAATTTCTAAAACCATCTTTATATTGAATTAAAACAAATCAATCAACAAACAAGAACAAAGGAATGTAGGAAAGATAAGGAATTTATTAAATTTAAAGCAAAGTTATTTCAAGAATTTAAAACTTGTTAAGCATTTACCTTATCCATAAACATGAAAGGAAATTAAAGAGCAGAATTTTAACCATACCTTAGCGTAGATCTTTTCCTTCGGATTCTCTAAATTAATATTTTATTATATATATATATATATATATATATATATATATATATCACTACTAGAAATTCGGCAAAAACCGACCAAGGTCGACCGACCAAAAAACCGACCAAAGTTAGTTGGTTTTTTAAAATATTATTTTTTCATTTTTTTTTAACGAAACCGACCAACTTTGGTCGGTTTTCTTTGGCGCAAAAATGCGGGAAACTATTTTTTGAGTCCCGCGAAATTTATATTTCAAGAAACCGACCAACTTTGGCCAGTTTTTTAATTAAAATAAATAAAAATTAATATTAAAAAAACCGACCAAAATTGGTCGGTTAATTCGGCCGGTCATTTAAAAAAACCGACCAACTTTGATCGGTAATTTTACTTTTTAATAAAACCGACCAACTTTGGTCGGTTATTTTCGTGCGAAAATATAATTAAAGAGTATAAATCAAATAAAAGACAGTCTTAAAACAAAATATACCAATGGTCTAGTGGTAGAATAGTATCCTGCCACAGTATAGACCCTGATTCGATTCTCAGATGGTGAATCTTTTTATTACATAATTAAAATACCGACCAACTTTGGTCGATTTTTTTTGTAATTTTTTTTTTTTGAATTTAATTGACCGACCAAAGTTGGTCGGTAATTTCCGACCAACTTTGGTCGGTATTCCTTTCCGACCACAAAAATACCGTCCACACATAAATGGTCGCGTTTTGGTCGGTTTTTGGCCATTACCGACCAACGTTGGCCAGTTTTTTTAGTCGATTTTTACCGAATTTCTAGTAATGTATGTATATATATATATATATATATATATATATATATATATATATATATATATATATATATATATAATTTTTTTTTATATTACTAAATGACTGGTCTATTCCATAGCAAACTACTAATAACATTACCCGATTTTTGAATATATATATTGTAACGACCCGACCGGTCGTTTTTAGTATTTGCGCTCCTTTTAACTATTTGAAGTCTTGAATAGTTTCATATGATGTATTATGACATGTGTGAATCGTCGGATTTGATTTTCAGGTATTTCGTGATTAGTTCGGATGAATGAAATTCATGTTGGAAGCTTAAATTAAAAGGGCTGACTAGAGTTTGACTTTTAGAGTTTTGATGGTTTCAATAGCTCTGTATGGTGATTTCGGACTTAGGAGTGTGTGTGAATATTTATTTTGAAGTTCGTAATTGAATTTGGCTTGAAAATGACGAAAGTAAGAAATTGAAGGTTTGAAAGTTTGACCGGAAGTTGACTTTTATGATATCGAGTCCGGATTGTGATTCCAAAAATTTCAGTAGCTTCGTTATGTCATTTATGACTTGTGTGAAAAAATTGAAGTCATTCCGGATTGATTTGATATGTTTCGGCACCAGTTTTGAAAATTAAAAGATTCAAAGTTCATTAAGTTCAATTTCAGGTGCGATTCGTGATTTTGATGTTGTTAGATGTGATTTGAGGCCTCGAGTAGGTCCGTTTTATGTTACGAGACTTATTGGTATAGTCCCCAACGGCTCAGGTATGTTTCGGTGTGAGTTTTGAATGAGTTTGAGCATTTCGGTACTCTCATGATGTTCTGGGAACAGTTGCAGTGCGAGGGCATATTTTGGAGTGCTGAGGCAAAGCCTTATGTGAGGACCGCAAAGAAATTTGCGGACTGCAGAATTCCTCTTGCGGCCGCAGAAAAGGGATTCTGCCGGTTCGATGGTCCGACTTCGAAACTTATATCTTTTAATCTATAAGAAATTTGGAGATGATTCAAAAACGAAAGTTATAGTCCTTTGAGTCTAGTTTTCAGAAAGATAAACCAATCATCATTTGGACATTTGTAGAGAAAGTTATGGTCAATTTACTGAATTCTGGTAGTGCACAGGCTGCTGAAGTGCGGCCGCACAATTTGGATTGCGGCAGCAGAACCCGGAATGTACGGACCGCACAAAATATTTGCGGTCAGCACAATGGGGGATCAGATTTTATACTATATGAACGAGGGTTTCATCTCATTTTTTATTTTTGGATTTTGGGAGCTCGGTTTGTGGCGATTTTTCGTGAGATTTTCAAAAAATTCATTTGGGTAAGTGATTCTATCTCGGATTTGGTTAATATACATGAATATATCATTATTTTCATTATTTAATCAGTATTTTGAGATGAAAATTTGGGAAAAATTGTAGAAATTTCATAAAATAAAATTTTGAGATTTGAATATCGATTTGGAGTCGGATTTGAGTGAAACTAGTATGGTTGGACTCGTAATTGAATAGGTTGTCGGATTTTATGAGTTTTGTCAGATTTTGAGACGTGGGCCCCACTGCCAACTTTTCGAGCGGAGTTGAAATTTTTTATATTTTGATTAATTTGTACGTTGTTTGACTAGTTTCGAATCATTTAACTTGGAATTGAGGAGATATGAAGGCGTTCAGAGGTTGATACACGTGGGATGGAATTTTCGGAGTATTGTTTAGCTTGCTCGGCATTGGATTCGGCTGTTCGAGGTAAGTAACATCTCTAATCTTGGAGTTGAGGGTATGAACCCTGATTATACGTGTTATGTGAATTGTTTGGAGGTGACGCACATGCTAGGTGACGGGTATGTGGGCGTGCGTCGTAGAAATTGTGACTCGGTTGATTCCGTAGAGCTGTATAGTCAATTAACTTATATTTTTCTATCTATTTTTATGTGTTAGAGAAACTTAGCTGTGACTCATGTTAGAAATCATGCTTAGGCAAATGTTGGTATTATTGGGACCCACTGAGGTCATTTCTGCTGTCGAATTATTTGTTTAAATTGTAACTTCATACTCAGTCATATTCATTCCTTTCATATCAACTCTCAGTCTCTGTTGATATTTATTGATTCATCATATCATCATTTTTGGGCTGATTTTTATGTCATTGTGAGCCCAAGAGACTCGAGAGACTGATGACTGAGTGAGGTCGAGGGCCTGATGGTGAGGATATTTATGGGATCGTGCTGCGCGCCGCAGCATATTTTATTGATTTATGCCATGATTGACTTGTTATAACGCTTGGGCTGAAGGAGCCCCTCTGGAGTCTGTACACACCCCCAGTGAGTGCATGTACCTACTGAGTGCGAGTGCCGAGCGATTGGAATGATTGAGTGGTTGTGAGGACTGAGTGACTGGAGAACTGAGTGACTGTGAGAACTGAGTGACTGGGAGGACTAAGTGAATTGATACCCTAAGAGTATGCATATGGTTTTATTACTGAGTTGCATCGCATTTGACATGCACACTTGACATACAAACATAGTGATGTATTTTTTCTCATGTTGTACGGTATCACGTCATTCATGACTTCTCATACATATTGACATGTAAGCATAGAGATGTATTTTCCTCATGCCATTTGAAAATGAAATATTTACCTATTGAAAGCTTTGAGAAAAAAATCACAGATCTCAGACTTACTCATATTTCGGTGACTTTCGGTAAAAGATTTGAGTTTTACTGTTATACTTGAAAAGAAAATATTTTTTCAGAACTGTATACGAGCTGAGCGTTATATTATTGAGTTATTATTAGTGTTGCTTTAAATTGTATTGTTATGAAATGTTTGTTGGTTGTTGGTGTTGGACCCCGACCTATGTTCCAGCTCGTCACTACTTTCAAACTAAGGTTAGGTTTGTTACTTATTGAGTACATAGGGTCGGTTGTATTCATACTACACTTCTGCACCTTGCGTGCAGATATTGGATGCTGATGTTGCTGTGATCGACGGGAGCTGGATTTGAAGACGTACATGCGTTCCGGTCGTAGCTGCCTCTTGTTCATGGTAACCTTAGATTTATAAAAAATTGTTTATATACATTTCGAACAGATGATGTATTTATTTCATACCAACTCTGTAAATTCTAATCTTACAAACTCATGATTTGTACTACCAGTCCTTGGAAAAATTTTGTATAAAAACGACGTATAATCTTTTTTTTTTTTTTATCTTAATAAATCTCATTAAATTGTATAGTTGTTAATTGGCTTACCTGATGGATTGAGTTAGGTGTCATCACGACCAGGTGGATTTGGGTCGTGACATATATATATATATATATATATATATATATATATATATATATATATATATATATATACCAACGATCCGCGATATTATTGGAATCTCATCGGTGCTTCATTTTTATTTTACTTGCATATCAGTTTAGAAGATGGAGAAATTCTTGCAAACTTTGTCCAAAAATTAGTATTGAAATGCATTACTTTTACAATTAACTGGCAATAGTCTCTAGTAAATTAATGAGAGTTCTTATAAACTTCCCTCGAGGTGCATGACAATATCTAATAGAGTAGAAAAACTAATATCGATAAAAAGAGTTGCACCATCTCTGAAATTGTCTTCGGTTCATTTATAATGTCTATCTAGACCAGTGGCGGAGCCACATTGTTCCAAGGGGTGTCAGTTGGCACTCTTTTTTCGAAAACTTATACTGTTTAGAAAGGTTGAAATTTTATTTTTATGTATATATTCTATGTGTTGAATTTCCTTAATTTTTTTCGATTATTTACTTTTTAAAATTTTAATATCTCTTAATAAAAATTCCGACTCCGATCTATGTCACGTGTTGTCTCGCTTTTAGTTCAGTCTTAAAACACACAAACTTTTCTCCCAATGGATCGGGCGATGAATCATTAGGATTTAGGACAATACACACAAAATATCTCGAGAAATATGACGTTTTTGTGCATCATTGAAAAACAAATACCGACAAAAAGAGTTGCTCCATTTTTTATTTTTGTCTCTAAAAGAACTAGTTCATATGTAATGTTCATCGAGATTGTATGTTGTCTCGTTTATTAGTTCAATCCTTAAATTTGGCATCAATTTTTATTTTGACACCACAAGAAATTTGTTCCTATTTATTAGAGATTCTAACCTTAGTCAATTTATTGTTATCACTCTGTATTTAAAACTAGTAAATCAATAAACGTTAGTTTGAAAAAATAACAAAGCAGGAAAAATTCCGAGCTCACAAGTTTCTTGTGTTTCCTTAAGGAATTTAATCCCCTCACAATGCCTAAGGTTGCGGATTAATTTCTCCCAGAATAGAACGGAATAACTATTCTGTGATAGCGGCACTTCAAATCACAGAATTTCGGCGAACTCAAATGGCGGAGCAAATCACACAAAATGCTTACGTTTTGCTTTTGAAAAACCAATGCAGTATGCAGAAAATTGAGGAGAGAGATTTCAGATTTTTCAGTAGTGGAAAATGAGGTTAAGCCTCTCTATTTATAGACAATGAAAGGGTGAGATGAAGAGGTGCAATCCAAGAGGTGTCTCTTCCATTTCCCATTCACACCCCAATAAAAGAGTAAGATGAAGAAGTGCAATCCAAGAGGTGCCTCTTCCATTTCCCATTCACACCCTTTAAAAACGCAACATTTATATCTATTAAACCCCTCATGACTGGCCAGTACAAAAATATAATGCGTGAACTTTACAGCGAAAATGACGAATGGCAAAATGCCATGTTGTTTTTTATTTTTTTTAAAACGAAGTTTTTGTGAAAAATATATAAATAACAATATTCATCGCCCCTACCCCCTACAAATAATAAGAATAATTTGGCACTTTACATACACATATATGTATATTTAATTAATTTATCAAAGAATTTTCATCATCTCTAGAAGAAAAAAACTGAAAGACGTAATACTTTCTCTCTCTCTCTGTGTCGATGGTTTTGTTTGATATTACTGTATTCATGATATAATTTCTTTTTGGCTTTCTTTTTCGGTTTTCGCTTTTTATAGAACAAGGATGACAAAGACTTTGAGCCTTCGACATAAAATCCATAAAATCAAAAACAGAAATAATAAAAAATATAAATCCCCCAAAGGACTGGTTTTCATTACGAATTAAGTTGCACGACACAGTATATGATTTAAATTTGATGAGCTCAACATTCAAATTTTTACCACTGAATTCATTCTACTTTTATCAATGGGTTGAACAAAATTTAATATTTTGCAAATTTAATGAAAGATGAGTGATCTATTGTTTTCATATCTGAAAAGAATAGTGACATTAGTGGAGTTTACTCACTTTTGGTTAATACGACTCGATAATTATTTACCAATATAGAAAAAAAAACGAGTTAAGTTCACAATAATTGATGGCCATTTCTTATCTTTTGAAAAACAAAAACACTTGTTCGTTTTAGCTGTTGATCAAGATAAGAGGCATCTGTTCCATTCAAAAACTAAAGGGGTATCATTTTCTATATTCAGAAAGTTAAAGGAGTTCAGTGAAATTTACATAGAAAATTGTGACTTACAATGAACTTGTTTGTGTAAATTGTAGTAGTAGTTGATTTATATTTTTCTAACACCAAAGGATGTGGTGCAGGAGTTGCTCTTTCCTTAATTAGAGGTCTTGGATTTGAATTAAGTTTGAAAAAATTCTTGGTAAGGGACGCTTCCTCCGAATGGGGCCCTACGCTGAGCAAATTCGATATAATCGGGCTCTAATGTGGGTACCGAATACGGGACAAGAAAAAAAAAATTATATTCTTCCGCACAAACTTATAAAGTGCGACATTTCCATTTGTATTATGACGTAATGTTCACTTAACAAAAGACAAAGGATGACATGTTATTTTAGGCGAAATCTGGATATTGCGCGTGGTTTCGGGATAAGCAATAAAATAATAAGAATGAAGCTGCACGGGTCTAAAATCAATGAAATAATTTAAGGAGAAAAATTGAAGATGGAGAAAGCACTTCTATTTTCAGAAAACCTATTGCCACTCTATAACTACTTTTGCGCACTCTTTTTTTTTTCTCTCCCTTAAATGCGTTTGTCTTACATGGATTTGTCAATTCAATGTGTTGAGAAACAAAAAGAGAAATGTTATTTTATCTTATATTATCTATAAATTGAAAATATAAGATGATAGGCTGAAACTTGAATAATAAATATTCAAAACTCCAAATATGCTAACCAGTCTTATAGCCTACTTGTAAAATCAGCTTATTTTGAGAAGTATTTTATCCAAAAATATTTTTCGTCAGAAGTAGTTTGTGTTTGGCTAATTAATTTGAAAAATACTTCTGAGCAACAATTAGTGTTTGGCCAAATTTTTAAAAAGTGCTTATGGTGTATTTTTTCGAAAGTGCTTTTGGGGAGAAACTACTTTTTATGTTTCTCCAAAACTGCTTCTACTCAAAAGCACATTTTTTTTCTTCAAAAAGCTTGGCCAAATACTTCAACTTTAAGGGGAAAAAAAGAGCATTTTTTTTTGAAAAAAATGCTTTTAGCCTTGAAAAAATTTGGCCAAACATGCTATTAGTCATCTAAGTTTGTTAAAAATGAGCACTTTTGATCTTTGTTAAATTTTTATCAAACCCTACATGTTAGATTTAAAGAGAATTGTGAAAAAGAAAATTTAAGTAAAAATAGTAACATAAGAAACTGCACCAATCACACCAGAAATAGATTTAAAAAATAGTAAAAATTACACCTCAAAAAGTTGCATCAAGTTCCATAAATAGATAAAAAGTCCTCTTACGTTCACTTTTATTTGTCCAATATTTTAAAAATAAATTTTCACTTTTAACATATCAATAGAAGACAATTTCTTTTTTCATGTTATACACATAATATTAATTACTCATTTCAAATCATTTTCTCAAATTCATTAAAAATATGTATCAATTAATATGGGTATCATAATAAATTATTAAATTATATATTTTATTTATTATTTTTTAAGGGGCATGCAAAGTCTATAGTGGCCGAGTAAAAGTGAACCGAGGAAGTAGTATACAGTGCAAAAACTGAACCTCGAAATGCGAGTTCATGTTAAATTCTTTTTTCACTATTTCGTTATTCAACAACCTAGTTTGTCAGAGATTTGACGGAAATCCAAAATGCCCGCTTTCAGTAAACTTAAAGGACCATTTTGAACCTACCAAATCATGAGGGACCAATTTTATCATTGTTTTGATAAAGGGTCTTAAAACTCTTTAACTGCCAGAATTACAATATTTTGTTGAAATGGACGCCATGACATGACTTATAAAATCAAATAATCTATTTGCAATATTTGTGAGTACCCAACAAACCTAATAGTTAATTAGTATTGGATTTCTCAACAAATATCCAAATTTTGATATGACTGAAATTAGTCAACATTCAATTCATCTAAGAAAACTATAGTCTCTCGAACTTTTGAAAATTATAACACGTCCCGCAAAGTTTCGTTTGTCTACGATAGTGCCCTCATGTTGGCCCCACAAAATTTGATTTTTGTTTAATTAACAGGGGCCCAAATAAAAAATTGTCAATTCCACTCCTAAAATCAGTTGTCAAATGTATGGTGAGTTAGAAATAAAGGACTTATAATTTTCACTGCAATCATTGATGAGATGTTTGGGAATATGTTTCAATTTTAAGATTAAGTCAAAATATAGATAGATACATTGCATAGGAATATACTATCAATTCATCAATTTAAAAAAGGTAGGATTACCTCAAATTGACATATTTCATAATCTTATCTTATCATCATTTTGTATAAGAAGTTGATTAATAATACATTTAGGGGTGGTTTGGCATGAGGTATAAGTATAAATAGTGTTGGGATAAAAATTTAATATCATCTTAATACTTTGTTTGGTTAGCAAATCTGAGATAAGTTATCCCGAGATTAATATTAATACCGGAATAATTTATACCTTATAAGGGTGAGGTAATTAGTGTCGGGATAACTTATATCTTCTTCTTAGAAATTATGTAAATGTCATTTTTAATACAACATACCAAACAGTGAATAAAAAACAATCTCAGAATAACTAATTTCAGCATAACTTATCTCATCATAACTTATCCCAGCATAACCTATATTCAAACCAAACGAACCCTTAATGACGGAATATAGGATGATGGGCCTGGAATAACACTATCCCTAAAGGTGAGCCACGTGTCAAACTTGAATAAGCTTATATTATTTAATTATTCAGTATTCAAAATACATTTGTGTGACTAATTCAAATTCGCATCATTCTATTAAAGTAGAAAACACTCTCTACCGGGTGATTTACACAGATAAGATCATTTTAACCCCGTTTTCAAAAGTTGAACAAAAATAACTTGAAGATCAAAATTTGGTGCTTGCGCTCTCAAAACGTGACTGCAAAAGTCTTATATCGCCAGAAATTGGGATGGATGGGCAGACAAGAGCTCGACTTTAATACTGCTTTGTGTTTGGATTGAATTTTAGGCTGATCAAATCAACTTTTAAGTTCTTTTTAGCTTTTTGTAGTGTTTGGCAAAGTCAAAAAGTACTTAAAATAAGTTAAAAACTGCCCAAATACAATAAGTTAGGCAACCCCAATTTATTATTTTTTGCTTAAAATTTTTTCTGCTGAAAACCCTTTTTTTTTTTTAAGCCAATCCAAATGGGCTTGGCCTTTAAAGAAGCAAATAAGGTTGCAAATAGTTCCAATTTCATCATTTATTTATAAGTTAGACAAAGAATTACTTTGGAACATTAGATGCCTTCTAATTAGTAAAGTCTTGTCCAATGCTTGTAATTAGAAGTCTGAATTACAGAAAACAAATTACAGCAATTAATTAGAAGATGCAAATTCTTGGTCGAAAGATGAGTATGCTCATAGTATTCGTGATTATAAATAAGGTAAGATTTTACACCCTTTCCTATATGTGTTTATATTTGGATGTTAATACATTAGGGTAGCGGCTAATCAAATGTTTATGACGGTAGAGATGTGCATAATTTGGTAAATACCGAATTATCGTATCGAAATCGAAATTTTTTGTATTTGATATTCGATATTTTGGTATTCGGTATGGTATTTGGTTTAAATTTTTAAAAAATGTGGTATTAGGTATGGTATTTGGTATTTTAAAATAAAATACTGAAATACCGATATTGTACCGAAATATATATTATATTATACAAAACACATATTATTAATTATAACATAAATATAAAAAAATTAAAATTTTACTTTCTTCTATTCTCTAAGTTTATCAATTAACTCTAAGTAAATAAGAAGATATTTCTAATGATCAAATTTATTCCTTTATGTGTAGTTTTCTCTCTCTAGGTTGATATTTGCCGGTTTTGGATAAAACTTTTATAAATAAACATTTTTAGTTTTGTACTTTTGAGTACTTTAATTAAGAATATTATAGTCTATGACTCTATGCACTTGTTAGTATTCAAATCGAATAAATCGAAGTTACCGAACCGAATAAACCGAAACCGAAAGGAGAAAAATCGAACCATACCGAATTTAATTAGGTACGGTATTGGTATAGCATTTTAAGAAATCGAATACCGAAAATACCGAACCGAAATGTTTAAATACCATACCGTACCGACCGACGAACACCCCTATATTACGGCTTGATTGGAACCAAAAAAAAAAAAAAAACTAATACCATATATGCAATTAACTCAAACCTTTGGGAACCTAGCCTACTCTAGTTACTACAATTAAATATTTAGCCGTACCTAGTTTTATGGAGTACATTAAATCCAACAATTTAATTCTAATTTTGATTAAAAGTGAGGATAAATATCACTTAAAGGTAAATAGAGGTGATTGTAAATACACTTGTCATGTATTGGAAGAAATATCAAATCATAATTTTCAATTTTAGCTTAGATTAAGGAAGAGAACTAAGAGTTAACTTCCTTAAATCATCAAATCTCACATTAGGGGCCATAAAATAAATGTCATAGTATTAGATACAATTTTATCGTTTTAAAATCCAACAATTTCTGGAATTATTATAAGTATATATATAGAGAAAAAATTGTTGCACGTTGGCATTTAGAGTAGGTTAGGGGGAGTAGGTATAACAAGTGGATTAGGATAATTCAACACCACCAATCATATGCTTCTCTGATAAGTGTACAATAACACGTGAATCTGTCTATTGTAGTATAGTATTATGTTAAATAAGTAAATGGATTATAAAGATTACATAACTTATTACTAAATTCTCAAATACTCAAAGTACTGTACCTTATATCTATATCTATAAAAACATGAATACAATGTTGTTTTTATAAAAATAACCTTATAATATTAAGTATAATAACTCACAATAAAAGGCCATAACCGAAATTTTAGACATAAGCCTTGTAATCTTATTAGTTTTAGGATATAATACTACACGTTACGAATCCTACATTATTATCTTTAGAAATCTTATTAGTGCAATTACTTTTGGGCATAGACATATAATACTACATGTGTTGTAAACCTAATATCTCTAAGAATACATTAGGTTATCTACCACTATAATTACTTTCAGAATAGAGATGTATTTTTAGTCATGTAATTCTATTACTTTTAGGATATACTTCTTAAAAATTCTTATTAATAATTTAATTTGAAAACGGTTTATATTGTCCTATTACTAATTCAATTTGAGAATGTATTATATTGTTCAAATCCATTTAGAAATAGGAGAGTCTATATTATGTTATATTATATTATATTATCATTATAAAAGTATGAATATAATATTGATAGACCAAAATAGACCTAAAATATTAAACAAAATAACTAGTAAGGAAATGACATAACTGTAATAACTTATTTTTTTTGGACTATAATACCTTCTTTGTTAAACCTTTTAATATTGAAGATTTTAATATTAATAGAATTTTGTCTATTAAATTCTTATTAAAAGTATGTAGGAAGGTTTAATAAAATTAATTTCATAAGAATCCTCTGTATTGGTAATACATTACCACTCCATAATGTTCAATACCAAAAAATATAAAAGTAATATTAAATGGACAACATAAATCATTGAAATTGAGAAAAAATATCTCCACGGTAATATATTTTTATATTATATTTCGAACTACTTTTCTACTTAAATAATATTTTTTTAGTTATCAATTTTTGGATAATATTAAAAAAATATACCCAATTATTTTAAAACAACTAAAAAAATATTTAAGAATATAAATATGTGAAAAAGAGAAAGAAAATAGTTGGTAAGAGTCAATACCACTAATGATTCTGCAAATATAAAGATCTAAGATTGGAGTGTCAGATCGATCTTTTTACTATTTAAAAATAAAATTTATAGTGGATAAAATTATAATTACAATAAAATATTCAAACCAATAGATGAACTAATACTAAGAATATGAATCAACATAAAATAAATTATTTTTTATGTTAAGACCAAATAATTAAATTTTAATTAATTATTTAGTAAGAGAATCCAATTCAATTATTTTTTAAATTCATCATATGAGTAAAATTATTTTTCAAGTTAAAAAACGTCATTGGATACATAAATTTATTCCATAAAAAGAGCGTTAGAGATTAAAAAAATTAAAACACAAAGTAAAAGGGGTTAGTATAGTATTAAGAATCAAAAAGCTATACAAGTGTCCGAGGAAGCATAATCAGAGCTAAATCCTGAACAAGAACAAGCTTTCAAGACTATATTATAAAGAGTCGACTATAGTATTACATGATTTTTCTTTGTAGATGCCTCCGACGGAATCTATAACGACCCAGCCGGTCGTTTCGAGAGTTATAGCCCCGTTTTCCCCATTTCTTCTTCTTTTTGTGTCCTTCATCTATATTGTGTTATACCTGGTTAGTTGGTTCGGGCCCGGAGTAGTTTCGGAGTGAATTGAGACACTTAGTCTCTAAAGTAGAAGCTTAAGTTGGAAAAGTCAACCGGATATTGACTTATGTGTAAACGATCTCAGATTTGAACTTTAATGGTTATGTTAGCTCCGTTAGGTGATTTTGAACTTAGGAGTGCATCCGGAATGGGATTTGGAGGTCCGTAGTGGAATTAGGTTTGAATTGACGAAAGTTAGAAATTTGGCGATTTTTGGTCGGCAGTGGAAAGTTTGATGCCAGGATCGGAATGGATTTTGGAAAATTGGAGTAGGTTCGTGGTGTCATTTGTGACGAGTGTGTAAAATTTGAGGTCATTCGGACGTGGTTTAGTAGGTTTCGACATCGTTGGTGGAATTTGAAAATTTAGAAGTTCTTAGGCTTGAATCCGAAGGTAATTTGGTGTTTTGATGTTATTTTGAGTGATTCGAAGGCTCGACTAAGTTCGTATGATATCATGGGATGTGTTGGTATGTTTGGTTGAGGTCCTGAAGGCCTCGAGGTGGTTCCGGGTGGTTAACGTAAGGTTTGGAACTTAGAAAATGCAGCAGAACTGCTGCTGCTGGTGTCTTCCGCACCTGCGGAGCGGGAACTGCAGGTGCGAGACCGCAGAAGTGCATGAGAGGTCGCAGATGCAGGTAGTGCTGAGTTGGACTGGAACCGCAGGTGCGAAAAGATTGTCGCATCTGCGTGCCCGCAGGTGCGAGAACTGGGGCGCAAATGCGGAAATGAGAAAATTGGCTAGCTCCGCAGAAGCGGGGAGAGATGCACAGGTGCGCAAGCGCAGGTGCGAGATGTTGGCCGAAGATGTGGAACCTGGTATTTTAAGTGAGTTCCGCACCTACGATGGGATTTTTCGCAGGTGCGGCGTCGCAGAAGCAGATAAGGTGACTGCAAATGTGGTTTCACTGGGCAGAATGTATAAATGGAGGACTTCTTGATTTTTGTTCATTTCCGCCATTTTTAACTTGGAATTTGGAGCTTTTGGGGTGATATTTGAAGAGGATTCAAGGATATTCACTGAGATAAGTTGCTTGAGCTCTATTATCATTAGCCATGGTATTTTTCCGTTGATTTCCCACCTAATTAGTAGGATTCTTGAAGAGAAATAAGGGGTTAGGGCTTGGGATTTTGAAGAGTGTAATTTGAGGATTTGAGTGACCAAATGATGTTGGATTATGATAAATTTTGTATGGTTAGACTCGTGAGTGAATAGGCTTTCGGGTTTTGCAACTTTTGTCGGATTTCGAGACGAAGGCTCGGGGGTCGGATTTGAGTCGATTTTGGATTTTGAGTCTAATTTAGTAGTTTTCTTGTTGAATTGGTTCCTTTAGCATATATTAATGGTATTATACTACTTATGGCTAGATTCGGGACGCTCGGAGGCCGATTCGAGAGGCAAGGGCATTGCGAAGTAGAGATTTGCTCGGATTGAAGTATGTAACAGTTATAAATCTAATCCTGAGGGTATGAAACTTTGGACTTTGTATCATGTGATTTTTTTGGAGGTGACGCACATGCTTGGTGACGGGTGTGTGGGCGTGCACCGAGGGGATCGTGACTCGGTCCGTCCCGTGGAAACTGTAAAGTTGAATAACTTATTATTAGTTATGTGTTCTCTATGTGTTGTGAAAATTTGACTATAAGTCATGTTAGAAATCATGTTTAGGCTATATGTTGGTACTGTTAGGACCCACAAAGGTCGTGTACATGTTGAACTATCTACTTAATTGTTATTTTGTACTCAATCACAATTTACTTGATTATGTTACCCAAGTCTCTATTGTTCATTATTAATGTTTCATATCATTATTGTTGGGCTGATTTTGTCACGACCCCAAATTTTCTCTGTAGGATGTCGTGATGGCACCTAGTCTTTAAGACTAGGTAAGCCTATCAATGCGGAATAAAAATAGAAATCTGAAACTTTACATAATTACAACTCCAAAAACCTGGTAAAATAAGTCACAAGCTTCTAAAGATTTATCCTCAATGTCTCTATATAACATAGTCTAAGAAAATAAGGAAGCAACATAATAATAATAGAAGGGGACTTTGGGGTCTGCGGACGCTGGCAGATATACCTCGAAGTCTCCGTGCACAAGTACTCACTAATATCTGGGCTGGTAAGAATTATCTGGATCTGCACAAAAAAATATGCAGAAGCGTAGTATGAGTATACCACAGTGGTACCCAGTAAGTGTCAAGCCTAACCTCGGTAGAGTAGTGACGAGGTCAGGTCATGCCCTACTGGAAAATAATAATAAATGGCATGGTAAAATGTTTCACAATAAAATAAAATAAAATGACAATGGAAATGAATCAAGTAGTAGGTCGCCGTTTAATTACACAAATAATGGAAAATAATACCTCGTGAAACAAAACAAAATTTCTTTTCAACTTTAAGAAAAATCACAACAAAATCAAAGGCAACTACGACGATAAATCAATATCAATAAGGGCACTCCCGAGGTACCGCCTCGTAGTCCCAAGTCATAATAAATTCACAATATCTCATTTCCCTTATCTCACCGCGGGAGCCTTCACAATTTTTTTTAAAGAAATTATTTTTTTCGAAATAGCATCCCGCATTTTAGCCATCCTTATCACACCGCATGACTTCTAGTAGTTCCCCTACTAGTTACGCGTATCAAGCCACCCTTATCTCACCGCATGCGTTTCAATATCCCAGACCTTATACCACCACATGCGTATCAATATCACAATATATCACAATATGCACCTCAAGTGCTCAAACAATTTAACTTGCCAAAATAATTCAACAATAATATTTTTTCACAATAAAGAGCTCACGGTTCATGCCAAAATAAATCATCAATAATATTTTTCATAACAATAAAGAGATCACGGCTCCATCACAATGAGTACGAAAATCTTACAAAAATATTCAGGAATAAATAATTCAGCGAAATCATATTTCAAAATCTTTAATACGTTGCTTCAATACCATATAAAAAAATGTCAAATACTTCATATCAATAATATTTTATTTAAAGAAAATCAACCTTCAAATAATGCACAGAATAAAAGAAACCAAGTTCCAACTAAACAGGTAAAACAATTAGCAGGAAAAAGGTCAAGCAAATTTAAAGTATATAAATCAAATCAATGATGGAGAGTATAAAAAGATTTATTAATTTAATTAATATGCAACAGTGATCTACACAATTTAAAAACATAATCCTTCACATTTAGCCCGTGTACACACTCGTCACCTCGTGTACACGAATTTTATCACATTACAATTAATACCAATCCTAGGGAAAATTTCTCCCACACAAGGTTAGACAAGTCGCTTACCTCGACTTGCTCCAATTTAGCCAAGTAATACGCCTTTTTCTCGATTTTTCGATTCTGGTCGACTCGTATCTAGTCATAATTAATTCGATACAGTCAACAAAAATATAGAATCAATTCCATAAGAAAATACTACATTTTTCAATAAAATTCGAAATTAACTCAAAAATGGCTCGTGGGGCCCACGTCTTGGAATCCGGCGAAATTTATGAAATATGAACGCCCATTCAACCACGAGTCTAATCATACCAAAATGACTAAATTCCAATAAAAATTCGACCCTCAAATCATCAAATCTATCCAAGAGGGTTTTCAAAATTTTCCAACTTAAATCACCAATTAACTGATAAAAACAGTGATGGATTTGGGTAATCTAACCAAAATTGAGTTAAGAACACTTACCCCGATGTTTTCTCTGAAAATCTCCCAAAACTCGCCTCAATCCGAGTTCCAAATCGTTAAAAATGGAAAATGGGACGAAGTCCCATTTTCAAAACTTAAACTCTCTGCCCATGCTTTTACTCTTCGCGATCGCGAACATCCACACGCGATGGCAAAGTACAAATTTCCACTGCCCAGATTTAAATCTACACGGTCGCGGAAAATCCTACGCGATCGCGAAGCACAGTCTCCGCAAGCTTACATGATCGCAAGCCTTATCACGCGATCGCGAAGCATTAAGCATGTGGCCCAGCTTCTTCCTCGTTACTCTACGCGAACACGGCCTTCTTCATGCATTTGCGAGTCACAAAATATCAAAGCTACGCGATCGCGAAGCACAAAACTCAGCAGCCCTCAATTAACCTTACGCGATTGCAAACAACGTCACGCGATCGCGATGCACAACTTGCCAAGCCTACGCGATCGCGGTTGACCTCACGCGATCACGAAGAACAAAATCAATACTGCCTCAACTAAGCCTACGCGATCGCGTCCCAATCTTTGCGATCGCGAAGGTGGTTTAAAATACGAGAAATCAGCAGCTACCAGTAGTGCCAAAATGAAGGAAAATACTCTGAATACCATCTGAAGCATGCCCGAGCCCGTTTGGACCTCAACCAAATATATCAATAAGTCCTAAAATATCATACAAACTTAGTCGAGTCTTCAAATCACATCCAACAACACTAAAAACATGAATCACACGTAGATTCAAGCCTAATGAACTTTAAAACTTTCAATTTCTACAAACGACACCGGAACCTATCAAATCAAGCTTGATTGACCTCAAATTTTGCACGCAAGTCATAAATGACCTAGCTCCGAAAATGTTCAAAACTGGATTCCAACCCCGATATCAAAAAGTCAACTCCCCGGTCAAACTTCCTAGCTTAAATTCCTATTTTAGCCATTTCAAGCCTAATTTAATTACGGACTTCCAAATAAAATTTCGAACACGCTCCTAAGTCCAAAATCACCATACGGAGCTGTTGGAATTATCAAAATTCCATTACAGGGTCATTTTCTCAAAATGTTGATCGAAGTCAAACTTAGCATTTTAAGGCCAACTTAAGGAACCAAGTGTTCTGATTTCAACCCGAACCATTCCAAATCCCGAACCAACCATCCCCGCAAGTTATAAATTTATAAAAGCACATATAGGGAGTTTTATTTAGGGGAACGAGGTTCTAAAAGTTAAAACGACCGGTTGGGTCATTACAGATTTCATGATTTCTGAGAGCCCGAGAGACTGGAGAGATTTATGACTGAGTGAGGCCGAGGGCCTGATTGTGAGATATTATTATAGCACGTGAGTTGTCCATGCAGCACGTGAGTTATTCGTGTGGATCCAGATATTATACTACAGCACGTGAGTTATCCGTACAGATCCAGATATTTATACTATGGCAAGTGAGTTGTCCGTACAGATTATAGCGCTTGGGCTGTAGGAGTCCCTCATGAGTCTGAACACCCCCAGTGAGCGCGAGTACCCATTGAGTGTGAGTACTGAGGGCTGAGAGCCGAGTGATTTAGTTGTTATGACGAGTGGAGTGACTGTTGTCCTGAGAAGCTGTACTTACTTTTCATTTGTTGTTGTACTTAGTTGCTATTTGTCATTGCTGTGAAATTTTCTGAAAGATTTTATATCTGGATTACATGAACTTAAACTGTATAAATTGATTTGACTTAAACTGCTGGATTTAAAAGCATGTCTATTCTTGCTGGAATTACTGAAAGTGAACAATAACTGTGTAGCTCGTCACTATCTTCAGTTCCTTATTTATTATTTTTACTTGCTGAGTTGGTTGTACTCATACTACACCTTGCACTTCGTGTGCAGATCCAGGTGTTCCCGGATATAGCGGGTGTTGATATTTTCGCGCAGTTGATTTCTCCGGAGATTTTGAGGTAGCTGCCGTGTTTTGCAGACCTTGCCTCTCCTTCCCTATCTCCTTGCTTACTGTATTTGGTCTTAGACTATTATAGACCGTATTTTCCCGACTTGTATTCATAATAGATGCTCATGTACTCAGTGACACCGGGTTTTGGGAGTGTTTATTTATGTATTTGTGAGTTTTTCTTCCGCTAAATTTAGATATTATGTTTTCAAACTTAAAAGATATGGTAGTTTATTGAGATTGTCGGCTTGCCTATTATTGAGATAGGCGCCATCACGATGGGTGAGATTTTGGGTCGTGACAAGTTGGTATCAAAGCTCTAGGTAACATAGGTTTCAGGAGTCATGAGCATGTTTAATAGAGTCTTGCGGATCGGTACAGAGACGTCTGTACTTATCTTCGATAGGCTGCCGAACCCTTAGAAAAATTTCACTTTGTTGTATTCTATCGTGTGGAATTGATTTAGCTTGAAATATAACTCTTTGAATTCCTTCCACGCATTTTGTATGCGCATATGAGCGCTCGGTATCAGTTGTGCATCACCGACTTGTGATTCTATGAATGAGGTTCAAGAGGTGTATTATGTGTTTTGGTGATAGGCCAGTCTGGAGGACTTGAGGCCGGGGTTAGACCGCAGCTTAGGCTCGGTAGTTTCGGTTGTGAGAACTTGTGCATATGGACCCTTATATCCGGTAATATCCCCACGAGTAGGATTTGTGGCTCGATGAGCGATTGAATGGCTATATGGTAAGTATGATGTGACTGCGGGATGTGTTCAGATGGGTTGAATGTGACGAATAAAGTTTGCTTATGACTCAAGAGTTTGCTATTGGGTACTTGATTTCTATCTTGATTTGACGTATAGTTTCGAGTTGTGAGTGTATTGAAGGATCTTTTACGTTGATAAATTATGTGATAAATTAAATTCTCATGTATTTTCAATGAGTTTGGACTCAAGAAGAGTAAGTGATTGTGTAGTAATTGTGATTGCAAATGGGCATTTCTAATGTTGATGGCTCGAGAAAGATGATCTTCGAAGAGGCTTAGAGTTGGTAACATTTTATTGGTTCAGGTGCGACATAGATGCATTTTGATTTGATGCAACTGTCGGGCAGCAAAGTATGAGGGAAGACATGACGGGAAGTGTTTCGCGGTGGTTAAAGTACTAGCAGGTCAAGTAAGAGAAGTAGAGGTTGAGAAGTTGCTTAAAGGAGATGATTTAACCGAAGTAAGAGTGGCAGATTAGCATATGGATTCTGTGATAGGGTAGTCGCGTGCCTTGAGAAAGTGTAGAACGATTTGGAATCGTGATAGAATGTGATTTAGCCTATAGACTTTGTTTGGAGTGATGGTTACTGTACGGAGAAAGATTAAATATGGCAGAAATGAGTTTGTTTGAAATGAAGAGGGATGTGGAGATCTGATTATCGTTTTAGGCGCAATATGACTTGAATTTGGAAGGTATTGTTGAACTTTCAGTTGATATCAATAGGTAAAGTGCAGACTTATACAAATGGTGGGCGAGCATGAGCTCAGGAGAATTTACTGATTACGTAGTTGTTGAACCCAGTGCAGCGTCGTTGGAAGATGTCGGTAAGAAATTCCACAGGTGGGTTATCTCCTATGAGCAGTTAGCGGTGGCCTGATGTTGATGAAGCTTCTGCGAGGAATATTACTTGCTACCCAGTAAGAGATCGAGTGTGTGACTGTGGCTGGGGATTCAGAATGTTCATGAAAAGCTTAACAAAAGACTTCGAAAAGTCTGGCGGTTTAACGGTGCGAGATCTTGGTAATTAAGAAAGGGAAATCCTTGTGGGTTCTAATTTTATATAATGACAGCTTAAGACTAAGTGGGGGAGCCTGCTATTGACAAATTGATTTCATGGTTATGTGTTAAATTTTAGTTTTGGTCTGAGGCATACTTGTTGTTTAGTTATGACTTACAGAGGTGGAGATTGAGGATGACTCGGGTAAGTAAATTCCAGAATGCAGGTTATATTGCACTTTATGCGTATATGAAAATCATGGGATGATCGAGTTGTTATTGTTGTATGTAGTACTCACGAAGTATGAATTTGATTGGTGACGTTAAGGCAAGGTTGCTTCTTTGGGTGTGGTCAAGCTAAGGGAGCACATGTCTTTTGGCCCGTTCGGGCGGTGCAATTTAGATTTGAGCAGAGTAGAGGACTCTCTAGAATGTTCTAATGGGTTCAAGATTTATATATAGCAATTGAGAATTTCTCCGGACTTGTGCATGGATAAAATCTGAGATTTGCATTTGATGGTGCCTGGACTTACAGAACTTCTGTATGACTATGGATTCTAAACTTTAGTATAAGGAAGGTAAGAAGAACAATTTTAAATCAACATAAAGTATTTTCAGAGTGAGTGTTACAGTTGGGGTATTTATGAAGGTGATTAAGAAGAATACAACTGCTTAAGGGCCGTAGGGCATTGTGGTTCTATGCTAAGGTTTGTGGGGTAAGTTGCGGCTAAAGATTGTGGCAATTTAGCAAGGAGAAGTATCAATCTGAAGACAAATTCCGAAGGGACTCGGAGAAATAGGACAGCATGGTAATAGATATGATCGGTTCTTTTGGGTGCTTATGATGTGGGGAGTTTCTATAGGTACTTTGTGGCAATACTTTTGGATTTGGGAACCTGCGTGGCTGGGTTGAGTTAGAGAGATTCGGTTCTAATAGCTTGGTTGTGTGCAAATGGGTTTCGAAGAGTTCTCAATGGTTTTTACCACGGTTCGAGGAGTATATTTTCTGTCGGCGTGAGGAATATGTTGCGTATTGGGATTTTCTCCTGGGGGAGATCAAATGGAAGGTTTCTGATTGATCGGGTATGTGTTCTGCTTGTGACTCAGAGTGATTATGAGATTCTTGTACTCTTCACAGGATAGCATGGTAGACGCGGTGTATTATGTGGGATTGAGATTTGCAGGTGCAAGGTCACAGTTCAGTTTTGAAGGGAAGGACATAAATTCGTAGGCAACATGGACGGTTTCAGATGACTAGGTAAATGATATTATTAATCGGTATGGCCTGATGAGAGTATACATTTCAGAAGGGGAAATATGTTTTGATTCATCGATACTTCATTGGTACTGCGACACTCTCCTAGTTGATCGACTGCTGATATTCAAATTTTGCTATATGGCACATGAGAATTATAGAAGCATTTCTCGTGGGATGATCATGTATGAAAGATGTGTTAGACATTCGGCAGTAGAGTTGGGATCAGATATGGTGATTCGTGTGTTCTATGGATTTGGAGACTGAGAGTCCTCAAGAGCAGATTATTTCATGGTTGTGGACTGTGAAGTCATGGCCGAAGCTAGCCAGATAATAGTATATGTTATGATTCAGTCATTGTTGGCTTTCAGAAGATTATTTATCTATTTGTGGGTGACTAGAGTTGATTTGGGGTCCATTGATAGGCCCAATTAGGATGTGTATTCTACACCAAGTCTAACTGTTTGGCTCCCTATTGCTATTGTTGAGTGATGTGCCATTCAGTTGATGTTGAACTTATTCGTGGTCTGAAATGATCTGTGAGTTACTCTTCTATGCTACGAGAAGTTGTGTTTCATTGGTTATATGCACACATGGTGTGGATCTATTGGGGGCCTAATGGCAGAATTTGAGCGAGATGAGTATTTGGGTATTTCATGATCGATTGCGTATTGGTTATGTTCTTTCAGGTTTTCTGTGGCATTTTTGTCATTTTCCTCTCCGACGTTATTGATTTTGAGCAGGGTGGCTCGAGTTAGATAATATGGACCAGTATTTGGATGGGGGCACGCATTGCAGCAGAGTTATGTTAAGGTATGAACCTTGCATTAGAATCGTGTGATGGTTCTTCGGTGTGTGATGGATTTTCAGCAGTTCTTTGTGGCGGTACTTGTTAATCTGGCGGGGTAGTTCTCTCACTTGAGTCATTTTCCATGACTGAATACATTTGAATTGTTGTGTATTGGTGCACGGATGGAACGTTTTATGGCTCTGAGTTATATTGGTATGGCATGTCTGTGGGATACCAATGACCTTAATAATATAAGGTCATTGGATCCAGAATGGGTACTGTCAGGTTTGATTACGGTATATTTGGGAAGGTAACATTGAAATTCGGCTAAGAAAGGGATTATGGTTCTGGGTGGGGCGAGAGAGCTCCATGATGTGCTGATCTGATAAGGGATTACGAGATTCGTGTTTCTTTTATTATCGACAATGTACGAAGTTTTGGGGTGATGTTTGGTTCGATATGGGATCTAATACTAGTACTTGGTTGGTTTTGGAGTAGTTACTGTGATCAGGAATGGTGCCACGAGCATGCGAGTTGTGTAAAATATTAGTTGATTATATCTGTGGTTATAGTTATGGCTCGATGTAGCTCGCTCAGTCTTGTACAGTGTATGGATGTGAGATTCGGGTCTTGAAAAGAATTCTGCATGTTAGAAATATGGCTCCAAGGTTTTTGGGCTAAGATTAAATTAATGATTTTTCAGTTATGTTGTGTGGTCAGGCCTATATAGAATAGGGTGACGTGAGATCACCCCCGGGTACGTGAATGGTAAGATGAAATAGTGATTTGATGGCCTGGAAACAATTCTTGGCACGTTCGAGGACGAACATATGTTTAAGTGGGGGAGGATATAACGACTCGACCGGTCATTTCGAGAGTTATAGCCTCGTTTTCCCCATTTCTGCTTCTTTTTGTGTCCTTCAGCTATATTATGCTATACCGGGTTAGTTTGTTCGGGTCCGGAGTGATTTCGAAATGAATTGAAACACTTAATCTCTAAAGTAGAAACTTAAGTTAGAAAAGTAAATCGGATGTTGACTTATGTGTAAACGATCTTGGATTTGAACTTTGATGGTTCTGTTAGCTCCGTTAGGTGATTTTGGACTTAGGAGTGCGTCCGAAATGTGATTTGGAGGTCCGTAGTGGAATTAGGCTTGAATTGGCGAAAGTTGGAAATTTGGCAATTTTTGGTCGACAGTGGAAAATTTGATGTCGGGGTCGGAATGGATTTTTGGGAATTGGAGTAGGTTCGTGGTGTCATTTGTGATGTGTGTGTAAAATTTGAGGTCATTCGGACGTGGTTTGGTAGGTTTAGGCATCATTGGTGGAATTTGAAAATTTAGAAGTTCTTAGGCTTGAATCCGAGGGTAATTTGGTGTTTTGATGTTATTTTGAGTGATTAGAAGGCTCGACTAAGTTCGTATGATGTCATGGGATGTGTTGGTATGTTTGGTTAAGGTCCCGAGGGCCGCGGGGTGGTTCCGGGTGGTTAACGGAAGGTTTGGAACTTGGAAAATGCAGCAGAGCTGCTACTGCTGGTGTCTTCCGCACCTGCGGAGAGGGAGCCGCAGGTGCGAGACCGCAGAAATGCATGAGAGGTCGCAGATGCAAGTAGTGTTGAGTTGGACTGGAACCGCAGGTGCGAGAAGCTTGTCACATCTGCGAGCCCGCAGGTGTGAGACCTGGGGCGCAGATGCGGAAGGGAGGAAATTGGATGGCTCAGCAAAAGCGGAGAGAGATGCGCAGGTGCGCAAGCGCAGGAGCGAGATGTTGGCCGCAGATAAGGAACTTGGGATTTTAAGTGAGTTCCGTAGGTGCAACGTCGCAGAAGCATATAAGGTGACCGCAGATGCGGTTTCACTGGGCAGAATGTATAAATGGACGACTACGTGATTTTTGGTCATTTCCACCATTTTTAACTCGAACTTTGGAGCTTTGGGGGTGATTTTTGAAGGGGATTCAAGGATATTCACTGAGGTAAGTTGCTTGAGCTCTATTATCATTAGCTATGGTGTTTTCCCGTTGATTTTGCACCTAATTAGTAGGCGTTTTGAAGAGAAATAAGGGGTTAGGGCTTGAGATTTTAGAGGGTATAATTTGAGGATTTGAGGGACCAAATAATGTCGGATTTTGATGAATTTTGAATGGTTAGACTCGTGAGTGAATGGGATTTCGGGTTTTGCAACTTTAGTTGGATTTCGAGATGTGGGGCCGGGGGTCGGATTTGAGTCGATTTGGGGTTTTGAGTCTAATTTAGTAGTTTTCTTTTGGAATTGATTCCTTTAGGATATATTAATGGTATTGTACTGTTTGTGGCTAGATTCAGGATGCTCAGAGGCCGATTCGAGAGGCAAGGGCATTGCGGAGTAGAGATTTGCTCGGATTAAAATAAGTAACAGTTATAAATATGATCCCGAGGGTATGAAACGGGCATTGCGGAGTAGAGATTTGCTCGGATTAAAGTAAGTAACAGTTATAAATCTGATCCCGAGGGTATGAAACCCCAGACTTTGTATCATGTGATTATTTTGGAGGTGACGCACATGCTTGGTGACGGGCGTGTGGGCGTGCACCGAGGGGATCGTGACTCGGTCCGTCCCGTGGAAACTGTAAAGTTGAATAACTTGTTGTTAGCTATGTGCTCTCTTTGTGTTGTAAAAATTTGACTATAAGTCATGTTAGAAACCATGTTTAGGCTATATGTTGGTACTGCTAGGACCCACATAGGTCGTGTACATGTTGAACAATCTACTTAATTGCTATTTTGTACTCAGTCACAATTTACATGATTATGTTATCCCGGTCTCTATTGTTCATTATTGATGCATCATATCATTGTTGTTGGGTTGATTTTATGATTTCTGAGAGTGTGATGACCCAAAAGGTCATATTATGTTTTAGAACTCAAATCTACGCTCTTAAGCATTAAAAATCTCTTTTTTACCCTCCTCGATTTGCGTGCGCAGTCTGGGCATGTTTCCGGAAAGCTTTTATGCTGAAAATTGATAAAAATAAGAATTTATGCCTTAAAAGTTAATTTTAGATGACTTCGATCAATATTATTGGTAAACAGGCCTGGATCCATATTTTGACGGTCCCGATAGGTCCGTATCGAATTATGGGACCTGGGCGTATGCCCGGAATCGAATTCGGATGTCCCTAGCTCAAGTTATGAATTTTTGATGAAAATTAAAAGTCTAAAAATTACTTATTTTTAAGAATTGATTGATGTTTGGCATTGTTAGTTCCGGGTCCGTATTCTGGTTTCAGATCCCGGTACAGGTTCATTATGATATTTAAGACTTGTCTGTGAAATTTGGTGAGAAACGGAGTTGATTTGACGTGATTCGGACGTCCAGTTGAGAAGATATGAATTTTAAAGTGTTCTTGAGAATTTTATTTGATTTGGTGCTAAATTCGTAGTTCTAGTCGTTATTTTGGCAATTTGATCACACGAGCAAGTTCGTATAATGCTTTTAGACTTGTGTGCATGTTTGGTTGGAGCCCCGAGGGCTCGGGTGAGTTTCGGATAGGCCACAAGATGTTTTGGATTTTTAAAATCTGGTATTTTTCTATAGCAGGTGTTCTGGCATGTCCTTATTCGCGTTCGCGAAGGTACTCTCGCGAACGCGAAGAGTAAAACTGGGTAGCTGAAGTTTTCTTCTTCGTGAACGCGAAGTCTTGGTCGCGAACGCGAAGCAATGGGGGCATTACCCTTCGCGAACGCGACCAGCTCGTCGCAAACGCATAGTGTTAGGCACACCTGGGGGAGAGTTGATCGTTCCTTCATCGCGAACAAGAGCAATGTCTCGCGAACGCGAAGGCCATAGGGGGTAGCCTACGCGAACACGAACACTGTCTCGCAAACGGGAAGGCTTGGCAGCCTATACTCTTCACGAACGCGATGAACGCTGTCACCCAACACTTAACAGAATTCAAACACGGGATTTAGACAAAAATTCATTTTTCTCAAATACCAAACGGTGAGAGGCGATTTTTCAAGAGCCATTTCTTCCCCAAAGTGTTGGTAAGTGATTCTAAACCACTTTCTTTCAATTACCCATTACATTTTATGAATTATCAACCTAAAATTTAGAGTTTTCATGGTAGAATTAGGAGTTAGGGTAGAAACTAGGGATTTCAGAAATTTGAGAATTTAGACCCCAATTTGAGGTCAGATTCCAAAACTAATTACGTATTCGGGCTCGGGGGTGAATGGGTAAAAGGATTTTGATCCAAACCTCGGGTTTTGACCAAGCGGGCACGGGGTCGATTTTTCGACTTTTTGGAGGAAAATTTGAGAAATTTAATTTATGAAATATAATTGATTCCTTTAGCAATATTTGATGTTATTGAGTCATTTTTGAATAGATATGAGTGGTTTGGAGGTAAATTCTAAAGGAAAAGGTGTGGTTGAGAATTAAGTGGTCTTCGGAGCAAGGTAAGTGTCGTGTCTAACTTTGGCTTGAGGGAATATGTATTATGTGTTTATTTGCTACGCGTTTGGTTGCTAAATACGATATATAGGTGAGGTGACGAGCATCTATGCGTCATTGTCGAGTCATAGCATACGAGTGAAATTCTATTCTTGTCTATTTTGTAGCCTTAAATTCTACTATCCATGCTTAGCGGGTTATTTGAAATGTTGGGTGACTTATATCTGGTTTCACTGAGATTTGGTAACTTTCGAATATTGATTCAAGGTTGAGGTTACATTGTGCTATTGATTATGGGTAAAATACTAGTTTCTTTATGATACTCCTCTCTATCCGTTGTTATTGATTCTGTGATTTATGAGGAGGAGTGTAAAGCACGAAGGGTGATGTCGTGCATGCATTATTTATATTGTGAGGAAGAGTGTAAAACACGAAGGGTGATGCCGTGTATATTATGAGAGGTTTAATGCACGAAGGGTGATCCCGTGCCATTCTATTTATTTATTTGGTGAGGTTGAGAGTAAAAGCACGAAGGGTGATGTATGTGTCATTCTATTTATTTATTTGCTGAGGTTGAGAGTAAAAGCACGAAGGGTGATGTCGTGCCGTTCTATTTATTTATTTGGTGAGGTTGAGAGTAAAAGCACGAATGGTGATGCCGTGTAGTTTTCCTTTGCTGTTATATTTGCTCAATTTGTTTAAGGATTTTTGGTTTAATTCTGTCTTTTCATTATTCTCACTCTTTATATTATATTCCCCCACTGTATGACCCCTTCCCATTATTTCTGCGTTATTTATTTATTTACTGTTGTTGCCACTAGCATGATTATACTAATAAGGTTATATGTGGGTGTCTTGTCCTAGCCTCGTCACTACTTCACCGAGGTTAGGCTCGACACTTACCAGTACACGGGGTCGGTTGTACTGATGCTGCACTCTGCACTTTCTGTGCAAATTTTGATACCGGCTCGGGTTGACTGAGATTTTGCTATTGGTCCGTTGTCCGGAGACTCAAGGTAGATTTGTCGGTGTTCACAGACCTTGAAGTCCCCGTCTATCTTTTATGTTCTACTATTTCTTTCATTCAGACAGTTGTATTTCTTTCAGACTATTACTTGTAGTAAATTCTAGAATGCTCGTGAATTGTGACTCCAGATCCGGGTGGTAGTAATTAATACAGTTTTATAATATTCCGCACTTATTATATTTTATCTTAGTTAATTATTGTTATTTACTGAATGTAAATAAGGAATTGGGTTAATGATTCTCTAACGTTGGCTTGCCTAGCAAGTGAAATGTTAGGCGCCATCACGGTCCCGTCGGTGAGAAATTTCGGGTCGTGACAATTGGTATCGGAGCACTAGGTTGCCTAGGTCTCACGATTCACGAGCAAGCTTAGTAGAGTCTGGAGGATCGGTACGGAGACGTCCGTGCTTATCTTCCAGAGGCTATGAAGTTTAGGAACAAGTTTCACTTTTATTCTTCTCTGTCGTGCGATTTTGATTTCCCAATACTGATTGAACTCTTCTACTCTTATTCTTTCGCAGATGGCGAGAACACATACCGCTTCCTCAGTTGAGCAGCAGCAGAGCCTCCAGTGGTAGCTCCTATGCGGGGCAGAGGTCGAGGCTGAGGCCATGCTAGAGACCGAGGCAGGGGCAGGGCTCAGCCTAGAGCCCGAGCAGCAACCCCAACAGTGGAGCCTCAGATAGAGCTTGACGAGGAAATTCCAGCCCAGACTGTTCCTACCGGACCAGCTCAGGTTCCAGAGGGGTTCATTGCTACCCAGTACTTCAGGACGCTTTAGTCCGTTTGGTGGGCCTTATGGAGAGTGTGGCCCAGACTGGCACATTTCCCATGGCACCAGCAGTCTCTCAGGCTGGAGGAGGAGCCCAGACTCCCACCACTCCTGCTTCGGAGCAGATAGCTCCCCAGTATCAGGCTCCAGCAGCTTAGCCAGTCGGATTAGTTCAGCCGGTTATTGCGGCACAGGTCGGAGATGGGCCAGCTATGTCTTCTGAGGCTTTATGGATATTGGACAGGTTTATCAAGCTCTTTCCTGTTCACTTCAGTGGTGCTCCTTCAGAGGATCCCCAGGAGTATCTTGACAGCTGTCACGAGGTTCTACGGAACATGGGTATAGTGGAGACCAATGGGGTCTATTTTGCTGCATTTCAGATGACTGGTTCCGCCAAGAAATGGTGGAGAGATTACTTGTTGACCAGACCAACTGGGTCACCTGCTCTTACTTGGGACCAGTTCTCTCAACTCTTCATAGAGAAGTTTCTGCCTATCACATTGAGAGAGGAGCGTCGCCGTCAGTTTGAGCATCTCCAACAGGGCAGTATGACTGTTACTCAGTATGAGACCCGTTTTGTGGATTTGGCCGGTCATGCTATTCTTCTTCTTCTTCCCACCGAGAGAGAGAGAGAGGGTGGGGAGGTTTATTGATGGACTTGCTCAGCCTATCAGATTGCAGATTGCTAAGGAGACTGGGAGTGAGATTCCTTTTCAGGAGGCTGCTAATGTCACCAGATGAGTCGAAATGGTTCTTACTTAGGGAAGTCAGGGGTCTGACAAAAGACCTCGTCATTCCAGTGAGTTCAGCGGTGCCTCGTCTAGAGGCAGGAGTACGTTTGGTAGAGGCCATCCTCCCAGGCTGTTTCATTCAGCTCTCTAGGTATCCCATGGTGCCTCAGGTGGTCGTGGCCCTCAGATGCATTATTCCGACCAGCTAGCCTACAGTGCACCACCAGCTCCTATTAGTGAACCTCCGCTCCAAAGTTATCAGGGTGGTTATTCAGGTCGATAAGGTCAGTTTTAGGGTCAGCAGTCACAGCAGCCGAGGTTATGTTATACTTGTGGTGATCCAAGGCACATTGCTATATTTTGCTCTTGGGCAACGGGCAGCTCACATCATCAGAGTTCTCGGGCCATGGTTCCGGCACCAGTTGCTGCACCACTTGCTCAGCCAGCCAGAGGCAGGGGTCAGGCAGCCAGAGGTAGAGGCCAGACTGTTAGAGGTAGAGGTCAGTCCGTTAGAGGTGGAGACCAGCCAATTAGAGGCCGTCCCAGGGACGTAGTTCTGGGTGGTGGGGCCCAGCTCCGGTGTTATGCTTTCCCAGCCAGGCCTGAGGCTGAGTCATCTGATGCTGTTATCACATGTATTATTTCAGTTTGCAATAGAGATGCTTCAGTTCTATTTGATTCGGGATCTACTTACTCATATGTGTTATCCTATTTTGCTTCCTATTTGGTTATGCCCCGTGATTCTTTGAGTGCTACTGTGTATGTGTCCACACCAGTGGGAGATGCTATTATTGTAGATCGTGTTTATCGTTCGTGTGTGGTCACCATTGGGATTCTTGAGACTCGTGTAGATCTTCTACTTCTCGACATGGTTGATTTTGATGTCATACTGGGTATGGATTGGCTGTCACCTTATCATGCTATATTAGATTTTCATGCCAAGACGGTGACCTTAGCCTTGCAGGGGTTGCCTGGATTAGAGTGGAGAGGGAATCTTGGCCATTCTGCCAGTGGGGTTATCTCTTATGTGAAGGCTCGGCATATGATCGAGAAGGGGTGTCTAGCTTATTTGGCTTATGTCCGTGATTCTAGTGTGGAGGTTCCTTCCATGGATTCAGTACCGGTTGTTTGTGAGTTTCAAGAGGTGTTTCATGCAGACCTGCCGGGGATGCGACCCGATAGGGATATTGATTTCTGCATTGATTTGGCTCCGAGAACTCAGCCCATTTCCATTCCGCCATACCGCATGGCCCCACCAGAGTTGAAAAAATTGAAAGAGCAGTTGCAAGATTTGCTTGATAAGGGCTTCATTAGACCTAGTGTCTCTCCTGGAGTGCACCCGTGTTATTTGTGAAGAAGAAAGATGGATTGATAAGGATGTGTATAGATTATCGGTAGTTGAACAAAGTCACCATCAAGAACAAGTATCTATTGCCGAGGATTGATGATTTATTTGATCAGCTTCAGGGTGCCAAGGTGTTTTAAATGATTGATTTGAGATATGGCTACTATCAATTGAGGATTAGGGCATCCGATGTTCCTAAGACAGCTTTTCAGACTCGGTATGGGCATTGTGAGTTTCTAATGATGTCATTTGGGCTGACAAATGCCCCAGCAGCATTCATGGATTTGATGAACCAGGTGTTCAAACCCTACTTGGATTCCTTTGTGGTTGTGTTTATTGATGATATCTTGATCTACACCCACAGTCGAGAAGAGCATGAGCTGCACCTTCGGATCGTTCTTCAGACTCTGAAAGACAGCCAGTTATATGCTAAGTTCTCAAAATACAAGATTTGGTTGAGTTTAGTTGCTTTCTTAGGTCACATTGTATCAGCAGAGGGTATTCAGGTGGATCCTATGAATATTGAGGCAGTTCAGAACTGGCCTAGACCCACATCAGCTACAGAGATCCGTAGTTTCCTGGGTTTGACAGGCTATTACCGTCGATTTGTGGAGGGGTTTTCATCCATAGCAACCCCGTTGACCAAATTAACCCAGAAGGGTGCCCCGTTCAGGTGGTCAGACGAGTATGAAGCGAGCTTTCAGAAGCTCAAGACAGCTTTGACTATGGCACCGGTATTGGTGTTACCCACAGGTTCAGGATATTATACAGTATATTGTGACGCATCTCGTATTGGTCTGGGTGTGGTATTGACGCAGGGTGGCAAGGTTATTGTATATGCTTCGCGGCAGCTGAAGGTTCACGAGAAGAATTACCCTGTTCATGATCTAGAGCTGGCAGCCATTGTTCACGCGTTGAAAATTTGGAGGCACTATCTTTACGGCATGCCATGTGAGGTATTCACTGATCATCAGAGCTTGCAGTATTTGTTCAAGCATAAGGAACTCAATTTAAGGTAGAGGAGGTGGCTGGAGCTATTGAAAGATTATGATATCACCATATTGTAATCATCACGGGAAGGCCAATATAGTGGTCGATGCTTTGAGTAGAAAGTCAGTCAGGATGGGTAGCCTTGCATATATTCTAGTTGGTGAGAGACCGCTTGCATTGGATGTTCAGGCCCTGACTAACCAGAGCCCAGCGGTGTCCTAGCTTGCACAGTTGCTCGGTCTTCTTTGTTTGAGCGCATTAGAGATCGGCAGGATGACGATCCTCATTTACTTGTCCTTAGAGACACAGTGTGATACGGTGGTACCAAGCAGGTTACTGTTGGAGATGACGGAGTTTTGAGGATGCAGGGCCGTATTTGTGTGCCTAATATGGATGGACTTCGTGAGTTGATTCTTGAGGAGGCCCACAGTTCCCGGTATTCTATTCATCCGGGCGCCGCCAAGATATATCAGGACTTGCGGTAGAATTATTGGTGGAGGAGGATGAATAAAGATATAGTTGCTTACATGGCTCGGTGCTTGAATTTTCAGCAGGTGAAATATGAGCATCAGAGACCCGGTGGTTTGCTTCAGCAGATGGAGATTCCTGAGTGGAAGTGGGAGCGTATCACTATGGACTTTGTTGTTGGACTCCCACGGACTCAGAGGATGTTCGACGCCATGTGGGTTATTGTGGATAGGCTGACTATGTCAGCGCACTTCATTCCTGTGGCAGTTACCTATTCCTCGGAGCGGTTAGTAGAGATTTATATTCGGGAGATCGTCCGTCTTCACGGTGTGCCCGTGTCTATCATTGCTGATTGAGGTACGCAGTTTACCTCACACTTTTGGAGGGCAGTACAGCATGAGTTGGATACGCGGGTTGAGTTGAGCACAACATTCCATCCTCAGACGGACGTCAGTCTGAGCGTACTATTCAGATCTTGGAGGATATGCTCCGTGCTTGTGTCATAGACTTTGGAGGTTCTTGGGATCAGTTCTTTCCCCTTGCAGAGTTCGCCTATAAAAAAAGTTACCAATCGAGCATTCAGATGGCTCCCTATGAGGCATTATATGGTAGGCGGTGTCGGTCGCCAGTTGGGTGGTTTGAGCCGGGAGAGGCTCGGTTGTTGGGCACAGACTTAGTACAGGATGCCTTGGATAAGGTCAAGATTATTCAGGATCGACTCCGCACAACTCAGTCCAGGCAGAAGAGTTATGCCGACCATAGAGTTCATGATGTTGCATTCATGGTCGGAGAGAGAGTGTTACTTCGGGTATCACCCATGAAGAGTGTAATGAGGTTCGGAAAGAAGGGCAAGTTGAGCCCTAGGTATATCAGACCTTTTGAAATTCTGGAAAGAGTGGGAGATGTGGCTTACAGGCTTGTGTTGCCTCCTAGTTTAGCAGTTGTTCATCCGGTATTACATGTGTCCATGCTTTGAAAGTATCACGGTGATCCGTCCCATGTGTTAGATTTCAGCTCTGTCCAGTTGGACGAGGATTTGACTAACGAGGAGGAGCCAGTGGCAATTCTAGCCCAGCAAGTTCGCCAGTTGAGGTCAATGAGTTACCTTTATGTTCGAGTGCAGTGGAGGGGTCAACCTATTGAGGCAGCTACTTGGGATTCCGAGTCCGATATGCGGAGTAGATATCCCCACCTTTTCACCATCCCAGGTACTTTTCTATGTCCGTTCGAGGACGAACGGTTGTTTTAGAGGTGGAGAATATGATGACCCAAAAGGTCATCTTATGTTTTAGAACTAGAATCTGTACTTTTAAGACTTACAATCTCATTTTTACCCTCCTCGATTTGCGTACACAGTCCGGACATATTTTTAGAAAGACTTTATGTTGAAAATTGATGAAAATACGAATTTATGCATTAAAAGTTAATTTTAGTTGACTTCGGTCAACATACGAATTATGGGACCTGGGCGTATGCCCGGAATCGAATTCGGAGGTCCCTAGCTCAAGTTATGAATTTTTGATGAACATTTTCGCCCGAGCAAGTTCGTATAATATTTTTAGACTTGTGTGCATGTTTGGTTTGGAGCCCCGAGGGCTCGGGAGAGTTTCAGATAGGCCACGGGATATTTTGGACTTTGAAAATCTGGTATTTTGCTGCAACAGGTGTTCTGGCATGTCCTTCTTTGCGTTCGCGAAGGTACTCTCGCGAACGCGAAGAGTAAAACTCGGCAGCTGAAGTTTTCTTCTTCGCGAACGTGAAGGCTTGGCCGCGAACGCGAAGCGATGGGGGAATTACCCTTCGCGAACGCGTAGTGTTAGGCACACATGGGGAGAGCCGATCATTCCTTCATCACGAACGCGAGCAATGTCTCGCGAACGCGTAGTGTTAGGCACACCTGGGGAGAGTCGATCATTCCTTCATTGCGAACGCGAGCAATGTCTCGCGAACGCGAAGGCCATGGGGGGAGGGGGTAGCCTACGCGAACGCGAACACTGTCTCATGAACGCGAAGGCTTGGAAGCCTATACTCTTCACGAACGCGACAGTGCTCTCGCGAACACGATGAACACTGTCGCCCAGCACTTAACAAAATCCAAACACGGGATTTAGCCAAAAATTCATTTTTCTCAAAAACCAAACGGTGATAGGCGATTTTTCAAGAGCCATTTCTTTCCCAAAGTGTTGGTAAGTGAATCTAAACCACTTTCTTTCAATTACCCATTACATTTTATGAATTATCAACCTAAAATCTAGAGTTTTCATGGTAGAATTAGGGGTTAGGGTAGAAACTAGGAATTTCAGAAATTTAAGGATTTAGACCCTAATTTGAGGTCGGATTCCAAAACTAATTATGTATTCGGGCTCGGGGGTGAATGGGTAAAACGATTTTGGTCCGAACCTCAGGTTTTGACCAAGCGGGCCCGGGGTCGATATTTTGGAGGAAAATTTGGAAAATTTAATTTATGAAATATAATTGATTCCTTTAGCAATATTTGATGTTATTGAGTCATTTTTGAATGGATACGAGTGGTTTGGAGCTGAATTCCAAAGGAAAAGCTGTGATTGAGAATTAAGTGGTCTTCGGAGTAAGGTAAGTATCGTATCTAACTTTGGCTTGAGGGAATAGGTATTATGTGTTTATTTGCTACGTGTTTGGTTGCTAAATACGATGTATTGGTGAAGTGACGAGCATCTATGCTTCGTTGTCGAGTCATAGCATGCGAGTGAAATTCTATTATTGTCTATTTTGTAGCCTTAAATTCTACTATCCATGCTTAGCGGGTTATTTGAAATGTTGGGTGACGTATATCTGGTTTCATTGAGATTTGGTAACTTTCGAATATTGATTCAAGGTTGAGATTACATTGTGCTATTGATTATGGGTAAAATACTGGTTTCTTTGTGATACTCCTCTCTATCCGTTGTTATTGATTCTGTGATTTGTGAGGAGGAGTGTAAAGCACGAAGGGTGATGCCGTGCATGCATTATTTATATTATGAGGAAGAGTGTAAAGCACGAAGGGTAATGCCGTGTATATTATGAGAGGTTTAATGCACGAAGGGTGATCCAGTGCCGTTCTATTTATTTATTTGGTGAGGTTGAGAGTAAAAGCACGAAGGGTGATGCCATGCCATTCTATTTATTTATTTGGTGAGGTTGAGAGTAAAATCACGAAGGGTGATACCGTGCAGTTTTCCTTTGCTGTTTTATTTGCTCAATTCGTTTAAGGATTTTTGGTTTAACTCTGTCTTTTCATTATTCTCACTCTTTATATTGTATTCCCCCACTGTATGACCCCTTCCCATCATTTCTGCGTTATTTCTTTATTTACTGTTGTTGCCACTAGCATGATTATACTATTCAGGTTATATGTGGGTGTCTTGTCCTAGCCTCGTCACTACCTCGCCGAGGTTAGGCTCGACACTTACCAGTACATGGGGTCTGTTGTACTGATGCTGCACTCTGCACTTTCTGTGTAGATTTTGATACCGGCTCGGGTTGATCGAGATTTTGCTATTGGTCCGCTGTCCGGAGACTCAAGGTAGATCTGTTGGCATTCACAGACCTTGAAGTCCCCGTCTATCTTTTCTGTTCTATTGTTTCTTTCATTCAGACAGTTGTATTTCTTTCAGACTATTACTTGTAGTAAATTCTAGAATGCTCGTGAATTATGACTCCATATCCGGGTGGTAGTAATTAATACAATTTTATAATATTCTGCACTTATTATATTTTATCTTATTTAATTATTGTTATTTACTGAATGGAAATAAGGAATTGGTTTAATGATTCTCTAACGTTGGCTTGCCTAGCAAGTGAAATGTTAGGCGCCATCACGGCCCCATCAGTGGGAAATTTCGGGTCGTGACAGTGAGCCTGAGAGACTGGATAGATTTATGACTGAGTGAGGTCAAGGGCCTGATTGTGAGATATTATTATAGCACGTGAGTTATCCGTGCAACACGTGAGTTGTTCGTGCAGATCCAGATATTATACTATAGCACATGAGTTGTCCGTACGGATCCAGATATTTATACTATGGCACGTGAGTTGTCCATGCAGCACTATAGCGCTTGGGCTGTAGGAGCTCCTCATAAGTCTGAACACCCTAGTGAGCACGGGTACCCATTGAGTGCGAGTGCTGAGGGCTGAGAGCCGAGCGGTTGAGTTGTTGTGACGAGTGGAGTGACTGTTGCCCTGAGAGGCTGTACTTACTTTTCATTTGTTGTTGCACTTAGTTGCTATTTGTCATTGCTGTAAAATTTTCTGAAAGATTTTATATCCGGATTACATGAACTTGAACTGTATAAATTGATTTAACTTAAAATGTTGGATTTGAAAGCATGTCTATTCTTGCTGGAATTACTGAAAGTGAACTATAACTGTGTAGCTCGTCACTATCTTCAGTTCCTTATTTATTATTGTTACTTACTGAGTTGGTTGTACTCATACTATACCCTGCACTTCGTGTATAGATCCAGGTATTTCCGGACATAGCGGGTGTTGATTCTTTCACGCAGTTGATTTCTTCGGAGATTTTGAGGTAGCTGTCGTGTTTCGCAGACCTTGCCTCTCCTTCCCTATCTCCCTGCTTAATGTATTTGGTCTTAGACTATTATAGACCGTATTTTCCCGACTTGTATTCATAATAGATGTTCATGTACTCAGTGGCATCGGGTTTTGGTTGTATGTGTGTGTGTGTGTGTGTGTGTGTGTGTGTGCTCATGTACTCAGTGACACCGGGTTTTGGGAGTGTTTATATATGTATTTGTGAGTTTTTCTTCCGCTAAATTTAGATATTATGTTTTTAAACTTAAAAGATATGGTGGTTTATTGAGATTGTCGGCTTGCCTAGTATTGAGATAGGCGCCATCACGACGGGTGAGATTTTGGGTCGTGACAAGTTGGTATCAGAGCTCTAGGTAACATAGGTCTCACGAGTCATGAGCAGGTTTAGTAGAATATTGTGGAACGGTACGGAGACGTCTGTACTTATCTTCGAGATACCTCTTCAAACAACTGACATAACTATCACAAATATATCAAAGCAGAGCAATGGCAAAATTGATAATATGGGATGAAGCGCTTATGGCTAAGTGTCAAACGATCAAAACAATTGACCGGATTGTTAGAGATACATTGGATATCAATGAATCATTTGGCGGAAAAACAATGGTTTGGGAGGTGATTTATGTCAAGTACTACCAGTAGTTCCAAAATCGATGAAAGCAGAGACTGTAAAAGCTAGCTTGCCAAAATTATACGTATGGCCTCAAATGGAAAAAGTTCAACTGACTAGATATATAAAAGTAAGAACATATCCAACATTCTGTGACTCTTGCTTCGTGTCGGAAACGAAGAACAACATCCAATAAAAGATAATTTAGTTCTTCTAGAACATTTGATTATCAACCTCAATTGTCGTTGTAGTGCATTTAATAAGATAAATATTTTCATCATTAGATTAAAATGCAATTTGTGCAAATTATATAATAAAAATTAAAGAGTTATCTTAGCCAACAAAAAATAAATATGTTGATCAACCAAATAAAATGTTGATTGCTAAATTTCATGGTAAGAACAAAACGTTTTTCAGTTTTTGACTCAACAGAAGATGATACCAACAATTAATACTAAGAAGAATACTTAATTACTTTGATATCAAATGGCCTTCTATCTTACAGGTTTTTTGTCAAGTTCATTATTTCTGACGTATGTTAGTTTCACCATATATATAATAGACTAAGTTAAAATTGATCTTCAATTGCATATAGATTGATTTTGACAAAAAATTTGTCTGTCATGCTACTGAAAAATTTCGATCCGCCGAATAGCTTATTTAATAGCACACGAATGGTATAGTAGAAGTTTTGATAATAACGTCATACATACAGAAATTATGATACTGGTCAATGTATTTCTAAGTATGTATTTATTTTCAAATTCAACTTTCGTCATCCTAAACTAAAGAATATCCTTTTAAATTTTATGAAAATAATTTTCAGTGTGCTTATATTTTGTAATTATAATAAATAAAGTACAAGGAGAAACATCATAAATACTAAACTATATTTACAGTAATATATTTTATTACACGAACAACTATATGTTGCACTTCAAAAGGGATATCATTATCGACAACAAGAGCGATGGTTATGACAGAGCAACTAAAACATTAAAAGAAAACATACACAAAAACATCGTCTACAAAGAAGTGTTCGTTAAGATACCATCGCATTAAATACTTTCAAATTGTAATACATAATTATCTAACTAACATGACCAAATTTATCCTTTGTATAAGTTCTGATGATATCCTTTCATTTTGAATTCATGTATTATGTTAATGTAATAATAATTTTTGGCACTTAAATGATTGTTGTATTATTATATATAAAATTTCTCTCATTAATTAAATTTTGTTGTTCTTTCATATAAATAAATATTTAAATCATCACGCGTCATTATTAACGTGTAACGCACGTTCATAGATACTAGTATATATATATAAATATACGTAAACTTATTTAAATAATTACTAAAGGATGTAACTCAACTTTTAAACCACTCAACTTGTTTGTTCCATTTTTATCCTTAACCCATTCTACATACTCTAAATCAATTCGTTGTTTAAATATAAAATACTTGCTTTAGTTATGTACCGCATAATTAATAAGTATCTTACACTGTATAAAGTGAAAACTGTATTCTAGCAGCTAGTTTAAGACTCAAAGACGAACTTTTAAGAGATTCCTTTAATTTTCTTTGCTTTTTAACGGTAATCGCCTAATTATTGGTGAATGGTAATCATAAAAAAGTCATTGTTATGTACCATTTGACTTTAACAAATATCACATGATTAAAGCACATAATTAAGGAGTAGAAAACACTTTAGCAAAAAAAAAAAAAAAAAAAGGAGTAGAAAACACAAGGTTTGGGAAAAACCATCGCGTTGTTGCTTGTTTATAGAGACATAGTTTCAATTATAATAAGTGGATTTTATTTTTCCGATGACTAAACATGCATGAGTCAACTGAGATTAAAAATAAAAACTAATTACGAAAAGCACCATTACTTGTACATATCTATTGTCTTTAAAATATCTAAAGAACTTAGCATCATTTTGTGTTAATCAGTTTTCTTGGATGCTCAAAATGTACTTTCAGTTAATCTATATTTTTTAAAGTTTCTATTCAATATAGTCTACCAAATATTCATAGAAAGCAAACTTTAAACCGTCTACTAATTCTACTTCTTTGATCTTCTTCTACGTCATTTCTTTTGCTTATGCCAGTAATTAGTTGAACTTGCAATTATCGTTGGCATTCAAGGCTGAAAGCTAGCTAAGAAAAAAGAAAAAGAAAAACAGTTTTTTATGTGAGTTTATTATAGAGGAAAATATCTGTGGAAATTATTTCAAGTACGTACTCTAGGTCATGTCAGGTGAAAATTAAATCAAAATATTAATGCTGGAGTTAATGATTAGGATGAATGAGGAGAGGGTAATCAAACTGGAAGAGATTCATGCATTCGTCAAAAAACACATTAATGAACATCTCTTTCGAAAGTCAATTATATTAGGCCATGTACAAAACAAGAGGACAAAACTAACATTGTTTTTACTAAACATTAATTGGCACCTTCGCACCGGTGGCGAATCCGGAATTTTTAAATTATGGGTGCTCAATTATTTTTAATCTAAAAATTACTACTAAGATTGGGTGCTCAGTTAATAATTTTGAATGAATTACCAGTTTTTGTTATAAATAATAGTGTTTGACACAAAAAGTAATGGGTGCTTGAGCACCCATAACTCACAACGTAGATCTGCCACTGCTTCACACACATCATCGAGTGCTTGGGCGGAGCTAAAGTATTTGATATGCGGGTTCGAACGAACTCAATATTTTTACTTAGACACTATATTTATTTCAAAAAATCCATTAAATATGTGTGTGTATGTGTGTGTGTGTGTGTGTGTATATATATATATATATATATATATATATATATATATATATATATATATATATATATATATATATATATATATATATATATATATATTTAAATATGAACTAGTAACTAAGACGAGTTTAGAACCCATAAACTTCAAATCCTATCTTCGCATCTGATTAAGAGCCTATTTGGCCAAGCTTTTAGGAGGCTTAAAGTACTTTTGGAAAATTTAAGGTGTTTGGCCAAAATAAAAAAGTACTTCTGAGCAGCAGTAGAAGCAGTTTTTCTGCTTTTGGGGAGAAGCTACAAATTCTAGCTTTTTCCGAAAAGTAGAAGCAGAAGCAGAAAATTAATTTATTCAAGACAAAAATAACCTTACAATAAATTTATATTCTTCAAATTATATATCCATCATTAATTTAATTTTTTTTCTTTTTATTTCTACTATACATTTATTCTCTTTTTTTATTTTAATCATATTTTTATTCTCTTTGTCCTATTCCTAAGAGTAGATTTTAAATTTATATTAAATGATGTATTTTGACATCATGTAAATAATAAGTAATACCAAACACTCAATATTATTGTTTTGGAATAACTATGTTCTATATTAATTAGAATTTTTAATTTATATTTTTATTTTACATTTTATATTTTAATTGAATTCTTTTCTAATAAATGTTTAAATTTATTTTTCTTTTCGAAATAATACTAACCGCAAATTGATCCTTTAATGTTCTTTTTCGTAATTTCATACATAAAAATATTTTTTTAAAAGATTGGCCAAACACAATGAGGTTGCAAAAAGCACTACTCAAACAAATTGGCGAAACACAAACTGATATTTTGCAAAAATATTTTATTCAAAAAGTACTTTAGAATAAAAACGTTTTTCAAAATAAGTAGTTTTTGGAGTTGGGCCAAACGGGCTCGGTGTTCTATAGCTGTTTCTCATAATCCAACCAGCTGGTGGAGTGTATATAAGAAAACCTGTGGGCTTATGTACTTATTAGGGACAAGGTTGTTGTGTTTGGCGAGAGTTGGTAAAATGCTTTCAAGGAAAAACCTTACCCATATTTATGTGAATCACATTAATTTACGTTACGTAACATGATTAAGCGAAAATTTAATGGAGGTTTTATTATGATAATTAATTATAATTATGTGATAAAATGTATGCAAAAGTGCGTTATATATATTTATTTGCTTGATGGTAAATATTGAGTATAAACATTTCCTGTATAGACTCATATAGTCCACTGCAAACTACTGGCTAAGTTTTCTTTATTTGTTCTAAGAGAGGATATATTGTATGTGTTTTGAGTTCATCTCATCCGTATTTTTGATATATTAATAAATTTACTAAATAAATACATAATAGATTTCCAAACCTGTAAATCAAATGGAATATCGCAGAATTTCGAATTCAAACCCATAAAGTTCGAACCCTAAATTTATTGTGTTGTTTTCTCCTTTTTCTTTTCTGGTAAATCACCGGCATACTAGATAATTAGGGATTTATGCAAATTAGTAGTTGATTGGTATTAATTAGTGATTTGATTTTTCCTTCCGCTGATTTGCCGGATTCATATTGACAAGTCCTAGAATTCTAAAATTTCTTGGATAACCGGATTGTTACACAAATAGTCGGTAAAAATTGCACGGGGCGTCCTATTTGATCGCTCCCATTTAATCTATACCCACTTTTTAAAAAAAATTTAACTTGTACCCGCTTTTTAAATAACTTCAGGCATCTTTCTCCTCCTCTTTCTCCTCCTTCGTTTTCTTCTTCTTCTTCTCCTTCTCCTTCTTCTTCTTCTTCTTCGGGTGATAATGATTTTATATGATGGTTGTGAACATATTTTAATGTAGTTTATAATATTTTATAATGGTGAGAGCTGTTATGATGCTTTATTTTTTGCTATTGTTTAGGGTTTCTTCTTCTTTTTTTTCTTAATTGCAAAATGGGTTCATTAGATTTATTATTGTTTTAATAAATTGATGATTGGGGTTTGTTCCTGATGATATTTAGAGGTTATGTTTTAAATTTGAGCTCATTTGGAATAGATTTAGGTATTAAATCATAAATTGGATTGTTATAATTCGAATTACAAATTTTTGTTTATGGGCAATTCGCACTTCAGGCCTATTTGGCCTTAAGTGCATAAAAACACTGGTTGCACTTCAGACCTTTTAGCCTTATTAAGTGCATATGAAGTGCAAATTTTTACTTCAGACTTATTGGCCTTAAGTGCATCTGAAGTGCAATTTTTCACTTCAGACTTATAAGTCATTGGTTGCACTTCAGAGCTGAAGTTTGTGTGCAGACTTAGAACTTCAGCTCTAAGAATGCTGAAGTTCAGCAAATATAAATAAAAAGTTCAGCTCCTAGAATGCTGAACTTCAGTAAATACAAAACAAACTTTAGCCCTAGAATGCTGAAGTTCAGCAATTACAAAACAAACTTCAGCTCTTAGAATGCTGAAGTTCAGCAATTACAAAACAAATTTCAGCTCCTAGAATCCTGAAGTTCAACAATTACAAAACAAAAACTTCAGCCAAAACATAATGTAGTTTTATTGAGCTGAAGTTTTCCATTGCACTATGAACTGAAGTTTGCGTGATTGCCTTTGCAAGTCATGCCAAATTTCAGGCAAAAATATTTGAAATTTTGTTACACTTCAGGCAAAACATTCTGAAATTCAAACTTCAGACATAAATTTTTGCTAATTCAGGTCCGTATGTCTGAAGTTACCCGAAAAGTGGGTACGCTTGTAATTTTTTTTGCAAAGCGAGTATAAGTTAAAAGTTGACCCAAAAACTGGGTATAGATGCAAATGCCCCAATTTTATATTTTTTGACTAGCGAATGCAATTAGTTTCGACCGACCAATCAATTTTGTATTTTACCCGTGGTAAAATTCTTAAGAGGCAATTTCACTTTTAGCCGTTCGGCTAAAACTTTTGACAATTTCTAGCCCACAAATCTATTATGCAAGTTGAACCTAAAAACTAATTATAATAGCTAGCCAGTGAAATAAAAATCCCACTAGTCACATTCTAAACCCATGTCAAGTATTTCAAGTGATTTTTAATCTTAAAAATCTCATTTAAGTAATAAAAAATATATCTTCAGACCAAAGTAATGTAAAGTATAAAACTATTTCAGTCAAATAAGTTTTTTTCAATTATACAAACAGAACAATTCGGTCAAAAGTCCAAAGAGCTGGTGAATTCATAAAAATAAAATATTTTTCAAAAGAGAAAAACTAAAAAAAAATTGCAAAAAAAAAATTCACCAAATTACAAAAGAGAAACCCAACTGTCTTCTCCACAACCACCAAACTTCTTCCTATTATACACAAATTACAATTCCTTTTTTATCTTTTACAAAAAATAATTAAATTTTTAGTGATCCAATCTAGAAAAATATAATGCTGCATAAGCAAAAACACTCATGATATAACAAGAAGAGGAAGAAGGTGATGTATAGATTGTACACGTACTATACATATTATACACCAGTATAGAGTGTATAGACACTTTTTTCTACATTGTTGAAAAAAATATATATTTTTTATACCTTAAAATATACAACACGCTCGGAATACACTAAGATTATATTATCAAACTCAGGAAATACTATATATAAAAATTTTAAATACTGTATAACTGTAAATATACATCTTCTATACACATAATAGGTTATATAAAATTTTTATACAAAAATACACTTGCACAATATGTATCAATCGTGTATAAATTATGTATATAATTTATATATATTATATATAAATATTATATAGTATACATACATAATATATACATATTGTGTAGTATATATAGTTAGTGTATACTTTATAAAAACTCAAAGTATATACAAATACACAGATTATACAAAAGATACACTAAATATGAATTTATTGTATATGAGATACACTAATTATACATCTCATATACAAAGACCTTTAGAATGCATAGCAGCAATAACTGCCTGCACAAATATACTTCACCCTTCACTTCTTCACAGCAAATGCACAAAAAAACATCCCAAAAGAGTCATGAAGTTCACTCCAAAATGGCCAGTAAAACAACATTAAACGACCAACAACATTTACATTGTATAAATGATGTTTAGAAATTATATAATCGTACATATACACCTATTATATAATATATATATATATATATATATATACATTATACATACATTTGTAAGGTTGCTGCAAAGAAGTCGGAGCCACGAATATGCACTAACGATACATTGGGGATACACTAAAATATAGAGGATACACTTTATATATAAAATTTATACAATGTAATAGTGTATATACAATTTTATACATTTTATAACAGTTTATATATAATTTTTATAATATACACTGAAAAATACAAGATACACTTTTTATGCAAAATTTATACAATGTAATAGTGTATATATAATTTTTATACATTGTAAAACAGTCTATATACAATTTTTATAATAACATTATTACACAGAATGTAATTATATACATATAACGGTGCATATACAACTTTTATGCGCTGTGTATATAAAATTTTTATATGAAATTACATTGTATCTTCCAAACACCATTAAAATTTTAACTCACCACCAATACCTTGTGATGACCCAAAATGCCATTTTTAAATTTTATAATTAATTCTATATTCTAAGACCTCAAAAAATACTATTTATTATTCCTCGACTTGCGTGCACAGTCCGTAAAATTTTTCGAAAAGTTTTTAGGTGAAAAATAAATTAAAATGTGAATTAGAGCTTTAAAACTCAACTAAGTTGACTTTGGTCAATATTTTGAGTAAACGGACTCGGATTAGTATTTTAATAGTTTCGGTAGGTCCGTATCGTGATTTGGGACTTGGGCGTATGCCCGAAATCAAATTCCGAGGTCCCTAACCCGAGATATGGAATTTTGATGAAAAATTAAAAGTTTAAGTTCAAATAGTGATTGGATGTCGAATTATGTGCAAACGACCCCGGAATAAAATTTTAATAATTCCAACAGCTCCGTATGGTATTTTGGACTTAGGAGCATGATCGAAATTTTATTTGGAAGTCCATAGTGAAATTAGGCTTGAAATGGCTTAAATAGGAATTTAAATTTTAAAAGTGTGACCGGGGAGTTGACTTTTTGATATCGGGGTCGGAATCCAGTTCTAAAATTTTTTACAGCTCTGTTATGTCATTTATGACTTGTGTGCAAAATTTAAGGTCAATCGGACTTGATTTGATAGGTTTCGACATCGAATGTAGAAGTTGGAAATTCTTAAGTTTCATTAAGTTTGAATTGAGGTGTGATTTATGATTTTAGCGTTGTTTGATATGATTTAAAGTTTCGACTAAGTTCGTATAATGTTTTAGGACATGTTGGTATATTTGGTTAAGGTCCCGAAGGTCTTGGGTGAGTTTTGGATGGTTAACGGATCAAATTTGGACTTAGAAGAAATCTGAGAAAATTTCTATCTTCTGGTGTAATCGCACCTGCGAGAAATTGGCCGCAGGTGCGATGCCGCAGATACGGTCCAAAGCTCGCAGAAGCGAAGGCAGCTGGGCTGAGCAATTTTCGCAGATGCGGGACCGCAGGTGCGAGAATTTTGTCCGCAGGTGCGAAAGCACTGGGCAGTTTACAAAACAGAAGGGTCCGAGAAATTTTGTCATTTTTGACATTTTCAAAAGCGGGTGAGACGATTTTTGAGCGAGAAATCACGGGAAATCTTGAGGTAAGTCACATGTGATCATTGTTAGTCAATAATATTGGATTATCATTGAATATTTCGAATAGATTACATGTTTTTGAGGTGAAATTAGAGGATTTGAGCCTAGGAATTTTAAAATGAGAATTTGAGATTTGGAGGTCAAGTTGATGTCGAATTTTAGTAAAAATGGTATGGTTGGACTCATGGTTGAATGTGCGTTCGTATTTCGTAACTTTCGCCGGATTCTGAGACGTGCCATTTTTGAGTTAATTTCGGATTTTATTGAAAAATATAGTATTTTCTTATGGAATTGATTCTATAATTTTTGTTGACTGTATCGAATTAATTATGACTAGATACGAGTCGATCAGAGTCGGAGAATCGAGGAAAAGGCATACTATGTGATTAAATTGGAGCAAGTCGAGGTAAGTGACTTGTCTAACCTTGTATGGGGGAAATTTCCCCTAGGATTGGTATTGATGTGATTATTGAAATGTGTTGAAAGTCATGTACACGAGGTGACGAGTGTATACACGGGCTAAATGTGAAAGATTATATTTTTAAATCGTGTAGATCACTGTTGCACATCTATTTATTATTTTATCTTGTTATATTCTTCATCATTGATCTGAAATATATACCTTAGATTTGTTTGACCTTTTCCTACTAATTGTTTTACCTGTTTAGTTAAAACTTGATTTCTTTTATTCTGTGTATTATTTGAAGGTTGATTTTCTTTAAATTAAATATTATTAATATGAAGTATTTGACATTTTTTAAATTTGATATTGAAGCGACGTATTAAAGATTTTGAAATATTATTTTCCTGAATTATTTATTCCTGAATATTTTTGTAAGATTTTCATACTCATTGTGATGGAGCCGTGAGCTCTTTATTGTGAAAAAATATTATTGATGATTTATTTTGGCATGAGCCATGAGCTCTTTATTGTGGAAAAATATTGTTGTTGAATTATTTTGGCAAGTTAAATTATTTGAGCACTTGAGGTGCAGATTGTGATATATTCTGATATTGATACGCATGCGGTGGTATAAGGTCTGGGTATTGAAACGTATGCGATGAGATAAGGGTGGCTTGATACGCGTGGCTAGTAGGGGGAACTACTAGAAGTCATGCGGTGTGATAAGGATGGATAAAACGCGGGATGCTATTTCGGGAAAAGTGTTTTCTTTCAAATAAATTGTGAAGGCTCCCGCGGTGAGATAAGAAAATGAGATATTGTGAATTTATTTATGATTTGGGACTACGAGGCGGTACCTCGGGAGTGTCCTTGTTGATATTGATTTATGCCGCAGTTGCCTTTGATTATTTGTTGTGATTTTATTGAAGTTGAAAGAAAATTTTATTTTATTTCCACGAGATATTAATTGCCATTATTTGGTGTAATTAAATGTGACATACTACTTGATTCATTTTCATTGTCATTTTATCTTATTATATTGTTTAAACATTTTACCATGTCATTATTTATTCTCTAGTAGGGCCTGACCTGACCTCGTCACTACTCTTAGGCTTGGCACTTACTGGGTACCGCTGTGGTGTACTCATACTATACTTCTGCACATCTTTTTGTGCAGATCCAGGTACTCTTTACCAGCCCCGTCTTCAGTGAGTTATCTGTGCACGGAGACTTCGAGATATATCTGCCAGCGTCTGCAGACTTCGGAGTCCCCTTCTATCATTATTATGTTGCTTCCTTATTTTTCTTTAGACCTTGATATATAGTGACATTGGGGATAAATTCTTAGAAGCGTGTGACTTATTTCTACCAGGTTTTGGGAGTTGTAATTATGTAAAGTTTCAGATTTCTATTTTTATTCCGCATTGATAGGCTTACCTAGTCTTAAAGACTAGATGCCATCACGATATCCTACGAAGGGAATTTGGGGTCGTGACATACCCACTTCAAAAGATCTGTACTTATAAAATATCATTAGGACCCGAAATAGAAGATGATAAAGAACAAGCAATCACATAAATAAAAATAAGACGAAGAAGCAAACATTTGTACATAATAATAAGAAGCAAAATTATTGTGTTTCTTCATTTTTTTAAGTAACAGTTCAAAATTACAAAATGAATTAATAAGAAAAGAAATGAATATAAGGAAAGGGGAGAATGTTAAATGAATTGTGCTAGTGGAAAAATGCATGTCTAGATTTATACAAGTATCTTTGTAAAAGCAACTTGCTAACTACTAAGTAACCAAAATAAATAAATAAAATATAAATACAAATAGAAGAGAGGAAAGTAAAAGGTGTGGGGAAAAAAAAAGTTTCGGGGAAGGAAAAAGTTACATTGGGAAGGGAACTATACCTTGGTTAGAGAAAATCAGGGGTCCAAGAGGAGGAAAATCTATGTATTGAGAAAAATGGCAACAACTTGTCAATAAATTGGGCCTAAAGGCTATTTCGGGTCAATGAGAAAAACACGGGCTAATAAAATTTTTGGAGGGCATAGAGCGTCATTTACTCAATTATCTTATCCCTCCCCCTAATAATTTAGGAACTCTTTATCACAGAAACGCTTATCTTTTAACAAGTAAATGGTTAATTACCTAATGATAAGAAAGACAATTAAATTGTTAGATCCAAGCACCACTAGAATCACTCCCAAAAAGGAAGAGTTCAAAGTAAAGCAGAACTACGTACTATTTAACTCACGCTACAAAAAGAACTGGAATTAGCTACGAACGTCGTCGCTAATCTATCGCTAAATCTCCCGTAGCTAGCAGAATTTTTTGATAATCTGTCGCTAATCTGTCGCCAAATGAGATTAGTGATGAATTTTTCTGTTTAGCTACAAAATTTGTCCGTCGCTAAAATCAGGTTTTTTAGTAGTGTCAGATTGTACAAGTTGATTATATTTTAATTTATCCTTATTTTAGTATTAGATTCGGGAAATCTCAAACGTAAATCGAGATTTGGTTCGAGTTTTGACAATTTGAGAGTGACACGACATGTAGAAAGTTATTTTCTTTATTAATTAAGAAACTGGACGAAGAAGGTAGAGTTTTGTTGGATGAGGGGCTTATCCGTTAGAGATGGCAGACCTACTTCCATGATCTTTTGAACGAGGAGGGGGACATGAGCATTGTACTGGGTGATTTGGAACTCTCCGGGAGTCATTATGACTTTCAGTATTGTAGGCGGATTAGAGTTGATGAGGTTGAGAGGGCTATGTGTAAGATGCGCAGAGGCAAAGTGACTAGACCGGATAAAATTCCGGTGGAGTTTTGGAAGAGCACAGACAAGGCAGGCTTGGAGTGACTCACTAGGTTATTTAATGTCATTTTAGAACGAAGAAGATGCCCGGATAGTGGAGGTGGAGCACGATGGTTCCTGTATACAAGAACAAGGGTGATATCTAAAATTGCAATAACTATTGGGTATCAAGCTACTTAGCCATACTATGAAAGTCTAGGAGAGAGTGGTAGAGCTAAGGGTAAGGAGGAGTGTGTCTATTTCCGAGAATCAATTCAGGTTTATGCTGGTGCGTTCGACTAAAGAGGCTATCTACCTTGTTAGGAGATTGATGGAGCAGTATAGGAAGAGGAAGAAAGACTTGCATATGGTATTCATCGACTTAGAAAAGACGTACGATAAAGTTCCAAATGAGGTTTTGTGTAGATATTTGGAGGCTAGAGGTGTAGTTGTTGCCTACGTTAGAGTGATTAAGGACATGTATGATAGAGCAATGACCCGAGTGAGGACAGTGGGTGGAGATTCGGACCATTTTCCGGTCATGATTGGGTTGCATCAGGGGTAAACACTCAGCCCTTTTATGTTTGCCCTGGCGATGGACGTACTAACGCACAACATCCAAGGGGAGGTGCCGTGGTGCATGCTATTTGCAGATGATATTGTATTGATTGACGAGACGCGAGACGGTGTGAACGCGCAGTTGGAGGTATAGAGGCAGATCCTGGAGTCTAAAGGTTTCAAGTTGAGCAGAACCAAGACAGAATACTTAGAGTATAAGTTTAGTAGTGAGACTCAGGGAGAGGAAGGGGAGGTAAGGCTGGACTCGCAAGTCATCCCTAGCAGAGGAAGTTTTAAGTATCTTGGGTCTATTATTCAGGGGAATGGGGAGGTTGATGAAGATGTCACACATCGTATTGGTACGGGATGGATGAAATAGAAACTCACTTCCGGTGTTTTGTATGACAAGAAGGTTCCACCTAAATTTAAAGGAAAGTTCTACAGAGTGGTGGTCAGACCGACTATACTGTATGAGATTGAGTGTTGGCCAGTCAAGATCGTTCATGTCCAAAAGATGAAGGTAGCAGAGATGAGGATGTTGAGATGGATGTGCGGGCACACCGGCTTAAATAGGATTAGGAATGAGGTTATTCGTGACAAGGTGGGTGTGGCCCCTATTGAGGACAAGACGCGGGAAGCACAGCTTAGGTGATTTTGTCATGTGAGGAGGAGGAGCACATACGCCCCAGTGAGGAGGTGTGAGAGGTTGACATTGAAGGGCCTACGGAGAGGTAGAGGTAGGACAAAGAAGAAGTAATTAGGCAAGACATGACGCAGCTTCAGTTGACCGAGGACGTGATCCATGATAGTAAGGTATGGAGGTCGATGATTAGGGTAGTAAGGTGGGTAGTCTAGAGTGTTCATAACAATAGTATTAGTACGCTATCTCATTTTCTATTGGTAGTAGATTTTTATGACTAACCGTTGTTTTCTTTCATTGTTGATAATCTTACTATCTTGTTGTTTTTATTCTGCTTTTATATGGCTTTTTGGTGCTATTCCTTCTTGTCTATATTTTTCATTAATGTGGTGCTCATGCTTTCCTGAGTCGAGGGTTTATTTAAAACATCATCTCTATCCTCACAAGGTAGGAGTAATATCTGTATACACTATCTTCCCCAGACCCCACGGTGTGGGATAATACCGAATAATTGTTGAACTGGTAGATGTCAGTTTAACCTTCACCCTTCTATAAAATAAGGTGCTTTACAAAGAGTAATTAGGGAGAAGTAATTTATCTGATCACTTTGCTTGCCTTCCATTTTGTATATATCATTGTATTCTTCTCAAATTACTATAATACAACTATACAAGGATACTTTTATTTCAATTTTGAAGATTAAAAGAAAGATATTTGCATATTCAGTTTCCAGCACTGCAATTGCTCAATTTTTGGTAGAGACACAACATGATTAGGGCAAAGAAAGTCAATTTTTCATACAAGACAACTCACTTTATTTCCCTTTTTGTGTTCTTCTTTTTCCCATTTGATCTTTACAGTCATGTGCCAACTCCACTAAATGTGATGCAGCACGAAAATCAGAGAAAAATTAAAGGGGATAAGCTATAACTCTATAACTATATGAATAGCTTATGAGAAGCTTGCTCGCGTCATTCAATTGAATCCCTTTCGTTGGAATATTATAATGTGCACATAGGAAAAAAAGTTCGTAGTTTAATGGTAAACATAATTCAAAATTCTCATTAGGTTGCGGGTTCAAGTCCTAATTACGGTATATATACTCTCTCATTTTCTTGAAACTCCTTATCGACCTCTATAAAATGCATCTAGAAACATGGATTTTAATCCACAACAATCTCTTTGAATTTCAAATGACAAATGTGGTATGTAGTTTTGATTTAGACATAGGCATAATCTTAAAGTTGTGTTTAATAGGCATATTTTAGACATATATTGAGTGTTTAACATGAAAAATGTCTCAATTAAGGTATTTAAATGAAAATTGATAACAACTTTAATGACCGCCTATATATTTAATTTAACCTTTAACAAGCACAACATTCCCACAACATGATCTTTTATGGAATACTCCATATGTGGGACATATCTAGTACTTCTATAGTCCTAGTCTATGTTGTTCGGACTCTTTAAAAGTGCTGCCGCACCCGTATCAGATCCTCCAAAAATGCACTAAATTTGGAGGATCCGACACATACCCAACAACATTTTTGAAGAGTTCGAATAACATAGTTCCTAGTATAGCTTTGGTAAGAAACATCAATGCCTTTTATCTTAAGTGCTTTCTTGCCCCAACTTAAAGAGAACTAGCTAGGGTTGCTTTGTGGCTGGCGCAAAAAGAAGGAAATTATATCCTATTGAACAAAGTCATATTTTATTGTCTTTTAAGTACTATTTACTAACCAGTCCTAGGTTTCTTTTCCCGTAAAGGGCATCACGGTGCATGAAGTATCCCCATTCACAAAGGGTCCACGAAAGTGTTGCAGCTCAAGGGATATGATGTAGGCAGCAAACCCTGATACAAGCATCAATGACTGATTTCACGGCTCGAACCCGTGACCTATAGCTCATATGGAGACAACTTTACCGTTGCTCCAAGGCTCCCATCAAATAAACAACATAAACTGTCTGCAGAAAATATAAGTTATCTGAAGCTTAGCTCCGATGAAGGAATATGTGGCTTACTGGAATATTGAATGCTATCTGCTCACTGCTCTGCCTTAGGATATTTTGTGTTGGAACAAACTGAAATATAGCAATTCACAAGTTATCTCTTAACATTCCCCGAACATGTTAGTTAATGTTGCATGGACTCTTCGAAAAAGTTGTTGGGTGTGTGTCGGATTGTCCAAAAGCAGTGTATTTTTGGAGGATCCGACATGTTAGAGAGTCCACGCAACATAGATGTACCAAATTGTCAAGTTTCAATATAAACTGAATGAGCAGATGCTAGCATGCTTCAGCAAAAGGCTATAGAGCTTAAACAATTATGTGAACAGAAATGAACTGAAGAAAGTTTCTATAACCATTTGACTTTTGACTACTTTTTTTGCTTATAAAAAAGAGATCATGACATGACTCTGCTTGCCTGGAGCAGGACCTTCTGAAGCTCATTAGCAATTCCTGGTAAGAGCACTGGTTTACATATAATTCCATTCATTCCAATCTGCTGACATCTTCCACTTACATCTTCATCAGCAGTTGCAGCTAAACCAATGATCAACGGCCAGCTACTGCTTCGAAACTTTTGAATTCTCATTGTAACTTCAATGCCATCTAAATCAGGCAAGTGAAGATCCAACAGGACAATTTGAAACGAGGACACATCGGTGCCAAGAGCACCAAGGCAGTCGTATCCAGACGAAACTACAGCAACAATGCATCCTAATTTCTCGAGCATCTTCCTCGTTACAGCTCTATTCACATCATCAGAGTCAGCTAATAGAACTTTGACACCGTGGAGAAGAGAATGCGAGTGATCAGGCTCAGGTTTGGCTATGGTACTAGATGGAAGAATTTGAAAGCCAAGAACAACAGCCATGCTTTTATCAAAACCTTCGCGATTGGGGACTATCCAGATGTCTCCTTGCATCAACTGATTAACATTTTGCATACCAAAAATGAAGTTACTCTAAAAACATGAAAAACAAAGCTACTTATGATAGTGTGATCCATACCTGAACCAGCTTTTTACAAACAGTAAAGCTCAAGGTCTCCTCAACCTCATCACTGCAGTATCTTTGGGTGCAATGTGGTAATGAGGATGTTATGCCCTCGGGCTGAGATCGTTTAATACTTGTGCAAATTTCAAACCTGATATAGATATCATCATTTGATCTCCTTGTTTTCCAACTTAAATCATTTCCACTTTCCGGGAAAACTCTAAAGGTGAGATACCCGCCAGCGCTGCCCTTCAAAAGAGTTCCAACCATATGAAGTATAACTTGAAACACTCTTCTTTCATCACCCATAACATGATTAGGCAAAGATCTGTCAATCTCAATGCCAATATTATAACCCCTAAATGTACACAAACACTTGGAAAGACAAGCGGCTTCTCTTATCAAGGAATGTAGCTGAAAATGCCTCATCTCCAACGGGAATCTCAAACCACCCTTTTCTGAAGTATCCATCACCTCATCCGTTAGGGTTGTCACGACTTTGCTGGTTTTAACCATCGTATCGACAAGAAGCTGTTGCTCTTTACTTAACTTGTCATCATCCTGCAACATGGAGAGTAGACCTGAAATTGAATGCATAGGTCTTCTCAACCCGTGGATCATAACACTCTCAAATGCATTCCTTGCTTGACTTGCACTAAGAGCGTCCTGTTTCGCTTGGTGCAGAGCTTGATTCTGTTCTATCAACGCGTCTCTCATCTGTTGAGATTCCTCAAGAACCGCAGCATGGGATAGAGCCACGGCAACCTGATCGGCTACAACCCTAACTATCTCGATTTCTTGGTTACACCAAGATCTACAAGATCTACCTTTTCCGCTAGGAAGAACTAAAACCAGGATTGGATAACATTGCGGGACAATCTCAGGAGTTCCACCTTTGAAATTCGACAACCTCAGCAGTGGCATCCTGATTGCTGCCACTTCTCCCGGCTCACAACTCCCTCCACTACTTGCAACAGCGAGTGGAGAGTCTGCGTCAAGTATCTTTACACCATCACTCCGCTTTATCTCTTTTACATCTGAATCACTGGTTGGGATAGGCATACAGGAAAAGTTCCTCGTCGTAAGCTCATGAGTCAGGTTTATCTCAGTTTTGTTCATATTAGGCATCCAAATAGCACAATTCTGCAAATCCAATATCTTCGATAGCTCAACCAAAGTTGTAAATAGTATTGTATGACGATCAAGTGACTTTCGGATCTCTTGTGTAAGCATCCGAACATGCATTCCAGCTTCCGTTTTCTTCTTTATTATTCCAACTTCTCGGTAAAGATCCGAAGCCTTCTTTCGCAACATAAACTCTCTTCCCTTAACTTTAAGCAGCAAAGGGATGATTTTGGCAAGGGTAAAAACAGTAATCCAGGAGATCGCGACAGTGAAGATTTTGGAAACAAGAATGGCAAGCTCAAGCTGAAATGTGGGGTGGCGACCGAAAGCCAAGAAATTGAGAAAATGAGTTAACCCACAGAATGTAATGAATGCTCCCATTTGAAAAAGCAACCATTTGAAGGGAAAGTTACAACAGCTGACAAAGCAAATTATCTCAATTGGGATTGCAAAATAAGGTATTGCAATACAGAGATCACTCATTTTCTGGTACCATAAAATCCTGTCCATACTCCAATATCTCTCATCACCATCACAATAACACTCAGTAAAGCCACTATCAGCTTTCGATACGAAAACTAGGAACGATAAGATAAAAAATCCAGATGCCATTGCCTTTAACATGTCAACTGAAGGACCAAGTCTTCTTTCCATTTACTGGAATTGTTCTTTTCAGCACCAAATGCTGCCTTAATGTGTTATCAGAGACCTAACAAATCCAACCATACATTCAAGAGACGACTTGTCAAGATTCAATTCTTGTTCAACAACACGTTCAAGTACATAGCAAACGAACAAAAAAAGGCAGCCCGGTGCACTAAGCTCCAGCAATGCGCGGGGTCTGTGGAAGGGCCGGACCACAAGGGTCTATTGTACGAAGCCTTACCTTGCATTTCTGCAAGAGACTGTTTTCACGATTCGAACTCGTGACCTCTTGGTCACATGGCATCAACTTTACCAGTTACATAGCAAATGAACAAATTAAAGAAACAGAAAGGCTTTAAACAACAATAAAAAACCTCACAGATGTATATACAAATGCATGCACCAACATCCATTTTCAATGTTGTGTTAATTTCTAAAACCGGAGCCTACAACGCAGTGGCGGAGCCACAGACAAGGAAGGGGGTTCAATCAGGGGGCGTAGAGTAGCGGCCATGGTTTTATTTGAACTCATAACTTTTGACGCGGAGCATAAATTTATGTATAAAAATTCATTAAATTGTAACAAATGGTATGCCTGAACCCATAAATTTACAGATATAATGGGTTCAATGCTAAGAGCCTTTATGGTTGAACACATAAAGTTTAAATCCTGAATCCGCCTCTAGGTTCAATTGAATCCACTCTAATGGAAAATCGCACTGCACAAATAGGGTAAACACCAATTTTTCGTATATATATATATATATATAAGTTTTTGAATTCCTTTGTCAATGTGGAAGTAGTTGAAAAATTACTTCCACCAACAATGTTCGAATTTTTTGTTCAAATTTCAGGCTCCCTATCACATACCAACTATCAATACAACAACTATCCCAGTATAATCCCACAATTGGGGTCTGAGGAATATAATGTGCACACAGACCTTAGCACTATCGTGAGGTAGAGAGGTTGTTTCCAATGAAAATAACAACTATCAATAAATAAAAAAATTGAAAGTTATAACTTTCACAAACTAATACTAGTAAAGACGGACTATATGAAGTCATTATCCACCTCAACCATAATCACCAGAACACAATGATTTGCCACAAACAACTTTGAAATGAAAGTTAAAATTCACTAACAAGAACTAAGGCATGCAAAAAAAGTATCTTTAATAAAAATAAAAAAATTAAAATAAGAACATTCTTACAGTTAGAAAATTAAGGAGAAAAAGCAAATGAAACTTCTCTAATTCTCCGAATATTTTACGACCAACACTTTCTCTTCTGCGTTCCAATGCAAGTTTCAAACGTTTCACTATCCTTATTAAGTAGTAGGAGTATTAGTAAACCTTTTACCCAATTTATTTATATTAATTACCCATTACTGTTTTACTTAATTAGCAATTTAGCATATTCATTACTCTCTCTCTCTCTTCTCTATGTTTGGTATTATTGTGAAGTGTTCTATTTTCCTTTTTGGTATTATTTGCAAATGACGGTTTTCTTTAGCCCATTCAATTTTTAAATCATTTGTCTAACTATAGGGAAATTGATCAATAATATTTTTTTGTTAAATCTATGAAGAGTGAACGGTATTTTCAGTAAGTCCTAGCTTTATTTCTTTTTCCTCCTAAGCGGCTAAATGCTACAACTAGAAAATATCGACGACTTTTACGAACAAAAAAGTTTTACATCATTTACGTTTTAAGCGTAATTGATCTATACTTGGTAAGTTTTTTACCTCAACATATTCCATTTTCAAAATTTCTCTTCAAAAAAAATTCATTCATTCATCATTCCAAATGTTTATGTAGACACTGAAATTTTAACAGATCAAGATAAATCCTAAATTCAAGATGACTCTTGAAATATTAGGCGTCTATTATGGTTACTTAGTGGCTACTCCACCCAAACTCTAATTCATGCCTATAAATAAGGCTACATGTGTCCTTCAAAGATGATCTCAACAATCCCATAGTGCACAAATAGATCACATATACGATCTCGAAATTCCATAAAAAATCATGGAATATTTATTAGAGATCAAAGACATGTCAAATATGTCTTGCTCAAAGTTCTAGCAATATTCAAGATCCAAATGGAGTGTTGCTATATGCTTCTTGATCATCAAATACATCAAGGAGATGCATATCATCCTATGTTCGAGAAATACGCTGCTAAGGCCCTCGAATTACGGACAACAAATCGGAGGAAAGAATCAAGGGATACACAGAGTTGCAACCTGCAATATTTATCAATAAAATTTTTTTCTTTATAGTTGTTTGTGATTGCAGTTTTATTTTTCTGCACAAATTTATTGCAAACAAATTGGCTTGTAGGCATACAAATTTTATTAAAATTAAATCCGTAAAATAATTTGGATTATATTTTAAATTTAAAATATATTAGTTCAAATAAATTTATTGGGCTAATATAATTGGATTAGTTATATAAGTCCAACATATATGGATTAAATAAATAAGTCTTAATTCATTAGGCTAGCCCATTTAATTGGGCTAAAGTGATGAGTCCACTTCATTAAGCCCGAGATATCATCTTGCTTTGATTGGAACTGGAAGTTCTAGAACAAGTGGCTGGTCACAATAATAAAATTTTCTTTTATTTTTTTATTCGGATCGGATTTATGTTGGCTTCGTTGGGAGGCTCGCGTAGTTTTCGGTGGAACTAGTGAACCACGCGAGCTGGTTAGATATGTGGGACAGAGGGCTCGTAGTACCTGCTAGCGCGGCTACGCAGTGGAAGGGAAGGAGACCTCAAATTCCCACGTTCCAGCGTGCATTATGCCAATAGGTCCCACCTTCTATATGTCAGTCCAATCTCGCTTCCATTCATCATCCATTCTGAGGAAAGATTCTTGAATAACAGGCTAAGAATAGTCTTATAAGTCCTTGTCCGTTATGTATGCTCCAGTAAGAAAGTCCCTATTGAAAGTCGCTTCCATTCTCTCTTCACCAGACAGATAGACAAATAGGCAATCTGATAGATAGATTATGGCTTCCTCACTATCAGCAAGATCAAGTTCGACAATCTTTTGAGGGAGGGGAATCGACTGACTGACAAGGAACTGACAGAAGGGGTAAAGAGGAGTAAAACTATTCTGGTCTGCCCCTGACCTGCTGGATTGGGTGGCCGGGTTAGCACTCCTCGTCGCCTCTGTACCCGAAACAGATGCGCTGCGCTACCCAGCGCCTAACCTTGTCTCTAGAGGCCCAGTTTGGTGCCACGTGTCAAATGACGTGGCACGCCAAGTCAAACGGAAGAGCCAATAGGATTGTGCTATGTGTCAAAATAACAAGGCATGCCAAGTCAAATTAAAGGGCCAATGAAACTGCGCCACGTCTGCAAGTGACATGTTCTGGCCAATCAAATGCGGCCTTGTCACACTTCAATTTGATTGGCCGGAAAGAGTTTATTCTTATCATAACTCTTTCCTCTCACAACTATAAATAGAGGTCTTCATAACCCATAAAAGGGACCAAAAGTTATAACAAGAAGCAAGAGGGAGCTCGTGGATCAAACGCTGCGGATTTCTCTAAAAGTTACCAGCATTCAAGTGTTCTAAGGATTAAAAGATCAAGACGAAGATTCAAGAACAAGCTGCAAGACTTTGGATTAAAAGTACGTCAAGATCAAGATCAAGATCAAGTTTCAAGCACTTGGATTAAAATAAAATAAAATTCAAAATTAAACTCGGAGGCTCTTTTATTTACTGTTGAAAAGAAGAATCAGAGGATTCATAGAGATTATAATACTCAATTATTTGAAATAAAATACTATGATTGTTGCGATATTTTTCGGCCTGATTTTATTTTCTCGACGAAATTTATTGTCTACGGTTTATAAGAAGCACACGTTTATCTTGTTTATTTATCCTTTTCTATAGAAAAAAATAGAATTGTCCATTATAACATGTACAAACAAGAAACTTAACCAGTAATTTCCCTTCTTTAAAATGAAGTGGGATCATGACATATACGAATAAAAAAGAAATTGAGATTTCAAATAATTTGCTTATATATTATTTATTGTATATTCGAGCACATATGATAGTCAAACTAATTATTTTCAAGTAAATTTACCTTAAATTTGTTTCAATGATAATGAATAATATTTGATGTAAAAAAACATCAAATTCAATTAGTAAAATGTAACTGATTACCGATATATTGATAGTTAACACATACTTCTTTTTCTTTCGTATATACACCATACTAAAACATGCAAGCAATTTCTTAATGGAAATGGTAAGATTGTTAATACACTGGAGTCTGGATCCTGCGGATCTCCATTGTTATTATAATTCCTAGTTATATCAACATTTTAGTCTTAATATGGCAAGTGTTAACAGCTTCATAGGTGAAAAGAAAGTTTAGCATTTGTTCCGAATATTTTTGAATGTTAAAGCGAAGTGTTGTTATAAAGAACATATATTATAACATAATATGAAAATTGGTTCCGGAAATAGCTTGGCTTTTATAGTGAAGTGTTGCTAAATAGGGATGATGTTATAGAGAGATCTGACGGTAAAAACTATTGAATAGCAATGATATAGAAACGTAAATTGTAACGAGCAAATTACACGCCATAAAATTAAAAGATACGGAAAAATCCACCAAATTTAGCACGAAATCGTTGCCATAAAAGGCATAAATCACAGTCTTCCCTCAATTTACAGCATAGACTAAAAGGATTATTATTTATTAGAGTGAAAATAAAAAACAAAAAAAAACCCGGAATAAGAAAAATACTATCAGAAAATTATGTTTTTCGGTCATTATGATTTTTGTGTGAGTTAGTGAAAGTTACATGATTTTTGTGTGAGAAAAAAAAGTTATATGACTTTGGTGAAAAAAAGGTGATAGTTATATGACCATTTGTAAAATTTACTCGGTTCATTCGACGTATGTTTTTATATCATTGCCAGTCGTCAATAGTGCAGGTATAATTTTCCTCAATTAATGAAATACTAAAATTTCTTTCTGCCAACGGAATCTTTTGACCCTTTCCATTAGACAAATGTTGATATAACTAGTAATTAGGAATTAGAATAACAATGGAGAACCGCATGATCTAGAGTGTTAGCAAATCTTGCCATTTCCATTAATTGCTTGCATGTTTTAGTATTATGGTGTATATATACGAAAGAAAAAGATGTATGTGTTAAATATCAATATAACGGTAGTAAGTTACACTTCACCAATTGAATCCGGCGTTTTGCACATCAAATCTTATTCATTATCATTGAAAGAATTTTAGGGTAAATTTACTTGGAAATAAAATAGTTAGATTATCATATGTGCTCGAATATATATAAAAGTAAATTGTTTGAAATCTCAAATCTTTTCTGTTCGTATATTCCGCTTCATTTACAAGAAGGGAAATTATTGGTTATGTTTCTTGTTTGAACACATTTAATGAACAATTGTATTTTTTTTCCTATAAAAAACAGTAAATAAACAAGATAAACTTGTGTTTCGTATAAAATTTTGAAATGAATTCAATATTTTTAAGAGAAAATGTAAAAATGGAATATGTTGAGGTAAAAGACTTACTAAGTATAGGGAAACAAAGCAACACAGGAAAACTAGCTAGATCAATAAAAAAAGATTTACCAAGTATAGATCAATTACGCTTAAAACTTAAATTAAATGACGTAGTACAACTTTATTTTCGTAAAAATGTTGATAATTTTCTAGTACTACTTCCCCACTTAGGAGGAAAAAATATAAAGCTAGCACTCTAGTGAAAATATCGTTGACTCTACATTGATTTAAACAAAAATTATTTAACAATTGCCCTAAAGCAGTTAGATAAATAAATTATTTGGAAATTAAATTGGCTAAAGAAAACCGTCATTTGGAAATAAAATACCAAAAAGGAAAAGAGATCACTTCACAATAACACCAAATATAGAGAAGAGAGAGAGAGAATAATGAATATGGTAATTAAGTAAAATAGTGGAGTAATGGATAATTAATATAAATGGTAAAAGGTTTGCTATTAATTAGTCTTACTACTCCATCCGTCTCAAATTATCTGTCATGATTTTTAAAAATAGTTGTCTCAAATTATTTGTCATTTTAAAAATTCAAGACGAAATTAATTATATTTTTTCTATTTTACTTTTAATAGTAATTGTTCTTGAAAATGAAGATAGAACATAAATAGAGTAAAGAGAGATCATATCTTATGACATAAATAAGGTTAAAATAGTCTAAAACCCTCCAAATTAATATTTTTTAAGGGGCATATAAAAGAGAAACACATATACATGGAAGAAGTTTGAAACTTGGAGCCGGAAGAGAAGTTTCATTTGCTTTTTCACCTTAATTTTCTAACGGTAAGAATGTGTGTGTGTTTGCATTTTTTTAATATTGAAAATCCTTTTTTTGCATGCCTTAATTCTTGTTAGAGAACTTTAACTTTCATTTCAAAGTTGTCGTAGCATTTCATTGTGTTCTGGTGATTATGACTTCACAAAGTCCATCTGTATTTGATAATTTAAATGTTGGTTATGGAGTAGTATTAGTTTGTGAAAGTTACAATTTTCAAATTTTTTCTTAATTGTTGGTTTTTGGTAGGGAGCCAGGAATTTTAACAAGAGGGTTCAATAACACTTGCAACCTAAAGCGATTCCTGAACTACTTCCTTATGTCAAGGGGATTCAAACATTTATACATATACAAAAAAATTGTTTTTGCCCTATTTGTGTAGTAAGATTTTTCAATAGAAGGATATTCAGTAAATGGACAGAAGACTTGGTCTATTGGATGCCATGTTAAAGGCACTAGCATCAGGATTGTTGATTTTGTCATTCCTTGTTTCCATAACGGTTGCTGACAGTGGTTTTACTCAATGTAATTGTGATAGTGATGAGAGATATTGGAACATAGAGAGGATTTTATGGTACCAGAGACTCACTGATTTCTCTAGTGCAATAGCCTATTTTTCGATCCCAGTTGAGATAATTTACTTTGTTAGCTGTTCTAACTTTCCCTTCAAGTAGTGGAGGGAGTTCTGAGCCAGGAGTAGTGGCTGCAATTAGGATGCCAATGCTGAGGTTGTCTAATTTCAAAGGTGGAACTCCTGAGATTGTCCCGCAATGTTACCCTATCCTGGTTTTGATTCTTCCTAGCGAAAAAGGTAGATGTTGGAGTAACCAAGAAATCGAGATAGTTAGGGTTGTAGCCGATCAGGTTGCCGTGGCTCTGTTCCATCCTGCGTGTATACGGTCGAAATAGATTTCGACCTCCGCACGTTTGATCGAGTTCGAATGATAAACGATCGAAGTGAGAGCTCGAGACGAGTTCCGAGGATAGTACATACAAGTCTCGAGCTCCAAGACCGATCGAGGAATCGGCTCGGTATCATTATCAAGCTCATGACCAAATCAAACCACCAGGCAAAGAGAACGTTGTCGGAGATGCACAGACCGATTGACACTCACCCCGAATTAAGGCTGTCCAACGGGACAGGCCGTCCCGTCCCGTCCCGGTCCCGGTCCCGTCCCGGTCCCGGTCCCGTCCCGCGTCCCGTCCCGTCTCACTTAATTCTAAACGGGATGGGCCCATGGTAAACGGGACACGGGATGGGACGGGATGGCCATTTCGTCCCGTTTATTCCGTCCCATTTCGTCCCGTCCCGTCCCGTCCCGTCTGTTCTAGCCGTTGGACAACGGCTCCAATTGCAAAAATAGCCGTTCCTAACGGCCAAACACCGTAATATTTGCCCCCCCCCCTCCCCCCCCCCGAATAAACCCCCTACCTCCCAAACTTTTAATATAATCCCTAAGTTTATTAAGTTACACTTTGGCCCTAAGTTCCTTCTCACCCTGCTTTTGTGCATTATATACAAGAAACTTATAATCCTCCTTTTCAAGGTTTTCCTAAGACTACAGTTAGAAATGATGTTTTTAAATTTCAAACCGAATATCTTCAGTATATTCGTTGTGTATTTTTTCACTTAGATTGTAAAGTGTCTATCACATCTGATATAGGTCGTAATCCTAATGGTTGTGATTATTTAACTGTTACATGTCTTTGGGTTGATCATCACTTGAACATGCAAAAACGTATTATTGGTTATAAATTTGTTGATTCAAAACACACTAGAGCATATATTGCAACTACTGTTCTACAAATACTTGATTTTTATGGACTCATTGATAAAGTTTTAACTATCACTTTAGATAATGCTTCTGCTAACACAACTGCAACAACTAGCTTAAGAACTTGACTTTGTCTAATTAATCCGGTAATTTTTCATGTTAGATGTGCATGCCATATTTTTAACTTGGTTGTAAAAGATGGTATTAATTTATTTTCTGATGCTTGTAGTAAAGTACAACATGCTTGCGGCTATATTTTTCGTGCTAATAAAGCGAGTAGAATTCGTGAATTTGCTCAACAATGTGCTAGTGCTAACCTTCCATATAGAAAAGTTCCAAAAGATGCTTGTACTAGGTGGAATTCTACTTATGAAATACTTAAAGTTGCTTATGATTATCGGGTGCCTATACAAAAGGTATTTAATATGCATAATGGTATCCCCGCTGATCAAATTGTTGATTCTGATTGAGATCAGATCAAAGAGCTTACTAAATTTTTAGAAAATTTTTATTATGCAACAAAATAATTTTCTGTCATATATTATCCTACTATTACACAAATATTATGGTATATTTGTGGAATTTTTATTGTATTTGGTAAGTATAAAACTAATCCAACTTATGCACCGGCCATTAATAAAATGATTGCAAAATTTAAAAAGTATTTTTTTCCTATTCCCCAAGTTTATTTAATTTCTACTATACTTAACCCATCTTTAAAATTAAGAGGTGCAAAGGGACTTGTTCGTAAAATTTATGAGAATTTAGTAATTCAAGAAAATGAACAACCATCTCTCGAAGACTGCCAAGCTAACATATATTATTATGTTAGATCAATGCTTGATAAATATAAATCTATGGAAACAACAGCTGGTGAAACTGCTCCTTCTACTTCTAAGTCTAGAGTAGAAGTTCTATGGGAAGATATGGATGATATAACAAGTTTTGATTCATCTATTGATGATGAACTTGATTCTTATCTTAATCAAGGATTGGAAAGTATTAAAGACAAAGAAGGCAACGAACAACTTTTGGCATGGTGGAGGGAGCGTGGCAAGGCTTTTCCAACACTTTCAATAATGGCCCGAGGTATCCTTGCTATTTAAGCATCATCAGTAGTATCAGAGAGTGTTTGTAGCGCGGCAAGATTTCAAATCGGAGATCATAGACATTCATTAGCGAAGGACAGCCTAGAGATTTCCGTATTATTCAGAGATAGGATTAATTCAGAAAGAAGAAATCTTGGTTTTGAAAAATTAACCTTTAGGGAAGAAGAAGAATATAATAAGATACTTAGCACTGGGAGCGATGACGGCATGGAACTCATGGAACATCAATCAACATTGCCAATTCCAGAACAATGTCCGAGAGAAATTATAGATAAGTTACAACGAAGTTATATAGGAGCTTACAAATATTAGTATGATTATTTGTAATTGGTTACTAAGAGGCCTAGTTCAAACAGAACCCTTCCTAGAAGGTGGCTGCGTAGATTAGGTGCTCTTCAAAAGAATTATATTTGTATGTGAGATTTGAAAGTTCTATTAATAAAATAAAATGCTCTAAGTGTTGAATTTTTTTTTATGAATTGTATTACACTCTTATTTAGTTACTTAATGGCTTAAAATTATATTAAATAAATTATAACTCTATTATAAATTTATAATTACTAGAATATTTTATTACAAGTTTTTTGTTTTAATATTTTATATTTCTTTACTTAGTTTCCTAATTTTCGTTTAATTTTTAAGTTTATTAAATAATTCAAAAAACTAGATGTTGCAAACTTTAAAAACTTAGTCATTGTCAAAATAATAGTCGTTGCCAAACTCAATGCTTAATTTTTTTTTAAATTTTAAAACGGTACTTAAGGCCCGCGAACCCGTCCCGTCCCATCCCGTTTGTTAGCGGGACGGGATGGGCCTACCGTCTGTCCCGTCCCGTCCCATCCCGTTTGTTAGCGGGACGGGATGGGCCTACCGTTTCGTCCCGTTTGTCCTGTCCCGTTTCGTCCCGTCCCGCTACCGTCCCGGCTAAATATCGTCACGTACCGTTAATTTTGTCCCGTCCCATCCCATCCCGTTGGACAGCCATACCCCGAATGTCGAACTCGAACTCGAGGCCGAGGGCTCGACCCAATACCGAGCTCAAGCCAGTATCGAGCTCGCAGACAGGGCCGTTGCAACCGCACTAGGGGAGGAAATCTTGGCAGGAATAGAGGAAGAGACAATTCATCATGGGTTCTCCAATATATATTTTTTATTATAAATAAAGTAAGATCCCTCTACTATAAAGGGGAGAATCCTTGCAAGCACAAGCAGGTGGACACATTGTAAGAAAAGACGACTTCTATTTATAGAAGAATAAATCTCTTAAGGTTGTTTTACTCAACATACTCACTCTTCTAGTTAAATAATTTATATCTCATTTCTATAGCCAAGAATCCAAACATTTCCACTTCTACGTACGATTTACGTCAGGCTATATCACATATCCTTAGAACTATTTATAAATTCAACTATATTCGATTTTTCGGGTAAACAGTTTGGCGCCCACTGTGGGGCTAAGGATAATAGTGGTTGTTTGATACAAATCTGCAATACGCACCAGTTTATAACTTCGAATCAGCAATGGCAAACCCTCGATTCATGGCTTTACCTATCGACCACGAAGCCGACCTTCAGGATGAAACTAATAACTTGATACTCAGGGCCGGAAGGCCACTTAACGATGTCACTGAAGCTCGATTCGAAGTACCTGAAATCCGAGTCGAAGCACCACTAGATGTTAATTCACAAGTGGCTCTTGAGGCGAACCAACGTTCCGAACCGAAAAAAAGCATTCAGGACGGTACTCGATCCGTAGCTCGAGACACCCATAACGTGGAAGAGATCGGAGTCAGCTTATGGATAATCTTCGAGATGTTACAAGTCCAACAAATAGCGATAGCTCAGTTGCAGAGCCAAACTCAGGTACAAAGCAGGCCAGAGCCCAATCACCCACAGAACGGAGCCAGCCATAGTAAAGTCAAACGAGCAAGAATTGGGGACTACTCCCGAAATTACTAAATTGCTCGAGGAACTCACAAAACGAGTTGAAACCAATGATAAAAAAGTAGAAACATATAATTCCAGGGTCGATCAGATCCCGGGAGCTCCACCAATGATAAAAGGGCTGGATTCGAAGAAATTCATTCAAAAGCCTTTTCCCTCGAGTGTAGCCCCAAAACCAATCCCCAAAAAATTCCGTATGCCCAAAATTTCCAAATATAACGGTACGACCGACCCCAACGAACACGTCACCTCTTACACGTGTGCCATCAAGGGTAACGATTTGGAAGACAACGAGATCGAATCCGTGTTATTGAAAAAATTCGGAGAGACCCTCTCGAAGGGAGCGATGATATGGTATCATAATTTACCCCCAAATTCCATCGATGCTTTTGCCATGTTAGCGGATTCGTTTGTAAAGGCACATGCTGGTGCCATAAAGGTTGAAACAAGGAAATTGGACCTCTTCAAAGTAAAGCAAAGCGGTAATGAAATGCTGAGGGAGTTTGTGTCCCGATTTCAAATGGAACGCATGGAATTGCCACCGATCACAGATGACTGGGCCGTCCAAGCTTTCACCCAAGGGTTGAACGAGCAAAGTTCAGTAGCATCACGTCGGTTGAAGCAAAATTTGATCGAGTATCCAGCAATAACTTGGGCGGATATACACAACCGATATCGGTCAAAATTCAGGGTCGAAGACGACCAGTTGGGAGCTCCTTTCGGATCTATGCACCAGAATAGGGCAGCTATTAAAATCCAGAGGGATATCAATATAGAACGAAGGTCGAACAGAGACCGATATCAACCGTACGTCGCAGATCGAATAAACAACGGCTAAGCATGCAATTCCGCTCCGAACAACCGAAGGAGTGATCGAGGACAAAATTCTCTGGGGCTTATGAGCAAAAGTGGCTTCGATAAATATGGCGATCCTACAGAAGCACCTCGGCTATCGGAGTACAATTTCAGCGTCGACGCATCGGGCATTGTATCATCGATCGGAAGAATCAAAGATACTAGGTGGCCCAGGCCCATGCAAATCGACCCTTCCCAAAGAAACCCGAATTCGATGTGCAAGTATCATGGCACGTATGGATACAAGACTGAGGATTGCAGACAATTAAGAGAAGAGGTAGCCCGCCTATTCGATGAGGGCCACCTTCGAGAGTTCCTCAGTGACCGAGCCAAGAATTATTTTAGAGAAAGGGACGCCAGCAAAAAGGATAAACAAGAGGAACCTCTGCATATAATTCATATGATCATCGGTGGGGTCGATACTCCACAGGGACCTGTGCTCAAGTACGGCAAGGTACCGGCCACAGGGGAGAAACAAACTCGAGGTTATGTACCCGAGGGCACTTTATCATTCGGAATCGAAGAAGCCGAGGGCATCTCTCAACCTCACAACGACGCTCTGGTAATTTCTATCCTATTAAATAAAGCTCAAGTTAAGCGTGTTTAAGTGGATCCAGGTAGCTCTGCGAATATCATCCGATCTTGGGTAGTGGAGCAGCTCAGTTTGCAGAATCAAGTCGTGCCCGTAGCTCGGGTCTTGAACGATTTGAATATGGCCTGTGAAACGACTAAATGGGAGATTACTCTACTAGTGAATATAGCTGGAACCATCCAAAATACCAAATTCCACGTATCTAAAGGGGATATGAGGTACAATGCCCTAGTCGGAAGTCTTTGGATCCACAATATGAAGGTAGTGCCTTCGACTCTCCACCAAGTAATGAAATTTCCTACGTCGGACGGTGTGAAAACAGTATACGGGGAGCAACATGCTGCGAAGGAAATGTTTGCGGTCGGTGAGGTAACACCGATACCAATGCTATCGGTCTCGAAAAGATCGAGCACTAAAGATAGATGAGAAACCAAATAGCAGTCACAACCACCAGTCTCGACCGAACCGATGGAACATGAAATAGAGGATGACGAGGAAGAGTTTTTGACACCTCGAGCTTTCATCATCCCCGACGACTCCGACGCCACCAAATCTACGATCGAAGAACTGGAGCAGGTTATATTAATCGAATATCTGCCCGAGAGAGAGGTATACCTGGGAACGAGATTGACCCCCGAACTCAGGGAAAAACTCATTCAATTTCTTATCGATAACATAGTCCGTTTTGCTTGGTCCCATTTAGACATGGCAGGGATCCCACTGTCGATAACAATGCACTAGATTAACTTGTACCCTAGGTTCAAACCAGTGAAGCAAAAGAGAAGACCTCAGTCTGAGGTAAAACACGCATTTGTAAAGGATGAGGTAACTAAACTTCTCAAAATAGGGTCAATTTGGGAAGTAAAATATCCCGAGTGGTTAGCTAACATAGTTGTAGTCCCTAAAAAGGGGAACAAACTTGGAATATGCGTAGATTATAAGATCTAAACAAATCATGCCCCAAATATTCTTTTCCACTACCTATCATCAATCGCATGATCGATGCCACAGCCGGCCACGAGATCCTTACTTTTCTCGATGCCTACTCCGGGTACAATCAAATTCGAATGAATCCGGAGGACTAGGAAAAGACTTCATTTATCACCAAGTACGGAACCTATTGCTATAATGTAATGCCATTCGGGCTAAAAAACGCAGGAGTTACTTACCAACACCTAGTGAATAAAATATTCGAAGAACAAATAGGTAAGTCGATGGAAGTTTATATTGATGACATGTTAGTTAAGTCCCTGCGCGCAGAGGACCATTTGACTCATTTGCAGGAAACGTTCAAGATCCTAAGGAAATACAACATGAAGCTCAACCCCGAGAAATGTGATTTCGGGGTTGGATCGGGCAAGTTCCTTGGTTTCATGGTATAGAATCAGGGAATCGAGATCAACCCCGACAAAATTAAGGCCATCGAAGACATCACCATCGTGGATAGCGTGAAAGCAGTGCAGAGGCTGACCGGGCGGATAGCTGCCTTAGGCCGATTCATTTCGAGGTCATCAGATCGAAGCCAAAAATTCTTCTCTCTACTCAAAAGGAAGAACGATTTCGCCTGGACCCCGGAATGCTAACTGGCACTAGAACAATTGAAGCGGTACCTATCGAGCCCACCACTACTTCACACTCCGAGGACATATGAGAAGCTGTACTTATACTTGGCGGTATAGGAAGTCGCGCTAAGTGGTGTACTAATTCGAGAAGAGCAAAGTACACAGTTTCCTGTTTATTATATAAGTCAGACCTTAGGGGAAGCAGAGGCTAGATACCCTCACTTAGAGAAACTAGCACTTGCACTAATAAGCGCCTCTAGAAAGTTAAGACCATACTTTCAATGTCACCCCATATGTGTTTTGACCACTTACCCACTTTGCAATATTTTTGACAAGCCCGAACTATCGGGTCGATTAGCCAAATGGGCCGTCAAACTCAGTGGGTACGATATCGAATATCAACCCCATACGACCATCAAGTCCCAAATTTTAGCGTGCTTCATGGCCGATTTCACGCCAACCCTCGTACCCGAAGTTAAAAAGGAACTATTGTTAAAATCGGGTATGTCGTCGGGGATTTGGACCCTCTAGACAGATGGTGCTTCAAATGTGAAGGGGTTCGGGCTTGGCATCGTACTAAAACCTCCCACAGGTGGCATTATTAGACAATCCATCAAAACCACTAGATTAACTAACAATGAGGCCGAGTACGAGGCCATGATTGCAGGTCTCGAGCTAGCTAAAAGCCTGGGAGTAGAAGTAATTGAAGCCAAATGTGACTCTTTACTAGTGGTGAACCAAGTAAACAAAACTTTCGAGGTTCGAGAAGATAGGATGCAAAGGTATTTGGACAAATTACAGGTAACTCTACACCGTTTCAAAGAATGGACCCTACAACATGTGCCTCGAGAACAAAACTGTGAGGCCGACACACTCACAAATTTGGGGTCGTCAGTCGAGGAAGATAAGATCAACTCAGGGACTGTCGTTCAACTCTCGAGATCTGTAATCGAGGATGGACATGCTGAAATAAATTCCACGAGCTTAACCTGGGATTGGAGGAATAAGTATATTGAATATTTAAAGAACGGAAAACTCCCATCGAACCCTAAAGAATCGAGGGTTCTACGAACCAAGGCTGCTCGATTCACGCTGGTTGAAGATGGAACATTATACAGAAGAACGTTCGACGGACCACTGGCGGTATGTTTGGGACCAGGAGACACCGATTATGTTTTACGCGAGGTCCATGAAGGCACTTATGGAAACCACTCCGGCGCCGAACCATTAATTCGCAAAATCATGAGAGCAGGGTACTACTGGGATAGCATGGAGAAGGACACTAAGGAGTTAGTTCGTAAATATGATAAATGTCAAAGGTTTGCACCGATGATCCATCTACCCGGAGAGCAGCTTCATTCGGTCATTTCTCCATGGCCATTCATGAAATAGGGAATGGATATCGTCGGCCCTCTACTATCGGCCCCATGTAAAGATAAATTCATTTTGTTTATGACTGACTATTTCTCTAAATGGGTTGAAGCACAGGCGTTCGAAAAAGTGAGAGAAAAAGAGGTTATAGAATTCATCTGGGACCACATCGTGTGTCGATTTGGGATACCAGCAAAAATAACATGCGACAATGGTAGACAATATATCGGCGGTAAAGTGACAAAATTCCTCGAAGACCATAAAATAAAAAGAATACTGTCTATACCATATCATCCTAGCGGGAACGGACATGCCGAATCAACAAACAAGATTATCATCCAAAACATAAAGAAAAGATTGAACGAAGCTAAAGGAAAGTGGAGAGAAATTTTGCCCGAAGTCCTTTGGGCATATCGGACAACATATAAATCCAGTACAGGCGCAACCCCATTTTCCCTTGTGTATGGATCCGAAGCTCTAATTTCGGTCAAAGTCGGGGAACCAAGCGCAAGGTTCCGACATACATCGGAAGAATCGAACTACGAGGCAATGAATACTAGCCTCGAATTATTAGATGAAAAACGAGAGGCGACACTGGTTTGAATGGCTGCACAAAAACAATGAATCAAAAGGTACTACAATAGAAAAACCAACCTCCGCCATTTCAAGGCTGGGGACTTGGTCCTAAGGAAGGTCACCGTCAACACTCGAGATCCTAATGAAGGGAAGCTCGGCCCAAATTGGGAAGGACCCTATCAAGTCCTCGATATAGTCGGGAAAGGGTCTTATAAACTCTGAGAAATGGATGGAAAACCATTACCAAACAATTGGAACATATCGCTTCTCAAACAATATTATTGTTAAGGTAAGATTTTCTCCTCTATCGTCTATATACGTATATTCGACACTAACTCATTGTAGGAATTCGACGAAAAACATCAAGACCTCTGGTTTCAAAGCACGCGTTATACTCTTTTTCCCTTAAGTTTGGCTTTTATCCCAAATGGGTTTTTCCAGTAAGGTTTTTAACGAGACAACAACTATGTGCTACCCGAGGACAAATCAATAGTATCCGAGGCTCCTTCATAATCTATCTCGAATACTGGCGGGCTACCAAGCAAATAAATCAAGTTCGGCACAAGAAAGTTGCTCCATATCAAATTCATGACAAACAGGGTCTCGATAGAGAAAAGTGTAAGGGTCAAATGGTCAAAACGAACCATGCCCACGTAGTTTTTCTCGAACTCTGGCACAAGATACAAACACGTGTAATGACTTATAAAGGAGAACTTCTTTTTCAGATATCTCACACTTTGAAAATATTTTCCTGCTTCATGATTCAAACAGGCTTAAAGGCCAACCACCATCAAAGGGATTTTTGATACAAGCGGTCATAAAAGGCCTACGGGCTAAGATATTCTGAGTTCGAGTTCGAAACAATCACTCACTCAACTATTAAAGCCTAAAGTCTATCTCACTGCAAGTTTGAGAAATCACTCACTCGGTCATAAAAGGCCTACGGGCTAAGATATTCTAAGTTCGAATTCGAAACAATCACTCACTCAACTAATAAAGCCTAAAGGCTATCTTACTTCGAGTTCGAGCAATCACTCACTCGGTCATAAAATGCCTACGGGCTAAGATATTCTGAGTTCGAGATCGAAACAATCACTCACTCAATTATTAAAACCTAAGGGTTATTTTACTTCGAGTCCGAGCAATCATTCACTCGATCATAAAAGTCTACGGGCTAATATACTTTGAGTTCGAGTTCGAAACAATCACTCACTTAATTATTAAAGCCTAAGGGCTATCTTACTTCAAGTTCGAGCAATCACTCACTCGGTCATAAAAAGCCTACGGGCTAAGATATTCTGAGTTCGGGTTCGAAACAATCACTCACTCAATTATTAAAGCCTAAAGGCTATCTTACTTCGAGTTCGAGCAATCACTCACTCGGTCATAAAAGCCTATAGGCTAAGATATTCTGAGTTCTAGTTCGAAACAATCACTCACTCAATTATTAAAACCTAAGGGTTATTTTACTTCGAGTCCGAGCAATCACTCACTCGATCATAAAAGTCTACGGGCTAATATACTTTGAGTTCAAGTTCGAAACAATCACTCACTCAATTATCAAAGGGCTATCTTACTTTGAGTTCGAACGTTCACTCGACTACTAAGCTTGTGGGCTACTTTTATTTTTCGAGTTCGGACAAGCGCCCACTCGACCACTAAGCCTGTGGGCTATTATTTTGAGCTCGAGCAAACACTAACTCGGCCATAAAGGCTATGAAGGCCGAATTCGGTGAAATCACCTAAATCCTCATGAAAACATCCGCAAGGCATGAATGAAATCTTCACGAAGCAAGTCAGTAAAAGAAAAAGATATTTGTATAGATATACAAGGATGGTTTACATAAATAAATGCGACATAAAGCTAAGGGCTAAGCTTCTGGGTTATCATCGAGAGCGGTCTCTTCTCTACCGGGCTCCCCCCATCTTCAAACCCGCTCTTTCTACCATCATCATCATCATCGCCATCAGAAGCCAAGGCTTCAGCTTCAGCTTCGAGTTCTTTAGCCCTTTTTATCTCTTCAACAAGGTCGAAACCTCGAGCGTGTATCTCTCGAGGGTCTCCCCCCGAGACCGACACTTAGCAAGTTCGGCAACCCAATGTGCTCGAGTGTCGGCAGTGTTCGCTGCCTCTCTTGCCTCCATTTGAGCAGCCTCGGCATCGGCCCGATAGACGATAATGGACTTGTTTGCCATGACTTTAGACGACTCAACCTCCGCCTTGGCCTCAGAAAGCCATGTTTCAAGCTCCTCGATCCTCTTAGCCTGAGCCGACCCCTTTTGCTTGACACTTCGAAGCTGAACATCGGCCGATAATAATTTGGCCAAGATGGTTTCTTTTTCTGCAGCCAGGTGGTCGATAGTCTCCTTCCACCGTTACATTCAGCCTTGATTTGATCGATTTCTTCCCGAAGCAACCCGATCTTTTCAACCTTTTGCTGCAGCTGAGATAACGAAGGGTTAGCTTCCACAGTTGGGTCAAACCCATACTCTAACAGAACGAGGCTCACCTGCTTATCTAGTTCGGCCTCTTCTTCACGAGCCTTAGCCAAATCTTCTTGGAGGTCCTTTATAGCCTCGTCCTTTTGGCTGCAAAGAAGCCGCATAACATCTCTCTCCCCAAAGACCTTCTGAAGCTCGACCTCACACTGGCTGAGGTCGACTCGAAACCTACTAATGGCCTGCACAGTAGGGAAAAAAACACAAGTCAAGTTTAGAAAAGAACAAAGAAATCAAGCACAGTAAAATCATTACCCGAGAAATGAAACGTTGGGCCTCTTCTAGGAGAAGAGAAGCATCACTAATGTCGGAGGCATCATCGACTCCAGTAAAGCAATCCCGAAAAGGGTCCCCTACACTAGAGCCTCCGCCCATATCGGGGGTCTTTAATTCTCGAGCTTCCTTTAACGCCTCCTCAGAAAAGGTCAGAAGAGAAGGCAAATGACCCACTGTCATAGTCCCAAGCGAATCACTCGGGACTCTCTGATCGAGACTCGGGGTATCAGAACCGACCCCGATCGGTATAGCCGTCATCGAATCAGAAGGTCTGGCAACCTCGATAGCTTTCGCAGATCGGATCACTAAAGCCGAGGCATCATCATCATCATCATCATCATCATCATCTTCTTCTTCTTCTTCTTCTTCTTCTTCTCTCAGTCGTTGGACCGAGTCCGTCGAAAGAGAGATTTCCTTCCTCCTCACCCTTCGAGTTTTGGGTTGGGGTCCTCTGTCCGAGAGACAGCTTTTCGCTTCTTATCTTTCCCCAGTTCCGGGACTGGGGACTTGGTTCCTTCCTCACCACTCGAAGGCCTCAAAACGGCATCCTTGGTTACACCTGCATGAAAGGAAATCAGTAATGAATGGAGCATAAAAAACATTTCGAAGAACACGAGAAGTGACCCTTACAGTGATTCTTGGCCTCCCATCTACCTTTTGCCAAATCACGCCAAGCGCGTTCGGCATAAGAGAAAGTCGAGGCTAACTTCCGAACCCAATCCTCGAGGTCGGGTACCGCTTGTGGCATACAAGGGGCAGCTGTATATCAGAGAAAGATATCAGATAGAATCGGAAAAAGATACGAAAAGCAACGCCTTATGAAAACCACTTACGGTCGAAATTCCATTCCTCGGGGAACGACATCTTCTCTTCTGGAATGAGGTCACGGGTCCTCACCCGAATATAACGGCCCATCCAACCCCGATCCTTGTCTTCGTCGATGCTCGACATTAAAGCTTTCGATGCCCGACGATGAAGTCTGATTAATCCTCAAAAGATTTGAGGCTGATACAATCGTATAAGGTGATTTAGGGTAAAATCCAGCCCCCTGGCCTTATTGGAGAAGAAGCGAAGTAAGGTTACTATACGCCATAGAGAAGGATGAATTTGCCGAGGGTGACGTGATATCTTTTGCAAAAATCAATGATCACTGGGTCGACGGGACCCAACGTGAAGGGGTAAGTATAAACACTTAAAAACCCCCCCACATGAGTGATGACGCTCTCTTCCGGAGAGGAAATTTGCAACACAACCTCGGGACCCCAGTTGCAGTCTTTTCTCATAGCCTCGAGATGGCCCTCTGTTATCGAGCACATGTACATAGACACATGCTCACATAAACCCGGAACAGACGAAGGATTTTCAACCTTAAAATCGATCTTCAGAGTACACGGGCTAGGAACATACTCATAGGGAGGCGGTTCCACCAGTGCCTTATCACCAGACAACCGTGAAGAGAAAGCTTTCTCCTTCTGAGGTACGGTTTTTGAAGTTTTGCTATTGATGTAAGAGAAAGAAAAGCGAATGAAGATGAAAGGTTGATAGTGCCAAACGCTAATGAAGGTGGCTCTATAAGCGGCGAAATAGAGGCAGAAAGAGTAAGAAAATTTGGGAGATTGAAGATGTAAAAGTGGTAAATGATAAATGGAAGGGCTATTTATAGGTTTATACCATGGCGGTTCAGTATCAGAGGTGAATGACCACTATCTGACGTGCGTTAAATACCTTGAAAGACTAAATCGACGGGACAGCTATCACATACGTCATGATCGAGCCCAATGAAAACGTCAGCTTATAATCCGATCGAGCCGTCGAAAATTATATCGCTTCTCACCACATTCTTCCTGAGAAATGAGGGAACTATCTGCATACGGTCGAAATAGATTTCAGCCTCCGTACGTTTGATCGAGTTCGAATGATAAGCAATCGTAGTGAGAGCTCGAGACGAGTTCCGAGGATAGTACATACAAGCCTCGAGATCCAAGACCGATCGAGGAATCAGCTCGGTATCATTATCAAGCCCATGACCAAATCGAACCACCAGGCAAAGAGAAGGTTGTCAGAGATGCACTGACCGATTGACACTCACCCCGAATGTCGAACTCGAACTCGAGGCCGAGGGCTAGACCCAATACCGAGCCAGTATCGAGCTCGCAGACAGGAGCCGTTGCAACCGCACTAGGGGAGGGAATCTTGGCAGGAATTGAGGTAGAGATAATTCATCATGGGTTCTCCACTATATATATTTTTATTATAAATAAAGTAATATCCCTCTACTACAAAGAGGGGAATCCTTGCAAGCACAAGGAGGTGGGCACATTGTAAGAAAAGACGACTTCTATTTATGGAAGAATAAATCTCTTAAGCTTGTTTTACTCAACATACTCACTCTTCTAGTTCAATAATTTATATCTCATTTCTATAGACAAGAATCCAAACATTTCCACTTCTACGTACGATTTACGTCAGGCTATATCACATATCCTTAGAACTACTTATAAATTCAACTATATCTGATTTTTTGGGTAAATACTGCGGTTCTTGAAGAATCTTAACAGATGATAGACGCATTGATAGAACAGAATCAAGCTCTGCACCAAGCGAAACAGGACGCTCTTAGTGCTAGTCAAGCAAGGAAGGCGTCTCAGAGTGTTATGAGCCACGAGCTGAGAAGACCTACGCATTCAATTTCAAGTCTACTCTCCATGTTGCAGGATGATGACAAGTTAAGTAAAGACCAACAGCTTCTTGTCGATACGATGGTTAAAACCAGCAAAGTCGTGACAAACCTAAGTCGTGACAGCAAGGTGGCGAATTCTTTTATGAGTTTTTCACTTCCTTCTTCCTATTTTTATTATTGGTTATGAATTTTAGTATTATAGTTTTGCATACTATTATGAATAGCTAATTTGTTATCTAGAGTTTTGATAGAATCTTTTGTAGGATAAATTCTTGTTATGTTTTTATATAATTGAGTCATTGGATTCCTTTACTTGTTCAACTACGTGTTTATTATTGTTGATTAAATGGCCATTCAATCAACTGTGCCTACTTAGTGGGTATATTGCTCGAGAGAGAGTACGCATTTCGGTAGTTGTTGAATAACATCACTCTTAACGTATGTGAGAGATCAATACGGAGGGTTTAAATGTGGGATTAGAGATAACAAAACCTTGGTGCGATCGTAGTGAATAATGAATTAGTGCCAGCTAGCGTAGTTCGAGAGAATACGTCTAGTAAATTGTGTTAGTTGCTCGAGAGAGAGATACGACACCCAGAGTACTCACGATCGGTAGAGAATACTTAAGCAAAATCATAGAAGGCGTAGCGGGAAGGATTCCGACAATTAGGGAAATCGTAATTCTAGGCCTCCTTAGTTTTGTCTCAAATTTCATTCTTGTTAGTTGATAATTTTATTGCTTTATATTAGTTGTTAGTTAATTAGTTAGAAATAAACATTATAATCATTATAATTAGGAAATTGTTTGGACTTGTGTTTCTTAGGAATATTGAACAAATGTAACTAAGCCTTAGTTCTCTATGGAATTCGACTCTGGACATGTAAATCGGATTACATTTGTAACGACCGCTTAGTCCTTTTTATAAGGCACAATTGGGCGTGATCAAATTTTGGAGCCGTTGCTGGGGAACTAACAATATAGCTGTAGGTGTACATATTGCTAGGTTGCAAGTTTGAACTTTTGTTTTTGTTTTCTTGTATTTGATTTTTTTATTTTTTGTTTTACTTGTTGATTTTAGAAACATGGCATCTTGAAAGTATGAGAATTTTGATGTTGGTAATTCTACTTTTGATCCTCCTTATGCATATTGTGGAGGAAACCACCCATGGCAAAGTTATCAAAATATTCCCGAGAGCGAGTTTTGTGCACCAACTCAATCTTATGTGTGGAATATGTGTGATATGTGTGGTGGTCAAGATGGTTATTTTCATGGTTGTGCTTATATTTATTATCTTCCCCCAACCCCTTACTTTGATGGTTCTTTTTTTTCTTGCGAAGTTAATAGGAACAAAGAACCCAGGGATGGGGACTTGAAAGAGATCAAAGATATGCTAAGGTGCCTTGTGGAATAAAATAATGAGCAACAACTGCACATACAAAGGCAGTATGCTACTATTCGCAACTTGGAGGCACAAGTGAGTCAACTAGTTGAAATATTTTATGCTCAACAAGCCAATATTGTGGATAGTAGCCAAGAAGAGCATGAATTAGATACCGAAATTGAGTTTCTAATGGAGGAGGTCAGATTAGAACACCAACAGTCAATCAAACTAGAATTTGAGGATGCCGATGTTGTAGAAGAGATACTAGAGTCAACCAAGGATATTGAGGATACATATTTAGTTGACTCTAGTGTCATTGGTGTTGAGGATGTAGACAATCCCAATATTCATGTAGTTGAGCGCATTGGTCCACACTCCAAGCATTTTTCCACATTGTGTTTGGATGATGATATAGAAATAGAGTCATCCGAGCCACTTGAGGAGTCAAGAAATGAGGAACAAGGTGCCTACATTCTGAAATTCTTCTTGCCAGAAAGTCGGGATTATACACCTCATCTAAAGGCCAAGAAGTGCAGAATACGACATTGTTTCCTTGGGCCAGTTATATACGTTCCACCACCCCAGGAGCATAATCATAAGCTTGAAGCAAAACTTGGGATTTAATTCATAAGTTCAAAGTGGAGACAGAAAGTGATTCACGTCATGCCGCGATGTTAAATCAAGCGCTTGTTGGGAGGCAGCCCAGCTTTACTGCTTTTTTTAAATTGTATTATTTTTGTAGTGGCAATTTTTGATTTTTTAGGAGCATAGAAAGTAAAGCTATTGGAAGGATGCAACAACAAACCAGATGGTTGGAACTAAGTGTGAGGTACCCGCACAAAGAACCAAGTTTGAGAGAAGCCTGAGTACCCCCTGAGCTGCTAATGCTCCGTCTTTGGCCTACCAGGGAGTTTCTTTTACCCTTTTGTATTTATGGGTGTGCATTGGGGACAATGCACAATTTCAAGTGTGGGGTGAGGAGATTGCCTGGGTGACTTTCTATGCTATTTTAGTTGTGTTAGTTTAATTGAATAATTTGTTTTTTTTAGAAAAATAGAAAAGATTGGACTTTTTCCGACGATCGATCGATTAGACAGTTTTCTCGAGGGTTTATAGTCTAACCAAAAACACAAAAACAAAAATTAGAAAAATCCAAAAATATTTCTTTTATTTTTGTAGATAGTAATAATCCCCCATGGTTTTTCTTTGTGCCTCGGTTCTTTTCCATGTGATGTAGTTTGAACCGGGTCATAGTATTTTATTTGTAGAGTAGAATAGGATTTATGGAATAAAAGGATGGGAAAAATGAGATTTGCTAGGCGCCTTTCACTAATTTGATAGTAGCATTTTTAGGCTCTAGCATGTGTAGTACTTTTCCTATGATTTGAAAATGCTTATGATGCCTTGTTGAGTAGATAACATGTTTATTGACGCCTATAGCTCGTTTTCTTGGCTTGTGTCACTTTGTGCTTGATGCTTAATATTTTGTGGCACCGTGAATACTTGCAATTGTTTGAGAATCAGAATGAAACCATCCTTAGTGAGTCATGTGCCATGTGTGATGAGAAAGTGTATAGTCCATGTCATTACATTAGAGTCTAGAACTTGCCCGGCATGTGAGTTGAAGCGAAATTTTAGGTTTTGCTCGGTTTGAAAAATAATTTTAGGCTTTCTTTGATTTGTTTGAGCTTAATGCTTAACACAATAAAAATTATCTCTAGTCAACCCTTTTGAGCCTATAAACTTTTATTTGGCAACCACATTACAAGCATATACTTCTTTTGTGCTTATTACCATTGTTTTGATCCTTTTACTTCTTAAAATACTTTAATTGTAAAATGAGCACTAAAAGAAGTAAGGATAGAACTTGGGTGGCTTTTGAGTGGAACCAATGAAAGAAAGAAATGTGCACTTATATTGTAAGGAATACACCACTAGCAGGAAGGGTAGAAGAGAAAAAACAAAGTATTGTTGAAAGGAAAAAAATATGTAGCAAAGGAAAATAAGCATATCTTATCCTTGCTAGTGTGTATGAATTAATGTAGTGCTTAAAGAAAGAGGAAATATTTTTGGGGGTGATAATGTTGTGAAAATTGAAGTGGATTTAAGAATTTGCGCTTGAAGTTTGTTATGTAATGTGTTAAAGTGCTTGGGAGGATGAACCACTAATCCAACATATATCTTACCCTTCCCTTAGTCCACATTACAACCATGAAAAAGTCCTAATTGATTTTAGATCGAGCAAGACTACATTAGTGGAGATTTACATATTGGGCAAGCGTATGGTACTTTGTGCATGCATGTGACATCTTTGTGAGAGTGAGGAATTTCTTTGATATATGTGAGTCCTTAAAATATATTTGAGAATTTATTTCGAATGTGTGGATTCAACTTACTCTCACGTTCTTGTGATGAGGGAACATGGTTTCGCAAGGGACATGTGACATTATTAGATGTTTCTATGATGTTAAGTGTTCAAGCCACAAATGCATTGTGATATTAAGTCGGTTTGTGAGGCTAGGATTGTTATAAGCATGCTGTCTTGTCGTTAAATAAAATTTTGAAGTATGGAATAAAGTAAAGGGAAGTGTGTGGTGAAGGCATATTCTAAATTTTAATTGTTTCTATCGACCATAGTCATAGGTATGGTGTGCTTCGGATGTGCTAAAAGAAAATAAAGTGCTAAATGTTAGTATGAATTGGTGGTTGACTCGAGGACGAGCAACGTTTAAGTGTGGGGTGGTGATGTTAGGCCAAAATGTTATACTTTTAGTACATTACTCGCCCTATATTTTATTGATTTAGTAATTAATTGTGCGACATTTGAGCTAAATTATGTTATTTTATGTGTAGAAGCATCAAAAGACAAAGACGAGTGAAGGTCGCACAAAAAGAAGAAGAAAATGCAAGAAAAGAGCACAAAAATGCCAAGTACCCAAACCGTGCTACATACCAGGCTTTGAGAGGTCTATAGCCAGGTTGACTGTGCTATAGACCAGGCTTAGCGAGGTCTATAGCCAGGTTGACCGCGCTATACACCAGGCTTCGCAAGGTCTATAGCCAAGTTGACTGCGCTATACACCAGGCTTCGCGAGGTCTATATCCAGGTTGACCGCGCTATAGATCAGGCTTCGCGAGGTCTATAGCCAGGTTGACCGTACTACAGACCAGGCTTCGCGAGGTCTATAGCCCGGTAATTAAAAGTCGCGGGTTAAAAGACTCCGACATGGATTTGGACTTCACCCATAGCCTATAAATACTCCCTAAACATGTCTGAACGAGGGAGAGCCATTTTTGAGGGGCAGACTCCAACAAGGAGGACATTTTTGAGAGGGGATTCGGCCTAAGGAGGCAAGAACACGCTAGGAGCAAGGTGATGAATTCTTCTATGAGTTTTTCACTTCCTTCTTCCTATTTTTATTATTGGTTATGAATTTTAGTATTGTAGTTTTACATACTATTATGAATAGCTAATTTGTTATCTAGAGTTTTGATAGAACCTTTTGTAGGATAAATTCTTATTATATTTTTATATAATTGAGCCATTGGATTCCTTTACTTGTTCAACTACATGTTTATTGTTGTTGATTGAATGGCCATTCAATCAACTGTGCCTATTTAGTATGTATATTGCTCGAGAGAGAGTACGTATTTAGGTAGTTGTTGAATAACATCACTCCTAACGTATGTGAGAGATCAATACAGAGGGTTTAAAGGTGGGATTAGAGATAACGAAACCTTGGTGCGATCGTAGTGAGCAGTGAATTAGTACCAACTAGCGTAGTTCGAGAGAATACGTCTAGTAAATTGTGGTAGTTGCTCGAGAGAGAGATACGACACCCAGAGTACTCACGATCGGTAGAGAATACTTAGGCAAAATTATAGAAGGCGTAGCGCGAAGGATTCCGACAATTAGGAAAATCGTAACTCTAGACCTCTTTAGTCTTGTCTCAAATTTTATCCTTATTAGTTGATAATTTTATTGCTTTATAATAGTTGTTAGTTAATTAGTTAGAAATAAACATTATAATCTTTATAATTAGAAAATTATTTGGACTTGTGTTTCTTAGCAATATTGAATAACTGTAGCTAAGCCTTAGTTTTCTGTGGGATTCGACTCCGAACTTGTAAACCGGATTATATTTACAATGACCGCTTAATTCTTTTTATAAGGTATAGTTGGGCGTGATCACTTGTATGAATTTAGAACGCACTAATGACACGCCTGTCCAAAGGTTAAGGATCGAAATTTGTGCTCTTAACACTCTATATTAATTTAGATGTGTATTGTATGACAAAAATTGTTAAAAATGATTTTCTCAAGAAATACATTTTTCGAGGTTCAGTTACCTTAGAAGCTAAAAAATGTTTTCTGAAAGATGGTTTTCATCAAAATGAAAAAAAAAAAATCTTTCGTCCTTTGAATATATATAATGTCCTAATAGTTGAAGGTAAAAAAATCGCTACGGTTACTTCAGATAATCTTTGAAGCTTATCTTGGCGGTTTTGTAGACGTTTGCCCACAAGGAAGTTATGCAGTGTTATTAATTCATCAAACTATAAGATAATTAAAAGTGTACAACTTTCTTTCATAAATAGTATCTTTGAAAAGAGTTGATCTCAGTTGTGATGTATATTGTTTAACCTAAAATTAGTTTTATAGGCCAAATCAACTAAATTATATTTTAAAGCCACAAGCAATCAATTTGGTTCACTTTCTCGAATATATAAATAGCAGAAATAATTAATAACAGCAAATAAGAAAATCAAATGCAAAGAGAACAAGAGAGAATTCTTATTGAGATGGCTCCTCTTGCCAGATTTTGTATTGAGTACTGGTTGGAGATTAATACAGCAATAGAGATAATCTATATATTAATATAAAGCGGGAATGAGAGAGCTGATGTGGCACTCTCTACATCCAGTATTTCTATTTATCTTTTACCTCAGTTTTTTGCTCTTTTTTTTCACTTTTTAATTTTGAGATATTTTAAAAAGTCCAAAAAGTCACCTAATTAACTATCTACATAATTGCACCTTTTAAGACTACTAAAACCCTAAGCGTTACAACTGACAACTTCTCAAAATTCATTCATCTTCTTCGTTTGCCCTCTTCTCTATGTTTTCCATTCTTCCGTCCACAAATACTATTTATGATTGCAGAGTTAATGTTTTGTCGTCGGAAGAGACGTAGGCAACCAGATCTATGCTTTGTCTAAAATTTACTTTTGCTTTGAGTTTTTTTTGTTCCTCGGTTTATTTTTTCTTTTGGCCTATAGCCAATCAGTTTTTTATCAATCTTTTATGTCAAAACTTTTTACATACTAAAAATTTATTCATCTTTCTCGTGCAGATTCAAGAGAAAATATTAAAATCCAATGGTGATTTAGCTTTAGAAGGTAATATTTCTTCCGATGTTTTTGTTTTTGTTATCTCTTAGTAATTAACTCTATATTTTTTTTCTTTTCTGCTTGGTCAGTACTGTTTTGCCGTAAGCATAAAGTTTAATGCCTTTTTTTGTACCAAATATTGCTATGCTGTAATTGGCATTTGATATACACATAGTAAGAATAATTTGAAGTGATGCACATTGCCGTTCTTTTGACTTTACAGGTTACTCATGCTAAATACTGAATAGACTCCGGAGCAAAGAGAATCAGGTGCTACCATGAATTAATCTTTTAATTGTTACATCAGAACTATTACAGGTACTACTATCAAATCTACTTACTCTATGAAATTATACTTTTGCTGGTGGGCTTGTAGTCTAATTATATAAGCTAATGGTTACTATCATAAATGATATTCTAAAATGTTAACTTGGAGCCAGTCGGCCCGAAAATAGTAGATAAGACTAGGGTGCGACCGTAAAAGCTATTGAAATATGCCAATGAACTTATGGAAGAAAAATACATTTAATGACTAAAAAGGCACATAACACAAAATAGAGCGAGTATTTTGAAACTAACCTATCGCTTTAATTTGTATTTTCTGTGTAATTAGCTATGCATCAAATTGAAAACCATTTTGCACTTCTACTTTGTCTTCTACATTTTCCCTAATTCAAAAAATAAATACTTTCTATCTCACCTTTCTTTTTTTTTTTGTTGCTCATTTGCTTAATGTTGATTTTTTTTATGTACTATGTATCTGAAAGCCATTATACTTGATTTTTACTGTTAAAGTGAGACTATGAAGCGATTAGTGTATGCTTGTGTTTATTAATTCCACTTGCTGATAATGTTTATGGTATTAAGTGAATGATTCACCTATTAAAAATTCAGCGGCATTTATGATGGAGATGTGAACATATAGAAATACTTAAAGTTTATCTTGCACTTGGATGTAGCTCTATTTATCATCATTTGAGCAAAGGTGAAGTAAAATTATTCATTGTAATTAGGAAAAAATTAATATATTGTCAAGTGTTCTATTACGTATTCACAAAGTTATTTTTGCTATATTTTTTCATAATCTCATTTACTTTGAATACCATGATTACCATTTAAGATGTATTTGTTCGATCATGCTTTAATTCAATATAGTCAGTTAATATAGTTCCACAATATAGACCGTTGTTATAAACAGTGGTACTGTTATTGTTACTAGAGCATTCATGGTTTTCCTCGACAGTATTCTCTCCTTTTGGTTGATTCGAAGGTGTTTATATACTAGATAAAGTGCGAGCGTTGGAGGCTGAAATGCTTCTCAGAATAAAGCAACAACTTAACTTCAAGCCTAGAAATCTTTATTGTGAGTACATATATGTTATGAAAATGTATTCATCTTTTATCTCCTTTTATTTTTTTTCCCCTCCCATTTACGTGTTTAGGTCTTTTTAATGACTCTTTGCGCTCAATCTCACGTTTCATTCTCCCATCCTTTTTGATTCTTAAATTTAATTTTCAATTGTGCACTGGATGATGCAATAAATCAAGATTTGGTGTACAAAAGAATGGCTGCTTGCTGTGTATTAATTCCTTCCAAAAGGAAAACGGGTGAATTTGTGCATACTCATGACAAATATTTCATACCAGATTGGGAGTGTGTCTAACGATAGTGAGAAATTAGATATAAAAAATATGAAGGAGAAAGATGTCTCAATATGACAAAACAGTGACATTAGAAAAAAGAATTATTATATGGAATTAGTTTTTAACCCTACAATATTTAGTAAATTCTTGTATACACATTTAATAATCCTATATGTTTATAGTTTTAGGTCGAAAACTCTATCTATCTATTTTTTCCAAAATTTTTAAAAACCTTTTTTATTTTATAAAATTTTACGGTACTTAATTTTTCGTTCATAAAATTAAAATACTTATTTGAGGTTTTGAACATGTTTACTAACCGCTTATGTTCTTTTTTTAAGTACTTTGGTAGATTTCTGCCTTATTATTTGGTTATTCTCCCCTTCCTCTATAATTGAGTATTTGTTAAAATATAAAATTGATATGTATTAATGTCTATAAGTATTCATATTTTTAGTATATTTTGCACTAATTGATCAATGTAAGTATTTTTGAATTTTTTTCCTTAGTAGAATGTGAAACTCTATCAATGTGAAAAGAATCAAGCACTCGGGTGAAGGTTGATAATTGGTGTTGTCGACTTCAAGAAGCAAATTGTTTAGTGTTGCTGTTTGATAAGGAATTGCTTTGTTTTTATTATTTTCCTTTTGTATGGTTAGAGACTTCTTTTTGATAAGATTTGCATATTTAAAAAAAAAGAGTTGTTTGTAAATTTATTAATTATCGCGCGCGAGCACGGATAAATTCACTAGTTGTAGAATAATCTCGAATTTGTTTCTCCCTACGTCCTTTCCATATAATCTGAATTCTTCCGACACGTGTTGGGTAATGATTTGCCTACGTGGTCAGTTCACTTTTTACCAATACATATACCCCTTTCATTTATTTTTTTTCTTTTTTAAACCAAATCGTTGTCGCATTGACTGTATATATTACCACGTAAAAAGACGTGGGAATTAGTAAACTGTCAATTTTGAGATTGGGTAGAATATTGTCAACAATAGAAATTAGAGTCGCTATTTTCTTCTTCTATTCTGTATCCTTTTACTTATATAGTGAACTAAAAATAGATTTTACATTTTATTTGTCCATTACAGCAAGTACCATTGATTAAGATAGTTTTGTTTACTCGTAAAACGGTACAGTTGAATTTATACGTAGTTTCTACACAAGTGAATTAATTCGATCCTGAAATAATAAGATAATTGAAGAAATATATAACACTTAGCCTTGATAGGAAGACGAAATGACAGAAATAAAGACTCTGGTAGTGAAGCCTCCGGGCGCAACAATAATAAGAACAAGAACAGAAAATAAGAAGGTAAAATTGATTAGAACTTTGAGTAGATTGTAGTATTAGTTTGCCAGAAAATTCGTGTCCTTACAATAATAACAGAGGTCACTATTTATAGCTACATCTAGGAAAAGAGGTCCAAGGATCGTGCCCTTCTTTAATGTCAATTATGAGGGCCATTGATGAAGATGTAACAGTGAGCATAAATGTCAAATTTCTTATAACGGGCAACGTACTTAATGCTATGGAATATTCTCCATTAAATGTTACGGGGCGAAAAGTATTTATTACATACTTATGAGCGTTATTCTTTTCGGTGATAGACGGTACCATTGCCTTTGGTTTTGGCTATTCCCCATCTTAGGTTCCACATGTCCCTCTTTTGGGCGGCCACGTAGCATAGCATATTTTACCCTATACAGATAGTCAGCCTGCTTTCCGGTGATATAACTTTATGTCACCGGGAAGTTGGTAGAAAAACTCTTTTGGCGGGAATTACTATGATCCCCTCTGAAGGCTTCTGACGGTTGATTAGATGCAAGTCTCTCTGCATTTAATGCCCCGAATACGCGTCATCCCACGATTCAACACAACTTTTACCGATTATTGAGGTAATGATGGCCATGAATTTAGCCGCCAAAATATTTACTTATACGCATCAACCTTCTCCCCTTATACTCCATAATCTTCCAAGTTTTCTAAAACCTTTCTTGCTGTTAATTAACCTTTCTTTAACTCCCTTCAAACAAAAAAGGTTTTCTTTCATCCAAATGGCTTCTTCTTCAAAGAACGTTAGCTCTTCAAAGGGAAAGAATAAAGCCGAGGATGCTGCTCCTCCAACGGTGGATTCCATCTTTCCTAGAAATCTTGTTATAACAAAAGACTTTGAATAGAAATTCCCTTCGGCTCTCCCTCGCACATGGGCTATTGGCAGATATCCTTCTTCCATCCGTTCTTCTAGTATTCCAGTTGTGAAGGAAGACTGCCACTGCCATGATTTGAATATTGTTGCTCCTGATCTATCAGAGCGAGTGACCCTTTCCAATGAGGGCTTTACATATTTTTACACGTATCCATGGGTGTGTTCTCTTTGATTGGAGAGCTTGACTCCGTTATTACGGAGTTCTACCTCCGCTATCAGCTATGTTTGGCATAAGTAAGTTCTTCTGTGTTGAGGACGATTGCCTATCTTTGACGCTTGTGCCAAGAGACCGGAGAGGAGCTATCTTTAGCTCATGTGATGAATCTTTATTTCCCCTAAATCTTCCGCGGGGGAATGATAAATTTTAGCAAACGTGGCCACCAAGCTCTGTTATCTAGCATGGATGATGATAATGACCGTAGGTGGATGGAATGATTTGTTGCAGTTGCCACCAATGACATTATTCCGGCAATGACTTCATTCTTTCCGAAAGCATGGAACCGCACTCGTATGCTCCTTATTTAATATTTCTTTTATTAGGTATTCTTTTATACCTGTATTGATCCTCTATCTTTCGCCTATTTTAGCAAATCGATGGGTCCCACCGATGATTGAAGGCTTGGACCAGTGGGTCCAGAAGATATTGGATGTCAATATGCCTGAAACCCACCGTTGAAAAGAACTGGCCATTAAATACGGGTGGAAGGCCAAAAACTATGGTAACTCAAACTCACCTTGTTTCAGTTTTTTATTTGAAGAAATTGATTGAGCCCTTCAATCTTTTCTCTGAAATCAGGTCTACCCGCGGGCTCTGTTGTAATCCTCGAGGAGTATGTTTTGGCTGATCTTGCTTATGTGACGACGCTGCTTCAGGAGGCGCTTACTCGAAAAGGTTTCTCCGGGACTGCTTCGGGCACAAGTGTTTCTTTACCCCGGCTGGAGGACAAACAATCAAAAAGAAGACGCTCCTCCGAGGTCGGGGAAAAGAATAAGAGGGCGAAGACTGTTGCCCCCAAGTCATCTCCGGTAGTTGTGTGACTAGCCTCCTCCCGGGCCGGTCATAGACACTGTGATGACCGACGATGATGGAGAAGATAGTGATAGGGGAGCTTCTCTACATAGAAGGCGACGATCCTCATGAACTCAACAGAATGCTCAACTTATCGAGTTAGTTACACCATCCGAGGACGATGTCTCGGCGCTCTGGGGGGAATATGATATGGTGGAAAAAGACAACTCCCGCTTCCGTGTCTCAGTCGCGGCACCTGGTAATTTTGGGCTGAGTATCGAGTCCCTTTCGTCATCGGCTGATGAGTAACCAACAACCAGCACCGTGTTTGCTGCAGTTGCTTCTCAATCTTCAACTCCATCAGCTTCATCTCCATCTTCACTAACACCAGCAATTGCTACATCATCTCCACCTTCATCCACTCTTCCACCGGCAACTGCTACGTCATCTTCACCGGTCGCACCTAACCACGAAGAAGGTGTTACTTTTCCCCAGTCCCCAGTTCATGGAAATTTAGGGTAAAATTATGCTGCCCCTTCTGAAAATCCACAAAGGAGAAGGAATGTTACTCTTTCAGTCTCTGCCGAATCCAACTTGCTATCCCGACCGGTGGAACTTGCTAATTATCTAAAGCCTTTGGCTTCAGATAAAGATTGGGAAAAGATTCAGGCATTCTCGAGAGATTGTTTGTTGAACAACGCCATTCACAAAACCGCATCGGTACATTCCTTTCTTCATTTGTTATTTCTTCTATTTATGCCTGAACATATCTTGAGTTTTGCCTTTCCTGATTTGTAGGCTAACTTTCTTACCTCCGCACGGGATCAACTTTTGGCAGAGCGAGAGTAAAGTGTCGCTCGCCTATTAGAACTTGAAGCCAAAGCCACTGATACCGTTTTATTGGAGGTTTGTTTGCAGCAAAGCGAGGAAGAAGTGGAGACCCTTAGCCAAGAGATTGCCCCGTTGAGTGTTCAATTTGAAGAGGCTAAGGCCAAATGGATTGAAGTTCATAATGCCGTTCTTGATGCATCCGAACGTGAGGCTGCCTCCGCTGAAAGATTCACTAACTTAGAGGCAGCCTTTAGAACTTAGCCAAAGCCACTGATACCGTTTTATTGGAGGTTTGTTTGCAGCAAAGCGAGGAAGAAGTGGAGACCCTTAGCCAAGAGATTGCCCCGTTGAGTGTTCAATTTGAAGAGGCTAAGGCCAAATGGATTGAAGTTCATAATGCCGTTCTTGATGCATCCGAACGTGAGGCTGCCTCCGCTGAAAGATTCACTAACTTAGAGGCAGCCTTTAGAACTTAGCCAAAGCCACTGATACCGTTTTATTGGAGGTTTGTTTGCAGCAAAGCGAGGAGAAACATACCCAGCTGGAGGAGAAGTATAGGAAATCCATCAAGAATAATAGGCTCTTTAGTTAAACTGTCAGCGACTCTGATGTTAGCCTCAGATCCGTTAGATCCGCCCGGGAAAGTCTTTCTGCCGAGGTAACCCAACTCAAATAAAAACATAAGCGTCGAACGGCTTCCCTCGTCGTTGAGAAAAATTATGCTATGTACAACATGAGGAGAAAAACCTTGGAAGAGGCCAAAGATGGTATAATTGACTTTGATGCTGATAATGCTAAGCCCCGTGAGCTTGAGTTGGTTGCTAAAAATAGTCTCCCGGCAGAGCCTGCTGCTTTCGGTTCTGGTTTCGAAACTTCGGGAACTGAAGAGGAAGTAGAAGACGAAGATGTTGAAGGCTGAACTGGCGAAGGCCAAATGTTGAGCCATATGCGGATCTATCTACTTCCCTTGGAGGTGCGGACACTTTTCTTCCTCCGGGTTCCGGAGATGCTGCAGTTTAGCTTTTCTTTTATTTTTCCAATTCTTGTATCTGTGCCATTTTGGCATGTTATTGTAAATAAAAATATCTTTTTTCTCAAGTATTGTTTGAGTCTTTCATTCGTTTGAACATTTATGTTAGTTTTAATCTTTGCATTCTCTTCTTTTTGCTTAAGAGTTTTGCGCAAGTTTTACTGTTTGCATCTTATTATGTGAAGCCGTGGGTGTATTTTTCCCGAAAGCATTTTGATTCTGGGCATGAGTTCTTCCGAAATCAACCCTTTAATGTGAGAGTTTTTATAAGAGAGGGCCCTCTTACGTTTACGGTGCTCTTTAATAGGACGTCTCATGTTCATTATGGCACTAACATTTGAACTACTTATTTAACTTTCAAATGACCAAGTTAATTCATCGTCCAGACAAGAAACAAGATAAAAACAAAAGGACTTCATTTTATTCCTTCTATTATCAAAAAGTACATAAGCATTAGTTATGCTGAAAAAAGAAATTGCCATTACTTATGGCTAACTTGTACAACTTGTTTCTACGGGGTTGGTCACGCAGTCCCCAGTCCCGATGATACAACTATATTTTTGGTTTTTGCTTCCCAGTCGACGTGGCAGTCATTGTTGCCGTACCTCATATCGGTCCCCCCCCCCCAGTGTTCAAATGCGAAAAATGCGAATTGGAACACTAGAAGCCTTGTACCTTCGAGGATCCTACTAATGAATTGCTAGATAATCCTTAACTCGGTAACACACTTTACCTCCCCTCAGGAATCTCTAGTGGTTTATACTTCTGAACAGTTGGGTAACCTTTGCTCTATAGCAAACTTAGCTTCCCGGTGAGAATTTTGCTGTAGAGCAAAAGATTATCTAACAGTCCAAGAGTGGATCTTTGCTTGTGCGCCTTGCTATTAAAGGTCTTATTGTTATTGTTGGAGCTTTCTTCGTAGTATGCTTTCTGTTGCTGCCTCGTTAAAAACCTTGCCATAAAACCCCAATTGGGATAAAAACTGGACGAAGGAAAAAAGAGTGCAGCATATACTTTCAGTTTAGGTGATGTTCATCAGTAATAATATCTTTTGAGGTGTGCCACGTTCCAGTTGCTGGGTAACTTTTCTCCATCTTGGTTTTTCAATTCATATGAACCTTTCCCGATAATAGTTAAAACCCGGTAGAAGCCTTCCCATGTTGGACCTAGCTTCCCTGCGTTGAACTCTCTGGTGCTCTAAGTTACTTTCCTTAGGACCAAGTCTCATACTTTGAAAAAACGGAGGTTGGCTCTTAGATTATAATACCACTCCATTCTCTGCTTTTAGGCTACCATTCTTACATGCGCTAAGTTATATAACATTGCTTCATTGTTTGATTCTTCAAATGCTTGGACATATCTCAAGGTAGGTTCCCCTACTTCCATCGGGATTAAAGCTTCTGCCCCGTACACAAGGGAAAATGGAGTTTCTCCTGTGCTCGATTTGGCCGTTGTTCGGTATGCCCATAAAACTCCGGATAATTCTTCGGGCCAATTACCTTTAGCCACTTCCAGCCTTTTCTTGAGGTTTTGTATAATCACTTTATTCGTTAACTCTGCTTGACCATTTGTGCTCGTAGGGTGAAGATGTGATCCTCTTTATTTTTAAATCTTTGAGGAACTTTGTGATTTTTGCACCGATAAATTGTGGCCCGTTATCGCATGCTATCTCTTTCTATATTCCGAATCTGCAAATTATATTTTGCCACAAAATATCCACCACTTCGCACTAGCCGATCTTCTGATAAGGACCTGCTTCCACCCACTTAGAAAAATAGTCAGTCAAAATCAAAAGAAATCTTACCTTTTTGGGGGCCGGCGACAATGGCCCGATGATGTCCATCCCCCATTTCATGAATGGCCACGGGGACAAAATTGGATGCAATGGTTCTACCGGTTGATATACCAGTGGTGCGTAGCGTTGGCACTTATCACACTTTCTATAAAGTCTTTGGCATCTTGTTCCATGCGGGTTCAATAATATCCTGCCTTTACCAATTTCAGCAGTAAGCAATTTGTGCCCAAATGATTGCCGCATATCTCTTTGTGGACTTCTCGCAAAACATAGTTAGCTTCGGATGCCCCCAAGCATCGGGCCAGCGGGCCTTGGAAAGAATTTTTATACAGTTGGCCTCTTTTGAAGCTATACCACGTTGCGTTGGTGCACATCGCCCGGGACACTTTGGAGTCTTAGGGAAACTTCCTGTGCTCGAGATAATCGATAATTTTATTCCTCCAGTTCCAGACCAAATTAGTTGCATTTACATCATAGTAGCTATCTGTATCCAGGACCGGGTTCATCGGTTGTACTACCGTCCTGGACTCTGATCCCTTTATTTTTGTCGATGATTAAAGGTTAGCCAATGCGTTCGCTTCTGCATTATCTTCCCTTGGGATATGATTAATCGACCACTCTCGAAATCGCGCCAACAGATCTTGGACCTTTACCACATATTGTTGCATGCACTCCTCATTGATTTCGAAGATCGCGTAGACCTGATTTACCACCAACTGTGTGTTGCATTTGATTTCAATGACCTCGGAATCAAGTCCCAGGGCCAGTTTGAGCCCTGCAATCAAAGCCTTATACTCTGCTTCATTGTTAGTTAAATGGACCGTTCTAGTGGCTTGACTTAGGGTTTCCCTCGAAGGCGTGATTAATACTATATCAAGCGCAGACCCTTTTATGGTGGAAGCTCCATCCAGAAATAAGGTCCAAACCCCCGATGTCAATTCCGACACCATTACTGCCTCTTTGGTTGCCAGAGGCAGCAATCCCGAACTGAAATCGGCCACAAAGTCAGCCAAGACTTGTGACTTAATTGCAGTCCTTGGTTTATATTCTATATCAAACCCACTCATTTCGACGGCCCATTTGGCCAATCTACCCGAGAGCTTGGGTTTGTGAAGGATGTTCCACAAAGGGAAAGTGGTCACCACGACTATCAGGTGACATTGGAAGTAGGGCTTCAGCTTCCGAGCGGTGACTACGAGAGCTAAGACCAGTTTCTCCAAATGGGGGTAGCGAGTTTTTTCTCCCGTTAAAATTTTACTAACGTAATAAATAGGAGAATGCGTACATTCGTCCTCACGGACTAAAACTGCACTTACTGTGACTTCTGAGACCACGAGGTAGACTAACAACATTGCACCTTCTTTTGGTTTCGAAAGCAACAGCGGGCTTGACAAGTACTTTTTCAAATCTCTCAAAGCTTGCTGGCACTCCGGGGTCCATTAGATATTATTTTTCTTTTTGATCAGTGCGAAGAAACTATGACATTTTTCACCGGGAAATAAACCTGCTCTAAGCTGCCAATCTCCCCGTGAGTCTTTGGACTTCCTTCACGCTTGACAGTTGGTCTGGGATGTCTTCGATGGCCTTGATATTATCGGGGTTTATCTCAATTCCCCTTTGCGATACCAAAAATCCCAGAAACTTACCAGAGCTGACCCCGAACGCATATTTCTCGAGGTTAAGTTTCATCTTATGCTTTCTTAGGATGTCAAAATTTACTTGCAGATGTTAAGGTGATCACCTGAATTTAACGACTTAATGAGAATAACGTCTATATAAACTTCCATAATTTTTCCTATTTGTATTTCAAACATCGGAGCCGTTGATAAGTGGCTCTGATGTTTTTCAACCCGGATGGCATCACATTATAGCAATATGTACCGGAATTTGTTATAAACGAAGTCTTTTCCTGATCCTTCGGGTTTATATTAATTTGATTGTACCCGGAATAAGCATCGAGGAAACTCATTAACTAGTGCCCGGTCATAGCATCAATCATTTTATCGATGTTTGGCAGTGAGAACGAGTCTTCGGGCACGCCTTATTCAAATCTTTATAATGTACACACATGCGAAATGTATTGTTTTTCTTAGGAACTACTACTACATTAGCTAGCCAGTCTGGATACTTTACCTCTCAGATCGAACTGATATTAAGTAAGCGAGTTACCTCTTCCTTGACGAATTTATTCCTGGCTTCGGCAATAGGGCATTTCTTTTGTCTTACCGGAGGTACGTTAGGATCGAAACTTAACTTGTGTACGGCTACCTCCGTCGGGATACTTGTCATATCCGCATGCGACCATGCAAAACAATCGACATTATATTTAAGAAATTTAATAAATCCAGACCTGAGCTCGGGATGCAGTTGATCTCGTCCAAGTCACACCTCTCTTCGGGGTTGTTAAACGGTCAATTGTAATAATACCCAACAAGAAGTCGAGATCAAATCCATATGGAGCTTAGATGGGATTAGTGGTATATATTTGGATAAAGCACGTTAAGTATCTTGGTTGCACTTCCACAAATATGGTTTTGTTTTTACTTCTAAAATTACGTTAAGGATTACAAGTCTAAAGATATAAAATTAGAGAATATTATTTTTGGATGGTTTTCAAATATATAAAAAGTACTAGGGATATGACCTTCACCTAGGTGTTTGCCTAAAGGGTTGTAAACTTTAAAGCTTGTTTTGTTGGTCGGGGTGTATTATAGCAATCAATACTCAAATACCCACTCAATACCTCTCGGAAAGAGAGTGAATTTTGCTCAATTTGGCTTTCTCAAGTCCAAATGGGTATTGAACGAAATAGTTGATAAAATGCTCAAGTAGGGTTTTACTATCTCTAGGTTCAACCCTTTAATTGGGACTATCAGTCTCTTGATTTTATCCCAAATTCTTGTTAGCCAAGTTTTCCTAGACTAAGTCTCTCTTTCTCAAATAGAGACCAAGTCAAATGGGCATAACTAATATTTGCAACCATTAATTCTACAATTAAAGTCAAGAACAAGATTAAATAATAAACACCCAACCGTAAACAAGTCATAAATCAAACACCAATTAGGTTCACACACTAGGGTTGGGTCACAACCCTAGCTAAAAGTCTAGCTACTCATAATGGGTATAGAGGAAATAAGAGAAGAAAAGATGATAAAACTCATATTGCAAGATTAAAAGATAAAAATCCAATGTTAAATCACCAAAGTAAGCTAAAATTGCCTAAAGAGGTAAAGAAAAATGGCTACAGAACTTTTAATATTCAAAACTTGACCTAATTTCGTGAAACTAGTCTATTTATACAAAGCTGGAATTTTCGAACAAAATTGCCCTTTCGGAGGTTCTGCGGCCGCACAATTATATATGCGGTCTGCACTTCTCTTCAGATCTTGACAGAAGTTGATTCTGCGGCCGCACAATTCTGGATTGCGGCCGCATCTCTCATGTTTTGCGGTCCGCACAATTTTGGGTGCGGCCTCACTGGGCTCTTCTGCGGACCGCACATTTCTGGGTGCGGCCGCACTGGGCTCTTCTGTGGACCGCATATTTCCTGAGTGCGGTCGCATAATTGTTTCTGCGGTCGTACAATTATTGTGCGGTCTATATTTCTTCTTGAGCTTGAAATGAAACTCTCTAGAAATTTGGCTCTTACGTAGCTTCTGCGGCCGCACAATAATTGTGCGGCCGCAGATAGAAATCTGTGGTCCGCACTCGAGCTTTTGTGCCTGATTTTTATTCTTGTTCAGATCACTTCTTCTTGAGTTGGATTTTATTGTAGTGGCTCATTTTTCAATACTCCTGCAGATAAGCATATTTCATTAGTTTTCGGGAATACAATTAGACACTTTTGGACTAGAATAAAAGCTAAAAGGCGCTAATAAGTAATCAAAATTCCCACTTATCAGTAGTCCTGTCCCCAAGTGGAATTTCTTTTCTAAGAATTCTTCAAACAACGAAACTTGCTCAAGCTCTTCCGCTGTGGATTTCATTGCATCCGTCTCTTCTAGAACCTGGAAATATCTCAGCCTAATAAAATTCTGACGTTTCTGCCCCCGGGCTGACTTCATCTAGTTCGGGAGCGGGCGCCGGTTCATGTAATTGCTATGCCGTGTGTTCCTTTCCTTTGCTACTAGAGATCGAAATTGCATTCATCACCCTTGCTGTCGGTTGGTCACCCCTTATCTATTTAACTCCTTCGGGAATTGGAAACATCAGCAATTGATGATATGTTGATGGTACAACTTTCATTTCGTGCAACCACGGCCTTCCCAGAATAATGTTATATCCCATATCACCATCTACCACTTTGAAAAGAGTTGTTTTCATTACTCATTCGGCATTTGTGGGTAACAAAATCTCTCATCGGGTTGTCACGCTCGCGAGATTGAATCCGGCGAGGAGTTTTGTGGCCGGAATGATGCTTATGGTGAGTTTATCTTGTTCCAATACTCTCCATTGTATGATATTGGCCGAACTTGCTGGATCCACTAGCACACATTTAATCTTAAAATCTTGCTCATTTAAAGAAATTACCAGTGGGTCGTTGTGCGACACCAACAATCCGTCCGTGTCCTCTTCCGTTAAAGTTATATCTTCTTCGGCGACTTCCTGGAGCCTTTTGCTATGGGTTATTGATACCTTTGTTATTTTTGCTGCCGAAAAGGTGACCTTGTTGATCTCGTTCCCCCCGAAGATCATGTTAATCATTTGGCGTAGGGGATCTTCTCCTGCTTTTGAGGGTTTCGCGTTGTCCCGGTTACAACAATAATTGTTCTTAGCTCGGCAACTCAAGAATTCTCTGAGATGACCATTCTTCAACAGTGTTGCCACTTCTTCCCGGAGGTGTCGACAGTCCCCTGTCCGATGGCCATTCATCCCGTGGTATTCATACCATAAATTGGGATCCCTCTGGCTGTGATCAGATCTCATTGGTTTTGGGAATTGTGCTTCTTTAACCTTTCTCATGGCTGACACCAACTCCACTACACTGACGTTGAAATTGTATTCTAACAGCTTGGGGTAGGAAGGATCTTGTGCCCCTGGCGCTTCTTTACCCTGGAATGATCTATTGTTCCAATCGCGATCAGATCTTCTGTCGATGGCAAACCTGTCCGCCGATCGGAAGCCTCTGTCGCGGCCTTCAGTCCGTACGTAGGGCAAAAATCGGCCCCTCGAAGACTGTCTGTCCGTTTGGAAATTGTCTTTTCATTTTTATCTGTTCTTTTCCCATCCTTTTGTCGACGATGGAAAGCCAACCTGATTATCTTCGATCCTTATCTTTGATTCGTACCGGCTGTGGACATCCGCCCAAGTTGTTTCTTGAAACTCAAACATGGTTACTTTCAATTTTCGGGAAGCGTCTGAACTTCTTAGATTCAGTCCCTTGGTGAATGCTTCAACCGCCCATTCATCCAGGGCAGCCGGGAGCAACAATCTCTCCTTCTAGAACCAAGTAACGAACTCTCATAGCAACTCGGACTCTCCTTGCGCAATTCTGAATATGTCGGCCTTTCGAGCCCATACTTTTCTGGCCCCGACATGAGCCTTGATGAAAGGGTCCACGAGCATCTTAAAGGAGTCTATGGAATACTCGGGTAACAGTGAATACTACGTCAAGGCTCCCTTCGTGAGAGTCTCTCCAAATATCTTCAGCAAAACAGATTCAATGTCGTGAGGAGCTAAATTATTTCCCTTCACCGTCTTTGTATAGGTGGTAATATGCTCCTGAGGGTCTCAAGTTCCGTCATACTTTGGCACATCAGGCATTTTAAACCGCTTCAGGATTAATTCTGGTGCCGCACTTGGCTTGTATGGCAATTGAGTATACTTCTTTGATTCCGAACCTTTCAGCACCATTGGTGTGCCAGGGATTCGGTCCATGCGGGTGTTCACTTCCCTCATAAACCGTAAGAGTTCATTCTTGAAAGGGATCATTTTCGTTATTGGGACCGGATCCGCTCCCCCCCAGCCCCATCAGAGCAAACTTTGCCCCTCGGGGTGTTGTTGTCGACCCTCTGCGTTGCTTGATTTGCGATAGCGCCGGGAGGAACCGAATCTCGTCTATTCGCATTATTAGAAGCCCCCGATAACGCCTACTTCAATACCGTCATAACCTTATCTTGTCGCGTGAGGTGGCCTAGAATGATCACATGTTGTTCTTGTAGGACCCTTACCGCATCAACGACATATTCCTCCTCAGCGTTATCGGGAGTTGTCTCCCAAATATGTCCAGGATATTGCCTGCCATGCACCGGCGTGGCGGTATTTTCCTCGTTGTGGGTGTCACTGATTGAGTCCTCGAAATGAGGTTGATCCCTTCGAACCTCGGGATTGTGCGTGTTGTTAACACCGTTATATCCCATTTCTTATAATTTCTTCTAAGACAAAATAATCAAAACACGTTAGTAAAAAAGGCAAGGATCAACTTAATTGCACGGTTGTCTAGGCTCCACGGTGGGCGCCAAACTGTTTACCCGTAAAATGGTACAATTGAATTTATATGTAGTTTCTAGACAAGTGAATTAATTCGATCCTGAAATAACAAGATAATTGATGAAATATATAACATTTAGCCTTGATAGGAAGACAAAATGACGGAAATAAAGACTTTGGTAGTGAAGCCTCCGGGCGCAATATTAATAAGAACAAGAACAGAAAACAAGAAGGTAAAATTGATTAGAGCTTTGAGTAGATTGTAGTATTAGTTTGTCAGAAAATTCGTGTCCTTACAATGATAACATAAGCTCACTATTTATAGATACGTCTAGGAAAGGAGGTCCTAGAGTCGTGCCCTTCTTTAATGTCAATTATGAGGGCCGTTGATGAAGATGCAACGTTAGGCATAAATGCCAAATTTCTTATAACGGGCCATCATCCTTAATGCTGCAAAATATTTTGTATTAAATGCCACCGGGCGAAAAGTATCTATTGCATCCTTATGAGCGTTATTCTTTGCGGTGACAGACGGGACCGTTGCCTTTGATTTTGGCTATCCCCGTCTTAGGTTCCACGTGTCCCTCTTTTGGACGGCCACGTAACATAGCATATTTTACCCTATACAAGTTTAGCGGAAAATTTTGATGCTTCCTTAAGGCCGAAAGTGCAAAACGCAAACCGAACAAGTAAAAGGGCGTAGAAAATATCTTAATAAGCAACAGCTATCGAGTGCGAGTACAAGAATTAAGGTTATTGCATTAATTATTTCACTCTATATTTCTTGGTCTCAATGTGTTTGTTTTTAATTTACTTTTCATAATATAATGTACATAATGGTAGAAAACTAATTCATTGTCCAGATTACGGACATGTGACAATCAAATGCGGTAAATAAAGAAATAGTAATTCCTCCGGCCTATTTTAATTGATTTTTTTTTGTTGTTTTCACACATTAAGAAATTTATCTTTTAGTATTAATTAACAATAAAATTAAACATATTAACTTTAATTTATTCATTGAAAATACAACAAATACTCCTAGACTCTTTACTCAAAATTTCAAGTTAATTCCTTTTTGTTGTGGACCACAAAAAAAACCCAAAAAAATCAATTAAAGTGAACCGGAAGAAGCAATAATTAAGTTGAAAAGTTGAAGTTTTAATGTGAAAGGATACTGTAGACTGGCAGCTTAATTGCTTTATCAGAATTCAGAACAATATTTCAAAATATAAATATATTATAACAAAAATTGTGATGCTTATGATCCAAACCAGCCTGTTCAACAAGCATGCATGCATATGCGCTATGTGGATTTTATTAAAATTTAATTATTTAAATCCTATATATGTTTTCCTAGGAGCTGGAAGAATAATTCTCATTATTACTGTTGACCAAGTGTAACTTTCAGAAGGAGTATATGCTCAGTCAATGACTACTGTTGACGGAGCAATTCAATGAGTCTTTTTTTATATTTATTTATTAATCCGTCAATAATTATTACTAATTTATATATATATAGTTAAAATTATGATTATTTTACTCTAGGATTAGCTCATCACCTGTTAGTTAGAAATATATAATTTTCTTAATGAGTTGATATATGTATAAGAAAGTTATAAGATTTTAAAAAAATAAAGCCTAGTTAAAGTCTGAAAGTTACAACTTTTCGGTCACGGTCAAAAATTTGTATACTTTCTGTTCAATTCAATATTAAAGTTGAGTGATCATAGAACAATCCATGCATACGATGTGAAATAAAAATCCAAAAATCTGAGAATAATCAGCAGGTGTTTAACTTCACAATTTGAATACCAAAATTGGGCCGAATATGACTGGCTCTACCTTGTATATGGGCTTAAATTCAATAATTATTGTAGAGGAATTTTCAGAAATGATTATTGTTTAGTGGCTATTAATTTCCTATAGCTATCATATACATAATTACTTTATGTAGCTACCTTTTAGTTGTTATGGTAATGTATTCGATTTATTCAAGGTACTGTATTCATGAATACAGTAGCAAAAATGGGCCAAAAAACAAGGTAGTCCAGCTGTCAGCCGTTGTATTTACATGTATTCATGAATAAAAAGTAATAACAGGTCTCTTCAGTTGTTTAATAATAGAAAGCTGCTAATTTAACGAGATACACTCATAATATAACTCACCTGAATCAATTATAACACACAACATTATCAATCCAATTAATGAGAAGATTTATGAGACGCTAAACACAAAAAAACAGAGCATTCTTCAGGAGTTTCAGTCCCACTTTTCTTCTGATACAATTCGATTTTTTTTTTCCTGACATTGTTCGAGGTTCTGCTCGGAATTGATACAAGTATCTACAGAAATACTTTGAAATTCGATTTTCTGTATATGAATACATCATGTATTTATGCAAGATACAACTTGTAATAGTAACCTACTGCATGCATATTTTATAATAAACCTAGTGTTTGTATTCTGTTGTATCTAACAGTTGGGTTCAATGTATTCAAGTTTATTTTTATATTCACAATATTTTATTTATTCCTAATTCATGGTATTACTACTTTATTGAGTATATTTTATTTTTTGTATTAATTGACTTTCTATTTGTATTAAGAGTATTTTACTGTATTTCATTGTATTGTTGTTTTAAATACAGATGGATACAGTTAGGTCGAAAATACAGATAAATACAGTTACATTGAATGCATAACTAATTGATGAATAACATCAAAATGATAGAACTAACAATGTATTTAAAAATATTATTGTATGAACTCAAATACATATAAATACATCTAAATACAATAGTCAAAAATCACTGTAGAAAATAAAAATCAGTGTATTCCTTATCGAATACATAAATATATCTAAATACAAGAAGAGAAACCCACTGTAAAAACTAAAAATCAATGTATGCGGACCCGAATACATATAAATACATCTACAATTAGGGTCATTACATATTTTTGTTCTCCTTTCGGCTTCAATGGTTGCTGATGAACCGGCAAATATAATTCTATTGTTATATGTGAATGGTTTAACCCATTTTTCCAAACATAATCCTAATCTCATTAGCCGCTGCCACCCTCTTCTCTGTCCTTTCCTCTTCCATGTCAACATTCAAAATCAATTCAGCTATGAACAGACCATGTCCGCTCCACTTTGAAAAAAGATACAACTCATATCATAAACGTTGATCAGGATATTTTGAAACTCATGTTAACAGAGATGAAATCCAGCAAATCGAGATCTAGGGTTTGAAACAAATTTAGAGAGAGAACCTGCAAATAAAGGAGAATCGTGGTTCAACAATGGGGAAGACAATGGCGTTGTGAGAGAGAGATCGTGTAGAGAGAAATAAGATACGATAATTTTGGGAGAGAATAATCTGAAAGAATGAGAGAGAAAAATAATAGACAGCGTATTTAATGGCTTAACGATAAGAAGTGACCATAAATATATATTTTGATATAAAAACTAAAAGGTAGTTATAGAAAATAATATTTTAAAAGGGTTTTTATTTATAATAAATAGGGTATAAAGTTTTGCTATATGAGGTAAAATTTCCATTATTGTACTAGTTACTAGAGGCAGAACCAAAATTTTAATCTTATGGGTTCTAAATTTTAGAACGAAGACTTTAAGTATTAATAACTAGGTTCTAAATATAATTTTTGTACACATTCAATGAATTCTTAACACAAATAAATTATTTGAGTAAAAACTACTTGTTCGCCCGAACCCGTAACCGGTAGAATATTGTCAAAAAATAGAAATTAGAAGTCACTAGTGTGACCATAATCAAGGTTATTTCAAATTATAACTTATTCTTGCAAAGATTGTGACGCTTATGATTCCAAACCGATCCAAGCAAGCATGCATGTATGATGTATGTATGTACGATGTCGTTTGACTACACTTGTAAGATTTTAACCACAACCTTAGGTTAATTATGTTCGTACCATTTTAGTGGTAAGAGGAAACCAGTGGAAAGGCTAAGATTAGTAACTAATGACGTTGCCAATTGTGCTTGCGTGTTTGGATTTCTATTTTTCACATCTTACTCAGACTGCTCCCCACCCCACCCTCTCTAAAATCAGTACCTAGGGTTTATGGTCACTATTATCTAGGGTTTAGGGTCACAATGTCACGACCCCAAATTTCCTCCATAGGATGTCGTGATGACACCTAGTCTCTAAGACTAAGTAAGCCTATCAATGCAGAATAACAATTGAAACATGAAATAAATAAATCTGCAATCCACATAATTACAACTTCCAAAATCCGGTAGAAATAAGTCACAAGCTTCTAAGAATTTATCCTCAATGTTTTTATATATCAGAGCCTAAAGAAAATAAGAAAGTAACATAACAAGGATAGAAGGGGACTCCGGAGTCTGCGTACGCTGGCAGATATACCTCGAAGTCTCCGTACACGGGTAGCTTACTAATGTCTGGACTGGTAGGATGTACCTGGATCTGCACAAAAAGATGTGCAGAAGCGTAGTATGAGTACACCACAGCAGTACCCAGTAAGTGCCAAGCCTAACCTCGGTAGAGTAGTGACGAGGTCAGGTCAGGCCCTACTGTAAATAATAAAAGGCAAGGTAAAATGTTTAACAATATAATAATAATAATAAAATATCAGTGAAAATGAATCAAGTAGTATGTCGCCCTTTAATTACACACAAATAAGGATAAATAATACCTCGTGGAAAGAAAACAGAAAATTTACACTTTAGGAAAATCACAAAAATAATCAATGGCAAATGCAACCATAAAGAAATATCAACAACGGCACTCCCGAGGTACCGCCTCGTAGTCCCAAATCATAAATAAATTTATAATATCTCATTTTCTTATATCACCGCGGAAGCCTTCACAATTTATTTTAAAGAAAATATTTTTTCCAAAATAACATCCCGCGTTTTAGCCACCCTTATCACACCGCATGACTTCTAGTAGTTCCCCTACTAGCCACGCGTATCAAACCACCCTTATCTCACCACATGCGTTTCAACACCCAGACCTTATACTACCGCATATGTATCAATATCACAATACATCACAATCTGCACGTCAAGTGCTCAAATATTTTAATTTGCCAAAATAAACAATATCAACAATATTTTTTCACAACAGGAAGCTCACGGCTCAATCACAATGAGTACAAAATCTCACAAAATATTCGGGAATAAATCTCACATAATATTTAAAAAATTTTAATACGTTGCCTCAGTTCCAAATTTTAAAAAAATCAAATACTTCATATTAATAATATTTAAATTAAAGAAATTCCACCTTCAAATAATTCACATAATAAAAGAAATCAAGTTTCAGCTAAACGGGTAAAACACTTAGCAGGAACAGGTCAGGCAAATTTAAAGTACAAAAATATATTAATGATGATGAATATAACAGAATAAAATAATTTAATTAATATGCAACAATGCTCTTACACAATTTAAAAAATATAACCTTTCACATTTAGCCCGTGTACACACTTGTCACCTCGTGTACACGACTATCAACACATCAATACCAATCCTAGGGAAAATTTCTCCCATACAAGGTTAGACAAGTCACTTATCTCGACTTGCTCTAATTTAATCCACTAGTAAGCCTTTTCCTCGATTATCCAATTCTGAATGGCTCGAATCTAGCCAAAATAATTCGATACAGTCAACAAAAATTATAGGAATCAATTTCATAAGAAAATACTATATTTTTCAATAAAATCCGAAATTAGCTCAAAAATGCCCGTGGGGCCCACATTTCGGAATCCGGCAAAACTCACAAAATCCGACAACTCATTCAATTACGAGTCCAACCATACCAGTTCCACTCAAATCCGACTCTGAATCGACACCAAAATCTCAAAAATTTGTTTATATGAGATTACTAAATTTTTTTCAAATTTTAATCTCAAAACACTAATTAAATGATGAAAACAATGATGGATTGGGGTAATCTAACCAAATATTGAGCTAATAACACTTACCCCGATGTTTTCTCTGAAAAATCTCCCAAAAATCACCTCTCTCCAAGCTCCAATTTGGCAAAAATGGAAAATGGGACGAAGTCCCCAGCTTTATAACTTACAGTTCTGCCCAGGCTGCCCTCGATCATGGCCTCGATCCTAGCCCTCGATCATGGCTTCGATCCTGGCCCTCGAAGCTTGCCCTCGACCATAGCTTCGATCCTGGCCCTCGACCCTTGCCCTCTATCCTAGGCTCGATTTATGGGCTTCGATCCTGGGCTCGATTTCTGCCCCGCGAATTTCTAGCAAAAGAAAATTGCAGCAGCATTTGCAGCAGCTGTTTAAGTCTCACTTTTGATCCGTTAACTATCCGAAACTCTCCTGAGGCCCTCGGGACCTCAAGCAAATACACCAACAAGTCCTAAAATATCATACGAACTTATTTGAAACCATAAATCACATCAAAAAAAGCTAAAATGACATATCACACCCCAATTCAATCTTAATGAAACTTAAGAATTTCCAACTTCTACATTCGATGCCGAAACTTATCAAATGAAGTCCGATTAACCTCAAATTTTGCACACAAGTCATAAATGACATAACGGAGCTATAAAAATTTTCGGAACTGGATTCCGATCCCGATATCAAAAAGTCAACTCCCCGATCAAACTTGCAAACTTAAATTCGTATTTTAGCCATTTGAAGCCTAAATTAACTGCGGTCTTCCAAATACAATTTCGAACACGCCCCTAAGTCCAAAATCACCATACGGAGCTGTTGGAATAATCAAAATTCTATTTCGGGGTCGTTTGCACCTAAGTCGACATCCGGTCACTATTTGAACTTAAGATTTAAAACTTGGAACTAAGTGTTCCAATTCATTCCAAAACCTCGGGCCTAAACCAATTACTCCGGCAAGTCATATATCAGTTATAAAGTACAGAATGATCAGTAAATAGGGAAACGGGGCTACAACTTTTAAAATGACTGACCGGGTCGTTACATTCTCCCCCTCTTGATCAAACGTTCGTTCTCGAACGGGTTTAGAATTATACCTGGAGTGGTGAAAAGATGAGGATAACAGCTGCGCATATCATGCTCGGTCTCCCAAGTCGCCTCCTCGACCGGATGACCCCTCCATTGAACCTTCACGGAAGCAATGCCTTTTGACCTCAGCTTTCGAACCTGCCTGTCCAAAATAGCCACTGGTTCCTCAACATAAGATAGATCTTTGTCCAACTGAAGTGAACTGAAGTTTAACACATGAGACGGATCGTCGTGATACTTCTGGAGCATAGAAACATGTAACACTGGATGAACTGCAGAGAGACTAGGTGGTAGTACAAGTCTGTAAGCAACCTCTCCAACTCTCTCAAGAATCTCAAAAGGCCCAATATACCTAGAGATCAACTTGCCCTTCTTCCCGAACCTCATAACACCCTTCATAGGCGAAACCTGGAGCAAGACCCGCTCACCAACCATGAATGTAACATCACGAACCTTCCGATCCGCATAACTCATTTGTCTAGATTGGGCTGTACAAAGTCGATCCTGAATCAATCTAACTTTTTCCAAGGCATCTTGAACCAAGTGTGTACCCAATAGCCTGGCCTCGCCCAGTTCGAACCAACTCACTGGAGACCGGCACCGCCTACCATACAAGGCCTCATACGAAGCTATCTGAATGCTCGACTAGCAGCTGTTGTTGTAAGAACACTCCATAAGTGGTAAGAACTGATCCCAAGCACCCCCAAAATCTATCACACGTGCACGAAGCATATCCTCCAGTATCTAAATTGTGCTCTTGGACTGCTCGTCCGTCTGAGGGTAAAATGTTGTACTCAACTCTACCCGAGTACCCAACTCACATTGTACTGCCCTCCAGAATCATGATGTAAACTTTGTACCCCGATCAGAGATGATAGATACCGGTACTCAATGAAGTCTGACAATCTCGCGAATATATATTCGAGCCAACTGCTCAGAAGTGTAGGTAGTCATCACAGTAATGAAATGAGCTGACTTGATCAGCCTATCCACAATCACCCAATCTACATCAAACTTTCGCTGAGTCCTTGGAAGTCCAATAACGAAATCCATAGTGATTCTCTCCCATTTCCACTCCAGAATCTCTAACTTCTAAAGCAACCCATCTGGCCGCTGATGCTCAAACATCATCTGCTGACAATTTAGGCACTGAGCTACATATTCCACTATGTCTTTCTTCATCAGCCTCCACCAATAGTGTTGTCTCAAGTCTTGATATATCTTCGCGGTACCTGGATGAATTGTGTACCGCGAACTGTGGGCCTACTAGAGAATCAACTCACGCAAGCCATCTACATTGGGTACACATAGCCTACCTTGCATCCGTAATACACAGTCATGTACAATAGTGACTTCCTTGGCATCACCGTGCTGAAATGTATCCTTAAGGACAAGTAGATGGGGGTCATCATACTGATGCTCCCTGATACGATCATAAAGAGAAGACTGAGAAATCACACAAGCAAAAACTCGGCTCGTCTCGGAAACATCCAATCTAACAAAATGGTTGGCCAAGGCCTGAACATCCAAGGCTAGAGACCTCTCTACTACCGGTAAATATGCTAAGCTGCCCAAACTCTCCGCCTTACGGCTCAAGGCATCGGCCACTACATTGGCCTTCCCAAAATGATAGAGAATGGTGATATCATAATCCTTAAGCAACTCCAACCATCTCCGCTGCCGAAAATTAATATCTTTCTATTTTAACAAATGTTGTAGACTTCGGTGATCGGTGTAGACCTCATAATGGACATCGTACAAATAATGCCGCCAAATCTTCAAGGCATGAACAATAGCTGCTAACTCAAGGTCATGGACGGGATAATTCTTCTCATATACCTTTAACTATCTGGGCGTGTAGCCAATCACCCTGCCGCCTTGCATTAACACTACGCAGAGACCATTATGCGATGCGTCATAATATATAGTATAAGACCATGAACCTGTTGGTAATACCAATACTGGGGCTGTAGTCAAAGCTTTCTTGAGCTTTTGGAAGCTTTCCTCACATTCCTTGGTACACCTAAACGGAGCACCCTTCTGGGTCAATTTGGTCATAGGTGCAGCAATAGAAGAGAAACCCTCTACAAATCGGCGATAATACCCTGCCAAACCAAGGAAACTCCGGATCTTTGTAGCTGAGGACGGTCTGGACCAACTTTGCACTGCTTCAATCTTCTTCGGATCTAACTTGATCCCCTCGTACAAAAACTATATGACCCAAAAATCCCACTGAATCAAGCCAGAATTCATACTTTGAAAATTTTGCATATAACTTCTTTTCTCTCAAAGTCTGAAACACAGTCCTCAAGTGTTATTCATGATCTTCTCGACTCCGAGAATACACTAGAATGTCGTCAATAAACAAAATGACGAAAGAATCAAGATAGAGCTATTCATTTAGTGCATAAATGCTACTGGGGAGTTAGTCAGCCCAAAAGATATCACAAGGAACTCGTAATGACCGTACCGAGTCCTAAAAGCAGTGTTCGGGATATCTGGTTCCCAAATCTTCAACTGATGATAGCTTGAACGCAGGTCGATCTTAGAGAACACTCCGGCAACCTGAAGCTGATCAAATAGGTCATCAATACATGGTAATGGATATATGTTCTTCACTATAATCAATACACATCCACATAAAACCATCCTTCTTCTTCACAAATAAGACAGGAGCACCCCAAGGTGATACACTAGGCCGAATAAAGCCCTAATCAAGTAACTCATGTGACAGTTCTTTTAATTCTTTCAATTCTATTGGGGCCAAACAATATGGTAGAATAGAAATGGGTTGAGTGCCCGGTAACAAATCAATGCCAAAGTCAATATCCCAGTCGGGTGGCATACCTAGAAGATCCGCTGGAAATACATTAGGAAAATCCCTTACTGTAGGAACTGACTCCACGGTAGGAGTATCAACACTAACATCTCTCACATAGTCCAGATACGTATCACACCCTTTCTCAATCATTCATCGAGCCATAAGGAATGAAACAACCCTGCTAGGAACATTATCCAAGGTACCTCTCCATTCTAGCCACGGTAGACCTGGCATAGCCAACATCACCGTCTTGGCGTAACAATCAAGGATAGCGTGATAGGGCGACAACCAGTCCATGCCCAAAATAATATCAAAATCCATCATAATGAGCAATAATAAATCAGCTCTGGTCTCAAAACCACTGATAACAATTAAACACGACTGATACATACAGTACACAATAATAAATTTACCCACAGGTGTAGATACATAAACAGAAGAACTCAAGGAATCACGGGATACGCCCACATACGAGGCAAAATAAGATGACACATAAGAATAAGCGGAGCCTGGATCAAATAAGATAGATGCATCTCTTTGACAGATCGGTATAATACCTGTGATAACAGAATCGTATGCAACGGCCTATATCCTAGCAAAAAGGGCATAATATATGGCCTGGCCTCCCCCTCTAGGGCAACCTCTACCTGTCCGACCTCCACCTCTAGCTGGCTATGCAGGTGGAGTGGCAACTGGTGTAGTAATCATGGCCTGAGAAGCCTGAGGGCCCTATAGAATAGGTGGTGCCTGAGAAACCTGTGGAGGTGCACCCCTCCTAAGTTTGGGGAAATCCCTCATGATATGACGAGTGTCACCACATTCAAAACAATACCTCAGAGGACATGGTTGTTGGGACTGGCTCGGGCCTGATCGACTAGACTGCCCGCTAAAGGCACCCCGTATAGGAGGTACAAAAGACACTGGCGGTGCATAATATGGAACCTGAGGTCTAGGAGTAGCCGGAATACCACTGGAAGCTGGAAGTGCTGAATGAATAGGACGACTCACATAACCTCTACCTTGACGGGTTGCGGCTGGGGCACGAGAATTATTATATGTGCCAGAATCTCGGGGTCTCTTAGTTTCCCTCTCTTCCCTTTCCCGGATACGCATACCTTCCAATCTTCTAGCAATTGACACCATATGTTGGTATGTGATGTACATCTGTAGCTAACGGGCCGTATTGAATCTGATGCTAGGGTGGAGACCCACAATAAATCTGCGAACCCGCTCTCGAACGGTAGCAACTAAGGCTGGTGCATGCCTAGCCAAATAACCGAATCAGATCGCATATTCCGACATGGTCATAGAACCCTGGCGCAACTGCTCAAACTTGGCATGCCATGCATCTCTAAGACTCTGAGGAACATATCAGAAAATTGAGTCCAAGTAAGTGAAGTTGTCTCAGCCAGAATATCCAACTCATATGTTCGCCACCACTGGTAGGCCGCTCCTCTAAGATAGAATGCCATGAAAGAAATGCCACTGGAATCCACTATACTCATGGTACGAAGGATACAGTGACATTCCTCCAGAAAACCTTGAGCATCCTCTGAAGCTAAACCGCTGAATGTGGGAGGGTGGTACTTCTTTTACCTCTCGAGCCTAAGTTGCTCCCCCTTTGAAACTACTGTCCTAACCTCGGGCAGAACTGGAACAAATGGTTGCACTAGTATAACCTCTTGGGCATGGTTAACTTGGGTCCGTGGCTCTGGAGTACGGGCGGCGAGAGTCTATGCTCTTCCCCCGGCCTGAGATATGGCAGGAGTAAGTGGAATTAACCCTGCCTGAGCTAGAGTGCCAAACATGCTAAAAACTAGGCAAGAGTCTCCTGAAGTGCAGGGGTAGTACCAGGCATCTCAGGTGCCTGTTCTCCAACTGGAGCTACTGGTGGCTCTGCTGCAGCAGCTCGTGCAGGTGCGCTGGCTGCACCACGTGGTCTGGCTCGGCCTCTGGCCCGACCCCGACCTCTTGCAGCTCTAATAGGGGGTGCGGGTGTATGATCATCGGATCCAGTTGTGCGTGTCCTCACCATCTGTGAGAGAATACAAAGACAATGGTTTAAAACTTCTAAGTCAACAAATGCGCACGATAAGGAATCAAAGAAGTGAATATTTCCTAATAGTTCCATAGCCTCCCGAAGATAAGTACAGACGTCTCCGTACCGATATGTAAGACTCTACTAAACCTGCTTGTGACTCATAACACCTATGAACCTAGAGCTCTGATACCAACTTGTCACGACCCCAAATTCTCTCCATAGGATATCGTGATGGCACCTAGTCTTTAAGACTAGGTAAGCCTATCAATGCGGAATAACAATTGAAACATGATGGATTCGGGTAATCTAACCAAATATTGAGTTAAGAACACTTACCCCGATGTTTTCTCTGAAAAATCTCCCAAAAGTCACCTCCCCAAGCTCCAATTTGTCAAAAATGGAAAATGGGACGAAGTCCCCAGCTTTATAACTTACAGTTCTGCCCAGGCTTCCCTCGATCCTGCCTTGATCCTGGGCCTTGATCATGACCTCGATCCTGGGCTTCGATCATGGCTTCGATCTTGGCCCTCGATCATGGCTTCGATCCTTGCCCTCGAACCTTACCCTCGATCATGGCTTCGATCCTGGCCCTCGACCCTGGCCCTCGACCCTCGCCCTCTATCCTTGGCTCGATTTATGGGCTTCAATTTTTGCGCTTCGATCCTGGGCTCGATTTCTAGGGTTCGATTTCTGCCCCGCGAATTTCCAGCAAAAGAAAATTGTAGCAGCTTTTGCAGCACCTCTTTAAGTCTCACTTTTGATCCGTTAACTATTCGAAACTCACCCGAGGCCCTCGGGACCTCAACCAAATACACCAACAAGTCCTAAAACATCATACGAACTTATTTGAAACCATAAATCACATCAAACAATGCTAAAATCACATATCACACCCCAATTCAATCTTAATGAAACTTAAGAATTTCCAACTTCTACATTGGATTCCAAAACCTATCAAATGAAGTCCGATTGACCTCAAAATTTGCACACAAGTCATAAATGACATAACAGAGCTATAAAAATTTTTAGAACTAGATTCCGATCCCGATATCAAAAAGTCAACTCCCCGATCAAACTTGCAAACTTAAATTCGTATTTTAGCCATTTCAAGCCTAATTTAACTGCGGTCTTCCAAATAAAATTTCGAACATGCCCCTAAGTCCAAAATCATCATACGGAGCTGTTGGAATAATCAAAATTCTATTCCGGGGTCGTTTGCACATAAGTCGACATCCGGGCACTATTTGAACTTAAGCTTTTAAACTTGGAACTAAGTGTTCCAATTCATTCCAAAACTCGGGCCTAAACAAATTACTCCAGCAAGTCATATATCAGTTATAAAGTATAGAATGAGCAGTAAATAGGGAAACGGGGCTACAACTTTTAAAATGACTGGCCGGGTCGTTACATCCGCCCCCTCTTGATCAAACGTTCGTCCTCGAACGGGTTTAGAATTATACCTGGAGTTGTGAAAAGATGAGGATAACAGCTGCGCATATCATGCTCGGTCTCCCAAGTCGCCTCCTCGACCGGATGACCCCTCCATTGAACCTTCACGGAAGCAATGTCTTTTGACCTCAGCTTTCGAACTTGCCTGTCCAAAATAGCCACTGGTTCCTCAACATAAGATAGATCTTTGTCCAACTGAAGTGAACTGAAGTTTAACACATGAGACGGATCGTCGTGATACTTCTGGAGCATAGATACATGTAACACTGGATGAACTGCAGAGAGACTAGGTGGTAGTGCAAGTCTGTAAGCCACCTCTCCAACTCTCTCAAGAATCTCAAAAGGCCCAATATACCTAGAGATCAATTTGCCCTTCTTCACGAACCTCATAACACCCTGCATAGGCAAAGCTCGGAGCATCACTAACCATGAATGTAACATCACGAACCTTCCGATCCGCATAACTCTTTTGTCTAGATTGGGATGTACAAAGTCAATCCTAAATCAATCTAACTTTTTCCAAGGCATCCTGAACCAAGTTTGTACCCAATAGCCTGGCCTCGTCCAGTTCGAACCAACTCACTGGAGACCGGCACCGCCTACCATACAAGGCCTTATACGAAGCCATCTGAATGTTTGACTGGTAGCTGTTGTTGTAAGAAAACTCCGCAAGTGGTAAGAACCGATCTCAAGAACCCCCAAAATCTATCACACGCGCATGAAGCATATCCTCTAGTATCTGAATAGTGCTCTTGGACTGCTCGTTCGTCTGAGGGTAAAATGCTGTACTTAACTCTACCCAAGTACCCAACTCACATTGTACTGCCCTCCAAAATCGTGATGTAAACTGTGTACCCCGATCAGAGATGATAGATACCGGTACTCCATGAAGTCTGAAAATCTCGCAAATATATATTCGAACCAACTGCTCGGAAGAGTAGGTAGTCATCACAGGAATGAAATGAGCTGACTTGGTCAGCCTATCCACAATTACCCAAACTACATCAAACTTCCGCTGAGTCCTTGTAAGTCCAACAACGAAATCCATAGTGATTCGCTCCCATTTCCACTCCGGAATCTCTAACATCTGAAGTAACCCACCACTGAGCTACAATTTCACTATGTCTTTCTTCATCCGCCTCCACCAATAGTGTTGTCTCAAGTCCTGATACATCTTCGCAGTACCTTGATGAATTGAGTACCGTGAACTGTGAGCCTCCTAGAGAATCAACTCATGCAAGCCATCTACATTGAGTACACATAGCCTGCCCTGCATCCGTAATACATCGTCATCTCCAATAGTGACTTCCTTGGCATCACCGTGCTGAACTGTATCCTTAAGGACAAGCAGATGGGGGTCATCATACTGATGCTCCCTGATACGATCATAAAGAGAAGACTGAGAAACTACACAAGCCAAAACTTGGCTCGGCTCAAAAATATCCAATCTAACAAAATGGTTAGCCAAGGCCTGAACATACAAGGCTAGAGACCTCTCTACTACCGGTAAATATGCTAAGCTGCCCAAACTCTCTGCCTTACGACTCAAGGCATCGGCCACTACATTGGCCTTCCCAGGATGAAAGAGAATGGTGATATCATAATCCTTAAGAAACGCCAACCATCTTCGCTGCCGCAAATTAATATCTGTTTAAACAGATGTTGTAGACTCCGGTGATCGGTGTAGACCTCACAATGGACACCGTACAAATAATGCCGCCAACTCTTCAAGGCATGAACAATAGCTGCTAACTCAAGGTCGTAGACCGGATAATTCTTCTCATATACCTTTAACTATCTGGGCGCGTAGGCAATCACCCTACCGTCTTGCATCAATACTGTGCCGAGACCAATACGCGATGCGTCACAATATACTGTATAAGACCTTGAAGCTATAGGTAATACCAATACTGGGGTTGTAGTCAAAGTTGTCTTGAGCTTTTGGAAGCTCTTTTCACATTCCTTGGTACACCTAAACGGAGTACCCTTCTGGGTCAATTTGGTCATATGTGCAGCAATAGAAGAGAAACCCTCTACAAATCGGCGATAATACCCTGCCAAACCAAGGAAACTTCGGATCTCTGTAGCTGAGGACGGTCTGGACCAACTCTGCACTGCTTTAATTTTCTTCGAATCTAACTTGATCCCCTCGCACAAAAACTATATGACCCAAAAATCCCACTGAATCAAGCTAGAATTCATACTTTGAAAATTTTGCATATAAATTATTTTCTCTCAAAGACTGAAGCACAGTCCTCAAGTGTTGTTCATGATCTTCTCGACTCCAGGAATACACTAGCATGTCGTCAATAAACACAACGATAAAAGAATCAAGATAGAGCTGAAATACACTATTTATTTAGTGCATAAATGTTGTTGGGGTGTTAGTCAGCCCAAAAGACATCACAAGGAACTCGTAATGACCGTACCGAGTCCTGAAAGCAGATTTCGGGATATGTGGCTCCTAAATCTTAAACTGATGATAGCCTGAACGCAAGTCGATCTTAGAGAACACTCTGGCACCCTAAAGCTGATCAAATAGGTCATAGATACATGGTAATGGATACATGTTCTTCACTATAACCTTGTTCAGCTGGCGGTAATCAATACATGTCCACATAAAACCATCCTTCTTCTTCACAAATAAGACAGGAGCACCCCAAGGTAATACACTAGGCCGAATGAAGCCCTAATCAAGCAACTCATGTAACTATTTTTTTAATTCTTTCAATTCTGCTGGGGCCATACGATATGGTGGAATAGAAATGGGTTGAGTGCCCGGTAACGAATCAATGCCAATGTCAATATCCCTGTCGGGTGGCATACCCGGAAGATCCGCTGGAAATACATTAAGAAAATCCCTTACTGTAGAAACTGACTCCATAGTAGGAGTATCAACACTAACATCTCTCACATAGTCCAGATACGCATCACACCCTTTCTCAACCATTCATTGAGCCTTAAGGAATGAAACAACCCCGCTAGGAACATGATCCAAGATACCTCTCCACTCTAGCCGTGGTAGACCTGGCATAGCCAACGTCACTATCTTGGCGTAATAATCAAGTATAGCGTGATAGGGTGACAACCAGTCCATGCCCAAAATAATATCAAAATACACCATACTGAGCAATAATAAATCAGCTCTGGTCTCAAAACCACTGATAACAATTAAACACGACCGATACACGCAGTCCATAATAATAGATTTACCCACAGTTGTAGATACATAAACAGAAGAACTCAAGGAATCACGGGATATGTCCAAATACTGGGCAAAATAAGATGACACATAAGAATAAGCGGAGCCTGGATCAAATAAGATAGATGCATCTCTTTGACAGACCGGTATAATACCTGTGATAACAGAATCGGATGCAGCCGCCTCTATCCTAGCAAGAAGGGCATAATATATGGCCTGGCCTCCCCCTCTAGGGCGACCTCTACCTGTCCGACCTCCACCTCTGGCTGGCTCTGCAGGTGGAGTGGCAACTGGTGTAGTAATCATGGCCTGAGAAGCCTGAGGGCCCTATGGAATAGGTGGGGCCTGAGAAACCTATGGAGGTGCACCCTTCCTAAGTTTGGGGAAATCCCTCATGATATGACGAGTGTCACCACATTCAAAATAATACCTCGGAGGACGTGGTTGTTGGGACTGGCTCAGGCCTGATCGACTAGACTGCTCACTGAAGGCACCCTGTACAGGAGGTATAGAAGACACTGGCGGTTCATAATATGGAACCTGAGGTCTGGGAGTAGCCGGAATACCACTGGAAGCTGGAAGTGCTGAATGAATAGGAAGACTCACATAACCTCTACCATGACGGGTTGCAGCTGGGGCACGAGAATTATTATATGTGCCAGAATCTCGGGGTCTCTTAGTTTCCCTCTCTTCCCTCTCCCGGATATGCATACCTTCTAATCTTCTAGCAATTGACACTACTTATTGGTATGTGATGTACATTTGTAGCTCTCGGGCCGTATGAATCTGATACTAGGGTGGAGACCCTCAATAAATCTGCGAACCCGCTCTCGAATGGTAGCAACTAAGGCTGGTGCATGCCTAGCCAAATCACTGAATCAGACCGCATATTTCGACATGGTCATAGAACCCTAGCGCAACTGCTCAAACTAGGCATGCCATGCATCTCTAAGACTCTGAGGAACATATCAAAAAATTGAGTCCAAGTAAATGAAGTTGCCTCAGCCGGAATATCCAACTCATATGCCCGCCACCATTGGTAGGCCGCTCCTCTAAGCTGGAATGCCGTGAAAGAAATGCCACCGGAATCCACAATACCCATGGTACGAAGGATATAGTAACATTCCTCCAGAATACCCTGAGCATCCTCTGAAGCTAAACCGCTGAATGTGGGAGGGTGGTACTTCTTTTACCTCTCGAGCTTGAGCTGCTCCCCCTATGAAACTACTGTCCTAGCCTCGGGCAGAACTGAAATAAATGGTTGCACTGGTATAACCTCTTGGGCATAGTCAACTTGGGTCCGTGGCTCTGGAGTACGGGCGGCGGGAGTCTATGCTCCTCCCCCGGCCTGAGATATGGCAGGAGCAAGTGGTAGTGCAAGTCTGTAAGCCACCTCTCCAACTCTCTCAAGAATCTCAAAAGGCCCAATATACCTAGAGATCAACTTGCCCTTCTTCCCGAACCTCATAACACCCTTCATAGACGAAACCCGGAGCATCACTAACCATGAATGTAACATCACAAACCTTCCGATCCGCATAACTCTTTTGTCTAGATTGGGCTGTACAAAGTCGATCCTGAATCAATCTAACTTTTTCCAAGGCATCCTGAACCAAATCTGTACCCAATAGCCTGGCCTCGCCCAGTTCGAACCAACTCACTGGAGACCAGCACCGCCTACCATGCAAGGCCTCACACGAAGCCATCTGAATGCTCGACTGGTAGCTATTGTTGTAAGAAAACTCCACAAGTGGTAAGAACTGATCCCAAGCACCCCCAAAATCTATCACACGTGCACGAAGCATATCCTCCAGTATCTGAATAGTGCTCTTGGACTGCTCGTCTGTCTGAGGGTAAAATGCTGTACTCAACTCCACCCGAGTACCCAACTCACATTGTACTGCCCTCCAGAATCATGATGTAAACTGTGTACCCCGATCAGAGATGATAGATACCGGTACTCCATGAAGTTTGACAATCTCGCGAATATATATTCGAGTCAACTGCTCGGAAGAGTAGGTAGTCATCACAGGAATGAAATGAGCTGACTTGGTCAGCCTATCCACAATCACCCAAACTACATCAAACATTCGCTGAGTCCTTGGAAGTCCAACAACGAAATTCATAGTCATTCGCTCCCATTTCTACTCCGGAATCTCTAACTTCTGAAGCAACCCACCTGGCCGCTGATGCTCATACTTCACCTGCTGACAATTTAGGCACTAAGCTACATATTCCACTATGTCTTTCTTCATCCGCCTCCACCAATAGTGTTGTCTCAAGTACTGATACATCTTTGCGGTACCTGGATGAATTGAGTACCGCGAACTGTGAGCCTCCTAGAGTATCAACTCATGCAAGCCATCTACATTGGGTACACATAGCTTGCCCTGCATCCGTAATACACCATTATCTCTAATAGTGATTTCCTTGGCATCACTGTTCTGAACTGTATCCTTAAGGACAAGCAGATGAGGGTCATCATACTGATGCTCCCTGATATGATCATATAAAGAAGACTGAGAAATCACACAAGCCAAAACTCGGCTCGGCTCGGAAACATCCAATCTAACAAAATGGTTGGCCAAGGCCTGAACATCCAAGGCTAGAGACCTCTCTACTACCGGTAAATATGCTAAGTTGCCCAAACTCTCCGCCTTATGACTCAAGGCATCGACCACTTTATTGGCCTTCCTAGGATGATAGAGAATGGTGATATCATAATCCTTAAGCAACTCCAACCATCTCCGCTGCCGAAAATTAATATCCTTCTGTTTAAACAAATGTTGTAGACTCCGGTGATCGGTGTAGACCTCACAATGGACATCGTACAAATAATGCCGCCAAATCTTCAAGGCATGAACAATAGCTGCTAACTCAAGGTCATGGACCGGATAATTCTTCTCATATACCTTTAACTATCTGGGCGTGTAGGCAATCACCCTACTGTCTTGCATCAACACTGCGCTGAGACCAATACGAGATGCGTCATAATATACAGTATAAAACCCTGAACCTGTAAGTAATACCAATACTGGGGCTGTAGTTAAAGCTATATTGAGCTTTTGGAAGCTCGCCTCATATTCCTCAGTCCACCTAAACGGAGCACCCTTCTGGGTCAATTTGGTCATAGGTACAGCAATTCAAGAGAACCCTCTACAAATTGGCGATAATACCCTGCCAAACCAAGGAAACTCCGGATCTCTGTAGATGACGACGGTCTGGACCAACTCTACACTGCTTCAATCTTCTTCGGATCTAACTTGATCCCCTCACACAAAAACCTAATGACCCAAAAATCCCACTGAATCAAGCTAGAATTCATACTTTGAAAATTTTGCATATAACTTCTTTTCTCTCAAAGTCTGAAGCACAGTCCTCAAGTGTTGTTCATGATCTTCTCGACTCTGGGAATACACTAGAATATCGTCAATAAACACAATGACGAAAGAATCAAGATAGAGCTGAAATACACTATTCATTTAGTGTATAAATGCTGCTGGGGCGTTAGTCATCCCAAAAGACATCACAAGGAACTAGTAATGACCGTACTGAGTCCTGAAAGCAGTGTTCGGGATATCTGGCTCCTAAATCTTCAACTGATGATAGCTTGAACGCAAGTCGATCTTAGAGATCACTCTGGCACCCTGAAGCTGATCAAATAGGTCATCAATACATGGTAATGGATACATGTTCTTCACTATAACCTTGTTCAACTGGCGGTAATCAATACACATCCACATAAAACTATCCTTCTTCTTATTCACAAATAAGACAGGAGCACCCCAAGGTGATACACTAGGCCGAATGAAGCCCTAATCAAGCAACTCCTATAACTGTTCTTTTAATTCTTTCAATTCTGTTGGGGCCATACGATATGGTGGAATAGAAATGGGTTGAGTGCCCGGTAACAAATCAATGCCAAAGTTAATATCCCTGTCGGGTGGCATACCCAGAAGATCCGCAGGAAATACATCAGGTAAATCCCTTACTGTAGGAATTGACTCCACGGTAGGAGTATCAACACTAACATCTCTTACATAGTCTAGGTACGCATCACACCCTTTCTCAACCATTCGTTGAGCCTTAAGGAATGAAACAACCCTGCTAGGAACATGATCCAAGGTACCTCTCCACTCTAGCAGTGGTAGACCTGGCATAGCCAACGTCACCGTCTTGGCGTAACAATCAAAGATAGCGTGATAGGGCGACAACCAGTCTATGCCCAAAATAATATCGAAATCCACCATACTAAACAATAATAAATCAGCTCTGGTCTCAAAACCACATATAACAATTAAACACGACCAATACACGCGGTCCACAATAATAGATTTACCTACAAGTGTAGATACATAAATAGAAGAACTCAAGGAATCACGTGATATGCCCAAATACAGGGCAAAATAAGATGACACATAAGAATAAGCAGAGCCTGAATCAAATAAGACAGATGCATCTCTATGATAGACCGGTATAATACCTGTGATAACAGAATCGGATGCAACGGCCTCTATCCTAGAAAAAAGAGCATAATATATGGCCTGGCCTGCCCCTCTAGGGTGACCTCTAGCTGGCTGTGCAGGTAGAGTGGCAACTGGTGTAGTAATCATGGCCTGAGAAGCCTGAGGGCCCTATGGAATAGGTGGGGCATGAGAAACCTGTGGAGGTGCACCCCTCCTAAGTTTGGGGCAATCCCTCATGATATGACGAGTGTCACCACATTCAAAACAATACCTCGGAGGACGTGGTTGTACTTATAAACCTAGAGCTTTGATACCAACTTGTCACGACCCCAAATTCCCTCCGTAGGATGTCGTGATGGCACCTAGTTTCTAAGACTAGGTAAGCCTATCAATGCGGAATAACAATTGAAACATGAAATAAATAAATCTGCAATTTACATAATTACAACTCCCAAAACCTGGTAGAAATAAGTCACAAGCTTCTAAGAATTTATCCTCAATGTCTTTATATATCAGAGTCTAAAGAAAATAAGGAAGCAACATAATAAGGATAGAAGGGGACTCCGGAGTCTGCGGACGCTGGCAGATATACCTCGAAGTCTCCGTACACAGGTAGTTCACTGATATCTAGGCTGGTAGAAAGTACCTGAATCTGCACAAAAAGATGTGCAGAAGCGTAGTGACGAGGTCAGGTCACGCCCTACTGGAAATAATAAAAGGCATGGTAAAATGTTTAACAATATAATAATAATAAAATGTTAGTAAAAATGAATCAAGTAGTATGTCACGCTTTAATTACAAAAAATAAGGACAAATGATACCTCGTGGAAAGAAAACAGAAAATCTACACTTTAGAAAAATCACGACAATAATCAATGGAAAATGCAGCCATAAAGAAATATCAACAAGGCACTCCCGAGGTACCGCCTCGTAGTCTCAAATCATAAATAAATTCACAATATCTCATTTCCTTATATCACCGCAGGAGCCTTCACAATTTATTTTAAAGAAAATATATTTCACGAAATAGCATCCCACGTTTTAACCACCCTTATCACGCCGCATGATTTCTAGTAGTTTCCCTACTAGCCACGCGTATCAAGCCACCCTTATCTCACCGCAGGCATTACCCAGACCTTATACCACCGCATGCGTATCAATATCACAGTATATCACAATCTATATCTCAAGTGCTCAAATATTTTAATTTGCCAAAATAAACAATATCAACAATATTTTTCCACAACAGAAAGCTCACGGCTCAATCACAATGAGTACAAAATCTCACAAAATATTCGAAAATAAATAACTCAGCAAAAATAATATTTAAAAAATTTTAATACGTTGCCTCAGTTCCAAATTTAAAAAAATCAAATACTTCATATTAACAATATTTAAATTAAAGAAATTTCACCTTCAAATAATGCACAGAATAAAAGAAATCAAGTTTCAGCTAAACGGGTAAAACACTTAGCAGGAACAGATCAGGAAAATTTAAAGTACAAAAATATATTAATGATGATGAATAATACAGAATAAAATAATTTAATTAATATGCAACAACGCTCTTACACAATTTAAAAAATATAATCTTTCACATTTAGCCCGTGTACACACTCGTCACCTCGTATACATGACTATCAACACATTACAATTATCACATCAATACCAATCCTAGGAGAAATTTCCCCCACACAAAGTTAGACAAGTTACTTACCTCGACTTGCTCCAATTTAATCCACTAGTAGACCTTTTCCTCGATTATCCAACTCTGAATGGCTCGAATCTAGCCAAAATAATTCGATACAGTCAACAAAAATTATAGGAATAAATTTCATAAGAAAATACTATATTTTTCAATAAAATTCAAAATTCGCTCAAACATCGCCTGTGGGGCCCACATCTCGGAATCCGGCGAAACTCATAAAATCTGACAACCCATTCAATTACGAGTCCAACCATTTCAGTTTCACTCAAATCTAACTCCGAATCGACACCGAAATCTCAAAAATTCGTTTCTATGAGATTTCTAAACTTTTCTTAAATTTCAATCTCAAAACACTAATTAAATGGTGAAAACAATGATGAATTCGGCTAATCTAACAAATAATTGAGTTAAGAACACTTACCCCTATGTTTTCTCTGAAAAATCTCCCAAAACTCGCCTCTCCCCAAGCTCCAATTTGTCAAAAATAGAAAATGGGACGAAGTCCCATGCTTTATAACTTATAGTTCTGCCGAGGCTGCCCTCGATCCTGGACCTCGATCATAGCCTCGATCCTGGGCCTCGATCATGGTTTCGATCCTGGCCCTCGACCTTTGCCCTCGGCCATGGCTTCAATCCTGGCCCTCGACCCTTGCCCTCGATCTTGGGCTCGATTTATGGGCTTCGATCTTGGGCTCGATTTGTGGGCTTCGATCCTGGGCTCAATTTCTGCCCCCCGAATTTTCAGCAGAAGAAATTGTAGCAGCTTTTGCAGCAGCTGTTTAAGTCCCACTTTTGATCCGTTAACCATCCGAAACTCACCCGAGGCCCTCGGTACCTCATCTAAATAAACCAATAAGTCCAAAAATATCATACGAACTTATTTGAAACCTCAAATCACATCAAACAACGCTAAAATCACAGATACCCCAATTCAAGCTTAATAAAACTTAAGAATTTCCAACTTCTACATTCGATGTCAAAACCTATCAAATCAAGTCCGATTGACCTCAAATTTTGCACACAAGTCATAAATGACATAACGGAGCTATAAAAATTTTCGGAACTGGATTCTGATCCCGATATCAAAAAGTCAACTCCCCGGTCAAACTTCCAAACTTAAATTCCTATTTTAGCCATTTCAAGCCTAATTTAACTACGATTTTTTAAATAAAATTCCGAACACGCCCCTAAATCCAAAATCAATATACGGAGCTTTTGAAATCATCAAAATTCTATTCTGGGGTCGTTTGCACATAAGTCGACATCCAGTCACTATTTAAACTTAAGCTTTAAAACTTGGAACTAAGTGTTCCAATTCATTCCAAAATCTCGGGTCTAAACCAATTACTCCGCCAAGTCATATATCAGTTATAAAGTACAGAATGCGCAGTAAATAGAGAAACGAGACTACAACTTTTAAAATAACTGGCCGGGTCATTACACACAATCAGTAACTAGATAGGAACTTAGTCGCTATTACGTCCCTAGTGCATGTGTAACAATATTTTGGAATAATTTACCGTCCAGAATTGTGTCAATGGAAATTAAAACATAGCTCTATATTATTTGATTATTGATTGTTAATACCTTTAAATCCTACTATTTACTATTACTGTTTTAAAGGTTTTTTTGAGGACTCGTCTCGGGGCTCGCTCCAGGCCGGCAGGGCACTACTAAAACGCCATGAGGCTCACGTGCGGGGCTTAGTTATGTGAGGCTTACGCTCCAAGCGTCCGAGTAAGTACCCGAAACACGCCCAATGCTCAGCGCTCGGGGCACGCCTAACAGTTCCTACCATAAATCATGCGTCAAATTCCCTAATTAGCTTTGTCGACACTCAAAATTTCTTAACAAATAAACAACTAAAGTCCTATTCATCCATCTAAATATGAAGATAGAGAGTAATTCAAAATAAGGAGTCATACTATTACTGTAGCCCAAATTTATATCTTCATTTACTGTAGCTCGTCATATCTTAGTTGTATGTCTCTAAAAATTATTAAAGTTCTATTATTTTACTATTTGTAAGCAATTTTATATTTACTCATAAGAAGTAATAATTTAAATTATAGTACTAATGAAGTTTCCAAATTATTAACTTTTAGGGAGGTAAACTGTGTAGTTTGATTAAATATTTTTTATTGTGATTTTTTAATTGATTGAAAGATAAGATGTTATAGTTTATTTTCAACTCATAATAACTTGAACATTTGTATTTTTTATAATTATAAAAAAATGCTAGATATTTTATTTTTTATGAGCTATTCTAATCTTTTTTAAAATTTTTAAACTTTTAATGTACTTTATATTATGCTATTTATTAATTTATAAATAAAATAAATTACAGATCCATGGGCTTACGCCCTATGCCTTGGGGTTTACGCCTCGCCCCGCGTTAAGTAAAACGCTCCTCCCTTTAAAATATTGTTTACTATTGTCTTAATTTTGACTCTTTGATTAATTTAATATAAATAATCCAACCTTTCTTTTGGCTTGATAATTTTAAGGAAACACAATCCATATTATCATATTGGAACGACATTATTTTATATGTTTTACGAAGAGAAAGCTGTAGATAGCCATCTTATGATATGCACACTTAATAATATCAAAAGTGGCAGTAGCTTTCTCCCGATGATCACCTATTAATTAATACTAGTACTTTCCTAGTATGGCAATTTCCCTAGGAAAAGCTGTGTGATGACCCGATAGGTCATCTTATATTTTAGAATTTAATTCGGTGTTTTGAAGCTTTAAAAATTTTATTTTATCCTCCTCGAGTTGCGTGTGTAGTCCGCGCGTTTTTTCGAAAAGCTTTTATGTTAAAAACTGTGAAAAATATGTAATTTTGCTTTGAAAACTATTTGAGTTGACTTTGGTCAACTTTTTGAGTAAACAGACCCGGATCCATATTTTGACGGTCCCGGTAGGTCCGTATCATAATTTGGGACCTGGGCGTATGCCAGGAGTCGAATTCTGAGGTACTTAACTCGAGATATGGAATTTTGATGAAAATTTAAAAGTTTGAAAGTTTAATGATTTTTAGAATTGACTCATGTTTGGTCTTGTTGATACCGGGTCCGTATTTTGATTTCGAAGTATGGTACAAGTCCACTATAATATTTATGACTTATCTGTCAAATTTGGTGAGAAACGGAGTTGATTTGACAAGATTCGGACGTTCGGTTGTAAAAATAGAAGTTTTAAAGCTTTCTTAAAAATTTCATTCGATTTGGTGTTCAATTCGTAGTTCTAGGTGTTATTTTGGCTATTTGATCGCGCAAGCAAGTTCGTATGATATTTTAGGACTTGCGTGCATGTATGGTTTAGAGCCCCGAGGGCTCGGGTGAGTTTCGAATAGGCTGCAGGTCTTTGAAACTTAGAAACAAATCTGGTTTTTGTGCTTCAGCTGATATCTAGTGTGTTCTTCTTCGCGTTCGCAAAGGTTCTCCCGCGAACGCGAAGAGTAAACTGGGGCACAATGATTTTCTTAATCGCGAACGCGGTAGCTGGGTCGTGAACGTGAAGAAGTGGGGGCCTTAGCCTTCACGAACGCGACCAGCTTCTCGCGAACACAAAGCTTAAGGGACCTGGGGGAGGGGACACTCGTTTTTCTACGCGAACGCGAGCACTGGCTCGCGAATGTGGAGGCCAGGGGGTAAAGCCTACGTGAACGCGAAAGCCATTTGGGTTGCTGGTCATCGCGAACGCGGCAGGCCCTTCACGAGCGCGAAGAAGGCCTGACGCCTGTGACTTAAAACAGAACCAAAATGGGATTTTACCCATTTTTCATAAACTCTCCATTAGAGCTTGGCCTAGGTGCGATTTTGAAGAGAAAACTCAATATCAATTCATAGGTTTGTACTTTTTAACTCATTTTCTTTCATTTCTATCATCACCCATTAATCCTATCCCCAATCTTTGTTCTTTCATGGTAGAAAATTAGGGATTTAGTTTTGCAAATTAGGGATTTAAATCTCAATTTGGGGTCGAATTCCGAAACTAATTATATAATCGGGCTAGGGGGTGAATGGGTGAATGGATTTTAGTCCGAACCTCGAATTTTGACCAAGCGAGCCCGGGGTCAATTTTTGACTTTTTGGGAGAAAGTTTGGGAAATCTAAATTTATGCAATGTAATTGATTTATTTAGTAATATTTGATATTATTTAGTTGTTTGTGAATAGATACGAGTGGTTTGGAGGTGGATTCTAGAGAAAAAAGCGGTAATTGAGCATTGAGTAGCCTTTGGAGCGAGGTAAGTGTTATGTCTAACCTTAACTTGAGGGAATATGACTTGTTTGTCTATTTTCTCCATGTTTAAATGTTGGGGAGTAACGTATATGTGAGGTGACGAGTACTTATGCGTTGTAGTCAGGTTAAAGTATGCGGGTGGGGCTTGGTTTCTTGCAATTATAGCTTCCTTTGTTCATGTTATCCATGTTTAGACTAGTTTTGTTAGATTGATTATTCTTATCATGTTTACGGATCTTCTGGTGATAATTGGGTGTTGATTCCGAAGTTGAGGTTGATATTGTGGAACCAAATGTTGAAGTAAGTCTTTCACTTGTTATTCTATCTCTCTGTTGTTATTTGTTTATTTCAGTATGGTAAGGGAGAGTGTTAATGCACGAAGGATGATGTCGTGCCATATTGTGAGTGTTAATGCACGAAGGGTGATGTCGTGTCACGTTATGAGAGTTAATGCACGAAGGGTGACGTCGTGTCGTATCTATTGATTTATTTTGTGAGGCTGAGAGTAAAAGCACGAAGGGTGATGCCATGCAATTTTCTTCATTGTGTTTAGTTGTTTTTCACTAGTTAAAAGCATGTCGACTGTTCTGGTTATCATTTCCGTTGTATTTCCTATATCATGTGCCCCTTTAGCATGTCCCCCTCCCAATAGTACATGTTTAGTTGTTATTGTTGTTTTCTTGTACATATACTGTTATCTGCACAGGTTTATTATGTAGTGTATATATTGAGGTTGTTATAAATTTTCACACTTATTTTAACTCGTTAGAGCTTAGTTGATATTATTTACTGAATTGTATAAGAATTGGCTTGATGAATTCTCTAACGTTGGTTTGCCTAGCAAGTGAAATGTTAGGCGCCATCACGGTCCCGAAGGTAAAACTTTCGGGTCGTGACATGTTGGTATCAGAGCACTAAGTTGCCTAGGTCTCACAATTCACGAGTAGGCTTAGTAGAGTCTAGAGGTTTGGTACGGAGACGTTTGTGCTTATCTTCCAGAGGCTATGAAGTTTAGGAACAAATTTCACTTCTATTATTCTCTGTCGTGCAATTTTGTTTTCTAAATACTGATTGAACTCTTCTACTTTTATTCTCTCGCAGATGGCGAGAACACGAACCGCATATTCAGCTGGGAAGCAGCCAAAGCCTCCAGTGGCAGCTCATACGAGGGGCAGAGGTCGAGGCCGAGGCCGTGCCAGAGGCCGAAGCAGGGGCACGGTTCAACCCAGAGCCCGAGTAGCAGCCCCAGCCGTGGAGCCTCAGGTAGAGTTTGACGAGGAGGTTCCAGCCCAGACTGTTTCTGCCGGGCCAGCTCAGGTTTCGGAGGGGTTCATTCCCACCCCAGTGCTTCAGGACGCTTTGGTACCCGGACCTCAAGTCTATTTTTGAGAAACACTTGGCACCTTGCAACTGATTAAATAAATCATCAATTCTCGATAGCGGGTACTTATTCTTGATCGTCACCTTATTCAATTGTCTATAATCAATACACATCCGTAAGGAACTATCTTTCTTCCTCACAAATAACACAGGTGCTCCCCCACAGTGATGTACTAGGTCTGATAAAGCCTTTTTCAAGCAAGTCCTTTAGTTGTTCCTTTAACTCTTTCAGCTCTGCGTGGGCCATTCTATAGAGAGGAATAGATATTGGATGAGTGTCTGGTAGTAGGTCAATAGCAAACTCAATTTCTCGCTCTGGCGGAAGACCCGGAAGCTCATCGGGAAAAACATCAAGAAACTCATTAACCACAGGGATGGACTGAATTGTTGGTGACTCTACTTTCACATCCTGAACCCGAACTAAGTGATAAATATAGCCGTTTCTGATCATTTTCCTTGCCTTGAGATAGGAAATAAATCTACCTCTCTGCGATGCCATATTACCTTTCCACTCCAAAACAGGTTCCCCTGGAAATTGAAATCGGACAATCTTTGATCTACAATCAACGTTGGCATGATAAGAAGCCATACAATCCATACCCATTATAACATCAAATTCTACCATATCTAACTCAATTAGGTCTGCTATTGTAGATCGACTATGAACTACTATTATACAACCTCTATATAGTCGCTTAGTTATCACTGAGTCCCCAACGAGTGTAGACACCTCAAAAAGTTTAACCAATTCAGGTTTTATTCCAAACTTACTAGCAACCAACGGAGTAACATATGATAAGGTGAAACCTGGGTCAATCAGTGCATATACAACATATGAGGAGACTGATAATATACATGTAACAACATCAGGCAATGACTCCTGATCATGTCGTCCTGCTAAAGCATAAATGCGATTCTGAGGACCGCTCGAGCTAGAAGCTTCGCCTCTGCCTCTAGCACGTCTCATTGATGCTTGTAAACCTTGCCCGGGGGGCGTACTGATGATGACGAACCAACTATAGATCCCGTTGATTAAGCTATGTTTGCATCACCTTTCGTCAAACAATCCCTCATAACGTGGCCCAGATAACCACAAGTATAACAAACACCCAACCCCATACGGCACTGCCCGGCATGCTGCTTACCACACTGAGCACATTGTGGCAAGGGTGGCCTCATCTGACTTGACTCACCCCTATACTGAGAATCTGAGGCCCTGGAATTCTGACCAGGCCCTAAATATATGGAACGATCAAATCTCATTACGCCAAACTGAGGGGGTGCGCTAGCCAATGGCTGGACTGGATACTTTGGGTACTGTTATCTCTGACCACCTCGAAACTCACCAGAAGGACCCGAAGACCTCGCTCTCTTATTCTGGGCCCTATCATGCTCACGATCGGCCCTCTGTTTCTGCTTACGCTCCTCTACACCCTGAGCGTATGCCTGTATACGAGAAATATCCATGTTTGCCTGAAGTGAGACCGACATACAATCGTTAAGCAAGTGCGACTCTAACCCCATCACGAACCGGTGAACCCGATCCTCCATCTTAGATATAATAGTGGGAGCATACCTAGACAACAAATCAAACTGAAGACTATACTCCCGCACACTCATGTTACCCTGTCGAAGGGGCACGAACCTATCAACTCTGGCCCGCCTAAGCTCTGGTGGTAGATAATGACCAATCAAAACTTCTGTAAACTCCTGCCATACCGCTGGAGGGGCATCCTCCCCTCTGGACAATTCCTAAGACTCATACCAATTAACTGCAATGTCTTGGAGTCTATAGGAAGCTAGCTCAACTGACTCAGTCGCAGTGGCCTTCATTACCCTTAAAGTCCTCTGCACTCTATCGATAAATACTTGAGGGTCCTTATTTGGATCTGCCCCAGTGAATACCGGAGGGTCCAAATTAATGAAATCACGAACCCTCGCACTGACGGACCTATCTGCATGACCAATACCTACTTCCTGACGCCAAGCCTGTATGGCTACTAATCGAGTTAACAGCTGAATAGCATCTCTCATCTCCTGACCCGGTGCATCTGGCTGAGGGGTTGAACGTACAGGGGCAGGCACTGGAGCTGATGCCCCTCGGAGCTCTTTTGGAGAGGGTGGGGTATGTGAAGTCTGAGATGGAATCTCACTATGAGACTCTCCCCGATCCCTGATAACTCGTGGCACTCGACTAGTAGTCTCACCAGCCACAGACTTCCCCTTCTGGGCGGTTGTAGTCTTTGGAGGCATCGCTGAAAATATAACATATCGTTAGGAACATGAATTCTTATATCGCACGATCTAAGATAAGAAGAGAGGATAACATCCTATATGTCCTGTAGCCTCCCGTTTATAAGTGTGATGCACAACACACCCATAAACAAGACTCTACTAGACACGGTCTATAGACAACCCTAGGACAGAACTGCTTTAATACCACTTTTGTCAAGACCCAAACCGATGGGCCGCGACGGGTGCCCGAGTCCTACCTGTCGAACACCCCTAAACATTTATCTAAGATATAAACCTGAATAACATCTACTGAATTACGAGAATAACATGCATGAAGGAAACCTGCCCAAAAGGCATATGTACATATACGTAGGGCGAGCCGGCAAGGCTGCTATAGACAACTATATTTCCAAAACTGGAAGCCTGCAAGGCCACATACTATCCAACTATACATCCTGTTTACAGACCTCTATTAGAATATACAACTGTACAAGGACGGGACTGGGCCACGTCATACCCATATATGTATACAAGCATATCGTACCAAAATCAAAAGCAGCTCCGGATCAAATGGAGCACGCCAACTCTCATTGATCAAGGATCCTAAGAAGGGGGACCGTCAACTTGCCTACCTGCACCTGCAGGCATGAAACGTAGCATCCCCAGGAAAAAAGGAACATTAGTACGAATAATGTACTGAGTATGTAAGGCATAAAAATCAGTACACAAAAGACATAGATGAAACATGGAATAAAGAATTCCGCCTGTAAGTCTAAATGACTTGTAAATCCTGAAACATTTATAATATCATGCACGTGCGTACAATTGTCGTATCATGCATGGGTATAGGTATACATAATGTCATCAAGCCTCTGAGGGAATCCCATCATATCATCTCGGCCACTGTGGGTAAAATCATCAACATGTACCAGCTGATCAGGTGGTGGTGCGTATATAACGTCGTAACCTTTTCCCATATCCCATATACATATAATATACGCGTATATAACGCCATCTGGTCATGGGTTAATGTACATTTATAAATTCATGAAATGAATAAGAAATACGTTAATAAGATTTCTCGGAATATCATAAAATCAATATGCCTGTCGGATAAATTTTATCAAATACGTATTTTTCTGAGACCCATGAATAGAATATATAATAATAATTCACATAGGGAATCAAAAATATAGACACCCCTAATATTTCTATGAATAGAGTCATTTATGAAAATTATGCATTTGCTCATTTTGTTCGTATCGTATAGCTCATGCCAAATGAAAGAAGTGATAACTTTAACATACCTGAACAGATTCTCATAGAATTTGCAATTCACGCTTTACAAAATCAATCAACCAACGTTATCAATTCTTGGTACGGATTTATTTTTCTCTTTAAAGAGCTCACGATCAGCCACTCATCTATAAGAGATTCAATTTGGTTTGTAAGACACATGAATTTACGTTGCCAAAAATGTGGAGTAAGTTGATAGTCTTATTAATTATAGAAAGCTTTTGGGTGTGGCCCACTTGTTGGATGACGAAGCCTTCCTAATTCCTCCAAGTATGCCATCTATGCAAGACATAATGAGTCACTTAAAATGGGATTGGGGTGCTGCCACATAATTCCTTAGTTGGGGGTTTAATTATTATCCGATAATTCCTTAATTATTTAGGTAATATCCCATTACTCAATAATTAACCAATTACCCACATAATTAAGAATTATCCCCAATTACTTAAAATACTACTCTCTTTTAACATACTTTATGTACCCTACTTATCATGGTTATGGGGTACCTTGTATGGCACTAGTCTATAAATACCGGGTATTATGGCTCAGATCGTATTATATCCCAAATCGACAACCTTCAACGAAACTTATTTTCTTTGATTCGTTTCTAATTTATCCTTCACGACACTTACTTATCGCTTGTTATAAATAGCATAAATGCTTATAACCTCAAGATAATCTCATCCCCGAGTCTACGTCGATTAACTGAAGACGAAACTTTAACGTACGAAAACGCGAGATGTAACATCCTTCCCCCCTTAGAAATATTCGTCCTTGAATGTTTAACTCCCCGGGATCTATATAAACTTCGGCAGAGTCACCTTTGTAACAATACTACTACCAACTATTCCTGTAGAAACTCAATAATTCAGCGTCACATAGGACAACAATCATCGATAACGACAATGGCCTCACACGACCAATGACAATAACTAACACAAGAATCCATACATGTACCTTAAGGCTGTGATATCTCAGTCGGACCCTTCTCTGGAAGAGGAAATAAGTGAGGATATCTAGACTTCATGCCTTCTTCGGCCTCCCAAGTCATTTCTTCCACATTGTTGTTTCTCCAATGTACTTTCACCAAAGCTACGTTTTTAGTTCTCAATCTCCAAACCGGTCTGTCTAATATAGCAATGGGAGCTTCTTCATATGATAGATGCTCTGTGACATGAACTTCGTCAACTGACATGATTCTAGAAGGATCTCTGATACATTTATGGAGCATAGACACATGAAAGACTGGATGTACAGACTCCAAGTTCGAAGGCAAATCTAACTTATATGCTACCTGGCCTACCTTGCGTATGATCCTATATAGTCCAATGTACCGAGGGCTAAGTTTTCCTTTCTTACCGAACCTCATAACACCTTTTATCGGTGATACCTTTAGGAATACCCAGTCGTCAACCTTAAACTCCAAGTCTCGCTGTCGATTATCCGCATAAGACTTCTGACGGCTTTGAGCTACTAATGGCCTTTCCTGTATAAGCTTAATTTTCTCGATTGCCTGTTGTACCGATTCTGGTCCTACTAACATAGTTTCCCCAACATCGAACCACCTTATAGGCGACCTACACTTTCGTCCGTAAAGAGCTTCGTATAGAGCCATCTGAATACTTGAATGGTAGCTATTATTATACGGGAACTTAATAAGCGGCAGATGATCATCCCAGCTACCCTTGAAGTCTATCACACAAGCCCGTAACATATCCTCAAGTGTCTGAATAGTACGCTCAGCTTGACCGTCTATCTGGGGATGAAATATTGTACTAAGACTTACTTGAGTCCCCAATCCTTTTTGGAAGGACCTCTAGAAGTTAGCTGTAAATTGAGCTCTTCTATCCGAGATAATAGATACGGGGACACCATGCAGTCGTACTATCTCCTTAATATAAAGCCTTGCATAATCCTCTGCGGAATATGTAGTCCTAACGGGAAAAAAATGGGCTGATTTTGTAAGCCTATCAACAATCACCCATATAGAATCGAACTTACGCTGGGTACGAGGTAGGCCTACGATGAAATCCATATTGATTACTTCCCACTTCCAAGTTGGAATCTCTATAGCCTTCAATAATCCACCGGGTTTTTGATGCTCAATCTTAACCTGCTGACAGTTAGGGCACTGAGCAACAAACTCCGCTATATCCATTTTCATTCTGTCCCACCAATATACTTCCCTGATATCATGATACATCTTTGTTGCTCCTGGATGGATAGAATAATGAGAATAGTGAGTTTCTCCCATAACCTGCTGATGCATCCCTGCAACACTAGGGACACATAATCGTCCTCGATATCTGAGGACCCCATCTTCTGTAATCTCAAACAGTGTCTCCTCCTTCTGAGGGGTGGTATCCCTATAATGAACTAACACAAGATCATCGTACTGGCATTCCTTCACTTCAGTTACTAACGAGGATGTTGCCGTATCATGAATAGTAATTCCAATATCACCTGAGTCCAGTAATCGAACTCTAAGACTAGCTAGTTGATGAAGCTCATGGGCTATTCCCCTCTTCTATAGCTGTAAATATGATAGGCTACCCATAGATCTATGGCTGAGGGCATCGGCTACCACGTTCGCCTTCCTCGGATGGTATAAAATATCAACGTCATAATTTTTAAGTAGCTCCAACTATCTCCTTTGACGTAAATTAAATTCCTTTTGCTATTCCTTTTGCTTGAAGATATACCGGAGGCTCTTATGATCCGTATATATATATCAACATGAATGCCATACAAGTAGTGCCTCCACATCTTTAGTGCATAAATCACTGCGGCTAATTCTAATTCATGGGTCGGGTAATTTTTCTCGTGCTTTCTTAGTTGTCTAGAAGCATAAGCTACAACCCTACCATGCTACATCAGTACACAACCCAATCCAATGCCCGAAGCATCACAATAGATAACATAACCATCGGTCCCTTCCGGGAGCGTTAGAACCGGTGCTGAAGTTAATCTGTCCTTCAATGCCTGAAAACTCCGTTCGCAAGCATCAGTCCATTAAAACTTTGCTCCCTTATGAGTCAACTTTGTCAAAGGTGATGAAAGGAAAGAAAATCCCCCTACAAATCTCCTGTAATAATCTGCCAAACTGAGAAAGCTACGAACCTTCGTCGGTGTCGTGGGTCTAGGCCAAGTTTTTACTACCTCAATCTTTTGTGTATCAACTCGGATACCTTCACCCGAAATGATATGCCTAAGGAAAGCTACAAAGTTAAACCAGAATTCACATTTAGAGAATTTTGCATACAACTTCCCTTTTTTTAGAACTCCGAGCGCAGTACGTAAATGATCTGCATGGTTAGCCTCTGAACGTGAATACACCAATATATCATCAATAAATACAATTACGAACAGATCTAAAAAGGGTCTGAACACACGGTTCATCAAATCCATGAATATTGCTGGGGCATTGGTCAAACCGAATGATATAACACGAAACTCAAAGTGCCCGTATCTAGTCCTAAATGCGGTCTTCGGAATATCTTTCTCCTTAACCCTTACCTGATGGTACCCGGACCTCAAGTCTATTTTTGAGAAACACTTGGCACCTTACAACTGATCAAATAAATCATCAATCCTCGGGAGCGAGTACTTATTCTTGATCGTCACCTTATTCAACTGTCTATAATCAATACACATCCGTAAGGAACCATCTTTCTTCCTCACAAATAACACAGGTGCTCCCCCACAATGATGTACTAGGTATGATAAAGCCTTTTTCAAGCAAGTCCTTTAGTTGTTCCTTCAACTCTTTCAGCTCTGCGGGGGACATTCTATAGAGAGGAATAGATATTGGATGAGTATCTGGTAGTACGTCAATAGCAAACTCAATTTCTCGCTCTGGCGGAAGACCCGGAAGCTCATCGGGAAAAACATCAAGAAACTCATTAACCACAGGGATGGACTGAATTGTTGGTGACTCTACTTTCATATCCTGAACCCGAACTAAGTGATAAATATATCCCTTTCTGATCATCTTCCTTGCCTTGAGATAGTAAATAAATCTACCTCTCGGCGATGTCGTATTACCTTTCCACTCCAAAACAGGTTCCCCTAAAAATTAAAATCGGACTATCTTTGATCTACAATCAACGTTGGCATGACAAGAAGCCAACCAATCCACACCCATTATAACATCAAATTCTACCATATCTAACTCAATTAGGTCCGCTACTGTAGATCGACTATGAACTACTATTATACAACCTCTATATACTCGCTTAGCTATCACTGAGTCCCCAACGGGTGTGAACACCTAAAAAGGTTTAACCAATTCAGGTTTTATTCCAAACTTACTAGCAACCAACGGAGTAACATATGATAAGGAAGAACCTGGGTCAATCAGTGCATATACATCATATAAGGAGACTGATAATATACCTATAACAACATCAGGCGATGACTCCTGATCCTATCGTCCGGCTAATGCATAAATGCAATTCTGAGGACCGCTCGAACTAGAAGCTCTGCCTCTCCCTCTACCACGACTCATTGGTGCTTGTGAACCTTGCCCAAGGGGGTGTAGTGATGATGACGAACCAACTACAGATCCCGCTGACTGAGCTATGTTTGCATCACCTCTCGTCAGATAATCCCTCATAATATGGCACGGATAACCACAAGTATAACAAACACCAAACCCCATACGGCACTGCCCGACATGCTGCTTACCACACTGGGCATATCGTGGCAAGGGCGACCTCATCTGACTTGACTCGCCCTTATATTGAGAACCTGAGGCCCTGGAATTCTGACCAGGCCTTGAATATGTGGAATGCTCAAATCTCTTTCCGCCAAACTGAGGAGGTGCACTAGCAGATGGATGGGCTGGAAACCTCGGGTATTATTGTCTCTGACCACCTCAAAACTCACCAGAAGGACCCGAAGACCTCACTCTCTTATTCTGGGCCCTATCGTGCTATTGATCGACCCTCGGTTTCTACTTACGCTCAACTACACCCTGAGCATATGCCTGAATATGAGAAATATCCATGTTTGCCTGAAGTGAGACCGACATACAATCGTTAAGCAAGTGCGGCTCTAACCCCATCACGAACCGGTGAACCCGATCCTCCATCTTAGATACAATAGTGGGAGCATACCTAGCCAACTAATCAAACTAAAGACTGTACTCCCGCACACTCATGTTACCCTGCCGAAGGGTCAAGAACCTATAAACTCTGGCACGCCTAAGCTCTAGTGGCAGATAATGACGAAGAAAAACTTCTGTAAACTCCTGCCATACCGCTGGAGTGGCATCCTCCCCTCTGGACAATTCCCAAGACTCATACCAATTAACTACAATGTCTTGGAGTCTATAGGAAGCTAGCTCAACTGACTCAGTCGCAGTGGCCTTCATTACCATCAAAGTCCTCTACATTCTATCGATAAATACCTAAGGGTCCTCATTTGGATCTACCCCAGTAAATACTGAAGGGTCCAAATTAATTTAATCACGAACCCTCGCACTGACGGACCTATCTGCATGACCAATACCTACTTCCTGACGTCGAGCCTTTGCGGCTACTAATCGAGTTAAAAGCTGAATAGCATCTCTTATCTCCTGACCCAAAACTGGAAGCCGGAAAGGCCACATACTATCCAACAATACATACTGTCTACAGACCTCTATTAGAATATACAATTGTACAAGGACGGGACTAGTCCACGTCATACCCATATGTGTATACAAGCATATCGTACCAAAATCAAATGCAGCTCCGGATCAAACAGAGCACGCCAACTCTTGTTGATCAAGGATCCTAAGAAGAGGGACCGTCAGCTTGCCTACCGGCACCTGCGGGCATGAAATGCAGCGTCTCCAGGAAAAAAGGGACGTCAGTACGAATAATGTACTGAGTATGTAAGGCATAAAAATCAGTACACAAAAGACATAGATGAAACATGGAATAAAGAATTCCGCTTGTAAGTCTAAATGACTTGTAAATCCTGAAACATTTATAATGTCATGCACGTGCATACAATTGTCATGTCATGCATGGGTATAGGTGTACATAACGTCATCAAGCCTCTGAAGGCATCCCATCATATCATCTCGGCCACTGTGGGTAAAATCATCAACATATACCAGCTGATCAGGTGGTGGTGCGTATATAACGCTGTAACCTTTTTCCATATCCCATATACATATAATATACGCGTCTATAATGCCATCTGGTCATTGGTCAATGTAAATGAATAAATTCATGAAATGCATAAGAAATACGTTAATAAGTTTTCTCGAAATGTCATAAAATCAATATGCATGTCGGATAAATTTGATCAAATACGTATTTTTTTGAGACCCATGAACAAAAGATATAATAATAATTCACATGGGGAATCAAGAATATAGACACCCCTAATATTTCTATAAATAGAGTCATTTATGGAAATTGTGCATTTGCTCGTTTCGTTCGTGTCGTATAGATCATGTCAAAAGAAAGAAGGTATAACCTTAACATACCTGAACCGATTCTCGTAGAATTTGCAATTCACGCTTTACAAAATCAATCAACCAACGTTATCAATTCTTGGTACGGATTTGTTTTGCTCTTTAAAGAGGTCACGATCAGCCACTCTTCTATAAGTGATTCAATTTGGTTTGTAAGACACATGAATTTACGTTGCCAAAAATGTGGAGTAAGTTGATAGTCTTATTAATTATAGAAAGCTTTTGGGTGTGGCCCACTTGTTGGATGACTAAACCTTCCTAAACCCTCCAAGTATGACATCTATGTAAGACATAATAAGTCACTTAAAATGGGATTGGGGTGCTGCCACATAATTCCTTAGTTGGGGGGTTTAATCATTATCCAACAATTCCTTAATTATTTAGGTAATATTCCATTATCCAATAATTAACTAATTACCCACATAATTAAGAATTATCCCCAATCACTTAAAATACTACTCTCATTTAACATACTTTATGTACCCTACTTATCGTGGTTATAGGGTACCTTGTATGGCACTAGTCCATAAATACCGGATATTATGGCTCAGATCGTATTATACCCCAAATCGACAACCTTCAACGAAACTTATTTTTTTTGATTCGTTTCCAATTTATCCTTCACAGCACTTACTTATCGCTTGTTATAAATAACATAAATGCTTATAACCTCAAGATAATCTCATCCCCGAGTCTACATCGATTAACTGAAGACGAAACTTTAACGTACGAAAACGCGAGATGTGATACCCTGTACCAAACTCCAGCATCTCTTCCAGTCGGATTAGTTCAGCCGGTTGTTGCGGCACAGACCGGTGATGGGTCAGCTATGTCTTCTGAGGCTTTATGGAGATTAGACAGGTTTACCAAGCTCTTTCCAGTTCACTTCAGTGTTTCACCTTCAGAGGATCCCTATGAGCATCTTGACAGCTGTCATGAGGTGCTACAGAACATGGGTATAGTGCAGACCAATGGGGTCGATTTTGCTGCATTTCAGATGACTAGTTCCGCCAAGAAATGGTGGAGAGATTATTTGTTGACCAGACCAGCTGGGTCGCCTGCTTATACTTTGCACCAGTTCTCTCAGCTCTTCCTGGAGAAGTTTCTACCTATCACATTGAGAGAGGAGCACCGCCGTCAGTTCGAGCGTCTCCAGCAGGACAGTATGACAGTTACTCAGTATGAGACCTGTTTTGTGGATTTGGCACGTCATGCTCTTCTTCTGCTTCCTACCGAGGAGAGAGGGCGAGGAGATTTATTGACGGACTTGCTTAGCCTATCAGATTGCAGATGGCTAAGGAGACAGGGAGTGAGATTGCTTTTCAGGCTGCTGCCAATGTCACCAAGTAAGTCGAGATAGTTCTTGCTCAAGGAGGTTAGGGGTCTGACAAGAGACCTCGTCATTCCGGAGGGTTCAGCGGTGCCTCATATGGAGGCAGGGGTACTTTTGGTAGAGACCATCCTCCCAGGCCATTTCATTCAGCACTCCAAGCATCCCACGGTGGCTCAGGTGTTCGTGGCCCTCATATGCCTTATTTCGATCAGTTAGCCTACAGTGCATCACCAGCTCCTATTAGTGCACCTCCGCTCCAGAGTTTTCAGTGTTAGTTTCAGGGTCAACAGTCACAGCAGCCGAGGTCTTGTTATACTTGTGGTGATCCGAGGCACATTGCTAGATTTTTCCCTCGAGCATTCGTCGGCTCACAATATCAGGGTTCTCGTGCCATGGTTCCGGCACCAGTTGCTGCACCACCTGCTCAGCCAGCCAGAGGCAAGGGTCAGGCAGCCAAAGGTAGAGGCCAGACTGTTAGAGGTGGAGGCCAGCCAGTTAGAGGCCGTCCCAGGGGCGTAGTTCAGGGTTGGTAGGGCCCAGTCCCAATGTTATACTTTTTCAGCCAGGCCTGAGGCTGAGTCATCTGACGCTGTTATCACAGGTACTGTTTCAGTTTGTAGTAGAGATGCTGCAGTTCTATTTGATCCTGGTTCTACTTACTCCTATGTGTCATCCTAATTTGCTTCATATTTGGTTGTGCCTCGTGATTCTTTGAGTACTCCTGTGTATGTGTCCACACCTATGGGAGATGCTATTGTTATAGATCGTGTTTATCGTTCGTGTATGGTCACCATTGGGAGTCTTGAGACTAGTGTAGATCTTCTACTTCTCGATATGGTCAATTTTGATGTTATCTTGGGCATGGATTGGTTGTCACCTTATCACGCTATATTGGACTATCACGCTAAGACGGTGACCTTAGCCTTGTCGGGGTTTCCTCGATTATAGTGGAGAGGGACACCTGGATATTCTACCAGCAAGGTTATACCTTATATGAAGGCTTGACGTATGGCCGAGAAGGGGTGTTTAGCTTATTTGGCTTATGTTCATGATTCTTATGCAGAGGTTCCTTCCATGGATTCATTGCCAGTAGTTCATAAGTTTCCAGAGGTGTTTCCTGCAGAACTGCCGGGGATGCCACCCGACATGAATATTGATTTCTGCATTGATTTGGCTCCGGCACTCAGCCCATTTCCATTCTGCCATACCGCATGGCCCCGCCAGAGTTGAAAGAATTGAAGGAAAAGTTGCAAGTTTTGCTTGATAGGGGCTTCATTAGACCTAGTGTCTCGCCCTTGGGTGTACCTGTGTTGTTTGTGAAGAAGAAAGATGGATCGATGAGGATGTGTATAGATTATCGCCAGTTGAACAAAGTCACCATCAAGAACAAGTATCCATTGACGAGGATTGATGATTTATTTGATCAGCTTCAGGGTGCCAAGGTGTTTTCGAAGATTGATTTGAGATATGGCTACCATCAGTTGAGGATTAGGACATCTGATGTCCCTAAGACAGCTTTTCGGACTCGGTACGGACATTATGAGTTTCTGGTGATGTCCTTTAGGTTGACAAATTCCCCAGCAGCATTCATGGATTTTATGAACCGAGTGTTCAAGCCTTATTTGAATTCCTTTGTGATTGTGTTTATTGATGATATCTTGATCTACTCCCGCAGTCGAGAGGAGCATGAGCAGCATCTTAGGATTGTACTTCAGACTTTGAGAGCCAGCCAGTTATATGCTAAGTTTTCAAAGTGCGAGTTTTGGTTGAGCTCAGTCGCTTTCTTGGGGCACATTGTATCGGCAGAGGGCATTCAAGTGGATCCTAAGAAGATTAAGGAAGTTTAGAACTGGCCTAAACCCACTTCAGCTACGTAGATCAGGAGTTTCTTGGGTTTGGCAGGCTATTACCATCGCTTTGTGGAGAGGTTTTGATCTATAGCAGCCCTGTTGACCAGGTTGACCCAGAAGGGTGCCTCGTTCAGATGGTCAGACGAGTGTGAGGCGAGGGGTGAGTTTTGGATAGGCTATGGATATTTTGAAACATAGAAAAAAATTTGGTTTTTGTGCTTCAGCTGATATCTGGTGTGTTCTTCTTCGCGTTCGCGAAGTTACTCCCGCGAACGCAAATAGTAAACAGGGGCAGGGTGATTTTCTTAATCGCGGTAGCTGGGTCGTGAACGCGAAGCAGTGGGGGCATTACCCTTCGCGAACGTGACCAGCTCCTTGCGAATGCGAAGCTTTAGGGACCTGAGGGAGGGGACACTCATTATTCTACGCGAACGCGAGCACTGGCTCGCGAACGTGAAGCTTTGGGGACCTGGGGGAGGGGACACTCATTCTTCTACGTGAACGCGAGCACTGGCTCGCGAACGCGGAGGCCAAGGGGGACAGCCTGTGCGAATGCAAAAGCCATTTGGTCTGCTGCTCATCGCGAACGCGGCACACCCTTCGCGAATGCGAAGAAGGCTTGACGCCTCTGACATAAAACAGAACCAAAACGGGATTTTACCCATTCTTCATAAACTCTCCATTAGAGCTCGGCCTAGGTGCGATTTTGAAGAGAAACTCAACATCAATTCATAGGTTTGTACTCTTTAACTCATTTTCTTCCATTTCTATCATCACCCATTAAATTCCTAGCCCTAATCTTTGTTCTTTCATGGTAGAAAATTAGGGATTTAGGAAGAATTGGGTTTTATTTTTTGCAAATTGGGGATTTAGACCTCAATTTGGGATCGAATTTCGAAACTAATTACATAATCGGGCTTGGGGGTGAATGGGTGAATGGATTTTGGTACGAACCTCGAATTTTGACCAAGCGGGGCCGAGGTCAATTTTTGACTTTTTGGGAGAAAGTTTGGAGAATCTAAATTTATGCAATGTAATTGATTTATTTAGCAATATTTGATATTATTTAGTCATTTGTGAATAGATACGAGTGGTTTGGAGGTGGATTCTAGAGGTAAAGCGGTAATTGAGCATTGAGTAGCCTTTGGAGCGAAGTGTTATGTCTAACCTTGACTTGAGGGAATATGACTTGTTTGTCTATTTGCTACACGTTTAAATGTTGGGGAGCAACGTATATGTGAGGTGACGAGTACTTATGTGTTGTAGTCGGGTTAAAGCATGCAGGCAGGGCTTGGTTTCTTGTAATTATAGCTTCCTTTGTTCATGGTATCTATGTTTAGACTAGTATTGTTAAATTGATCGTTCTTATCATATTTACGGATCTTCTGGTAATAATTGAGTATTGATTCCGAAGTTGAGGTTGATATTGTGGAACCAAATGTTGAAGTAAGGGTTTTACTTGTTATTTTATCTCCCAGTTGTTATTTGTTTATTGCATTATGGTAAAGGAGAGTGTTAATGCAGGAAGGGTGATGTCGTGCCATATTGTGAGTGTTAATGTATGAAGGGTGATGTCATGTCATATTGTGAGTGTTAATGCACGAAGGGTGATGTCGTACCATATTGTGAGTGTTAATGCACGAAGGGTGATGTCGTGCCATGTTATGAGAGTTAATGCACGAAGGTTGATGTCGTGCCGTATCTATTGATTTATTTTGTGAGGCTGAGAGTAAAAGCATGAAGGGTGACGCCGTGCAATTTTCTTCATTGTGTTTAATTGTTTTTCACTAGTTAAAAGCATGTCGATTGTTCTAGTTATCATTTCCGCTATATCTCCTATATCTTGTGCCCCTTTAGCATGTCCCCCTCCCAATAGTACATGTTTAGCTGTTATTGTTGTTTTCTTGTACATATACTGTTATCTGCACATGTTTATTATGTGGGTGTCTTGTCATAGCCTAGTCACTACTTCGTCGAGGTTAGGCTCGACACTTACCAATACATGGGGTCGGTTATACTGATACTGCACTCTGCACTTCCTGTGCAGATTTTGGCATTGGTCCCAGCTGATCGAGAGGCGTAGCAGCTCGGACTGGTTCATCGGAGACTCAAGGTAGATCTGTTGGCGTTCGCAGACCTTGAAGTCCCCGTCTATCTTTTCAGTTTTCTTTTTACTGTTTCTTTCGTTCAAACAGTTGTATTTCTTTCAGACTTTTACCTGTAGTAAAATCCTAGAAGTTCGTAAATTGTGACTCCAGATCCGGGTAGTAGTGTATATATTGAGGCTATTATAAATTTCCGCACTTATTTTAACTCATTATAGCTTAGTTGTTGTTATTTACTGAAATGTATATGAATTGGCTTGATGAATTCTCTAACGTTGGCTTGCCTAGCAAGTGAAATGTTGGGGTCATCACGGTCCCGACGGTTGGAATTCCGGATCGTGACAAGCTGACTGAGGATGTGGGATTGGGTTAAGAAAACACTACTAGAAATTCGCTAAAAACCGACCAAAAATACTGACCAACGTTGGTCGGTTATGGCAAATTACCGACCAAAACGCGACCTTTACGGTGTGGACGGTATTTTGATGGTCGGAACGGCTTACCGACCAAAGTTGGTCGGAAATTACCGACCAGCTTTGGTCGGTATATTAAAACGACCATCTGACAAGTTTAATTACTTACCGACCAACTTTGGTCGGAAACATATTTTATTAATTTAATTTTACCGACCAAAGTTGGTCGGATTATCTTTTTTTATTAATTATTAAAATTAAAAAAAACCGACCAACTTTGGTCGGTAATTGAAAATATATATTTTTTAAAACTAATTAAAATTAAACATTACCGACCAACTATGGTCGGTAATCTTAACAATGCAAGCAAAATACCGACCAAAGCTGGACGGTAGTCTTGAATTCTGGGAATTCAACGTTCATTAACCGACCAACTTTGGTCGGTATTTTGGAATAATTTTTTTTTTATTAAAAACCGACCAACGTTGGTCGGTTTTTCTGGGATTAATTTTGGCATAAAATGCCTGTTTTGGCAGCTAAACCACCTGCCAGCATACCAATACAACAGCACAACAACACAACAACAACAACAACAACAACAAAAATACAACAACAACAACACAACAACAACAACAACAACACAACAACAACAACAACAACAACAACAACAACAACAACAACAACAACACAACAACAACAACAATAACACAACAACAACAACAACACAACAACAACAACAATAACAACAACAACAACAACAACAACACAACAACAACAACCAAAACATTCAATAAATACTTTAAAACTAACAAATTAAAGTTTAATTGAACATAAAAATCCAAAAACAAGTTAAAACTAATTACAACTAGTTCAAAACTGGTTCTATTTGTCTAGTTCAAAGTATATAAAAGTCAAGGGGTGTTTTGTACAACATCATCATCGCCGTCTGATGAACTTTCATCTACAAGACGATATAGAGAACGGTCTTGTGGAAGACGGGAAGTACGATCACGGGGAGGACGGGAGGAACGATCACGAGTAGGGCGGGAGGAACGATCACGTGGAGGTCGACCCTCTGGAGATGACTCACGAGATCGGGGCAACGGAAAAGCTCCACTAGATAGGAGAGTTCTGATCTGAGCTTGCATGCCAAGGAATTGAGTATCTCTAAGCCTTTCTCTTTCCTTGGCCGCTTCTAGCTCTGATGTGAGCTTTGTCACTGTCTCCCGCATAGCGGAGAGGCTCTCCCTATTAAGTTGCTCTCCATGCGAGGAAGTCCCTATTCCTCGCATTCCACACTTATAGCGATGGAAGCTTTTAGTAGGAAGCCCGTATACCTTCCCCTATTTTGGACCGCCAACAGACTCCAACCATATTCTTTCAGCATCCTCGTCCGAAGGTTGGGTTGGCTCACCCGATTCACCAGCTGGATGACTACGGATGAATTCCTCCACATTACTTTGGTAGCGACCCTATATTATTTTAAATTAAATCAGTATTTCAAGTTGTTTATAAAAGTAAATTATAATACTTAAATAAAATTGAAAGCTTACATATGCAGTCGAGGCCCGGTCCTCGACCCACCTATCTTGATCCCCCTCTTTCTTCTTCTTCACAACATGTGTCTCCTTGAATAGCTCATCATGACTCATTGGACGCCCATACTTCTTTTCCTGAAAACAAATTAATTTAGTTAATAAACAGAATAGATATACTTAGAAAAGTAAAATAATTTAAGCAATTACGTACCAATCTTCTTTTTATTGTCCCTAGGCTGATCGCACCTCCAGTGTGCAAGGAGCCTCCCTTCTCGGATGCACGAGCTTTCTTTCCTTTTTCGCTCCTCTCTAAGAACTCTGCGGTAAGCCATTGCCTTTGCAAATCATTCCACAAATTCTCAAGTAACCAGCCAGGCCTCTTGTTCTTCTTTCTAGCATCCGAGAAAGCATCCGCCAATCTCTTGCGAGCTTTATGATGAAAGTTTATAGCCACTTCCGCGCTATAGCGGTCTTCCCATACACACTTGCTCTGTATTTTAAAAGTTAAATATTAGATGGAAACATCATAAATATAAATTATTAAACTGTTTAAAAGAACATTTATACCTTAAATTGATTGAAAATTTGCTCCTTCAGTGAGAATGGGCAATCAGTCCAAGTCGCATAAGGGCCATCATAAAGCTTTCTAATGGCATTGGTGATTATCTTCGTAGTCTTATTACCCGGCCTGAACCTGCAATTTAATAATAAAAATACATTAATATCTTAGTAAAAATGTTACAAATCAATAGACGCAAAAATAATGAATAACACTTACCTATCACCCTCAGGGACTATGATGATCCTGCCATATCGATCATAATGCACTACCTCGTCATCACCATCCGAAGCATGTGTATCAGATACATGTGAAGACGGTGTAGGCGGGTCAGAGCTAATGCCTCCCAGGCAAAGGCCTGCAATAGATGGAGTCGATGATGAAGATGGTTGCGATCCCTGTGATTGCGACATAGCTGGATGCGACTCAAGTGGATGTGATACCGAGTGGCTGTGACCCGAGTGGCTGTGACATGGGTGGATGCGATCCATGTGGCTGTGATATGTAGGGATGTGATCCATGTGGATGTGATGCAGATGGCTGTGAGGCAGCTGGACTATATGTCGGACGTATAGTCCTGTGACCCTGTGATGGAAGACTGGGTGTCTGAATGAAGGTGTACGGCTCGTGATGCTGTGGCAGCTCAGTATATCCGTGTGGTGGAGGATAAGACATAGGCATCTCTGAAAAAGGTGGACAAGAGGGAGTATTATTTTCTACCCTCCTCTTTCCCTTCCTACCCTTTTCTCGACCCCGAGAACTAGTAGGGTCATTGTTACCTTGACCCTTGCCTGCCATCTGCATAATATAATACACATTTAGATTGAAACATATAAGAAACTAGCTATAAAACGAGAGTTCTTTAAAAACCAACTTTTTAATCCTCATCGACGTATTGTTCCTCGTCCGAGAATTCTTCGTCCTCACTTGTTTGAGCTTCATTAGTTGATTCCTCGTCCTCATTTTCTATAATTGTTACTTCATTTATATCAACTTCTTCCAATATGCGTTCAGGATGTTCCAAATCATTTTCTAACTGATCGCCCACTATTTGGTGAATATTGGAGATATCGTTTTGATATGCAACATCTAACACATTCTCGACTTCCACCCTACCTACAGGCTTAGTTTTTATTACAACCCACCAATCGGACTTATTCCGCCGCAATGGATAAGGAGCATAATACACTTGCCTAACGTTATGTGCAATTATGAAAGGATCATAGCGATCATACTCCCTCGTATGATTAACCTCAATTATGTTGTATTGGTTGTGTACTCTTGTACCTCTTGTTGGATTTGGGTCAAACCACTTGCATCTAAAGAGTATCAATTTCTTATATGGCCAACTTGTATATTCTAGTTGTAATATTTCTTTGACCACACCATAATAATCAATATCTCCAACTTGGTTGCCATCACCACCTAGAACCCACACCCCGCTGTTGTTGCTATTTTTATTTTTAGAGCAATCCTCTGTATGAAACTTATAACCATTCACTACGTACTTAGACATTGTTGTGACCTGAAGCCCAGGTCCCCAAGATATATCTTTCAAAAATTGATTTACACCATTATTTGGATTATTTACCTACATAGAGTTAAAAAAAATCATAAGTTAGCACAACTTATGAATCAATTTTTATACATTCACTACATATATATATATATATATATATATATATATATATATATATATATATATATACACACACACACACACACACACTTACAAACTGTTTGAACCATGTATCAAATCTCGTATATACAGCATCATAGCCAAATTGACCCACGAAGTGACTGTGACATATCAAATATTTTTAGTAGTTGCATCAATATGTAGTCACAGAAAATTTTACATTTTGATAACTAATAAATCAATACTTACTTGAGAAATAGTACAACTTCGGGACAATTTAGCAACACATGAAGTGTAGCTGACTTGTACTCCATATCACTCAAACTTCTCTTTCTAACATCCTTAGAACATCGGCCTGGTTGATTGAATATGGACATTGGTGGATATAATGGATCATTCACACATTCGACCGTGTGCCTATTGGGCCTATTCCTAGAACATGGCACGTTACTCTCAAAATAATAAGAACAAAAATGTGCAGTTTCCTTTGCAAGATAGGCTTCGCATATAGATCCTTCAATCTTATTCCTCTGCTTAACAAATTGTTTGCATTTGCCAATTGTCCTACATAATCTCATGTTAGCCAATAACATTCAAATAAAATAGAATAGTACATCAAACTTATAATATTACCTCTCAAAGGGATACATCCATCTGCATTGAACAGGCCCTCCAAGTCGTGCCTCGTGTACAAAGTGTATTGGAAGGTGTTCCATCACATCAAAGAAACCACATGGGAATATTTTTTCCATCTTACTAGAAATTACAGGGATGTTCTGGTCCATCCGAAGTAGGTTTTCTTCCCTTAATGTGGTAGAACACAAGTCTTTGAAAAATAAACTAATCTCTGTGATGGGTTTCCAGATTCTTTCAGGCAAACCACAAAATGCAATAGGCACTAAGGTCTCCATGAAAACATGGCAGTCATGACTTTTCAAATGGCTCAACTTCCCTACCTCCATATCTACTTTTTTTCCAAGATTCGACGCATAACCCTCAGGCATCTTTAATTTCGTAACCCAATCACAAATTTGTCGTCTTTCCTCCAAAGTGAATGTGTAACTTGCTTTGGGCTTGAACACCTTACCATTGTTTACTGTCTGCAAGTATAATTCAGGCCGCCTGCAATATTCTTGTAAGTCTATTCTAGCCTTCGGGTTATCTTTTGTCTTACCTTTAACATCCATCACTGTGTTGAACAAATTATCAAAATAATTCTTCTCAATATGCATGACATCAAGGTTGTGTCGGAGAAGATTATCCTTCCAATAAGGCAACTCCCAAAATATACTCTGTTTCGTCCAATTATGATTAACACCATATCCGGGGAATCTATAAGGTGGAGCCTCAGTAACTTTACTGAAGTTCTGGACCCTCTCCCAAATTTCCTCACCTGAAAGTATCGGAGGTGGAGAATCATATTCCACTTTATTCTTTTTGAATGCATTTTTCATCCTTCTAAACTCATGATCATCAGGCAAGAATTGACGGTGACAATCAAACCATGATTGCTTTCGGCCATGTTTCAAAGTGAACGCTTTACTATTTTTCATGCAGTAAGGACAAGCTAGCTTCCCGGCAGTCATCCACCCAGACAACATTCCATACGCAGGAAAATCATTAATAGTCCACATTAAATTAGCACGCATATTAAAATTCTGCTTGGTTGATATGTCATATGTTTCAACACCATCATACCACAATTGTTTTAGCTCATCAATCAAAGGTTGCAAATATACATCAATCAAACTTTTCGGATTACGTGGACCGGGGATAATACAATTTAAGAATATATATGGACTAGTCATACACAACTCAGGTGGTAGATTATAAGGTGTAAGAAAGACAGGCCAACATGAATATGGTGTCGCAGATATAGAAAAAGGCGTGAAGCCATCGGCACACAGACCTAACCGAATGTTCCTTGGTTCACTAGCAAAATCTGGATATGTCCTATCAAAGTGCTTCCAAGCTTCTCCATCTGAAGGATGACACATAACACCAGGCGGTCTTCTATTTTCAAAATGCCATCTCATATGAGGAGCAGAACTCATCGACGCATATAACCTCTTTAACCTAGGTATAAGAGGTAAATAATGCATTGCCTTGACAGCGACCATATTCCCGCTGGAAAGCCTCTTGAAACGAGGCTTTTCGCAAAATTTACAACTGTCTAAAGTTGCATCATCTTTATAATATAACATGCAACCATCTTCACAACAATCAATTCTCATTGACGAAAGTCCTAACTTAGAAACCAATCTCTTCGCCTTATAGAAATCACCAGGTAAGTTGATATTAGGGTCAACTAGTTCACTCATAAGGTCAATGAAACAGTCCATGGCTGCTTGAGAAATATTCCAATTAGATTTGATACTTAGTAATCTAACTGCAACAGACAGCTCAGAGTGCGGACTTCCTTCACGTAGTGGACGACTAGCTTCCTCTAACTGTTCATAAAAATGTTTTGCGTCATCATTAGGAGTTTGTTCAACATTTTCATTGGGCTCACCCCCAAAAGCATCCGCAACCATATCCTGAATTCTAGAATCAAGATTTGTATTCTCCACCGACCTACTACTTTCACCAACAACCATGTTATGAAATATCTCACGGCTACCATCGATCTCTCTATGATTAGTCCACACAAAGTAATTCTCTATAAACCCTTCCTATAAAGATGAAGCTTAACTTCCTCCGATTTTTTAAACTTCATACAATCGCACCTGACACAAGGGCACCTAATTACTCCTTCACTTTGGTATGGTGGAAGTGACATTGCATGTCTAATAAAGTCATCAACCCCTTCTACAAAATCCTCCCGCAATCCCCGCCGATTAGGATAATTTCTATTGTACATCCAAGTACGATGTTCCATCTATACAAATAAAACAAGAACAAATTAATTTATTCTATAATTATAAATTAATTATATCTTTTTTAGTTAATTCAAGATAATTATTTTTTTCTAATTACACCAATTTATATCCTAAAAGTTCAATTCATATCCAAAAGGTCCAATTCATATCTTAAAAGTTCAAATCATATCCTAAAAGTTCAATTCACAAGAACAAATCCTAAAAACTAAAATTTCAATTCATATCCTACGAGTTTAAACATAAACTAACTAAACTAAAGAAATTCAACCCATACCCTAAAAGTTCGATTCACAAGAACAAATTAATTTATTCTATAATTATAAATTAATTATATCTTTTTTAGTTAATTCAAGATAATTATTTTTTTCTAATTACACCAATTTATATCCTAAAAGTTCAATTCATATCCAAAAGGTCCAATTCATATCTTAAAAGTTCAAATCATATCCTAAAAGTTCAATTCACAAGAACAAATCCTAAAAACTAAAATTTCAATTCATATCCTACGAGTTTAAACATAAACTAACTAAACTAAAGAAATTCAACCCATACCCTAAAAGTTCGATTCACAAGAACAAATTAATTTATTCTACAATTATAAATTAATTATATCTTTTTTAGTTAATTCAAGATAATTATTTTTTTCTAATTACACCAATTTATATCCTAAAAGTTCAATTCATATCCAAAAGGTCCAATTCATATCTTAAAAGTTCAAATCATATCCTAAAAGTTCAATTCACAAGAACAAATCCTAAAAACTAAAATTTCAATTCATATCCTACGAGTTTAAACATAAACTAACTAAACTAAAGAAATTCAACCCATACCCTAAAAGTTCGATTCACAAGAACATATTAATTTATTCTACAATTATAAATTAATTATATCTTTTTTAGTTAATTCAAGATAATTATTTTTTTCTAATTACACCAATTTATATCCTAAAAGTTCAATTCATATCCAAAAGGTCCAATTCATATCTTAAAAGTTCAAATCATATCCTAAAAGTTCAATTCACAAGAACAAATCCTAAAAACTAAAATTTCTATTCATATCCTACGAGTTTAAACATAAACTAACTAAACTAAAGAAATTTAACCCATACCCTACAAATAAAACAAGAACAAATTAATTTATTCTACAATTATAAATTAATTATATCTTTTTTAGTTAATTCAAGATAATTATTTTTTTCTAATTACACCAATTTATATCCTAAAAGTTCAATTCATATCCAAAAGGTCCAATTCATATCTTAAAAGTTCAAATCATATCCTAAAAGTTCAATTCACAAGAACAAATCCTAAAAACTAAAATTTCAATTCATATCCTACGAGTTTAAACATAAACTAACTAAACTAAAGAAATTCAACCCATACCCTAAAAGTTCGATTCACAAGAACAAATTAATTTATTCTACAATTATAAATTAATTATATCTTTTTTAGTTAATTCAAGATAATTATTTTTTTCTAATTACACCAATTTATATCCTAAAAGTTCAATTCATATCCAAAAGGTCCAATTCATATCTTAAAAGTTCAAATCATATCCTAAAAGTTCAATTCACAAGAACAAATCCTAAAAACTAAAATTTCAATTCATATCCTACGAGTTTAAACATAAACTAACTAAACTAAAGAAATTCAACCCATACCCTAAAAGTTCGATTCACAAGAATAAATTAATTTATTCTACAATTATAAATTAATTATATCTTTTTTAGTTAATTCAAGATAATTATTTTTTTCTAATTACACCAATTTATATCCTAAAAGTTCAATTCATATCCAAAAGGTCCAATTCATATCTTAAAAGTTCAAATCATATCCTAAAAGTTCAATTCACAAGAACAAATCCTAAAAACTAAAATTTCAATTCATATCCTACGAGTTTAAACATAAACTAACTAAACCAAAGAAATTCAACCCATACCCTAAAAGTTCGATTCACAAGAACAAATTAATTTATTCTACAATTATAAATTAATTATATCTTTTTTAGTTAATTCAAGATAATTATTTTTTTCTAATTACACCAATTTATATCCTAAAAGTTCAATTCATATCCAAAAGGTCCAATTCATATCTTAAAAGTTCAAATCATATCCTAAAATTTCAATTCAAAAGAATAAATCCTAAAAACTAAAATTTCAATTCATATCCTACGAGTTTAAACATAAACTAACTAAACTAAAGAAATTCAACCCATACCCTAAAAGTTCGATTCACAAGAACAAATTAATTTATTCTACAATTATAAATTAATTATATCTTTTTTAGTTAATTCAAGATAATTATTTTTTTCTAATTACACCAATTTATATCCTAAAAGTTCAATTCATATCCAAAAGGTCCAATTCATATCTTAAAAGTTCAAATCATATCCTAAAAGTTCAATTCACAAGAACAAATCCTAAAAACTAAAATTTCAATTCATATCCTACGAGTTTAAACATAAACTAACTAAACCAAAGAAATTCAACCCATACCCTAAAAGTTCGATTCACAAGAACAAATTAATTTATTCTACAATTATAAATTAATTATATCTTTTTTAGTTAATTCAAGATAATTATTGTTTTTTAATTACACCAATTTATATCCTAAAAGTTCAATTCATATCCAAAAGGTCCAATTCATATCTTAAAAGTTCAAATCATATCCTGAAAGTTCAATTCACAAGAACAAATCCTAAAAACTAAAATTTCAATTCATATCCTACGAGTTTAAACATAAACTAACTAAACTAAAGAAATTCAACCCATACCCTAAAAGTTCGATTCACAAGAACAAATTAATTTATTCTACAATTATAAATTAATTATATCTTTTTTAGTTAATTCAAGATAATTATTTTTTTCTAATTACACCAATTTATATCCTAAAAGTTCAATTCATATCCAAAAGGTCCAATTCATATCTTAAAAGTTCAAATCATATCCTAAAAGTTCAATTCACAAGAACAAATCCTAAAAACTAAAATTTCAATTCATATCATACGAGTTTAAACATAAACTAACTAAACTAAAGAAATTCAACCCATACCCTAAAAGTTCGATTCACAAGAACAAATTAATTTATTCTACAATTATAAATTAATTATATTTTTTTAGTTAATTCAAGATAATTATTTTTTTCTAATTACACCAATTTATATCCTAAAAGTTCAATTCATATCCAAAAGGTCCAATTCATATCTTAAAAGTTCAAATCATATCCTAAAAGTTCAATTCACAAGAACAAATCCTAAAAACTAAAATTTCAATTCATATCCTACGAGTTTAAACATAAACTAACTAAACTAAAGAAATTCAACCCATACCCTAAACTAAACTAATTCATAAATAATTGACTAATTAACAAAACTAATTAGTTAATAAAATTAATTAACAAAACTAATTAAAACAAGACCTAAACCCTAATCCTCAATAAAATACAATGTTCAAATAATTAAAACACTAATCAATTGAAACTAATTCATAACTAATTAACAAAACCTGAAAATAATAAATAAATGGGTTGTAATTCAAACCTAGAATTTGTAGGAGATGGAGAAGGAGATCGAGGGGCGGCAGTGGCAGTGGCAGAGGCGACGGCGACGGCGCGGCGACGGCTGGACGGCGAGGGGAGGCCTGGACGGTGAGGGGGAGGGGCTGGGAGAAGGAGAGAAGGGAAGGAAGAAGAGGGAAAATTTTTAGAGAAATGGGGGTTTCCCCCGTTTTCACTTCTCTAATTTTAGAATTACCGACCAAAGTTGGTCGGTAATTTTGGTCGGTACATTAAGTGCTGACCGTTTGACAAAAACCGACCAACTTTGGTCGGTTTTTTTTTAAAAAAAATTAAAATCTTTAACCGACCAACGTTGGTCGGTAATTTTAAATATAAATTCTTAAATATTATAAAATATTTATGAATAATAAAATAATTATTAAAATTTAAAAAATTGGATCCAAATTACCGAACAACGTTGGTCGGTAATCCAAAATTTTCTTGTCTGACCAGCTATTGACCAATTTACCGACCAACGTTGGTCGGTATTTTGTTTTAAAAAAATGTAAATATTTTTTTTCCCAGTTTGCGTCCAACCTGGACGGTTTTTGGTCGCATTTTTTGACCGACCAACATTGGTCGGAAATAGTTGGTCGGTTTTTAGCGGATTTTTAGTAGTGAGAATAGTTAAAGTAACTATGGTAAGTTTCCCTCGTCACCTATTTATACCCCCTATCATGAATAGTTTGGATCAAAGTAAAAAAATCATTACAAAAGTTGTAGTACTCTACCCAAAAAAGAAAGGAAGTTTATCAAGAACAACTAAGCTAGCGTAGCAAATAGCTATGGCTGATGATGGGGCTGATTGTAAGGATTGTGTAATTCTGATGTTGGGATTCGTGGTTTTGTTCACTATTATGTGGTTCTTGGTTCCTACCAATCTAGGCCCCCCTTCAATTTGGCTCATCATATTCGTGCAAATACTAGTCCTCGATCGGTTTCATTTGTTGCGCGGGTAATGCTCGTGGTCGTCGTAACTAAATATATAAGTGGTATATATTTTGCAATATTAGCTTTACTGGCCAGTAACAAGGTTAAAATGATATACTAGTAAATTAATTAGTATTTTTATTTCAAGTTCTAGTAGAGCTTTTGCACAGCAATTGCTCTTTTATAAGAATTTTATAGTCGTTGCCAGAAACAAAAATAATTTGCGTAATTTTAAAGGTTACTTTTAAACTTTGAGAGTTGAATAGAAGGAATAATTATATGTCTATATAACTAAAACTGTACTAAAGTTGTAATTTACACACACAATGGTAGAGACTCAAGTAGTAACTCATATAGCTTATAGGCACGTGACAATTAAAGGCGGTAAATGACCTCGAATTAAAGAGATGGTAATTAAGTTTAAGAGATATTAGTACTAAATACTTAAAAAAATTTAATATGAAAGGATACTCACTGTTGAGTGTTGACTGGAAGTTAAAGGGATAAGGAATTGTTTTATTGATCTATTGCGTATACTATAATCCACCTCCCGAGTACTTTGGAACTTAATTTCTTTATCAGAACAATATTTAAAAATATAAAAATATTATAACAAATATTGTGATGCTTGTGATCCAAACCAACCTGTTCAACAAGCCTGCATGCATCTGTAGTGGATATATTGGGCACTAATATTACTACAAGAAGATATTCTGTTTGGTAATTCTCATGATTACTGTTGACAAACTGTAGTTTTCAAGGAATATATGCATCGGTCATTATTATTATTGACCGAGAAAACAATGATTTTTTTATTTACTAATTCCTCAATAAGTATTACTAATTCATAATTGCAATCTTTTATATATCTACTAGTTAAAGAATATGACTTTACTCTGGGACTCATCGGTTGGAAAACATATTTTCCTAATGACTGGATGTAACAGAAATTAAGTTATCAAAATTTAGAAAATTAAACATTATATATATATACACACACAAAATTTTTGAGTTGTAACTTCTTCGCCATGGTCTAAAATTTGTATTCTTTCCGTTCCATTTGATATATTATATGGCACCCTTTTATTTTTAATGAAAAATGGATAAGCTAATTAAGAAAGAAATAATATGGATCTGCAATGATATTCGTTTTTAAAAAATGACTGAAGAGCAAATGCATGTGTAATTGAGCCGAATATAAGACTGGGCTCTACTGAGGTTTTGCAGAATATTGTCAAAAAGAATCCGTACACTTGCATAAATCACTACGCCAAAAATATATCCTTCTGCCTTCGAAAATTGTCAAACAATACCCCTTGTTATACTATTAGGTTATCTATACCCTTGCAGTTATACTTAGGGTTCAAATATACCCCTCATTTAAACGGAGGGACACGTGTCATCATCCTGTTGGTCAATTCTAAATATCTTCTAATTAATTAAAAAGACTCATTAATCATACCCGAAAAATAATTTTTTAAAGCAATTATTTTTTGTAAAAACTAGAAAAAACTGAAATTATTTTTAATAAAAACTAAAAAAAATGAAAATATTTTTTTTTTCAGTTTTTACAAAAAAAACTGCTTTAGAAAAAACTGAAAAATATTTATTAAAACAATGTTTTTGAAAAAACTGGAAAAACAAAAGCTAAAAATCAATTTTCTAAAGCAATTGTTTTAGTAAAAACTGAATTTTTTTTTGTAAAAACTGAAATTGTTTTACTAAAAACTGAAAAAAAAAACGAAAATATTTTGTTTTCCAGTTTTTACAAAACAACTACTTTAAAAAAGGCTGAAAAATATTTTCTAAAACAATATTTTTGTAAACACTGAAAAAAAACTAAAAAGTAAATTTCTAAAGCAATGTTTTTGTAAAAACTGAAAAATCAAATTTTTTTTTTCCAGCTTTTAGTTAAAAATATTTCAGTTTTTTCAGTTTTTAATTGCTTTAGAAAATTGCTTTTCAGTTTTTTTTTTAGTTTTTACAAAAATATTATTTTAGAAAATATTTTTCAGTTTTTTTAAAGCAGATTTTTGTAAAAACTGGAAAAAAAATATTTTCGTTTTTTTCAGTTTTTAGTAAAAATATTTTTTTAGTTTTTTCCAGTTTTTACAAAAAAAAAAATTATTTTTCGGGTATGAATAATGGGTCTTTTTAATTAATTATGAGATATTTAGAATTGACCAACAGGACGATGACATGTGTCCCTCCGTTTAAATGAGGGGTGTATTTGAACCCAAAGTATGACTGCAGGGATATAGATAACCCAATAGTATAACGAGATGTATTCTTAGACCATTTTAGAAAGTAGAGAGATATATTTGGCCCTTTGCCGTTAAGGTTATTGCAAAACATAAATATTTTTCCTTCTGTCCCACTTTATTTGACACAATTTGCAATACTATGGTCAAACTATCTAACTATCGATGTGCATTCAGCATAAAATCTTTAATTTTTTTTAAATGAAATTAATATATTAAGAAACTAGATAAAGACTATACAATAATTTACATTTCAAAATATTCAAAAGGAATATTTTAAAAATTGTGGTAAAAAAAGTTTCTTTCACCGTCACATTTACGATAGTAACAACGATTGTGATGCTTATGATCCAAACCGACGTTTTCAACAAGCGGTGCATGCATGTTTGATGTATAAACATGTACGTACCATCAAAAACGGATTTAGGATTTCTAAAATATGGGTGTACAATTAAAGAAAGAAAAGGGAAAAAGTATAAAATGAGAATTGATTCATGTTTCTTTGAGTAAATATAATTAAGTATTTGTCACGATCCAAATTCACCTATAGGTCGTGATGGCGCTCAACATTATAGCTAGGCAAGCCAACTAGTAATTCATACACATATTCAATTCTTTAAAATTAACCGAATAATTAAACTCTTCTTACTTGCAAGAATTAAAACAATATGAAAAGATTCTAGTAAATTAAAATAATCAATTCCAAAAATATTCTACTAGTGTGTGCCAAGACCTGGTGTCACAAGTATATGAGCATCTAGTAGATTATACAAAAATTATAAATACTGTCTGAAATGAACTAGACAGAATAAATTCCTAGAAGAGGTACTAGTTGCCGCAGAACGGCTCAAAAAGTAGCTCACCACTAAGCCTCTAGATAATGCGGGTGCGCGCCGATAGGTCCAACGTTAGCACCTGTCCCAGGCCCTGCACAAAAAGTGCAGCAAGTGTAGCATGAGTACGTAAACAACGTGTACCCAGTAAGTATCAAGTCTAATCTCGAAGAGGTAGAGACGAGAGATCGACTTTGACACTAACTAAGGGTCAATAATAATAATTGAAATAAAAATAGAAATATCTAAATCAACACGATTCATAAAGTTAACAATAATTTTATTTAACCAGCAGAAATAATTAAAATTCCTTCAAATGTAAAAATTTCCAATCTATTAATTAAATTCACAAGCTGCAATTAAAATATCAAGGTATCGTGTAATTATTATTATTATTAAGCACGATTTTTGCCGAGGTCGTACGGTCCGATCCAAAGTGTCGTGTACACTATCGAGGAACGTGCGACGCGATCCATAGATGCATCTATACTACCGAGGCGTTCGGCCCGTTCAACAAGAAGTGAGGACCTTTTTTATGTACCTCCGGAATGAGAGTATATTTATTATAAGATTAATTCGAGAGAATGAACAATTTCTTTTAACAATAAATTAATTTAAACAGAAAATTAAGTATATGAGATTTCCATCTTTTACTATCTTTCCTTAATAATTCACAATATAGTTCAAATATTTTAATTAAATAAAGGATATAATTTATCACACGTAATTCATGATTTGAGTCCTAAACTACTCGAACTTTAGCATAAATAGTAGCTACGCACGGACTCTCGTCACATCGTGCGTACGTAGCCCCCGCAATTAGCAACCATTATTAATTTAAATCACCTATGGGGTAGATTTCCCCATCACAAGGTTAGACAAGAAATTTACCTTAACTTGCTCTGATTTAATCCACTAGTAAGCCTTTTCCTCGATTATCCAACTCTGAATGGCTCGAATCTAGCCAAAATAATTCGATACAATCACTAAAAATTATAGGAATCAATTTCATAAGAAAATACTATATTTTTCAATAAAAATTTAAAATTAACTCAAAAATTGACTGTGGGACCCACGTATCGGAATCCGACAAAAGTTACGAAATATGAACGACCATTCAACCACGAGTCTATCCATACAAAAATTACTAAATTCCGATAATAATTCGGCCCTCAAATCCTCAAATCTATCCAAGAGGTTTTTTTTCAAACTTTTCCAACTTAGTTCACCAATTAAATGATAAAAATAATGATAGATTCGGGTAATTTAACCAATATTGAGTTAAGAACACTTACCCCGTTATTTTCTCTGAAAATCTCCCAAATATCGCCTCAATCCGAGCTCCAAATTGGTAAAAATAAAAAATGGGATGAAGTCCCATTTTCAGAACATAAACACTAAGCCCAGTGATTTTTTCTACGCGATCGCGAACTTCCACACGCGTACCACAAATTTTTACTGCCCAAAAATAACCCTACGCGGTCGCGAACCTGTCCACGCGATCACGAAGTTCAAACTTACAGGCCTACGCGATCGCAAACCAATTCACGCGATCGCGAAGCACAAACGCATGGCTTCCTCTTCTGCTCCACTTACTCTAGGCGAACGTGACCTTCTTCACGCGTTCGTGAATACTAAACTCCCACACCTATGCGATCGCGGCCCTATTCACGCGATCGCGAAGAATAAAAAATATCACTGCCTCAAACAAGCCTACGCGATCACAAACTATCTCACGCGATCGCGTAGAACAAAGTCGCCTCAGCCCAAATTACACTACGCCATCGCAGACGAACTTACACGAACACGTATAAGAAAATCAGAAGAAAAATACTGGCAGCTATCAGAAATCTCCCAAAGACCAAAAATGATCTGTTAGTCGTCTGAAACTCACCCGAGCCCCTCGGGACCTCAACCAAATATATCAACAAGTCCTAAAACATCATACGAACTTAGTCAAAACTTCAAATCTCATCAAATAATGCTAAAACCATGAATCATACTCCAATTCAAGCTTAATGAAATTTAAAATTTTCAACTTCTACATTCGGTGTCGAAACCTATCAAATCAAGTCCGATCGACCTCAAATTTTGCACACAAGTCATAAATGACATAACGGAGCTATAAAATTTTCAGAACTGAGTTCCGACTCTGGTATCAAAAAGTCAACTCCTCGGTCAAACTTCCAAACTTAAATTTCTATTTTAGCCATTTCAAGCCTAATATAACTACGAACTTCCAAATAAAATTTCGAACACGCTGCTAAGCCCAAAATTACCATATGGAGCTAATGGAACCGTCAAATCCCGATTCCGAGGTCATTTTCTCAAAATATTGACCGAAGTCAAATTTAGCATTTTAAGGCCAACTTAAGGAACCGAGTGTTCCGGTTTCAACTCGAACACTTCCAAATCCCGAACAACCATCCCCGCTAGTCATAAATTAATAAAAGCACATATTGGGAGTTTTATTTAGGGGAACGGGGTTCTAAAAGTCAAAATAACTGGTTGGGTCATTACAGTATTGAACCAAATGCATCATTCAACTTTTATGGAGCATGAGTGCCAACACATAATATTGTACCAATTATAGAAAATACATACATAAAATGTTCAATTATAGAAAATACACGTGCCCCATAATTGAGGCTATAGATCCGCCGTACCATGTGGATGGATAATGGATTAACTACACCCTTGTAAGATTTTAACCACAACCTTAGGTTAATTACGTGAGAACCATTTTAGGGTAAAGTGGAAACCGGAAAGGCTAAGATCAGTAACTAATGACATTGTCACGACAAGAAGGGTTACTCAAATGGTCAGCATCCTCCACCTACAAACGAGCAAAAAATACCTCCAATAAAGGAGGATCAAAAACTCAAAGAAAAATCAAAAGGGAGGTAAATTATTATAAATAAATTAAAAAAAAAAAAAAAAGACGTTGCCACTTGTGTTTGCGTTGTGGATTTCTATGTCTCACATATTATCCAGCCCCCCCTCCCCCCCGGGGCTAACATGATCAGTAACTATGGTTTTGGTCACTATTGAGCACCTAATGCATGTGTCGACCCACAACCGTTTGAAATAATTTGGCATCACAACAAATTGTGCCAGAGGAAATTATATCATAGTTTATTAGCTCTATACTCTTTGATCATTGATTAATTCCTTAAATCCTAGTATTTGCTATTGTTGTCTTAATTTTTTCATTTTAACTCTCTGATTAATTTAATAAAACGAATCAATAATCTTTCATTTGGCTTGATAATTTTAACGAAATACATAGTCTTTTATCGTATTGGAACAACATTTTAATGTTTTTGGAAGAGAAAACTGTACATAGCCATCTTCTTATGTTATGTCCACTTAATAATACCAATAGTTGTAGTATAGAGCTTTCTCTTGATGATAAAAATTTAGTATAAACCATATGTTAATATAGTTAAAACAGACCCACCTTTAAGAATTCAATTGGGGTTTTTAATACAGGCGCACCTTTAAGAAACATATTCTCTTCTCGAAATGCAATGGAGGTAATATTAGCCTTTGGTGGGATAATTGGCTAGGTATAAGTGCTTTAGCTAATATTGTCCAATTAGATGCGCTACAAGCTGAGACTATTTTTGATTTTTTGAAATTCAAAAATAGCCAGATTTACAACTGATAATTAAAAAATAGTTACAATTTCAAAAGTAATCGAAATTTAGCCACTTTTTATGTAAAGATAAAATCTGAAAAAAAACACTATTAAAATTTCGAAAATATTCCAGTATAAATGTTGGAGTTCGAATTTTTTACATATGAGTTTCCAGCATAATATGCTGGAATTTTATAATGTGTTAGAGTTCCATCATAATATGCTGGAAGTTTATATGCAGGAGCTCCATAATCCCCCATATTATGCTGGAACTTTCAGTGTCCTGGAGTTCCAACATAATATGCTGGAAGCTTATACGCAAGAGCTCCATAATCTCGCATATTTGCTGGAACTTTGCGAGTTTCAGCAAAACATTGGCTATTCTTCAATGACTTCGCAAACGCTAACTATATTTCGATTACCAATCCGAAAAATGGCTAGCTCGTGCCATTTTAGGCCCAATATAGGAGTGGGCTCTGCCGCCTTGTTCGTGAGCTAAAATACAACAATAACTAGTGAAGTCTTTTATTTACACGACGCAGACCCAGGACAGATGGGCCAACCTGAGTAATTTGGCCCATAGCCACATTCCACAACCATATAATATTGAGAAAACTACCCTCTGTAGCCCCTCAAAATTTTAATAGCCCATATTTTTGCTCATTGACACAAAATGGCCCTCCAGCTCACACATATTATATCTAATAACCCAAAATATCTATTTTATATATGTTTTGTATAGTGACAGTATATTTTGTATATTTGTTGTATAGTGATAGTCTATTTTGTATAGTGATAGTATATTTTGTATATCTTTTTGCATAGTAACAGTCTATTTAGTATATATTTTATATAGTGACAGTCTATTTTGTATATATTTTGTATAGTGACAGTCTATTATATATAAATTATATAGTGACCGTCTATTTTGTATATTTTTGTATAGTGACAGTCTATTTTTTTTAAATATATTTTGTATAGTGACAGTCTATTTAGTATATGTTTTATATAATGACAGTCTATTTTTTTATATATTTTGTATAGTGACAGTCTATTGTATATAAATTGTATAGTGATATTATATTTTGTATAATATTTGTATAGTGACAGTTTATTTTGTATATATATTTTGTAATAATACCAATATTCAAAATAAAAGCTCACCAGTCTCATACATAATCTAAAATGACTTTTAAATATTAGCCTCATATACAACTTCTTCGACATCAGCTTCCGGTGCTGGTGCCGGCGCCGGCACCGAAGTATCTGCAAGAAGTTAGGGTTCAACATTGTCTTCAATCCGTGTCAACATTGTCTTCAAATGCTCACCAAGAAGTTAGGGTTTTCAGGAGGTGGTGGTTGTGGTGTTGGGTGAGGATGAACGGATGGTGTGATTTGAATTCTGACAGCGGCGGAGGAACGACGGAGAGAGCAGAAGAGGATGCCATAGAGAGGGGGAAGAGTGGCAGTAGTCTTGGGCTAGCCCTTTAATTAGTTTTGGACTGTTAATTGTATGATTTATTTTTTGGCTACCTATTGTCATTGGTTTTTCCCTGATGGCTACAAATGAAGTTTGCTCTATAATGTTGCTTACTGTTTTTATCACAAATATGACTTATTAGTCAAGCAACTGTCAATCCGCTTGAGAAAAGGGCAATCATTGACTAAAGGAAAGAAGGCAACCAACATCTACTAATCAATGAAGTAAGCGTGCACAATCCGAACCGAAAAATCGCACCAAACCAAAAAGTTAAACCAAACCGATTTAAAAACCAACGGGTTGGTGCAGTTTGATTTGGTTTGGTATTGAGTAAAAAAATCCGAACCAAATCGACATATAAATATATAATTTTTATATATACTTTTAAGATTTTATATAGAATTTTCTTTTAAAAAGATATCTAGAAATATTTAGGATTCTCTTACGGAAAATAATATTTTATAGAATATAAAGTGATCCATATTTATTAACTTTAAATAGTAGTTGTTTGATCACTTTCTTATCAAGTGTTACTGAAATGCGTTAATCTCTTTGTTCTTCCATATTCATTTGTCAAGATCTATTAAATTCTTTATATCTCTTTCGAATTTGAAGTGGTTATTACTATTTAGATATCATATTGATTTTTATATTTTATTACTAAATTCGGTTAATCTTGAAAGTGTATATCGACGAAAAACTATTGTCAGACAACTAAAAAAATAACTATCATGTCTTACTAAGAAAATTTTCCCATAAGAATATTTTAATAGAAAATGTGTTTGTTAATTTTTAAAATATTTAATAAACATATATTTATTTATCAAAAATTTAACAAAATAAGATTGAAATAATAAAATATTCGAAAACTCCAATAAAACCAAACCAATTCAAACCGATATAGTTGGTTTGGTTTTGATAAAAACCGAACCTACCTGATTCATGTACACCCCTACAATGAAGTGCGTGGAGTATCATGATTTTTTCTCATTTGTCTATGGTCAATAAAGTGCGTGGAGTATCCTGCTTTTTTCTCATTTGCCTAAGTACTGGTGGACAAAGTTACTCAGTACTTGTGTTGGTGGAAAGTACCAGGTATTCGGTAAAATAATCGAATTGTGCGCAAGTACACAATAATTGTGACCATTTCTTTGTCACAAATGCTAAACAACGACAACAGCAAAAATCAAACAAACAGTTGTATGAACAATCTCTTACATTTCTAATGTGAATGAAGATAATAAAGAAAAAGGATCATAGTTAACTCTCCATTTCGCGAAAAGCTTCACCATTTAGTGTAACGACCCGGTTAGTCGTTTTGAGAATTTAAGTCCCAATCGGCGGTATAAGACTCTGAGCAGCTTCGTATTATGTGTATTGACTTGCGTGCGTGGTTGAATTGAGTTACCGGATGATTCGAAGTGATTTGGGACACTTAGTCCCCAAAACAGAAGCTTAAGTCTTAGGATTTTGACCATAGTCGGAACTATGTGAAGATGACTCCAGAATGGAGTTTTGTCGGTTCCGTTAGCACCGTTGAGTGATTTTAGACTTAGGAGCGTGTCCGTACTATGAATTTGAGATCTGTAGCTGATTTAGGCTTGAAATGGCAAAAGTCAAATTTTTTGGAGATTTGGACCGGAAGTGAACTTTTTGATATCGGGGTCGGAATGCAATTACGAGAGTTAGAACAGCTCCGTTATATTATTTAGGACTTGCCTGCAAAATTTGACGTCATTCCGGATTGGTTTGATAGGTTTCGGCACGAGTTTTCGAAGTTAGAAGATCTGAAAGTTCTTAAGTCCGATTCGAGGTGCGATTAGCATTTTCGGTGTTGTTCGATGTGATTTGAGACCTCGAGCGAGTCTGTGTTAGGTTATGGGACTTGTTTGTGTGTTTAGACGGGGTCTCGGGGGCCTCGGGTATGTTACGGATGGGCTATGAGCCATTTTCTTCTATTTTTGAACTGCTATTTTCTGTCATCTGGTTTCCTTAATCGCGTTCGCGTCCCTTCCTTCGCATTCTCGAAGAGTAATTTTGGAGGATGAATTATTTGTTCTACGAGTTCGCATAACTCCTTCCGCGATCGCGGAAGCCTGCCTTTCCCTTCTTTGCATTCGCATCCGCTGCATCGCGTTCGCATAGTAGAAACCTAGCCTTGAGCACTGGTACTCGTTACTCTTCGTGTTCGCATGACCTTGTTCGCGATCGCCAAAGTCTATCTACTCCTTCTACGCGATCGCATCTTCTTCTTCGCGATCGCGAAGTGTGGCTTTGGGCATCAGATAATTCCTTCACTATGCGATCGCATAAACCCTTCGACAGATGCCATTTTCCTTTTACGCGATCGCATCATTTCGTCTGCGATCGCGATGTACAAATACCTAGGCAGGCAGAATATATTCTCAAAATCGAGGGTTAGACAATTTTCATCATATTTTGAGTTGTAGAGCTCGATTTTGAGCGATTCTTTGTGGGGTTTTCAAGCAAATCGACTGGGTAAGTGTTCTTTACCTAGAATTTAATATATTCCATGATTTTATCATTATTTTTATCATTTAATTTGTGTTTTGAGTTGAGAAAAATGTTGGTTTTTGAAGAAAATTTCCAAAATGAAAAACCACGATTTGAGGGACGAAATGGTATCGGAATTTGATGATTTTAGTATGGTTAGACTCGTGAGTGAATGGGTGTTCGTATTTTGGGACTTTTACCCGATTTCGAGACGTGGGCTCGGGTCGACTTTTTAGGGCGGATTTCGGAAATTTTATTAAAATATTATTTTCATTAATTAGATGAATCTATTATGGTTGTATTCATGATATGCAATTTCGTTTGGCTAGATTTGGGCCATTTGGAGTCTGATAATCGAGGAAAGGGCATTCTTACGGACTGATTGAGCTTGGTTCGAGGTAAGTATCTTGCCTAACCTTGTGTGGAGGATTTTTCCCTTAGGATTTGAGTCTTCTATGTTGATTGTAGTCCATGTACGCGAGGTGACGAGTGCGTGCTCGGACTTACTTATAGAAAGTTGGACTTTTAGGATTCTTAGGTCCTTATATTCACCGAGTATGAAGTTGTTCTTGATGTGATTAAGTTCCTATTTACTATTTTCACCTCTACATGCTTTAATTAGAATTAATTGCCTCAGGATTCACTCTTATTTGACTTAACTAAAGATTTTACCTCTTCTATTGTCATGCTATCTTTTCATATCTGCTTATCTTTATTTGAAATTATTATTTCTCATCCTATAATTATTCAGTCTTAATTGAGGTTATGATTATCTTTACGCTGCTTATCCTTAATTGAATTGTTGAATATCCTTCGTAATTTCTCAACCTTAAAAGAAGTTTAGATATCCTATATCTTAGTCGACTTGTTTTATTTGGAATTATCTGACCCGTGTTGGCTTCCCTGTTGTTGAAATATATATTGTGGGATCGTTGCTACATATTAGTTTTTCCTTGTTGAGTTGTTCTCTTTACGTCTAGCATTCTTTACCGTGGTTATTCCATGTGAATTGGTTCTACCGTTTCTTGTGATTTAAAGTTCTTGAGTTGATTTACTTGTCGTACTTTGTATTATTACCATTGTTGCTGTTGTACTTGTTGTGGTGATGTGTGAGGTTTCTGTCGTGCGCTTTTTGTTTTGGTGTTGCACGAGGTTTCTGTCGTGCTATTGTTACTATTGATATTTGCACATGCGGCGCGACAAGGCGGGATATATATGTATATGTGGGTTGCGGATGTGGCGAGACAAGGTGGAAACATTGTTATGCACGTGTGGCGAGACAAGGCGGGCACTTACTTTATTATTGCACATGTGGCGAGACAAGGTGGGCTGTGTCAGGGATTGATTTGTGATGATTTGTGGCCTGGGGGCATCTTGTTATTGATATTTGTGTAGTGGTATACGTACATATGTGAGATTTATCTTATGAAAGCTGTAAGAAAATATTCTACGTGATGTCCGTTCTTTTTCCTTATGCTTATTTGCTGATATGGACTATGTAGGACACTTGCACAAGCATACACGTAATTAAGCACTCTTATCGAATAAGAGGTGTTCTTGATATTGTTGAGCATAGATGCTCACCCTTGTTTACTTGCCTTCTATGTGAGAATGACTCTATTGGCACGTGAGTCGTCAGTGTGGTTAGGAGGTGTTATGAGGGCACAAGATGCCAAGTGTTAGGGTTCAAGTATTGAGATCCGTTAGTTGTGATTTGTCCAAGGTTGGGTACCTCGTGGAGTTGTTGACTAAAACCTAATGTAAAAGCGGTTGTAGTTGCTGAGTTATTACTTGTCCTTGCTGTATTTGTGATTCCAGATTTAGGTTGTGTTCCATTCACTTTTCTGTGTCATTTTCATGATATTCCGTTGATACTTGTTGTTTCCTTCCTTATTGCCATTACTGTATTGTGAGCTAAGTTGCATAGTCTTTATGTAGACATCATACTTCTGTTGTTCATATACTTATACCTGTTCAGTTTATTAGACCAGTGGGTGTCTTAATTGTTCCTTGTCACTACTTCACTGAGGTTAGTCTTGATACTTACTGGGCACCGTTGTAGTGTGCTCATTCTACACTTCTGCACATTTGTTTGTGCAGATCTAGGTATTTCGAAGTCAGTTGATCATTAGCTAGTTGTGCGGGTTGTTGCTGTGGAGGCTCAAGGTAAACTTGCTGCTGCGTTCGCAGGCTTCGGAGTCACCTTCTAATTTGTATTCATACTGTTTACTTTATTTCAAACAGTTGTATTTGGAAAATTTTAGCAAACTCTGTAGAGCTTATGTCTTGTACTACCGATTTTGAAAATTTTAAGAGATTTATATTTAAATAATGTTGTTGTTTCAATTAATGTTAGGCTTACCTAGTCCCTAAGACTAGGTGCCATCACGATACCCAAACGGAGGAGAAATTGGGTTGTGACAAGTTGGTATCAGAGCTCTAGGTTCATAGGTGCTACGAGTCATAAGCGAGTTTAGTAGTCTTGCGGATCGGTACGGAGACGTCTGTACTTATCTTCGAGAGGCTACAGAACTATTAGGACAGTTTCATTTCCTTCATTCCTATCGTGCGGGTTCATTGATCTCGAAGTTTCAACTTTTATCATTCCATTCTCTCATAGATGGTGAGGACACGAGCTGCAGTTCCTGATGACGTTACCCCCGGAGCAGATGTAGCTAGGGGCAGAGGCAGAGGTCGACAAGGATCACGTGCCTCAGCTAGGGCACCTACCAGAGCAGCAGTTGAGGAGCCGCTAGTAGTTCTAGTTGGGGGGGCAGGTACCAGAGGCGTCTGCTATTACCCCCGGACTTCAAGATACCTTAGCACAGTTCCTGAGCATGTTTGGTACATTGACTCAGGCAGGGTTGATTTCGGTTGCACCAGCTATTTCATAGACCAGGGGAGGAGCTCAGGGTCCCGCCGCCCACACCCCAGAGCAGCGAGTTCATGTTGGTCAGGTTCCAAGTGTCATGGCAACACAGCCTGTGGTTCCAGTTCAGCCCGTTAGGGCAGCAACATCTGAGGAAGAGCAGCTTAGACTTGCAAGGTTCAAGAAATATGACCCTCCTATATTCAGTGGTTTGGCTTCAGAGAGTGCACTAGGTTTTCTGAAGGAGTGTCACCGCATTCTCCGTACTATAGGTATTGTGGAGACGAGCGGGGTTGTTTTTACTACGTTCCAGCTTAGGGGAGCGGCTTATCAGTGGTGGCGGGCATATGAGTTGTGTAGCCCAACCGAGTTAGCTTCACTTATATGGGTTCAGTTTTTATAGATGTTCCTGAGAGAGTTTGTATCTCAGTCCCTTCGAGATGCATGGCGCGCGGAGTTTGAGCAGCTGCGCCAGGGCACTATGTCAGTGTCAGAGTATGCCGTTAGATTTAGTGATTTGGCCAGACATGCGCATTCTTTGATCGCTACAGTTAGAGAGCGTGTCCGAAGATTTATTTAGGGACTCAGGCATGATATTCGGTTCAACATGGCTCAGGAGTTAGAGTCAGATGTTTCATTTCAGCAGGTGGTAGGGATCGCTCGCCGTGTAAAGAGCATGTGGGATCAGGAGAGAGAGGACATGCGGGGCCATGAGAGAGAGCACAAGCAAGATCAGGAGAGAGAGGACAGGGAGGCGAGGAGGCCTCGTAGAATGGAGATATCTACTGGTCCTTATTTTGGAGGCCGGGTACAACATGGTAGAGGTTTTGTGGGTCAGCCAGTTCAGTTTGCACTTTAGGCTTCGCACAGTGTTTCAGGTGCTCATAGGTCTCAGAGTACCCATACCGCACAGTTTCCACAACCACGTCACCAGAGAGGTTACTTCGAGTGTGGAGATACCAGCCACAAGGTGAGAGATTGTCTTAGACTCCGGATAGGTGTGTCACAGCGGAGTATTCAAGCGTGTAGAGGGCGCCCAAGAGGGGAAGGCCCGACCCGTTGATGTGTTCATATATTAGGCTTGAGGCCACTGCGCTAGATGATGTCATACATGTATGCTTTTGATTTGTTACATAGGGTCACCATTCATATTTTGATTCAGTTCTGCTTATCGGGGCGAGTTACCCTATTTGTTGTCCCACCTATGGGTGAGTTTATGACTTGCCATTATGTTTATGTGTTTGCCCTGTTGGGAGATTCTATGAGTGATAGCCGTGTCTATCGTTGTTTTAATTCATTATTGAAAGTTATGAGACTAGAAGTGAATTCATGTTGTCCATTATTATAGATTTTATGCGATTCATTAGTAATTGATTACGATTTGTGATTTGATACTCTACCGGGGTAAGAGTTCAGTAAGTGTTGTGATTTTATTGGCAGAAATGAGTTAGTGGAAGATTCCATTGATATGATGTGTATTTGACTTGTGATTCAGAGTTGAGGGTGAGACCCTCACGATCCCACGTGATTTGATATGTTTGAGCCTGGCTGCATGCCGCGGTGGAGGTTATATCAGGATGAGATCCTTATGATTTGTTCATGTACATTGAGTTTTTCCTTTTAAATTGATTCGTGGTATGGTACCGTTAGAGAATTGTGCATGTCGGACTTGTTTGATATTTCTCTTATGTGTTTCTCTTGACATATTCAGCCATTTTTGTTATGTGCTTCTTGAGTTTTAGCTTGCGGGGTGTGTGCCCGGTGGTGTCAGTTGTGACTTATTGATCCGGGTGTACGGTTATGAGGTCTTCATATTTCTTGCATCGTTGTCAGTGTTGTGGAGGTTTGAAACAGGGTTCTAACGGATTTGAGGCTAATTGTCGGTGCTGGTTTTGATTACGGGCAACTATTGTTATCAGAAATGTTATCATGGGCCTATGTATGGTGTGTCATGTTGAGTGGTCGTACCTTGTGGGTATAGGCATGAGTTGTTCCAGTTGGTTGAGATTGCTACCGGCTATGAATTTAGAATCGGGTCTTTTGAAGATAAATGGAAGGTGAGAATTTTGACTGTAAGGCTTATCGGTGTTGATATAAAGGATAAATTACAGCTAGGATAGTGTCGTCAGACTTATGTGTATGGGGGTGACGTGGGGTCCCCCGCGGGTGTATATTAAATTTGTGCTTTCAGTGATTTAAAGACTTCGAGGCGATTCTTGGCACATTCGAGGACGAACGTTTGTTTAAGAGGGGAAGGATGTAACGACCCGGCTAGTCGTTTTGAGAATTTAAGTCCCGATCGGCGGCATAAGACCCTGAGCATCTTCGTATTATGTGTATTGACTTGCGTGCATGGTTGAATTCAGTTACCGGATGATTCGGGGTGATTTGGGATACTTAGTTCCCAAAACGGAAGCTTAAGTCTTAGGATTTTGACTGTAGTCGAAACTGTGTGAAGACGACTCTAGAATGGAGTTCTGTAAGTTCCGTTAGCTCCGTTGGGTAATTTTGGACCTAGGAGCTTGTCCGGACTGTGAATTTGAGGTTTATAGCTGATTTAGGCTTGAAATGACAAAAGTCGAATTTTTGGAGATTTGGATTGGAGGCCTCGGGTGTGTTTCGGATGGGCTACGGGCCATTTCCTTCTATTTTTGAACTGCTGTTTTCTGTCATCTTGTTTCCTTAATCGCGTTCGCGTCCCTTCCTTCGCGTTCCCGAAGAGTAATTTTGGAGGATGAATTATTTGTTCTACGCGTTCGCATAACTCCTTCCGCGATCGCGGAAGCCTGCCTTTCCCTTCTTTGCATTCGCATCTGCTACATCGCGTTCGCATAGTAGAAACCTGGCCTTGAGCACTGGTACTCGTTACTCTTCGCGTACACATGACCTTGTTCGTGATCACCGAAGTCTGTTTACTCCTTCTACGCGATCGCATTTTCTTCTTCACGATCGCGAAGTGTGGCTTTGGGCAGTAGATAATTCCTTCACTACGCGATCGAATAAACCCTTCCGCGATCGCATAGCATATTTTGGACAGAATCCATTTTCCTTCTACGCGATCGCATCATTTCGTCCGCGATCGCGATGTACAAATACCTGGGCAGGCAGAATATATTCTCAAAATCGAGGGTTAGACTATTTTAATCATATTTTGAGTTGTAGACTATTTTAATCATATTTTGAGGGTTAGACTATTTTAATCATATTTTGAGCGATTCTTTGTGGGATTTTCAAGAAAATCGACTGGGTAAGTGTTCTTCATCTAGAATTTAATATATTCCATGATTTAATCTTTGTTTTTATCATTTAATTTGTGTTTTGAGTTGAGAAAAATGTTGGTTTTTGAAGAAAATTTCCAAAATGAAAAACCACGATTTGAGGAACGAAATAGTATCGGAATTTGATGATTTTAGTATGGTTAGACTCGTGAGTGAATGGGTGTTCGTATTTTAGGACTTTTACCCTATTCCGAGACGTGGGCTCGGGTCGACTTTTTAGGGCGGATTTCGGAAATTTTATTAAAATATTATTTTCATTAATTAGATGAATCTATTATGGTTGTATTCATGATATGCAATTTCGTTTGGCTAGATTTAGGCCATTCGGAGTCTGATAATCGAGGAAAGGGCATTCTTACGGACTGATTGAGCTTGGTTCGAGGTAAGTATCTTGCCTAACCTTGTGTGGTGGATTTTTTTCTTAGGATTTGAGTCTTCTATATTGATTGTAGTCTATGTACGCAAGGTGACGAGTGCGTGCTCGGACTTACTTATAGAAAGTTGGACTTTTAGGATTCTTAGGTCCTTATATTCACCGAGTATGAAGTTGTTCTTGATATGATTAAGTTCCTATTTACTATTTTCACCTCTACATGATTTAATTAGAAATAATTGCTTCAGGATTCACTCTTATTTGACTTAACTGAAGATTTTACCTCTTCTATTGTCATGCTATCTTTTTATATCTGCTTATCTTTATTTGGAATTATTATTATCTCATCCTATAATTGTTCAGTCTTAATTGAGGTTATGATTATCTTTACACTGCTTATCCTTAATTGAATTGTTGAATATCCTTCGTAATTTCTCAACCTTAAAAGAAGTTTAGATATCCTATATCTTAGTCGACTTGTTTTATTTGGAATTATCTGACTCGTGTTGGCTTCTCTGTTGTTGAAATGTATATTGTGGGATCGTTGCTACATATTAGTTTTCCCTTGTTGAGTTGTTCTCTTTACGTCTAGCATTCTTTACCATTGTTATTCCTTGTGAATTAGTTCTACCGTTTCTTGTGATTTAAAGTTCTTGAGTTGATTTACTTGTCGTACTTTGTATTATTGCCATTGTTGTTGTTATACTTATTGTGGTGATGCACGAGGTTTCTGCCATGCGGTTGTTATTATTGTGATACACGAGGTTTCTGTCGTGTGCTTGTTATTTTAGGGTTGTACGAGATTTCTGCCGTGCTATTATTACTATTGATATTTGCACATGCGGCGCGACAAGGCGGGGTATATATATATATATATATATATATATATATATATATATATATATATATATATATATGTGGGTTGCGCATGTGGCAAGACAAGGTGGGAACATTATTATGCACGTGTGGCGAGACAAGGCGGGCGGTTAGAAGGTGTTATGAGGGCACAAGATGCCAAGTGTTAGGGTTCAGGTATTGAGACCCGTTAGTTGTGATTTGTCTGAGGTTCGATACCTCGTGGAGTTGTTGACTAAAACTTGATGTAAAAACGGTTGTAATTGCTGAGTTATTACTTGCCCTTGTTGTATTTGTGATTTCGGATTTAAGTTGTATTCAATTCACTTTTTTGTGTTAATTTTCATGATATTCCGTTGATACTTGTTGTTTCCTTCCTTATTGCCATTTCTGTATTGTGAGCCATATTGCATAGTCTTTATGTAGATGTCATACTTCTGTTGTTCATATACTTATACATGTTCAGTTTATTAGACCAGTGCTTGTCTTGACTGTTCCTCGTCACTACTCCACCGAGGTTAGTCTTGATACTTTCTGGGCACCGCTGTGGTGTGCTCATTCTACACTTCTACACTTTTTTGTGCAGATCCAGGTATTTCGAAGTCAGTTGATCATTAGCTAGTTGTGCGGGTTGTTGTTGTGAAGACTCAAGGTAAACCTGCTGTTGCGTTCGTAGGATTCGGAGTCACCTTTTAATTTGTATTCATACTGTTTACTTTATTTCAAACAGTTGTATTTGGAAAATTTTAGCAAACTCTGTAGAGTTTATGACTTGTACTATCGATTTTGGGAATTTTAAGAGATTTTTATTTAAATAATATTATTGTTTCAATTAATGTTAGGCTTACCTAGTGCTTAAGATTAGGTGCCATCAAGATACCTAAACGGAGCGAAAATTGGGTCGTGACATTTAGTTTTTCATGTTACATACATCGGCAGGCTTCCAAAACAACACTACCAAGTAATCTTCCACATAATTAAATAAGGATGCTTTGATATGCTTTGAGGGACAAGAGCTGGATATAGGATCACTGATCTGTATTCTAGAAAGCGTCTTTTATTACATTTTTATTCAAACTTAATTAGCTCACGTTTCCATTTTCCACGTTTTTGTTTTGAACTATCATCTCATCGAGATCAGCTGTAACATCGTAAAAAACAACAAAAATCCTCAAACCATATATACTTTCAAACTTCATCGAGTATTTATTTATTTATTTATTTATTTATTGTTTTGTTGGGTTAAATAATTGATGAAAGTAAAATCCAACAAAGGTTGGGAGGTATGCATGTTCACAATATAATTCAATAATAGTATATATGTTAATCTTCACCTTTTTGACTATATATCTAAAGAAGCATGATCCAGAAAAATATATATCTAGTGTGAAATTTACTAAATCCTTCAGGTAAATGTGCATACGAGAAATGCCAATTTCTCCTAGTTAGTAATTTAGCTTCTATACTCATCTTTCTAGGCAAATGAGCCAATAACCGATGACCAATTAGTCTATATCAAGAGATTTTATCATGTTCAGATAGAAGCAAGGGCATCATTTTTGGCCATTACTAAGGAGAAGGTTTCTCGGAATGCCCCCCATTTTTTTTCTCTTTTTTTTTAAAAACTTGTTGCGGCCAAACACACACGCAAGTATACGCGGTCGTCAAGTAATAAAGTGATAAGAGAGCGTCGAACCCACGATGACTTGTTATCAACTATCAACTAGATCAGACTATCCTAATTATCTAAACAAGGATTAAACCAAAAAATAGTGATGCTAAAATAATTAAACTAAAAAGAAAATAACCAATGAACTTTAAGCAGATGAAGAGCAGATTTTTATATTATCAATGTGATGAAAACGATCTAGGGTTATGGGTTATCTAACATTTTTATTGTATTCTTCAATTGAATTGACTAACTAATTTATCTAGTTTATTGGTTAACAGGGTTAATATTGCTCATAAGAATCTGTCGAGTTCTTACTCGCCTATTCAAGCTAACCTAATGCCTATATGTCTATGGAATTAGTTCTCTAACAAGAACGTATTTATAATTCCTGTAAATCAACGAAGTAAGGCAATTAGGTATATGTCTATCCTAATTGCGAATCCGGTTACTGATGCCCAGGTTCAAGAACTTGCTCTACTCAATCCTATATGCAATCAAGAATTCCCACTTTCGAGTTCAATTCTAGATTCGTAGAAAATATTCAATTGGTGATCAATCAATCAAATAATTAGGTGCATGATTCAATAAATAAACTAATATGATAAATCAAGAAACCGGAATCAATATTCGAATAACAATAGTCATGAAAGAATCACAACCCTAGAACGTGAAGTTTAGCTCCACATAGACATAGTAGTCAAACAACAAATCATAAAAAAAATATAAAAATTACTAAGTTTGATGAAAGAAAAGATGAAACCCGACCTCCACGGCGGCTCTGTGCTCTCCCTTGGTCAAACGTTCCTATCAAAAACGTTCTTCCCCTCCAAAATAGGTTTAGGACCCCTTTTATATAAGTTGAGGGTATATAGGGCCAAAATAATCAAGTCCCAAATGAAATATAACAAGTGTACGTTTTGAGCGTCCAGGCCGGCACGACGCGCTGGCCTTAGCGCTGGAAGCAGTACGTTTTGCCGTTTTCACTTTCAAAGTCCTTTTTCACTTCAAATTGTATTTCCCCTTTTCATTGTCCTACACTTGGGGGACAAAACCCAAAGGGTGTCCCCCCTTTGTGTCCCTCTTTTTAATTGATTTATTTTTCTTTTTTTTTTTGGTTTCGCATTTTATCAATTTTGTTCCAAATCTCTTCTACACCGCTTTATTCCTACATAGTTTAAATATAATATTAATCATAAAATAATATAATTAATACTCAAAAAATGATTAAAAGTACTAGAATATAAGGCAATAATGGTTAAATATATGCATCTTTGGCCGAACATCAATCATACAATACAAAATTAGCACACAATTAGTAGTTCACTTTACATAGGGCCGTCTCAACAAGATTGGGGGCTTAAAGCCAAATTTTAGAGAGAGAGAGAAGCCTTAAGTAAGAATAATAATAAAAAATTATAAAATAAAGGTAGAATAATAAAATCGGCTTAAGAATTGGATAAGTTGATATACAACAATAACATACTCAGTGAAAACCCACAAAGTGGGGTCTGGGGAGGCAGAGTATATGCAGACCTTACTCTACCTTCGAAGGTAGAGAAGTTATTTACGAAAGACCCTCGACTCAAAAGAAACATGGCAAGAAAAAAGGTCATATAAGGAGAATCAATTCAATGCAGTATGAAAATAAAAGTAACGAAAGCGAATAAGTCACGATAAAGCAGTCTAAAAGGAGCATTAGCTATCATAGATAAATAAAATAATTGAAGTACAAGAAACATTAGATAGTTGCAGAAATCAAAGGGTGAGAAACTATAGAGCAACATAAGTTGGCATAATGATATCTAAAAGTTTTGCATTGCTTCAATATAATGATTGCTTGATATTTTGAAGAAGACAATTCGTAAGTTGTGGTAAGTTGCAAATTGAGAGACTTTTCAATATTGAGAATAAGAATAGTAAATTATATAAATAATACGTGGGCCCATATTAGTTGTTAGGATATAAATGAGGCAAAAAAATAGCTACCCTAGCTACACATGTAAGGAAACAATTCATCAAAAATTATTTTATTCTCTAGTTATTACAACAATCCTCACATTAAAGTTATTGTAATTTTGTTCCAATTTTTTTGTTAAATTTAAATGTACACATATTTTATTTAATAATACATATACAATACATCTTTAAGAAAAAAATGGAGTCCCAAAAAAGTTGGAGCCTCAAGCGATTGCTTTACTGGCCTTATAGTCGAGCCACCCATGCTTGTACATAGTACTAGGAAGAGGAATCAAGAAAATTCAAAATTTAGAGGTTAATTATTACTAGTCCAAACTAAATAAAGTAACTTAAAAGGGCATAGAGAACAACTAGCTAATTACCAATAAAATACTTATATATGCATTTGGATGAAAGTTCTCTATGAAGTAAACTATGTTAAAGATACAATTTTTTATTCATCTCAAATGCAATGCTCTTAGACATTAATATGCTCATTAACACTACCACCTCTCACCCCACCCTCTTTTCAAGGAACTAAGAAACAAATTGGACCGGAGTTTAATTCTTTGTAATAAACACCACAAAAAACTAGAAATATTACCTTCAACAATTCATATCATACCAAATTCGGGGATTTATACCCTCAGAACCAAGTTTAGAAGTGTTACTAACCTAGAACAAGCCAAATTCAATACCGAGAAAGTTGTACAATACTCCGAAATTTCCATTCCGCGCGTATCAACCTCCGAACGGCTCAAATCTCGATGATTTTCTTGAAAATCCCTCGATAATAAGATCGCCACAAATCAAGCTTTTCTTAATTCAGCTCTTTAGTGATATTAAAATCTCCAACTACTCTTATAACTTCAATCTACATCAATATAATTCAATTGGACTAATATTAGTAAAAATTTCTACGTTTTTTGGTCGTTTTGGCATTTTATCAAACACCTAGAGTGCATAGCATTCAACTACCTCTAGTAATGGTATTTCTTCATCCAACTATCCCTCCTTCCCACCAATAAGAGATACTAAACCATCCTTTGTCTACTAATTACCTTCCTTAGCACCATTGTAACCATCAATGAACTCACATCCACCCAATTGTTACTAATTAATTCATTACAAAACTCTCTACAACACCCAATAATCTAGTTAAAGTATTTATGGCTTCCAAGCACCATCCAATAAGTGCAAATGCTTATTTCTTGCTCATATATTCACTAAGAATCCATGATTATAGGTTTGAGAGTGAAAGATTACCTCTTGGAAACTAAATTTTGAAAGTCACCTTTTGGGGTGTTCTTGAGATTTTGAAATAATCCTATAGAATCCAATACAAAATCTTGTTATAACTAGTGATTGAGAAGTGAAATAATCATAAAAATACTCTTAAAAACTCACCTTAAGTGTGTATTGGAAGCCTTGGCCGGATGGGTGATGGAGAGAAAAGCCCTAGTCTTGAAATCCTCTTATTCTTCTCTCTCCCCGCTCATGTATTAATAGGCCCAGGTACAGTATTTTTTCACTGGTGCTATCCATGTGCTATAAGTCTTTAGCTCACTGGTTTGCTAAAATTCCACTGGTGCCATTCCTGTGCTATAAGACTTTAGCTCACTAGTTTGCTAAAATTTTTAACTTCCCTCCTGTGCTATAGCTGTGCTATGGGGAGGTAGCTCACTGTATTTTCTTTAGTCTTATTGCTTTGAAATTAACATCCAAGGGAGAAAGTTCTACAACCTTTGTACTAATTGATCTACCTCAGCACCACAAAACCTTAATTTTCTTAGCAAAAATTCTCTGGGGTCGTTATACATAATTCAATATCCGGTCAACCTTTTCAACATAAGTTCTAAAGCTTTGAACTAATTATTTCAAATCATTCCAAAACCTCACCGTACCCGAACCAATCACCCCCGAGAAGTTACATAACAACTGTAAAGCATAAATTGAGAAGTAAGTGGGGGAACGAGGTTGTAATACTCAAAACGACCGGTTAGGTCGTTACAGAAAATAATAAGGTAAGTGTTCTTAACTCAATATTGGTCAAATTACCCGAATTCATGGTTCTTTTTAACATTTAATCGGTGATTTAAATTGGAGAATTGTGAAAACTCTCTTGGTTTAATTTGAATATTTGAGGGTCGAGTTGATGTCGGAATTTGGTAAAATTTGTATGGTTGGACTCATGGTTGGATGGGCGTTCATATTTTATAACTTTTGTTGAGTTCCGAGATGTGGGCCCCATTGGCGATTTTTGAGTGCAATTTCGGATTTTTATTAGAAATTTAGTATTTTCATATGGAATTAATTCTCATAATTTGTATTGACTGAATCGAATTATTTATGACTAGATTTGAGGCATTTGGAGCTCGATTCGCGAGGCAAAGCATTTCAGAATAAAATATTACACGGGTTGAGGTAAGTAATAATTCTAAATTTGGTCCTGAGGGTTTGAAATCCCAGATTATGTGTTATGTGATCGGTTTTTGAGGTGACACACATGCTAGGTGACGGGCGTGTGGGCGTATACTGTAGGAATTGTAACTTGGTCAAATTCCATGGAACTGTGTAGTTTAATAATCTGTTGTTATTTGTACCTCCATGTAGTAGAGAAATTGAACCACAAATCATGTTTAGATTATGTGTTGGCACTGTAGGGACCCACAGAGGTCGTATACATGTTGAACTATCTGTTAAATTGTTGTTTGGTACTCGATCACAATTTACTTATTTATTTTATCTCAATCTCTATTGTTCATTATTGATGCATCATATTATTGTTATTTGGGATGATTTTCATGATTATTGAGAGCCCGAGAGACTAGAGAGATTTATGATTGAGTGAGGCCGAGGGCCTGATTGTGAGATATTATACTATAACACGTGAGTTGTCCGTGAAGCACCTGAATTGTCCGTGAGGATTCATATATTATACTATAGCACGTGAGTTGTCCGTGCAGCATGTGAGTTATCCGTACGGATCCAGATATTATACTATAGCACGTGATTTGTCCGTGCAGATCCAGATATTGATACTATAGCACGTGAGTTGTCCGTACAGTACGTGAGTTGTCCGTGCAGCACGTGAGTTGTCCGTGCAGCACGTGAGTTATCCTTGCAGATTATAGCGCTTGGGCTGAAGGAGACCCTCCGGAGTCTGTACACACCCCCAGTGAACGCATATACCTACTGAGTGCGAGTGATGAGTGCTGAGCTAGTGGAAGGGCCGAGTGACTGTGGTCCTGAGAGGATGCATTTGATTTCATTATTGTTGCACTTCAGCTGTCATATATCACTGTTTTGGAAATTTTTGAGAGATATTATCTTATGTTTCAGTTGAACATGACATGAAATTATTGTTTTGTCCTTAAATGTTGAACTTGAAAGCATGCCTACCTTGTTATGTTGGAAATTACTGTAATTGGACTCAGCTGTGAAGCTCGTCACTACTTTCAGTTCTTTATTTAGTATTGTTACTTGTTGAGTTGGTTGTACTCATACTACACCATGTACTTCATGTGCAGATCCAGGTGTTCCCGGACACAATGGGTATTGATTTCTTCGCACAGTTGATTATCCGGAGATTCCGAGGTAGCTGTCGGTATTTCGCAAACCTTCTCTCTCCTTCGTTATCTTCTTGATTATTGTATTTGGTCTCAGACTATTATAGACCGCGTTTTCCAGACTTGTGATGTATAGATGCTCATGTACTCTGTGACACCCCGATAGTTGGGAATTCCGCATTTTATTTTGGATTTTCTATTCCGGTTATGCGAACTTTTACTACTAAAACTGCTTTAAATTCATACATGCTAAAAGTGTTGGAAATACTTGGGAGAAATCGGCTTGCCTAGAACCACGTTAGACGCCATCACGACAGGTTAGGATTTTGAGTCGTGACAATAAGTTCTGGGGAAAACACTAAGCAACGACCTTGTTAATTCCTAATTTCCTAAGGTGGAACTTTGAAGAAGCTAAAAAAAAGTGAAATCAGCACTCATGGTATCCTATATGATTTTTCCAAGGAATTGAAGCTCCCCACAATTAGTCCAGACAATCCATAAAAATTTCCTTTGCTACTTGACTATGATCATTCGGGTTAGAATAGCTTTTGCATTAATGGCTACTTTCACGGCTCGAACCCGTGAGTTAAAAGTTTTCTCCGTGTGATCTATAGGTCACGAGTTCGGATCGTGGAAGCAAACACTAATGCATGCATTAGGGTAGACGACTGTCTACAGCACACCCCTTGGGGTGTGGCCCTTCCCCAAACTCTACATGTATGCGGGATACTTTATGCACTCGATTGCTCTGCTAGTAACTAATCATCAATGTCTATGAAGATCGAAGGCAAATTGAGTACAAATTTTGAACATTAATCCTTAAGTAATAATTCCATCTCTCTAAAACATAATAGGAAATATTGTTATTTCCAAATGTTTAAGAAGTAACTAATACTCCATGGTGCTTCTATAGCTAAGAAAAGCACTTCCTAAATTTGCATAAATGGCATAATCCTATGAAAATTAGTAACTCATTTATTATCACTCAATTTCTTAGGCATAGTACTAGCTGGCATTCATCGTTTATTGGCACGTGAAGATCAAATTATGGGGAAAATGACAGTAAAATTGTAGATTGAAAATACTCATTTACAATTAAAACCTGTACAATAATACTACACTTTCAAGGAAGATTAGCTTTCTGAAGCAACTGACAATTCGCAATATCAAAAAAGAACTAAGACATTCTTATGAATTAGGGCACAAAGGAAGCTTTCTTGTGAATTTATGTAATCAGTTAAAATTGAAAGTGAATTGAAATATAAATTATTTTGTATTGGAATAGATTTAGAATTAAAAATCTTATTGTAATCAACTTCTTTATAGCTTAACAAATTTAATAATATTTTAGTTATTTTATCATAAAAAGGTGCTTACTAGCACTTGTTTAACAAACACATTAATAGCTTTTTTTCAGTTTCAGTACTTTTATCCAAATACATAAGTGCTTATTTATAAAATTAAGAGCTCGTGTGGATTGGCTTATTTTAGGTATTTTTAAGCCAAAATGGCTTTTAAGTTATTTTATAGTGTTTGGATAAAGTAAAAAAAAGTTCTTTTAAGCACTTATTTTTAAGCTAAAATGACAAAAATAAACCAAAATTCAAAAGCTAAAATTCCTAACTTATGACTTTTAGGTTAAAAGTCACTTAAAACAAGCCTATCCAAACAGACTCTAACTTGTGCACAAGCACTTCTAGTTTGACCAAACTTTTACGTCTCCATCCCTAATATTATTCCGTAGTCCCCCAAATACCATTACTTGAATAAAACCCCTAACCCACTCCATGACTTTACTCTGGGTGTAATACTTGGGGTCATTTAAATTCACCGATCACTAAAGCGAAAAACCACTAGAACGATTTAAAAAGAAAGGTTTGTTTGGGTATTAAAATCACTAATTGGAATGTAATGATCCGACCATTCGTTTTGCTTTCTAGGCCCCTGTTCTCCTAAAAAAGACTCCCCATATATGCTCTTACTGTTTTATGACTTGCGAGGATGATCGGTTCGGGATTTGGAAGGGTTCGGGTTAAAATCGGAATACTAGGTTCCTTAAGGTTGGCAAAAAGGGCGAAGTTTGACTTTTATCAATATTTTGAGTAAACGACCTCGGAACCGGGATATGACAGTCTCAATAGGTTCATATGATGATTTTGGACTTGGGCGTATGTTCGGATCGAGTCTTGGATGACCCGGGAGCGTTTTGGCGCTTAATATTGATAGTTGGCACCTTGAAGGTTTTAAAGTTCTTTAAATTTGGTTAGAGTAGGTTTTGGTGTTATCGAGGTACATTTGGGTTTCTGAGCATGAGAATAGTTTTGTATGATGATTTAAGACTTGCAGAAAAAATTTGATATCATTCCGACTAGATTAAGTATGTTTCGGCGCGTTCGGAGTAAGTTGGAAGAACTTGAAGTTCATAAGTTGATTCAATTTGGTTTGGGGGTGTGATTCTTAGTTTTGATATTGTTTTATGTGTTCCGAGGGTGCGAGCATGTCTGTTTTATGATTTCAAACTTGTTGGTATGTTTGGACGGGGCCTCGGGGACCTCGGGAGCATCAAGCAGGTGCGAAGCAGATGATCGCAGAAGCGGGAGAAGGCGCAGGTGCGACGTGCTCACCGCAGAAGCGGTCTTGCAGAAGCGAGTCGCTTGTTGTAGAAGCGAGGAAGCTAGCCGAGGGGAGGACCGCATCTGTGAGGCCCTTTCCGCAGATGCGGTCAAGGAGCTACAGAAGCGGAAGTCCTGGAGGTAGTGAGCTTTATTTATTACGGGACTTAAGCCATTTCTAAACCATTTCTCTAAGTTTTGGGCGATTTTGGAGCTTCTTGAGAGGGGTATTCACCTAGCAACTTGGAGGTAAGTAAATGCTATCTAATGTAAGTTAAATACATAGATTATGGGTATATTGTAATATGTAAATTTGTGAAAATTATGGGTTTAGATGAAAAATCTAGGTTTTGATAAAAATAGGGTTTAACCACAGAAATGGTTATGGAATTGAGTGAAAATTATATATTTGAGTTCGTGAGGTTATGGGTAATAACTTTCTTCGAAAATTTTTAAAATCCGGGCACGTGGTATACGGGATGAATTTTAGGAATCCTTCAATTGGGGTTGGGTAATTACTCTAATAGTTAGAATATGAACTTTAGAACATATAGTGATTGATTTATACAACATTTGACTAGTTTTGGATTGTTCGGCACTGAGTTGAGAATTTAGAGTGAATTTGAGGCCGGAAAGTGAGCTTTGAGACGAGGTAAGTCTCTTGTCTAATCTTGTAAGATGGAATTTACCCCATAGGTGATTTAAATTAATGTCTGCTTCTAATTGTGGGGGTTACGTACGTACGGGGTGATGAGAGTCCTTGCGTAGCTACTAATTATGCTTATGTCTGGGTAGTTTTAGGACCCAAATCATGATTTATTTGAAATCTTTGCACCCTACTTGTTAATTAAAGTGTCTAAATTATATTAGAACTTGTTAGAGGAATTGTGATAGACCGTTAATGGAATTTGTATTACATTGCATATTAGCCTTTAATAACAGTTAAGTCAAATGCTTCTAAAGTATCCTCTCTTCTTGTAGAGCGGGCCGAATACCTCAGCATTCGATATATGCATAAATGGTTCGTGCCTCTTGACCCTCGACAATGTATACATTTTTATGGAACGGGCCGTACTACCTCGGCATAATCATGCGTGATAATACTCGAAGTTGAATTATACAATTGATATGGCTTGAGAAGTTGAAATCATATATGACTGAATTAATTTGGGAATTTCCATATATGAAAGAATTATTTATTTTCTGCTTGTTAATGAGTTATTATTATTACTATCTATATAACCCATGCTTATTTAGAACTTTTATACTGTTATTGTTAGCCCATAGTAAGTGTCGACGTCGACGTCGACCCCTCGTCACTACTTCTTCGAGGTTAGACTTGATACTTACTAGGTACATATTGATTATGTACTCACGTTACACTTCTACACTAACCATGCAGGATCTGAGGCAGGTGCATCTGGTGGACCTACCGACGCGCATCCTCGATACCCGGAGGCCTAGTGGTGAGCTGCTTCCTGAGCCATTCCGCAGCACCTAGAGTCTTTCCTTTGCATTTATTTCTGTCTATTTTTATTTCAGACAGTAGCTAGAGTTTTGTATAATCTATTAGTGCTCATACACTTGTGATACCAGGTCTTGGCACACACTAGTAGACTTGTAGTTTTGGATTATTACTATTGTTATGATTGCACTCAGCTGCTTTTATTTTATTTATTCGAATCTATTGTTTCTTAATCTTTTAACTAACGGAATTTAAATACTTGGAAATTTATTAAAACGAGGAAATCACATGGTTAGTCCACCATTGTCTTGCCTAGCACCGACACCGAACGCCATCATGGCCTAAAAGAGAATTTGGTCGTGACAATATGGTATCAGAGAACTAGGTTCACGTAGGTCTCACAGGTTATGAGCAGGCCTAATAGAGGCTTGCGGATCGGTGCAGAGACATATGTACTTATCTTCGAGAGGTTATAGGGTGTTAGGAAACTACTCTTTATTCATCTCCTATCATGCAGTTGACGTGGTACTAAATATCTTTCTATTATTTTCTTACAGATGGTGAGAACGCGCACAACAGATGTTCCAGACCCTAGAGGAGCTACTCCCCCTATTGCTAGAGGCCGAGGGAGGACTCCAGCCCGTGGTAGGGGACAAGGACGTCCCAGAGTTGCTCCAGCTATGCCACCAGTGGATCTAGTAGATGATCCTATTATTTAGGAGTAGGGCGAGGTGCCTGCAGTAGAGCCAACCCCAGTGGATTTCATGTCCGCACCGGAATTCCAGGAGGTCATGGGCTGTATGCTGCGGTTCATGGATTCTATGACTCATGCTGGTCTATTTCCAGCAGACCCAACCACATCTCAGGCGGGAGGGGGAGCACAGACCCCTACCGCTCAGGCTCTAGGGCATTCAGTTGTCGTGTATCATACCCCGAGCGTACTACCCATGGACAGAGGTCAGCCAGTTACAACAGTTATACCTGAGCCCGGACAAGCTGCGGTCGGCGATCCGCAGAAGCTATTGGACAGATGGACCATGCTTCATCCTCCTGCCTTCAGAGGTGAGCGACATGAGGACCCCCAGGACTTTATTGATCGGTGCAGGGACAAACTACACAACATGAGGATATTGGAGTCCCACGGGGTGGACTTTACCACCTTTCAGCTGGAGGGCAGGGCCCGTAGATGGTGGCAATCCTATCTTCTCAGCAGACCAACATGTTCTCCTCCCATGACTTGGGATTAGTTCACACGCCTCTTCTTAGACAGATATATTCCACCCTCTCATAGGAAAGAGTTGCAGTTTCAGTTTGAGCAGCTTTAGCAGAGCTTGATGCTGATGATCAACTATGAGGCGAGGTTCTCTGAGTTGTCTCGCCATGCATTTATGATACTTCCTACCGATGCAGAGAGAGTGCAAAGGTTTGTTGTCGGTTTGCACTCAGGTATCCAGGCCACCATGGCTCGAGAAGTGGAGATGAGGACTTCTTACGGGCTAGTTGTAGAGATAACTCGGAGGATTGAGGGTGTCCCTCAGCGGAGCCGAGAGCAGGCAATGAGGGATAAGCAGTTTCAATATTTTGGAGAGTTCAGTTGTGCCCTGGATAGGGGCAGGGGTCAGTTCGTAAGGGGTCAGTCTAGCAGGCCCATATATCCAGCACCGACGCCTCCTCGGGGTGCTCCAGTGCGACCCTATATCAGCACCATGCTAGAGAGTTCCTACCGCCCACCAGCTATTCAGGGTTCCTCCAGTGGGTATTCAGACCATCAGGGTCACACTTCAGGCTAGCAGTCCACCTTGCCGAGAGGTTGTTTAGAGTGTGGGGATCTCAGTCATGTGCTGAAGTTCTTCCCCAAGCTTCAGGGCAAGGTAGTGCACCAGGGTCAGAAACCTATTATTATAGCACCAGCTGCCCTACCAACCATCTGGCCGCCTAGAGGCGGAGGGCATGTGGGTACGGGACTTTCTAGATGTGGAGGCCAGTCAGGTGGCGCGCCAGCTAGGTTCTATGCTTTTCCGGCCAGACTAGATGTAGTGGCCTCAAATTCCGTGATCACAGGTATTATTTCTGTCTGTGGTAGGGATGCTTCATGTGACGACCCAGCCGGTCATTTTGAGTATTACATCCCCATTCCCCCATTTACTGCTCAATTTGTACTTTACAGTTGTTATATGAGTTGTCGGGATAATTGGTTCGGGTCCAGTGAGGTTTTGAAATAAATTAAGACACATGTTGAATTATGTGTAAACGACCCCAGATTTGAATTTTGATTATTCCGTTAGCTCCGTTGGGTAATTTTGGACTTAGGAGCGTATCTAGATTGTGATTTGGAGGTCCGTGGTGGAACTAGGCCTAAAATGGCGAAAGTTAAATTTTTAAGAAGTTTGATCAGGAGTGGACTTTTTGATATTGGGGTCGGATTTTGATTCCAGGAGTTGGAGTAGGTCTGTAATGGCAAATGAGACTTGTGTGCAAAATTTGTAGTCAATTCGGATCTATATCATAACAAAATATCAAGTGAGGGTGAGTAGAGAAGCAAGAAATGGAAAAGAAAACCACTGGGAGCATGCTAGAGTCTGTGCAACGCGCGGATTGTGGCATGCCAACCCTCTCAGCAACTTTGAAAAAACAGTGAAGTATAAAAGTTGGCGCTGGCACTGCACGCTATCCCCACCTGAAGCCTTTTTAAGTACTCACCTTGGGGGTTCATTTCCCTCATTTCACTTGGACGGATTTTGGAGCTCTTCTCCACTCTCTTAAGACCACCAACTCCTCTCTTCTTCAAGGTAAGCAATTCTCATTATCTTGGTATAAAATTCCATCATTTCTATACTAGTATTTATGAAATCTACACATAAAATACTTAGATCTTCAAGAAATTTCTTCAAGAACTCATACGAGTGTTTTGCAAGATTTCTTCCAAAAAGGTAATCCTACACCCTTAGAGTTATATGTATGGATTTATTATGGGAATATAAGTATGAATTAAGTATTGGAACTCATGGTATGGTGATTGTAAGCCATAAATTCACAATTTAAATACATAACCATGGTAGAGATTGAAAGGTGATTAATTGATGTAAATCTTGTTAGTTGGGTGTGAATGGTTGGTCACACATGTAATGTTGGGAGTATAAATTGTTAAAGAATGGTGGTGGGATGAATTGTTGGTAAATGGTGGTAGTTGGACGAACTAATTCTATGGTTAAGAGATGTAGAGATTTATGCCTACTAGGTGTTTGATAAATTGTCTAAATGGCCTAAACTTTGAAATTGGCTACTAATGTTGATCCCTTTGGTTGTTGATATTGTAGATTGAAGTTCAGTGGATCGTTGTGGTATCGTTGTAACGACCCGACCAGTCGTTTTGGTTTTTAGGTCCACGTTTCCCTAAATAAGACTTTTCGTATGTGATCTTACTGTTTTATGACTTGCGAGGATGGTTAGTTCGGGATTTAGAAGATTTCAGGTTAAAATCGGAATACTCGGTTTCTTAAGGTTGGCAAAAAGGGCTAAGTTTGACTTTGGTCAATATTTTGAGTAAATTATCTCGGAACCAAGATTTGAGGTCTCAATAGGTTCGTATGATGATTTTGGACTTGGGCGTATATTCGGATCGGGTCTTGGATGACCCGGGAGTGTTTCAGTGCTTAATATTAATAGTTGGTACCTTGAAGGTTTTTAAGTTCTTCAAATTTGGTTTAGAGTAGGTTTTGGTGTTATCGAGGTCTGTTTAGGATTTTGATCCTGTGAATAGTTTCGTATGGTATTTTAAGACTTGCACGCAAAATTTGGTGTCATTCGGAGTAGTTTAAGTTTGTTTCGATGCGTTCAGAGTAAGTTGGAAGAACTTGAAGTTCATAAGTTGATTCAATTTGGTTTGGGGTGTGATTCTTAGTTTTGATGTTGTTTTATGCGTTCCGAGGGTGCGAGCGAGTCCGTTTTATGTTTTCAAACTTGTTGGTATGTTAGGGAAGGGCACTGGGGGCCTCGGGTGTTAATCAGACGAGGCACGGACCAAGTTTTAGACTTAGAGAAAATTGATGAAGCATCCAGCTTCTGGTGCAATCGCACTTGCGGACGGCTAGCCGCAGGTGCGAGCATGCAGAAGCAAGCCAGCAACCGCAGAAGCGGCCAGCAAAGGCTGCCCAAAAATCGCTGAAGGGGGAGGGGTGGGGGGACTGCACCTTGGAGGCGCAGGTGCAAAGCAGACGATCACAGAAGCGGGGGAAGGTGCAGGTGCGATGTGATCGCCGCAGATGTGGAGCCACAAAAGAGGAAGTCCTGGAGGCAGTGAGCTTCATTTATTACGGGACTTAAGCCATTTCTAACCCATTTCTCTCACTTTTGAGCTATTTTAGAGCTTCTTGAGAGGGGTATTCACCTAGCAACTTGGAGGTAAGTAAATTCTATCTAATGTAAGTTAAATACATAGATTATGGGTAGATTTTAACATGTAAATTTGTAAAAAATATGGGTTTAGATGAAAAACCTAGGTTTTGATATGAATGGGGTTTGACTACGAAAATGGTTATGGAATTAAGTGAAAATTATATATTTGAGTTCGTGAGGTTATGGGTAACAACTTTTTTCGAAAATTTCTGAAATCCGGGCACGTAGGCCTGGGGATGAATTTTAGAAATTCTTTAATTGGAGTTGGGTAATCACTCTAATAGTTAGAATATGAACTTTTGAACATATATTGATTGATTTATAAAACATTTGACTAGTTTTGGATTGTTCGGCATCGAGTTGAGGCTTTAGAGTGAATTTGAGGCCAGAAAGTGAGCTTTGAAACGAGGTAAGTCTCTTGTCTAACCTTGTAAGATGGAATTTACCCCATAGGTGATTTAAATTAATGTTTGCTTCTAATTTTGGGGGCTACGTACGTACGAGGTGACGAGAGTCCGTGCCAAGCTACTAATTATGCTTATGTCTGGGTAGTTTTAGGACCCAAATCATAAATTATTTGAAATATTTGTACCCTACTTGTAAATTAAAGTGCCTAAATTATATTAGAACTTGTTCGAGGAATTGTGAAAGACCGTTAATGGAATTTGTATTACATTGCGTATTAGCCTTTAATAATGTTTAAGTCAAATGCTTATAAAGTATCCTCTCTTTTTGTGGAGCGGGCCGAACGCTTCGGTAGTAGATAGATACATCTATGGTTCGTGCCGCTCGACCCTCGCCAGTGTACACATTATTCTGGAACGGGTCGTATGACCTCGGCATAATCGTGCGTGATAATACTCGGAGTTTAATTATACATTTGATATCATTTCATGGCTTGAGAGGTTGAAATCATATATGACTGAATTAATTTGGGAATTCCCATGTGTGAAAGAATTTATTTATTTTCTGCTTGTTAATGAGTTATTATTATTACCATATATATAACCCATGCTTATTTAGAACTTTTGTACTGCTATTGTTAGCCCATAGTAAGTGTCGACGTCGACCCCTCTTCACTACTTCTTCTAAGTGTCGAAGTCGATCCCTCTTCACTACTTCTTCGAGGTTAGACTTGATACTTACTAGGTACATGTTGATTATGTACTCATGCTACACTTCTGCACTAACCGTGTAGGATCTGAGGCACGTGCATCTGGTGGACCTACCGGCGCGCATCCCCGATACCCAGAGACCTTGTGGTGAGCTGCTTCGTGAGCCGTTTCGTAACACCTAGAGTCTCTCCTTTGCTTTCATTTTCTGTCTATTTTTATTTCAGACGGTAGCTAGAGTTTGTGTAATCTATTCGTGCTCATACACTTGTGACACCATGTCTTGGCACACACACTAGCAGATTTTATGTTTTTGGATTATTACTATTGTATGATTGCACTCAGTTGCTTTCATTTTATTTATTCGAATCTACTGTTTCTTAATCTTTTAACTAATGAAATTTAAATACTTGGAAATTTATTAAAACGAGAAAATCACATGATTAATCCACCCTTGACTTGCCTAGCAGCGGCGCGGAACGTCATCACGGCCTATAAAAGAATTTGGTCATGTCGTGGAATCCTTCAAATTGACTTTTGCCTTTATCTTCGATATGTTACTGGCCGGTTGGGGTTGTGTACTAAGTACAATATGTTTTTTTTACTAATAAACTTTGAGCAAATTATTAATACTTATCTTAGCTTATGATCAAAATTTTAGTTTATTATTACCTAAAAAAATTAACTTAAAATGCTTATTATAAATTTCAGTATCCAAAATATGTAATTATTTATTTAATTTATTTAATGAGCTTCAGAACTTGAAAGTAATTTTTAGTATTTAATGATTATGAGCTAATTTAAATAAGCTAAACAAGCTCTTATTAGCCAATCAACTGTCAATCCGCTTGAGAAACAGGGCAATTGTTAACTAAAGGATAGAAGGCAAGCAGCGTCTACTCGTCCAAATCATAACGATATAAGAAAACACAAGATGATTTCTCCATCAGATAAAGTTACTCAGTATATGTACTGGTGGAAATAATAGGTATCCGATATATAATTGAAGTATGAAAGTTGATTGAAATATCACCGTCATAAAAATAAATAAACGGAAACATAACGAGGATAGCTGACCAAACAATACAATAGCTAGAACGTACTCCATCCATCTCAATTTATGTGATAATATCCAGATTTCGAGAGTCAAACAAGTTGTTCTTGATCATAATTTTTTCATATATCTTTTAAATATTTTGAATTAATTATTACAGTTTACAATATTTTTTACGTACTTTTCAATTATGTAAATTTTATTTCGAAGTATTTAAAAAAGTTTTGTCCAAATATTTAGTCAAATTAAGAAGTTTGAATTTTGATAAGCTAAAAATGTCACATAAATTAATCGGCTTAAAGGAAATACCGAACTTTAGACATAAGCTTGTGGATTACCTATTTTGTTGTAGTGTATTTTACCAGCATTCATAGACCCGCTGCTAAATACTTCTAAAACCGATGAAAAATTCCTATTTTGTTCTAGTGTCTTTTATAGTGTGATAATAATGGTGCTGCCTACTTACTACAATTTTATCGACCGTTTTTTGGTTTTCTATCCGATCGGTATTCGCATTGGACCGACTAAATCCATATTCATACTGGAAGTTTCGCATTGAGGGCGAAAGCGCTCTTACAAAGACGACTCTATACCCAACTCGAAAATCTGGTTAAGAATTGAGGAGTAGATCTTCCATGCTTGGACAAAACAAGTAGAAATTAATTTTCAATTCATGCTTGAAAAAAGTGACACGAAAAGATCCTACATTGCAATTTCTTTCTTCCAATGATATTCAATTTGCTGATACTTAACAAATTACAAAGCCTCTAGCTTCGGTTAGATATTTAAATTAATTTTCTCCAAGCTGAACGTTGTTTCTCTACTTTCAGCTTGCAAGGGGAGCATTAGAGAGTATGTTCATCTGAATAATCTCCATTTGGCGAAAAGCTTCACCATTTAGTTTTCCATGTTATATACGTACATCTGCAGGCTTCCAAAACAATACTACAAAATAATCTTCCATATAATTAAATAAGGATACTTTGATATGCTTGCAAGGACAAGAGCTGGATATAGGATCACATTTCCATTTTCCACTTTTGTTTTTTGAACTATCATCTCATAGAAATAGAATAACGTCGTAAAAACAACAAAAATTCCCATACCATACTTTTCAAACTTCATCGTCTATTTATTTATTGTAGCATATATGTTAATCTTCACCTAGTATAAAATTACTAAATCCTTAAGGTAAATGTGCATATGAGAAAGGCGAATTCCTCCTAGTTAGTAATTTAGCTTCTATACTTATCTTTCTAGGCAAATGAAGCCAAAAATTGATGACAACTTAGCCTCTATCAAGAGATTTTATCATGTTCAGATAAAAGCAAAGGCATAGTTTTTGTCGATTAATGAGGAGTAGGTTTCTTGATCAATACCACATATAAAACAAAATTACACAAGTATACATAGTTCACTTGTACATAGTACTAGGATGAGGAATCAAGAAAATTCAAATTCTAGACTTTATTACTAGTCCAAGCTAAATAAAGTAACTTAAAAAGCCATAGAGAACAACTGCTAATTACCAATAAATACTTATAAATTCCTTAGGATGAAAGTGAAGTATCTACTTCAATTCCAGTAAACTATGTTAAAGATACAATTTCGTGTTCAGTTCCCATGCAATACTCTTAGACATTAATATGTACATTCAAGTTGTTATAGCATATTACATAGTCATTAACCCTACTACCTCTCACCCCCACCAACTCATTACAAACACAATCAAAGTGGAGTTTAATTCATTGTAATAAACACTAGTACAAAAAAATTAGAAGTAGCTACGAATTTCGTCGCTAATCTATCGATAAATTATTTATAACTAACAGAATTTCTTGATAATCTATCACTAATCTGTCGCTAAATAGGATTAACGATAAAATTTTCTATTTAGCTACAGAATATGCCTATCGCTAATTCTTGTTTTTTAGTAATGAAATTGTTTATCATGCATGAATAGGTGAATGAGAGGGGAAACAAATTACTCTTGAAAGCAAAGTCTTGCAACATTTTAATTCTCTATTGAAATATCACTTTGATGTCATCCTAGTCTCGTGGGAATCTTAGAGAAAGACGTTTAATGGATGAGTTCTGGGGAAAACACTAAGCAACGACCTTGTTAATTCCTAATTTCCTAAGGTGGAATATGGAATAAGCTAAAAAAAAGTGAAATCAGCACTCATGGTATCCTATATGATTTTGCCAAGGAATTGAAGCTCCCCACAATAAGTCCAGACAATCCATAAAAATTCCTTTTGCTACTTGACTATGATCATTCCGTTTAGAATAACATATGCATTAATGGCTACTTCCACGATTCGAACCCGTAAGTTAAAAGTTGTCTCAGTGTGACATATGAGTCACGAGTTCGAGTCATGGAAGCCGTCACTAATGCATGCACCAGGGTAGACGACTGTCTACATCATACCCCTCCGGGTACGGCGTATTCCCGAACCCTGCGTGAATACGGGATACTTTATGCACCGGACTGCCCTGTCAGAGTAGCTAATCATCAATGTCTATGAAGATTGAAGGCAAATTGAGTACAAATTTTGAACATTAATCCTGAAGTAATAATTCCATCTCTCGAAAAGATAATGGGATATATTGTTATTTCCAAATGTTTAAGAAGTAACTAATACTCCATGGTGCTTCTATAGCTAAGAAAAGCACTTCCTAAATTTGCATAATACTGTAAATGTCATAAGCCTATGAAAATTAGTAACTCATTTATGATCACTCAATTTCTTAGGCATAGTACTAGCTGACATTCATCGTTTATTGGCACGTGAAGATCAAATTATGGGGAAAATGACAGTAAAATTGTAGATTGAAAATACTCATTTACAATTAAAACCTGTACAATAATACTACACTTTCAAGGAAGATTAGCTTTCTGAAGCAATTGACAATTCGCAATATCAAAAACGAACTAAGACATTCTTATGAATTAGGGCACAAAGGAAGCTTTCTAGTTTACTTAATTCAGAAGTTAATGACAAGAACAAAGTAATAGTACATATATCAAACACAACACTGAGGCACAAATGTTTCTTTGATAATCCATATAAAAGAGAAGAACACACAAACATTATAACTTGCAAACAATATGCATATACCTATACAGACACAAAGATTTCTATTACTTTGTGTGTTTGTAAATATATATGCACATATTTCTTGAGAGATATTGAAGCATTTAAAGAAAAAACTTAATTACCCCATAGAAACATGCACAAACTTTTTCTTCAAACAACTACATATGGAATTGAAAATTGACCACTCACGGCAATTAATCAGTGATTATTATAGCCAAGACGAAGCTCCAGATCGAGTTCATTTTCATCGACATCTTTCTTGCCTTCTTCTTCTTCATCGTCAATAAGTGTGGGTTCAATTCTCATACTAAGGTTGGTATCATAATAATTGTCATGAGTACCAAAATAATTGTAATTCTCTTGCCTCGGATGCGAATCATGAACATGTTGGTAGCTAGGGTTTGGAGGTTGGAAGTAAAATTGGCAATTCATTTGTGCCCTAGAATAATAATGATGTTGCTCATGACTTGAAATAGGTGCATAATACCTTGAGCTATCAAAAGCATTAGCTTGATCTTGGGATTTTCTTGAATAAATTGAAGAAGATTCTTGATTAGAATTTTGCTTAGCTTTCAACTTGTCTTTCCTATGAATATTCATATGACCTCCCAAAGCTTGAGCATTTGTGAAACCTCTTTTGCAGAAATTACACTCATAGGAACGTCCCATGCCAGTATTATCATCGTTGAATTTCTCCGATTCGCGATCGGTGTCTTCGCTTGAGCTATCGGAATAGTTGTTGTTCTTTTCAGATGCCATTGGTGTTGAATTTAGCTAGCAACAAGAGCAAGTGGTCTTTGTTTTTTTCACTTCTTGTTGCTTGAAAACACACTAAAGCTTGAAAGATTTTTACTTGGGGTTTGAGAAATTAGAGATAGAAAATCAAAGTGCTTTTGTAATTCCTCATTTGAGATCATTTTATAAGTGATTGAAAAATTTAGGGTAAGTTGAGGAGACAATGGCAAGGACAATGGAGAAATTTTGCCTTTGTATATGTAGGCCCTTCACCATATTATTTCATATAGAACTGATATTTGTTTAGTTTTTAAGTAAGAATACTTCTTTTATTGTTTTTAGTTGAAATTTGCCCCTATATATTAATTTTCTATTCCTGCCGGCATCTTTTCTGCTTTCAATTATTTTTGATTTAATTTACATGCCCTCGAACTGTATTTTTATTATTATTATTATTATCATTCTCCTATTATTTTAGCCTTATTATTGCCTGTTGTTTTTCTTGTGTCAGTTTCTTACTGCTCTGTTATTTTGTTGTTATTATTTTTGTCTTCATTATTTTTAACATGGCTACACTGTTATTTTTCATTTTTAACCAACTGAGAATTATTTTTCTTGAGTCGAGGTTCTATCGAAAATAACCTCTCTTCCTCTACTAGGTAGGGGTAAGATTTACATACATATTATTCTTCTCAGACTCCAATCTGTGGGAATATACTGGGTATGTTGTTATTGTCGGACTGTAATTTTTACATCTATCAGTATTATTAAACTTGTTATAGTAAATTGCTTAACTCATTGTGCATGTTAGTAGTTTCACCTATATTAAATATATACAATTGTGTTTACCCTCAAAATCGGATAACAATTAAATTTATAAGTGATTTTAAGGATACGCGGATTAACTTGATACAAAGCGATAAATTAAGTTACTATTGAACAAACAAAGAAAAAATAAATTCAAACCACACGAGTTGGATAGTTTCAGCCTTAGTGAAATAGTTATTCTCGAGCCGGGCTCACCACGACCGGTACAGACAATTAAGAGCAAGAGCTAAAGACAGAGAAAATAATAATATATTACTTTTGAGTGCGTGTTATCATGTCCTTCATGAATCATTAGACCCCCTTTATATAGTAGGAGAGCCCTACTTTAGATACAATTCTATAAAAGGTAAAAAATCTTCTAATTTACTAATTACCGGTTCTTTATCGATACGTGCTAAGATCCCCGCCGTGATATCCGGCAGGTCACGGATATTTCATCTTTCTGTTGGCTATGCTGGATTGTCTGACAATGTTCTTCGAAGTCATTCGAGGCTAGGACCGATTCCGGGACTATGGCATCGATATTCTTGAGGGCAAGCGTCATACCCCCGGGTTCTGGCCCGATGGGACTTTGGCTCGATTTCGGTCCCTTGCCGCCATGTCACGAGCCTGGCTCATCTTGTCGGAGGCCGGGATACACCATGAACTCGATTTTACCCGTATACAGATAGTCTTCTCATTTTTCGGAGAGTAAACGACGACAAACGACATGAGCTTGTGATTCTTACTTCGACACATCGTGACAGAAACGACAAAATATCTTAAACGTCTCGTTAGTCAAGTCATAATTGCATTAAATGCATGTCAGCCGACAGTCGGCCGTCCCTGTACATGAAACGTCGTTGAACTACTATAAATACCTCCTCCTTTGTTCATTTTTACTTTACATCAAACCTTCTACCTTCGTACCTTCAGGATTTCAATACTCTATAGCACTTTTACCCCGGTTATTTGAGGTCCTTTGCAAGAATTTTTACCCATCTTCTTCTCAAGCCAACAAGTCTAATCCTTCAACTTCCTTTCTCTCTCCACTTTTCTCAGATTTTCCTCCATCTTCATTTTCTAAAGGAATGGCAAAGACTTCCAAAACCATTCTCCAGAAAGAAGCTCCTTCTACTTTGCGGCCGGCTACTAAGGCTGAGGAGACCGCTCCGCGCGCGGCCGTCCATAAATCAGTACCCGAACCCCCTTTGAAAATATTCATTCCCGGGGTATGCCCGGTCAACATCGATTTCAAGGTTGAAAAGCCTTCCTCCATACAGGGTCAGTGTGAGGAGGTCTTAATATACATCTGCTCGATTACCGTAGAGGTCCTCCCTACGGTCCGAAAAGACTACAACTAGGACGATAAAGACATAGTGGTCCCCGACCCCGAAGAGGCCATTACCACCTATGTCAAGGGGTACCTAAGTGTTTATACTTATCTTTTACATTGGGCTCGGTAGAACCAGTCATTTTAGATTTCTGCACGAGGTACAACGTGTGCCTAATCCAGATTCATCCATCACTTTGGAGGATAGTGATCCTCTTACAATTTTTTGTGAACAAAATCGATGGGTGCTCGTTCACCATTGATCATCTACTCCGCTTATAGAGTCGCTAGATCTTCCCGGGGGACGCTGATAAAGCTTGTGCGTTGGGCCAGTAAAGCAATGCCATTTTGTCCGAGTGAGGACTTCGAACTTGATTCCAGCTGAATGCAGACCATTCCCCGAGAAGTGAAATACGTCACGTAAGTTGAACTTACCTTCAAATGTTGATTTTATACTTACTTCTCTTTTCCTTGCCGGTATTCGTGGTGGTGCAGCCGTTGCTCGGGTCCCAAATGATATCCCTCGACTCATGGAGTGGGTCGAGGGTATCGTTTCACAGATTCACTACTCCAAGCACTCATGGAGAAAAATCTTGAAGGGTCGTTAGGAGGCCCGTTCCCATGGTGAGACTTCTTTCCCGAGGAGGTTGTGTTAGGATTTTTCTTTTAACATTAACCCCTTACTCCGTTTACTTCTTTTTGCAGGCTAATCTAAGGATGCCGAGCTTAGGCCTCCAGTCGGTGGCGAGGACTTACCTACTGAGTCTCCTACTCTAAGGCAGGCCAAAGAGAGGAAAAGGAAGAGGGCTCCGAGTTCCCCGAGCTCGGAGAAAAACAAAACAAGGAGAAGGTTAGTGCACAAGCCAAAGGGAAACACTAGCTCCCGAGAACCGACATTGGATTTGCTCTATCGGGTGAGGGACGAGTCCGAGGGAGAAGAACCTTTCATTCTGGTGGCCCGTGAGCCGTCGTAGCTAGAAGAGAAAGTAGCCTCTGAACCAGAGATCCGTGAGGCCGATCTGCCTCAAGCCAGAAAGGTCGATAAGGAGACCAGGGCCGAGGCTTCCCGGGATGCGGGTAGTGACCTGAAGGAGGCACTCGACATGATAGACATCACCGAGTCACCCTCGTTTACCGAGTCCATGTATAACGAGGCCCAAATAGTGAAAGAGCACCCCAATGAGGGGGCCCACGAAGCGGACGACCCCCTCTGCTGCTTTTTTGGTGGCGTGGATTCCACCTCCAAGGAGGACGTCACCGGATTAGGTGACTTAGAGGTACCGAGGAAAAGTCCATTAGTAGGGGCAGGCGGGCCTAAATCGATCCCGAAATTGATCAATCGGTTCCCTGCCCTGAGTGTGGATCCTGGTCGGAAGCGGTCCATTATCATCACCGTTCCGGAGGATTCCCGAGGTCAAGAAGTTGGCATATGCCGAGAACGAAGAAGACTCTGAGGGTTCGGGCATATCCGGGGACGGAGAAGCCTCTGATGGTCCGGAGAAGACTCCGATGGTCCCGGTGATGAGGCAGAATTCGGCGAAGACCCAGCCGTTTAAGTGCCTTGTAAATTTTTCTTTTATTTTGCACCTTTGTACTTTTTGTTGACGCCGTTTGGCCTTTGTAAAGATATTCTTATATACATATATATAAGGCTTTTTTCCCTTCGATAGATTTTTAAGCTTGTTTCCTTTCTCTCTTTTCTTTATGATTGTAAAGATATCGAATACCTTAGCAGGTAATAATTAGGTCTTGTTCGAAGGTTGGAACATGCCTTGATCTTGATATTATTTTGCTTAAGACTTGTGGGGGGCTCGGTATAACTTGAAGCTTTCCCCAAAGTACTTAGAATATTTTAGATTATAATTTACCGAGGGTAGCCTTTTGAACCGGTTTAGAAATGTTGAAGGCCTTATTTTTTGGTTACGGGTCTCGGAGGTGTCCGAGCCATTCTAAGATGGCCATAGACTTTCTATTCCAGGTGTTTCCCAGTTGGATTGTTACCCCGAATCATCCGGGTTTGACCGAGACAACCATCCCCAAATGGAGGTGGTTGTGGCCTTTAGAGTTCGGGCATTTCCTAATAAGCTTTGTGCCCCCGGGCTTCGTTATCCCATGCCGTTCGAACTGCCTTGGGTGGCAGTCCCCAAGTGAGGTGGCCCTTGGGTTTGATGTCTTTAGGGGATCAAATGTAAGAAAGAAAAATTTTCAAAGGACAAAATATTTATACGCAAGGTAGAAAATTCCTTTAATTTTTGTGCGTAATAAACAAAGTTACAAATGTGTTCAAGCTTTGTGTTAGGGCTCGGACGGTTTATGTGGGTACGGTTCATTTGACCGTTTGGCCCTTACAGTAAATCCTATCAATCGAGCCTAGACTATTCGAGCACAAAGTTTCTTTCCTTGCTCAAATCATTACCCAAGGGTGATGCCCCCCAGTGCTCGAGGCCGCTCATTGAGAAGCCTCAGATACTGTTGATTTGATCCTCGACATCGGTTCACAACCGGTCTTCAATTCTAAGTTAGCACGATCCATTGTTGCCTCGTTAAAAACCTTATCAAAAAATTCATTTTGGCCAAAACCAGTTCAAGCGAAAAAGAGTGCAACACGTACTTTCAAGCCTAAAAAATTGTATCTTTCTTTGACGGCCACCTGCAAGTGTTAGTCCAAAATGTAAATAAATAAAATAAATAAATGGGGTCGTACCTTGGCAGTAGTATCGTTTCAAGTGAGTGATGTTCCAGTTGTTCGGTATTTGCTCACTGTTTATTGTTCTGAGTTTGTACGATCCTTTTCCGGTGATCTCGATAATTTGATACGGACCCCCTGGTTCGGCCCCAACTTTCCTTTGTTTGGGCTCCGGGTGCTTAGTATGACCTTCCTTAACACTAAGTCCCCGACATTGAAGTGTCAAAGGTTGGCTTTTCGATTGTAATACCTCTCGATCCATTTTTTTTGGGAGGCCAACCGGACGAGGGCGGCTTCACGTCTTTCATCTAACAGTTCTAGGATCGTATTCATAGTCTTGTTATTTGATTCTTCAGTCGCATATTGGAACCTGAGACTCGGTTCTCCGACTTCGACCGGTATTAGAGTTTCGGTGCTGTAAATCAACTAGAATGGGGTGGACTCGTTACTGGATTTAGAGGTCGTACGGTATGCCCATAGGACTTCAGGCAAGATTTCTCTCCATTTTCCTTTCGAGTCGGTCAATCTCTTTCTGAGATTTTGGAGTATGGTTTTGTTCGTGGACTCTGCTTGACCGTTCCCACTAGGGTGATAAGGTGTTGACATGATTCTTTTGATCTTATGGTCTTCGAAAAACCTGCTTACTTTGTTGCCGATGAACTGTTTCCCATTGTCACACACGATCTGGGTCGGCATTCCGAACCGACATATTATGTGGTCCCAGATGAAATCAATGACTTCCTTCTCCCTAACTTTCTCAAACGCCTGGGCTTCCACCCATTTAGAAAAATAGTCAGTCATAAACAATATGAATTGAGCCTTACCGGGTGCCCATAGAAGGGGGCCGACGATGTCCATCCCCCAATTCATGAACGGCCAGGATGACAAGACCAAATGTAGCAGCTTCCCGGGCTGATGAATCATCGAAGCATGCCTTTGAAATTAGTCGCATTTTCGTACGAACTCCTTTGCATCCTTTTCTATGTCGATTCAATAGTAGCCGGCTCTGATTATTTTTCGAACTAATGATTCGGCGCCCGAATGATTTCCGCAGGTGCCTTCGTGGACTTCCCTTAGAACATACTCGGTGTATCCTAGTCCTAGACATATTGCGAGTGGGCCATCAAACGTTCTCCGAAACAAGTTACCGTCTTCGGACAAGCTGAATCGGGCCGCCTTCGTACGCAAAGTCCTTGATTCCTTAGGGCCCGAGGGCAGTTTTTCGGTGTTCAGATACTCTATTTATTTGTTTCTCTAGTCCTAAGTTAGGCTTGTTCAGTTTATCTCGACGTGACCTTCTTCCACTACCGATCTCATGACCTGTACGACCACCCCCGAGTTGAACTCATCGTCATCGACCGACGATCCCAGGTTAGCAAGGGCATTAGCCTCGCTGTTTTGATCCCGAGGCACATGTTATAGATTCCACTACTTGAACTGATGTAGCATTACCTGTAGTTTATCCAGGTATCTTTGCATTCGTTCTTCTCTGACTTCGAATGTCCCAATAACTTGGTTCACCAGAGCTTCCCAGGCTGATGAATCATCGGAGTCACACTTAGCTTCGATCACCTCTGGCCCCAAGCTTTTGGCTAGTTCGAGACCTGCAATCATGGCCTCATACTCGGCCTCATTGTTAGTTAATTTTACTGTCCTAATATATTGTCTAACTATATTACCTGTTGGTGGCTACAATATAGTGCCGAGTCTGTACCCCTTTGTGTTTGAGGCGTCATCCGTAAAGAGAGTCCAGATTCCCGAAGAAGTCCCCAAGTTTAACAACAATTCTCTTTCGACCTCAAGTATTAGGGCCGGCGTAAAGTCGTCCACAAAGTCTGCCAAATTTTGAAATTTAATGGCGGTCCGAGGCCGATATTCAATATCCTATCCGCTGATCTCTACGGTATATTTGGCCAACCGTCCCGAGAGCTCGGGTTTATGCATTACATTCCTTAATTGGTAAGTGGTTACAACACATATGGGGTGACATTGAAAGTACGGTTTTAGCTTCCTAGAGGAACTTAGCAAAGCGAGCGCCAATTTTTCTAGGTGAGGGTATCTAGTTTTGGCCTCACCTAAAGTCCTGCTAACATAGTAAATTGGAAATTGCGTACCTTTCTCTTCCCGGACTAGGACTCCACTTACCGCTATCTCCGATAATGCCAAGTATAGGTATAGTTGTTCGTATGTCTTCAGCGTGTGAAGCAGCGGTAGGTTCGATAGATATCATTTGAGCTCTTCCAAGGCTCGTTGGCACTCCGGGGTCCATGAGAAGTTACTAATGGTAGGCTATAATCTCATATTTTAGTCGATTATTACATTCCAATTTACTGCACTTTAGTTGAGTTTGAGCTTTAATCGCTAGTGTTTTGCACTAATGTGTGTTTTATGCCTTTTAGGAGTGATTCCGAGCTATGTAGAAGTTAAGGAATGAATTCAAGTGATTTGGAGTTTTGATGTCTAAGTAAAAGCCCAAGGAATTAAGTCCGGATCGTGTTCGGAGATCCACGGATGATAGTTAAGAACGAACGAAGAATCGAGCAGGTATATTGCGCAGTGTCTAGTAAAATGCACATAACATTTCGCTCGTAACTCCGTTTGGGCTACAAAATATATTGTTGGAAAGCTAATTCAAAGGGCTACAACTGTCATATTTTATGTTTATTTAAATTCCCAACTTAACAGAGTGAAAGGTGCGTGGCAAGTGTGCATCCATGCACTGACCGCGCATATGGGGCAGAACAGTGTGAAAAGTGCGCGGCCACGCACGTCCAACTCTGAAAAAGTGTCCTTTTTCGCATAAGAGAAGGTGTATTTGTTTAGGCCCGACCCTACTTAGTATATATACATAGAAAAACGATATTTTGAGGACTTTCGACATAATTTAGACCTAAGGAGGCTAAGGAGAAGAGGGAGAAGCAAGAGCACAATGATTTCACCATTCATCCTCACTCATGACAAGGGTATAGATGTTTTATGTTTTACTTTGAATTAAACTTAATTGTGATGAATTTCTCCATATCCATGGAGTAATTCTTCCTTAGGGATTGATGGATTTGGTATTTTGAGAATTGTTTGTGGATATTAACTCTAGTTTTATGTATTGAATTATTTTGGGTATTTTTATTGTTGCATATATATATTCACTTGTTTATGTAATCGAAAGAGGCATAATTTGTGATGTTTTGTATTATCTTATTGGTTGAATTCATTGATTCTTGTTAGTAATCGAAAGAGACTAGTTGAATTAATGTTTAGACCTAGTTAGGAAGATAATCGAAAGAGGTTCTCCTAAGGATCAATCCACTACGAATTCTTGCATATATTCACCAAGCTTAGCTTAGTTCATATCGTAAGGTTGAGACTTAATCGAGAGAGGAGTTTCTATTGAATGTTTTGAACATAATAGAGTAAATTCGAGAGACTCACTTGAACCATAGAAGTGAAGTAACTAGAGTTAATTCCCAAACAAGTATCTTACACCTATCCAATCAATTCCTATTTTCTTCCTTTTATATCTTCTTGTTTCTCTTGTTGCGATTGTCATTAGCCAATAGTTTAGACTTTTAGTAAATTTTAGTTTTAAATCACACAACTCTAAATTGTTGATCATCTTGGATAGCAAGTAAAACTAGAAGCTACAAAAACACTGTTTAAATCCAATCCCTGTGGATACAATATTTTTTATACTATATTCGACTAGCGAGCATAATTTTGTGTTGTGTTTTTAGCTCGTCAATTACTCTTTTTCTTCAACAGTGAGAAGAACGATGGCTCTTGTTGGAGGACCTCGAAATAAATCGTCCCAAGGTATCTATGCATCCGGTTAACCTTTGTACGGCCTTCACGTTATCCACAACAGTTATATCTTCGATGGCCTTGATCTTATTGGGGTTGATCTTGATTCCCCAGTTGGATACCATGAAACTGAGGAATTTATCGGACCCGACTCTGAATGCACATTTCTCCCGGTTCAACTTCATATTATATTTCTTCAATATGTTGAAGGTTTCCTGCAAGTGTTTCAAATGGTCCTCTGCTCGCAGGGACTTAACCAATATATCATCAAGGAAACTGAGGATCTTGGTGATAAAGGAAGTTTTTTCTTGCGTCGACATTTTTTAATTCGAACGGCATAACGTTATAGCAGTAGGTGATGTACTTGGTGATAAAGGAAGTTTTTTTCCTGATCACCCGGGTCCATCCGAATTTGGTTGTACCCAAAATAAGCATTGAGAAAACTAAGGATCTCGTGGCCGACAGTTGCATCGATCATGCGATCAATGTTAGGCAAAGGGAAAGAGTCCTTGGGACATGCTTTATTCAAGTTTTTATAGTCCACACACAATCTTACTTTGTTCCCCTTTTTAGGGACTATTACTATATTTGTTAACCAATCTGGGTATTTAACCTCTCGGATGGACCCTATTTTAAGGAGTATAGATACCTCGTCCTTGATGAAATCATGTTTAACCTCGGACTGGGGTCACCTCTTTTACTTGACCGGGTGGAACTTTGGGTCCAGGCTTAGCTTGTGAGTGGTTATTTCCGGCGGGATCCCTGTCATATCAAGGTGGGACCAAGCAAAACAATCTTCGTTAGCTATAAGAAATTGAATGAGTTTTTTTCCTGAGCTCGGGATTCAACCCCGTGCCCAGGTATACCTTTCGATCACGCAAATGTTCGATCAGTACGACTTGCTCCAATTCATCGACTGTTGATTTGGTAGTGTTGGAATCGTCGGGAGCTATGAACGATCTGGGAACCCCGTAGTCGTCGTCCTCACCCATCTTCTGCTTCTCCGGTTAGGACGGAGTCGGTGTCAGTAGTTTTTATTTGGTTTCTCCCTTGGTGAGGGACCCAACTCCTTCGGTGTCAAAAGTGTGGATATCGAGACCACCTCGTCGACCGCGAACATCTCTTTTGCGGCTGGTTGTTCTCCATAAATTGTTTTTTTCCTCCCGGTATCGGGAACTTCAACACCTGGTGCAGAGTCGAGGGAACCGCCCTCATGTTGTGAATCCATGGTCTTCCGAACAAAGCATTGTACCTCATCTCCCCTTCGATTACATAGAACTTTATTTCCTGAATGGTCCCGGCGGTATTTACCGGTAATGTTCTCTCCCCTTTAGTGGTCTTACGTGCCATGTTAAACTCGTTTAGGACTCGGAGCGCATGCACGATCTCATCTTGTAGGCCGAGTTGTTCCACGACCCTCGATCTGATGATGTTGGCCGAGCTACCTGGATCAATTAACACACGCTTAACTCGAGATTTATTTATGAGTACATATATTACCAGCGCATAATTGTGGGGCTGCACGATCCCCTCAACATCTTCGTCGTTAAAGGACAAGGTTCCCTCCGGCACGTAATCCCGAGTTCGTTTTTCCCTTGTGATAGATACTTTGGTGCGCTTCAGCATTGGCCCCTAGGGAATGTTGACCCAACCGATGATCATGTTAATCATGTGCTGAGGTTCCTCCTACTCAATCTTTTTACTAGAATCTCTGTTCCTGCAGTGGTTCTTGGCTCGATCGCTCAAGAACTCTTAGAGGTGTTCGTTGTTGAATAGCTGGGCTACTCCCTCTCTTAATTATCGGCAATATTCTGTTATGTGGCTGTGAGTGCCATGATATTTACACATTAGGTTAGGATCCCTTTGGGCTGGGTCGGACTATAGAGGTCGAGGCCATTTGGTATCTTTGATACATCCAATGGCTGATACGATGGCGGTGACGACGATGTTAAAGTTGTACTCTAATAGCCTTGGAGCCTCCTTAGGCCCGATGGGCCCTATCGAAACTGTTTTTGCTCATGAGTCCCTGATTATTTTGATCTTGATTACTCCTTATTTCACTTTTCACGGGGTTCTGCCCAGATCCACTACCTCTTCGATCTCCATTGTATGGCTGATACCGATCTCTTTTCGACCACGGTTCACGATCAATGTCTCTCCTGACTCTATCGATAACTCTGATAGAGTAAACGGACCCGGAAGGGGGCCCAAGTTGATCGTCTTCAACCTTGATTTTTGATTAATACCGATTATGCACGTCGGTCTAAGTGACAGCCGGGTACTCCACCAGATTTTGTTTCAACTGCTATGAAGCCAACAAGCTTCGTTCATTGAATCCCTGGGTGAAGGCTTGAACGGCCCAATCGCCAGCGTCCAGAGGCAAGTCCATCCGCTCCATTTGAAACCAGGACACGAATTCGCTGAGCATCTCATTATCCCTCTGCTTCACTTTAAAAAGGTATGACTTCCTGTCTCGACCTTGATAGCCCCAGCATGTGCTTTTATGAAGGAATCTGCAAGCATAGCAAACGAGTCAATAGAATTAGGAGGTAGGTTGTGATACCATATCATAGCTCCCTTGGACAGAGTTTCCCCAAACTTTTTCAGCAGGACAGACTCGGTCTCATTATCATCCAAGTTGTTCCCTTTGATGGCGCATGTGTAGGAAGTCACATGCTCATTTGGGTCGGTCGTTCCGTTGTACTTAGGAATCTCGGGCATGCGGAACTTCTTTGGGATCGGCTTCGGGGTTGCGCTCAGAGGAAAAGGTTTTTGAAAAAACTTCTTGGAATCCAGGCCCTTCAATATCGGAGGTGCCCCTGGGATTTGGTCGACCATGGAATTGTAGGTTTGCACCTTTTTGTCATTGGCTTCAATTTTCTTCTCCCCCAATTCTATCCGTTTTGTCAATTTCTCGAGCATCTTTATGATCTCGGGGTTGGTCCCCGATTCATTTTCATTCGGCCTCTCCATGATCGGTTCATTTCTGCGAGTAACTTCTCGGGATGGCTCGGGCTCAACCCTGCTCGACGCTCGTCTTTGGTTCTGCAACTAAGCTATCGCTACCTGTTGATCCTATAACATTTCGAAGATCACCCGCAAATTGATCCCATCGTTTTCACCGCTGTGTATATTCTGGGCAATCGATCGGACTTCCCTATGCACGTTGTTCTCAGGATCGGTAGGCAAATTTATATTGATGGCCACATGCGAATTGGCGTCGATAGGGTTCACGATCAGAACTCCGCCGAGATAGACTGGGGGTACCTCATTACCGGGTGCTACATTGTTGTTTTCGTCGTGGTGGTTGTACTCGGCATCGATGTTTAGAGGGGCAGATTAGGGGTTTGATATTTTGAGTTTAACCTAGAATCAAAGACACTTCAAAGGACAAATGTAAAATAGGGTATGTTACGGGAATTTGTATCAAATTGTCGCGATTATCCTTAGCCCAATGGTGGGCGCCAAACTGTTTACCCTCAAAATCGGATAACAATTAAATTTGTAAGTGATTTTAAGGATACGCGGATTAACTTGATACAAAGCGATAAATTAAGTTACTATTGAACAAACAAAGAGAAAATAAATTCAAACCACACAAGTTGGATAGTTTCAGCCTAAGTGAAATAGTTACTCTCGAGCCGGGCTCACCACGACCGGTACAGATAAAAAAGAGCAAGAGCTAAAGACAGAAAAAATAATAATATATTACTTTTGAGTGCATGTTACCCTCTCCTTCATGAATTATCAAACCCCCTTTATATAGTAGGGAAGTCCTACTTTAGGTACAATTCTATAAAAGATAAAAAAAATTCTAATTTACTAATTGTCGGTTCCTTATCGATACGTGCCGAGATTCTCGCCGTGATATCCGGCCGGTCACGAATATTTCGGCTTTTTGTTGGCTATGCTGGATTATCTGACAATGTTCTTCGAAGTCATTTGAGGCTAGGACCGATTCCGGGACCATGTCATCGATATTCTCGAGGGCAAGCGTCATGCTCCGGGTTCTGGTCCGGTGGGACTTTGGCTCGATTTCGATCCCTTGCCGTCATGTCTTGAGCCTGGCTCATCTTGTCGGAGGCCGGAATGCACCATGAGTTCGATTTCACCCGTATACAAATTGTAACTATATTTTAGATGATGTAATATTTTAAAAAAAAACCGTAAATGTGTAGAAACTGAAATGCTTGTTTCAGTGTTTATTAAGCTCTATTCTGTGTCCCACACCCCACACGTCCACTAGTGACTATTTCAGCAGTAACCTGTCTTGGAAACAGCTAATGGTGGCCAAATGGATAAAAAAGTAGCTATTCATCTATATTATTCCCTAAAAAAATGAGTTGGATAATTAATTATTTAAAAATGGATCAAATATGTATAAGAGTTATATTATCTGCTTAAAAAATGGATAACCAATGAATAACTAATGGATTTAAATTTTTTATTAGTAAAGTCTCACATTTGAGGTTCCTCAAGTTTGGGAGGCCAAAAATATCCAAGTGATCATATTCAAGAAGACAGAGATAACTTATTTTCTATCCGTATTATAATTTTTTCATTTTTGCATTATCCATTTCAACCTGCCCATATCCGACTCGATTCGGCCGTTTACCACCTCTAGCAACAGCTATCGAATGGGACCAAAGAAAGTTTAAAAGTTTAATTTTTTTAACGCCACAATATATTCTCTCCTTTTATCTTTTTCTTCTTTCGTTTCATTCTCTAAGTTTGAAGAGATTAGTACTGCTATGTTGAATTAGAATGTTCTACAAAGTACTGCCACTATCTCATTTATAATTGACTTGATCTTATCTCAGATCTCTTCATATATTATTTAATTTATACTTTTACAATTTCAAGGTTTCATATCTTATGACTAGAGAGGTTCTCTTCAAAGTTCTTTGCTTATTTAGCTTTTAGAATTAAAATGCTATTTCAATGACTAAACTTGATTTTAATCATTAAACGAGACGCAAAAGTACTGTAAGTATACTTCCACAATGCGCGATGATGTTAAATTCTTTTAATCTCATTATTTAGAGACGGAGCAAAGATTTTAGTTTATGTATTTTAGATTTTAGAATAACGATTTGTGTTAGTAACTAGGTTTTAAATTTAATATTTATATATATATATATATATATATATATAATGATTTGATTAAATCACATATTTTTAAAATCAGAATATAAGTTTAATTGTTACTCAAATTTTAGAGTAAACAGATGTATAAACGTTTGTTGTCGTTTGACTATGAATTAAGCACCAAATATCATATACCATGTGAAAGTACCCTTCAAGATCATTCTCATAGTATAACAGGTAAAACAGAAAAATTTTATATATTGATAATGTAATTTTTTTTCTAAAAATATTAACGCAATTTCATTGATTATTGAAGATTATTATTCTACTTGCTATGTTGCCGCATTAATTTTGGTACCGAGAGTTACATGTTATTTCTAATTACTTTAATTTCCTATAATATAATAATTCTTTATGCTATCACTATACAAAATATTAACTCCTTTCTAATAAAAAAAAAAAAGCTATCATTGGCTCTCTTGGGATGTAGTACTTAATCTAGAACATAATAATTATAGAAATATTTCTTTTCTTATCAATTCGTCCTTTCCTCATAAGGTTTTCCTCTTTAAGGTGTCCTAGCCAAGTTGACTAGGTAATTAAGAATTGATGCTTACACTTCTGTATAGGCGAGTGGCTAATGCCAACTGCTTAAAGTGAGACTTGTACACCATTTTGAAAGGAAAAAAAAATTCAGAATAAATAAAAAGATTTAACACATATATACTTTAAGCATTTAGCTAGCATTTGAATTTAGATTTGATTGAAACTTGAAAAAAAAAAATTGAAGTTGTGTTAAAAAATAATTTTTAAAAGTTAAAGTTTTGTGAGTGGAAGAAATAATTTCACCCCAAAAACTGGTTTTTTCCCCAAAACATGATAATATTTCGGGTAAATTTCACAAATGACCATATAACTATGATTGTTTTTCACCAAAGTCATATAAATTATTTTCTCGTACAAAAATCATATAACTATGATTTTTTTTCACCAAAGTCATATAATTTTATTTTCTCACGCAAAAATCATAAAACTTTTACTAACTCACACAAAAATCACAGTGATCGGAAAAGAAATTTTCCGATAGTATTTTCTTATTTTATGTTTTTTATTTTTTGTTTTCAGTCTAATAAATAATTACCCGATTAAAATAGAAGAAATATGAGTATATTTTTAGCCGCTCCTAAAAATAATAGCAAATAAAATATTTTATATATGTGTGTGTGTGTGTGTGTGTATTATATACATATAACATACACATTCTATATATATTTTGGCTAGCAAATGTAATTAGTTTCGGTCGGCCGGTTAATTTTATATTTTTCCCTGAAAATAGGAATGATCCAACCCAGCCTGACCCAATACACATATACGTATGTTAAAATAATACTAAAAGTGAATTCTTCCCCCATAAAAAATTTAGTTCAGAATGTATGAGATTCTGACAAAAATACAAAGAAATAAAATGTATAATTAGAGAGGACTTGAAATAAAAATACTATCAATTTGAATAAAAATCTTGAAAAAAAATAAAATAAAAGATAGAAGTATCATGTTTTGAAGGATTTACTATTTTAGTATTATTTTAATTTATATATATGAGCATTGGGTCGGGTTGAGTCATTCATATTTTAATTGGATTATTATTTATTAGACTGAAAATAAAAAATAAAAAACCACAAAATAAGAAAATACTACTAAAAATTATATTTTTCGATCAATATGATTTTTGTGTGAGTTAGTAAAAGTTTTATGATTTTTGTGTGAGAAAACATAGTTATGTGACTTTGATGAAAAAAAGTCATAGTTATATGATTTTTGTGTGAGAAAATAAAGTTATATGACTTTGGTAAAAAAAAAGAGTCATAGTTATATGACTATTTGTGAAATTTACCCATCATATTTCATAAACAAATTATGTTTTCAGAATTCTTTTTAAAAAAATGAAACCAAAATCTATGGCCAAACGGAGCTTAAAATTAAGTCTATGAAAAATGTTGATAATAACATGTCTTGTTGCGCCTCCATTGCTTTGCTAGTTGCCTAATTATGTGAACCGATAAGACGGCTAATGACGCGTTTAAGGATTGAAACTATCAAATATTATTATGGTTTTGACAATGTCTTAATAACGAAATTAGTGTTAGCATACGGCAATTATAAAGTCTAGTGCTGGCAAAAATGCAAACCTTTACAGATCCAGTTAAGAGTATAAAGATTTAAATATTTAGTGGACAAATAGAAGTGAAGAATCAGTGAAAGTTACACAAGTGGTTTCCCTGTGCTTTCTAATGCCTCTTGATGCATTGACCTAGCCCTTTAGTTTTCTTTTCTTATTTTTACTTTTCTTGATATTCTTTTAATTCGAGTACAATAACAATATACTCAGTATATTTCTATATTGTGGGGTTTGAGGAGGATAATGTGTACGCAGACCTTATCCTTACCTTTTGGAGGTAAAGAGTCTGTTTCCGAAAGTATTCCTCATTAGCGTCGGCGTTATATTACTTAGCCTAGCCGACCCAAAGGGCACGGCAAAGTCCAAGACGAGCACGACTGTCATATTCTTGTAATTCGAGTGTGGTGTAAATATGAATTAGAGAAAGAAATAGCGCATTTTGCTTTAAAGATACTCATTTAATTTAAACCTTTTAAAATTATAAAGATTTGAGAAACTCTTTTAGTTTTCTGTGGCGCCAATAAAACTAGATTGGCTAGCAATCCAATAAGTTGGAAAAACCAACACAAGATTAGGATCGTTTCCTTATTTTATGATGACTCTGGTGCGATCGAGCTTATTGAAAAGCCCCTTCCGACCAAATTTGTCAAAGAATTAGAGGAGAATTCTAATCAACTCCTCTCCATTAACATACCTTGTTGAAAAAAGATTAAGTTTTTACCATACTTGAGCTTAATGGGAGACAATTCATATATCATATACTCCAATTCTTTTCCACCAAGATTCACATATTAATCACTTTCACTAATCTTAGTAAAAATCTTCTTGTAATTTTGAATAACGTAAAAACACTCTATATGAAAGTACTCTTATGTGTTTAACTTCATAACAAAAGTTTTAGAGAAGAAAAACACACACACTATAAGTATGTAGGGGATGTAGTCCTTCAATTACTTGCACTTTAAAATATGGTATTGAAGATCTTCATTCTATTATGGCTTAGTGCCAAAGAAATGACAGCAAACAGCATGTACATATATATCACACAATGTAATATGGCCATTATTTTGGCTAATGGAGTCCATATCATATAAGCATAAGCATCTTTGCAAAGTGTAGACTTTGTTGGCAATATTCTTTGGGACCCAAAAATATTGCATTGTGTGTTGGACATCATTTGCACAAGTTGTATCTCTTCTTTTACACCTAAGAGGTCAAGACTTTTTTGCCTATAAAAGGGAAGGTCATTAGTTCATTTTAGACACACCAACAAGACTTGTTTTCAATTCTTTATCTACTTTAATTGTCGTTAATATCAACATCCATTGTCTTTGTTATTGTCATTATACTGTTGTTTGGCTAAATTCTGTACTACCCGGGTTTCCGATCCTAACAAATTGGTATCAGAGCCGGATCTAACCGGGTTTGTTTCAGTAGCCAATATGACTTTAACAAAGACCTATGTTGAGAAATTTGACCGAGGTGCAAACTTCAAAATGTGGCAATTAAAGATGGAAGCTATCCTAATTCAGGATGGCTTAGACTTGGCATTGCAAGGAAAGGAGAAGAAGCCGGATAAAATGACGGATGGGGAGTTTACCATCATAGACAAAAGGGCAAAAGCAGATATCATTTTAAATCTCTCAAATGAGGTTTTACGTGAAATTTCTGTAGAAACCACAGTCAAAGGCATATGGGAAAAATTAAAAACCTTATATATAAAGAGGACGGTGGAAAATAGACTTTACCTGAAGCAGAAACTTTATACAATTCGTATGGTTGAAAGTACCTCTATTCTCTCTCATCTTGACACCTTTGATTCCATTCTTATGGATTTGAGTAATATAGATGCTTAAATTAAAGATGAGGATCAAGCTGTGTTACTGCTTTGTTCTCTACCCCCATCTTTTAAGCATATAAGAGATACTATGCTTTATGCAAAGGATAATATCTCTTATAAGGATATTAAATCTATCTTAAAATCAAAAGAACAGATAGATAGTGATATTACTGGGGAAGCTAGTGGAACTCAAGCGGAAGTTGGCTTGTTTGTTAGGGGCAAATCCGACTCCATATCCAGATACAATAATTTAGAGTGTCACTATTGTCATAAGAAAGGTCACATTATCTCCGAATGCTATAAGCTGAAAAATAAAGAAAAGCATAGGGAAAGGAAAAATTAGCACAAAAATACTGACACTGTCGAAGCAAGTGTAGCTGCTGATGAGACTGAGAGAACTATTTTTTTAGCAACTAATAATAGTTTCAAATCTAACAATGAGTGAATTTTAGATTCGGGTTGTTCTTATCATATGTGTCCCAATCGGGAATTATTTACCACATATGAATCTATTGGAGGTGGAATTGTCTTGATGGGCAACAATGCTGCCTGCAAAGTTATTGGAAAAGGTACAGTCCGAATCAAAATGCACGATGGTGTGGTGAGAATTCTCACTGATGTTAGGCATGTTCCTGACTTGAAGAAAAATCTCATCTCTTTGGGCACTCTAGAATCTTTTGGGTGCAAGTATACAAGTGAAGGTGGAGTTCTGAAAATTTTTCAAGGTTCTCGTGTGATCATGAAAGCACACAGATCTGGTTCGTTGTATACTTTATTGGGCTCCACTATTATAGGCCCTACTACAGTTTCGGTATCAGACAACTTGTCTGATTTTGATGGCATTAAATTTTGACATATGCCCATTGGGGCTTTTGCGGAGAAGGCGGAGTAAATTTACTATATCATCCAAAATTAGGCCAAAGTAGAGATTTGTAATATGGCCATTATTTTGGCTAATGGAGTCCATATCACATAAGCATAAGCATCTTTGCAAAGTGTAGACTTTGTTGGTAATATTCTTTGGGACCCAAAAATATTGCATTGTGTGTTGGACATCATTTGCACAAGTTGTATATCTTCTTTTACACCTAAGAGATCAAGACTTTTTTGCCTATAAAAGGGAAAACCATTAGTTCATTTTAGACACACCAACAAGACTTGTCTTCAATTCTTTATCTACTTTAATTGTCGTTGTTATCAACTTCCATTGTCTTTGTTATTGTCATTATACCGTTGTTTGGCTAAATTTCGCACTACCCGAGTTCCCGATCCTAACAAATTCTGAAAAAATTTCAAGCTGCTCGTTTGATCATGAAAGCACACAGATCTGGTTCATTGTATACTTTATTGGGATCCACTGTTATAGGCCCTACTACAGTTTTGGTATCAGACAATTTGTCTGATTTTGATGGCATTAAATTTTGACATATGCCCATTGGGGCTTTTGCGGAGAAGGTGGAGCAAATTTACTATATCATCCAAAATTAGGCCAAGGTGGAGATTTGTAATATGGCCATTATTTTGTCAAATAGAGTCCATCTCATATAAGCATAAGCATCTTTGCAAAGTGTAGACTTTGTTGGCAATATTGTTTGGGACCCAAAAATATTGCATTGTGTGTTGGACATTGTTTACACAAGTTGTATCTCTTCTTTTACACCTAAGAGGTCAAGACTTTTTTGCCTATAAAAGGGAAGGCCATTAGTTCATTTTAAACACACCAACAAGATTTGAGTCTTCATTTCTTGTTTCTTCCTTTCTTCCTTTATTAAGTGTGTTTTGTATGAGAGTTAAGTGTTGGGAAGCACTTGTGTGAACCCTTTCTTTGGAGTGATCTTGTGAGATTATTCTCTTAGGGTATTTGGGATTAATTAGAGTGTTTACTCTAATTTTGTACTCTTATTGTTATAGTAAATTGCTCCTCTATGTTTGTGGACGTAGGTCACTTTGACCGAACCACGTTAAATTTGTGTCTTCTTTATATTCTTTAATTGCCGTTATTATCAACTTCTATTGTCTTTGTTATTATCATTATACCGTTATTTGGCTAAATTCCGCACTACCCGGGTTCTTGATCCTAACACACTATAATATGCTTTTTTTCTATGATTTTGGGAAGAGTGGAAACCTTTACAAGCTTAGAAGCCAACAAGACGAGATTCGGCTATAACAAGAGAATTGACTAAGCTTATATTTGTTGCTTTGCTCTAAATTAGAATCTCAATCTTGGAGTTAAAGAAACTGCCATCCAATTAAAATATTAGTTTTACTGCAGATAAATGTAATTAATGAAAGTTACACAAGTGGTTTCCCTGTTGTTTCTAATGCCTCTTAAGTGCTCTCCTTTTTCTTTTTCTTCAATTCTTTTGAATACAGTAATTAAAAAATAGTCTTCTTCCTTGACTTCAAGTTCTACAAATAACTCCAAGAAATTATCATGAAATTTCACTCTATATTTTGAAAGTACTCCAGGACGATTAAAACTAACATAAATTAATAAATATTATTTTCAAATATAATCTTAAATGATCATGAAACACATTTCCTAATTTAGTGGCACAGATCAATTACTAGCTTTATTTTTTCTTATTTGGCAGTTTGTCTGTAGAAACTAGGCCCAATCGATTTCGTAATGGGCCAACTTTTTAAAGCCCAACTGTTATAGTTTGAGTTGAAAGACCAAGAAATTACGTTAGGTAGACATTTTGGGAAAATGATATTGTATAGCCCCTCTCAAAATAATAGCCAAAAAATGTATATTATTTGTATAATTTTTGTATATATATATACATTCTGTGTGGTATATACAAAAATTATATAAATTTTATATAATTTTTTGGCCACCAAATATAAATAATTTTTGGCGCGGGCTAAAAGTGATAATAGTCCGACATTTTTAAGACCAACATTTATATTTTGACCCATTAGAATAATCTTAGCTTTTTAGCCTTCCGCAAGAGTTTCTTCTTCTACTACTCCTATTTCATCCTTCTGCATTTCTTCTTCTCTCTTCTCCCTTTACTTTTTTTACAATAAATTATGAGCAGACAACTAAAATAAAAAAATAATAGAATATATGGCATAGAAAATTAAAGATTCGTTACTTAGTTGTGATTAAAATTGAGTGGATAATATAACATTGAGCTTTTATTGTCTAGCTTTAATAATTTGGATTAGTTTCGTTGAAATATTTTGAAAAATACCATTGTTGATTTTTGTTTGAGCTTGAAAACAGTTTGTTGAAGATAAAAAATGTAGGTCTATTAAACTTTGAAGGTTTAAGTTGAATATAACTAATAAAAATTATTGAAATTGATATTAAGGGTTTGTACATCAAATGTGGAGTCAATTGGCATTGATTTAAATCAATTTTGAAGCAAAATAATATGGTGAATCAATTTTGCAGTTATGGCGATGGTCATAATTTGTGCGTAATTATAATGATTTTCCAAATTTTTGCAAATCAGCAATGGCAATGATCAGAATCTGTGGCTAATTATGATGATTGCTAGGACTTTTGCAAATCAGTTATGTTGATGGTCAGAATTTACGGCCGATGATTATCGAAATTTCTGCAAATCGATTATAGCGATGATCAGAAGTTGTGGCCAACTATGACAATTGTATTGCCTGGTAAATGTTTTACGGTGTTAAAATTTCAATGGTAGCACTAAATAATCTTATTTGTGCAAATCACTTGTTAAAAGACTCCCCATTGTGTTAAACTTGGGCTTTCCAAGTTTTATTAAAAATAAGGAAAAAATGGCATGGTATGACAACATATAAGGAGAATTGGCAATTTTTTGACCTTATAATAGGTTTGGCAAAAGGATCCCAAAATAATTGGCACCAAATAACCAAAGTTATTTTCCTAAAAAATAGCAAAACAATTTATAGAACCGCTCTCTCTCTTCTCTCCAATTCTTCGTTGTGCATCACGTAAATAAAGCAATTGTTTTTCGTCTTCTACGTTCCATATCTTCTTCGAAAATGCACTCAGTACTCGTATCTCCCCTTTCCACAAATGGTGCCTTATTCATTTATTCTCTTTAGTTTTTTTAATTAAAAAATCTCTTGTCTCTTCTAATTGGTTTCACCCATCTTTTAAAAAATTAGGTTTTATTTCTTTTCAAAAGTATCTGAAAATTTCTCCAAAACCTCTTTATATCCCATTTCTGATTTTCTTCCCACTGTAGCAATGTATATAAGTTTAGAGCAAGTTCTAAGACATAAATATAATTGTGGGAGTAAATAAATTTTTAATATACATTTTGATATACCAAGATAGAAAATAATTTTTTGATACACACAAAGAAGGAAAATAAATTTATGATATATATATATATACACACACACACATACACACATTATTTAATATATTATACACTGCGATATATATATATATTAATTATTGTGTATAGAGACAATAATAAATTTTGGATAACTATATTTATAAATTCATAATTTGGATATACAAATAATGAAAATAAAATTTTAATATTTATTTTGATATACACAAAGAATGAAAATAGAATTGTGATATACATTTCGCAAATAATCACCAATATGTATTTTGGCTGTTATATATTAGTGTGTATATCAAACAATATTTATAAATAGACATGTATATCATAATATATGTCAGTGTATATCACACAATATTTTCATTGATATACATAGACATGTGTGTATATATATATAAGATATATAAGTCGATTGAGATGTGTATTCACCAAAATTTAAAAGTTCAATAAACTTGGAAAGTGTATAGTCACCCAAATTCATTCATCTTTCGATTCAAAACAAACTATTTCTTTTCTGAACAAATTTTTGTGCAAATTTGTGGAAAGTTTTCTTGATTTCATCCATTAATGCTAAGTGAGAATAAAAAAACTTGTCCAACTTTGAAAACGGGCCACGAGAATTCAGTTTCATGGTTGATCCATTCCTTTAGGCATTTATTTATGCCAATTGCTCTAAAAAAATTTGGTGTGAAGAGAGAGAATGAGGAGATATGAAGAATAGATACGAAAAGAGAGACACATAGGGGAAGAAGGTCTAACCTATTTTTTTTTATACAAAATTAATTTTTTAAATTAAAATATAAATGCGGGCCATAAGATGCCAATAACAATAAGCTGTGTTTTTTTTATGCCATTTATTAGGTTAGGTTGTCATACAAGGCCAAAACCCCTTTAATAAGTTATCATTTGGGAAAATGACACTGTATAGCTGCTCTCAAAATAATAACCGAAAAAAATGTAATTTGTATATTTTTTGTATATATATATATATATACATTCTGTATGTTATATACAAAAATTATATAAATTTTATACACTTTTTCGGCTACCAAATGTAAATAGTTTCTAGCGCAGGCTAAAAGTTATCATTTCAGTCGCAAAGCTCAACATTTGAAGAATTAACCTAAATAGTCGTCCACCCAACTACTTAAATTCAAAATAATGAACGGATATATAATAAATTTATAATTCATATATAATATATGTGTAATCATATAAAATATATGTATAATCTATATATACCGACTAAAAAAATAAATAATTAATTTGACGACTATTTGTGTAAGACCTTAGAATTGTATGGTATAGTGTTGCAACTTTTCCTTAAACTATAATCTGCTACTCTCTTATTTCTCTCTTTGATACGAAGAAACATATTTTTCATTTTTGGGATTTGATTGCTACAAAATATTTTCGAAAATAAATATTTTTTACCAAATAGCGAAAAATGACTTCTCTGACTGCTCCGGCCAACATTTAAGTATTATTTTTAATCTTTAACACTCAAAAATTTTATTAAAAACAGAATCTCATTTACTAACATTATTATCAATCTTTACAAAATTTCCCTCTTTAATCAAACACCAAAAAATAAATCATTTTCCCTGTTAATAAATTGCTCTACCTTTTCCCATACCTTTTCACTTTCACAGTGTCACTATAATGTGCTATTCCACATCATTTTGCGAGCCTAAATATCCACCTCGTGATGAAAATGAAAGGGAAACCACCACAATAACAGTAAAAAAGAAAAGAAATTTTTATATAATTGTTCTCTTTGTTGTATAACAAAGTAATAAGTTTTTATTAACTTTGTTTTTTCCCTTGGACAGTTATTCTAGCTTAAATATTGGATTAAGAATGCTTAGATGTGTTGCTCCAAGAACAGCGAGAAAATTTCCTATAATTCAAAAATCAGTGAAGGAGGTGTTTTTATTTCACACCAGAAATTTAGGTTTGATCTACCTAAAAAAATATATAATATCTTTTCTCTTTCTCTCTATTTTTTCTTTTCGGGTTCAGTTTGTAAAAGACAAAATAAAATCCCATATGCAATACTTTGAAGAAAAATAAAATTATTTAAAGCCATTTGGAAATCAAGTAATTCCAAAGAACATTTTTAAAACTTTCTTTTGGACTTTTTGTTGAAGGAGAGTTATTTTTGTATGACTTATAGGTCACGGATTCGAGCCGTGAAATCAGTCATCGATATTTGCATTGGAGTAGGCTATTTACATTACATCCCTTGAGATGCAACCCTTTTCCGAATCCTACATGAATATGAAATGTTTCGTGTATCGGACTGACTTTTTTTTTTCTCTTGGATTTTTTGTTGATAATAATAGTATTCTAAAAAGTGAAGAACACATGTTATGATGAAAGAACACAAGAGACATGACGTTTGGAGGGTTAGAATAATTCAACTGTTGTACTGTATTCAGAAATCGTTGTCATGACTATTAAGTCAATGAGAATTCATAGCATATCACAGTCACAAATTTGAATGTGCCCTTTTGCTTTCAATTACTTGGACTCCTTATTCATCACATCGACTGATTAGGGCAGTGCTTCATTTCCTTTGACCAATCTCTTGCTTACTTTTTTTGTTAAATAATAGTGGTGTATAATTAGGTAGTTTCTTACCCGAGGTTTATCGAAAATAATTTCTTTACCTTGAGGTAGGGTAATTAATATGTGAATATACTACTTTCCGCGTATACTGTGAAATATATTGGATACGTTATTGTCGTTGTTATTGTTATAATAGTGGTGTCCAGTGGCGAAGCCACATGGTTACAAGGGTGGTCAGTTGACCATCCTTCGTCAAAAAATTGCATTATGTATATAGATAAAATATTACGTTTTAGAGGTATATAACACATATTGAACACCCCTTGTCGGGATTTTTTTCACTTTTTTCAAATTTGAATACCCTTGAGTAAATTCCTAGATTCGCCACCGGTGGTGTCTAAGCCAACTTTTCTGCCTCTCAACTATTTTACCAGTAACTACTATTTCCACTAACACAAATATTAGCTAATTCTGCTCATCAAAATTTTGGATTATTTAGTTAGTAAAGCACTTTAAGCGGTAGATTAAGAAATCGAGTTATTAAAAAATAAGTGAAAACGTTGCTGATTTTTGGCCTTTATTTCGTACGAATTACAGAAATTTAATTTTTTTGCATGGTTCAATAAGCATGTTAGAGTCCAAAAAGAACGAAGGAAATAAAGCGAAAATAAATAAGTAAATAAATAAATAAAAAGGATATATATGTATTCCATAAAACACTCGTTAAACCAAGTTGTAATCATAGTCTTGGAGTTTGATTTTGATAGTGATAAGATCATCGCATATTAAGAGGTGATAGTGATATCTCAATATTGATTGTGTGTTCAAAATAAAATTATTTTGTGATATCCCTATCGGTGTATAAAACTAGTAATGACATATTTAAAGTTTTAACACTACTGATCTTGACTAGGGCTGCTTATCGGGCGGATTGGGCGGTTAATTACTCTTAACGGTTTGGCTTAACGATTATCGGCTTTTAAATATATTAATCCGCTAGCCACCCGATAAGATATCGGGCGGATTGGTAACGGTTTAGCTCTTATCGGGCGGTTATTGGGCGGTTTATCGGCCTAATTCAAACATACATGTCTGTTAACGCCTACATAAGAATAATGTAGTGTGTCATGTGTTGTAGAGTGAAAAAAGTTGTGGCACAACAATATTGTTCTTCTATTAAACATAGACAACATGCATTAGTTTTAAAAAAACAAAAGCAGAGGTGAACCATAGATACCATCTTAAACAATCTTGTTGTAGGGTGGGAGAATAAGCTAAGCTAAGCCAAGCCTGGGATCTTCTAATGCATAGTACGTAAGGGTTCTGATTATTTAGGAATTAGGCGTTAGAACTTAGAGATGGAGTACTGGAAGAAGTGGAAGGGTTTTTGATATTTAATATATATATATATATTTAATATATATATATATGGATAAAAATAAATTTTATATATATATTCTTAACGGGTTAACGGATTATCCGTTAAGAAAATTGAATAATCCGCCCCCAAACCGATAAACCGTTAATAAAAATATTTCAATCCGTTTCCCGTCCGTTAAACCGTTAACCCGATACCAATAAGCCATTAAGTTTCGGTCTCGGTTCTATTTTCGATTTCGGTTCAATTTTGAACGCCCCTAATCTTGACCACTTATATGAGAAAATTTAGCAGAAAGAATTAAAAGAAAAAAGAAAACCACATATCTTTAACAATGTTTTTGTTCTAATATAATTATAACGGTTTAAAAGATCTCTTAACGTATCAAAAAAAATTATTCACCTCTTCAAGATTCCATGTCTTGGAATATACAGTTTAATTTTGTTTTAAATTATACGTCTCAATTTATGTGATTTGAGATTCAAAATTATTAATTTTAACCATATATTTGAACATAGAATCTTTATGTATTTCAAAATAAAATTTACATATTTAGTAACTACGTAAAAAATACTGTAAGCAATAATAACAACAATAATTAATAACATACCCAGTATAATCCCATATAGTAGGGTCTGGGGAGGGATAGTGTGTATGCATACCTTAACCCTACCTTGTGGAGATATAGAGATTGTTTCCAATAGACTCTCGGCTACTGTAAGCCACAATAATTAATAATTTAAAAAATAGAAAAAAAATATTAAAAATTATAATTAAAAACAACTCATTTAACTCTTGAAATCTGAACATTGTTACATAAATTGGGATGATATGTGTTCCAAATCTTGCAAATAAAATAAAATAATTTTTTTAGTATATTTAAGGAAGAAAAGCATGAAGGTAGAATTGGTGTAGAAAAGCAGGACCTACGTTTTGGGATAATTGAGATGCGGATGCAGCGCTGCGGCATTGGTTTGAGGTGAACGTGTTACTTTCTATATTTTTATCTAACGATCCATAAAATTGTAACAAATAATAATTTGAACCATAATTTTAAAAATACAATAGATTTAATGCTAAAAAGCTTAAAAAGTGAACCCAAAAAATTTAAATTATGAATGGCATATTATTAAAACAGTCATGACTTTAATTTTGATCTACGATAACAGTCAAAATAAGGACGCCGTTGTTTTCATGATGAGACGAGCCTAAATGCTCATAACTAAAGTCTATGCTTGGCACTTGCCACCTTTGATCCATAAATTCTTTTTAACTTTGCCATTGTTTGGTCTATATATAGTATCTTTTGCTATTTTGGTTGACATTTATATTTTCATGTTGTTGTGTTCTTTGCGCTCCATATTTTGGAGATTTGATGCTAATAATGTGTTACGGTCATTTTATGCAAACTTGGTGACTTTCTAACTCAAATGAAACTATTTTAGGTACACCAAAATTTGCCCAATGAAGAAAAATAGTTAGTGCCGCCATATATATATAGGCATACAATAACCAAAATATACACTTGGCTACTCTCAATTGATCCAAGCAATAAAATTTAACTAAACTTTATAAGACGAGTTCTTCAAATTTCTCATCTATTTGGTAGCTTCCGTCAAGAGTACCACACTATGCATTTTTCATATATTCTTTTTCCTTTTTTTTTTTTGCTTAAAAGGAAATATTTTAACTTAATAGATAGAAGGGAAACATATAGAGTAATTAGACCCTTTTAAGTCCTTAACAAAAGCTCCCCCAAGGAGGTGAAAATTCAAAATTTATACAATTTTTCTAAGGAATATTATATTGCATCAATATTTGGCAAACTTCATTTATGACCATCCGCTAGAAACTAATATCAGTCGCTAGCCACAAATTGCAATATATATTTTATAGCCCAAAATCAATTATAATGGGTAGCCAATTAAGTAGCTAGTCCACTTAATATCAATTATGACCAAGCTACCAGCCCAATTTCAAGCCCAAACGATCAAAGACCAAACCTCCAATCCCAAATATCTCACCCTAGAGATAAAAATCTGATTTTTAATCTCCTTCTCTTTCTACCACCCCCTTATCAACCCTTTCCTCTTCTATGCTAAAGTTCAACTTGCTTTTGACCATGGCAAAGCTTTGCCCCCTCCAATTTTGAGTAAGTCTTTTGTCTCTCTTGATTTTTCCTTCAAAACCCATGACTTTTTCTTCTCTCTCGTCTGCAACGAGATTTGCTCAACACAATAAGCCAAATAATTCTGATATTTTCTGAAGCAGATCATGTGAAGCCCCCTCTCTAATCTTTTTCTAAAGATATGCCTATACAAACGGTCAATTTCTCTGCTGCATTTTAAAACGGCTCTTTAATCGTTTGAAATTTAAAATCCCCGCTCTATCTATAAATACCAGCGTTTAGGAGTTTTGGGGAGCGATTTTTACCTCCATAGAAGCTCATTGCTTCTTTTCTGATCATTGTCATTTCCTCTTTGTAATCTGTTTGAGAGGGCTCGCTCCCATTTGGCCCCAAGTATCAATTACTCTCCCTATCCTGTGTTGTAACTCGTGCATATCAAACATGAATATTTTATCAATCTCTTTTTTGGACCAACTTTTTCATAAATAAATTGTATATGAGGCTAATATTTAAAAGTCATTTTAGATTATGTATTAGACTGGAGAGTATTTCTTTTGAATATTAAAATATACACACAAAATAGATAGTCATTACACAAAAATAGATTGTCACTATACAATTTATATACAGTAGACTATCAAAAATTATATAAAATAGACTGTCACTATATAATTTATATGCAAAAAACTATCACTATACAAAATATATACAAAAATAGACTGTTATTATACAAAAAATATACTAAATAGACTGTCACTATACAAAATAGATTGTCACTATACAAAAATATATATTAAATAGACTGTCACTATACAATTTATATACAATAGACTGTTACTATACAAAATATATACAAAATAGACTGTCACTATACAAAATATATACTAAATAGACTGTCACTATACAAAATTATAACGATCCGCCCGATCATTTTATGCATTTACGCTCCTTTCAACTATTTGAAGTCTTGAATAACTTTCTACGAGGTATTATGACTTGTGTGAATTGCCGGCTTTGGTTTTAAGGTATTTCGGAGTTAGCTTGGAAGGATGAATATTTTATGTTGGAAGCTTAAGTTGAAATAGTTGACCGGATATTGACTTATGAGTAAACGACCTCGAAATTTAATTTTGATGATTCCAATAGCTCCGTATGGTGATTTCGGACTTAGGAGCGTGTCGAAAAAAATTATTTAGAAGTCCGTAGTGGAATTAGGCTTGAAATGCTGAAAATTTAATTTTGGGAAGTTTGACCGGGGGGTTGACTTTTTGACATCGAGGTCAAAATCTGATTCTGGAAATTTAAATAGCTTCATTATATCATTTATGACTTGTGTGCAAAATTTGAAGTCATTCCGGATTGATTTGATATGTTTCGGCACAAGATATAGAATTTGAAAGTTCAAAGTTCATAGATTTGATTTGAGGTGCGATTCGTCGTTTTGATATTGTTTGATATGATTTGAGGCCTCGAGTAGGTACGTGCTATGTTATGAAAATTGTTGGTATGTTCGAACGGGGTCCCGAGGGCCTCGGGTGAGTTTCGGATGCTTAATGGATCGGATTTGGATTTGGAGGAGGAGCTAAAGCAGCTGGGCTATTGGTGTGATCGCACCTGCGCGAAAAATGGACGCAGGTGCGAGCTCGAGGATGCGAGGAATTAGTCACGGAAGTGAAAAATGCATAGGCTGGCCAAGCACAGAGGGTGCGAAAAAATTTGCTGCGGGTGCGAAGACTGCAGGCGCGAAGAAATCATCGCGGGTGCGAAGAAATCATCGCGGGTGCGAAGACCGCAGGCGCGAAGAAAGCATCGCGGGTGCGAAGACCGCATGTGCGAAGAAATCACCGCTGGTGCAAAAACCGCAGGCGCGATAAAATCACCGCGGGTGCGAAGAAATTGCCGCGGATGCGAAAATCCTGGACAGAATGTTAAAAATAGAGGGGGTTCCGAGTTTTGTCATTTTTGGACCTTCAAGAACGGTTTTTTGGGCGATTTTGAGAGAGAATTCAAGGAAAACTTGAGGTAAGTCACTTGTGATCATTTCTACTCTATAATATTAAATTATCATCGAATAATTCGACTAGATTACATATTTTTGAGGTGTAAATCGGGGGTTTGAACTTAGAGATTTGAAAATAAGATTTAAAGTTTTGGAGGTTGAGTTGATGTCGGATTTTGATAAAATTAGTATGGTTAGACTCGTGGTTGAATGGGCTTCCAGATTTTATAACTTTTATCGGATTCTGAGACATGGGCCCCACAAGTGATATTTGGGGCGTAATTTCGGATTTTTAGAAAATATAAGTATTTTGATATGGAATTAATTCCTATAATTTTTGTGGGATGAATCAAATTAATTGTGACTAGATTCGAGCCGTTTGGAAGTTGATACACGCAGAATGAAATTTCTAGAGCATTGTTTAGCTTGCTCGGCATTGGATTTGGCTTGTTCGAGGTAAGTAACTCTTCTAATCTTGGAGCTGAGGGTATGAACCTTGAATATATGTATTATGTGAATTGTTGGGAGGAGACGCACATGCTAGGTGACGAGCGTGTGGGCGTGCACTATAGAAATTATGACAGAATTATTTCTGTGAAATTTTGTAGTTAAATGATCTTGGCATTTTTCAGGCGATTTTATGAGTTAAAGGAATTGAACTGAAAAGCATATTAAAATTCATGTTGAGGCTATGTGCCAATATTATTAGGACCCACAGAGGTCATATTGCTATGAATTATTTGTTTGAATTGAAAATTCATACTTAGTCATATTCATTTCATTGCATATCATATCTCAGTCTCTGTTGTTATTTATTGATACATCATATCATCATTTTGGGCTATTTTTATGACATTGTGAGCCCGAGAGACTGGAGAAATTGATGACTGAGTGAGGCCGAGGGACTGATTGTGAGGATTCATGTAGATCGGGGCTGCCCTTCTGCAACATCCTTTATATACTTTATTATTATAGCACATGAGTTATCCGTGCATCACGTGAGTTGTCCGTGCAGATTATAGCGCTTGGGCTGAAGGAGCCCCTCTGGAGTCTGTACACACCCCCAGTGAGCGCAGGTACCTACTGAGTGCGAGTGCCGAGTGTCGAGTGCCGAGTGCTGAGTAACTGGGAGGCATGAGAGATGGCGAGGTATGCCCGAGGGGCTGTTTACGAGTGATTGTGAGGTCTGCCCGAGGGGCTGTTTATGATTTTATCACTGAGTTGCATCGCATTGGCATGCACACATGACATACATGCATAGAGATGTATTTTTCTCATGCAGTACAATATCACATCATTCATGATTTCTCATATATTTTGACAGATGGGCATAGTGATGCATTTGTTTTTACACGAGTTATCTGGAAGGAAAATGAAATATTTTATTTATTATTGAAAAGATTTTGGAAGAAACTATTGTTTTCACATGTATTCATAGTTTGACAACTCCGGCAAATGATTTGGGTTTTCACTGATGTACTTGAAAGGAAGAACTATTATTTTTGAAATCATGATTTGGTTGAGCATTTTATCTCTGAGTTACTTCTGGTATTATTTGCTTTATGTTGTTATGGACTATTGGTTATGGATTTGGACCCGACCTTGGTAGAAGCTCGTCACTACTTTCAACCTAAGGCTAGGTTTGTTACTCAGTACATGGGGTCGGTTGTACTGATACTACACTTCTGCACATTGCGTGCAGATGTTGGCTGCTTTTGTTGTTGTGCTCGATGGTTGCAGGATTTGAAGATGTACATGCATTCCTGTTGTAGCTGCCTCTTGTTCATGGTAGCCTTAGATTTATAAAAGCTTTGTTTATGTATTATTCAAAAAGACTATGTATTTATTTCATTTCCGTTTTGTATACTCTATTCTTAGAAGCTCATGATTTGTACTACCAGTTCTTGGGGAATGTATAAGATTAAGATCTTTATTGACTTAAATTACTTTAATAATTGTTATTGGAATTGGATAATTGAATGTTGGCTTACCTAGCGGGTTGGGTTAGGTGCTATCACGACTAGTTAGATTTTGGGTCGTGACAAGGTGGTATCAGAGCTCTAGGTTTATAGGTTCTACAAGTCATGAGCAAGTGTCTAGTAGAGTCTTGCAGATCGGTATGATGACGTCCATACTTATCTTGGAGAGGCTACATGGCCTTTAGGATATATATTTCCCATTTGTCTTTCCTTATCGTGCGAGATTGATTCAGCTTGAGACATAAATTTTTTGAATTCCTTCCACGTATTCGTATGCGCACATGAGCACTCGATATCAGCTGTGCATCGCCGGCTTGTGATTCTATGAACAAAATTCGAGATGAGTATTCTATGTTTTGGTGATGGGCCAGTTTGGAGGACTTGAGGCCTGGTTTAGACCACAATTTAAGCTCGGTAGCTTCAGTTGTTACTTGTACAATTGGACTCATATGTTCGGTGATGACCCTACAGTGGAATTTGTGGCTCGATGAGCGGTGAAATGGCGGTATGATGGGTATGATGTGACTGCGGGATATGTTAAGACGATTTGAACATAAGGAGAAGTGTTTCCTTGAAATGTAAAGGGAAGGCCATTGGTTGCTTGATTTTTGATTTGATGTGACGTACAGTCTCGAGTGTGAATGTTTTGAAAGATCTTTCACGTGTTTAAATTTTGGGACAAATTAAACTCTCAGGTCTGGTTAACGAGTTTGGACTCAGAAAGATTTAGTGATTGCGTAGAAATTGTGGCTGCAAAAAGATATAACAAGATGCCAATTTGAGGCTGGTTATCTCCTGGAGAGTAATCTACGTAGGTGTGTTCCTTGTAATGTGATTTCTGCCAGTGGGGTGTATGTGTGGAGATTTGAATTTGAATCTGGTTGAGAAAGTCGACTTAAGTGTCAAGGGAATGATTGCGGGCTTAGCGGATGATTTAGGATATTTTTGTGGTTGGTGATGTATGAGCCTGAGAAGAATTTTGTGGCATTGACTACGGTATTATGACAATAATAGGGTATGTGTATTGTGAATTATGGAGTGTTTTAATCTATGGCTTTGAGCCAAGTGGGGGAGCCCGCTATTGACAATTTGATTTCATGGTTATGTGTTAACTTGTAGTTTTGGGCTGAGGCATACTGGTGGGATAGTTATGACTTGCAGAAGTTGAGATCGAGGATGACTTGGGTAAGAAAATTTCTGAATACGCATTATGTTGCGCTTTATGAGTAAAATATCATGGGATGAGTGAGTTGTTATTTTCAAATATGTAGTACGCACGGAGTATGAATTTGATTGGGGGTATTAAAGTATAGTTACTTCTTTGAATGTTGTTGTGCTAATGGGGCATGTGTCTTTTGGCCTATTTGGGTGGTGCAATTTAGATTTGAGCAAAGTGAGTGACTTCTGAGAAAATTCTAGTGGGTTTGAGAAATGTTTTAGCAATTGAGAATATCTCCGGACTTGTGTATGGATAAAATCTGAGATTTGCATTTGATGGTGCCTAGATTTGCGAAAATTCTATATGACTATGGATTCTACATTTTAGTATAAGGAAGGTAAGAAGAACAGTTTTAGATTCATATAAAGTATTTTCAGAGTGAGTATTACAATTGTGGTATTTCTGGAGGTGCTTAAGAAGAATACAGTTTCTTAAGGGCCGTAGGGCGTTGTGGTTCTATGCTAGGGTTCGTAGGGTGAATTATGGTTAAATATCGTGATATTTTAGCAAGGAGAAGTATTAATCTTAAGACAGATTCGAAAGGGACTCGGAGAAAATAGGACAACTGGGTAGTAGACTGGACTAGTATGATAATGGTAGGATCGGTCCTTTGGGTAATTATGATGTGGTAAGACTTTGCAGATGTTTTGGTGGCAATATTCTTGGGTTTGGCGACCTGCGAGGCTTGGTCGAGTTAGAGGAATTTAATTCTAAGGGCTTTATTATGTGCAAATGGATTCCAAAGTACTCTGGATGGTTTGAGTCGGATACTTTTCTACCGATATGGGAAACATGTTGCGTATTGAGATTTCCTCTTGGAAGAAGCAAGAGAAAGGGGTTCTAACTAATAGGGTATGTAAATTGTTGGTGACTCAAAATTTATAATAAGATTCTTGTGCTTTTCACATGATGGCAAGATAGATGTTATGTGTTGTACGGAAGATAGATTTACATGTACAAGATGGCAATACAGTCTTGAATAGAAGGTAATGAATGTTGGATAACATGGACGGTTCCAAATAACTAGATGAATGTTATAACTGTTGGATAATCTTTAAGAACATTGTGTTTTGACTTACGGATGTTCATTGGAATTATAGTACTCACCTGGTTGATAGACTGCTGATATTCAAATTATTGCTATGTGGCACGGAAGAATTATGAAAGTATTCCTCATGGGAAGATCGTGAATGGAAGATGTGTTAGTCATTCTAGTGCTGGAGTTGGGATCAGTTATGGTGAGTCATGTGTTTGATGAATTTGGAGACCGGGAGTTCTCAGAATTATATTATTTTAGGTTGCGGCCTGTTCGAGTAGAGTATTTTATTTTAACTCAGTGGAGGCACTAGTTGCGTTAATTATTTGTGATAGCTACGCGCTATGAGTGCACATATATGTGAGGTTAAGCCCATGTGCGGGTATCAGGGCAAGTATTCCTACTTGAAAGAATGCTTAGGCTAGGATATGCCTAGACTTGATTGTTAAGCGTAAAGTTATAACGTTTTTCATGTTCGTACCCTTGTTGAAAACTATTTGGGCTACATTTGAGGTTACAAAGAGGCTAATTCCCCTGAATAAACGGGGTAGTTACTGTTTATGTGTTAAATTGCCGATTTGAAGTGTGACAGCTTACTTTGCACATGCTTACACTATGGCGGCGTGTTATTTATACCAGTCCAGGAGAATGAAAATCTTAGTTCATTATCATATAAACAAGTGTACTTGTTTAATTGCTCATGTATAATATGCTGGGACTGGAGGCCTGTGATCATACCGGACAATTTATATTATTGGCACGTGAGTTGTCCGTGCCATGTGTGAGAATTCTAATTCTATAATAATTTATCTGATCTATTAATTTCCTTCCTCTACAATTGTGCACATGCACCTACGGTTATCCTTTTCACGAAAATTGAGGAGTTGGTTGTAATATTGTGGTTGTGGTGGTTCTTGTTGAACTTGCAATACGGTTCTCTTCCTTAAGACATATCCCATATTTGGGTACACTAATTGCGCAGATGTGACTGGAGTTATATTGATGTGGCGTGCCCGTGGGATAGTTGCATTTAATAATAAAAGGTCATTGGACCTAGAATGGGTACTATCATGTTTGATTACAGTATATTCGGAAGGATAATATTAAAAGTCGGCTTAACAAGTGATTACGGTTCTGGTTGGGGCGAGAGATCTCCATGACTTGTTGATCTGATAAGGGGTTACGAGATTCTGCATGTTTCTTTTATTATCAACAGTGTACGAAGGTGTGGGGATGAGGTTTTGTTCGATATGGGGTTTAATGCTAGTACTTGGTTGGTTTGAAGTAGTTACTGTGATCATGAATGGTGCTACGAGCGGCCGAGTTGTCTAATATTCTAGGTATATTATATCCGTGATTATAGTTATGGGTCGATGTAGCTTGTTCAGACTCATACAGCGTGTAAATGTGAGATTCGTGTCTTGAAAAGAAATTCTGAAAGATGGGAATTAAATTCCAAGGTTTTTGGACTAAGGTTAAATTAAAGATTTTCAGTAGTATTGTGTTGTCAAGCTCATATGAAATAGGGTGACATGGATTCACCCCCGGGTACGTGCTTGATAAGATGGAATAGTGATTTGGTGGCTTGAAAATAACTCATGGCACGTTCGAGGACGAACGTATATTTAAGTGGGGGAGATTGTAACGACCCGACCGGTCGTTTTAAGCATTTACGCTCCTTTTAACTATTTGAAGTCTTGAATAACTTTCTACGAAGTATTATGACTTGTGTGAATTGTCGGTTTTAGTTTTAAGGTATTTCAGAGTTAGCTTGGAAGGATGAATTTTTATGTTGGAAGCTTAAGTTGAAATAGTTAATCGGATATTGACTTATGAGTAAATGACCTCGAAATTTAATTTTGATGATTCCAATAGCTCAGTATGGTGATTTTGGACTTAGGAGCGTGTCCGAAAAATTATTTGGAAGTCCGTAGTGGAATTAGGCTTGAAATGCCGAAAATTTAATTTTGGGAAGTTTGACCGGGGGGTTGACTTTTTGATATCGAGGTTGAAATCTGATTCTGGAAATTTGAATAGCTTCGTTATGTCATTTATGACTTGTGTGCAAAATTTGAAGTCATTCCGGATTGATTTGATATGTTTCGGCACAAGATATAGAATTTGAAAGTTCAAAGTTCATAGATTTTGATTTGAGGTGCGATTCATCGTTTTGATATTGTTTGATATGATTTGAGGCCTCGAGTAGGTCCGTGTTATGTTATAAAACTTGTTGGTATATTCAGACGAGGTTCCGAGGGCCTCGGTGAGTTTCAGATGCTTAACGGATCGAATTTGGATTTGGAGGAGGAGCTGAAGCAGCTGGGCTGCTAGTGTGATCGCACCTGCGCTAAAAAGGACCGCAAGTGCGAGCTCGCTGATGTGAGAAATTTGTTTCGGAAGCGGAAAATGCATGGGCTGGCCAAGCACTGCGGGTGCAAAAATTTTACCGCGGGTGCGAAGACCGTAGGCGCGAAGAAATCATCGCGGGTGCGACGATCGCAGGCGCGAAGAAAGCATCGCGGGTGCGAAGACCGCAAGCGCGAAAAAATTACCGCGGGTGCAAAAACTGCAGGCGTGATGAAATCACTGCAGGTGTGAAGACCGCAGGTGCGAAGAAATCACCGCGGATGTAAAAATCCTGGACAAAATGTTAAAAATAGAGGGGGTTCCGAGTTTTGCCATTTTTGGACCTTCAAGCACAGTTTTGGGGCGATTTTGAGAGAGAATTCAAGGAAAACTTGAGGTAAGTCACTTGTGATCATTTCTACTCCATAATATTGAATTATCATCGAATAATCCGACTAGATTACATATTTTTGAGGTGTAAATCGGGGGTTTGAACTTAGGGATTTGAAAATAAGATTTGAAGATTTGGAGGTCGAGTTGAGGTCGTATTTTGGTAAAATTAGTATGGTTAGACTCGTGGTTGAATGGGCTTCCGTATTTTATGAATTTTATCAAATTCCGAGATATGGGCCCCACTGATAATTTTTGGAGGGTAATTTCGGAAAATATTAGTATTTTCATATGAAATTAATTCCCATAATTTTTGTGGGCTGAATCAAATTAATTGTGACTAGATTTGAGCCGTTTGGAAGTTGATACGCGCAGAATGAAATTTCTAGAGCATTGTTTAGCTTGCTCGACATTGGATTTGGCTTGTTCGAGGTAAGCAACTCTTCTAATCTTGGAGCTGAGGTATGAACCCTGAATATATGTATTATGTGAATTGTTGGGAGATGACGCACATGCTAGGTGACGGGCGTGTGGGCGTGCACTATAGAAATTATGACATAATTGTTTCGTCAGAATTTTGTAGTTAAATGATCTTGGCATTTTCCATGCGGTTTTATGAGTTAAAGAAATTGAGCTGAAAAGCATATTAAAAATTATGTTGAGGCTATGTGCCAGTATTATTAGGACCCACAGAGGTCATATTGCTGTGAATTATTGTGTTAAATTAAAATTCATACTTAGTCATATTCATTTCATTGCATAGCATATCTCAGTCTCGGTTGTTATGTACTGATACATCATATTATTATTTTGGGCTATTTTCATGACATTGTGAGCCCGAAAGACTGGAGAGATTGATGATTGAGTGAGGCCGAGGGCCTGATTGTGAGGATTCGTGTGGATCGGGGCTACCCGCCTGAAGCATGCTTTATATACTTTATTATTATAGCACGTGAGTTATTCATGCAGATTATAGTGCTTGGGCTGAAGGAGCCCCTCCGGAGTCTGTACACCCTCCTAGTGAGCGTAGGTACCTACTGAGTACTGAGTGCCGAGTGTTGAGTGACTGGAAGGCATGAGAGATGGTGAGATATGCCCGAGGGGCTGTTTACGAGTGATTGTGAGGTCTGCCCGAGGGACTGTTTATTATTTTATCACTGAGTTGCATCGCATTGGCATGCACACATGACATACATGCATAGAGATGTATTTTTTCTCATGCTGTACAACATCACATCATTCATGATTTCTCATATATTTTGACAGATGGGCATAGTGATGCATTTATTTTTACACGGGTTATCTGGAAGAAAAATGAAACATCTCATTTATTATTGAAAAGATTTTGGGAGAAATTATTATTTTCAAACGTATTCATATTTTGACAACTTCGGCAAACGATTTGGGTTTTCACTGATGTACTTGAAAGGAAGAACTATTATTTTTGAAATCATGATTTGGCTGAGCATTTTATCTCTGAGTTACTTCTGGTATTATTTATTTTATGTTGTTATGGACTATTGTGAACTAGTGGTTTTGGACCCGACCTTAGTAGAAGCTCGTCACTACTTTCAACCTAAGGCTAGGTTTGTCACTCAGTACATGGGGTCGATTGTACTGATATTATACTTCTGCACATTGCGTGCAGATGTTGGCTGCTGTTGCTGTTGTGCTCGATGGTTGCAGGATTTGAAGATGTACATGCGTTCCTGTTGTAGCTGCCTCTTGTTCATGGTAGCCTTAGATTTATAAAAACTCTATTTATGTATTATTCAAACAGACTATATATTTATTTTATTTTCGTTTTGTATACTCTATTCTTAGAAGCTCATGATTTGTACTACCAGTTCTTGGGGGATGTATAAGATTAAGATCTTTATTTTCTTAAATTGCTTTAATAATTGTTATTGGAATTGGATAATTGAAAGTTGGCTTACCTAGTGGGTTGGGTTAGGTGCCATCACGACTAGTTGGATTTTGGGTCGTGACAAGGTGGTATCAGAGCTCTAGGTTCATAATATACAACAAATAAACAAAAATAGACTTTTACTATACAAAAAATATACTAAATAGATATTTCGGGCTATTAGATGTAATATGTTTAGGTCGGAGGGCCATTTTGTATCAATGGGCAAAAACATGAGCTATTAAAATTTTGAGTGGCTATAGAGGGTAGTTTGAGCAAGGTTGATTTTCATGTGTGGACATATATATTTTTTTTATTAAAAAAAGACATGTTTAAAATTTCTTTTGAGTCAATATCTTTTTTTAATGCAATCAAGCCCTTTATGTGAGCTAGTAAGAGTCAATGTCTCAGCCTATACATACGGAATTCTGCGTTTAAACTTAATGAGTTTGCCATTTAATGTCCTTAGGATAGAACTAATTAATGATAATGTTAAAATTGTTTACTCCAATCTAATATTTGTCGTACTCTTAAAATTACGGGCCGAAAATACTGGATTTAGATAACTTTGTAGAATACGATCGATGATCCATTATTTTACCACTTCAGATGTTTCCATATACCCCCTCCGTTCATTTTTAGCTGCCCATTTTTAATTTTGCACTACCTTTAAAAATAATAATTGAAGTATGTATTTTATAATTATATCCATAATAATAATAACATTTCAAAAAGCCTGGGGAATGATTTGAGGAATGAGTAGTTAATGATAAGAGTAAAATAGAAAAAAAAAATTATCCTTCTCTTAATTTGCTAAAATAGACAAGTAAAAATAAAAATGTATTTTTAATATAATGGACAAGTAAAATGAGCGGAGGTAGAGAGTATATATTATTGTACTTCTTGAGGTCTTCACCAAATGAATATATAGTCAGCATAGCAATTACAGTACTGCCAAATAATAAAGGCTGGTAGGTCCTATATATTAAATCATCATATATTATACTCCCTCAGTTCTAATTTAAATGAACCTATTTTCTTTTTGGTGCATTACAAAAATAATGATTCTTTTCTAAATTTGAAAATAATTTAATTTAAACTTTTAATTCCACTCTTAATGAGAAACTTTCATAACCATACAAATACTCTGGACCCCTTTTAAACTTGTTTAGGAACATAAATTTTAAAAACTTTTATTTTATTTTTAAATTTTATGTTCGGTCAAACAAGTTCACATACATCGAGACAGAGGAAGTAGTATATAAGAGAATAAAAGAAAATTTGCTGACATAAGGAAGCACAGGGATAAACATTGATAACGAGGTTAAGGGTTGAAGGGGATGTCTGAAATCAGTAAGTATGCAAGTGCCCTTTTGTACTAATTAAGGAAAGAATTCTGTGCTTCTTTTACTTGTTGTAATGTTTTGAAAAACTGACCAAAACAGCTCCCTTTCCTTTTTAAGGTAATGTCATCATGCCCTTTGACACCCAGAGGTTGTCGGGAACATGCAAACTATCAGATTTTGGGAAAAAGTGCCTAATCACCACATCTAAATCATTGACAACATCCCACCCTAATTCCAACCCCCAACCCACCTAGGGCGGATATATAACACCGGTTATGAATTCGGTAAAACTTAATAACTTTGATTCAGATTTTATATTTATAGGTTCAGCAGGGCCATAGTCAGTTTTATAACTATGAGTTTGGCAGTAGCTTTAGGTGAACCCCATATTTATGTTAAAATTTTTATTGAATATGTGTAAATAGTCTATTTATAAGAATTCAATAAGTAAAAAAGATTATAGTCCATAACTCATAAACTAAAAATTCTAACTCCGTCTTTGTCAGGGGTGGATTTAGGCTGTTTTGTCGGTGCACGTGAACCCATATTTTTTAAAATTAGTCTAATATTATCTGTTGGCACCCATGGTCCAAAAATATTAAATGGTATACTTGGTTGAATTTTGGGTTATTTATCCTAAGGGATATAAATTAATTTTCACTTAATATTTTTTTTCTATTTTTTTTTAATGGTGCACTCATATTCAAGAAATTTTAGATTTGCCAATAGTTCTGTACCAACCCCTCAAGTTTTGACTCAACCGGTGCAAAGATATATAAAAAGGACAAGAGGAAAAAATTGCATAAATTTTATGTGAACTCTTTAATGCATGACTTCTAGCTCCTCTTCTAGTACTTCATCAGATAGAATTGTCATTCTTGAACCAAAACTTTTCACAATGGTTAAGGAAATATGAAAAGTACAACACCATTATTCAGTTGGTCCTTATTTAAGCTACATGAATTTTTGTAAAGGGCGGAGAGTACATAATATTAAAGGTTCATATTGCATTAAAAATGGTATAGTGGCCTACCTAGCTTACTAGAGTCTCCAATATGATAAAAGGCAATAACGTACTTTGGAGACAAAAAATTTCTTAGTACCTTTTTCTGTGTTTATTGTCTTTATTTTTCAGTCAACCATACTAGCCCAACATCATTGCCCAGACGAATTACTTAGTTCAATAGATATGATAAATAGTATGCACACTTTGAAATAATAAAAAATCTTAACTACTCAATTCTGTGTTTTCCCAATTTTCTACTTTGCTTATGAGATAGTACTAATTACCAAAAATGAAGGGCTTAAGAAATTAAGGTGAGCTTTTGTTGTACCTATATAATTCATAATAATGCAAACATTGATTAACTATCTAGACATAGAACGATTGTTACAAGATTGGACATTAAGGCATAAAGCGTGCATCTTTAATTGGACGGTACGGATTAATAATGGGAGGGTATTTTCCTATTGATATTTGGAGTTGATTTGAAATTTTTTGAAGATAAAACGTGTTGGTGAAATTTTTATGTAAGTCCTAGCAGTCCGTCAGAATTTGTAAACAATATGCACCAAACAATATGCACCAAGTAGTGATACAAGTTTTGCTAAACTTGCTCAAACGGGGTCAAAACTTAAACAATATGTGGCACTAACATAGTCTATTTGTGCAAATCACCCATTTTATAATGGGTGGCTGTGAGACTCAAACCACCTCTTGCCTAGTTTGATCTCACGTTGAAGTGCGTGACCAATTGGTCTAGAAATTTAATCTCTTAGAGAAAATACTCTTTTAATTACTTATTAATAATAATATGTCTCTACATCTAACTCCCATTTTCCTCCCTAAAAGAAAAGACAATACTCATTAGTGGATGCTATTTTATGGTCTGCATTTATGATAACCATAAATAATAAGTATAGATGACGATTAAAGGGAATAATTATATATTCTATTCAATATGTGAAGAATCAATTCCCTTTAATCAAACAGATGTGGTGCTTTAATTTGTTCTCACCAAAGTGAAATGTTTTCTTGTAGTTCAAAAAGACAATGGTACTTCATGTGGATTCACTTTCCTGATAAATGCACCATTTTTCCATGTGCGCCCATGCATTTGTACATGTTGCTAGGTCATAAAAATGAAAATCATCTCATTTTTCATAGTTTGTATTTAAGTATTTCTATAAAGGAGTTCATTCACTTGCTTAGTTCTACATCATGTAGTCAAGCTTGAGAAATTTTTATAACAAAATTATTCCAATATAGAAAGTAAAGCAAAATGGGAATGAAGATGACAAAACATAGTTTTTTTTTTCTATGTGCATCTTATTTGACTTACTATGTTATAAATATATCTATGAATATCTTAACTATGTTTTCTCAATATCCAAAGTGCTGGTAATGAAAGAAAATGTATATCTGTGGCTGTTATATTAGATCAGAGAAGATACTTATCACATGGAATAATGCCTGAATAAGTAATAAGTATTACTAGTATAGCATTTTTTTTGTGTATGTACCTAATTAACATCAGAACTTACTTACTTGACTAATGATCTCAAAGCTAAAACAAGAAACTGGGAAAAGAAGAAAAAAAAAGGAAAAAAAAATGCAGCTGAAGCATATGCAAATTATTTATCAAAATCATCGATGCTAAAGGATTAAGCAAAAGAGACAAGTGATGACTGATGAACTTCGACAGCAATATAATATATCTAGAGAAACAGTAACTTCAGAAGATTAATTTACTAAAGAACTATACCTATATAATATGGAAATATAAAAGAGAATGATACAAATTACAAATAGAAACTACAAAAGCAATATTATCTGGCTGGTCTTCATGGCATCACAGCTTTTGCATCTTCATTCTCCTAACCATAGTTAAAGAACTGAATTCAAGAGAAAATCAACCAATAAAAATGGTGCACGTTTGGTTAAAATTTCTTTTCCTTCTCTTTTTTTATTTAAAAAATAAAGCAACTAATGGTTTGCATTCCTCATCGGAGTAGGTGCGATGAGCCTGCACGACCAAGTCTAAGACGAGCATGACCGTAGTTCTTTTTCTTGAACCAGTGAAAAAACTAACAACTCAAGCAATACAAACCTTAAAGCAGTGGGAATTTGGTCTAAGTGTATCCCAATCGAAGTTCCAAATCCAAATCCTCTTTCGATTCACTAAGCAATCCAATTCCCAAGTCCAATCTCAAAAACTCAGACCTCTTCACCACTTCACAACATTCTTTTCCTTGCAAGAAAGAACCGATGTTCTCAAATTTGGCACTTCCCCTTTTTGTCAAATCTCCATTTCTTAGCTGACTCAAGTGATTTAATGGGACACCATCTTTTCCCCATTTTCTCATTTCAGAGCCACCAGATGTAGAAGAAGAAAAGGAAGGAGATAATAATGGAGGTAATGTAGAAACAGAAGGAGGAAATTTTCTTGAAGGAGAAGATGGTGGGGATGAAACAAAACTAGGGTTAAGGTTAGGGTTAGGGTTAGGGTTAGGTTCAACATTAAGGTTTAGAAGAGAATAGTGACTAGTAGTACCATTATCTTTTGGGGGCGATGACTGTAGTCTAAGTCTAGCTCTATCTCTTCTATGAACATTCATGTGACCACCTAGAGCTTGAGCAGATCTGAATTCCCTTTTGCAAAAGCTACATGTGTAAGATCTTGGTGGCCATAAAAATCCTCCTATTAAATCTCCATCAACAGTACCTTCACATGAATTATCCCATGAATCTTTAAACTTGTTGTTGTTGTTGTTATTCAACTCTTTGATGGTTTGGTTTTTGAAGTAGTTACTGCTGAAACTGCTACTTTTCTCCATGTCAAACCTATGAAGATCAAGGGGACAACTAGGAGAAATGTAGCTTAGTACATCTTTTTAACCAATATTTTCTCTTTTTTTTTTTGTTTGGAGGGGAAGATGGATAGAGTTAAATGAGAGAGTTAATAGCAGTGCATAGTGATGATGATATAGAGCTTACAATTGGGACATTGTGCGTGTCTTTTTGAGAGAAAAAAAAGTTTTGTGGGTATTTGTTTTGGGGTGCGGGGGGGGGGGGGTGTGTGGAGGGTGGAGAAGAACAGAAACCATAAAATTCTAAGCCAGCAGCAGAAAATCCCATTGGAGAGCATTTAAAAGAACTAGGTTAATTTTTATCCACTGATAACGAAAAAATAATTGCACGAATGCTTACTTGTAAGGCAATGACAAGTAAATTTCTATGATAAAATGCTAATTAAACTTAAAAATAACTAATAATATAGCAAGTCTTTATCCTGTCAATATATAATTAATAGGGGAAAAAATGCCCCCTATCTTTTTAGTTTTGTCCCGTATATTAGTGGGGGAATCAGGAATGTATGCAAGTGATTCAAAAAACTATTAGAACGTCGCACATGGGATTGTAACACAAAGAGAAACTCTAGTGAAATGGTAGAGTTGTCTGTGTGACTTAAGTCACGAGTTTGAGCCATAGAATCAATCACTGGCCATTGCGTCATGTTAGGCTGCCCGCATCAAGGGGTTTGGTCATTCTCCGGACCTTGAACGCGAGATGTTTCGTGCATCTAACTCTATCACCGACTAGAATTTCCCTCATGTTAAGGAAATACAACAATTGATATATGACCAAAAAAATATTTTTGTTTTAATTACGCATTATAATTTTTTAATAACAAGAATTCAAGTATCCCTTGGTTGTACATAACTCTGCCCCACATTTGTAGCCTATTCCTCTCATCTTTTTCATATTGCATTTCTTTTTGAATGCACAAACAAATCGGTGCAGTCAACTTCACTGATCTATTCAAGATTTGATGCATATTGTCATCATTATTGCTTCTCATTCTATCTTCCTTCGTAATCATTATTTATGACAGTTGGATTATTTTCTTGAACTAGCTAGTACTTATTCATGTATTCTTAAAACAGAAATAAGAAAGTCCCTGATTTTAATTTAAATATGATAGTATATGCTAAACAACTGATAGAGAAAGGCAATCTCTCAAGTGAAAGGCTGTTATTTATTTAAAGGGCCATGCAATAAACCTTAAAGTTTAAATGTACTTGATCATAACTAGTTAGTCGTCAAATATTCTTCTTGTTTTTTGCTAGTTTGAACTGCATGCATGTAATGATGAGTAATAAGTAGTAGTTTGTCACGTCGCACTTGGATTTATAATTCCAAAGAAGTGAAGAAAAAGAAAAGAAATCTAGAGATATAATCTGAGTTGAATTTATCCCAAGATTTGGTTTCCGTTTACTACAAAAAAGGACTTTTTTTCAGAGTCACTCAAACAATACAAAAGATCGTACCATGTTTAGTTCTAGATTTAATGAATGACTGGTGGCCACTTAGAGGGTTTGTAGATCAGAGCCGAAATTGCAGAGATTACACTGAGTGTGTTTGCTTTTGGTTTTGCTTTTGCTTTTGCCGTCTCTTCTATTAAAAGGTTTAGTATGCTAATGAATATACTTACTATGTTTATGTATGGAAAAAGAGATGGAGAAGAAAGATATCCTCAGTAAACACTGATTCCAATCTTCTGCCCTCCGAGTACTTATGTTGAGATGAATTTAATTGTGAAAGCTTTTCGAAATATAGGTGTTGGATAGGTTTCATAGATAAGGATCACGTAGTAGACGTTTAGACATAAAAACAAATGTGATTTTTGGAAAAATATAGTTTTGGAGTTAAGTTGAAAAAAGTATTTGAAATTGTGTTTGGACATGTATTTCACTTGAAAAAAATACTATAGTTTTGTGAGGGAAGTCAAAATTTACATAAAAAATTGGTAAAATTGAAAGTTCATCTTCAAAATTTTTTAAAACTTATCTTCAAAAATTCAATTAAATGTAGAACCAAACATGATTTGAAAATATTTTTCGGAAAAAAGAAAAACAAATTATGTCCAAACGAACATTTACAAAGACTGGTCTACTAATGACAGTAGAAAAAGGGTGCATGATAATAAAAAATAAAATATATTTAATAATTGAGATCTGAATAATTAAGATACAGACTTAAATAAATAAATGTATTTAATGACTGGATTAAAAATCAGTCATTCAAACCCTTATTAAGTACAAATAAATCAGGCCTAATAGCGTAAGGAATTTTCCCAAAACTATTTTTATTACTATATATTAATTTGTTGTAGCATGTGTTTTTTAGGTTAAGGATCTTACTCTTAAGATTTTAAGTGATCTAATAGTCTAAAAGGCCAAGGTAATTATATCAGATATATTAAAAACAATATTTCTACCTCCCTAAGTAGAAGTAGGGCTCGGACCCTATTATGAGGAGTTACACCTAGTATGTTGTTTTTACCAAGGTAAGAACTTAAACTCCTTATTTTGTAATGTTTACAATCTTTTGTTTTCTTTTCCTAATGTGTACTATTTAATTCACTACTTTTAGTTCTTTGTTGCTGATGAATTCGTAGGTAACAAAAATCCATCAATCTCTGTTAGGATGGCGTGAGAATGAATGGACGGAATAGAAATTAAGGAAACAGTGTAAGACATGGGAACTATCAAAAAGCCAGTCATTCCCTGCATTTTCGTGTTCTCCTTTGTATTTTGTAAGTATTTGTTTGTTTGTTTGCTAGTAATGATGCCATTACTTTTTGTAGAATTGACGACATGTATTATTTTATCCATTAATGTTACTGCTATTTTTACTTTTTTCAATTTGTTTATTTTACATCTTGTGATTCACTCTGTAACTTAACTTTTTATCTCTCATCTTCAAAACTCAAAAAGAATATGAGAAAATCAGGAAAATGATTAGATGGATCTTTGAGTTTCAATTGGTTAACGTTGAAAGAAGAAAGAGTAATGAGTAACAGGTACATTCTGACTTTTGAGACTTTTGACAACTATGTAGAAATCCGATATTAAATTTGAATGTTTTTTCCGATATATTTAGGCATAATTTTCATTATTATCCGTAAATACAAGACTTTAATATATGAGATTCGATATTCAACTTGAATGTTTTTTCCGAGATATCTAGGCATAAATTTCATTATTATCCGTAAATACAAGACTTTAATATTTGAAGTGGAGCCTTGAAGTAATGATAAAGTTATTTCAATGTGATTTATAGATTACGTGTTGGAGCCGTGAAAGCAACCACTAATGCTTGCATTATAGTAGACTGCCTGCATTACATTTCTTGGGGTGCGACCCTTTCCCAAACCCTACGTGGACGCGAGATACCTTGCGCATTAGGATGCTCCATACAAGACTTCAATATTTGAATTTCAAGTAAAATATTAAAATATTTATTTGTACATATATTTTAAGCGAAATATCAATTTTCACTTACGAAATTTTAACTTTCACAATATTATTTTCCAAATAAAGTTCATGCGATCTAAACTATTGATCAAATTTTCACAAACTCTTTCATATTCAACTTCAAATACATTTTTTTCAACTCAACCAAAATATTGTCCAAACGCCTAACAAAAATCTCCAACCCAAAACTTCTATTTCTTCAGTTATATCACAATGTGGAATCAACTGATCATAAAAGTTACTCCTATAAATTTAGACGAGCAAGAAAACTACTGAAGCTATATCTAGGCTTGGACCAATCCTTTTCATGAGGTGGGCTGGTACATAATAATGGTTTGAAATGGGAAAAAGGATCCATGAGTTTTATTTGGGCTTTGTAAGCCCAATAATTCTTGGTTATACCAGCCTAACAAGGGGGAATTCTTACAAGTGGTAATTGAAAAATAGTCATAGTTTCAAAAGTAATCGAAATTTAGTCACTTTTCATGTGAAAATAATTAGAACGAAAACACTTTTCAAAATCCGAAAAATATTCCAGCGTAATATATTGGAGTTCGAATTATTTACATGTGAACTTCTAGCATAATATACTGGAGTTCCAGCATAATACACTAGAGTTCCAGCATAATATGCTGGAAGCTCATACACGGTTGCTCCAATCTCCAGTATATTATGATGAAATTTTTTGTGTGCTGGGATTCCAGCATAAGATGCTGGAAGCTCATACATAGGTGCTTCAATCTCCAGTATATTATGTTGAAACTTTCCGTGTGCTGGAGTTCCAGCATAAATGCTAGAAGTTTATACACAGGTGCACCAATCTCGAGTATATTATGCTGGAACTTTCCGTGTTGCAGCAAAATAACGCCTATATTTCAATGACTTTGCAAACGCTAGCTATTTTTCAATTATCAGTCCGAAAACTGGCTACCCCGTGCTATTTTCAAACCTAACAATGGACTAAATCCAATTTTATGTTCGACTACGCATTGAATTCATCATCATCGATCAACCCATCTAGTTAATTATGCATTAATTATGGGAGTTTTGTTTTTAAATATATACTATAATAGAAACTTATTTACCTATTTTGTTTTAGGTTTTGTAGTTTTCAGTAAATATCTAGATGTTTCTACAAATTGTATATATTTCCCCTTCAAAGGCTCTCACCCTATTATTAGTGCCTTCAATTAAGGAATTCAATTAAATCCTTTCTTTTTTTCCCCTCTTCTCTCCTCTCTCCTTATGTTATTTTCCTTTTCCTAATTTCTTTAGTTTGTTTACCTAATACACTCATTCACAAATTGGTTCATTCGAAGACCAAAAATACATATGATTCTCGAGCATACATACATACAATTTCGGGTTTTAAGATTTTGTGATTTGTGTAGATTGGATATTCTTGCAAGTGATTGAGAATATCCTTTGGACTTTATATCTCAATTTTGAGGGAGATTGGTTAAGTATAGAGTTGGATTTTAGGTGAAAATTTTGATTGAAACTCGAAGATGAAGAAGAAATTGCGGGAATTATATGATAATTGTATCAGAATTGTATCTGATACATCAATACCTAAAGCATAATTTTATCATAAATATATCATACTTGTATCTAACTTGTATTTGATACATAAATGCCTAAAATAATACATGATACAATATTTACACAATTCTCATATATTTGTGATACAAACTGCGACATATTTCTGAAAAATTATGATCTTCATTTTTTTCAAGTTTCAATCACAACTCTAAACTTAAAATATGCTATAATATTGTATTATAATTGTATCATATATTATTTTAGGTATTAATGTATCAGATACAAGTAATATGCAATTTTAATACAATTAGTGAAACAATTCTAAAAATTGTGATACAGTTATCATACAATTCCTGCGACATCATTTTCTTTGAGTTTCAATATGAAATTTTACGTAAAACCAACTCTAAACTTAGCTAATTTCCCTCAAAATTGAGAGATAAACTGTAAGGTATATTCTCCATCATTTGCAAAAATACCCAATCTAAATAAATCACAAATTCGTAAATTTCTAATATGGCATTTAAAGTTTTGAAATTTTTTAATGGATGTTGATGGAGAATCCTTTGGTACGTCACGACCCAAAATCCAACTAGTCGTGATGGCACCTAACCCAACCCGTTAGGTAAGCCAACTATTCACTATCCAATTCCAATGTAATTTAATAAGACAATTATTAAAGAAAATATATGAAACCATTACATTTCCCCAAGAACTGGTAGTACAAATCATGAGTTTCTAACAATAGAGTATATAAAGCTGGTATGAAATAATACATCATCTGTTTGAAAAGTACATAAACAGAGTTTTTATGAATCTAAGGCTACCATGAACAAGAGGCAGCAACAACCGGAACGCAGGTCCATCTTCAAATCCGGCAACCATCGAACACAGCAACAACGACAGCCAATATCTGCACGCAATGTGCAGAAGTGTAGTATCATTACAAACGACCCCATGTACTGAGTAAGTAACAAACCTAGCCTTAGGTTGAAAGTAGTGATGAGCTTGTACCAAGGTTCAATAATAAATAAAATGTCTCATTTTCATTCCAGATAACCAATGTAAAATAAATGTATCACTATGCACATATATCAACATGTGTGAGAAATCATGAATAATGTGATACCGTACAGCATGAGAAAAACACATCTCTATGCATGTATGTCATATGTGTATGTCAATGCAATGTATCTCAGAGATTGTACTCACACTCTCAGAGTACTCAATCTCACCGTCTCGCATTCTCTCTCACTATGTTCAGCACACTCAATCACTCAACGCTGTATAATACCTGCTGCGGCGTGCAACCCGATCCCTGTTTATAGTCGACTGCGCTCACTGGGGGTGTGTACAGACTCATGAGGGGCTCCTACAACCCAAGCGCTATAAGCACAGATAACTCACATTCTGCACGGACGTGCTATAATATCATATCTGGATCTGCACAGACAACTCACGTGCTATAATAATATCTGGATTTGCACGGCCAATTCACGTGCTGCACGGCCAACTCGCGTGCAATAGTATAATATATGGATCCGCACGGCCAACTCACGTGCAATAGTATAATATATATAAAGCCAACATGGCCTGCTGCAGTGTGCAGCCCGATCCCAAAAAACAAATCTTTATAATCAGGCCCTCGACCTCCCTCAGTCATCAATCTCTCCAGTCTCTCTCTCATGGTCTCACAATGTCATGAGAATAGCCCAAAATGATGATATGATGTATCAATAAATAACAATAGAAACTGAGATATGATATACAATGAAATGAATATGACTGAGTATGAATTTTTAATTTAAAATAAATAATTCACAAACATAAGATCTCTGTGGGTCCCAATAATACTAGCACATAGCCTCAACATAATTTTAAATATGTTTCAGCTCAATTTCTTTAACTCATAAAACCGCATGGAAAATGCCAAGATCATTTAACTATAAAATTCCACAGAAACAATTATGTCATAATTTTTATAGCGCACGCCCACACGCCCGTCACCTAACATGTGCGTCACCTCCCAACAATTCACGAAATACATATATTCAGGGTTCATACCCTCAACTCCAAGATTAGAAGAGTTACTTACCTCGAACAAGCCAAATCCAATGTAGATCAAGTTAAGCAATGCTCCAGAAATTCCATTCTGCGCGTATCAACTTCCAAACGGCTTGAATCTAGTCACAATTAATTGATTCAGCTCACAAAATTATAGGAATTAATTCCATATCAAATTACTAATATTTTCCAAAAATCCGAAATTATGCCCCAAAAATCACCCGTGGGGCCCACATCTCGGAATCCGACAAAACTCACAAAATCCGAACCCTCATTCAACCACGAGTCCAACCATATCAAAATTACTCAAATCCGACCACAACCCGGCCTTCAAATCCTCAATTAGAGTTTATGAATTTTTCTACTATTTTCAACCCAAAATACTAATTTGTTGATAAAAACAATAATAGAATCGTGTAATTTAACCAAAACCGAGTTAGAATCACTTACCCCGTTATTTTCCTTGAAAAACTCCCGAAAATCGCGTCTTCCCGAGCTCAAATCCGTCAAAAACTGAAAATGGGACGAAGTCCCATTTTCAGAACTTAAACTCTCTTTCCAGACCTCTCTTCTTCGCGAATGTGACAGATCCCTCGCGGCCGCGAAGCACAACTCGACTGCCCACAAATTTAACCCTTCGCGAACGCGACCGTGGCTTCGCGAACGCGAAGCTTTGCAAATCTTACCCTTCACGAACGCGACCATGCTTCGCGAATGCGAAGCTTTAACAGCTCAGACCTTCGCGAACGTGACCGCCACCTCGCGAACGCGTAGAACAAGGACCCGGGGGTCCCCAATAGCCTCACTCCTCTTCGCGAATGCGACACCTCTCACGTGTTCGCGATGCACACACACAGATCATACATTCGTGTTCGCGGACGCGAAGAACAAAACCTCACACTCAGAAAACACTCTTCGCGAACGCGAGGGCCCACTCGCGAACGCGAAAGAGAAAATCAGAAAATGCAGCACCATATATCAGTAATCTCACAAAGGCCAAAAATGATCTGTTAACCATCCAAAACTCACCCGATCCCCTCGGGACCTCAACCAAATATACCAAAAAGTCCTAAAATATCATACGGACTTAGTCGAACACTCAATTCACCTCAAACAATGCTAAAACCATGAATTACATCTCAATTCAAGCCTAATGAACTTTGAACTTTCAAATTCTATATCTTGTGCCGAAATACATAAAATCAATTCGGAATGACTTCAAATTTTGCACACAAGTCATAAATGACATAACGAAACTATTCAAATTTCCAGAATTGGATTCCGACCTCTATATAAAAAAGTCAACCCCCCGGCCAAACTTCCCAAAATTCAACTTTCGGCATTTCAAGCCTAATTCCACTACGGACCTCCAAATAATTTTTTGGACACGCTCCTAAGTCAAAAATTACCATATGGAGCTATTGGAATCATCATAATTAAATTCTAAGGCCGTTTACACATAAGTCGATATCCGGTCACTATTTTAACTTAAGCTTTAAATCTTAGAACTAAGTGTTCCAATTCATTCCAAAACCTCACCGGACCCGAACCGATTGCCCCTGCAAGCCACAACAATTGTAAAGCCCAATTTGAGCAGTAAATGGGGAAACAGTGTTGTAATACTCAAAATGACCGGTTGGGTCATTACATTCTCTCCCACTTAAACATACGTTCGTCCTCGAACGTGCCTAGAGTTGTTTCCAAGCAATCAAATCACGGTTCCATCTTACCACACACGTACTCGGGGGTTAACCCATGTCACCCTATTCCATATGAGCTTGACAACACAATACAACTGAAATCATTGATTTAGCCTTATCTCAAAAACCTTGGAATTCAATTCCTAAACTTTCAGAATTTCATTTCAAGATATGAATCTTACATTTACACGTTGTATGAGTCTGAACAAGCTACATCGAGCCATAACTATAATCACGGATATAATTTATCCAGCATATTAGACAACTCTCCCGCTCGTAGCACCATTCCTGATCACAATAACTACTTCAAACCAACCAAGTACTAGCATTAAACCCCATATCGAACAAAACCTCATCCCAACATCTTCGTACGTTTTTAATAATAAAAGAAATACGTGAAAATCTCATGAACCCTTATCAGATCAACAAGTCATGGAGCTCTCTCGCCCCGACCAAAACCATTATCACCTTCTAAGCAGACTTTCAATATTATCTTCCCGAATATACCGTAATCAAACCTGAAAGTACCCATTCCAGGTCCAATAACCTTATATTATTAAACACAACTATCCCACAGACATGCCACATCAATATAACTCAAGCCATAATTGCGTAATTCGTGTACCCAAATATAGGAGATGTCTTAAGGAAGAGAACCGTATTGCAAGTTCAACAAGCACCACCACAACTGCAATGTTACAACCAACTCCTCAAATTTCGTGAAGAGGATAATCGTAGGTGCATGTACACAATTCCTCAGATACGCTGCTCGTGAAATTTTTATCGTAGGGGAAGGGAAGTAATGAACTCCGATAAATCATCACAGAAGTAAAATTCCCACACACGGCACGGATAACTCACGTGCCAGTAATATGAATCGCCCTGCATGGTCACAAGCCTCCAGTCCCAGCATATCATACATGAGAAATTAAGCAAGTACACTTGTATATGATAATGAAATAAAATTTCCATGCTCCTGGACTGGTAGAAATAGCATGCCATAGTGTAATCATGTGCAAAGTCTGCTATTACACTTTAAATCAGTAATTATTTTTTTAATGCAAAATTAGTAACTACCCCGTTTATTTAGGGAATCATCTTCTTTGCAACCTCATGTATAGCCCAGATAGTTCTCAACAAAGGTACGAATATGGGAGACGTTATAACTTTACGCATAACAATGAACTCTAGGCATATAATAGCCTAAGCATTCTTCCGAGTATGAATACTTGCTCTAATGACTGCACATGAGCTCAAACCCCATTTATATGTGCACTCATAGCGCATGGCTATCACAAATAATTAACTCAACTAGTGCCTCCACTGAGTTTTAAATAAAATAGTCACCTCAAATAGGTCGCAACCTCGAAACAATATACTTCTGAGAATTCCCAGTCTCCAAATTCATCAAACATATGAATCACCGTAACTGATCCCAATTCTAGCAGTAACATGATTAACACATCTTCTATTCACGATACACGATAATCCCATAAGGAATACTTTCATAATTTTTCCGTACCACATAGCAATAATTTGAATATCAGCAGTCTATTAACCAGGTGAGTACTGCAATACCAATGAACATCCGTAAGTCAAAACATATTGCGCCATTCTGAAATGCGCAGCCTTATCAGGAATTACCGAGCAGTTATAACATTCATCGAAATATTTGAAACTGACCATGCTACCCAACATTCGTTACCTTCTCTTAAAGACTGAACTGTCACCTTGTACATGTAAATCCCAATCCCGCACAACACACCACATCTGTTATGCCATCATGTGACAAGCACAAGAATCCCATTATCAACTCTGAGTCACCAGCAAATTACATACCTAGTTAGTTAGAAACCTTCCTCTTGCTTCCTTCCAGGAGGAAATCACAATACACAACACGTTTCCCACACCAGTAGATAATATCCGGTTCAACCCATGGTAGAAACCATTAAGAACACTTTGAAATCCATTTGCACATAACCAAGCTATCAGAACTGAATTCCCCTAACTTGACCAAGCCATGCATGTCACAAAAATTTCTGTAAAGTCTCACAACATCATAATTACCCCATAAATACCACAGCCGTAATACTCACTCTGAAAATACCTTATGTGAATTTAAAATTGTTCCTCTTTCCTTTCTTATACTGAAATATAGAATTCATAGTCATACAAGATTATCGCAAGTCCCGACACCTTCAAATGCAAATCTCAAATTTTATCCATACACAAATCCAGAGAAATTCTCAAACCCACTAGAATATTTCTCGGAAGTCACCCACTTTGCTCAAGTCTAAATTGCACCGCCTAAATGGACCAGAAGACACGTGCCCCATTAGCACAACCACACTTAAAGAAGTAACTCTACTTTATCACCACCTAGCAAATTCATACTCCGTGTGCACTACATCATTCACTAATAACAACTCACTCATCCCACGGTTTTCATATACTCAGACATGCAATATAACCCGTAACCAGGAAATTTCCTAATTCGAGTCATCCTCGATCTCAACTTCTGCAAGTCAAAACTAACCCATAAGTATGCCTCAAACCAAAACTAAAATTTAACATATATCCATGAAATTGAATTGTCAATAGCAGACTCCCCCACTTGGCTCAAAGTCATAGAACAAAACACTCGATAACTCATAATACCCATACTTTATTACTGCCATAATACTGCAGTCAGTTTAACGAAAATGCTTCTCAAGCTTATACAACACCCACCATAAATACCTCAATCATCCGCTAAGTTAGCATTTATTCTTGCGATAATCAAGCCAAATTTTCTCAACCCGATTAAAATTCAAATCTCAACACATACGCCCCGTTGGTAGAAACGAAACTCTCTATTCACATCATAAGGAACACACCTATATAGATTACTGTGCAGGAGATAACCCACCTGCTTAGTCTCAAATTGGCATCTTGTTATACCCTTTCGCAGTCACAATTACTATGAAATCACTTAATCTTTCTGAGTCCAAACTCATTAACCAGACACGAGAATTTAATTTGCCCCAAAATTTAACAACGTAAAAGATCTTTCAAAATATTCATACTCGAGATTGTACGTCACATCAAAATGAAGAATAAAGAATCCAATGGCCTTCCTTTACATTTCAAGGAAACACTTTTGGTCTCATTCAAATCGTCTTAACACATCCCGCAATTACATCATACTCATCACAAAGCCATTCCACCGCTCATCGAGCCACAAATTCCACTCGTAGGGATATTACCGGATATATGAGTCCTAATGTACAGGTTACAACTAAAGCTACCGAGCCTAAGCTGCAGTCTAATCCTTGGCCTCAAGTCCTCCAAACTAGCCCATCACCAAAATACAGAATACACATCTTGAACCTTGTTCATAGAATCACAAGCCGATGATGCACAACTGATACCGAGCACTCATGTGCGCATACGAATAAGTGGAAGGAATTCAAAGAGTTATATTTCAAGCTGAACCAATTCTGCACGATAACGAAAGAAAGATGGGAAGTATATATCCTAAATGCCCTGTAGCCTCTCGAAGATAAGTATGGACGTCATCATACCGATCTGCAAGACTCTACTAGACACTTGCTCATGACTTATAGAACTTATGAACTTAGAGCTATGTTACTACCTTGTCACGACCCAAAATCCAACTAGTCGTGATGGAACCTAACCCAACTCGTTAGGTAAGCCAACTATTCAGTATCCAATTCCAATATAATTTAACAAAACAATTATTAAAGAAAATATATGAAACCATTACATTTCCCCAAGAACTGGTAGTACAAATCATGAGTTTCTAAGAATAGAGTATACAAAGGTGGTATGAAATAATACATCATCTGTTTGAAAAGTACATAAACAGAGTTTTCATGAATCTAAGGCTACCATGAACAAGAGGCAGCAATAGCCGAAATGCAGGTACATCTTCAAATCCGACAACCATCGAACACAGCAACACCGACAGCCAATATCTGCACGGAATGTGCAGAAGTGTAGTATCAGTACAACCGACCTCATGTACTGAGTAAGTAACAAACCTAGCCTTAGGTTGAAAGTAGTGACGAGCTTGTACCAAGGTCAGAGTCCAACTACCATAACCAACAATAGCTCATAACAATAGAAAACAAGTAATACCAGAAGTAACTCAAAGAATAAATGCTCAGCTAAATCGTGACTTCTGAAAATAGTTCTGCCTTTCAAGTACATCAGTGAAAACCCAAATTGTTTACCTAAGTTACCAAAAATATGCATAAGTTTGAAAACAGTAATTTTTCCAAAATCCTTTCAATAATAAATAAAATGTCTCAATTTCTTTCCAGATAACCAATGTAAAACAAATGTATCACTATGCCCATCTGTCAACATGTGTGAGAAATCATGAATAATGTGATACCGTACAGCATGGGAAAAACACATCTCTATGCATGTATGTCATGTGTGCATGTCAATGCAATGTATCTCAGAGATTGTACTCATGTACTCACACTCTCAGAGTACTCAATCTTATTGTCTCGCATTCTCTCTCACTATGTTCAGCACACTCAATCACTTAGTGCTGTATAATACCTGCTGTGGCATGCAGCCCGATCCATGTTTATAGTCGACTGTGCTCACTGGGGGTGTGTACAGACTCATGAGGGGTTCCTACAACCCAAGCGCTATAAGCACAGACAACTCACGTGCTATAATATTATATCTTGATCCGCATGGACAACTCACGTGTTGTACAGACAACTCACGTGCTATAATAATATCTGGATCCGCACGGACAACTCACGTGCTGCACGACCAACTCACGTGCAATAGTATAATATATGGATCCGCACGGCCAACTCACATGCTGCACCGACCAACTCACATGCAATAGTATAATATATAGATCCGCACGGCCAACTCACATGCAATAGTATAATATATATAAAGCCAACATGGCCTGCTGCGGCGTGCAGCCCGATCCCAAGAACAAAATCTTCACAATCATGCCCTCGACCTCCCTCGGTCATCATTCTCCAGTCTCTCTCTCATGGGCTCACAATGTCATGAGAATAGCCCAAAATGATGATATGATATATCAATAAATAACAACAGAGATTGAGATATGATATACAATGAAATGAATATGACTGAGTATGAATTTTCAATTTAAAATAAATAATTTATAACAATATGACCTCTGTGGGTCAAAATAATACTGGCACAAAGCCTCAACATGATTTTTAATATGCTTTTCAGCTCAATTTCTTTAAGTCATAAAACCGCATGAAAAATGCCAAGATCATTTAACTACAAAATTCCACAGAAATAATTATGTCACTATTTCTATAGTGCACGCACACACGCCCGTCATGTAGCATGTGCGTCATCTCCCAACAATTCACGGAATACATATATTCAAGGTTCATTCCCTCAACTCCAAGATTAGAAGAGTTACTTACCTCGAACAAGCCAAATCCAATGTCGAGCAAGCTAAGCAAGCTCCAGAAATTCCATTATGCGCGTATCAACTTCCAAACGGCTCGAATCTAGTCACAATTAATTGATTCAGCTCACAAAATTATAGGAATTAATTCCATATCAAATTACTAATATTTTTTGAAAATCCAAAATTACGCTCTAAAAATCACCCGTGAGGCTCACGTCTCGGAATCCGATAAAACTCACAAAATTCGAACCCCCATTCAACCATGAGTCCAACCATACCAAAATTAATCAAATCCGACCACAACTCGGCCTTCAAATCCTCAATTAAAGTCTATGAAGTTTTCTACTATTTTCAACCCAAAACACTAATTTGTTGATAAAAATAAAAATATATTCGTGTAATTTAACCAAAACCGAGTTAGAATCACTTACCCCGTTATTTTCCTTGCAAAACTCCCGAAAATTGCCTCTTCCCGAGCTCAAATCCGTCAAAAACTAAAAATGGGACGAATTTCAGAACTTAAACTCTCTGTCCAGACCTCTCTTTTTCGCGAACGCGGCAGGTCCCTCGCGTTCGCGAAGCACAACTCGAGTGCCCACAAATTTAACCCTTCGCGAACGCGGCCGTGGCTTCACGAACGCAAAGCTTTCCAAATCTTACCCTTCGCGAACGAGACCATGGATTCGCAAACACGAAGCTTTACCAGCTCAGATCTTCGCGAACGCGAACGCGAATGCCACCTCGCGAACGCGTAGAACAAGGACCCGGGGGTCCCCAATAGCCTCACTCCTCTTCGCGAATGCGACACCTCTCACGTGTTCGCGATGCACACACAGACCATACCTTTACGTTCGCGTCCTCCCCTTCGCAGATGCGAAGAACAAAACCTCACACTCAGAAAACACTCTTCGCGAACGCGAAAGAGAAAATCAAAAAAATGCAGCACCATATATCAGTAATCTTACAAAGGCCAAAAATGATCTGTTAACCATCAAAAACTCACCCGATCCCCTCGGGACCTCAACCAAATATACCAACAAGTCCTAAAACATCATACGGACTTAGTCGAACACTCAATTCACCTCAAACAATGCTAAAACCATGAATTATACCTCAATTCAAGCCTAATGAACTTTGAACTTTCAAATTCTATATCTTGTGCCGAAATACATCAAATCAATTCGGAATGACTTCAAATTTTGCACATAAGTCATAAATGACATAACGAAACTATTCAAATTTCCAGGATCGGATTCCGACCTTTATAAAAAAGTCAACCCCCCAGCCAAACTTCCCAAAATTCAACTTTCAACATTTCAAGCCTAATTCCACTATGGACCTCCAAATAATTTTCCGAATACGCTCCTAAGTCCAAAATTACCATACGGAGCTATTGGAATTATCAGAATTAAATTCCGAGATCGTTTACATATAAGTCGACATCCGGTCACTATTTTAACTTAAACTTTAAACCTTAGAACTAAGTGTTCCAATTCATTCCAAAACCTCACCGGACCCGAACCAATTGCCCAGCAAGTCACATAACAATTGTAAAGCCCAATTTGAGCAATAAATGGGAAAACTGGGTTGTAATACTCAAAACGACCGGTCGGGTCGTTACAATTTTAGAGATAATTTTTTGGTCATTTTCATTTACATCGTGAGAGAAGTACATATTTTGATGATAAGTATGACGAAGAGAATGAGATGTGAGATCTTTTGAAAAATAGATGAAATTCGAATTTTTAGGAGGGGAGTTGGTGAAGGAGAGATAATGTGTTGCTAAATGTAAGGAATCTTCTATTTTCTTCCTTTTTATGGTTTTGTACATAAATGGTAAATATAGATATATAATGTAATTAAGTAATAGTAGTAAATAAATTTCTATTATAGTATACCTAGGTAAATTTACCATTAATTAGTCGATGTTAATTGCGGTAAAGTCCATAGAAAAGAATGCCCCTTATATGCGTTTCCAAGGACAAGAGTCTAATGATTAAGAGGCCATAATTTGATCTGCAATGTCAATTATGTTAAGCCTTCTGTGTACGGGTAAAATCGGGAAAAATGTCTACCCTGATTTCCCGATGAGAGAACGGAGGGAAAGAACGAATCCACAAGATTGTAATTGAGGTTAGAGACCTTTCGTATCGAGACCCAGGAAAAGTGAACGATGTGTCCGTCATCGGGTATGGTAAAACAATGTGCCCAGAGCCAAGTATAAGATCTAAGACTTCGGGAGACACGGTGAACAATTGTGCATGACGGATAGAGGGCCATGATACTCGCCCTCAACCAGATATCACGGAGCAAATCTTGTTCGATGTCGATTTTGGATCATTAATTACTGGAAAAAGAAGATTTTTACCTTTTTTAGACTTTTACTAGGACTGAAACTCTCCTACTATATAAAGGGAAAGTTTTTCTTTAGTCTGACGCATTGTAACACATAATTCAAGGCAATAAAAGTTTATTTTTACTTTCTAGCTATTGTCAAGAACTTTGATCACTTGTATTGTTCTTCATTTATAACTGGGCTCGAACCGAGGGTTCAATCGAGGATGAGGTCGCTGTTCAATCTAAGATCATGCTTGGTCATATATTGCGATTGGTTTGATCGTTTATTTCATCTTTAATTTATTTATCTTCTATTCTTAATTATTCGTGTTGAATTAAACCACGTATCCTTTAAACCACATATAAATTTAATTGTTACCTAATTTTGAGGTAAACAGTTTGGCGCCCTCCGTGGGGCTAAGGATAATAGTGATGATTTGATACAAACCTCCATAACACACCCTATTTTATGCCTATTCTTTGATATCTTAATTTCAGGTCAGCCTGAACATGTCAAACTCTCAACCCGCTCACTTGAACGTTGACGCTGAGCCTGGCCATCATGACAAAAATAATAATTTGGTGCCCAGCAACGATGTGCTTCCTGTCGATCCCAACGGTGTCCCAGTTGCCGACCCGATCAATGCTAATTTGTAGGTGGCCATCAACATCAATTTGCCAACTGATCCCGAAAACAGTGTTCACGGGGGATCCCGACCAACAACTCGAGAAGCACCCGACGGCGAAGGTGATGAGGTAAGCTTACAACTGATTTTAGAAATGTTGCAATCTCAACAAGTGGCAATAGCACAGCTGCAAAATCAAAGACACGCCCTCAATAGGATCGAGCCCGAAAAAACCTGGGAAAGCACCTGAAGAGACGAACAAATTACTGAAACCAGGTGAAGCCGAGCCTCGGGTAAACCCCGAGGTAATGAAAATGCTCGAAGTGTTGAGTAAAACGGGTGAATTCAGGTGGGAAAAAGATTGAGGCTAATGAAAAACATGTGGAAACATACAACTCCTGGGTCGATCAGATTCCGGGAGCATCCCCGATATTGAAGGGACCGAACTCCAAAAAAATTATCCAGAAGCCCTTTCCTCCGAGCGTGGCACCAAAGATGATCCCAAAGAGGTATCGTATGCCCGACATTCCCAAATATAATGGGACCACTAATCCAAATGATCATGTGACCTCTTATACATGTGCAATCAAGGAAAATGATTTGGAAGATGATGATATCGAGTCGGTATTACTGAAGAAATTTGGGGAGACTTTGTCCAAGGGAGCAATGATATGATATCACAACTTGCCCCCAAATTCCATTGACTCATTCACTATGCTTGTAGATGCTTTCGTAAAGGCCCATGCTAGGGCCATCAAGGTCCAAACCAGAAAGTGAGATATTTTCAAGGTCAAACAAAGGGATAATGAGATTCTTAGGGAGTTCGTATCAAGGTTCCAGACGGAATGGATGGACCTATCACCGGTTGAAAATGATTAGGTTATTCAGGCATTCACTCTGTGATGACCCAAAAAGTCATCTAATGTTTTAGAACTCGATTTTGTGCTCTTAAGCCTTAAAAATCTCATTTTTACCTTCCTAGATTTGCGTGTGCAGTCCAAGCGTATTTCCGGAAAGCTTTTATGTTGAAAATTGATGAAAATAAGAATTTTTATCTTAAAAGTTAATTTTAGTTGACTTCGGTCAACAGTTTTGGTAAACAGGCCCGGATATGTATTTTGACTATCTCAGTGGGTCCGTATTGAATTATGGGATCGGGGCGTATGCCCGGAATCGAATTCTGTGGTCCCTAGCTCGAGTTATGAATTTTTGATAAAAATTAAAAGTCTGAAAATTTAATTATTTTTAAGACTTGGTTGATGTTTGGCCTTATTGATACCGGGTCCGTATTTTGGTTTCGTAGCCCGGTATAGGTCCAATACAATATTTATGACTTATCTGTGAAATTTGGTGAGAAACGGAGTTGGTTTGACGTGATTCGGACGTCCAGTTGAGAAAATAGAAATTTTAAAGTGTTCATGAGAATTTCACTTGATTTGGTACTAAATTCGTAGTTCTAGGTGTTATTTTGGCGATTGGATCACGCGAGTAAGTTCGTATGATGTTTTTAGACTTGTGTGCATGTTTGGTTTGGAATCTCCAGGGCCCGGGTGAGTTTCGGATAGGCCACAGGATGTTTTGGACTTGGGAAAATCTGGTATTTTGCTGCAGCAAATGTTCTGACATGTCCTTCTTCGCGTTCGCGAAGGTACTCTCGCGAACGCGAAAAGTAAACTGGTCAGGCTGAGATTTATTCTTCGCGAACGCGAAGTGATGGGGGATTTACCCTTCGCGAACGCGACAGGCTCATCGCGAACGCGAAGCACTTGGGGATTTGGGGGAGGGTTGGTCTTTCCTTCATCGCGAACGCGAGCTTTGTCTCGCGAACGTGAAGGCCAGTGGGGAGTAACCTTTAAGAACACGAGCAAGGTCTCGTGAACGTGAAGGCTTGGCAGCTCTGCTCTTCGCAAACGCAACAGTGGCCTCGCGAACGCGATGCACACTATCGCCCAATACATAAACCAGAATCAAAATGGGACTTAAGCCATTTCTTCAACATTTTCAAGAACCAAACGGTTAGAGGCGATTTTCAAGAGTCATTTTCTTCTCCAAAGTGTTGTTAAGTGATTCTAAACCATTTTCTTTCAATTACTCATTTCATTTCATAAAGTTTTAACCTAAAATCTATAGTTTTCATGGTAGAATTAGGGGTTTGGGTAGAAACTAGGAATTTCAAAAATTTGGGAATTTAGACTTCAATTTGAGGTCGGATTCCAAAACCAATTATATATCCGGGCTCGGGGGTGAATGGGTAAATGGATTTTGGTGCGAACCTCGGGTTTTGACCAAGCAGGCCCGGGGTCGATTTTTGACTTTTTGGAGGAAAATTTAGGAAATTTAATTTATGCAATATAATTGATTCCTTTAGTAATATTTGATATTATTGAGTCATTTTTGAATAAATACGAGTGGTTTGGAGGTGAATTCTAGAGGAAAAGCTATGATTGAGAATTAAGTGGCCTTCGGAGCAAGGTAAGTATTGTGTCTAACCCTGACTTGAGGGAATTAGGAACCTCAGATTATTTGCTATGTGAAACTCATGTAAGCGGCGTATATGTGAGGTGACGAGTACTTATGTTCCGCCAATTTACCTGTTTTCCCTGTTTTCTCTCATTTTTCTTAAATTGTCTCTTTCCTATGCATAATTGTTACGTGTTTAGACTAGTGTTGTTAAATTGATCGTTCTTATCATGATTACGGATTCTCTGGTGATAATTGAGTATTTATTTCAAAGTTGAGATTGATATTGTAGAACCAAATGTTGAAGTAAGGCTTGTACTTGTTATTCTATCTCCCTGTTGTTATTTATGCATTGCATTATAGTAAGGGAGAGTGTTAATGCATGAAGGGTGACGTCGTGCCATATTGTGAGTGTTAATGCACGAAGGGTGATGCCGTGCCATATTATGAGTGTAAATGCAGAAAGGTGATGTCGTGCCATATGGTGAATGTTAATGCACGAAGGGTGATACCGTGCTATATTATGAGTGGTAATGCACGAAGGGTGATGTCGTGCCATATTATGAGTGTTAATGCACAAAGGGTGATGCCATGCCATGAGATGAGAGTTAGTGCACGAAAGGTGATGCCGTGTCGTTTCTATTGTTTTATGGTGAGATTGAGAATAAAAGCACGAAGGGTGATACTGTGCATTTTTCCTTTACTGTATTCATTGTTTCTGTTGATTCATAGTATATTGGTTATTTCAGTTATCATTCTGCTGTAGTTCTTTATCTCGTATTTCCCCCAACATGTTTCCTCCTCCCGATATGTCCTGTTTAGCTCTTCATTACTGTTATTTGTATATACACTGTTAAATTGTACAAGTTGATTTGTAGGTGCCTTGCCTTAGCCTCGTCACTACTTCGTCGAGGTTAGGCTCGACACTTACCAGTACATGGGGTCAGTTGTACTGATACTGCACTCTGCACTTTCTGTGCAGATTTTGATACCGGCTCGGGTTGATCGAGATTTTGCTATTGGTCCGCTGTCCGGAGACTCAAGGTAGATCTGTCGGCGTTCACAGACCTTGAAGTCCCCGTCTATCCTTTCTGTTTTACTATTTCTTTCATCCAAACAGTTGTATTCATTTCAGACTGTTTCTTGTAGTGAATCCTAGAATGCTCGTGAATTGTGATTCTAGATCCGGGTGGTAGAAATTAATGCAGTTTTTATATTATTCTGCACTCACTATATTTCATCTTAGCTAATTGTTGTTATTTACTTAATGGAATAAGGAGTGATTTAATGATTTTCTAACGTTGGCTTACCTAGCAAGTGAAATGTTAGGCGCCATCACGGTCCCGACGGTGGGAATTTAGGGTCGTGACAAGTTGGTATCAGAGTACTAGGTTGCCTAGGTCTCACGATTCACGAGCAAGCTTAGTAGAGCGTGAAGGATCGGTACGGAGTCGTATGTACTTATCTCTCAGAGGCTATGAAGTTTAGGAACAATATCACTTCTTTCATTCCTTATCATGTGACATTGATTTAGTTTGAAACATATATCTCATATTCCTTTGTATCCACTCGTGTATGACATTGCACACTCGGTATCAGTTGTGCGTCAATGGTTCGTGATGCCGCAGATGGACTACGAGAGAACCATAGATGCTCAAACATTGCCTCAATGTGTGGTTCCCACTGAAGATGCGGGCGCATTGAGAGACCACTCAATGAATCATGTTTCGTGTGGGGGGTGCAATGGACCTTGGCATCTGGTTGATTTATACGAGCTGTGAAGGTTAATATTATGGATCATCGGGCATGGTGAACTATGACTTTGCGTCGAGTGGGAGAGTCCTCTATCAATGGATGGATTACGGGGTCATGTGTTATATTAGTTTTGGCCTGAAATGTATATATGTGGTACTGAAAGGTTCCCCCAAAAATTTACACATATTTAAGGCCAGAGATTTTGTAGAGGATAAGGTTGGGACTTGCGGTATGCCCGCCTACTTAATAATCCTATACTTTAGTACCCAATGAGTTAGAGAAATAACTTTAAATTTATAGAAGGTCTACTCAGCGTGGACGCCATGGTTGCAGATTTTGGGGTGCTTCGGAGGAAGTACAGTGGTTGGCGAGATTCTGGACTATGTGGTTCGTGCCAAGATTTTTCTGTATGGAGCTCTACTTTTGTGATCGTTGTGTAAATAGGGGTAAAGGTTACCTTTGAGGAGAATCGAAGAGTATGTTAAAAAAGAATGGGTCAGCTCAACACTGTTAAGTCAGCATAACAAAAGAAGAAATTGGCCTTGGGAGAGATAATTCTCCATAGGTGTCCGTGGCAAGCCTATGAAGAGGGCAGACCAGCCAATGCAACACCGCCCACTTGGCTCAGTTCTCAGCGCTTTTGCAAAAGTTTATTCCCGGACTCTCCGTAATGCGTGGCACATAGTGTTTGAACGGTTGCGTCAGGTCACTATGACGGTGTCATAATATGTCATCAGGTTCAATAAGTTAGCCTGCAAATTTGTACTTTGTTTCCTATAGCCAGAGAGCGAGTCCACAGACTCATTGAAGGACCCAATTATAATCATAAAACTTTTGTACGACTCGGGAGCTACATGCTAGTACTTCATTTCCACTAGTGGTAGAAATTGCCAAGATAAGGAGACTAAGACATCTCGAAGTTCTGGGGGATTCAGTGAATTCTACTCTGTAGGTATAAATCATTATGGCGGGGGCTCGGGAGTCGGCCAGACCAGTTCACACATCGGATTACCCGGGGTGCTCCAGTAAGTTCTTTTAATTCACCACTGACATGAGTTCCTACAAATGGTTATTCCAGTTATCTGGCACAGACTCAATATGAGTAGCCAAACCCGCAAAGGGGTTGTTATGAATACGGTGATACCGGGCACATCATGAGAAAATTGCCCCAAACTTGGGAGATATATATTTTATCAAAGCACTCAGGCTACGTGCCCCATTGCAGTTACTACACCACCCACACAATCAGTTAAGGGTGGAGGACAGGCGGGTAGAAGGCGTCTTAGAGGTGGAGACCCAGCCGTTGCTATATTTGTTTTATGGTATGGCGGAGGTCGCTACATCAGATGGTTTCGTTACAGGTACGACTTTGATTTAATATAAAGGAATAATTTCCTTAACTTTATTCGATTCTGAGTATCGAAACGAGTCCTCCTATTATGACCCACTTATGAGTGAGTTTCGTGATTCGATAATCTACTTATGTGTTTACTCCTGTTGGGAGGTTCTATGGAGATAACTACGACTATCATTCCATGTTGGTCACTAATAGGAGCTGTGAGGCTAAAGGTGGCTATCTGTTACCCATTTCGGTACGTTTTGATGTAATTTCTAGATAATTAATTACAAATTATGAATTATATGCCCTACCGGTATGGGGTTCATTATGCGTTGTGATTTGGTGTAACCGAAATTATTTAAAAGAAGAAAATGGAGATTTTTGATTTGGCACGATGTGCATATTACTTGTGATTTGGAACTGAGGACGAGATCCTCACACTTTAATATAAATTGATATGTTTAAACTAGGATACGAGCTGCGGTGGAAGTTATATAAGGATGAGATCCTTGTGAGCAAAGTTCTTATGTTTAAGTTCTCCCTTGTGAAATTAAAGTTGTACTATAGGAATAATTGGGAGTCATGCCTGTTAGGCCTAATTGAAAATTCTCTGTGCATACTTGCCAAATTCGTGTTGTAATTATTGAGTTTTAACCTACGAGATAGGTGCCCGCCCAGGTGCTGTTAAATGTGACCCGTTAATTTGGGTAAATAATTATGAGGTCTGGTTACCATCAGTTGAAGATTAGGGCATCTGATGTCCCTAAGACAGCTTTTCGGACTCGGTATGGGCATTAGGAATTCCTAGTAATATCATTTGGTCTTACCAATGCCCCATCAACATTTATGGATTTGATAAATCGGGAGTTCAAGCTCTATTTTGATTCTTTTATGGTTATATTCATTGATGATATCTTGATTTACTCCAGCAGTCGAGAGGAGCATGGGCAGCATCTTCGGAGTGTGCTTCAGACTTTGGAGAATAATCACTTATATGCCAAATTTTCAAAACATGAGTTTTGGTTAGACTCAGTTGCCTTTTTGGAGCATGTTATATCGGCAGAAGGCATAAAGGTGGATCCTAAGAAGATTAAGGCTGTTCAGAATTGGCCTAGACCTACTTCAGTTACAGAGATCCGGAGTTTCCTGGGTTTAGCAGGTTATTATCGTCGGTTAGTGGAAGGGCTTTTATCTATAGCAAGCCCATTGACCAGACTGACCCAGAAAGGTGTCCCGTTCAGGTGGTCAGACGAGTGTAAGGCGAGCTTCCAGAAGCTCAAGACAACTTTGACTACGGCACCGGTATTGGTGTTACCCACAGGTTCAGGATCTTATACAGTATATTGTGAAGCATCTCATATTGGTTTGGGTGTGGTATTGATGCAGGGTGGTAGGGTTATTGCATATGCTTCACGGCAACTAAAGGTTCACGAGAAGAATTACCATGTTCATGATCTAGAGCTGGCAGCCATTGTTCACGCGCTAAAGATTTGGAGGCACTATCTTTGCGGCATGCCATGTGAGGTATTCACTGATCATCGTAGCCTACAGTATCTGTTCAAACAAAAAGATCTCAATTTGAGGCAGAGAAGTTGATTGGAGTTGTTGAAAGACTACCCAGAAAGGCCAATGTGGTGGCCGATGCTTTGAGTAGAAAGGTTGCGAGTATGGGCAACCCTTCGTATAATCCGGTTAGTGAGAGGCCGTTAGCTGTAGAAGTTCAGGCTTTGGTTAATCAGTTTGTGATGTTAGATGTTTTAGAACCCAGTCGAGTTCTAGCTTGCACAGTCGCTCGGTCTTCTTTATATGAGCGCATCAGAGAGCGACAGTATGATGATCCTCATTTACCTGTCCTTAGGACACGGTACGACACGGTGATGCCAAACAGATTGCTATGGGGGAGGATGGAGTTCTACGAATGCAGGGTCATATTTGTGTGCCTAATGTGGATGGACTTCGTGAGTTGATTCTTGAGGAGGCCCACAGTTCCCGGTATTCTATTTATCCGGGTGCCTCCAAGATGTATCAGGACTTGCGGCAACATTATTGGTGGAGGGGGGTGAAGAAGGACATAGTTGCATATGTAGCTCGGCCTCTAAATTTCCAGCAGGTAAGGTGTGAGCATCAGAGACCTGGTGGTTTGCTTCAGAAGATAGAGATTCTTGAGTGGAAGTGGGAGCGTGTCACTACAGATTTCCTTGTTGGACTCCCACAGACTCAGAGGAAGTTCGATGCCGTTTTGGTCATTGTGGACAGGCTGACTAAGTCAGCGCATTTTATCCCTGTGGCAGTTACCTATTCCTTGGAGCGGTTGGCATAGATTTACATCCTCGAGATCGTTCGTCTTCACGGTGTGCCCGTGTCTATCATTTCTGATCGAGGTACGCAGTTCACCTCGCACTTTTGGAGAGCGGTACAACGTGAGTTGGGCACGTGGGTTGAGTTGAGCACAACGTTCCATCCTCAGACGGATGGACAGTCCGAGCGTATTACTCAGATCTTGGAGGATATGCTCCGCGTATGTGTTATAGACTCCGGAGGATCATGGGATCAATTTTTTCCCTTGTAAAGTTTGCCTACAATAACAGCTACCAGTCGAGCATTCAGATGGCTCCCTTTGAGGCACTATATGGTAGACGATGTCGATCACCGGTCGGATAGTTTGAGCCTGGGGAGGCTCGGTTTTTGGGCACTGACTTAGTACAGGATGCCTTAGAAAAGGTCAAGATTATTCAGGATCGACTTCGCACAGCTCGGTCCAGGCAGAAGAGTTATGCCGACCGCAAAGTTCGTGATGTTACATTCATGGTCGGGGAGAGAGTGTTGCTTCGGGTATCACCCATGAAGGGTGTAATGAGGTTCGGAAAGAAGGGCAAGTTGAGCCTTAGGTATATCGGACATTTTGAGATTCTGGAGATAGTGGGAGAGGTAGCTTACAGGCTTGCGTTGCCACCAAGTTTAGCAGCTGTTCATCCGGTATTCCATGAGTACATGCTTCAAAATTATCACGGCGATCCTTCCCATATGTTTAGATTTCAGCTCTGTCCATTTGGATAAGGGTTTGACTTACGAGAAAGAGTCGGTGGCTATTCTAGCCCGACAAGTTCTCCAGTTGAGATTAAAGAGTTACCCTTCAGTTCGAGTGCAGTGGAGAGGTCAGCTGATTGAGGCAGCTATTTGGGAGTCCGAGTCCGATATGCAGAGTACATATCCCCACTTTTCACCAGCCCATGTACTTTTCTATGTCCGTTCGAGAACGAACGGTTGTTTTAGGGGTGGAGAATGTGATGACCCAAAAGGTCATCTTATGTTTCAGAACTCGATTCTGCGCTCTTAAGCCTTAAAAATTACATTTTTACCCTCCTAGATTTGCGTGCGCAGTCCGGGCGTGTTTTCGGAAAGCTTTTATGTTGAAAATTGATGAAAATAAGAATTTTTTCCTTAAAAGATGATTTTAGTTGATTTCGGTCAACATTTTAGGTAAACAGGCCCAGATCTATGTTTTGACGATCCCAGTGGGTCTGCATCGAATTATGGCACCTATGCATATGCCCGGAATCGAATTAGGAGGTCCCTAGCTCGAGTTATGAATTTTTGATGAAAATTAAAAGTGTGAAAATTTAATTGTTTTTAAGAATTGGTTGATGTTTGGCCTTGTTGATACCGGGTCCGTATTTTGGTTTCGGAGCCCGGTATTGGGTCCAATACAATATTTATGACTTATCTGTGAAATTTGGTGAGAAACGGAGTTGGTTTGACGTGATTCGGACGTCCAGTTGAGAAAATAGAAATTTTAAAGTGTTCTTGAGAATTTCATTTGATTTGGTGCTAAATTCGTAGTTCTAGGTATTATTGGATTGCGCGAGCAAGTTCGTATGATATTTTTAGACATGTGTGCATGTTTGGTTTTGAGTCCCCAGGGCCCGGGTGAGTTTCGGATAGGCCACAGGGTGTTTTGGACTTGGGAAAATCTGGTATTTTGCTGCAGCAGGTGTTCTGGCATGTCCTTCTTCGCGTTCGCGAAGGTACTCTCGCGAACGCGAAGAGTAAACTGGTCAGGCTGAGATTTCTTCTTCGCGAACGTGAAGGCCTGGTCGCGAACGCGAAGTGATGTGGGATTTAGCCTTCGCGAACGTGACAGGCTCATCGCTAACGCGAAGCACTTGGGGACATGGGGGAGGGTTGGTCTTTCCTTCATCGCGAACGCGAGCTATGTCTCTCGAACGCGAAGGCCAGTGGGGAGTAACCTTTGCGAATGCGAGCAAGGTCTCGTGAACGCAAAGGCTTGGCAGCTCTGCTCTTTGCGAACGTGACAGTGGCCTCGCGAACGCGATGCACACTATCGCCCAGTGCATAAAACAGAATCAAAACGGGACTTAAGCCATTTCTTCAACATTTTTAAGAACCAAACGGTTAGAGGCAATTTTCAAGAGTCATTTTCTTCCCCCAAAGTGTTGTTAAGTGATTCTAAACAATTTTATTTCAATTGCCCATTTCATTTCATAAAGTTTCAACCTAAAATCTAGAGTTTTCATGGTAGAATTAGGGGTTTGGGCAGAAACTGGAAGGAGGGCCTTCTTCTGTACTCATTCCCCTTGCTGAACTGCTCTGTCGTTCAGGATGGCATTTCTAAAATTTTGAGAACAAGATCCCTGAACACTACACGGCCCTTCAACAGGCACACCCAGAATAGATCCCAACAAAGCAGAGTCCATTACCATGTCAACTCCATTCACCAGCACACAGATGTGATCATCCTCAACGTTGAAGAGGTCGGCATAGAAACTTTGAACTCCCTCCCCATACACCTTTGGAGCATCACTTGTGAACAAATGTGTCCACTATTAAAACTCACAAATTTCAACCAGCTGTCTCATACCAGCCTCCTCCAAAATGTCAGGGGAAAATGTGCGGCCGCATAGCACCTTTTGATTCCTCAACTTCTCTTTTCCAGCACTCCTTAGATCACCAACTTTGGCCTTCTTTGATAAACCGGGTTCCTCATCAGTGTCAGCTTTTCACTTAGCAGACTTGCGAACATTCTTTCCTTTTTCATCAGACTTCACAGACGTTTCACCCAATTCTTCCATCACCCTAGCAGGAGACTCTTCTACCAATTTATCACCAGATTCTTTCACCATATTTTCACTAGCGACGTCTTCTCACTCACAACTTTCCCATCTTTCCCTAATTTTCTTCTCCTTGACTTAGCTTGGTTGTTCTTAAGCGCAGAATCAAGAGCCTCCTTCCTTTGCAACCTTGTAGTAGGTCGCTTAGGAGTAGACTCTTGAGCAACCATTGGTTTACGCCTAGTCAAGCTAGCAATTGGCATATCATCAGAATCCCCTTCACTGTCCCCAAATACTTCTTCAGATTCAGATCTCATCTTAGGCATAACCACATACAAAGGCTCAACATCGAAATGAGGGGAGGGAAAAGGATCAATACTAACCTTGGGGCTCTTGAGAGGACCCCTGAGTTGGATCCTCTGAGGAGGGATCGGGTCCCTCATTTGGGACCCCAGTAGTATTGTCCTGTGCCTATTTGAGATGGTGAACAAGGTCTTGCTCCCTCGTGCTGAGAGAAGATCTATCACTTCTTGTGCAGACCTGTTCCTCATGGAAGCACTGGATAACTTCACTACCATCAACCTGCCTTGGATCATGATAGAGCACATGCAGAAAGTGGCAGATTTTAAAGATGGTAATCATGGGCTGCCTTATGGGTTCCTTCTCATCAAGGTCTTTGAGTACTTCAAGGTTCCTCTGGGACAAGCTAAACTGGGCACTAAGAAGCAAACTTTCTCCAAGTCTACTTTGGAAGAATGTGAGTGCATTGATAGGGCTGGAGGAGTTGGAAGCACTTCTACCATTTCTCAGTTGATCAAATCTCAGAACGGTGCTACTGCTGGGATAAGGCAGTTGAAAGCAAGGAATGCTATTCTTGAGAGTCAGTTGAGTCAGCTTCAGGAGACACCTGGTTCCAGTGTCTCTCAAAGTGAAGAGGTTGCTCGTCTGACCAAGGAGAATGTTACGCTCAAGAATCAGGTGGAGGACCTAAAAGAGAAACTGCTCAATGAGTAAATGTTGATGAATGCTCGAATGGATCTCATCCTCAAAACCCTTCACTCTGCCTCTAAGCTTTCTCCTTCCAGTGCTCCCTAAACAGTGTCCCCTCAGTGTCAAGTCCTAAGCATTAGTTTCCTATGATTAGTTTTTTTTTTATGTTTGTGGTATTTATTTTTATTTTTCTGAATTGTGGATGGTTGTCAGTAATATTGACTCTGCTCCCTGTTTTCAAATCCAAATTGTTTAATGGAAGCTTTTCCTTTTTTGCTGTATATGCCTTGTCTTTATGCTCTATTTTTAGTCATGTTGTTTGCACACAAGTGGCATGAGTTAACTCAAGATAGACTTATTTTTGCTATAAGCCTGCCAAAAGGGGGAAAATAATTGAGGGGGAACAAGATGGGGAATAGATTCAGGAGGAATACAGGAAATGCGAATGTCATTTTGGTAATTAGGGGAACTTGAATTATAAGTTTGTCATCATCAAAAGGGGGGAAATTGATAGGCTATATGTATATCCCTATTATGTTTTGATGATCTAACAAACTTACTGTCAAGAACCAGATAAGGAACATGTTACACATTCTCAAGACCTTAAGATCAAAAGGTTCCAGCTTGGGATATGGTTCAACTCTTTAGAGTCAAAGGAACAATAGAGGGAACAGATAGCTACCGCTTCCCGAAGAAACTACACAAGTCAACTTCCCCAGCTGTAAAGTTGCTGCCTGCACACGCTACAGTGCAGGAACAATGCAATAGTCAACTTTATGGGGAGTGTCTTTTACCTACCTTTCTTACATCATCCTAGTAATGTCACAAATGTATTATTAACATCAAGGAAGGTAAAACAAATATTTTGAACACTTAGAGAATTTACTCAAGCACACTCTCTGTGATTGATCATCAAGGAAACGATTCTCAAGTGCATCAAGAACAAAGAACAACACTACTACGGACCAGTTCCCCATATCAAGTTATCGTATGTCCTTAGTTGAGTTATAACTTTGTAATAGTTCTTCAATTGTATTTCCTACTTAGCTTGTTAGAAGCATTGCGTAGGAAACCCTTTGTAAATCATAAACCCTTGTATTTGTGTCTTGGCTAGAGTTAGTCGAGTTGTAAAGTCTTTGTAATAGAGTTATTATAAAGTGGCTTGTAATAGTATGTTACAAGTTAGTGAGGGATTAAGAGGTTAATTCCTAGGTTGCATAGGTTGTAATCTGAAAGCTGCTCAGTAGTGAAGTTGAAATCCTACAAGGGTAAGTCATGGTTTGTAATCCCGTTGAGCTGGAAATTTTTCACGTAAAAACTCTCAGTGTTATTTACTTACTGTTATGTTCGTGTAATCTGTGGAAACTAACAGAGAACCTGGTCCTCTATATAGTTTGGTGGACCCTCTAATTCAATCAATTATAAATATACTGACACTTTGAAAGACAAAATTTAGAAATAAAGCACTTGTTTTTGTTGAATATTAATTTTTTATCCTATATTACAATATCAAATTTCTCGAGATTTTTATTAGTATTGTCATAATAAACCATTTACTTGAAATTTCTCGAAATCATTATTTTTAAGAAGTAAACTAATAAACGAGAGAAAACGTAATTTAGATATTTACACTGGTGTTTGTGTCACGACCCAAAATCCCACCACAGGCGTCGTGATGGCACTTAGTCTCTAAGACTAGGTAAGCCGATTACAATTTCATTTAGAGCCATTTTGTTTCTTAAAATTTCAATACAAGTGTCAACACTAACAGCGAAAATATTCAACAACCTCCCAAGACTGGTAATATGGAGCCACGAACTCTAACTGAATACATGTAATGATCTCAAGGATCGAATATACAATACTATTCGAATAAGAGTTGATAGTACAATATAATGGAAAGACTCCAAGGGATTGCGATGACCAAGCAGTCCTACCTTGAATCCTTGCGATCACACTCTAATCCCTACCCGAATCCGATATCTCCAATACCTGGCTCTGCACAAAAATATACAAAAGTGTAGTATGAGTACACCACAGTCGGTACCCAGTAAGTAACAAGACTAACCTCGGTGGAGTAGTGATGAGGTGCAGTCAAGACACTCACTAGTCAAATAACCTGTGCAATATAGCATACAAAAATAATAAAAAACAAATAGCAGTGATGACAACAATAATCAACTTGTGACATAAACAACAAGGCAACATGAACACCATAAATATTGCTCAAACAAACAACAAACACAAGTACAACCAATAATCAAGTCCTTCAAAATATACATCTTTTATCTATAAGTTTTTCAATAAAAGTCTCTAGAATATAATCCTTTCCAATAAATATGTTTCGAATATACTTCCTTCAAATATATATCTTTCAATTATAATTCTTTCAAATAAATAACTTTCGAATATAATTCTTTCAAATAAATATCTTTCGAATATAATTCTTTCAAATAAATATCTTTCAATTATAATTCCTTCAAATGAATATCTTTCGAATATAATTCTTTCAATTAAATAGTCACCATGTAACACCTCATTTAACTTTTCTGGTGTGAGAAATATATTCAAATTATCATATCAAATGGCACGGCAATACCTTCGTGCACTTGTCTCATTCTCATCCAGTACATATATATGTATATTCAACATATCACATCAACTAGCACGGTAATATCTTCGTGCACTTATCTCATTCTCACCCGATATATATATGTAGATCAAATCAATTGGTACGGCAACACCCTTCGTGCATTTATCTCTTTCTCACAGAGCATACATATAACAGTACCAACTAGGTGGAAAAATACCAATAACAATAAAAGAAATAAAGTGAGAGGCACACAGGAAGTAACAACGACTACAAGTCACATAGAAAATATAGGTGCACAATAATATCTCAAGATAAAGACATGAATGTATATACAACGAAAAGATATCACAATATAATGTAGGTCTCCTGTCCTCGCCTGCACGGAAACACCCTTCGTGCCATGAACATATAATAATATAAAAAAAATGGCACGACATCACCCTTCGTGCTTTTACTCTCATCCTTACGTGATAATATAATTGAAATGGCACGGCATCACCCTTCGTGCTTTACACTCTCAAATGGCACGGCATCACCCTTCGTGCTTTACACTCTTCCTTACCAAGCACATTTCAAATATTTGGGGATTTAGACCTCAATTTGAGATCGGATTCCAAAACCAATTATATATCCGGGCTCGTCCGAACCTCGTGTTTTGACCATGCAGGCCCGGGGTCGATTTTTGACTTTTTGGAGGAAAATTTGGAAAATTTAATTTATGCAATATAATTGATTTCTTTAGCAATATTTGATATTATTGAGTTATTTTTGAATAGATACGAGTGGTTTGGAGGTGAATTCTAGAGAAAAAGCTGTGATTGAGAATTAAGTGGCCTTCGGAGCAAGGTAAGTGTAGTGTCTAACCCTGACTTGAAGGAATTAGGAACCTCAGATTATTTGCTATGTGAAACTCATGTGAGCGGCGTATATGTGAGGTGACGAGTACTTATGTGCCGCCAATCTACCTGTTTTCCCTGTTTTCTCTCATTTCTTATATTGTCTCTTTCCTATGCATAATTGTTACGTGTTTAGACTAGTGTTGTTAAATTGATCGTTATTATCATGATTACGGATTCTCTGGTGATAATTGAGTATTTATTTCAAAGTTGAGATTGATATTGTGGAACCAAATGTTGAAGTAAGGCTTGTACTTGTTATTCTATCTCCCTGTTGTTATTTATGCAATGCATTATGGTAAGGGAGAGTGTTAATGCACAAAGGGTGATGCCGTGCCATATTATGAGTGTTAATGCACAAAGGGTGATGCCGTGCCATATTGTGAGTGTTAATGCACGAAAGGTGATGCCGTGCCATATGGTGAGTGTTAGTGCACGAAGGGTAATGTCATGCCATATTGTGAGTGGTAATGCAAGAAGGGTGATGTCGTACCATATTGTGAGTGTTAATGTACGAAGGGTGATGTTGTGCCATGAGATGAGAGTTAATGCATGAAGGGTGATGCCATGCATTTTTCCTTGTACTGTATTCATTGTTTCTGTTGATTCATAGTATATTGGTTGTTTCAGTTATCATTCTGATATAGTTCTTTATCTTGTATTTCCCCCAGCATGTTTCCCCTCCCGATATGTCCTGTTTAGCTCTTCATTACTGTTATTTGTATATACACTTTTAAATTGTACAGGTTGATTTGTAGGTGCCTTGCCTGAGCCTCGTCACTACTTCATCGAGGTTAGGCTCAACACATACTAGTACCTGGGGTCGGTTGTACTGATACTGCACTCTGCACTTTTTGTGCAGATTTTGGTACCAGCTCGGGTTGATCGGGATTTTAGCTGTTGGACCCGCTATCCGGAGACTCAAGGTAGATATGTCGGCATTCACAGACCTTGAAGTCCACGTCTATCCTTTCTGTTTTACGGTTTCTTTCATCCAAACAGTTGTATTTTTTTTAGTCTATTTCTTGTAGTGAATCCTAGAATGCTTGTGAATTGTGACTCCAGATCCGGATGGTAGAAATTACTGCAGTTTTTATATTATTCCGCACTCACTATATTTCATCTTAGCTAATTGTTGTTATTTACTTAATGGAATAAGGATTGGTTTAATGATTCTCTAATGTTGGCTTGCCTAGCAAGTAAAATGTTAGGCGCTATCACGGTCCCGACGGTGGGAATTCCGGGTCGTGACACACTCAGGGACTCAACGCCCGAAGTTCCTTGGCCTCTCAACAGCTAAAACAAAATTTGGCGGAGTACCCGGCGGTAACCTGGGTCGACATTCACGAAAGGTACCTGTCGAAGATCAGGGTCGATGCCGACCAACTCGGGGCTCCTTCTGGATTTGTTTACCCCATCAGGGCTGATGATAGATCTAAGAGAGTCATTGATCAAAAGCAAAGACCAGTCTGAGATTGTTATCAGGCATACAATGCAGGAACAAGAAGAGAAGCGACCGAGGGCCTGTGGCCGAAGTCTGATTAGCAAGAATGGTTTCGGCAGGCCACTCGAGAGTAGGGAAGCACCGAGATTATCGAAGTGCAACTTTAACGTGGACGCTGCTAGCATCGTGTCAGCTATAAGGTACATCAAAGAGACCAAGTGGCCCCAACCATTGCAGTCTAACCCTACCTAAAGGGATCCTAATTTGATGTGTAAGTATCACAACACTCACAGACACGGGACTAAAGATTGCCTATAGTTAAGAGAAGAAATTGCCCAGTTATTTAACAACGGGAACCTCCGAGAATTCCTGAGTGAGCGAGCCAAAAATCACTTTCGGAACAGGGACGCCAACAAACAGGTCAAATAAGAGGAGCCCCAGCACGTGATAAAATGCACTAATGTATCTATCACAAGGATAAAACACACCTGGGATTATGTTCTGGAAGAAGCCATTTAGTTCAGCGACGAAGATGCCAAGGGCATCGTACAACCTCACAATGATGCACTGTTAATATCCATACTTATCAATAAATCTTGAGTTAAACATGTGTTAATTGATCCAGGTAGCTCGGCCAACATCATCATATCAAGGGTCATACATCAATTGGGATTACAAAACCAAATCGTACCAGCGGTCCGGTTACTGAACGGATTTAACATGGCATGCAAGACCACAAGAGAAGAGATAACCTTGCCAGTAAACACCGCCGGGATAATCCAAGAAACAAAGTTCTACGTGATAGAAGGGGACATGAGGTACAATGCTCTATTCAGAAGGCTATGGGTCCACAATATGACGGCGGTACCCTCGACCTTTCACCAGGTGTTGAAATTTCCCACACCGGGGAGGGGGGGGGAGGGGGAGTCAAAACGATCTACAGAGAACAACCATCCCCAAAGAAGATTTTTGTTGTCGATGAGGTAATCCAGTGCCCGCGGTTTTGACATCAAGGAATGCGGAACCAACCAAAAAGGAAGAGATCATATAGCAATCACTAATACCGACAACGGCCGAACCGAAGAAACAGGAAGAATGAGGAGCGGATGGGGAGGACGATTACGGAGTCCCGAGATCATTCATGTCTCATGATGACACTGACGCTACCAAATCAACAGTTGAAGAGTTGGAGAAGGTCATATTAATTAAGCATCTACTAGATCGAAAGGTATACCCGGGCACAGGGTTAACCCCCGAGCTCAGGAAAAAACTTATTGATTTTCTTAAAGCTAACGCTGATTATTTCGCTTGGTCCCATCTTGACATGACAGGGATACCACCGGAGGTAACCACTCATAAGCTGAGTTTGGACCCTAAGTTCCATCCTCTTAAGTAGAAGAGGAGACCACAGTCCGAGATCAAACATGCATTCATCAAGGATGAGGTATCCAAACTTCTAAAAATAGGATCCATCTGGGAAATCAAATACTTGGATTGGTTAGCTAACGCAGTGGTAGTACTTAAAAAGGGAAATAAACTAAGGATGTGTGTGGATTTTAGAGACCTAAACAAGGCATTCCCTAAGGATTCTTTCCCTTTTTCCTAACATCGATCGAATGATCGACATGATGGCCGGGCACGTGATACTCAGTCTTCTCAATGCCTACTCCGGGTAGAACCAAATTCGGATGGACCCAAACTATCAATAAAAGTCTTCTTTCATAAATAAATTTGACACCTACTGCTATAACGTAATGCAGTTTGGATTAAAGAATGCCGGTGCCACCTACTAATGCCTAGTAAACCGGATGTTCGAAGAACAAATAGGGAAATCAATGGAAGTTTATATTGACGATATGTTGGTCAAGTCCCTGCGGGAAGAGGACCATTTGAAACATTTGCAGGAAACTTTCGACATACTAAGGAAATATAACATGAAGCTGAACCTGAAGAAGTATGCATTCGGGTTCAGTTCGGGTAAATTCCTCGGGGTTCATGGTGTCCAATCAGGGGATAGAGATCAACACCGATAAATAAAGGTCATAGAGGATATCACCGTTGCGGACAACGTCAAGGTGGTTCAAAGACTGACAGGGCATATAGCTGCATTGGGCCGATTCATCTCGAGGTCCTCAAACAAGAGCCACCGGTTCTTCTCACTATTGAAGAAGAAGAAGAATTTTTCCTGGACTCTGGAGTGCCAGCAAGCTTTGGAAGAACTCAAACGGTACCCGTCGAGCCCCCTCTGCTGCACACTCCGAAGGCAGACGAATAATTGTACCTCTACTTGGCAGTTTCTGAGGTGGCGGTATATCACGACCCAATTTCACCTATAGGTCGTGATGGCACCCAACATCACCTCTAGTCAAGCCCACTAGTGAATTAAACATGCATTTCTTTTTTTAATAAGTTTCCGAGTAATTAGACTTTCCTCATTTGCAAGATTTAAGAAAATAAAAGGTTTAAATAGATAAAACCAAGTAATAGTTCAAAATCACAATTCTACTAATGTGTGTGCCAAGACTTGGTGTCACAAGTATATGAGCATCTAGTACATTATACAAAATTCTAACCACTTTCTGGATATGAAATTGACAAAATACAAAAATACAAAAGAGAGAGAGACTCTAGGGCTGCAGAACGACTCAAGAAGCAGCTCACCACTAGGCCTCGGGATATCGGGGGTACGCGCCGGAAGGACCACCTGAAGCACCTGTCTCAGATCTTGTACAAAACGTGCAGCAAGTGTAGCATGAGTACGTAAACAACGTGTACCCAGTAAGTATCAAATGTAATCTCGAAGAAGTGGTGACGAGAGATAAACTTCGACACTCACTATGGGTCAATAATATAAAGACAAAGATATTTAAATAAACATAGTTTATGCGAATAACAATAATTTCCTTAACAAGCAGAAATAAATAATTCTTTCATAATTTAATAATTTCCAATAAATTGCTTATCTTCACAAGCTGCAATAAAATGTCAAAACATCATGTAATTATTATTATTAAGCACGATTTATGCCGAGGTCGTACGGCCCGATCCAGAGTGACGTGTACACTGCCTAGGGACGTGCGACACGATCTATAGATGCATCTATCTACTGCCGAGGTGTTCGGTCCGCTCCACAAGAAGAGAAGGATATTTTATAAGCATTTGACTTAAACATTATTAATGATGTGTATCCAAGGTAATACAAATTTTATTAACTACTTTTTAAAATTTATCTAACAAGTTCTAATATAATTTAGGCATTTTAATTTAACGAGTATAGTGCAACATTCCAAATAATTCATGAATTGGGTCCTAATACTACTCGAACAATAGCAGAATAGTAGCTGCGCACGGACTTTCGTCACCTCGTACGTACGTAGCCCCCACAATTAGAAACAAATATTTATTTAAAATATCTATGGGGTAAATTTCCTCTTACAAGGTTAGACAAGAGATTTAACTCGTCTCAAAGTTCACTTCCAGATAACAATTCCGCGTTAAAGCCTCAATTGGTGCAAAAATATCCGAAACTAGCCAAATGTTATATAATTTAATCAATAAATACTCAAAATTTCCTAATTTATCTATTAAAGTAATTACCCAACCCAAATTGATAAAAGTCCTAAAATTCACCACGGGCCCGGAGTCCCGAAATATTTAGAGAAAATCTCATTTTTATCAAAACCTAATTTTTTCATCTAAACCCTTAATTTCCACAATTTACATGTTATAATCTACCCATAATCTATGTATTTAACTCACAATAGGTAGAATTAAATTACCTCCAAGTTGCTAGGTGAACGCCCCTCTCAAGAAGCTCCAAAATCGCCCAAGAATGGAGAAAATGGGCTAAAAAATAACCGAGCCCCGTTTTTAAGACATTCTGTCCGTCACAGTAAAATCCTTCTTCACGAACACGGTATGTGCCTCGCGTTCGCGTAGGTAAAATTCCCCAGGCCCTGACAATGCCCTTCACGAACACCACAGGGTTCTCAAAAACGGGAAGTCTTACTTGGCCTACCCTTCGCGAACGCGAAGGCTAAAATATACTGACCCCTCCCATGCCCCGTCCTTCTATGCGAACACGAGAAGGCCTTCGCGAACGCGTAGGCCTGGGATACCCAAGCTTAGATAATGCGAAGGGTAACTGCCCATCTCCCCAAATCCTTCATCGCGAACGTGCGAGTCCTTCCGCGTTCGTGAAGAAGGAAACAAAAACTGGAAAGTCTGTTTTTTCCAACATTGCTCCGGGCGGTCCAAAACTCACCCGAGCCACTCGGGACCGCTTCCAAATGCACCAATAAGTTTGTAAATATAATACGGACCTGCTTGAACTATTGAAACTAGTAAATCAATAACGAAACAACGAATCACACCCCAAAACCGAATTGAATCTCAATATGAACTTCAAGTTTCTAATTTGCTCCGAACGCGCTGAATAATACTTAGACTACTCGGAATGACACCAAATTTTGCGTGCAAGTCTTAAGTCACCATACGGAACTATTCCCAGGCTCTGAATTCTAAACAGACCTCAATTACTCCCAAACCTACTCCAAACCAAATTTAAAGAACTTTAAAACCTTCAAAGAGCCAACTTTCACTATTAGGCGCCGAAATGCTCCCAGGTCATCCAAAACGCGATCCGAACATACGCCCAAGTCCAAAATCATCATACGAACCTATTGGAATTGTCAAATCCCGATTCTGATATCGTTTACTCAAAATGTTGATCGAAGTAAAACTTACCCCTTTTAAAGACAACTAAGGAACCAAGTGTTTCGATTTTTACCCGAACCCTTCCAATTCCTAAACTAACCATCCCCGCTAGTCATAAAAAAGTAAAAGAACATACATGGAGTCTTATTTAGAGGAACGAGGTTCTAGATGGCAAAATGACCGATTGGATCGTTACACGGTACGTGGTGTCCTAGTTCGGGAGGAAGAAGGTATGCAATTTTCGATTTACTATGTCAGTAGAACTCTAGGAGATTCCGAATCAAGGTATCCTCACCTGGAAAAGTTATCACTTGCTTTGTTAAGCGCCTCCAGGAAGCTGAAACCGTACATTCAATACCACCATATATGTGTCGTAACCTCTTACCTACTGAGGAACATCATGCATAAGCCCAAGCTCTCAGTCCGGTTGGACAAATTGGCCGTGGAGATTACCCAGTATGATATCGAGTACCGACCCCGAACTACCATAAAATCTCAGATTTTGGCAGACTTCGGGGCCGACTTTATGCCGACCTTAATACCCGATGTCGAAAAGGAATTATTGCTCATCTTAAGGGCTAATTCGAGAATCTAGACCCTATTCACGAGTGGTGCCACTAACGCGAAGGGCTTCGGGCTCAGTATCGTGTTAAAACCACCCAAGGGAAGTATAATTAAGCAGTCAATTAGAACTGTAAAATTGACTAACAATGAAGCCGAGTATGAGGTCATGATTGCAGGTCTAGAACTGGCTAAGAGCCTTGGGGCCGAAGTGATCGAAGCCAGATGTGATTCCCTCCTCGTGGTAAATCAAGTTAACGGAACGTTCGAAGTAAAAGAGGAACGGATGCAGAGAACTTGGACAAATTGCAGGTGACCCTGCACCAATTCAAGGAATGGACTCTGCAGCATGTACCCTGAGATCAAAATAGTGAGGCTAATGCACTAGCTAACTTGGGGTCATCGGTCGATAAAATAAGGTCACGCTTAAGTAAACTCAACAAGTTTAACTTGGGATTGGAGAAACAAATACATAGACTACTTGAAGACTAGAAAATTGTCTTCGAATCCCAAATAATCGAGAGCCATGCACAGTAAAACTGTCAGATTTAGCTTAGTCGAAGGGGCATTGTTCAGGAGATCTTTCTTCGGCCCACTAGCCAGATGGCTAGGACCGGGAGAGACCAAATACGCCATGAGAGATGTTCACGAGGGCATTTGTGAAAATCATTCGGGGGCAGAATCCTTAGTTCGGAAGCTAATCAAAGTCGGCTACTACTCGATCGAAATGGAGAAGGATATGAAAGACTTTGTATGTAAATGCGACGAGTGCCAATGACATGCCCCGATGATCCATCAATCGAAAGAAATGCTCCACTTGGTTTTGTCTCCATGGCCGTTTATGAAGTGGGGAATGGATATCGTCGGTCCCCTGCCATGGGCACTCCGTAAAGCTCATTTCATACTACTCATGGCCGATTATGTTTCCAAATAGGTTGAGGCTCCGGCGTTCGAGAAGGTCTGAGAGAAAGAAGTCATTGACATCATCTGGGATCACATAATATGTCGATTCGGGATACAAACTAATATAGTTTGTTACAACGGGAAGCAATTCATCAACAGCAAGGTGAATAAGTTTTTCGAAGATCACAAGATCAAGAAGATACTAGCAATGCCTAATTACCCTAGTGGGAATAGGCAGGCGGAATCAACGAACAAAATGATACTCCAAAACATGAAAAATAGGATGACCAGTTCGATAGGAAAATAGAACAAAATCTTACCCTAAGTCTCATGGGCATACCGTACGACTTCGAAATCAAGCATTGGGGTGACCCTATTTTCTCTGGTCTACGGAGCTGAAGCTTTTATACTTGTCAAGGTAGGGAAACCGAGCCTCAGGTTTTAGTACGCTACTGAAGAGTCAAACGGCGAGGCCATGTCTATGAGCCTGGAACTGTTGGACGAAATGCGGGAGGCCGCCATGGTCCTGTTTACCGCCCAGAAGAAGCGAGTAGGAAGGTACTACAACCGAAGAGCCAACCTCCGACATTTTTAAGTTGGGGACTTGGTGTAGAGAAAGGTAACACTACACACCAGGAACCCAAACGAAGGTAAACTAGGCTCGAATTGGGAAGGACTGTATCGAGTTGTTGGAATAACCGGCAAAAGCTCATATAAACTCGAAGTAGGAAACGGTGTACAACTAGAAATAATTGTAACGTGGAATATTTAAAGCGGTACTACTGCTAAGGTATGAACTTAATTCCTTTCTAGTTTTGTTACATTATGGACTAACGGATGCAGGTACTCGGCCAGGGGCGGATGCGGCTATTAGGTTTGAAAGCACGGGTTGCACTCTTTTTCCCTTGAATCGGTTTTGTCCCGAAGTGGATTTTTCGGCAAGGTTTTTAACGAGGCAACAGTGAATCGTGCTACCTTAGTTTTGAAGACCAACCTTAAACTGGAATCGATGATCATTTGCATCAAACCAATAGTATACGAGCCCTCACAAGTTCGGCCTCGAATACTGGGTAACACTACCCCAAGATTTAGATCTTTGGCAAGGGAAAAAAATTTATATGTCAAAAGCTAAGGCTTGGTGGTTAGGATTCATTATAAGGTCAAACAGTCATACAAATCGTGCCAACATAGTCCACTCTAGCCGCAACATAAGGCTTATGCACCTCCGATCATGTACCTTGCACATTAAACAAAGAAATAAATCTCTACTTCCATTAAACCTTATTACTGCGCATTTCATCTCTTCGATCATGGATCCTAAAGCCCACGGGCTACCCCTACTCAGGGACTGACGACCGATAAAAATTCGGATAACCAGGGCTATCGAATCCCGGAGGCACCAAGCCTATTAGGTAGTGACCAAATACGAAAAGCTACGACCACCCTAAAAATGGCTCGGATACGTCCGAAGCCCGTACTCAGAAAGTAAGTCCCTTACGAAAAATCGAGTTATGTTAAAAGGTTACCCTCGGATAAAATATTGTCTAAGACACTTATGCATCTTAAAGGCTTTCACTTTTATCAAAGATTCGAAGCCACATGTAATCCAGAGTTGCCATCGAAATCGGGCCCCATTCGGGCCTTCGAAGAACGGATGCTCTAGACAACATTTGATTTTAGGCTAAGGCATAAAAATGATGTGTAAATAGAAAATTGCAAATATATGGTGGAAAGTAAAGATACGGTGTTGCCAAAAGGGGAAATCTTTATATATTCCAAAAGATATTTATAAAGGCACGATAAAATGGCCTCAAAATAAACAAAAAAGAAAATACACAAGGAAAAACTAAAAAAGAACTTAGGCATTTACGCCTGGTCTTCTCCAGGGCTCGACTCGTCACCGGAACCGTCAGAACCCTCGGAACCCTCGAAGCCTTCGAGACCCTCAGGCTCATATTGTTCCTTCGCCTAGGCCTCAAGTCTCTTGTCTTCTTCAATCTCGGCCGACAAGTCAAAACCTCGGGCATGGACCTCCTTGAGGGTCTCTCTTTGGGATAGCCGCTTTATGTACTCGGTCTTTGTCTATAAGCGGGCATTAGCTATCTCTATATCAGCCTTATACTGGGACAACATTTCCTCAATGTCGGAGGAATCAATAGAAGTTGCCTCAAACCTGGACCTCAGTGCGACATATTCTTGGCCGAGGGCATCCCGTTCCCTGATGGTTGAGTTCAGCTATGCCCGGAGTTCATCGTTTAGCCGAGACCAATTGTCGGCCTTGTCCCTTGACACCCCGAGTTGGTACTTGACCGACGCTAGCTCCGCTTTTGCAGCCTCTTTTTATGAAGCCAACAGGTCCATCCTGCCCTTCCACGCCTCGGTCGTGTCCTTGACCTCGTCCATCTTAGACCGAAGCTGGTTGATCAGGTCTACCTTCTCTTGGACTTGCGAAGTTGCATTGTTAGTCACCACGAGTAGCTTCTCGCTTTTACCCTCTAAGATCCTTACCTTCTCAACCAGGTCAGCATGCTCCCGCTTCACGGATAAGGCCTTCTTATGAGCCTTTTCCAGCTCGGCTCGGAGAATTGGGAGGTCCTTGAGATCCTCATCTTGTTGTTCACTGAGAGCCCTGTACATGTCCTTCTTCTCGACTTTCTCTTTAAGTTCGAACTTGAGCTGGATGGTCTCCAAGAAAGACCGAAGGAAGCTTTCATGGTAAAGTATTGAAGCCTAAAAAATAATGAAGTCATTACAATATGTCTAAAACTAAGCAAGATTCCCAAGGAGTACGAAGGGTAGGCACCTTACATAGTTCAGTGCCTGTTGCGCCTCATTGAAGAGGCTCGATATGCCTACTTCATTCATTTTGCCTAGTCCTCCTCAGTCACCAAGCAGCAAAGGTAGCTGGCTATGCCCACTGGAGCAGACAAGGCCCGGGCATCCATTAGGATAAAAAGAACGACCGTTCTCTTACGATCAAGGTCCATACTCGGGGTAGGGGATTTCTTCACTAGTTTTGGGCTCAAGCTCGGTTCGCCCGTTCCCGATGGCACATCCTTTTTTGGGACCTCCAGGTGACCAAGCTCGAAAAAGTCCTCCAACGCAGCCATGTCCATGCCATCGAAGAACGTGTTGAGGGAATAATCTGGACCCGATGCCATCTTGTTAGATTTCCCTTTACCCGCTTAAGCCTCTTCGAGCATGATGTCGGTATAGGACGGCGTCTCCACGATGTCAATGACACCAACTACCTTCTTCGAGATAAGAACGGCTTCTCGGGAGACCGCTACCTCTGTCTCTCCCTCTGGTTCTCGAGCTAGAGTGGGATCGACCACGTGGTCACCTTCCCCGCCGCCTGCTCCCCCTTATTGAGGGTCGACCAATGAGCAATAAACTCAAAGTCGTTGTCCTCGGGATAATCCCTGAGCCGGTAGAGGGAATTGGGGTCTAGTACCCTGGACTTAGAGCTCTTTTGCAAGTCGAGGACTAGGGAGTCCGGTACCCAAAAGGACGGGTGAATCTGCCCAAGGCAGATCTCTTACCTTTTGCAAAAGTCGAGAACTACGGGGTCCACCGGGGCAAGCATAAAGAGGTAAGTATAAACACTTAATTACCCCTCCATGTGTGTGGTGATGTCGTTAGGCTAGAGGACAACCACCTCGTTGCCCTCCTAGTTATAGTCTACTCAGACTGTGGGCAATGTTTCCTTAGTAACAGAGCATATGTACCTCCATACTCCCACGCATTGGTCCTGTTGACTGGAGGCCTTCTCGATATTGAAGTCGTTACCGATAAAGCAGCAACCAGGTACGAAGCTCTTCAAGGGAGGATCCTGGGCCACCTTAGGAATGATCACCTCGGCGTCTGTGGATGAGTTGGAAGATGAAGGATCAATTTGCTGAGGTATAGACTTAGAAGTTTTTGCAATCGGGATCTGGAAAATATGAAGGTTTGAAGAAAATATATGAAGGTTTGAAGGAAAAATATGAAGATTTGAAGATGGGATGAAGATATGAAGGTCTGAGTTGAACATTCAAAGAGAATGTATGAAGATTGAGGTTGAAGATATGAAGGCCAAAGGACCAACGCATGAAGATATGAAGGAGTTAAAAGGCAAGTAGATAATTCGAGGGTAAGTCTAAGAATTTTGAAATCGGGAAGTAGAGAAGTAAAAAAGGGTCAGAGCTTTTATAGAGAAGGACAATCAATGCGTGACGTTTCAAATTTGAAGATAGTCAACCAGTGGCTGACACATGTCCGAAGTCAGAACGATACGACTGATGGGATGTTTCGTTGACCCATCATCTCGGTTGTAACGTATGAAGGAAGGAACTAGGGTCCATCTATCGATTCCCATCATTTCGGTAAGCCTACTCTCCGGAAAACGAGGGGACTAACTGTGTACGGGTAAAATCGGGAGCAATGTATACCCCAATTGCCCGATGAGAGAACGGATGGAGAGAATGTGTAACACCCCGAAAAATTTCAAAGTACTTAAGTGTAAGGCCTGGTAAAATTTACAAAGAAAATAATGTTTCATGGTGCCGGACTATACTTACGTATTTGAGGAGGGCACCGTTCGAGGCTTTATATGGTAGGAGATGTAGATCTCCCATTGAGTGGTTCGAAATTGGGGAAGTAGATTTGATAGGGCCAGACCTTGTGCATCAGGCTATGGAAAAAGTTAAAATCATTAAAGAGCGGTTGAAGACTGCTCAGAGTCGTTAGAAATCCTATTCGGATGTGTTTCTGGGGCTCTCTGACAGGTGGATAGGCCTAATTACAAAAGAAACTCTAGCGAAATCTTTGGAAATTTAGGGAGTTAGTCAAATTTGGGGTTGCTGGTGCATGGTATGAAAGACTGAGTTGCATAAGATGCTAATAACAGAATTTGACCCTCATTCGAGGACGAATTATCCTAAGCGGGGAAGAATGTAACACCCCAGAAAACTTCAAAGTACTTAAGTGTAAGGCCTGGTAAAATTTGCAAAAAAAATAATGTTTCATGGTGCCGGACTATGTTTACGTGTTTGAGGATTATAGAAATTCTTCGCGGCGAGCAAGCTCGCCGCGGCTCAGACCTTTTGGGGTGAACAATGCACAGGAAAGTAAAGGAACATTTTTGACGGAAAAGTGCGTTTATGCGGTCCATTATGCGACCGCATAATCACTCTGCGGGCCGCATAATGGCCGCAGAAGTGAGCAGGAGAGGGCTATTCTGGAAGCAGCTATGCGGTCGACTATGCGACCGCATAACTTTTATGCGGTGCATTATGCGACCGCATAACAGTTATGCGGACCGCATAGTGACCGCATACACAAGCAGTTCTTTTGGCTATTTTTTACACCAATTATGCGACTGATATGCAGTCCGCATAACCATTATGCGGTCGCATATGCGACCGCAGAACCTGTTCCGGAGCTTCATTTTTGGGTTTTTAAAACTCGACCCTACTTCGTTAAATACACATTTTGGGCCATTTGTGAGAGATAATCTGACATTTTAGAGTGAGAGAAGGTGCCCTAGAGTGAGAAGGTGTTATCCAATAATTGTTCTTCAATTCTTGCCCAAGTTTTGGAAGATTGAGAAGGGAAACTCACTAGGTTTTCATCCTAGAGGTAACATTCTACACCCTAACCCTCAATTTCGAATTTTATGTGGAAATGGATAATAAGCAAGATAATTTCTGGGCAAGAGGGTTGGTTATTTTACATGCATGTGTTGTCAAAGGGTGTAGAAAGATTGTTGAGCTAAAAATGGTAAAGGTTGGGTTGTGGGATGATGGAATCCTCCATAAAAGGACCTTGAACCTTAATGCACACCTAGTGTTTGATAAAATGCTCAAATGAGCTAGAACCATAATCATCTTCCTAATTGTGGTTCAATTTGTTATATTTCTAAAATAGATTGAAGTTGCTAAGAATTCCGGAACGCTTTAGAGTTTAAGGAAGCTCAATTGAGGTATGTTGGCTAAACTCTTCTTTAAGAGTTGGAATTCTCATTATCCTTGTGAGTTCCGAGATGTTGATTATAAATCGAGTATTCCGATAAGTTTTGTGATGAAGATATATGTTCAATTTGTATTTCAAATGCTCTTATTATGTTGCATTATAAATTGAGGATGTGTCCCAAACTATGGATTACATACCCACATGTTATAATTTCTAGTCGTGATTTATGTGAAATGTATTATGCCAAGTTGTGTAGAGATTGTGATTGTGATACACCTCCACCCGCATACATTGGGGTGAGGCGGCATGACCGCTTTGTGTGGGGATTATGGTATAGAGATTGTGATTGTGATACACCTCCACCCACATATATATTGGGGTGAGGCAGCATAACCGTTTTGTGTAGGAATTATGATATTGTGGGACTACACCTCCACCCGCTTACATTGGGGTGAGGCAGTACGACCGCTTTGTGTATAGTTTTGGTATTATTGTGGCACTACCACCCGTATACATTGGGATGAGGCAGCATAGCCGCTTTGTGTAAGTTCTTAGTACTGTGGTTATCCACCCGAATACATTGGGGTGAGGCGGCAAGGCCGCTTGATTAGAGTTGTGGTATTGTACGTACACCTCCACCTGCATACATCGGGTGAGGCGGCGGGGCCGCTTTGTGTGAAGATGGTTACATATGATCTCATCTTAAATCCTATAAATGTTGTTCATAGCTTTTAATAAGCTTGCTATGGTTGAGACAGTTATCTATATTATTCTATCGCCGCACTGGTTCATCATAATTATCTTGTATTTCTAAATTCTTAAATTGGTGTTTAGTTTTCATACTAGTACTATTTGACGTCTTTATCCATAGAGGCTCTGTAGACATAGTGTGGGTTGTGTATTGGTGCAGGGGAAAGACAAACTATATTATGTTGTGGTTGTATTACTTGTCCATTTGAGACTTTAAAAATGATGAAACTATTGGTAAGAAGTTGGTAATTGCAGACATGACCACTTTATTGTTTAATTAAGGAAAACATATATTTTCTTTATTCATGAATGAGTTTGGGTAGAAGGAATCTAATAGGCTTGCTCGGTCGGGTTCACTCGGTTGAGCGCCGATCGCACTCCTCGATTTTTGGGGCATGAAAGAACGAATCCACGAGATTGTAATCAAGGTTAGAGACCCTTCGTATCGAGACTCGGGAAGAGTGAACGATTTGTCCGTCATCGGGTATCACTACTAGAAATTCGGGAAAAATCGTCCAAAAAAAACCGACCAAAGTTGGTCGGTAATGACCAATAAAATTACTGACCGAATTCGGTCGGTTTTTTAAAATGACCGGCTGAAATAACCGACCGATTTTGGTCGGGTTTTTTAATATTAATTTTAATTTATTTTAAATGAAAAACCGACCAAAGTTGGTCGGTTTCTTGAAAAATAAATTTTACGGGACTCAAAAATAGTTTCCCGCATTTTTGCGCCAAAGAAAACTGACAAAAAATGGTCGGTTTCATAAAAAAAATTAAAAAATAAAATATTTTGAAAAATCGACCAAAATTGGTCAGTCGATCGTGGTCGGTTTTTACCGAATTTCTAGTAGTGTGTGGTAAAACGATGCGCCCCAAGCCAAGTATAAGTTCTAAGACCTCGGGAGACAAGGTGAACGGTTGTTCATGATAGATAGAGGGTTGTGATACTCGCCCTCAACCGGATATCACGGCGTGAATCTCGCTCGATGTCGATTATGGATCAGTAGTTACCGGGAAGAGAAGATTTTTACCGTTTTTAGACTTTTACTAGGACTGAAACTCTCTTACTATATAAATGAAAAGTTTTTCTTTAGTTTGACACATTGTAACACGCAATTCAAGACAATAAAAGTTTATTTTTACTTTCTAGATATTTGATGTATGGCTATAATTCTATAGTTTCGTACATTATGTGCCTTGCATTTTACATGCTTTAATGATAAATTACACTTTATTTGTGCATAATGGAGTCTATTTTATGTGTAGGTGAATTGGATATGAAAGTAGAGCAAAAGGGATACTTAAACGTTGAAAGTGTGCTCGAGAACAGTGAATAGGAGAGACCTGGCGAGGCAAGCCAAAAGCCAGGCTAAACCAGACTTTAGCCTGGCGAGGCTAGCCTAACGCCTGGAATTTGGCTGGCCTCGCCAGGCTAAAGCCTGGTCCAGCCTGGCCATAGGTTGGCCTCGCGAGGCTAAAGCCTGGTCCAGCCTGGCCTTAGGCTGGCCTCACCAGGCTAAAGCCTGGTCCAGCCTGGCCTTTGGCTAGCCTCGCCAGGTCTCTCCTTTTCACTGTTCTCGAGCATACATTCAATGTTTAAGTATCCCCTTTGCTCCACTTTCATCTCCAATTCACCTACACATAAAATAGACTCCATTACGCACAAATACAATGTAATTTATCATTAAAACATGTAAAATGCAAGGCACATAATGTACGAAACTATGGAATTATAGCCACACATCAATACCCCACACTTAAACATTGCTCGTCCTCGAGCAATCAAACTACACTTATAGATACGACCTTTTTAAGCAATTCTCCTAACTCATTACACCAAGAAGTTTTAAAATAGTTTAACCACACAAGTGTGACATCTTCGCTTCAAGATTCGACTCACAAATACCATGCCTTATTCACAATTCACTTACTTACTCTGACATGGATGTCAACAACATTACCTTTCCTTTATGAATCATATGCCCTCACCTAATCAAAGAGCTTAGTTCCATACACCATGAACTTTAAGAACATAGGAACTCAAGATAGACAAAATTCACTCGCTCTCAGAAATAACATTCATATGCCACAAATAATGCATCATAGGCTTGCCCGTAGTGTAATACTCTACTAATTGAGTTCATTCAGTCTAAGATCAAATAGGACTTTCATTGGTTGTAATGTAGGCTGCGGGTCGGGTAGGATACATTTGGATATGAGTGACTACACCTCCCTTAAGCACTTTAACACACATCCCATACTTATGCCAAACCAAACATTCCCCCTTCACTTCAATTTATATTACCCCATATTTCTTTTAGTATAATTATAATAAGAGTCGCCACTTATCAAAGAATATTCTTTTTCCCAGCAATACCACTATTTTTTTTCCTTTTTCAATTCAAGCGGCTCTTACTTTTTTAAAACAGTTCACCTTTCTCCTTATTTCATTAGTTTCACTCAAAAACCAAACCAACCACCCCACACTTTAACTTTTACAAAGTTCATAATAATTTAAGTGCTCATTAGAGGTGAAAAGGTTCAAATAGATGATTAATTCAAACAATTAGGTAAGGCTTGTAGTGTAGTTGCTAAAGAAATAGAATTACAGGCTCAAAGGGGTTAACTACGTTACATAACTTTTAGGTGGGTAAACTATATATATCTGGCTTAACAAACAAACGCCTATATCACTTCTCAGATTGAACAAGACTACTATTTCGCTTTGCACACACACAGAGAAAGTTCTAGATATCAAATGCAATGCACAGAATACATAAAAAACTCACACACGCATGGCACATAACTCACTCAGGATTGGTTTCATCGCGACACTCCAGTCAAAGCAGTTAAGCAAAATTAGGAATTTACGATTTAAGGTACTTATGCGAGAGTCAAAAACCGAGTCTAAGCGTCACAACCATAGTACTAACTATTCTCAAGGCATAACAAAGCTAAGAGATATTGCTACAATTAAATGCATAGCTTCGTGGTTCCTACTCCTAAAAATTAAAACTAACTACGCCCGGTTCAGCTAAAAGTCCCTGGAAAAGAACCGCGGCCCAAAGAAAAACCAAGGGGTAAGGGTGGCAAGTGGGCCGGTCCAGGCCCGGGACCGAGGGCCAAACGGGCTAAACGGGCCAGGACCGTTTGGCCCGGTTTTAGCGAGCCTGGGCCGGTCTCGTGGGCCGTTCCTATGATTTGGGCCCGTCAGGCCCGGGACCGTTTAGCCCGCCAGGACCCGGGACCGGCCGGGTCCCTTAGCGGGCCATCCCAACGGCTATTTTGTTTTTAAAAAAAAAAAACAATTTTTTTTTAAAAATATAGCCGTTGGGCTGTCAAAAATAGCCGTTGGCTATTTATAAAATAGCCATTTAACCCCCCAAACTTTTTTTAAATATATATATATATATATATACATACATACTATTAGTAACTTTATATTATATATACATTTAATATATATACTATACTATATATACATCTTATATATAGTATATAAGATGTATATATAGCTTATCGAATTATCGAATATAGTTTATATATATATATATATACATCTTATATCGATATACTATATATACATCTTATATATATATATATATATATATATATATATATATATATATATATATATATATATATATATATATATAATATATACTATACTATATATACATCTTATATATAGTATATAAGATGTATATATAGCTTATTGAATATAGCTTATATATATATATATATATATATATATATATATATATACATCTTATATCGATATATTATATATACATCTTATATACTATATATATTCGATATTAAATATTATATATATTCGATATTAAATATTAAATATTAAAATTTAGGATGTTAAATAAAATTTAGGTCACAATTCTATAATAAAATTTATAAAGTTTTGCTTTAGATATTTTTTTTAACATCCTTTTGTCTCTAATAACTATTTATTTTTTTTAAAAAAAAAATATATGTTGGGCCCACTTAATCCACTTAGCCCGTTTAATTTGGGACCGGCCCACTTGGCCCATTTAGGCCCGGGACCGGCCCACTTGCCAGCCCTACCAAGGGGGAATTACTACACTACCTGCACACAAAAAATCTTTTTGGTATTTTATTTTGACTTACTTCTCTCAAGAAAACTATTTGGGAGATCCATCGTCAGGATGAGTCCAACTTTTTTTTTTTTTAAACGGCACTAAATAACTAAAACACATAGCCAAATCAATTACTAAACTACTAAAACACATACTAAAACAATTAACACTAAATAACTAAATGACTAAAATTAACCATGTACAAATCCCCACCCAACACTTAGATCATGCATTGTTCTCAGTGCATGCACAAAATGACAAAACACAAAAAATGAGTAGGGTGTAAAGAAACTCCCTGATCAAGCAATGTCTTCATCCTCTGACGCTCTCCACTCCTCATCATGTTCGTCCTCTTCATCATCATCATCATCATCTCCCTCACCATCTGACTGCTCTGGCTCAGCTTTAGACTGCTCTGGTGTGTTGATATCCTCATCATTGGGGAGTCTGTATCCATCTCCTAACCCAACCAGCTGTTGGGCATGAGCATTGAGCGGGTACCGGTGCTCCAATTCAGTCCTCTCCTCAGATGTGGCTTGTCGACCTCCTATCTTTAGCTGCAAATCCATCATCCCATAGAGATGTGCCATAAAACTATCATCCCGAGCATTGCGCTCGGTACTTGTCAACGATGTCATGACAGTCTCTTCTTTCAGCCGGAGGCTAGTGATGTCCGTTTGTCGTAGGGGCTGATCGATAGTGTGGTCAAATGCTGGCTCCTCCTCAACCTCCTCCTGTCTTAAGTACTGAGTTAGAAAATTGGCAAATGGCATTCGATCGATCTTTTTACTCGTTCTGACTATAGACATCTGGTAGCGGATCAGATGACCCACATTTACCCTTTGACCCGTCATGAGGAAGTAGATTACACAGGTCCTCTCACGGCTAATGAGTGTGTCATGATTGCACGGCAGGAGCCATGCATTTATCAGTTTAAGCCACACTTGAGCCTCCGCCCTCATCTTCTTCTTGGGACATCTCTTGTGCATATTAGTTATCTTATCCCGGACCCATGATGCCGTAGAATCGGCACCACAAAGCATGTGTCTCAACTCTCTGTATGTAGGCCGGCGAATGAAGTGATCCAATGGCTCCACAGGAATATCCGGAGCACCTAAAAAGTTACATATGGCCGTGGGTGAAAAATCTATCAATCGTCCACGAATCGGCACCAACTATTCAGTACTCTGAGTATCAAACTCTGCATAGAATTCTCGGACTAAGTTGAGATTAATGTTCCCTGTGTTCTTGAATACATAGCTCAACCCTATATCCTGAATGCTTTTCCAAATTGCCTAATACTTCGCTTTCAAGCTGCGTTCATTGATAGCTACTTCCAGGTGCACATGTTTAGGCCTACAACGCCTGTACCAATCCTTAGTATGCGGTGGTATGTTTTTGATGCCAAACTTCCGTTGGCCTTGTGGTTGTTGACGCATAGCTGCTATAGCTGCCACAACTTGTACTCCACTTAGATTGGAGGTAGCTTCCCACCCCCCATTTTCTCTTCTTTTGGGGAAGTGCTAAGGTCGCCTTTACTTTAGCCGGCGCAGTGGAAGTAGCCTTGGCTTTGCCTGTATCTTTTCTGGGAGGCATCGTTGTTCCTACACAAATAAGCAGTAGTCAGATAAAACTGCATTACACACTACACACATAATTTTTCCCGACTTTCCGAGGTTACTCAGACTTCACCTCGTCTTTTCTTAATATTAGAATCAAAGAACAATACATGGGCTACCCGCGAGCCACCCCACACTTAAGATTTTATCTTGGTGTATGACTTCATAACACTAGTCTATTAATCCCGGAGACTCGGGCTCCAATGGGGACAAGGAATGCCATTGAGGCATTATATCAAACACTTAACATGCATTAGTGCCATGGGATTTATTATGGACATGAGGGATTGCCTCATCCTCCCAAATCGGCTTGGGGGTTCCGTACTACCACATATTTTCATAATCGCAGCACCATTCCTATGGGGTTTCATGGGGTTAGGGCACACAAACTCAATACCACAATGAAGAACAACCACCAATTTTTGTGTGTAATTGTATACCTATACCTCTCTCAAAATTACAAAGGAAAGAGATTAAATCATACCTTTGAAGCTTTTGAGAGGAGGAAGCTGCCTGAGAATTTCTGATTAGTGTAAAAGAATAGCAAGACTAAACTTGACTTCAATGGTGATGGGGGAGACCACTATGGCAATGTGTTGTTGAGTGTTTGTGGGTGAGGGCAATTCATGCAGTGTGTTTGGTTGAGAGCAACGATGATGAGAAGATGTGTGTGCTTGTGAATTTCTTTTCTAAAGCTTGATGTGTTTTTGGTTTAAGTGAGGTTAGGGTTGTTTGTATTGTGTTCAGTGTTTAGGGTGTGTAATGTGAGGAGGTTAGACTAAAATAACTTAAACTGGGCCGAAATAACTTACCTGGCATCGCCTAGTCCAGTACCTGGCGTTAGCCCGACGTCACCAGCCTAAGGCCAAGCAGACCCTAGCGTTAGCCAGGCGTTGCCAGCCTAAGGCCAAGCAGACCCTGGCATTAGCCAGGCCTCGCCAGCCTAAGGCCAAGTAGAACCTGGCATTAGCCAAGCGTCGCCAGCCTAAGGCCAAGCAGAACCTGGTGTTAGCCAGGCGTCGCCAGCCCCATCGCCTGGTGTACATCAGGTGATGCTGAAACCTCGTTCGACTTGCCTAACTCACCTGCAAACTTGTTAGTACCTAAAAACAAAACAAAACAAAAAGGAAAAATTCTAACTACACTAACAATCAACTACGAATTGGATTGCCTCCCAACAAACGCCTGATTTAACGTCGTGGCACGACGCAGATAATTGCACTTAAGGCTCGCTTAACCTTGGTGGCTCGAGCAAATGAGTCACCAACACTACCTTCGCATCTTCCATGCCCAAATAATGTTTTAATCTATGCCCATTGACTCTAAACGTGCGAGAGTCATTTGATACAGCAATCTCTATGGCTCTGGTAGGGTGAATCTCTACCACACTAAATGGTCCCGACCATCGTGACTTTAACTTACCCGGGAATAACCTCAACCTCGAGTTGTATAGCAATACCTTATCTCCGGTTTAAAACTCCGCTCAAGAATATTTTTATTGTGCATTATTTTCATTCTCTCCTTGTATAATCTTGTGCTCTCAAAAGCGTGGTAACGAAATTCATCAAGCTAGTGCAGCTCTGTGACTCTAATTGTGCCCGCAGCTTCTATATCAAGATTCAACTATCGCAGTGCCCATAAAGCTCTATGCTCCAACTCCACTGGTAGGTGACATGCCTTCCCAAATACTAATTTATATGGCATCATACCAATCGAAGTTTTGAAAGTGGTACGATAGGCCCAGAGTGCATCATCTAACTTTCTTTCCCAATTCGTTATTGTAGCATTCACAGTCTTTGTCAAAACACTCTTTATCTCTCTATTCGACACTTCTATTTGCCCACTCATTTGTGGATGATATGGGGTGGCAACTTTGTGACGTACACCATACTTTTCTAATAGCTTTGCGAAGGCTCGATTACAGAAGTGAGTGCCTCCGTCACTAATTTTTGCCCTTGTAGTGCTAAATCGGGTGAATATATTCTTTCTCAAAAAGCTAATTACTCCCTTAGCATCATTTGTCGGGAGCGCTGCAGCCTCCACCCATTTTGACACGTAGTCCACAGCTACAAGTATGTATTTGTTGCTATATGAGCTGACGAAAGACCCCATAAAATCGATTCCCCACATGTCAAACACTTCTACCTCTTGAATTGGGTTCATAGGCATCTCATGTCGGCGGGAAATATTCCCAGTTCGTTGGCATTCGTCACAACCTTTCACCCATAAGTGTGCATCTTTGAATCTGTCGGCCAGTAGAAGCCCGATTCCAGCACTTTGGTGGCGGTTCTTACTCCCCCGAAGTGGCCACCATATGGTGATGCATGACAAGCCTGCAAAACAGAAGATTGGTCTATCTCGGGGATACATCTCCGAATCATGTTATCAACACAAATCCTGAACAGGTAAGGCTCATCCCAATAATACATGTGACAGTCACAAAAGAACCTTTTCTTTTGAACAGAGAAAAGATCATAGGGGACAATACTGCTTGCCAGGTAGTTTGCAATGTCTGCATACCATGGCGCTTCCTCCAATGTCACTGCTAGCAATTGTTCATCTGGGAATGTCTCTATTATATCTTCTACCTCGAATTTCTTTTCAGATCCCTCCAACCTTGAAAGGTGGTCTGCCACTTGGTTCTCTCCCCCTTTTCTATCGCGGATCTCCAAATCAAATTCTTATAGCAAAAGAACCTAACGGATCAAGCGTGGCTTTGACTCCTTCTTTGCTATCAGGTACCTAAGTGCTGCATGGTCAGTATAAACAATCACTTTTGAACCAATCAAATAAGACCTGAATTTCTCGAATGCAAACACCACAACCAACATCTCTTTCTCAGTCACGGTATAATTGAGTTGTGCACCGCTTAGCGTTCTACTTGCATAGTAAATTGGGTGCACCAGTTTGTCCTTCCGCTGCCCCAGGACTGCTCCTATAGCATAGTCACTCGCATCACACATGAGCTCAAATGGTTGCTCCCAGTTGGGTGCAACAATGATTGGTGCAGTCCAGTCTCCTTTTCAGCTCCTCAAATGCTAACCTGCAGTCATCAGAAAACACAAAAGAATGATCCTTTTCAAGGAGTTTATATAAGGGCTTAGCAATTTTAGAGAAATCCTTGATAAATCGCCCGTAGAACCCGGCGTGCCCAAGGAAACTTCTTACTGCCTTAACTGAAATGGGTGGTGGCAACTTCTCAATCACCTCAACCTTAGCATGGTCAACTTCAATACCCTTACTGGACACTCGATGCCCCCAACACTATTCCTTCTTGTACCATAAAATGGTACTTCTCCCAGTTCAGCACTAAATTTGTCTCCACACATCTTTTTAACACTCTTCTTAAATTGTGCAGACAGTCTTCGAACGAATCCCCTACCACAAAGAAATCATCCATAAAGACTTCCATAATATCTTCAACCATGTCAGTGAAAATGGCTCACATACACCTCTGAAAGGTGGCCGGTGCATTGCATAAGCCAAACGGCATTCTCCGAAAGGCAAAGATGCCATACGGACAAGTGAATGATGTCTTCTTTCTATCCTCAGGGGCTATGGAAATCTGATTATACCCCGAATACCCATCCAAAAAGTAGCAATGAGACCTCCCTGCCAGTCTATCCAACATTTGGTCAATGAATGGTAAAGGAAAATGGTCTTTCCGGGTGGTTGTGTTCAGTTTTCTATAATCCATACAAATTTGCCAACCCATAACTGTACGAGTTGAGATCAGCTCATTATTCTCATTGGGCACTACAGTCATTCTACCCTTCTTTGGCACACATTGAACTGGGTTAACCTAGTTACTGTCAGATATTGGGAAGATGATTCCCGCATCTAACCACTTGATCACTTCTTTTTTTACCACTTCTTTCATGTTGGGGTTTAGCCTTCTTTGATGTTCTTTGGAAGGTTTGTGCCCATCTTCCAGTAGAATCTTATGCGTATAAAATGTCGGGCTGATCCCCCTAATATCTGCAATGGTCCAGCCAATTGTAGTCTTGCATTCCATTAACACATGCAAAAGTTGTTCTGCCTGCACATCTAACAAACTAGATGAGATAATAATAGGTAAAGTGGATTTAGGTCCCAAGAAAGCCTACCTGAGGTGAGATGGTAACGATTTTAGTTCCAACTGTGGTGGATCTTCAATTGACGGCTTAGCTGGAGGTGTTTTTCTTTCTTCTAAGTGTAAGGGCTCGAATTCGAGCTCTCTTTTCGAGTACCCTCGCCCTTCAAGGGCCAAAACCCACTCTGCCAAGTTTTCACCATTCATTTCTTCTAAGTTCATGAGGCATGCTGCTAGAGGGTCTTTTGTATTCAGAGTCTCATCTTCCTTCTCCAAGATCATATCCACAGTTTCTATCAGAGAGCAGTTAGCAAACTCACTGGGTCACCGCATAGATTTCTGCACGTTAAACGTTATCTCTTCATCGTTCAATCTCATCTTTAGCTCTCAAGTTTCACAATCAATTAGGGTTCTCCCAGTGGCCAAGAATGGCCTTGCCAAAATTATGGGAATCTCCTCGTCAACCTGGCAGTCTAAAATGACAAAATTTGCTGGGAAAACAAACTTCCCCACCTGTACTAATACATCATCAAGGATACCAAAGGGCCTCTTCACTGTCCGGTCGGCCAACTATAATAACATAGACGTGGGTCTAGCTCTTCCAATGCCTAACCTTTTGTAGATAGTCAAGGGAATCAAGTTTATGCTTGCCCCCAAATCACAAAGTGCCTTAGCAAATGCATAGTTGCCTATTGTGCATGGGATTGTGAAAATCCCTAGATCAGATAACTTCTCAGGTATGGGTCTTGTCACAATAGTACTACATGTCAGAGTCAGTGTAATCGTGGCCAAGTCTTGAAAGTCGAACTTACGAGACATCAAGTCCTTCATAATATTTGCATAACTAGGCATTTTCTTTAAGGCATCAATCAATGGAATGTTTACCTGAATTTGCTTCAACATCTCCAAGAATTTCTTATATTGCTCATCTTTTTGATATTTGGCCAATCTTTGAGGGAAGGGTACTGGAGGCCACTTCTTTCCTGTGATTTGATTTTGAACCTGCTCTGGCACTATTTCTGCTGCCTTCTCTTGCTCTGACTCAGTTTCCTTTGCGACTTCTTTTCTTTGCTTGTTTCAGCTGGCGCATATTGTACCGTCACCTCTGTTAACCCTGTTGAGTCATCTATCTCGATGGGTACTGGCACAAGTATTTCAGTAGGCCGGATTTTGTGAGCCATCTCTTGCTCCAGATATAGGTCTCTACCATTTCGTAGACTCACTGCCATAAGCTGTTTCGGGACCTGTTATTTTGGATTAACTTGTGTATCTGCAGGTAGTGTCCCTTGGGGACGATTGTTTAAGGCCATAGAAATCTGTCCTAATTGAATCTCAATACCCTTTATTGCTGATTCATGCGAGTCTACCCTCTATTGCATTTTTCCCGTGGACCCAATCAATTGTTGCAGCATTCTGTTGTTGCTGTCCAGCATTCCCTCAAGTTTAATAAACCCATCATCTGGTTTCATAATCTGTTGTTTTTGAGGTTATTGATAAGTCAGCTGCTGATTTTGCTGGATGTAGCCCTGTTGCCTTTGGTAAGGCGCAACTTGACCCATTGGTCGCATAACTCCAGGATTATTGTTGTTATTATACTGCTGCTGCGCTGGTCTATATTGTTGATTATGTTGACCCCAATTCAGACCACCTTGACTCTGACCCCCATAGTTGGCTACATAATTCATGTCTTCATGATATTACTGGTTTTCACCTTCCGCACTCCACGAGCAAACATATGGTTGATTAATGCATGGTGTACATAAGTCCCCATTAGTTGTGTCAACTATGTGAACCTGCTTCTTCTGGCCTGATTCATCAATCTTTTTGGTAAGGATACTCATTTGTGTCATTAGAGTGGCCACATCCTCAGCTATGGAGTTGTTTGGGTCCAACGCCACTGAGTGAACTACCAGAGTGATCGTGGATGCTCTTGTCATCCATCCTGAGTTTTGTGCCATCTTATCAAGTAGGATCTTGCATTCTGCGAATGTTTTACTCAGAAATGCTCCATCTGCTGAAGCATCAACATTGGCCTTTAAGTTGTTAGCCAGTCCCATGTAGAATCTCTGTCCCAACATCTGATCTGGAATACCATGATGTGGACACTTAACCAGCATGCCATTGAACCTCTTCTACGTTTCTTGTAGTGATTCAGTTGGTCTCTGCTTGTAGCTCAATATATCATCAATCTGTTGGGCAGTTTTATTTGGTGGGTAGAATTTGTTCAAAAATTACTTGACTAATTCCTCCCAAGTAGTGATGGAATTTATGGGGAGTGAATTAAGCCAAGTCTGAGCTTCTCCTGTTAGCGAAAATGGGAATAACGAAATCTTTATTGTGTCCGGTGTTATGTTAGGTTGCCTTTGCGTTAAACATATTGACAGAAAATTCTTCAGGTGCTGCTGAGGATCTTCAATGTGTGACCCTGAGAACAGTCCCTTGTTCTGCAACAAATGTATCATGTTATTTGTGATTTGGAATGATTCTGCTTGTATCTGAGGGACTGCACTTGCGGTTTTCAGATTATCGGCAGTGGGTTGTGCCCAATCATATAATGTTGTTTCTGGTACAAGAGGCACCATACCCCGAATGCTTGGTTCATTCTCATTGTTTCTGTTGTTTATTGAATTTTCTATTCCGTCAGCCATGTTTGGTTCGATTTGTTCTCTCGAGTTTCGTTGTTGTTTGCTTCTCTTGTTTGCACGATTTAGTGCTTTGAAAACTTTCTCATGATCTGATATCGCTTCAAGCAATTCACCAGTTCTTGAGGAATTTCTAGGCATGCACTTGTAACACCCAAGACTACAAATATTAAAATTTTAATGTATTTAGTTTAGAATGGAGAAAATTGACTACACTAAGAATTCTAACACTTCTTTTAGCTGCAATTAATAACACCGTCGTTAATTCCCTTGTTAAGAACTTTGCTCACTTGTACTGTCCTTCATTCACGATTGGGCTCGAACCGAGTGTCCAATAGATGACGAGGTCGCTGTTCAATCTAAGATCAGGCTTGGTCATAATATTGCGATTGGTTTGATCGTTTATTTCATCTTTAATTCATTTATCTGTTATTCTTAATTTTTCGTGTTGAATTAAATTACGTATTATTTAAACCACATACAAATTTAATTATTACCTAATTTTGGGATAAAAACCTTCCAAAGTTCCTCATTGAGTAAGTGGCAAGACCTTTATATGCCAATAACGATAGCATACAAATTGAAGTTTAGTAGTTTGATTAACTATTATAACCAGAGCTGATCTAAGATTCAAACTTGATAAATTCAAGCACTAACGTATTTCCTATTAATGAGGTTGCCTCACTTTTGACATTATGAATTCATAATTAATATTTGTTTAATTTTTAGTGATTGATAATTAATATATGAGTGGGTAAACTTTAGTTTACAAGGGTAAAGAAACGGATAATATTTTGTTAGAGGCCTTCTTTATTTTAGTATTTTTCACGCAACTGCAACCTGCCGGCTTAGCTGTATACCGTACGATCAATCGATGGAATATGATAATCCCACTAAATGATTTCCCATACCCGTCAAACACCAAAAATAAAACAACATTAATACCAAACGGGAAAAACTACAAATGGTTAATTGTTTAATGTTCATTAAGTCTTCACTTTGGTCATCATGTATTTTAAATATTCTCAACTTTCTAGAAATTACCATATTTTATTTTTGACAAGGTAGAATGTCATTTGACAAGTAATCATGCATTATACCAGTTCTAAAAGAGAAATGGTCTCATATGACCAATTATAGTTGGAACATATGAAAATGACACCACAAAAATTTCTAGTATTCAAAATTTTCCGATTTTTTTAATTTCTTTGTAACAATCGATCTCTTGTGAAAAACATTATGTAACTAAAAGTACATTTGTGATAGGCTGTATATAGCAGATCTCTCCACTCTAGAACCATCTTCATGTTCTGTACAAAGTTAGATGATATCGACTTGTATATGAAATTATTGAAGTAATCCAAGTTAATTATACTTTTTCTTGTTTCCTTGGTTTATACAAAGTTTGTCATACATATATACAGAGTTATGGCTGCCATAGTATAAATAATAAGGGAAGGAATCAAAGGGATTTCCATGATTATTAATGGAGAGAGACCAGAAAATTCCAACTGTATTACTCTTTCCATGGTTAGCACAAGGCCATGTGACACCTTATTTGGTGTTAGCCAAGAAATTAGCACAAAGAAACTTTCACATATATTTTCTTTCTACCCCCATAATTCTTGAATCCATTGAAAAAAACTTAGCCAAACAACCCTCAAATTTATGTATACAATTAGTGGAATTTCATTTACCATCTTCCCTGGATCTTCCTCCTCATTATCACACAACCAATGGCCTACCTCCTCATCTTAACTTCACACTTATCCAAACTTTTCAAATGGCTTCCTCAAATTTTTCCACCATTGTTGACACTCTAAACCCTAATTTTATCATATATGATAGCTTCCAACCATGGGTTGCAACCATAGCTTCTTCACGTAATATTCCTGCTATTCATTTATACACTTCGGGTATAGCTACTTTTTCAAAATTCTATCATATTCTCCAAGAAAATATTAGGGCAATTAATTGTGAGATTAATGAAATTGCTGCCCAGGATTTAGGTGAAATAGATAGGCAGAAAGCTTTAGGAGGGATAGCCCTAAAAGCCTTTGAACAATCTAATGACATTGTTTTGGTCAATAGTTGTAAGGAGATTGAAGGAAAGTACATTGATCATCTTTCTCAATTGTCCAAAAAGGAGATAATACCAATTGGTCCACTTATTCGCGACGCGATCAATGAAGAGGAAGGCTTAGAGATCATACAATGGTTAGATAAGAAAGATGAATCTTCATGTGTTTTTGTTTCTTTTGGAAGTGAATATTTCTTGTCAAAGAAAGATATTGAAGAGATAGCTAAACGGCTTGAGCTAAGCCTAGTAAACTTCATTTGGACTATAAAATTTCCTGCAGGTCTCACTACCACAATTGAACAAGTTTTGCCACAAGGTTTTCTTGAAAAATCAGAGAAAGGGATGGTTCTAAAGGGATGGGTACCACAAGATTAATGGAAGAACTTGGCCTTGGTTTGGAGATTTTGAAAGATGAAAATGGAGAGATTAAAAGAGAGGAGGTGGCTAGAGGAATAAGGAAGGTGATGGAAAATATTGGAGAAGTCAAGAATAATGTAAGAGAAATGAAGGAGAAGATTAGAATGAAAGGTGAGAAAGAGATAGATGAATTGGCTAGAAATATTAAAGCCATTTTGAAGTAGTGATTGGCCATTCATGGCTTAGACTTTGCTACAAGCTTATTGCAATCGCATAAAGAAATATTTTTATGATTGTATCGTGTTTCAGAAAGTAATTTCCACGTCAGCAAGTTAAGCTTCAAAGGATTACGTATTTAGGGAAAGTCAGTCGTGTATTTAGGAATTCAAACTATGTATTATCTATAATATTCCTAACAGAGCTTCACTTCCCTAATATAAATTGGACTAGTCTTCATTGTAACACCAAAAGTCATCTCTTTATCGTAGTAGATTTGATCATAATAACCTTTTTTAATAACGTCGCCAGTTTGCGCGTACGTCGACTAGGTCTATGAAATATCTGCTATCTCCCTCAACTGACTATATATATATATATATATATATATATATATATATATATATATTAGCTAGTTATATATTTAATATCTTAGCGATCATGTATTTTTTTCTGATAATGACAAATTTAAATTTAGTATGTCCCTCCCAAATACTTTTCTATTGCATGTGTCATTTTTTAATCTCTGATTTGCTACCTGATGATATTATCTTTTCATTTAATTAGTGCATCACATCAATATAGTTAGCCTATATCTGTGGAGCTTTTCTTCTTGTACAGTACAGCATGTTTTAGCGTTTCGCAGTAGACTTAGCACGTTAAATCTGTCAAAGTCGAAAAGATCCATATCTAATTTGTCAAACCTTTTCTTCTCCAAATTTACCATGTGGCCATGTTAACACGAAAAACATACTCTTAATGAAGATTTTAAATGACCATTTTTCTTTTGTATTAATTGACTTCTACAAATCGATGGTGTGAAAAAAATCAAGTGAACTTATAGCACATGAAAATCTGAAATTTCAGTTTTTTGGCCTTAAAATGTCAAAAAATGAGGAACGATCACGGCGAAGCGATGACTATTGTTCCTTAGGTCATTTTTTATGGGCCGGCAAAATTTTAGGCGATTCGGGTTCGGTCGCCCAGATGCATGCAGATGGAGTAGGCTATAGCACACGAAAATCTAGAATCGGGCAGAATTTTAGTTTTTTGGCCCTAAAATGCCAAAAAACGAGAAACGATCATGGCGAAGCGATGACTATTATTCCTTAGGTATTTATTGATGGACCAACAAAATTTTAGGAGACTCAGGTCCGGTGGCCCGGATGCATGCAGATGCACATGAAAATCTGGGAATCGGACGAAATTTTAGTTTTTTGGCCCTAAAATGCCAAAATCTTTGCATGCATGCAGATGCACATGCATGCAAATGGTGTGGGCTATAGCATATGAAAATCTAAGAATCAGGCTAAATTTCAATTTTTTGGCCCTAATATGCCAAAAATGAGGAACAGTCATGGAGAAGTGATGACTATTGTTCCTTAGATCGTTTTTGATAGGCCGCCAAAATTTTAGGCAATTCGGGTCCGGTGGCCCGGATGCATGCAGATGGAGTGGGCTATACCACACAAAAATCTGAAAATCGTGCGGAATTCAAGTTTTTTCGCCCTAAAGCGCCAAAAATTAAGGTAACGGTCGTGGCAAAGCGATGACTATATTTCATTGAGTCATTTTTTATGGCTGCAAAATTTTAGGCGGCTTGGGTCCTGTCCCCCCGAAGCATGCAGATGGCGTAGGCTATAGCAAACGAAAATCTAGAAATTGGGCGAAATTTTAATTTTTTAGCCCTGAAATGCCAAAAAAGAGGAACGGTCATGCCGAAGTGATAACTATTATTCCTTGGGTCGTTTTGATAGGTCGAAAAAATTTTCGGTGATTCGGGTCCGGTCGCCTAGATGCATATAGATGGAACGGACTATACACAAATATTTAGGAAACGCGCGAAATTCTAGTTTTTTGCCCTAAGAATCCAAAAAACCGAGGAACGGTCCTGATGAAGCGATGGCTATTGTTTCTTACATCATTTTTTATTGGCCGTCAAAATTTTAGGCGATTCGGGTCCAATCGCCCGGATATATGCAGATGGCGTGGGATATAGCACACAAAAATCTAGGAATCGGGCGAAATTCCTATTGTTTGGCCCTAAAACGCCAAAAC